>NC_136256.1:25141000-26417500 GCF_053564925.1 Oryzias latipes | reverse complement strand
TTTTCTGCTTTGAGGCCTTTAACCCAAAAATCATCTGTGTTCAGTCTCTTTGGTTGTTTACATTTCCAACTGATCGTCGTTCAGATCAGGTTAAATAAAGAGTCGTATAAAGGAAAAGTGGAACTGAGGTCAAACGACTGAGTGTGCTCTGTGGAAGGCTGCAGCCTGTTGATTTCAGCACAATGAAAGAGACCTGGAAAAGGCAGGAATTTCTATGCATAATAAGCCTCACTTTTAAATGGTTTCAGTGGAGCTTATAATGTCTGACATTTGTCTGACATGGAAATGCAAATGAGCACATTAAGTGGCCCCATACCATGGTTTTACATTACAAATCACAGAGCAGGTTTTGTGGGGGAAGAAAATAAAAACTTGAAGCAGAGCTGCTGGACTTAATCTTTGCAGAATATTTAGATTTTTCTTTTTTCTGTTTTTAGGGGTTGGTAGACTATTGATAGGTGTTTTTATGAAGTAAAAATAAGAAGTTGTGTCCACATTTAGTTAAGTGTTAAGCAAACACCTACTGTTACACACTTTTTCCCCAGGTTTAATGTTCTGTTTAATGTCAGAAATGTATGAAAATCTCCCCTAAAACGCTGTCAGTTCCTTGGCACTCCTTTGGAGTGACTTCACTCAGCACTCAGCCGCCTCCATTATTCATCCCTGCGGCCTGCTACATGCAGGATTCCTGTAATACATTAGTGTGTCAGGTTGAGAATGGCGGCCAAGTGAAAATTGTCTGCGGCTTCTAAAATGGGGGCTGAGTTCAGGTTCCCTCGTGCGTGTGGTCTCCTTGGAGATAAAGAGCTCTTGTTATGGATACTCAGCCTCCAACGAGTTATCGGCTGTTTGTTATTCTCCTCCGTGAGACCCAATTTGAGGGTTACGGGACAATTAGCTATTTATGCAGAATTCTAGATGAGCGTACGTGAAGACGCACCTTAATGGCACCGTCCAAGAGTCAAAAGCTCCACACAAAGCTCTCCATTACCAGAACAAATGTCCTTCTCATCTTGTTCACCTGCAAAGTCTCATCAGTGGATTAAATAGCTTGAAAAACAGAGTGCTTGACGTTCAAAAGGTGTTTACTCGGTCTGTCTAGAGAGCAGGCTTTCAAAGTAAGGCCGGGCTACGTGGGGACTTGAGGGTGGAGTGGTTCGGGTTGAGCGTCAGCCGGGGTGCCATGATGAATATTCATATGTTCCTTTAATGAAGAACCCCCATTGATTAAGCCCTTTCTAATGGGCTGGATCACCGGCAATGCCACAATCTAATTGGATTACTGTGACTTTGGGAAGTACTTTGAGACCTTGCTCACGTTGGAAATGAAGATGTGCGGCTCGCTATCAGCAAAATTGACAGGGATGAAGATGGATGGATCCATGCAACTTCTCGGCTTCTTCAGCCCAGGGGGGGCGGCAGGGAGGGAGCCAGCTGCGCCCATGCTAGCTGGGTGCAGATATGATTAGCCACAAAGGCTTTATTGCCAAAAAAACAGTTTACAGTCTTGGAAACAGTTAAAATATTTCAATAAAACAAGCTATTATTCATAAAATTGATGCTTAAAACGCAAGGGAGACGTTTTTAACATCTTGTTGTGACATTTTTCTGATGATCGAGAACATGTCTAAAGAAAAGTAAGCCTAAAATTGGGTTTCAGAGTATTTATTTATTCAAATCATTTTGAATCAGGAGCTTGTAGGTGTGACATAGAAGCTACTACGGCAAGCCACAAGCTTCCTGCTCCGCTCCATTCTGATGCTTCCTCTTGCAGACAAATAGATCTATGTACGTCCAAAAAGCTCCCCAAAACTCAGAGTTAAATTTCTAAAGATCTTCTGGCGCTCTGCAGAAACTATGTCCTAGTTTTTTAGATTTTGGCTTCAAACGGCATAATCATAATTAAAAGACCACTGGGAACGTTTAAAGTGGATTAAAAGCGGATCGGCGTGGAACTTTAAATACTTTTTAAATTAAATATTTGTGATATATTTTAAAATATGCACGATGTGGCCTATTTTAAGCTACACACTTTTAAAAGTAATGCAATTTACCACATTTAAGACACGATGAGTCCACTCTCACTTAAATTCTTGCCTCCACAGTATTATTTTTCTCTTTAACTGGATGAAGAATGGGATGCATGAACCAATAGGCCTGTATGTTTGAAATATTTTGCAAAAATCGGCAGTGAATGGTTTGAAATGTGATAAGGACACTATTTTCTAAATAAAGAAGATCAGGCAGTGGAGTTTCGATTGCACTAAACTGAAAACCCGTATAACTGTAAAAACATCCTCTCATAACCTCTCTGCACATTCTAGAATAATTCATTTCAGTCTTTATTTCTTACCAACTGCCAGTTTTTGCACCTCTGGATGAGTGTCATATTTCCATGCTCTATGGACTCCTCTGAGCGCTATGAGGACATCCCAACCTTTTTTAAATACTTCTGCCTCTTTTGGAAACACCTCCGTGGTGCAGCGTTTCTCCGCCTGGGTTCAAAGCGTGACAGAAAGACGAAGAACAGGTGGCCGTCATAACAGCCAGCAGCCAAAGCGAGAACAACTCCAAGCCGCTCAAAACGAGCCCCTTGTCTTATCTCAAACTGTCCACATACATTACGGGTTGATGCATTTTTTTAGTGCTCACAAAATGCTTTTCTGCTCCTTTCAAGGCCAAATGGGCTTTACAGTCCAAATGACCCATTCACACATGTTCATGTGGCAAAACTGCCATGCAAGGAGCCAATGGAGGCAATGTGGGGGTTTGGTATCTTGCCCAAGGACACATGAGCGGGCAGAATGAGATCGGAACCTGCAATCTGATCACCGCTGCCCCCAAATGGTTGTCAGAAAGTCATCCTGACTGTTCCATTCTATGATATTACACCTTCTGGTGGGGTTTGAAATGAGTCCCTGTTGTCCTGCTACAACCAGCATTTCTGCCGAATTCCTGACCGATTCCCAAGACACTCCCAGGTCGACTGTTAGCAGAGATATCGTAGCACAAATTCCTGATTCACACAATTTGCCTGCATCTGATGAGAAAACCAAAACAAAACGGCATCATTTGCCCAAGCAAACTAATACTGATGGCTGTCAGCCATTTTTTGGCAAATAATATTGCACAAATGTTACAAGTTGTCGTTTTTAAAACTGGGGCTACATGCTAAGCAGCATCATTGGACAGAACCATTTAGTTTTGGGACTTTTTAATTGTTTCTAGAGCTAAATGGAAAAGCTATGGTCAAGTGTCTTTAACTTTTTTTACTTGTCTTTTAGCTGAGCAAACAGAGAAGAGCTGAAGGCCTCTTTCTGTTACAAAGGGGGGTTGTGAATCTTTTGACACACGAGGTGTATATTTGTATAAACCCTTTTGTATTTGAGGCTAAACTTTATTTATATAGTTTTATATATAGTTAGGTTTGTAAACATTTCTTGTCAGGTCAGATGGAAAAGAGAAGAGAGAAAGAGAGAGTGGGATGTTAGAAAAGGGAGAATAGGCTACAAAAGAAAGAGGAGGAAAAGGGGGTTGATGAAGTTGGAGGATGATTAACATGCTGGAAGTTTATCCTTCTTAATGTCAGGTGTAGATGTTAATCAAAAGGGGCGGAGCCTCTCCACAGACACATTCAAATATTACAAACATGCCTGTTGGCTGCAAAAATCTGTACACACAAACATGTCAGCACATACACAACTATAGCTCACACGCACATACTTATGCATACACATGTCAAGTATATGTCACGAACAATGTTTGGATAAAGGTGAGCCGACACCTGTGCGCAGGTGAGTGTCTGTTGTGGTGGATGATCAGAAAACCTTTTATTGCCATTGTTGGATAAGAAGCTTGTGACATAACGAAAATCTCAGTACTCTCCAGTTGGTTAAAGAATTATTAATGTGAAGGTTTAAAATAAAATATAAATAGAGAATGAAAAACTTAAGAACTGAAAAAAAGAAATATAAAGTAAAACAAATACACCACTTGTGCTAGTTCTGCCACTTGAAAAGACGAGAGAGGTCTGTAATTTTCAACATAGTTATATCTCAACTATGAGAGACAAAATGAGAAAATAAATCCAGAAAAATCACATTGTCTGATTTTTAAAGAATTTATTTGTATATTATGGTGGAAAAGGCATTTGTTCACCTACAAACAAGCACGATTTCTGTCCCTCACATACCTGTAACTTCTACTGTAAGAGGATCCTCTGTCCTCCACTTGTTACCTGTATAAATGACACCTGTTTGAACTGGTTATCTATATAAAGACACCTGCCCACATCCTCAAACAGTCACACTCCAAACTCCACTATGACCAAGACCAAAGAGCTGCCTAAGGACACCAGAAACCAAATTGTTGACCTGCACCAGGCTGGGAAGACTGAATCTGCAATCGGTAAGCGGCTTGGTGAGAAGAAATCAATTATTAAGAAATGGAAGACACACAAGACCACTGAGAATCTTCCTCCAGATAGGGCTCCCCGCCAGATCTAACCCCATGGGGTCAAAATGATCGCAAGACGGGTGAGCAAAAATCCTAAAACCACACCGGGGACCTAGAGAATGACCTGAAGAGAGCTCTTTTCTTGTAAAGAAAAGAATGAATGAATGGGGCCATGTAAACTCAGATTTTGAGTGAAAGCCTCCTTTCATCAGCAAGGGCGTTGAAAATGAAACGTGGCTGAGTCTTTCAGCATGACAGCAATCCCAAACACACTGCCTGGGTAATGAAGGAGTGACTTTGAAAGAAGCATTTTAAGGTCCTGGACTGGCCTAGCCAGTCTCCAGATCTCAACCCCATAGAAAATCTTTGGAGGGGGTTGAAAGTCAGTGTTGTCCAGCGACAGTCCCAAAACATGACTGCTCTAGAGGAGATCTGCATGGAGGGATGGGCCAAAATACCAGCAACAGTTTGTGAAGACTTTGTGTAGACTTACAGAAAACGTTGAACTGCTGTCATTGCCAACAAAGGGTAAATAACAAAGTATTGAGTTGAACTTTTGTTATTGAGCAAATTCTTACTTTCCACCAACATTTACAAATAAATTCTTTAAAGAAATCATTAAATGTGATTTTCTGGATGTTTTTCCTCATTTTGTCTTTGATAGTTTAGGTAAACATACAATGAAAAATGAACAGACTTCTGTCATCTTTTTAAGTTTGTTAAAGTTTTCAGTTTGTTGAAGGTGATTGGGGGGGGGGGACCAAGATCCCCGCCAAAGGCCATGAGGGTATACTTTTAGTATTTTGCTCCACTTCTCTTGAACAGCCTTAGGGGTGCAGAGAGTTTTAAGACCATGCTCAAGACGCACGTTTTTTATGTGTAATTATATGAATCATTTCATATACAATATTTTTCTTTATATTTCATGTATTCTAATTTTGTTTGTTTTATATTCTACTTTGATTACAGTTTTGTTTTTGACTTAATATTTTTGAGGTTTCATTCTGTTTGTGAGTCTTCAGCCACACGATCTTTGAAGTTTCTCAATGCCTAGACTCTGGGTTTTGTTACTATTGAGAAGTTTCTTTTTTTATGTTTTACCTTCTTTTGTTCTTTTCCAAAGTACTTTCTGATTCATGTTACTTTAAAAAGAAGTGCTGCATAAATAACATTTTGATGGATAGACTGAGTTGTGTGAGATTTGTGGGAATGTTTTGCAACATTCAGGCTTGATTGGCAGTTTTTTTTTTTTTGTTGGTTTTGTTTTGCAAAAAAACTGGATCAGTTCAAGGAAGGCTCACCATTATCTTCTATATGTGTAGCTCCTTTAGATTTTCAGTATTCCAAGTTTCAAGTTAGGTATTTTGGGAAACTGGCTTCATTATCTTTCCACAGTTTTTTTAATTAAAAATGACAAAAAAGAGATGGAAGTTTAAGGAAGTTTTAAATTACGGGTTCAGACATTTATTTAGATTATTGTCTGTCTCATTTCTGAATAACCGTAAAACCAGATGTAGGTCAACCAGTTCCACACTTTGTCTTTCTAATTGTAATTTCACAAATTACAAGATATTTTAAATTCTTTTAGTTCATTGCCGACAAGTTTTCATCATTTTTCTTCATTGTTTTGTCTTCTTTATGATCCTTCTTTTACGCTCTTTTTCCAAAATGACAGTTTAAGCTGTTAAGTCAAAACAAAAGGCAAAGCTCTCTTTTTTACACAATATGTGCTTGCAGTGAGTGACAGTAAAATACAAAAATGCTGGAAGGAAAAGTGAGGGCATTTTTGAAGCATAGTTTCAATGAGAGCAAGTTTCCTTTTCCTCATTTCCTCTGAACAATGAACAGTCTTCTTTAAATGGTAAATGGTAAATTATGTATACTTGTATTTGGCGCTTTTCTACCTTTCCAAAGTACCATTCACACACTGATGGTGGCTCCACTGGTGCCAACCTTCCACCAGAGGCAAAGTAGGGATCAGTGTCTTGCCCAAGGACTGGGCAGGCAAGGTGGGAATCGAGCCTGCAATCTTCTGATCAGAGGTTGACCGCCCTACTGCTGCACCACGGCCGCACCAGGAGCATCTGTGTAGCTGTAAATAAGAAGAGGATGTCACCAAAGCCATTATATCTACTCTGCAAAAACAGGACCCCTAGAAATAAGTAAAAAAATCCTATAAATTTCAAATAAGCCAAAGAAAAAATATATGATTTTATGATCCTACCCAGAATTCTTAATAAAAAACTATTCAAAAAGTAATTATTAACAATTATGCAGCCTTAACAATTAACAATTATTAACAATTATTTAAACAAATATTTTTTAATTGTGTTCTACATTTAAGGGGATGTTTCATTGAGGAGTCCTCGATTAAATGGTAATTGCGATTTAGCGACATAAGGCATGCGTCAAAATTCTGTTTGTGTGTTTATACACCACATGAATGGATCTATCTATTTCAAAGGTAACACATACTACAATTTGTAAAATCTTTATTCTCCAAAATCACAAAAATAGGATATTCTATTTAACACTTTGTATATTTAGTAAAAAAAAAAAAAAACGAAAATCTTGCTTAAACCAGTTTTTTTTTTCCTTTTCAGCTTTATAACAAAAAGTTGTTTGCTATGTTTTTATGATATGTATAGGTTTTTAATTATGTACAGCTCATCATGTAATAATATGATCTACTTTTCTATTATACGATAAAGATTTCTTTATGACCCATGTCTACATTGATGCACTCTCCATTCATATTTCTGGACAATTGGAGCGTTGACAGTCAAAAGTCATTTCTGCTCAGTTTTAAAGAAAATCTTCATTATAAGCTCTTTATGAAATGAAAAGACCAGCTGAGGATTCTTAGATTTTTACATGAACAAAGCACACCAATGTACCAAATTATGCAAATATTCTCTTTCGTAATGAATCCACCACCCTTTTGAAATGTAAAAACCGCTGCTTTTTCTTTAGTGGTCCTTTGATATTTGCAGGCATAAAGCATTAACTGTTCAGGGAAAGGACTGTTAATCATACAAGGGCTTTGTGCTGTGCGTCTTGCATCAGCAGAAGCATTGCCTTGCTTTTACGTTATCAATACAGAGGGAGAAAAAACGGTTGTAACGGCTGGCGAAACGTTTGATAATGAATGAGGTTATGGTCAAACGGTGGAAGGAAAGCTGGTATCCTCAGAGTCTGATTAGCTTGTTGGTTTAATAAGCTTTTGGTACGTCCATGGACATGTCATTCTCTTCTTATTGGTAGGAGGAAGCGTTTCTTTAAACAGGAAAAGCTGCACACGCTCTCCATTTGCTAAATTGGAGAGGATTTCAAAGCAAGCGCTTATTTGGACGTTAAAACCGCACAAACCCTGTTCTTGCAATACCGGCACGTGAAATATTTTGGAATGTTTGTTTCAGACGTTCCAAGAACTGGTCCACATTTTACTTATTTGTGGTGAAGCTTCAGCAGTATTTCATTAAGGAAGATCAGTTGTTTCCTTCCTCACAGTGCCTTGGGCTTCCATTGTTCTCATGCATTCATCTAATAGCCATTTGACCACTCCGATGAAAATGCTGTTTTTGGTGTTTTTATTATGTTCTTGTGGCATTTAGCTAACGAGGGAGGACATCTGTGAAGAAAACTGATCGGAAAATTGCATATCGGAGTATTTCTTTATTTAAATTGTTGGGAGTCAGGAGCAGACGAAAAGATTCTGTTGAAAAAAGAGCTTCTTTGGGATGTAGAAAATATGCTGGGCGGGCCACAAGCTCCCTGCTCTGCTCCATTCTGAAACATCCACTTGCAGACAAATAGATCCGTGTACGTCTTGGTTTCCTTGTCTGAGCGGGAAGCTGGATTAACCCTTGTGCTATCTTAGATGACCCCACCCTTACATTGACGTGTTCTCCCTACCATGACAAAGGTGGATAAAGGTGGAAAGATTTCATGTAATCCATGGACACCAGTGAAGATCACAAATCATTGAAGAAAAAAAGGTTCAGAGCACTGTCTAGTGGGTCTAGATGACCCAACTCCCAATGGTAAAGTGCCTAGAATAGCACAAGGGTTAAAACTCTACAGCTGGATAGCTTCAATATTGCTCGACATGTTCTGTTTCACCACAGGTGTTAGGTTGGTGGTTGTGAAGGGCTGTAAGCTAGCTGTAGAGGAGGTGAACACATGGGTAATGGGAAGTGGGGACGGGTCTGCCCTGTGCCAACTATCCCGCCCACAGAGGGAATTTCTAATGAACCTTTGCTGCTCTACACCAGTGTTTCCCAACCCTGCTCCTCGGGGCCCATTTTCCTGCTTTCTTTCGATCCAACCCTGCGTAAACACACCTTCCTTTGACGATTGTCATTGTCAGGCTTCTGCAGAACCTGATGATGAGCTGAATTTGGTGTGCATAAGCAAGGCAACATGGAAAACATGCAGGACAGTGCGCCTTGAGGGCCGGGGTTGGGATACGCTGCTCTACACAAACAGGGAACGCTTTGAAAACAGATCAAAAGATGGAGTGGGACTTTAAACTTCACTGGGGTTTGCGTTTCCTCATTCCAGGCCAGTCCTCCTCCACCCCAAACTCCACCTCTCCTCCCCTTGGAGTACATCATCAGTTTTCTGGCCACCATCAGCATCCAGCTCCTAAACTTTCTTCACATAAGAACCTGCGCCTGATCTGAGTTCATCAGACCATGTTCAAAAATCAAACCAACAAAAGACTTTTATCACTGGAAAGCATTTAACATTCAACATCGCATTGATCAGATAGATTTTGTGTCCTATACCATTTAGATCTCTCCTTTTTGAATTTCTGGGCTGCAACAGGGTAGGATGTCACAAAAAATTAAACAACTGTCTGAAACAATAATTAGCATCTGGTACAATAATCTCCATGAAAATGTTTCCTTAAACCATTTTAAGTCCTTGACTTGTGGCAAAGAACAAAATAAGCAGACCTTCATAACTGATTAATGTTTACAGAGATTTTTCAAACTTCTCAAATTGCTTAAACCCTTGGATAAATAAAATTAAACATTTGATACATGACAAATGGTTGACACTTACAGTATACAGCTTTAGTCTTTAGATTCAGTTTCTGATTCAAATCTCTTTACTATTCTCAGTTGTGCACGGCATCAAAAATGCACCGCTGAGCAAAATTACACAGCAGATTTTGTGCAAAATAGCATGTTTAAGGCTGAAGGTAAATTTAAAACCTTATTTATTGGTGTTTAAAGTAACAGTAATGTACACAGTTGTTTTAACTGAGCACAAAGAAGGTTTGCCTCTTGTTGCTGAGGTATCCAGGATTTGAACAGCTAACTGGGAGGCACAAAAGCAGCTGGCTATAAGCCGCCAAACGGCCCCGATTGGGTAAGTTCATGAATTTGTTAAAACATGTCTTTTTCTTTTCCCAGTCGCTTCCTAACACATCAAAAACCAATTTTAGGTCCCAGAAAAACTCTTGACATTATCTCAGCAATCAGCAGTAATTCGAGTAATCATCTTGTGCTCCTTTTGACAGAGCTGAAATAAATATCAGATGGTGTTTTCAACATGTTCTTGTGGCATTTTTCTGACGATGGAGGTCACATATCAAGAAAATTATCCCGAAATTGCACCTTTGAGTATTTCTTTACTCAAATTGTTGTGAATCGGGAGCAGAAGAAAAAGATCATTTGTGGCGTAGAAAATCCACTGGGCGGGGCCACAAGCTCCCTGCTCTGCTCCAGTCTGAAGCATCCACCTGCAGACAAATAGATCCATGAGCGTCTTTGTTTTCCTCGTCTGAGCTGGAATCTGGATCAAAACCATGCGGCTTAACAGCTACGATATTGCTCGCCATCTTTGTTGCACCAGGAATATTAAGTTGGGAGTGTGATATGTAATTTGTCTTCTGGAAGCTCCAAAAAGACAAAATAAAGATTTATCAGCCGTGGTCAACTCTGACTGAGGTAGGGGTTATTATAACTACTGTTGTGGAAACAGAGTGTCTGTTTTATTGATTCTTTCCTATTTATTGATTTGTTTACCTGCAAAAGCCGGTCTATCAAACTCTTATTGAAAGCAGATTTTTTTATGGCTGTGTCACCTGAGCTCCTCGTGTCCTTGCTATCGACAGCTAAAAGTATAATCAATCACTGCCTTGAGAAATCACAAACATCGAGGTGCTTCCTGACAAAAAATTACAAAAGTTATAAGGAGATAGGCTGTTCTCAAAGCTGCATCCACTGAAAATGCGTCTCTGTGGAGGATCTTGTGCTCCATCTGTGCTTTTATTTTTTTTTTCCCTTCCAAGTCAACTGCGATCTGGGTAACTACTCGCTCATGCGGTGTTGTGAAACCACCCGCAGGTTTCCCAGAGTAATGGGAAAAGGTGGTCTTCCTGCTGTTGGCATTCGTCAAAAGTTACAGCTGTACACACACAGAGACGCATTAGGACAAATGGGTGGGTCAATTCCTGGAGCTCAGTGAAACGGAGTGAGAAACCGGAGAAGTCACAACGTGTAGACTTAAAAAAAATCCCCTGTTTTGAAATCTCTCACACCTTTGCACAACTTTTGTTTTACTCTCTTCGGAGCTATTGCTTGTCTTAATCTCACAGGTTTACCGACATGACTACTGCCCCTGCAGTGTAATGCCTTAGTCACAACTACCTTTAAGGGATAAAAAGAGGCAAACCTGTATGGGAGTGTGCAGGAGGCCCACACGAAACTTTAAGGTCGTAGACCGCACAGTAAACGCGTAGAGAAAACATATGCATGCACGTTTTTTTCTACTAGAATGCTGCAAGCGACAGGTCACAGTACGATACATACCTTTCTCTAAGTTTAGAGTTTGACAGGAGGGACATCAAATGGTGCAAATGGCTCTAAAATGAGAACAAAAGCCACAGTTTTGAAATAAAACTCAACAATGTTCTGTTTTAAAATATATATTAATTTTACTCTTATCTCATTGTTTTTATATTCCTATGTCATTGATTTTTATACTTTTATGACGTTGTTTTTTTTCTAATACTTTTTACGTCATTTTTCTTATACTTGTTTGAGTATTCTACTGTTATCCTTAAGTCTGTTAAATGTTTTGTGTATTTTTGTGGCGAATGGGCCTTGATTCTGTAATAAAGCTTATTATTATTTCCATCAAAATTTTTTCGTCCAGATTCAATGTCATTTCTTTCTCTTATAAGGTAGACTACCAAAACACTCCATGCATCTGCTCCCGGTTCGGCCCTTTTAACAAATTTCCCTTCGTGGCCCACAAGTCAAAAAGTTTGCCCACTCCTGGGTCAACCCCTAAGCCTGATGGCGTCCAAACCCAGCAGATGTTTTACCTCGATGATGAGCAACATACCTGCACAAACATGAGGGCCTCCCTGGGTTAGAACTGCATCAGAGCTCGCAAAAATGGTTATTCAAGCAAACTACCTTATAATTGCAGTTTGAGAAACGGTTGTTTGAACCTCTGCTGCTGCCAGCGCGCTGAGAGCATGCAGCGAAAACAGCTTTCATTCTCTGCCTCTAAAGCAAGATAAACGAGGGATAAAAGCTGCTGTCACACGCTCTTTATTAACGCCTCTTTCAATGCAGCCAGTTGAAGGTTTTTTTGTCACTGATGTTTGTCGAGCGATGAGGTGGGCTTTGTTTTTGTGGCTTTTTGTCATACTTTGGAAAACTTTTCACTCTTTGAAGGATCTGGGCATAAAAAAAAGCAATCAGCGCTCCTTCAAAAGAGCACGCCGCACACGAGGGGCCATGCAATTTTAATCCAATCTACAGAGGTGGTCCAGCTTCCAGGCCAGCTCCTCTTAAGGGGACTTATCCATTACCTGTCCCTGCTTATCTCCCTTTCCCCAATACTCCATTTAAAAAAACCTTATCAATCGCAAAAAGTTTTGTTTAATTTCTTTTTTTACTCTTCTTGCTTCATTTATTTAAGATGTTTTGATCTATCACTGAGAACCAACGCTGCATCATGAATAAATAGTGTCTCATCTCCATGAAACAAAGGAAAAATGTTGAA
Source organism: Oryzias latipes (assembly GCF_053564925.1). Taxonomy (NCBI): domain Eukaryota; kingdom Metazoa; phylum Chordata; class Actinopteri; order Beloniformes; family Adrianichthyidae; genus Oryzias; species Oryzias latipes. The sequence goes on along the minus strand of NC_136256.1, from coordinate 26,405,014 downwards.
AACTTTTTGAATTTTTTATGTTGAAAGTTCTCTGAAACACATGAGATATTTTTCTTCAGAAGATGCAGTTAGAATATCCGATGGACATCAAAGACAAATGTTGAGAATTTTAAGCACTAATAGGATGTCAAAGACATTGTAGAATAATTGATCAATGCATTTTTCTTTTTTTTTTTTACATCCAATTCGTTATTTAGCTCCACTTTAGCCAGAATTAAAACTGAAGTTAGACACTTGGGCAGTTTTACACAGTCATAAAATAAAATGTTTTTTTTCATTGCAGCTCAGTTTTTTATTATTTTTTTTTGTTTAGGTTACCAAATGTCAAACCATTGTTTTAAAAGGGACCCCTGAAGGCTTTTTGACATAAAGATCTGATTAAAATTGATCTTGTTTTAAACACAGCATCGAGTTTGATTCCTTCTGGGCAGTTTTTTACTATATAAATGAAATATTAGGCAATAAAAGGTAGCAAATAGCTAGTTACGGATATTATTTGCAATTCATTTGCTTAATAAATGGCCTGGAAAAGGGCAGATGCCTTTTTGTGAATATTTGGTATGAGATTGCATGATCTGTGAGCCTGAAGCTAATCAGGGAGCTTTTTGGACTGCAAAAAAATGACTTTCCAGAAAAGCTTTTAGTGAAGGTTTAGAAGAAGAGCTTAGAATAAAAACATCAGAATTCATTTGATTGGGAATAAGGAATGTATTCCTTTCCAGAAAGGAAAGAGGAAAAAAAATCAACTCAAACTTTTTATATTTAAAAAAAAAAAAAAGAAAGGCTTGGGTGGCTTATATATTTACTTATTTATTATGCTTTTCTTTCAGAAATCTACATTTTGTTTTTACATCTTATTTGACAAAAAGCTTAACTATTTGTGTGGCAAAATCTCACAAAACTCACATACCTAAACAGATTCTTTTTGGTTGTGCCTTAACATCCACAACCCAACTCCTCCTTTGAGGGGTCTGAACCATTGATTTAACATTGAAAGTGGCCGCCAACACAGAGTTCTGTGTGAACGCAGCTTCACCGTAACCCGTAATCCTAAACGTAACCCTTTTTCTGGGTCCATGCGGCCAAGAAAAAAGTTCAGCACTGGCTACAGGTATTTCAAAAATGTCTTGACAATAGAGACTTTCTTTCTGGCATTTTCGTTTTATTTGCTGTGTGAGTGAATTCAACAATCTGCATGTGCTAGCATCAAATCATTTCAGAGCCACAGCCAGTGCTGCTCGCTGCTGCAATGTCGCCTTAATCATTAAGTCATTCAAAGCATTTGTCTAGGCCTTATTAAAGTTCTTTTTCAGGAGTACTTTTATCAAACCGCAGGGTCTGGTACACACATTTGTTTTGTCGTGTTCAAAAAGTGTGGATTTGGAACCAACATTATTACACTTTTCACCATTTCTCTGTTGCTAAAGAGAAACTTGGGACAATGGAGACTGTTAGACAGTGTCGTTTGTGCCCCCCCCTTGTGTCAAGCTCTTCACTCAAGCAAAACGCAGCTTGCAGAAATGGCGGTATCAAGGGCGGAGCTACTCAGCACCAATGGCCACACCCATGTAGAGGAGATTTTGGAAACAGAGGCTGTGGATAAACATGACATATTGCTTTTTAAGACATTTAGGTTTGGTTAAAAACTTCATAATGATCATTAAAACACCACTGGAATCGTTTTTTTTTTTGTCCAATTGTCACAAGGGGACTTTTAAAAACACGGCAAAGGAAGTGAACAATACATTACTTTGATTTACAGCAGAAACATTCAAATTGCTGCCGCGTCACTAGCGCTCATCATCATCATCATCATCTATCAAAAGGAGATGTCGGCGTCTTGTTCAGGCCATGTAGCGGCGAGCTCCTTACACTTGGGAGCGGTTATGGATGAAGCCATTTTGGGACATGGTGGTTGGTGATTGCATATGGAGCTGTGGATCCGACAATTCCACATGACGCGCTCAACTTTTGATGAGCAGTGTGATGCTGTGGGACATCCTGTGGCGCCTGCTGTGCAGCGCCCAAGGCCGCCAGTTCTCACCAAGAAGAGCATTGCCGTCCCGTCGCTGGTCACAAAACTCCTTTTCTAAAAAAGGGTTTCCATTGCAGTTTTGCGAAATATATCATTTTCAATAGGCCTAAAAAAACACCTCCTCCAAGCGCAAAAATGTTTTAGTTTTTTTTAATAAATATCATTTTTTTCAAAATTGTCGTTTTCCATGAAGCAAATTTATTATCACAAATCCAAATTGAGCAATTTCAAAGTGAGCAGAAAAGCAGCTGCTGTTCACTTTTTGCATGTAGAGAAATCTCAATAGTTGGGGAAGGATTTATAAACAGACCGAAACCCAAATATTTTTCATGAAGCAATCTCCTTCCACCACCTGTGGTGGACGTTTTAAAATGGATATATTTCCCAAAACTTCATCCCTTTAGAATCATATTTTTGTTCATCTTTTGTTCAGTGTAAATGTGAAACATGAAGCACATCAGTTCCATCAACTGTACTTCTTCAATCTGTCTATGCCGATTCCAGATTTGATACTTTACCTATCGCATTAAAAAAAAGAACAAATTTAATTACCGGTCCAGGTTTTCCCCCCATTTTATTTATTTTATCATTTAACATGTAAACAATGAACTTCTGTGATGTAGCTTCGACAGTCGAGCAGAAAAGCTCCAACTATCAATTAGAAATAGTTAATTACAGTATTAACTGTGAAGAAACTGGATTTTCTAGAAAGGACTGTAAAATAGGAATATTTTTAGGTTCGTTACCCCGTCAGTTTCTTACACACAGAAATAATGAATAGGGACTCAGAGACAGTTACTTAGCTTTTGTGGAGGTTTTACTTCGTCCAAACACGAAGGGGACAGACATATGAACATGGTACATTCAAAGTCCGAACCAAAGAGTTCAGGGATGGGCTTGGTATAAATACCCTGCATTTGCATATTCAGAAGATCGTCCGATGGACCTCGTGTGAAAATCACGCCCACAGGTTACTGCTGGAGGGAAGCTCCAAGGCTAAAGTGAAGATAAGTCTGAGGCCTGCTCAGCAGAAAACATGCACAGAAAAGAGGGAGTATGGGAAGAAACTGTTAGAACAATAGTTTGGCTGTGCTTTCTTCAAATGTAATATAATTTTGAGATGACAATACATGCTCAGTGAATTAAGTTTAAACCATTAGTGTAATAAAAGTTAAAGGCAGTTTCTAACTATTCTTCACATTAACAGATAAAAACAAGTGAAAATTAGCATGTGAGAAAGTCTGGTTTAGTATGTTCTTGGGATTCCACAATCCCGAAACAAAACCCACAAACTCATAGAGTTCCACGCCGTATGGGTGCAGGCCTACAGCAGATGTTTGACCTCAACGGCGAGCGTCTCCAGAAACATTCCTGCACAAACATGACAAACATGACGGTTAGATCTACGGTATAACCGTGTGTTGTACCATTGAACTGAATCGTGAGGAAACTGAATCGTTGCATCTCTACTTTGTCTGTTTTTCTGTGCTGATGCTGGAAAGGAATTTATAATATTGCCGCTGCATTGAACCTTATTTCTAAACCAATAATCCAAATTTAAACGATCATTGCATCGGTTTCAAATAGTAGTAAACAAATCCAGTAACGCCGAATTTTTTCCTTTTCTTGTGATTTTCTTAATATAAAAATATTAACAGGTTTTCGCAATCTGGTTTTTAAAAATGTAACAACTAACTTTTTATTTTTACAAAAAAAGAACTTGCTATTAATTTGCATTTGTTGTACCCTGGATCAGAAAATGTGAGAAGTGAAAATTAACTGCTCTTGTCCACCATGGCTCTTTAGAGCGACTGCATCCCAGAAGCACAGGAAGACTCTCGAGTTGCATTGTCAACACTGTTAAATATTTAATCACATCTGTCACAGGATCTCCCTTTTGACTTTGACATCAACCTTTACACACCGAGTTGCCAAGTGTTTTGCTTGCACGGCTCCTCATGCTGGCCAAGTTTCACCTCACAAACCAAGCGGAGCTGAATTTTAGCCGATTGGTCGAGTAGAAACCCAACATCTGCATCTCTGGATTAATTTCCCTCCTTCAGAGGAATAATAAAACACTGGAAAGACTAGGAAGTGTGACTAAAGTGGTGCAGAGATGAGTTCTCTGAGGGCTTCTACTTTGCTGTCACCTCAACAACTACCTTGGTGACAAACTTCACACTGAGCATCAGGGATTCTGGGGCCGATCCCAGCGGCTTTCCTGCTGTAAACAGCAAGCTTCTCTCCGGTGTGCTCTTTTCTTTGTTGTTGGTTTCACTGAGAATAGAAAAATAAAAGGGGGTGTGATGTTTTCAGCAACCCTCCATGAGGAAAATGAAAAGCACAGCACCTACAGAGTACACTGAAGTCATGTAGAAAGCGTGTAACCATTAAAATGCAATGCACCCTGGAGTTAACTGGTTTTCTCATTTCTCCTTTTCAGAGCATTACATGGTGATCAACATTTATTTTTTTTCTATTTTCTGCTTGCCTTTTTTTTTAATTGTCATGTTTTATTCATTAGGTCAGACTTTGATTGAAATAATCCTATTGTTTTGCTCCAAAATGCAATCTACATTGCAAATATGAAATCCTGTGGAGTCATTTTTCTCTTTATTTGTTGGTCCTGCCAATCCTGCCCCTCACACATGGTGCTGCTTTTCAGTTTTTAATTACACCTGGAGCAGTTCAATATCATAGCCTGATTAAAACATTAGAGGACCTGGGTTCAGCCGTAATTATGCACTAGCTGGCCAGAATCTGCAGGGTGAATTATTTGATTTGAGGATTCTAATTACACCTGCAGAATGAGCGGTTTGACAGCAGCTAGTGGCTGTGAAGGAGTGGTTCGGTGGATTGTTTGAGCAAGTATTACTGGATATTATTTTAGTTTTGTGTCCAGCCTGGAGGTTCAAATTGGGCCTGTTGCATCATTAATAAATGATAAAAATGTGTTTGCAGATCAAAAACCTTGAAATATTCATGTCATTTTAAAACAACCTAAAATATTACATTTTTGACAAGATATTCTTTTATTTTTCGTGAACTCAAATGGGGCTTTCAAGTCCTATAGAAATAAATATAAAATGTTTAGCAATGGACTACTATACACAATAACATTTAAAAAGTCTCCTTCACTCTCAGTTTAAGTAAGGGTTAATGGCCGACGAACGAAGACTGAACAGTCCGATTGCTTTTCTCACAAAAAGCGGACTATTTGATACGCAGTTGTTTTAAATAAGCCGGCGCAGTGATACAAAACATTTAAGTTAGGTGACCGGAACTTATTTTTTCACGGTGCGGTTATCCTGTGGTATATCACTTTTTAATGCACACTCAGCAGCCAATCAGAATCGAGTATTCACCCGGACCATGGTATAATGGATTTTAATGTTTTTATTTATTAATTATGTGCCATCGTGGGGGCTGTTATGGTTCAGGGATGCCTGTAATTTTCCAGCATCCTTCTGGTCTCCCCACCCAAACTTGTCAAACTTCTGCTACTACAGCGACTAGGATCATTTCTGCTCAAGCATTAAAACAAGTGACAATTCTGTGTCTCTCAGGTCCATGGGTGATCATAAAGACCACATCCTGTAAGGAGACTGAAGCAGGAAAACATTCATGTTCAATGATTTAGACCTGTTAGAGATGTTTTTCCTGCTGGCCTTAGAGACAAACCAATAATACCACAAACGAGCAGCAAGAATTTCACTTCTGGAGCCTCCAGACTTTTCTCATCCACATATTTTCCTTTTTCTGTTAGTAGAAAGCATCTTTGACAATTTGAAGTTTAAGATCTTTTCTCACTCGTGATATGTTAGCTTTAGTGGCATGCACCCACGGGGTGCTGCAGGTTTCTGGGTCTTCCAGGCCCGTGGAGGGTTGTTGAGAAGAGTGGCCGCCTTCTAAGGGTAGCGAGCGCAGGTGTGGCTAGTACAGGGGTCGGCAGGGGTCGTGTTGCCTTTACTTTAGAGCGAGCGGGCAGGGGGGATTATTATGGGATGGAAATATGGTCAGTCAGTGGTGATCTCGTAAGGGGCACATGAACGACCAAAAAAGCCTTTTTTTCCTCCCTAGATTAAACCACCCATGTCTGTGTAAGGTTAAATAAATTTGTGTTAGGGCACCCCTAATATCCTGTCACCTTGCTGCTACGATGAAAGTATGTTACGATGTCTGTGTAGAACACGCTGGAAGGGGCGGGGTTGCACGTGGGGAAAACAACAAACAGGTAGATAGGCGGAGGCGGGGCTTAGACTCACCGCTTATGATTACAGACAAACAGCTGCTTCCTAAAAAACATATTTGTCATCCATAAAATTAAGATACTTTATTGGGTTTACTGGATTTAAGGAAAAAATAAATAAATAGAAAGGAGTCTGCATCAAAGTGAATTTGTTTCCATCATCTTAACTCTGGGTGTTTGACAGACGGAAAAGGACAAAAGATCAAAGGAAACATCCCGCTCATAAAGAACAAAAATATTTATAATAAATAATTAAACAAAGTTTTGCCAAATGAATTACCGCGATATATCGGCAAAAACATTTTTTTCTAACACACCTAGTGTTGCGGCTCCCTGTGCTTTCATGTCAGTGGGAAACTGATCCAAATGGCTCCTTGAGAGGTAAAGGTTGCCGACCCCTGGTGTAGTAGTTCCCTTTGGGCTTTAGGAATGTCATGAAACTGGAACGTACCATTGTGGTACATGTGGTATATGTATCGAGAAGTATTCGTCAGGATAATAGAAGTTGCACACAATTATGCCGAATACGGGTGAGGCTGTCGTACGATGTCTTAATGCCACTCTTTAGTCGTTAGTGAGGTGCCCTATGCTGACCGTGTTCAAATGCTGAACGTATGCGGCGTGCACGTGATAACGTAGGTGCACGTAGGATGCACACAAAGTACGCTTTGATTGTCTAACTCTCATTTCTATGAAACCCATTGAGACGACTTTTGTAATATTGGGCTAAATATTGAATTGAATTTCTAACATTCATGCGAGGGGCGTGCACTTGAACAGCACTAATAGGCTCGTGGTGTAGTCTGCAGAATTTAAGGGGGGGTTGGTAAAAGATCAAAAATCTGTACAACAGGCCTGCGTCTCACCTACTCCACCCCAACGTGTTGCACAAGTGTTCACTGTTACCTGTCGCCAGCAGCATGCCCCTACAAAAAGAATAACACTTTGACTCACTGAGCGGCCAATAATCTTGATATTTTTTGCCCCCCTACAAGTTTGACCATTTCTCCCCAACAGATGGCTTGCATCCACCTGTTAGGGCAGCTGAGACTTTGGTGTCCTTACTTCACATCACTGCCTCTGCATGATCAGCAAATTAAAAAGTTTTGTTATGCAGCTTTTTTTTTTTTTTTTTTTAGGTCAAAGTCGGTTCAAATCTTCACTGTGACTGACTGAAAACAGTAAAATGAATGCGGATTAAATGAAAATGCACATATTCAGATGCAGGCGTTGTATCATGGGTCCAAAAGCTGCTTTCTCCAATTAGTCTGAAGTGGAGATAAAAAAAATATGATTTGAGTTTCCAGAATCACCAAAATTGTTTCACGCTTTTTTCTGCCACCGAGCTGTAGTTTGATTATCATATATGTGGAAAAAACTGAAATGTTTAGTTCTTATTAAAAATCTTTTAGTTTAAGTTAAACTCCATAACAGTAATATCCATATGTCAGATAGACATTTCTAGAATCTCACCTGCATGCTTTGCAGTAATTCAGGCCAAAACACATAAATAAAAAAGTCAGATTCTGTTTAATTTAAAAACAAAGAACATTTGCTTCATTTTTTCCCCCCATTTTATGTATAGAGAAGTGTAAATATTCACATTTTATTATTTTTTTAGAGTCATGCTACAACACTGGAATGCCATAAAAGCAGCAACAAAAAAACCAAAGCTGCAGCTGCGATGTTGGATTTTCTTTTCAGCTCTTAATTTTAAGAGTTACAAGTTGGAAATGGAAATAATTCACTCAGAGATAAACACCACGCTCAGTCCTATTAATCGTTCTTCTTAAAGGGTTTTTTTGAGTCTTTGCAGCGTCCTGACTCTCTATAGAGATAAAAGTTAAACTAACACGACTGTCTCTGCATGACAATGCTTTTTTTATTTAAATAAATCAAAGCAAACAAGATTCCACAAAGACAGATAAAGTTCTCAGCTTTTAAGGGGAGGGGCCCTTCTGCAGTGCTTAAATGTAGTTAATGCTTCCGTCAGCAGATCGGCTCAATTTTCAGGAAATCATGAAGCTTCATTTGACTCTGATTTGGTCTCCTACTAAAACACTTCTTAGTGGTCTTTGCTTCTGCAGAATGAATTAGGGGGGAACATGAGCTATCTAACACACAAAGCAGTTCTTTGCTTATGAATTATTTAAAAAAAGTTGTTGTCATTTGTTCAAGTTGCATCCTTTAAACTGTCCAGTTTAGAAGGGAAAGCTTCAGGATCTTTTTTTTTTCCCGTGTAACCGGGTGGTGAAAGGTGAATTTTACGTTGATGTTTAAATGCTTTCACAGTCATATATTTCCAGTTCTTGGACAGCAGAGAGCACAGTTTTATGGCTTCTTAGATGGGCTAAAGATCATGAATTAAAAGACCACTGGGAATGCTTTGAAAATAGAACAAAAGATGGTCGGAGTGGGACATTAACTGTGCAGCTGATTGCATTTGCATCTCTCTAATGTACGATGAAGCTGTCCTAACAATTTTTTTCTGCTCCTTAGAGATTTTAGTATCATTTTTGGACACTTTGACAGACAACTTCTCTGTAAAGTTGGATGTCAGTTACATCAGGATGAATCTTGAAGTGTAACCTTCAATTTCTCGCAGACGTCAGTACAAAATGGTCAAGTAGGACTAGATGAGCTGTCAGAAGTGATGGAGACGGTGGAGGTCTGAAACGTCTTTGATGGTTGACGTTCAGCAGAAATGATAGTTCCAGTGTTAATTACTTTACTACAAAGATCTGCAACTAACAAGTATTTCTCAGGTATGGAGTTGCTGTTTAATGCCTCAACCCTTATAATTATTTGTCTCACTAATTGTATCAGTGACTCCATGATGTTCAGCCTGAGCTTTTTGATCACTCAGCACGTTGGTGGAAGTTCGTCTAATTTTGAAGCTTTTCAAAGATCAAATGAACCCAACCAGGAGTCGAGGTTTGTTGGCGATGTAATAAAAGCTGAGCTAATTCTGTTTGATGCCTTACTTTGAAATTCTTTTGAAGCCTCACTTACGATACAAAACATTTGGAGTTCTGCATTAGACTTCTGCCAGGTGTTAAACATTGAACAGGTTCAAATGTGGAGGCAAATCTCTCAAGGTTTTCAGCTCTAAACAAATGATCTGTAGGTTATTGGTTATTTGCAAACACTTTAGTTTGCAAGCTGACCACAATGTCTTCTGTTGGTAAAACCACGCTCAACACAGAACGGCTTTTTAACTTGTTTCCATTTTTTTCTTGCTGTCGTTTCTCATAAAATGTTAATCTAAAAAATATCCGACTGTAAATTATTTTCGAGCCTCATCTTTAAGCTGAAATGTTTAAAGACGACTAAAGAAATTCCTCCGGAGCCTTGTTGAGTTCTACAATCACTTGAAGATAGAAACTGTCTGTTGACTGATGGCTGAGTTGATAATTCGGCATGTTTTCCACACGAATTGCAAAATAGGGAATAAGTTATGGTTGAATTACCAAACTGGCCCCACTGCTTTTTCCTTTTTTACCCATTAAATATTAACACAGCCTTTCTGCCAATAGACTTAATGAAGGTCTACCTTCAAATTTGGCATGGCAACCAAGGAAAACAGCTAACCAGGTCACTGTTGACGCTACACCTGCCAAATGTTGGCAGGAAAATCCGCCTTTGCTTAAAAAAACTTGATGACACCAAGTCAGAAAATCCAATTTGCACTTCTTCAGGGTTTTTTTTCTCCCTCTCACTAAGTCTGTTATCAGCAGATGAAACACATGTGCAAATGAATTTCCAGTTTGTTCACCTTTGGGTTACAAACCTAATCTTAATTTACAAAAAAAAAGTTTTTTACTTTCCAAGGCTGCAGAAACTTATAGAAGGAGTTGATTGCTAAAGAATCAACATCATAACGATAGTTGACTACATAAGGGTTTTATTTGGAAATCTAAAAAAAACAGAAAACCCTGAAAGTAATTTAATGCTTGAATTTGGGGAATTGAACAGTGTATTTTTAGCTGACAGACCTGGTTATTGTTTAGTTTAACAGTACTGTGAGAAGGTAATGCCTCCCCACATGAAGCCAAATAAAGAAAGTGACAATCATTAAAGACAATTTGATAGATTTTCCAGAGTAAGCCTAGTATTCACAATCAGAGGTCTTCAGAAAAGAAGCAACTGAGAAGACACACAGGAGGTAAACACAATTCATTCAAAAAACAGTTTTGGTGGCTTTTTAGACTTCATACATTCAATATGATGCGCGTTTCCTAAAACTATACAGTGTCCAAAAAAGCCTTTTAAAAAAGCCTTTTGGAGCGTGTCACATAGAAAAACCTGCATTTGTCAGCTTAAATGCACGTTTGAAACCAAACACTAAACTTGTTTAGATCATTTGTTCAATCAGTTTTAAGGAAGAAGATAAGCAGTGAGATATTTGTTAAAAAGCACTTTAGGCTAAATGAGCTCTCCACGTGATTTTCCAAATGTCTTTCCCAGAAAGCTTTAACCACATTGTAATGCAGGCTTTTATACTACAGTCTGACTGTTTTGACTGCTGGACACTAAAGCGTATTCATTTCCATTTGCCCTTTTTTCCTCATAGTTTAAATAAAAACAACACGTTTACTTTCGGCCTATATGTGCCTTAAATATGACACATTATAGACGATGTAAAAATATTTCTGTCTGAGACATTTTATTTGGTGTCCATGGAGACGACCACTTTTCTTACGACCACAGATTTCAGAAATCCAAATTAAAGCACAATTTTAATCGGTTTACCAAAACACTACATTGTCCGTATACATTAAAATACCACATAACTGTTCTGCAGAGCCTCCACATTCACATTCAGATTAGCTTAGGTGCTGATTGAGCCGCTAAAACCTTAGTAAAATTCACCTGTAGGGCGGGTTTCTTTTGGGTTGTCCGGGTCAGTGTAGGATTGTAGAGTGTCTTCATCTTAAGGGGAGCACAAGTGTGTCTGTCAGTTCACTTGAGATTTGTTCGATCACCTTAAGGGACATCCTAAAAATGGAACGTACCATTGTGTGGTAAGTTTATCATGGAGAATAATGGGATTTGCACGCACTTATGACATACGTGTCCTTACGCCACACTTAAGTAACAGCACAAATGCTGCAGTTACTGTGTATGTGAAAGTGCATTCAGGAAGCCTTTCCACACAAACTACACTCTGATTGTGTGATTTCCTGATTACTAACAGTTAGGCTGCAGCAATGAGCACAAACCCATCACATAAACATCATTAATGGGCTCCTTGTGCAGTTCGCTGGATTTCGGAGGGTTGAAAAAAAGAATTAAAAAAAAAGATCCAGATTCCAGCTCAGATGAGCAAAACAAAGACATTCATGGATCTATTTGTCTGCATGTGGATGCATCAGAATGGAGCGCAGCAGGGAGCTTGTGGCCCATCAATGGCAGCATCTTTGTTTTTCTAACTGCATTGTTGCGTCTGCTCCCGATTCACAAAGATTTAAATAAAGACATTCTCAGAAACCAAATTAATGTAAGCTTAATTCTCTTCAAAAATGTCCTCCATCATGCCAAAAATACCAAAAAAAAACACATTTCATTGGAGAGGGTCTTTAAGTTATGCTTCTTTTTTACAAATAAAACATTTTTTTCATGATTTAATGAGCTATTTGTTTGTATGTTAGGAAAAAGCACTTTTGACCTTTTTTTATTTTTTAAAAGAGCTAAACATTTGTTTTTATATATTATATTTTCAATGTAACAACTCCTAAACAGAGAAGGCCTTTAAGTTAACAAATGAATGAAGACATTATGGGGGAATGTCAGCAGTTGAGGACATGAACTTTATGAGCTACATTACAGGGTTATCGAATGCTGGCCAAAGCCCCAAGGAACTGAGAGGCTTTCACTTCGCTCTGATGCATTATGGATTTTTTTGGCTATAGGGCAAAGATAGCCAATGCGTTTTTTCAGATGAGTTTGTTGACTTCACAACAATGAAGTTTGGTGAAAAAATGGCTTTTTTCATTTTCCTTTCTGCTATTTTTTGCGCTTTTTGGGTTTCTTTTTGTAAGCACCAGAAGTATCTCTAGAACAATGTCTTTCTTTGCACAAACTTTTGTTTGGAAATGTCATGTAGCATTTTCACAAAAGGACGTTAACCTTTCAAATGAAAGTACAGCGTGTGACTGCACCCTCAGCTCTGGGACTCATTATGCTTCACTCACTGCCAAAACACCAAACATTCAAAATACACGTCATCTTTTTACACCGCATGTTTCAAATCTGATTCTTTTTTAGTCAGAACTGTGCTTATTATCAACGCCCCAAAAACAAACTGCTATTGAAGATTTGTAGCATCTTTTTATATCTCGTCTCCGAACGCTGCCAGGTTCAGGAAGTCGTGATTCATGGGAGATAATCTGTAGCCTAAATATGCAACGAGTTTCCAGTTTTGCTCAGTTAAAGAAGTTCATGTCCCTAAGGTATTTTTTTAAAAGTGACTCTGTTTGCAATGCATCAGAACTTTATGAATTTGAAATTAATGTGGGATTAAATCTGTCATTTGAAATTGGCAGATGCCTGCATGTAATTTCCCCTGGCATGACTTCAGAGAAACTCCTGATGACAGCCCTGATGGGTCTGAAAGGAATCTTTGCATGGAGAATGGACTATATTTGCATGCTAAAAAAGGACAAGAAGGCAGGAAGATAATGGAGGGAATGTGGGGTTGCGCCGCAGATCAGAGACCATATGTGCTTAAGCTCAACCTTTGGGCTGAATACATCACAGCGCGCTCGAAAGATCTTCATTAAAACGGTCGCTCTGGGGGATTCAAGGAAAACTAAACTGCTTGTTATGCTGCTGGATCATTTTTTTGAAAGTGCAAAAATAGAAAAACATTTAGAAAAAACTTTGCATTGTAAGAAATTAAACAAGGAAGCATATTGACCAAATTCTTCCTCTGCTGTGGTCTGCTTGGTCAATAATGTACACTGGGGATAAGTGAATGGTGTCAGAACTGATGAGAGTCAGGATGATGGGAATCGTGTGCCGTAGCCGACATAGTTACCAGGTCTCAGTGGAATTGAACGCTCGGAAATGATTCCAGCTGAAGGGAGAGTGATGCTCAAGTTACTGATGCAAGGCAGCCCATGGTTTTACACTTCAAACTAATCTACTAACCATTATAAGTTACTATTATACTACCATGCGTTTTCGGTAGAATTCCTGGTTGGAGACAACTTGTTTAGACAAGTTAATGACAAGTTATTGAAAAATACTCTTGACAAAGACACTGGTCAGGGACCAGAAACCTCTCTCTGACCCATCGTTGCTTCAATCCGCTCTGAGTTTTCATCAGTGCTCAGAGCAGAAAAACTGGGCCAAAACAGCCAGCATAGCCAAGAATTACGGGATGTAGACAAAGTAGCAGGGCAACGATAAGGCACAGGAACTGATCAAAATATTGTTAGATGAATGCAGGCTCATTTAAAAAAAAAATTTCTCATGTGCCACACATTGCTTCTCACACTGTTTTCCCGACAATCTATGGGATATAAACACTTAGGAGCGTACCTTCATAGCCGTCGTCTCCTTAGTGACCGCCTTGCACCATAACTCCTCCAGACCAAAGTAATAAATGCCGTGCCTGACTTTGATGCCGACATGAAAATTGGTCAGTGAAATATAAAGTTTGAATAAGTGAACTATCTCGACGAGGAATGCAAGGCGCAGGTCTAATTTTTTGCAACAGTAAAGTGGAACTTAGCAACTCTTGCTGGGTTTTGATCAGTAGGAAACAGGGCTAAATTGTTCATTTAGTGTTGCATCCCGCTAAACTAGCTAACAATCTCTGAAATCATGCTGGTACCCGAACCCTGCATGGTAGATTGTTCAGAAAGTGTCCAACCTTAGAGGTGAGGACTGTAAAAGTCATTAAAGAAAGTTCCCATGAGTTCTTTCTTCTTATGTTTCTCCTCCCACAGTCCAGAAACATGCTTCATCGGTTCAGTAGTGACCCTCAATGTAAAATGAATGGATGGACTTATGATAGCTCCTAACCTGGATCCTCTTCCATTCATAAATCAACTTTCAGAGAGAATGACTTTATTTTTCTGATTTTCTTCTCAATTAAGTTACATAGTGAGCAAAAGTACTTAGATGTTTTGCTGTTTCTGCTTTCTTTAAAATGTTTTAATTTGTTATTGTGACCAATTAATTTCCTTTGGGATATATGAAGTTCAAAGCTAACATGAATATATATTGACTTTAAGTTAAAAAAAAAACAGCCTTTTGGCAATTAACTACATGTGCTGCAAAGAATCATTTTCTGCTGCCTAAAATATTTTCTCTTGAAGTGATGGAAGCCCTGAATCACCTCATCTGCAGTCAACAGCGCTGTTCCTAACTCGTCTACTTCACTGTGAAATGCGCTCGCATCGTCTGCCCTGTGGCACGGCTTTTTCTACGCAATAAATGGATGTCTGCTAACCAGTCTGAGCACAGTGGTCCTTAAGGATGAAAAGAATCCAAAAAGAGAGACAGAAGGTGACAGCTGGATTTGCTCCTATACTGACTAAATAGAAAACATATGCAAGCCGTAGTCCAAACGCTTGAACTCTGATATGGAGTAAACTAAAGCATAAAACGTATTTTTTGCTTTTTGTCTGCTCCCTCTAGGTGTTGTCAGAGGGAATCCTCTCTATTCATGAGTCACATATTTGTTTTTTTCCTTTGGTTTTATGTTGGATGCTTTTCTTGACAACCTTCTCCGTGTATCTGGACTTGACACCAGGACAGGAAAACTCTGCATCGTGCCCCCTGGGGCTAGCATCATCAAAATATAAAACCCTGGTCTGTCAGAAAACGCTGGTCTCGATTGTAAGTGAATCCTGATACGATTTGCTACAGTTGCTGTTCACCTTGAGGTTTGGCAGAGAGTTTGGCAGGGAGTTTTACGTTGGATGCCCTTCCTGGCAACCTTGTAATTTCAATGCATGGGGAAACCCAGCTAGGCGGACAAATAGATCCATGAACATCTTTGTTTTCCTCGTCTGAGCTATAGTCAGGCTCAAAGCTGTACGGCTGGATAGCTAGAGTATTGCTCACCAATTTTGTTGCTCCACTAATGTTAGAATAGGGCTATGAGGGGCTGTAAGCTATAGCGTGAGAACAGAGAACTCTCAGTAATGTGGGAAGGAAGGGGATTGGGGTTGCTTCATGGCAACGATTCCACCCACAAGTCAGAGACGAATTTCTAATGAACTTCTGCCTTTCTGCAGGACACAAGTTGTTGTTTTTGGGGGGGGGGGTTAAATGATCGATTTAATAATTAAAATACCACTGGAAATACTTTTAAAATAGATTAAAAGATGATCAGAGTATGACTTTTAAAAGATCATTTAAGGTTCTTTAGAAGCAATATGTACATTTTTGCATGACGTGTTTTAATTTAATATATGCCTCTTTAAACCAAGTTTTCAGTTAAGCTTCTTGTCCAACTAGCGGTAGACATGGAGGCAGAGGTGAGGACTTGAGTCGTGTGACTAAGAGCTTCAACTACTGCTCGACTGTTGATTGATTCTCTAATGTGTCATACATTGAAGTTAACTTGAGGTGGAGATGTCCATTCCTCTGCTTAAGCGCAATGTTGAACTGCTACTGCTGCTGTAGGAGTCATTACATTTGCTAATTTGCTTTTGTCTGGTTGCTTATCTCCTGACAGCTTCATCTTTTATTTACGCCGCTCAGCCTGTATCCCAGGTGCAAGGAGACCAGCGCCGGTGGCCTCCATCGCTCAAACCAACCGACTTTCCGTAAAGTGTCGAAAATTATTGCAATCACCTGGACTCTGCTCTTAGGCATATTATAACGCGCAATGTCCGTGTTTATAATTTCTCAACCAGCAAACATTGGCAGTGAGTTCCCGTGTTGCATACCAATCAAAAAAACTGGGCTGCACATCAACTGATTAAGTTGTTCACACAAAATGAAGCCACTTACTTCACACGCATCAGCTCACATGCACACACACACACTTCCCTGGTGTGGAGGATATTTTCAATTAATCAAGCTCGCTCATCAATAATGCATCAGCCCTGCAGCCAGTCACTCTTTTCCAGCCATTTAATGAGGCAACCCAGCCAGAGGGACACCATCCACACATTAGTGCTATTATATAAATGCTCAGGAGCAAAGAATGTGGCCAAGCTAGCTATTAATTTTTTTTTTCTTTTTGCCTTTTAGTCAAATCAAAACCTGTCAAGGACTGTTTGCAAAAGGACACAGGTGACAGTAAGTAAACACTGCAGGAGGCGGTGTGGAGCCGTGTTACCTTGAAGCTGCTGTAAGCACCAGGTCACAAAAATACAACTAAGGAGCAGGAAAAATGTGTGACACGGGACAATCCCCCAGCGTGACGAATATATATATATATATTTGTTCTCCAAAGTAAATTAAGTGAGGTGTTCTGTGCAGGAGCTCCTCTATTCTGGTGTTGAAACCACATCGATCAGGCTAAGTGAGGTCATGAAGTGGTTTAGTTTCAACCTTCAAAAACGTGGACTGGCAGAGACAATCCATTACTGTACTACAATGTTTGCTTTGATTTCAGTAATGCACTTATTGATCAGTAAATAAAACACTGCTCTTCTGTAACAGTTGGAAATATAAAGTTACCGGTGAAAAGGTCATACCGGGATCAGGTGTGAAAGACAAACATTTAAATATGCCACGTTGAAGAGTCAGATTCTGTATGCATCTCTCATCGGTTCCTCGGAGTACTTTATCTCAGTAAGGCAGAGACATCTGTACTGCTTTTGGCTTGGAGGCACTCACTTTGCAGCACATGTGCTGTCTCCCTAAACACTTCAGCAGTTCTGTTAGCTACTCAGATTTCTCAGTCAGCGCGGCTGTACTGGATAAAAATGAGCGAGAGAGGGCGTTCTAAAGCTGCGTTCACACCGAACGGGATTCGCGTGTCATGCTGTGTTCAGATCGGAAACGCTCAAGCAACTACTTCCAATGAAAAGTCTATGTAAATGAGCTTATATGCACGTTTTGGGCTTCTATGTTCTAGACTGCAAGTTTTTAAGTCAGTTTTGGACTCTATCTGCAAAACATGCGGCCATTGACCACAAGTTGAGAGTTATAACAGTTGAACTTTAACCAATCAGGGACCTGGATTTGGTAGTGGCGTATGGATAGCGTCTTTTACTCCATGGAACTGTTGGAAAACTGATCATGAAGGAAAAATTAATAATTATGGTGTTTGTACAGCCAGAATGTTATGTAACAGAGTCTTTCATATATCAGAATAGAGCTGTGAGAGAAACATTCACTAGATTTGAACCGCTTTGACATTTTACACCAAGTAAACAGATTTTTTAGATTGCAGGAAAAATTAGAGGTACGTGTAGAAAACCCACAGAGGACATGTCTGGGCCTTTTTGGCAGAAAGAATTTGGAAGATTATCATAACAAAATAAAAAAACACTGTTATTGATCTTCGAAAAGTCATTGGAAGGATATTTTCCTGTTTTCTTTCAAAGAATGCCATTTTAGTCAAGGTCTTGTGAGAAAGAACAGTATTGAGAAAACTTAATCCAGGCTCAGATTGTGCTGCAGATAAAGCTGTTTTAGGAATTTCTCTAGAACAACAGCATTAGACAAACCTCTGAAATTACCCCTCTGTGTTAAAGAGAGTATGTATAAATATACAATAAAACTCTTAGCTTCATTCCTTTTAGATTGCCCTCCCCCTTCAAGTTTATGATTGTATCCCAGAACATGGACTAAAAAAGCTTATAGGAAAAAAAAATCCAGTAATGTTTATTTTTTTTCACTTTTATCGTGTATCAAAAGTGCTTTAATAAAGTTACAACTTTAAACAGTTACAGACTTTTGCAAAAGCAATAAAGTTTTAATAAAGACAGTTTTTTTTAACTTTTCACCGTTCTTTTAGCCTTTTTCAAGATGATGCCGTCACAGTGAAATTCTTTTAAATTTACAAGCATGTCAACATATTTCCAGCTGCTGTTTTTTATCCTGGCAATGGATTATTAACCAAAAAAAAAAAAAGCCAAAGAAATTCTGCTAAAAATCCAAGAACAGTTTTTGTGACAGAAAATTACAAAAACATTGCTTATTGCAGAATAGAAATGAAAAAAAAAACATCGTAACAATCAACATTTGAACTTTTTATAAAATATCTTTACTTTATTTTGATCATTTTGACCTTCCACCCGCTGCAGGATGCTGTCAGACTGATAACATCAATCCTTGAGGCATTTCATCCTGATTTTGTTTCTTTTTGTTTTTGTCTAAAGCTGTTTCTGCAGCTGTAACTATACGTCTTCTGTTTGCTCACTGTTGTTTGGCTAATTTGTCTAAAAATTGTCAACTTTAGAATTGCTGCCTTTTTTTTATCCCTGAATAAAAACCATACACTCTGCAGGCATAGTTTTTGTAAAATATCCCAAAAATGTAAATAAAAAAAAAGGGGTATTGGTTTTTAAAGTAATTGTGGAACAAACAGTTTTAACCAGTTTTGCCCAGAAAAAAACAAGCATAACATGTTTCTGAAAGCTGTAAAGAAGTGTCAACAAGGAAAACATTAAAATGAAAAAGAAAATAAAAATTACAATAATCATAAAAGTCCACTGAAGTGCGGCAGCTTGGTGTCATTTATTCTTGCCATTAGTAGTCTAATTTTAAAATTCAATGGCATTTTTGTCCCTAAGGAAGGACTTGTCCCAGAAAGAAGTTAAATTGCAGCAGTTTTAAATGTTTGGGACAACATTTAAATGATTTAACAGATTTTCAGAGAGACATTCTATGACTGTAACCTACAAAGCAGTCAGACTGAAAAGTTTTGCAGTGATTTCCTATAATTCAAACTTTAAATAAACACCTCTGAATTATAACGTTTAGTAATAATGGACGTAACCCAACACATAAATAGATTGTTTTGGTATTTTAAAAGGCTAATAGTTTGATCAATTTTGCCAGTTATTTATTTAAAACGGGGCAAAAAAACTTTAAAAAAATGATCAATTATGGTAAAACACTCAGTATAACCTATTTACCCATTTTAGATTTATAAATGTTTTGATTATTTAAGCAAAAAAGGATAGAATCTACAGGAGGTCACATTTATAGTTTGGTCTGTATTTAATACATATTAAATAAATGGATTGGGAGAGAAATTAGATGCTGTAATTTTAAATTTGGCTTCAAACAGATGTTCTTCCTCACCTTTCATCGATGCCTTTCTAGGCTTCATCCCACCAGATGTTGATTATTTAATAAGCGCTAAATCCTTGGTAGCACTGTGTACTGAGCATGCAGCATCAAACACTAACCTAAAAATGACACATAATTCTTTGTTTCACAGCTGTAACCATGAAAAGACGTTGAGCACTGGGACACCTTTGTTCTCTGGCTCACATCTGTTCTGGACGGCTGCAGACGTGGTCCCCTAGTCATTTGTCTCAGAGAAACTTGTGTGTTTTGTGTAAACAATCCACGTACGCTTCCCCGTTGTTGTTTTTTAAATCTGTTTTGTAGACAAACGGGCATCAACTTTAAAGCAGATTACCGCAGCATCTTGTTGCTGCCTGGTTTTTTGCCTTTAACTAAATGTTCTGGCCTCTGTGACGGCGGCCAACGTGACCTTCCACCCGCTGCAGGATGCTGTCAGACTGATAACATCAATCCTCGAGGCATTTCATCCTGATCTACTGAAACAGGACAGGTCACCGGTGACCTGTAACCAACAAATCATCTCCACTCTGTGCCACCAATGATGACCTCTTTTTACTGTCACTCCATACCAGATGGTTTATTAAATTTTGCTGTCTCTAGGAAAGTGCTGTTTCTAGCATTTATTTACTTGGTGCTTTATTGCACTGGAGGCCCCCTTCTCTCATAAAAAGCTCTAGACCAACGTGGTTCAGTGTCAGATGTCTTTAGCTGCCTCCTTCCTTCAATCTTATACACTTTTTTTTCCAATCAGGCCAGGAATTTTGATCTCTGAGGAAAATAACCATATGAGCAGAGAATCTGACCATCTGGCTTCCCCTGCAGCTCAAGAATCGCGGGGGACGAGACGAGACTGACGACTGTCTCTCGGCTCTGCCGCCTGCCAGTGTCAAGATGCCTCTCTTAAAAATAAAAATTGCTGTAGTCAGAAGCTTTGCTGATCCAAGAGGGACTGCACGCGCATCTGAAACCATCTTGACAGGGAATCTTTTGCAAAAAAGCGAAGAAGAGAGAAGAAGTTTGTGTTGTTGGACGGATTCCAGGCGTGGGTGGGACATTTATGGGAAGTGGATGAAATTTGTGTGCCGTATAATGATCTCTGCTTATCTCTGAGGTTGCCTCTCTCAGCCAGTTGTGGGAAGCAAATTTCCATTTGTGCTCTATCAAAGAGTCGATGAGATAAGAATATGTAAGCCAGGATGAGGAGGACTAGTTATCCCATTTCCAATGACTAAGCACCAAGCCGTGGCTCCACTCTGATTTCCAATGAACGCCCGGACCAGCGTCATCACAACAGAAATTCCACTAATTAGAGATGAATGGCTTGTGCTTTATGTAATGTGGCAACTTGAAACTGAAAACATGTGTCTTTGCTTCCCCTTTCGAGACCATTATATGTCTGCGAGTGTGTGTGTGCCATAAAACATGAAAACAATCCCCTTGGCGGACATGCTTTGCAGAACCATGGTTCAGGAGAGCGTTGGAGGCTGCCGCCCTCTGACAGGCGGGTTATGCTTACTGGGTCTCTGTAATGAAGGTCCACTGAGAGTGTCATGCAGGAGAAGGGATTCTACTCTGTCTGCCAGACAGTCAGTCTCAATCACCTCAGGATGAACATGCTCTCGTTTCCAACATCTGTCTTCACATGCAGAAAGAGTTTCCTGGATCACAAACACTGATTTATTCTATCAGAGAACTCACTCTAGTCAGATGGAGGATGAATCAATATAACTGAGTGTTTTTACTTTTCCCCTTTGGCTGTTTTTCCTGCCTAAACATCATTTTGCTGCTGTTTTAGAGCTGAATGTCTCTGGACAAAACAGTTTCCATCCTGTCATTACGTCTGACAGCATTGCTCTCAGTCCAGCTTGTACCGTGAGAACTTTTTCTTACTTTTGACCAGAATGTGTCCCTTAAGCTGCGGTAAAAAAAAATACAACTGCCACAGCTCAATGTGGAGGCATTGGCACAATCTTCAAGATTAGCTGCTATTCTCCCTAGTTTTTGAAAAATGGTCGGCGTGGTCAAGAATGAATTCAGGTGGGGATAACGTTATTAAGGAATTGGACGGCCACAGGGCAGTCGGATCGCCGACCGGCTGCAGCTCTACTTTGTACGATGTGTAAATGTGTGCGGACGGCGGCCTTCCATATCAAGTGCCACTGACCGCCTGCCCTCCGGTAGCTCTGGGGTATATTAACTGTATATAAACTGTGCAAGCAACACTGTGCTGCAACCAACAACTTCTTCTTCACCCTTCTTGTTCTAGTTGCTCTCCGTCAATGAATAGTGCAGAAAGCACAATATTCTGTCCTCTTTGTATTCCTCTCAGCTTCAACCACAATTGTCAATACACAGGTCTTGGATTCGCGGTGGTGCTATCAACGGTATGATGAGTTTTGTACAGAATCAATGACATCTCCCCATTTATATGCAGAACCCAGGGTCTCCAAGATCGCCACATTGATGTCTGGTCATTGCCAGGCCCCCGGGCCATGTCTACCGCCCTCGTCAGGTGCTTGCGCTGCTGCTGTACGAATTTCTAACAAAAGTACAATGGCAGTGGGATGGCAGCTAGGGGGTGGCAGTCTGAAATCGTCAGACGATCATCAGACGATTTTGGAGACTTTGGAGACCTTCCTATCAGTCAACTATGGTGCTGCCGCCTTCCTGCCAACCGACTGTCACTAGACGGCCACCCTTCAACCTCCAAATGCCCCCGTGTGGCCACTGACCGATGTCTAAAAGCGTCCAGTCGCCGTTTAATTTGAACTCTTTCTTAAAACTTCCACGGCCACTGTGCAGCATGTAATAATATGGCTACCGCCTCATGATTACAAATGCCACTGCGCAGCCACGTACCAATTTTGCTGAAAAACCTGGTTTAAGTCGCAGCGCGGTGGCATTTTGTTACATGTGACCAACGTTTTTCGACTGCTGTGGCATGTACTGCGCTGTGCTGTGAGAAATGGTCAGGTGTCCCATGGGGAGTAGTGGGGCGGCAGTGGTAGGGCGGTCGACCTGCAATCGTAATATTACTGGTTCGATTCCCACCTTGCCCGCCCATGTGTCGAAGTGTCCTTGGGCAAGACACTGAACCCCACCTTGCCTCTGGTGGAAGGTTGGTGACAGTGTTCGACAGCGAAGCCGCCGCCAGTGTGTGAATGGGTGAATGGGTCTTCGAAGAAGGTTCTCACTTTCAATTAATTATCCTAAGTTTGATTAGTTACTGTATGAATGTATAACTGATGATTATTATTTCTATTTGATTGCTTGAAATAAACCATTTCAAATCAAATCAATCAAAAAATATAGGTTTACGCCATTTAGCTAGGACTAAAAACAAAAAAATCATAAAAGACTTATTTCTTTGTGTTTTATTAAGGAAAAACTGAACCTTTGCTCAATAAAAAAAAAACACAAAAACTCAGATTTTAGTTCAACATAAAACAGGATTCAATTGTTCACCAGAGATTACACAATAAAACCTAGAAAAGTCCTTTGCCAGAGTAACACACATAAATCTGAATTTTTAAATAATCTCGACTGGGACAAAAAACACTCATTTGCAGAATATCAATATTCCTAAAACTCAAACATATCTAAAAATGTATATGTTACACCTAGTTTATTTAGCCAGAATTTTTCTAATGTGTTTTTTTTATTTAATGGTATTATTTAACCATCTCTGACGTATTAATTAGTCCGCTTTCAAATAGTAAGGATCATTCTGGCACGAGTGGTTGCCATAGAAACATTGATTCAGACCAACTCGGACCAATCACTGCTTATTGATGACGTCTGATTCCAACATGGAGGCATTCATACTGCAAAAAAAACTGAATGAACTTCAATTGAATTCATTCACTTGGTCCAGTTCTCAGAGATGATCAATGTAGTTAAGGACATGTGCAAACTGGGTCTATACTTTCAAAAAAAGGGATTCGGATTCTGTTCCTTTTAACTCTTCTGCTCCAAAATGACTGTTGATTACATATTTATGACTGAACTCAATTGAAATTGGAACAGCCACCAGGATTTGAAATGTAAGGCACAAACAAGCTGTCCGCAGTCATGCGACAGTTCCTCCCTTTCCGAGAGTGACTGCAAAACCGTCAGCAGGAGGAGGGATTAACCAAAATGTCAAGAGAGACAGGTGAAGCTGGCAGGATAGTAGTTCATACAAAAGGGTCTCACTTTCAAGGGCAGAAACTTCTCAAAGCAGAGTCTTCAGCCATGTTTGCTCTAGTCTATAGTGAAATTCAATCCACATGCAGACTTCCGTTTGGCAAAACTCCATGCTTTTGTGAGCAGAGCGAAAGGCAAAGTAAATATGAAGAAAAGTTTACGGAAATCCAAACAGCTTCACAATCAACTCCCTGGAGAAATTTGCTTCATCTATCCTACTCAGCAGTTAAAGCGCAAATATTTAACAAAAGAAGAAAAATCAATTGTCATTAAAAGAGAGCAAAGACAAATGAAAGCAACGGGGGGAGTTCTACATAAGGTAAAGTGAAAGCGTCTCGCTGAACTGAAGTCTTTGGGCTCCATTTTTTCCACTGATAAAAATTGTGTTTTTAACATGTTTTTGTGGCATTTTTCTGATGATGGAGGACTTGTATAAAACAAATTAAGCTCAAAATTGCATTTGTCAGTATAGTACTGTAAGTTTGTTGTGGCCTGGAAGTTATAAAAGGGGAACTTGTTTTCTCTTCGTAGCCTCTGGTCTCTTATTCTCTGAAGTTTGCGTTTTATGACAGTGTTTTGTCGATAAACCAAAATAATTCACATTTTTTTAATTTCAAATCTATGTGTCTTTCAAACATTGTTTTACTAATGCAGATGCCATTTCTTAATTTGCAGTTGGAAAACAGATTTTTTTTTCCTACTCATGGTGACATTTTAATTTGAAAGCCGCTGCAGTGAGCGTTCAATGAGTTAAAGTGGAAATTGAGGAAACCTGCCCTGGAGGGGCCAAATTAGTCATCATTTTTGGTTTGTTTGTTCGTAATTGTAATTTCTTTATTCATTTTGCTGCTGATGAATGCTGCTACTCTGAATGAACCCAATTTTGTTTTCTTTCAAATTTACTTTAAAGACCCACTTCTAGTAAAATGGTGTTTTGGGTTTGTAACATGTTCTTGTGGCGTTTTTCTGAAGATGGACATAGGTAAAAAAGAAAATGAAGCTCAAAATTGCATTTCTGAGTATTTCTTCACTCAAATCATGATCAAATAGAAAAAAGCCATTTAAAAAATGTCCTATTTGTGACTAAGAAAATACACTGGGTGGGCCACAAACTCCCTGCTCTGCTCCATTCTTACGCATCTGCTTGTAGACAAATAGATCCATGAACGTCTTTGTTTTCCTCGTCTGAGCTGGAATCTGGATCTAAACCGTACAGCTGGATAGCGCCGATATTGCTCGCCATTTTTGTCGCACCACTAATGCTTGGTTAGGGGTATGAGGGGTTGTAAGCTAGCGGACGAGAGTGTAAACAGAGAGCTCTCAGTGACGGAGAGGGGAAGGGGGTGGGGCTGTGCTATTGTGTCCCCTCCACAACTCAGAGTTGAATTTCTAATGAACTCCTGTCGCTCTGCATACACTACGTCCTAAAAAAAGACACCGGTTTTAAAACTTTGGCTAAATGGCATGTCACACAGCCACTACCTATATTTTGCGTATTTTCCATGAATGAAATATTTGTTTTTTTTTCGTTATACATGCGTATACGTAGTTTATACGCAATTATTACGTAAATCTCAAGCAACTGTGCTAATTTTTGCAAGATGCATACATGAATTTGCGGCTTTCCACGACTGTTGCACCTATGTCTAACGGACTTTTCACACATGTACCAGCAATGTATAACTTTTTAATCGCGTATGCGGTGCACATATCACTTTAAAATTACTTATACCATGGTCTGGGTGAATATTCTATTCTCATTGGCTGCTGGGTGAGGATTAAAAAGTGATAATCCACAGTGGTAATGAACGCCTAAAAAAGAAGTTCCGGTTACAGCATACATTTTCTAGATCGCTGCGCCTGCTTCTTTAAAACAAACTTTAGCTTCATCATCTGGACCAAAACAAGCGGTAAGACGTGAACTTACTCTCTGAACTGATGCTTTATTTAACACATCATGACAATCATCACTTATATTGCTTTCCTTTGTTGCTGCAATCAAGGTCGATACCGGCTCAGCGTTACATGTTACATGTTACTGCGGCCATTTAACAAATAGTCCGCTTTTTATGAAAAAGCAATCAAAACTGAAAAAAATAACAAGAATAAAGTACTAAAAACTGAATGAGTATTTATTTCTTTTGTAAGTGATCATGGTATAAGCGGGATATTGGCCTTCGAAGTGTGCATTATCATAAAGTTAGTTTGTGATAATTCACACTTTGTCGGTCATTATCCCTTACACAATTGATGCACGAATCACTAATGAACTACAAGTAAACTACGCAATGTTTTAAGTTTATTTACGTGTTCTTTGCGTAGTTTATTCGTGTTTCTTCCGTGGTTTTAACATGGTTTAATCGTGATAAATCTGTGATATTCACATATGACCAATTTTCATCCATGCAATGTGCGCAAAATGTACATAGTGGCTTAAAAATGGAATAATCATAGTTAAAGACTTCTGGGAGCGCTTTGAAAATAGATCAAAAGATGATGGGATTTGGAACTTTAGTGATCAGTTTGGTGCTTTATTGGCACAAATTCCCATTTTTGCAAGAGGAACGAGTCCACATCAATAGTAGCCTAGTTGCACCAAATTTTCTATTCCCGAGAGCCTTTGTTTGTCATGCTAATACGTACCAAGAACCGAGTTTGACATCTGAAGGACACGCTCCATGTAAATGAATTGATTTGTTTTGGAAGTTTTAACAGCGACTGAAGGGCTGGCTCAGCGTCCGACTCTTCTTTTCTCCACAATATTAGGCTGCTCTCTGACTGCAGGCAGCTACAGCAAAGGTTAATTAATGAGCAGTGGCAGGAGCGATGGCTGCCGGCGGGAGAAAGGCTCTCCTGGGACTGGGATTCACCGGAGGCGAAAGATAAAGGTGGGGAAGGAAAAGGGTATGACTACTCAGCTGAAATTGAGTCCCCCTTTTCTATCTGGATAACCTCAGTGAGTGTGAAAGCAGCACGATCCCTTTACCGGGCCTAATGCACAGAATTAGATTCAAAAGCAGCTTTTCCCATTTGAGCTTCATTGGCCGTTTCTACGCTGGTTCTCGAACATCAAAGACAAAAAAAAAAAATTAAGCAAACTTCTGCCTAAAATTTGTTCTGCAAATGTACGTCTTCTGATCAGACTTCAGAGGGATTTAATGATCCCTCTGTTATTTTCAGACGTAAATTCTCCAGACTGAAACTTTTCTGTTTTTATTCTAATTCTATTAAATTAAAGTGGTGGAGATTATCTTGTCAGGGCTGCTTTAAATCTGAGAGGTTGAGACATTAATGAGGGAAACCAGAGCAGGAGTGTGACTGTTGTGGTAAAGTTCATAATTAATCGGTGATTATAATCTTTGTTCCCCCACTTCTGGCTTTTGTATGACCTTCCCATCAATGAAACTGCCTTCATTGATCATTAAATCCTATTCTGACCCTTCACACATTCAGGTTCAAGGCATTAATTCTAACCTATTCTAACCTACTACAACATTCCAGTCAGATCAACCAAACTGTTGAAAAAAATATGTAAAAGAAGAGAACTTTCATCATTGCATCATTTGTAGCTTAGGTTGCCATGACAAACACCCGTGTCCTTTTGGTCAACAAAAACAAAGAAACAAAGTGAAGCACCTTAGGTGAATTTAAAATATAGCGTGTGATGAAACAACTTGTCACTAAGCAATTCTACTAATTTTAAATTACTTTTCTTTACACAATGAAAAAAGACGATCACCAGTAAGTTCCATTAATTGTTTTTGGTTTTTGTGTTTTTTTAAATGGAAGCCAATCAGTTCTCTTTTACACAGTAACAGTTTCCTATTGCTATTAATTAAATGTAACTTAACCATGTTTATAAAGACAAAAAAAGCGGTCAATCTGGAATTTAGCTGTCAACTGTTAATTTTCATCATATATATATATATATATATATCCTATTAGTATACATTTGTTAGTTACATTTTTATTTTTACATTGTTTTTTATGTATTGATAATTAAAAACGACACATTAAGATTACACAAAGATACGTTTGTATCAACAGATGAGGCGTTTTATTACAAAGACAGAAAGCAGCGACTATCATTCGTCATGCTCTGTTGTAAACCGTGCAACGCGGGGAGCATGGCATTTCAAAGCCCCTGATGGCTGCGTACGAAGCGCGTGCCATGGAAAAAAAACAGCTTCATTAATGAGCTCATATTTATCGGGCAGGAACTGCAGAGCTGATAGCATGAGGACACAGGCGAGGCGGCATGTGCAGTGGCATATGTATCAGAGGATGTCCGATTGGCCATTCTGTGTATCAATCAAAAGTAAATCTTTTTTTTATTTTTTGGGTTATTTATCTTCGCTGGCCTGCGATCTACCCTCATGTCTTTGAAGATCGACCAGTCGATCGCGATCAACGTAATAAGCTGCCCCGGGTTAAGGTATTTATTCCTACAGCTACATGGTAGTGGGTCATTTTTACCCACTAGACAACACAAGGGTTAATTTTTCATTGATATCCAAGTTGGACTGGAAATGTTACTCTCCCCTCCATGAAAAGGGAAAAGAGTAACCCAGTAAGTGTGAAAAAAGTTAATGATTTTAGTTTATTTGTTTGTTCAGAAAAAGGAGTGTCCATGATAAATGCATTCGACACGTCACCAGCCCATCACATGGATCACAGAAACTGCAAGCTGCCTTTTTTTAATTTAAAACAATGTGATTTTGTAGGTCGGTACATGTCAGGCTGGATCAGAGCTGCCTCTCTTACACTTTGTTAAATGCACAAAAAAAATCCATTTTAGCTGTAAAATGATGCCTTAAATCTAGAATAAAGTGTACTGAAGAGCCTGCACCTCTTCTCACACAGCATGCTGCTAATTGTTTTTTTATTTTTTTTCATTTTTAACATTCGTACTCCCACTCGCTGGTTTTATTTGTGAACCATGGTGGAGGATTATCGCGTTACAGCTCCTCTTTGGTTGTAATGGTTCACTTTAATAAAACTGAGCAAACACAGCAGCGTTTATGCTTTTCATACAGTATTTGTTTAATTATACTTTTCCTGTTGGTTTCTTCTATGTTTTTATGATTGTATTGAAATTGTTTTTTCAGACAAATTCTCTGACTTGCAAACTTAATAACAATATTATAAGCCAGAAATTCAAAGAAGGACTTTAAACAGATGCTTTTAATATATGTGAGCACGTTAGTAAGTTAGGAGGTTCAGAAATCTAACACATTTCAGGATGAGTTCTTAAAGAACTTAATGTGTTAATGGAGAAGTATAGCTATTAACTCTCCAAAAACTGACAGGGAATTCACATAGTCCTAACTGATCTCAAATGGGAGATTAAAGTCCCATTAAAGTCATTGAATCTTCTGTAGTTTTTTGTTATTTTAATATTCTTAAGTGATGTAAAAAGACCTATTATCTCTCATTACTGCTGACGGCAGAATGGATCTCTTGTACTTTGCTGCAGAGGACCAGAACAAACCTCTGATTAAAGGTCATTCCGCTTTAGATTGTTCAGCATAGTTCATCATATTTTGTTTTGTTATTTGGACCTCAATCTAGTGCCGAATGTTTGGAGCTCCTCAACAGTCTTCTTCGTCATCTTGATAAGCTGCGTTCACACTGTTTCTTTTGACACTGGCGTCCACTTTCAATGTTGTGTCAATGTACAGAGGTGATCAGAGGTCCTGCAGCGCGATTTAGGCACTAGGTGCAACATGTTAGTCCAGCAGCAGCCTGTTTTGGGCGTCACGGCGCATTGAGAATTAAAAAATCTGAACTTTGGCAAAGAGTGTCGCATCAACCAATCAGGGACTCGGCATTAAGTGACATGTTGATGACTTGATCAGGAGAAGAATCTGATATTAATCCTCCTAAATTTTATATTTTTTATGTGAATTCTCTTCTTTGCATTGTTCTTCAATGACTTTTTCATAAAAAATAATTTCTTTGCTGCATGTTTTACTTCTACCTTTGCAGAAAGTTTTATCTTTAAAGTATCAATCACAGTTATGTTCAGAAAACTATTATTTGTTGGTTTTTTTTTTTCCGCATTGCAAACTAACCAAACTCCAACTTGCATAGAAACATGCCTACTTGACTGTGTATGAATTGACTGTCCCCGCACAACAAATCAGACGTACCCTTGAAGTCGCGTGTGCTCAATGTGTTTGTTTGGGAAAGCGACAGAATTAGCGGATAACGTGAGGAGAGAGAGGTTTGGCGTTCCTTCGCCAGGTTTTTTAGCGGTACGCAGTACTGGACCGTACCGGCTTACTTTCAGCCCTGATTGTAACTGAGATACACTGAGTGACTTTGACGCGTGTCAAAAGAGAGCCGTCAGACGGGTGACTAAAGGAAGAATTGCGTGGACTTCCCAACTTTCCACCACAGAATTATAACTATTAGAAACATTATGCATTCTTGCAAAAAAAAAACATGTATATGTATATATGACAGTATATGCTTTATTAAACCTCTCTTTAACCTATGAATAATTTTATTTGCTGACAAAAAAAATCCGGTTTCCTCCTGGCAGAAAAATATTTTGTTTCTCTTAGACATGTGCACACATGAGTAAACACCCACAAAAACGATTTTGGCTCCCAAGATGCATCTGAGCGGCTGTGGTGATCAATGTTTGAGGAAACAGTGCAACATAGTTTTATCTTTTCCTGAAAGCATTTCAGGAGTTTAGCGGGGACATTTCTCCCCGGTTGTGAGTCAGTGGAGCCGAGGTTATTAGCTATCATAACATGGCACTCGGTAAAAGCTGAATAGTTGAAACAAGCAGCGAGTGCAAGTCCACTCTTGCAGAAAGCTTGCTTCCAAAAGCATTTGCCCGAGGTTTTTCAGTGAATAATGTGCCTCTTCGTGGAGGGATTAGGCACAGAGGACTCTGCCAAGCATTCGAGCGTTACAGCAGGGATCAGGAATAAATGAGTAACGAAATGACTGAGTCACCACTCCGAGACACGACTCGTACGCAGATTTTTCTCCAGTTGGAGCGTGTCGTCAGAACTTCCTGACATGTTTTTAATTGTTGCCTCCTGCTTGTCAAGCTCATCAGCCGTTTAAGCTATTAGGCTTCTGTCATCCATGTCGAATAAAATGGAGATTTTGCTGGTGCCTACTTGTGCTGGCGCAGAGACATCCGCGTGAATCCAGAGTCAGTTAGCTGGGATCGTAGTGAAGGAGCGGATGGAGAAATGTGAATTTCCTCTCTGTTCTTTAGTTTTTCCAGATGGATACAAATTCAGCTAATGATGACCAAAAAAACCACTGAAAGAGCACTTACAAGATCAGTCAATATGTGCAAAAACAAAGACAGGTTGAAAATACTTTTATCAATTTATTTGCGTCTGCATATCATCTCCACCTTCTGCAGCACAGCCCACATAAAACTCTTGTAAAGAAATTATTGTAATTCAAGGCCACAGAAGCGAGTAACCATATCCCCACGAGCAAATACAAAACAGGGTTGGTTAACAAGATTGCAACACCAAAGTGAAAGCATGTCTGCCAAGTCTACAGATTCAAAGACCACAAACACATCAAACAGGGTTTCCAGCCATTCAAGGGTTTAAGTGTTCACAGAGAGGAAAACAAACAGGTCTCTTTGTTGTGGAGAAAACGATGGATACTTCCAAGCAGAGTTGCGTGTAATGCAACAGCGGGTCCATAGATGAGTGCACCATCTGCATGTTACATATGATCCGTTTACAGTACAGAAATGTTTAAGCGAGACGGCATCAAAGCAAACTGAGCGGCGTACATTTTTGCCCAAGCCACAGCTAAACATCACAGAGTAGAAACGGTCTCTCTTTTTTGACTTTCTTATTTAGATTTAAAGCTCATCTGATTACTCTTTCCAGACAAAAACCCAAAAGGA
Source organism: Oryzias latipes (assembly GCF_053564925.1). Lineage (NCBI taxonomy): Eukaryota > Metazoa > Chordata > Actinopteri > Beloniformes > Adrianichthyidae > Oryzias > Oryzias latipes. The sequence continues at coordinate 26,373,412 of NC_136256.1, read as the reverse complement.
AAGTTGACTGACTGAATGCTAGAAAAGGAGACGTTTACATTTCCTCCAGTCTTTTTACGCTGAAAATATCACAGCAATAAAACACAGCCCAGAGTCCCAGTTATGGCATTTTGCAGATTAATATGAGTAGCTGAGGGGAAGGCTTTGGAAATTGCTTTGACTTGAAATGTGTCAAAGCTAGAAGTTTTTTTCCCCCCATTTTGATCCCCATTAAGCATTTCCCTCTGATTGAATAAATGCTAAAGGGAGTCGCTAGAATAATCATTCCTGATCCTTTGGGATATAAGTCTTTGCAAGCTATAAATACTTCTGACTTGACTTCCTCCAGACGTCATTTCTTCTCAGGATTTCTATTTCTTTCCTAATCAAGCAAAAACAGTAAAGAAGTGAGGGTTGGAGAATGCACCTCCTCAGAAGGAGCATGGCTCTCAGCGCTCACGCAAGGAAGTCTTTGTGAAAGTGCTGACAGCCAACCGTCTCTGAGCTTTAACATTAAATCACAAACATTTCCATTGATGTAAAAAAAATGCATTCCTGTGTCCGTATCTCTGAAGTCTCGTTTTCCTCTAAGCCTGAAGCATTAAACGGAAACAGCACTCAGAAATTCTGAAAGGAAAAGCCAATTTTTCCCCAAACTTCTCTTTAAAGACCCTCCAAAATACCAGAGGAAAACAAACGCATGTTACATGAACACAGAAATGTCAAATGAGATAAAGTTTAAATTTGATTAAACAGTGAATCGTGATCATTCACAAATGCTTAAAGTTTCACTCAAAAAAGAGTGATAGAAAATGTAAAATAAGCTTCCTTCTACTTATTTTAATATAAAATATTATTTTCTCATCTAGTTTTGGTGCCGTCATCAATGAGCCTTCACACAACAGAGAGAAAACACATGGACACGACTGTGAAGTTTATCCAAAGTTACCATCAGTGCATAAACAATAGGACCGGCAGCTGGATTACAGTAAACATGACAGCTCAACAGCAGCTGACCAGCAGCAGTCACCTGGAGAACCTGGTGTAACCCAGCCTCTTCATCACAGCTCCACACACATCCTCGATGAGTCTGACATCCTTTCGGGGCATCTTTTGCCTCCACATGTTGATATTGGCTGGTGAGACCTCCCCTTCATACATCAGGTTGTACAGGTTGGTGGAGGTGGTGAACATGAGTTGATTGAGGGCTGCGGGGGACAGGGGCACCCCCAGGAAAGTGTGTATCGTCTCAGCCGTCTCCTGAGGGAAGCTGACCAGGTCCTCAAACCTCATGAGGAGGTGGGCCTCCTCGGGGAGGCTCTTGCTGACCCTCAGAGCTGCAGCGGTGTGAGCCAACCACAGATGGGCCAGAGTCAAAATAGGGTTTGTCTCCGAATGAGACAGCAGCCTCTGCAGTATTTTAAACTCCGGTGCAACAACTGGACACCCGTCCCCGACAGAGTTTTTGCTGAAAATCAAGGAAAGGTGCTGTGGGATGTTTTTTAGGGAGTAAAGGCTGGGGTTGCCGTTATAAACCATGAGATAAATCCAGGCTCGAGGGTCCCGCACCACGTAGATTGTCCTCAAGGAAGATCCCACTGCTTCCTGAATGAAAGGCAGCTTCAGCGTCCAGCTCCCGCTCCGCATGTTGAGGACCACCCTTGCGTTGGGGTACTCCGCCACGTGGCGCCTCATTTCCCTGATGTACTCCGCATCTCTGTCCAGGCTGGCCCTCAGCGTGCCCTTCAGTTCAGAGGCCGGCTCTCTGCGCCTGGACCTTCTTTTCCTGTCCCTGGAGGGGCCAACCCTCTGTGTCTGTTTGACCCGGCTGCCCTCTGCCAGCTGAATGTTTTGTAAGTGCAGCTTAGTGTCGTGCACCAGCGACTGGAGCCAGCCCTGGATCATTTTAAACCGCCCGTTTACGGCGTCAGCCCTCGACCACTCACAGGCATCAACCAGAGAGTCAAACTCAAACTCGGTCTCGGGAACTTCCACGTGTTCCGTGGGAACCCTTATGTAAACAAAGTCCGAGGTATTATAGAAAAGGTGCTTCAGTAATTCCGCCCCCGATCCGGGGAGGGTGGTTATTAGGACGGTGGGGAGGGGGAGCCGCTGCTGCTCGTACAGCCTGATCTGTTTGTTTACCTCACTTCTGGCGCCCGCACCTTTCCATTTTACCCCACAGAGAAGCTGATCACAGCTGCTGGAAAGAAACAGCAGCTCCGCGATCCACAGAAGGAGCACAGAGAGGAGGGCGTAGCGCATCAGCCTGCTGAAGCAAACGTAAAACTTTCTCTGCAGGGTCAGAAACCCTATGGCCACACAGAGAACCACCCCTGCTATCACGTTAACTGTGAAGCCAATGTCAAACAGCTGGCTGTCGGCGGCGATTTGTTTAGGGATGAGATGAGTCCCGACACCATATCTGGTGATTTGATATCGATCCTCAACTTTACAGTGACCTCCAAATCCTAAATAAGTCAGCCGTGCTCCAATATCTTTATAGTTTGTAGCTATTGAGACGATCTTCTCTGTGTTATTTATAGTTAGAGAAAGCCGCACCCCATTTCTGCTGTTATCTATAAATCTACAGTTAGACACTTTTGCATATGGCCCATGTAATATGTAAGCCACTCTGCTGACTGCGCCTGTCATTGGAAAAGTGACATTAACATACTGAGTCCACCTCTTCTTAAACTCTGCTGCCTGCTCTGCCTCCTGTATTCTGGTTTCAGGGCTCTGACCCTGGCTGTCAAACCAGAACATTTTATAATGGGCGTCCCACACGTCCATCATCGCCCCGTTGAATCGCTCCATAAATTTGAAAGGGACATATTTGAAGTCGATGTCTAGGTTGTGGAAAAAAGCGCTGAGAGACTTCACGGGCGAGTCGCCCCACTTCTCCACATGATCGAGCACCAGCAGCGTCTGGGAGTTGAGAAGAAGCAACGCTCTGAAAACGCTCTTTAGTTTCATGGCCGGGGAATAGGCCCACACCGCTTCCCCGCTCACAAACATGGAGTCACCGTGTGAGGAGGCCACAATCACCTCCCCTCTGGCGTCACCCACCCCTTCATCAGTCCAGCGCAGCCACTTGGCGCACTCCCCTAACTGGCCCTCCCAAGGACTGTTGCACTGGCTGGTAGGGGAGGGGCCAAACACCAGTACATTGTTCAGATAGCTGTACTTTGGGCCATAAAGTGCTTCAGACACAAAGACTTGCCCGTTTGGAGCAAATGTGAAGGAGTTCTGGTCCGGGTGCTCATGTCCGGGGTTAAAGCTGTTCCAGCCGTCCACCCAGGAGTAAGGCTTATCATGAACGATGTCGTAGACGGCGCGGCCGCCCAGCCGGCTAGACTTAAAGGAGACAAACGTGTTGCCTTGGCCAGTGGGAAGCCCGGCTCCGTAGGTAACCACGCCCCAGTTTGAGAAAATATGCATCCTGGCTTTGCCAAAGTCTTGAGGAGGCTGCGGCGTGAGGTGGGAGCTGTACCACAGGAACTCTGTGTGGAGCGTAGCCCAGCGCTGAGCTGAGGACTGCCCCATGGGGCCATCTTTGGGTCTGTGCTTTCTGATCTGCTGCGCCAGCCAATTCCCTGTCCCGTTCTTCATCACGAACGTGTCGAGGAAAACCAGCTGGCTCTCCGGGCCGTAAAACCAGTTGTAGTTAGAGTCTGCGATGCCGACCGTTCTCTGAAAGCCCGGCAGCAGAGTGGCATAGTAAAACCAGAAGTGACTGCGCAGCCAGTTGTTCTGCGTGTTGTCGATCTTGAAATGGCGCTGCGCTAAGAAGACATACTGCGTGATGGACTTGGCCGTGTAGCTTCCGTACGCTACCCCCTCATCCAAAGAGCCGTCAATAATGTGATTCAAAAGAAACATGGTTTTCTCCATGTAGTTCACAGCCACCTGCTTCCAGATCATTGACTCTGGAAGGTCGTGTGAACCCACCACAATCGCACCAGTCAGAATGGCTAATATGTTAGTGGTTTGATGATTCTGGAGGTACTGTTTCCCCCAACCTCTGTATTTAGAAACCTCATACAGTGCTTCTGTCTCAGAGCGAATTTTCTGAAGGTACAGACCCCGCCTCCGGTCATCCAAGTAAGAGTAAACAAAGTCGTAAGCTGTGGCAAACCCGGTCAGAGAGTGTGCCATGGGAACCTCGTCGTTTGGCGCACTGGTCACCTTCCAGTCTGGATATTCAGCCATCCTGTCCATGAACTTGATGAGGAACTGGAGGGCAGCAGAATCCTCGGGACACAGCAGGCAGTAGAGAGCCAGAGGAGGCAGGTTGTTCCCATAAATTTCATTCCACTTGCTGGTAAACTCCTCGTGTTTCACAGGAGGCATGTAGAGGGGGAAGTTTGACAACATGGTGAGCACGGCTGCACGGATGACTTTAAAAATGTGGCTGTGGGTGGTGGAGGACCTCTGTCTCAGGTGCAACACATCCGCTTGGTTAAAATAAAGGCTGGGGTGGGAGTCAACAGAGTGAAGCTTCCACGGCTCCGTGGCTCCAGCTTGCGTAAGCTTGACCTGCTGTAAGTCTTCTGTGAAAAAGTCTTTCTCTGTGAAGTTGAAGACTCCAGAAAAAGCCGCTCCCACTGCAAACAGTGTTAAAAAGAAAAACCAACATGCAGTGCAGCTACCAGCCATGTTGGGTGATTTTTAAGCTCATTTCACTCTAGAATTAAAAAAAAAAAATCAAGCTGTATGTGGCGGTTATGTCCCATCAATTTTGTTGAGGTTCTGATATAATCCACATGAAATATTCCATAAACTGATTACAAAATAAAGTGCAAGAAAGTCTGGAAGAACAGACTTTAGGGCAAAAGCAAAAAGGAATCTTAATCCATATTTTTCAAAACAAGTGTAAAGTTGTCAAATCAAATCAAAAAAGTTTTAGATTTGTCAGGTTATTTCTTAAATAAAATCCTAAGACGCACGCTGTCCTTCAGTCTCCGAACAAAACCACAATAAAAACTGACATTTCTCTTGTATATTTTTTTTCAATAACTATTGTGGATCCGGGCGCTTCAACAGTTCCCAAGACGAACATCCTCAGCCCCAGTCCGTGTCAGGTCCTGTCACAGCCTGCCAGAGCCTCCGTATGCAGCTGGTCCCGGCGGCCGGATCCGCAGCGCGCATTTCCGCAGAGAACATCCCTCCTGACCGCTACTGGCGCGCCAAACCCCGCGCTGGTTCTGTGCGCAAAGCCGAGCTGGAGAGTCCGTCTGCGCGCATCGCTGCTCCACTCTCCGTCCTTCGGGTCGCGCGTTAAAGTCCAAAAAAGCCAAAGTTGTTCCGACTCCTCAAGTCTTCAGAGAAGCGGGAATTCTGGCGACAGTCTGCGGGAAACTGTGAAACATCCTGCCGGCAAAAGAACGGTCCACATGGAGATGGCTGCTGTCAGCGCGCATTTTTGTGCCACCGCAGCTGTTGGAGACACGCATCTCACAAGCCTGTGTGTGTATGAGTGTGTGTGTGCGTAATCTCCCGACGTGTCTCCGTTCTGTCCTCCCGACTGTTCAACACAACCGGTTTGATTGTTTTTTCCAGTGCGTGAGGAAAGAGTGTCCCGGTTCCAACTGTAGAGGGCGCTGTGACTTCATTAGCTGGACCCTGGACTATATTTTATGGCGTTACATTTTTCCATAGAGCTTTCTCCAATAACAGAACCAACATAATATTAGTTTAAGACTTTCTTTTTTGTAAGCAAAAGAAAGGTCTCCAAATCAATTTAGTCATACACAACATATCAGCCGTTAATTATCATTTTGATCTTTTTTTGCAAATAAAAATAAAAACAGCTCCAAGGTTTTTAAGGTTATATAAGAAATGTTTAATATTATGTTCTGTCAACATGCTCATGGCAGCACACACAAGGGCAGGTCAATTACAGCAGAAAAGCTTATAAAGGCTATTTAACTCTTAGATTGGCCTTGTTAAACCTCGCTAAGATTATCCTCCCTTAAATCATAACACATTCTTAAGATTTAAAGAGATAGCAAAACTTTGTTTGGTTGTTCCCTGTACTTTTTCAGGGTTTTTTTCATTTAAAGAAACTCTTAGTTGACAGCTCTTTTAGTGATTTTAAACAGTTTCCCTTATATATTGAGGCCAACACGATTCTTTTTTTTCAATATTTGAAAAGATTCGTTTTTAAAGTCGAAACAAACAAAACTCTCAAAACCAGAAACACAAATAATGACAGAATAAAGTCAAAGCAAGAGAGGAAAAATGCAGCTACACTGGAGAAGATGACACCTGGTTCAGTGGTCATAACTATTGACTGTATATGAGAACTGGAGTGAGTGTGACATCACCCATAGAAAATAGTTTACCTGCAACTCCAAGCAAAGGAAGTCCATTCAGCCACAATTTTTATTTTATTTTATTTTTTTTGCAATACAAAAGCTGCCATGTTGGAGTAAGATGACATCAGTAAGCAGTGATTTATCCAAATGTGGCTGACTGTTTCAAGGGCAACCACTCTTGTCATTCAGAAGTGGGCCCTCCTATGGTTGCCGTATGGAGTGGGCCCCCCCTCTTTCGGTTTTATTTGCACCTTAGACATGTAGGGTCCTTGGTAGGGGGGGTGCTTGGACATCACTGCAAGCAAGCAGCAGATGTCCTCCTAGCACCCTACCCGCCAATTTTAACCGCACCTTAGACATTTAGGGCCCCTTGGTGTGGAGGGTGAGGGGACGTCACTGTGAGTAATCAGGAGATGTCCCCTTAGTGCCCTACTCGCCAATTTTAACTGCACCCCCCTTAGTACACACACCCCTCCCCCTTCAATATATACATTCCAACATAAACACACACACATGCACACAAACACCCATACACGCACACACATTTTACAAGGAAGGTGGGACCTGGGTCTATCTGTCCCCTACCCCTTCCCTGGTGGGGGGTGCGGGCCTCTTGGCGATGGCGGCCGTGTCCCTTGGGTGCCGGCTCCCTGGGCCCGGCGGTGCTCTCTCCGCACGGTGGGGGATTCATATTACACCTGAGCTGGGGGTGTTCGTGTCCCTGGGGGGTGGGTCCTGGTCCTTGCCCCTGGGCGCTGGGCCCCGCCAAACTTCCAACATGGCCGAGCCTGGTCGGGCCATATTTATAACACCCCTTGTGGGCCACCCTTTTTTCCCCGGGGTTCCCCCCTCCTGGGCGGGGGCGGCGGGCCCCTGCCTTGCTCCTCCCTGGACCAACCGTGGGCCGGGTGGGTGGCTGCCTGGAGTGCGGAGCGGGTCTCCCTTGGGGGGTCCTGGCTCGTACCTGGGGTCGGGGCGGGGGGATGCCCGGAACTCCTGGGTGGTGGTGGGGTGCTCGTCTGGGGCTGTGGGCGTCCCTCTCCGGTGGGGCCCTGCGTTGGGCTCTTCCGGCGCGGTGGGGGGGCTGCTTTCCTGGCTGGGCTGGGGCGGCGCTCTCTTTCCCTCCGTGCCTCCCTGCTCTCTGGCTCTGGGGGCCTCGCGGTGGTCCTGCTGGCCCTGGCCTGGGTGGCGGTCTTGGTCGCCCGGGGGGCGGTTGTTCCCTGCCTGTTCCCGTGTGGCGTTGGGGGAATTCCGGCTGCCGCTGCTGCTGCGGCGGGGGTCTGGGTGTGGGGGTGGCTGGGCGCTCCTCCTCCTTCTTTTCACATTCCACCATCTATTTTAGAAGAACATAAACACTCACTTGAGCACAGGTGTTAGCTCACCTTTGCACTAATAGTTTGCATAATTGAATGAATGAAAGATTTCACACTAGTTGGTTTAAAGGCATAGGTATGCGTTCGTGAACACTATCTGTTTTGTGTACATGTTGACATGTGGACATTTTTGCAGCTAGCAGGTGTGTTGATAATATTTGAGTGTGTGTGAACAGGCCCCGCCCTTTTTGTACTACATTTGAACCATACCGTAACGATAAACAACCAGTAAACCTGTCTGCTCTATGCTGCTTCATGGTCTTACCCCCCTTCCCCTCCTATTATCACCCTCCTACCCCCCCCCCTCTCTCTAACGTCCCTCTCTTTTCTTCCCCTCTTTCCTTTTCCGTCCGGTCCAACACCAAAGATTTTCAAACATGATTGAAATTAATAACGTTTGGCCTCAATTACAAAAGGGGTTTATTCAGACATACCTTTGGTTTGTATGAAGATTAATAACCCCTCTTGTTAAAGTAAAATATGTCCAACACAAGAGGCCCTCAGCTCTCATCTGTTTGCCTAGCTGTTGGACAGGACAAGTTAAAAAAAATAAATAAATAAGAAGTGGGCTTGTTGGAAGTCCACACCCCTACCAATTGAAAGCGGGCTACACAAAATCCGTCAATCAAATGTTTTGACTGTTCAATGTGGGGGGCCAGCAGGCTTCGGATTGGTCAGTTTATAACTTCGGTAATTTTAACTACAGCAAAAACATCATGAAAGTAATTGGATAGCAAACCAGAAAGTACCAAATGTTAAAGTTTCTAAAAGAGCAGAAGGGAGCAGGCTGCTGCTGACTCCCATGTTGAAGTCTGAATTTACATACATAAATGTATAGACAGCCTGGTTTCAAACCCTTTGTTTAGGCTTGTCGCTTTGTTTTCTTTTCCATTGATGTTTTACAAATCAACAATTTAATTAGAGCTCCGAGTACATATATGGGCGGGGCCCAACACAGCCTTAAACTCTATTTTGTCCAGAGTCTTGTTGAGTTGGGCGGAGTAAACTGGTCAATGTGCCCGTCCCACTTCAAGCCTAATTTTTGCTTTGCAGAATTCAACGGGTGACAGATTACCTATTCAGCGTACGTCTGTGGTTGTAACCCAGCAGCAGCTGACTGATTACCAAAGCACCAAAAGATAATTAAACAAAAAAAAAGCTGAGTTGCCCTGCTCACCTAATGAGTGTGTAGAATTTCCATCACGGATTTCAGCATCAGCGCGGCATGACAGGAATGTTGCAGTTCAAAGCCCAGCTGCTGCTGCTGCGGCTGTGTTTACAGTTTGCGTGTACTCTGTGTGGGTTTTCTCCTGGTGCCTCTGCGTCTTCCCACAGTCCTTAAAACATGCATCTCAGGTTAATTAGTGATTCTGTTTCCTGTAGGAGAGCAAAACTGGATGATGAAGCCTTTTCCACAATATTCTCCTAAACTTGACTGTTCTGACATCTTTATAAGTAACCTTAAAAGTGATTTAGCAGGTGTGCATGTTGGAGCTACATTTGGTTAATGGCAGCGTTTTAGTTAGCAAAGGTTTCATCAGAATTACTTGTTTTGCTAAAGTCGTTTTGATTAGTCATTACTAAACATATGACTCAGGCTGGAGATTAAAGTAAACCAAACTTTGATTAGCCTTTGAATTTGTGCAACCAGGTCCACCTGTGTTCTTGAAACCCGAAGGAGAGTTTTCATCTGCTATTCTCATTTCATGTATCAACAAAGGACATCATTTTGTGATAGTAGGGGTGGTCGACCTCTAATCGGAAGATCGCAGGTTCAGTTTCCGCCCATGTCCTTGGCCATGACATTGCTGCTGGTGGTTAAGGTTGGTGCCATGTGTATGGGTGTGTGTGGACTCGGACTGTAAAGTGCTTTGGACCTCAAGGTTCCTCTCCGATCATCTTTTGATCTATTTTCTAAGAGTTCCAGGTGGTCTTTTACTTATAATTATGCTAAAGTTAAAAATAAAAACCTTTGTCGTAATCTCACCCCCATATCCCATCATCCATGCGTTTACATGGACTCCCGCTAGCTTACAGGTTCCCTCACAACCCCGAAATCACATTACGGGTGCAACAAAAATAGCGAGCAATACAGCTATGCAGCTGTACAGTTTTTAACTTGACGCCAGCTCAGATGAGGAAAACAAAGCCGTACATGGATCTATTTGTCTGCAAGTGGATGCATTAGAATGGAGTGGAGCAGGAAGCCGGTAGCCCGCCAATTGTAGCACCTACTATATGTCCCTGCTGTAAGCTTTTTCCGACGGCATTTCCTGATTCACCAACATTTGAATGAAGAAATACCTTTAAATGTAACTTTAAGTTTAATTTGTCTTTACATATGTCCTCCATTATCAGAATAATGCCACATGAACGCTAAAAGCCCAATTACACATTTTATCACCCATTGTTTGCCACATTAAAAACCTTTTCCACGTTGACGTATTCACAATACCTCTAACTCCTAACCTGGTTTGCAACACGAGAAAAACAAATTGACTGATACCGCAACAACAAACGTTGCTGTGACTGCGTTAACTCCCAACTTTGTTAGTAACACAAATAAAACAAAAACTATTTGACAGCGCTTAATGTTATCCACTTTGTGACAGGGCTTTGTGTAGCTCTCAAAATCGCCTTAATACCGGTAAGCGCAACCAGAGTTAATCCATATATAAGGCACTCCAGATGATAAAGAACATATGGTAACTACTCACATAAAGTAAACATAGACAGAAACATTGGAGACACATTATCCTAGACACTAATTTGGTTCCATTTAAATGTTAAGCCTCAACACAGCTAAATGCATCCCCACAAGACTCAAACATATATTCATAAATATTTAAAGAAATATCACAGTATATGTAGGTTTAGTATGTGTGCATATCTATCAATACAAATATTTCTGTATTTGTTCTTAAACGCCTTTGTGTTTGGACACTGGACATCATTTTCCATTAAGAGGATTAGGTAGAAAGGGAGTGGAAACGTCATCCTGGAGCAAATATTTAAACACGAAAGACAAACGGTTTATAGTCTTCAATCTAAAAGATGTTGTTTCCAAGTTAAACCCAACAGTTTTAATTTAAAATCATTTGGAATGATCAAAGTGACATATTTGATGGTGTAAATTTTTGGGCCTTTTTTTCCTGCTAGTCCTCTTGTCCTTTCAAAAAAGCAAAAGAGATTTGAAATAAAGTAATTTTCTCGTCTTCTTCTGGTTGATTGGTTCCTAATAGAACATCTAAGACCAACTACTATGAAGACATTTTCCTAAAAAGTAACCAAACACATTATAGTTATTGTTGTTTTGCTACAGATAACAAAAAGCCACATTTTCTAATATTCCACTCAGTGACCATAATTTCATGACTGCAGCATCTTTTTCTGTAGTGGAAAAAAAAGCTCTTTCCTGCTTTGTGCTCATTCTGAGAAATCTGCTCACTTCATCATCATTAATTATCTCAATCTTCCAAATTCAATGGAGGCCTTTGTGCTTAAACAACAACAACGTCACCAACCAATGCATCAGTGCAGCCTGGTTGGCTCCTCTCATGTCAGACCTGCAACACTTCAACTCATTAAAAAAGACGTTTCTCAGAACAGTTTTGCATTTCTTTCTGTTTGGTTTTTAGCTTGCATTGGTTCAAAATGCACCAAAGACTCTGTCCAGTGATTACATTCAAGTTCAATTTACCCCTAAGTGCATGGCTCAGTTTGCCCCAATGCACCTTAAGACAAAAAAACAACAAAACAAAAACATTCATCTTTATTTATTTATTTATCTTTATTTAAAGAACTGACATGGTTAAAGGGTCTATACCATGCTATACTCGATCACTAAGACTCCACCTTTTGCTCCTTGTGGGTGCCGGCCATTTCATGACGTCAACCTAGAGCCAGTTTGGGGTGTGTGTGGCGCGTGTGTGTTTCGCTGGGGGCGGGGCTGGCAGTGCAGACTCTTCCTGGAAGGGGCTGTTCCTCACTTTATGATGTCATAATGTGAGGATCCACTCATTCTTGTGGATTGGGAGGGTCTGGGTTTGGAGGATTACTCAGAATTGAGTGAATGGATCAAAACACTTCTTTGGGGTTGTTTTTTGTTAGGAATCATAAACCTAAAAGCTCAAAAAGAAATGATTTTTGTCTTTAAGCATTATAAATGTTGGGGTGAAAAAACAACATTTATAAAATGATCAAGTCCAATAAAAGATTCTCCAAAAATGGATAAATCTGTGACGAAACAATGGTTTCCTGCCCAGAGAAGAAGGGTGGGTTAAATTGCACTTTAGTTATTTTACGTCATTCTTTACTTTATCTTTCTGGGGTCACATAGTTGTTGGAGCCTATCCACTGTTGGGCAAACCGGCCCCGGAGTCCATCCCAGGGCTGCACAGAGACAAACAACCACACACATCCCTCTTTACTTTTTATCCTTTCAAATTGACAGATTAAATGCAGTTATATCAGTAATAAAACACCCAGAATTGTTTTTCCCTCTAATGTATTATCATGTGTCTGACACAGCAGAAATCATCGCTGAAGCTCCTCCGGTTGGAGAGGTGCGTGACAATTTCCTGTCCACAGCACAGTGTACTCACTGATCAATTCATTCTGCCTGGATTAAGTTTCTGAGCAACATCTCCATTTAATGATGGACTGCCTTCCCTGGAAGCACCTCACATGTCCGCTGCGCAGCATCATCTCCCCCGAGGAAGAGTGGTTGCGTGACTCCGCAGATTAAAAGCAGTTGGCTTTTTCATGGCGCCTCAGGAAACACATTCAGTCTTCCATATGGAGATTCAAAAGAAACCTTCCTGATACCCTTGAACTCACATCCATCAGAGCACATCAGAAAACCAAAGATTTTATTTTCTGATTCGATGAGTGGATATGAAAAGCACCAGCAGAGCTGGCTGTGCCTTTATGTCTGCAAAACACCAACAGCAATGCCGCGGTCTGCTGAGTTCGCCCTGTTATCTCTTTATCCTGGTTTATGTTGTTGCATTTCCATAGCTCTGGTTTATACATTATTTTGAATGTTTTGGGTTTCTTTTGGCCTCTTTCTAAGCAAGTTTGCACCTTCAGAGACCAGCACACCTGTGTAAAATGATTCATCCCCTTCCTTATTCTAGAGGTAGCTCAGTTTTTTAGTTGTATGCGTTATTTTTGCTGTTGTTGCAGTTTTTTTTTCTATTTTCATTTACCAGAAAACATAAATTCAATTAAAAGATACTGTGTTTAAGGCTTCCAAGTTGAACCCATATTTGTCTGGATTTTATGTGTTTATTTATTTAATTTATTTTACATAAAAAAACAAAAACAATCCAACAGCCAAAATGTGTTTTGTGCCAATGAAAAAGGGAACAGAAAGAAGAAAATATTATTTCTGCCCCTTTTACTTAATTATTAGAAGCATTGGTGCATGTTTCTCTCTCACTGAGCAAGAAACAATAAGAAAAATAGAGAGCAACCATATATAGATTCCATAATTCAAGCACATATTAGAAGCATAACCTTCCTTCCTTCCACTTTCGGCTTCTCCCATCAGGGGTCGCCACAGCGAACAAGTCACATGGTAGATTTGGCAATGTTTTACGCCGGATGCCCTTCCTGACGCAACCTTCTCAAACCGGGCTTGGAACCGGCAGAGGTAGAGAAGGGAACAGGGAGCAGCCCGGAGTCGAACTCGGGTTTCACGGATGGAAGGCGCCGCAAACCAGCACGAGCTAAACTGGCTCCCACATATTAGAAGCATAACAATACATAAAAATTAGTAACAGTTTTATTGTTTGCATTTTTTATTTTTAACATTTTTTTTATGTACTCATTGATTTAGTTTTCACACAAATCCATCTGAAAGTTAATAAATTAATAATTTAAAATCAGTTTGAGCTGCTTTTTAAAAGATTTTTTTTTTTTTTTCACTTCTTCTAAAGGGAAAAAAGAACATTTGATAATTGTAATGGGGCAAATGTGCTTAGATGTCTGTATCGTCTCAACAAATACAAACATTTTTCAAAATACTACAAAGGTATAGTAGGATCATTATTTGCCCAAAGGTTTATTTTTTATTTTTAGAAAGGTGACTGTTGCGTTTAATTTTCAAACTTGACAGCCTTTATCATTGAAATCCGGTCAAATCCCCAGCATCAACATGTCTGCAGTGACATTTCTGAGCACATCTGGCGGCAGCACACGGCTGTTATGTTGAAGCCGCAGTTTCGCCTTTCACACTTTGCCAAAGCGACAAGAACATTGCTTCCATTCATTTTCTGCCCAGCAGTTTTCTGCATCCTTGAAAAGGCTGCATTAGACAAAGGTCAACAAATCAATGAACAGCTCTGAGGCATAAAAAAAAGTAAGAAACCTTTTTTTGCAGTGACACTTATGGATTCACAGCAGGAAATGTCCAATATTTTGTCTAAATACTGTGTTTGGTTGCTGTTGGTGAGTTTTTTTCCCTTTTAAATAGTTAAAAAAGTTCTCTCTATAATCTGTTTTATACACCAGAGGTGAAATGCAGAGTTCAAATGCACGCATGCACAGACAACTAAATGCATTATAGCCGGCTGACTGGACGTATGCTGTGGGTTCTCAGAGTGTGATGAGTCATCCGTTTAACCCGATGAACCTTATTCCAAGGTCCATTTTCCAGCTGCACTGTTGCTGCCATTTTTACCAGATGTGATGTCAGCAAACCCCTCCATTCCAAAAAATGGAGGGGGACCTGGCTGCAGACAAGATGGCACCTGATCAGCAGAAAGCAAAAATGATACAACTTACCCTCACTGTAACTACTACCCTGACCCTGACCTCAAAGTGTTCAGAATTGAAGAAAGCATTTTTAGTAAAGCTTAAAACGGGAGAAACCGTTACCGTGATGCTACGTACACACCAGCCTCGGCAACTGGCGCTCGAGGAACCGCTTTCAAGGAAAAGGATGTGAATGCTGGTAAACCTGCTTAAAGATTGTCCACGACCACATTTTTAAAGCAAACCGGATGTTCATTGAACGCACGCTTAAAGTTCAACCAAACATTCCACTGCTTGAACACCTGACAGCTGAACTTTGACCAATCAGGGACTTGGATTTGGAAGTGACATATGGATATGGATCCATTTCAAAATATGGACATGCCAACCGGTTGAAAAGTAATCATGAAGGAGAAATTAAAAACTGTGGTTTGTGACACCAAGTCTTTCATTTGGCAGAATAGAGCTGTGAAAGAAAAAGGCCTGGTGTAAGACTTGCAAGATTTGTTTAGACATTTCACACCAAGCCTCTTCCAACTGTAGGAATAGTAAAGACATGATAAGAAGCTGATCCCTGCTTGTCTGGTGTGAACATCATATGCTAAAGCTAAATAATAAGATTGTGCAACACATGCCCAGTTGTGTTAGGGTCACCAGTTTAAATAAAGTTTTTTTTTGTGATATGGTGGGACTTCCACTTCCAGTGGAGGACTTCTGGTTCTGGACATTGATGTCTGCAGCCAAAAAAACAGTTGGGACACACAGGCCAGACAGTCCAATAAAGCCAACTACAGGTTTGACGGTTGTCAGTCAATCAAATAGTTTATGAAAATTCTTCCACAGTATAGGCGCCTTAGACACCCTAAGACAAACACAGGCTTTTGGAACCAGACTCCTTTCATCTGTGTTCTGATGTCAGGCTGTTCAGCATTAGAACACATTTATCTAACTTGGTTAACTGTCCTGATTATATACGTTTGTCTCTGAACTGGCTTCAAACAGGAAGTCAAGTAGTTGACCTGCTGACTGAGATTCAAACAGAAAAGCCAAAAACGGTTCAGACTATGGGACTTTCTTAAACAGCATCATGTCATAAAAAAGCCTGATGTTATGAAGTAAAATGATGAAACTCATACATTGAATTTTTTATATAATATTAATTAACCATCTGCACCACCTCTTTGTCTTTTCGGTAGTTTTTTTCCGTTTGTGTTTTGTTTCATCACCACTAAAAAAATGTCTTAAATTGTGTTTGGATTAGAAAATTGTCACTAATCTGTAAAAAAAACACAAAAAAACTTTGAAGCTTTCCTTTCAATCACTGGAATAACTTCCAATCCTGACTCTCTGACCCCCAGGGTCGACCTTGTTTTAGCTCGAGTGGGAAACTACAGAAAACCGAGGTCAGTAAATGACTTCAACTACCGCAAACTAGTATCCTCATTATTCTCAGGGAAAACAGGTTGTTGCTCAGCACTTGTTGCCTAGCGACATCACACGAACATCTGATCAGAGACGACTATCGGCAACAACACGAATCTTGATTGACAGGTGGCAGCGAGTGTCCTTGTGTTGACTGTAGCTCTGCTGTTTATGCTGGCTGTTTGAAGCAAATGTTCCCTTTGCTTGTTAAGTTTTTACAAACCTCCAGCTGCACATGGAGAAAGGAAAAACAGCGCCTGACAGGCTGCGTCCTTATTAAAAATATGCCATGCTGGGAGCAAAGGGAGGTGCGAACCAGCCCCTTGAAAGACTCCTGTCTCTTTTTTTTTTACCCTGCAGTGAATTTCAAATTCCCCCAAAGAGTCTCAGGTTTCTCAACATGGCTGCTTCCTCTTTTAGTTGGACTAGGTGAAGGCAGGACGGCGTTTCTGGCTTCTTTTTATGATACACAATCCAAAAACAGCAGTGCGTCTAATTATCCGTCTGCTGAAATCAATATCATTTAGGCCCATTGCAAGCACTTAGTCACTTCAGCTGTTCAGCAAACATCTAATGAGGCAAAGCAAGGCTGTAACTTCAGTAAAAAAAACAAAAAAACATCACAAATCAATACATTCAAGTCTCACACAAAAACACGATGACATAATCATCAGCAAAAGTGACTGAGATACATGATTGAGATAGGAGTTGCAATGCATTCATCCCCCAAGAGTCTTTTTCGTGACAAACTGAACCACTTGAAGGCTTTTTTTCCCTTCGTTTAGAAAGGCAACAGCAATGGGTGACATAAAACAGCAGGTGTAGGTGATAGTTGTAGAGCTGTTACGGTCAGATGGGGGCACATTCCTAAAGTGAGTGTTTGCAATGCCACATGGTGGCCGAAGTCATCTGCAGAAAGCTCTTTCCTCGTAAAAACCCACAGAGGGACTTGGGACTTGAAGACTTCAATTTCTTTGCCATTTGTTCACCAACTCCTAGCAAAGTGTCAGGTGTGGGTCTCACCGTACCTTGTGATAAGTAAGGCATAATGGCTGACGTGGTGTTATCAGTTTTTAGCCGTTTATTCTTGTTGTTTGTTCGGTTTAGATTGCTTTTTTTGCTACGTGGCGCTGCTTAGCTTGCTGAGTCGGCACCGACCTCGACTGCAGCGGCAAAGGAGAGCGATATGTATGCAGATGGTGAAGAAGGGTCAAATAAAGCATCAATCAGGAGGGAAAGTTCACCTCTTACCGCTTGTTTTTGTCCAGGGCATGAAGCTAAAGTTTGTTTTAAAGAAGCCAGCGCAGTGATGTAGAAGATTTAAGCTATGTTATTAGGTGTACATTATCACTGTGGATTATTGCTTTTTAATCCACACCCAGCAGCCAATCAGAATCGAGTATTCACCCAGACCATAGTATAACTTTTAAAACAGTCATTAAGAAAAGATGTTTGAATTCCCTTACATTGAAGTCAGTTTTACACACACATTTTGAAGTGTTTTATTCTTTTCTAGTTTGATGGCACCTGCTGTTACTTGGCTGAAGTCTATGTATTTTTCTACTATTTACATATAGCAAAAACATTTCATGCAAACCAAGTTTAATAAAAAATTGTAATTAAATTAAACGTGTTTTCTCCTAGATTTGTTTTTCTTTAATTGAGTATTATTCAGATAAGCCAGCAGCAATGCTGTCATTCAGAAAATCTCGATGATCTTTTGTTGTATATTAACGTCGACATAAAAAAAGGAATTGGTATAAACTGTGTGACACAAAAACTGATGTGAATTTTAAATGCTGCACTCAATGATTCATTGAATCCCTCTGGAAGCTGCAGTATTTGCTTTGTTTGCCGTCGTTTGGTTTTATGCTGCGTTTCCTGACATTTGAAACCGGTTGATGACTGCGCTCCTACTTTCCACTAAAGTTTGCATCTGTCTAATATCCTAAATAGCTGCTGCTTCATCTCAACTAACATCTGTTCCCGCTGTTCACAGCATGTCATCTGGATTTCACTCTGCTGTCTTCCTGTTTTTCATCGTCAGCTTTGTCATGTTTTTGGTTTGGCTTGTCTCCTCTTTAACGTCCGATGACCTCAGCGTAAGACTTGTTTCCATTCTGTTTTGTCTCCAGATGCGGGGTGGAGGTTAAGAAACCATCGAAAGCTGACAATGGATTGTCCCGACAACACAGGTATGTGAAAGCAGGTATGCCCCTTTTGTACTGTGTGTTTATCGGTGTCCATTTTCTCTCCTGCCTTATCAGCTTGTGCCTTGTCTGGGTTTAGAACCGCTTGCTGTAGCCGGATTCGGCCTATCTGCTTCTCTGTTCTTTGTTGCCTGTTGTGACCCCGTATCAGCTCGTCAGTAAATCTCGCTATTTGTCTTCTGTTTGAGCTGGGCCAACTTTAGAAGTGAACCTTAAAAAACCTGTCTGACTCTGTGGTTTCCGTACCAGTTCTGACATTTGCATGTTTGTGTTTCCCACATGTAAAAATGGCACAGTTAGAGACTTAAACATCGATAAGAAATCTCGTGGGTTTTTCATGAAAAGAAAGTTGATCTGACTTTTTCCCTTCTCGTCTGAGCTATTAATTTGATAATCTGTTAATGTGATACAGCAGCACAAAAAAAAAGCTTTAGAAGCACAAAGCTAGAATCAGCTCCTTAAATACATCCAGAATTAAGAAAAAAGCTCATATTGGTGGATTATTTTTTGCTTTTGTCAAGCAGTGAATAAATTTAGGTTGGTAACCGGAAAAAAAACATTAGAATTGATATCATCATAATTTAACCCCCCAGTTATAAGCCAGTAGATTACTTTATTGATGGAGCTATTGATTAGCTGCTCCAGTCAAACAGGGCAAAATTAAAACAATGTAAAATCAGTAGAATGTCTTGACATTAACAGCTTTTATTTAAACGAGGATAAATCCTGGTTTTGATCCATTACTGAAATGGGAATATGATCAACTTTGGCTGAATCCAAATTGTTTCCCTGCCTCTCTGGCTCCTCCCTCCTTATTGCTCCAATGATTGGGGCATTTGAAGCTGTGGTGTTGTCCAAAAGGAGGAGCTGTAAGGTCTCTGCATGTAGGGGATCCGTATCAAAACGCATTTCTTCAGGTGGATGTGCTCTAAAGCACAGAAGTTTACATGTTACAAGTCATGTTTGTGCGTGACTTTTTAAAGGTTTTTTAACCGATGTTAAGCTGACAGCTACGTGTTAACGAAGCTCACTGGTGACTATTGATGATTCCCGATCTCTCCGCTTGGAGGGATAAATGTAGGCGTAGAGAATGAAAACAGATTCAGCTTCAGACTTTTGTAGAAATTCTTCGTTTCTTTGGTCAATCACCAAATATTTTTGATTTATTAAACCGTTACGACATGCACCTGAACGGAGGGTTGTTGTTGTTTTTTGTGAGACAGCGACAGACAATTTTGTGTTAGAGTTGGCAACCTTTGGCACTTTTTGGGATCAAAATCTCTTAACTCAACAATCCAAATACTCAACTTCTGTGTAAAATTAAGGCAACACAGTAAAACTCCAAAGGACTTTTAGCCCATGTCATCGGTAGCCTGTGCAGCGTTTGTGCGTCACCACCTTTTTTAGGAGAGAGTTTGAAATCCAGCATTAATGTTGTCTACCTTTTTCACTATTACAACTTTTGCTGAACCTGTTTCAGTGAAAGGATCTCTGGTTTGGACATTTTGTAAAATGTATAGAGGTTGCTAAATGAACCAGACAGAACAGTTTAGACTTCTCATGATTCAAAGGCTTTTTATTCTTGTTTGTTTATAATT
This sequence comes from Oryzias latipes, assembly GCF_053564925.1. Classification (NCBI taxonomy): domain Eukaryota; kingdom Metazoa; phylum Chordata; class Actinopteri; order Beloniformes; family Adrianichthyidae; genus Oryzias; species Oryzias latipes. The sequence goes on along the minus strand of NC_136256.1, from coordinate 26,353,751 downwards.
AAAAAAAGGTTTTATAGGCTTAACTTCTTTCACAAATTTTTCCCTCTTTCTAACAAAGAGTTGTTGTACTGTTGGTACAGCTTGCACCTTTTAAAACAGAATATAAAAAAAGAATACCGGTATTCTTATTGTGCATGCGCCATATCTCTTCTGCATGTTAGAATACATGTTTAAAATGGACAAGGAGGATATTAGATGCAGAAAATCAATGACAAGAGGGTCATTGATTAAGCTAATGCCTCATTACATTTAATGTGTTTGTCTTTCAATAGGAGGTTAACATAAGTTATAAATGTTTCACTGTATTATATCCTTTTTTATTCCTAAATCAATGATTCTGCTACTGAGAATCCTTTTTTCTCCCAGACACCTGAGAAGACATGGCTTTGCTGCTCTGTAGTGAACCAATTAAGCTTTCATTTTCCTTTATTCAATGAGCTCCTAAGTAGATAAAATGTGAAGAAATTTGATTTTATTTAACAGTAAAGCATTATGTGTATGCATATACAGTAATGCTTTGTGGTAGGCTATTAAGTGACCAAATGACCAAGTTTTAGTGTTAAATTTCCTAAAAAAGAGGGGTGACAAAAACATTTTTGGAGGCAAGAACATTAATTCTGGATCATTTTTTGTTACTACAGTAACATTTAGCAAAAAATGCAACAGGAAAAGATAGATAGACAGACAGACAGACAGACAGACAGACAGACAGACAGACAGACAGACAGACAGACAGACAGACAGACAGACAGACAGACAGACAGACAGACAGACAGACAGACAGACAGACAGACAGACAGACAGACAGACAGACAGACAACTTTATTTATCCATTTGGGAGGTTGACCCCTAAAGGGAAACAAAACAGAATTTGAGTTCCGCCTTAGTCTCTTCTCTCTGTTATTTGTACAGGTTTTCTGTAACGAGCGTTAGTAACTCGTTTCTGTGTTGACATTTTTGGAGACATGATCAGTTGTGATAAAAAATTCACCCAACTGAGGGTAATTATAAATGAAGATGGTTTGAAACAACAAAACATAGAAACACCTTTACCGATGGTTTACAACGATAACACACCAAAGCTTGACTTCAGTGGGAGCCAGACAAAGAAGTCATGGATTTTATTGCAGCTAATGGAGATCTATTGCAGCCCAGTGAGATATAATATCTAATTATTGTTTGCAACACAAATTCCTGTAACTGTACAACTAGCGTCCATTAGTGTTTACTTTCACACATTAGCAGAGATAAACTACAAGACATAACTGTAGAACATGAAAGTTATAGTTGTGCAAACTGTTTGGTTTTCCTCTGCTGGTTTTGTGATTATCTTTAGGAACTTAAATGGCCTCACAAACCAGAGATGTTAAGCAGAAAATAAAATGAAAAAATAACTTAAGTTTTGAATTTGGCAGCAAAAATGCATGATTTGAATCATGTTAATTAAAATGTATGGAAGGGCATTTTTTTAAACATTTCTAGGAAATATACAATTATGTCTTTTTGTACTTCTGGTTTTGGAACTTTCCCTCCCTTTCATGTAGTTTTATCTCTTTTACTCTGCTGTTGTACAAAAAATGCATTAAAATCACAGCCAGTGAATTAGTGGCTGAGATATAAAAGAAGATTTAATCGCATTTACTGAAATGCACACAGCGCTCTGACATTCATAGATAGAACTAACAATCTGTCAGGAAAAATATCACTTTCCGTCAGCGCCTTTAAGAGCATCTTATGCAATTTCCATAACTTCACCGTGGCTGAGTGCAAACAACCCATAAGAGCGGCAGTCCATGCATGAAAGAGAGCCCGGGCATGATACTGAACCCCACATTTCCACTAATGTGATCACCGACGCAAGAGTGTGTAATATAAAGAGAAGGAGCACAGAGACATAGGAGAATCGTGTTTGATGTAATGCAGCTATTAAAAAAAAGCAGGACAAAAAAGATCAATCGTTGTTATATCCAGATGACACTTCTGCTTGTTCTCCACATTACAGGCTTTAAGAATCCAAGCTGGTGTCAGTTGCCTTCATGTGGGTGGTGGTGGTGGTGGTGGTGGTGGTGGGGGGGGGGGGTGCTTTGATGGTGCACAATCAAGTGGAATTTTACCATTGACTGTATTTGAGTGGCGTCACCCATGAAAGAAAATTTACTTCCAGCTCCAACCAAATGAAGGCAATTCAGTCGCCATCTTTTTACAATACGGATGCCGCCATGTTGGAGTCAGACGATGTCAGTAAGCAGAGATTGGTCGAAGTCGGTCTGAGTCAATGTTTCTATGGCAACCTATTTAGAAGTCTATGGGATGTTGGCCTCTTGGAATCAGAGGCTACTTCCTGTTTGGAACACGGGTGAGAAGGGGTCACTCAGTCTAGTTCTCGAATAGTCAATGGATTAAACTGTTTTCTTCATAAAACCTTAAATTACCCATGACACAACAGACGTTTTATGTCTTAGTCATTGTAAAAAATACACTCCCAACTATCTGAATCTTAACTTTTATCCGTCCATCCAATCATCCATGTCCTTAATCTGCTGTATCCCTTTCAGGGTCACAGATTAGCCAGAGCCTAACCTGGCTACTGTTGGGCAAAGATGGGGTACACCATGGACAAGTCATCAGCCTGTCGCAGGGCCACACAATCACACACACACACTCACACTCACACATGCACACCTGGAGACAATTTAGAGTAATCAACCTATGAAGCGTGTCTTTGAACAATGGGAGGAAGCAGGGGAGCCAGAAGCTACAAAAAAAGGATTTTAAATTTTACCCTTTGATATTTTTGGCATCTAATTTTCCAAATGGCTATAAATAATCACAGCCTTTGCAACAGTTGTGTGATGTCTACCTAAACTGACGTGGAAGACTTGTCTGATGCAACTCTTTGAAGTTAGCAAGTAATTAAAGATCAATGGGGTTTTCTCATGATCTGGATCTTTAAACTTGTTTTTCTTGTAAAAAAGGGAACATGATATGCTCCACCTGTACATCTGTGTTCTGTGATCATGATAGGTTTATGGAAATATGTATAGTTGTTACGTAACTCTGTCTTTTTCACTTGTGCAAGATCCTTTGCTCTGAAAGTACAGATCTGTTGCCCTCTTTCAGCTTGACCTTTTTACTCAGTTCGTATGATCATTTTCCTTGAAATGTACTTTTATCAATTTCCTTTTAATCTTGTAGTAATAGCTTTTATTTATTTATGTTGTGTTCATCCCCAAATTATTTAAGCTGTTTTTATAAAATGATGTCCACAAATGTTGGAAGGTTCCAAACTCAACCCAACATAGACACTTTTGTGCAGAAACTAAACTGCTCGTGTCTGAGACTGACAGCTCAACAGAGACGATCGACCTACAGTTGTTCAAAATGTCTAGAAAGGTAAAAACAAAGCAGATGTGGAGTGTTAAACCTCAATAATCTTTCAATCTTCTCTATCTAACTGTACACCTGTGCCCTCGCAGTGATGTAGTAAAAAAAGGACAGTATATTTCTGGAGAGAGGAAACAAAGGTCTCATATAAAATAACCAATCTGTACTTGTGTCAATAATACCCCTCCCTGGTGCACAAGTTCCCAAACCTCACATGAATATTTCAAGATGGTAATTCTGCATTCTGCAAGAGGATCATTTGAAATTTAAAAGAGCTCACCTTTACGTGCACTGACAGAAAAGGGGAGGAAGTCTTTATAATCTATTTAAAAAAGAGCAGGAACAGAACAAGCAAGCGTTTGAAGTTCCATTTCAGTGCTGCCACCGCAGCAGCACATCTGCAGGAACTTGTGTTGTTTTGTTTCCTCTTTTTGCCAAACTTGACACGTCGACTCTGTAAAGAAGCCCGTAAAACAGCCCTCTGAACTCGTTCCAAATCCCAACCAGTGACATGTGATTTTTCTCTGAGGATGCCAAATTAAACTTCCCACTGTGACTGATACAACGTTTACTGCCAATGAAGTGGAATGACTTTTTCAGAGTGAGATCACAACTTCTGCCATGTAATTTTTTTTTCTTCTCAAAATATTTCTAAATATTTTCAGAAAGTCTTGGGTTTAACTGATGCTGTCAGGAGTTATCTTTTCACAGCAAACACATCAAAGAGTCTGGTAGAGAATCCCTGCTCCCCCATGCGCGCATTATTCAAATGGGCATCTCGCCGTTTGGGTTGTACATCTTGTCAGCTTGTGCGGCTGATGAATCTCTGCGAAGCAGGGGAATTGGAGATGAACTCCTGGTGTCAATCAAAGCATCATCCAGTGTGAAACTGTGGTATCTCTGAAAAGGGACTAAAAGATGAGGCGCAGGGCAGAGATAACCCCGAACTTCCTTACTTTGGCAGGAGAGCACAGACCTCACCCACCCTCAGCATCACCCTCTCTGTTCCCACAGCTCCATCTGTGACATACGCCGAGGTGCTGTATGCACATTTGTGACACGATTTGGTCCTAATTAAAAAAACATAAACAAGTTCACCAGCAGTTCACAGCAAAATGTCTCCCTGACTCCCTGTGTTTTTGGAACAGCTGAGGAATCCCGAGCTGAGGCCTTTTGGGGCCACTTCACTGGTGAACAAACAGTTTCTCTTCCAGCAACAGCTTCTCTAAACTCAAAGTCCTGCTGCACTGATGTTTCAACTGAAGCTGCTTGTTTCAGGTGTTTCTGCCTTCAGGCAGAGATAGCTACTGGGATGTTTCATCACCTAGGATCTCTGCTTAACGTGTGTCAAAGAAATTTTCGCTAAACTCCTAAAAACAAAAAGGGTCAACTTTTAAGCTCTGTTTAGCCTAGAAAACCCAGTCAGATAAAATAAAAATAAATACTTTTCTGATGTTTAAATTGTTTTTGGGGCTCAGAAATCCAATCACATTGCACCATCTGTTTCAAACTTTCCAGCAGCTGTAACTCTAACTTCCAGGGAAATAAAACTAAAAAATAGTAAAATTTTAACAATCCAGAAAGTTGGGGGCCCCTGGAGAACTAATTTGACTTTAAGCAGGTTCAAAAATTTGAAGCAACTTTCTAAGAATTCAACTCTAAAAACCCCAATTAAAATTTCCTGACAAGTGCTGTTCTTTAGATGCACTTTGGGTGAACTTTGGGTCACACTGTTTAGTCATAGAAAAATGTAATATTTAATAAAGTAAAGCATAGAACTGTGATGAGAACACGTTTTTGAATTATTGCATAAGCTCTGATCCTCTAGAGCTTTATGGAGTGATTTAGAGAGGCACTGTGCACACTTCCAGAAATTTCAAGGTGTACCCCACTACCGTCACCCCAACTCTCAACTCCCCACTGGCCTGAGCTCTAAGTGAGAATAACTCTAACAAGCCAAATGCAATAGATAATGAAATATTTATTTGATTTGCAGTTAACTAATGAATAAAGAGAAGAAAGGTTTGCGGACAGAGTCAAGTGTTTGCATGTAAAACCAAATCCAAACCACTCTTCTTCTGTTTGCTTGAGTTTGGAACAGAGTGATCTCTCAACCAAAAAGATATTCTGGTTTAGAAAGCAGGGATGTAGTTCGGATGGCTTCATTTAATTACGTCTTTAGATGATGCACAGAGTAATGTAGCTGTAAAGAAAGCCCTTTTCTGTCAAACGTTCAAGACCCGCACCAAGGAAAATATTCTTTTAGCATGTTCTTGTGGCAGTTTTCTGATGAATAATGACATATATTTAAAAATTAAACTCACAATTGCATTTCTAAGTACCTTTTTTATTCAAATTGTTGTGAATCAGGAGCTGATGACAAATTACCCTTGGAAAAAGAACGTAATTGTGACATAGAAGCTCCAATCTGTGAGCCAGAAGCTCCCTGCTCTGCTCCATTCTGATGCATTTACTTGTAGACATCTAAGCGCTTTGGGCCGTTGAGGGAGGTAGAAAGTGCTATGCAAGTATACGCCATTTACCATTTGAAAGACCACTGGGATCACTTTGACAATAGATCAAAAGATGATTGGAGTGGTACTCGAAGGTCGTGTCACACAACCACTACTTGGATTTTGTGCGTTTTACACGTATAAAATTTTGGTCTTTCATTATACATGCATGATATATGTAATTCATAAGTGTTTCTTGCATTCGTCATTTGTTGATGTCCGCAGATGTCCGTCGAGGGATTCGGCCGACCGGTCTTTGATTTGATTTGATTTGATTGATTTATTTCAAGCATTGTAGTCAAAGCAATAAAGAATTTACACATATTTATCAAACTCATTACAGAAATGATGAAATGATAATTAACTGAGGTATAAGTAGAGTATGATTTGTTGCTTGAAAATGAGTGGGAAGAAGCAAGCTTATATAATCCCACCCCTACTACGTGAATTCAGTTTGGAGCTGTTCAAAATTTTTGGTTGGTTGAGACTTATGCAGTTTACATGTATTATACGCAATATTGATCTAAATCATATCCAATTGTGCGTGATTTTTGCCTAATTCATACGCAAATGTGTTGCTTTTCACGACAGTTCCACATATGTCTAACAGACTTTTCAGTATTATGACATTAAAAATAAAAAATAAAAAATAAAAAATACATTGCATATAAACAGCACAATATTTATGCAGAGTTCGTGTTCTACATTGATTTACGTGTTCTTTGTGTGGTTTTTTGTACTTCTTCTATGGTTTTAACGTGGTTCATTCGTGCTTCATCTATGAAACGTTCACGTAAAGACCACAGCTTTTCTCACTTTTTCCACGTATATTCACATATGACCAATTTTCATCCATGCAAATATGCAAATTGTACATAGTGGCTGTGTGACACAGCCTTAAGGAATAAATATAATGGTGGACTGACGAAGAGGTTGATCTCGAGGTACATTGGTTTGCTTTTGCTTGGTACCACATTTTGTCTTCATCTTAAACGTTAGAAAACTATTTCAAAATCTTATCAAGCTGCTTTTTTCTGACTATTCTGATTTTTGCCTTTCTTTGTAAAACTGTTGTCAATGTTATTTCTGAAAACACAAGACGGTATCAAAAAACAGACGCAAGATCCCAGTACGATTTCTCGCGAGGAGAACAGAAACAGACAACTGTCTGACGCCTCTTTCTCCAACAGCTCTGCGGATGTCTGTCTGACCCCCTATTTTATTTATAAAACAGTTGCCCTGGTTACAGAAAAGAATAATGAATCTTAGAGATGCAAGGTTAGTCGTTAGCAATATACTCGTTGAAAGTTCTTGTTGCAGACATGGGAGGGTTGGTTCTCAGTTCCTGCTTATCAGTTTGTATCCCAAACTCCCTCTGCTTTCTCAGACATCTCCTTCCTTCAGATGGTATGTGAAGAAGAAGAAAAAATTCCAACACAGCAGCCTTCAATGTGTAGGTCAACAGAGTTCAAAAAGCAGTCTTAAAGGCAGCAGTTAGAATGATAATAAAGAAAGTAATGTATACACATCCAACAGCTGTCACGGTTCAAGCAAAATGCTGGCTAAAAACCCATCTGTTAGCTTTTCTGTGCGGGAATAAATTTAGGCAGAGAATAAAAACCACTGACCTGTTTTTATGTCCACTTGTCCTCTGAGGTTTTAGACACGTCCTTATTGTCAGACTGACTTCATTTCCTTGGCTGAAGCACACAGGCCAGTGCTCGGAGGCCTGGCCGGAGGAGGCTGTCCGCTCGCCACAGAAACTGACTTCAAACGTCAGGGCTGACCTGTGGCTAGACGTTCCCCGGCCACATTGAGCCATCATGTCTCCTTCTTTGTTTAGGTTGCAAGCCAGATGCACCTTTGATGTTCTCTGGCGGGAGTTCTGGTCAGCCGTTTTGTGAAAACGGCAGCAGGTTTCTGTGATAGTCTTGTTTGAAAGGCTTCAGGCCAGAACAGCTAAACTGCAGAATTGTGCTCTGTAAGTGGGCCCGTCCTTCAACTGTTCAAAGCAAATGGATTATTTTTTTTCCTTTTTTATTGAAATGAACCATGCAGGACAAGGAGGGAAGGGAAGAACATGATTAGGATTGTGGATCCCCTATAAAGATGTCTCCAGAATACAGAGGAAGTTGAGGTTGAAACGTTCTTTGATGAAAAATGGAATCGTGAACACAGGCTTGTCCTCGCTGAGGGACGCCTCTTCAGAAAGAGAGCCGCCTTCCTGAGCCTTGATGTAAATCCCTCGACATCTCCTGATGTGATTTTTAATTAATTCTGAAGTTTCTTTTAAAAAAGATGGAAACTTTTCCCTCACAGAGAACATCTCTTTGACTAAGTGGAATGACTTTTGAGCATGTCCTCGTTCAGAAGCAACATGACTCCCACCAAGGCTTAACATAAAAGGAACTGGGAAGCTGCAACAAATGTGTTATGATACACGGAAAAATCTGATAAAATATGTATCTAAGCAGGTCATTGGACCAAAAAAAAAACACTCACAGGGCTCCTGCCAAGATTTGAATCCACTGTTTCCTGGAAAAGAGAGAATTCAATCGGCAATTAAGCAATTTGACTTTTTTGTAATTTGTGCTTTGACAACTGCCTTATTAACAGAAAACCCAACCATATTTTTGAACTTCAGAACTGATAATTTTAGGACTATCCGAAGGGCGATGTCAGCGTGGGCGCACATTTCTTGGAAGGTTTGTGAAGAAAATTATGACGTAAAAGTAAAATTAATCAAAGGAAAGTAAAACAACTGTCGTCCAATAATGGGCAATTAAAGAACTGTGGCAGTCTTCCATATTTTGGGTTTCCTGTTCTTCATCTTTGAGTCAGTGCTAGAAAAGAAACAAAAGCAAAAAACTACTTTTTGATGTAAAAAAGATTCATAATTGTCTGAGGGATTATGCCTGAGAAACTGACTGTACACGAGAACTGGACCAGGTGACCCCACCCCCCTGGTGTCCAAACAAGAAGTACCCGCTGGCTTTAAGAAGCCAAAATCCCATAGAAGTATACACCTTTTACTCAGTCATTCTATTGGTCAGAAGAACCATTCTTACTCTAACAAGTTTCTGGTAATCCTCTTTTTTTCATATTTCTTCTGTTATTCAAGTTATGAAATTACTAATCAAATGCCTCAAAAAAGAAGATGATCTCCTGTTAAACACTCAAAGGGTTTAATTGACAGATTTCGTGTAGCCCTCTTTCCAGTGGTAGGGGCGTGAACTTCAAACATGCTCCTTATCCTTGTACGCTGGCCTTCTCTTCCAAGGCAAAGGGAGCCTGGTCCATCCTTACATATCCTTCTTCTTGCTTCTTGTCATTGCTCTCCATGTCTCAAGTGTACCTCACTCTGGCCTTTACTGGACTTTTTGTGATGCTGGCTAATCATTTGCCCGAGGGTATTGTTTGGGGTATTTTGGGTGGATAGACCTTGACCACATAGACCACATACTCAACTGAGCACAGATGCTTACATATTAGGAGTGTAACAAGTTGTTTTAACAATGATTCCATTCATATCGTAATTTGTGGTCCCCAATAGCAATGAGCAGCTGAGTAGCTCGGTTGGTAAGGTGAAAAGCTACCATGCAGGAATCCAGGGTTCGATTCCCGTGAATGAGCAATGGTACTGGGGGCAATTACCACATCAATGGCGAGCAATTGACATCACTCAGTTAGGGTCTTTAGGCAAGACCCTTAATGCTACTGCCTCCTACCGAGCGCAGTTCAGCTGCAGCTCACCGCTCCCCCAGGGGATGAGTCAAATGCAGAGAAGAATTTCCCCATTGAGGGATAAATACAATATCAGATACAATCATGCTTGATATTGGTCCTTTTAGTGATCATCAACCTCTTTTGTTTTATAGAAGACGAGCCAGAGGATCCTGATCTTGTCAGTCTCTTCCATCTTTGTGTCCTATGTGACCGATAAACCTCCACTTTATATATGATCCAGAAGTTTCTGTTTGCCTTTTAGTCTTCTTGTTCCTCTACGGCCTTCCATCCAGCACCCCTGCTGGATTGTCTCCAGGGCATCTTTGCACATCGTGTTCTTGAGCAGCCATGAAAGCCTTCGTCCTTTTTATATTCTCCTGCTTTACCCTTTAGAGGTGTTTCTTGGTGACTTTTCTGATGATTTTATGATTTTAATTTGGTGTGATTTCTGCTAGAAATAAGACACTTATTTTTAGAACTTGTTCACCATTCGGAACAGAGAAATAAATATTCCCTTTACTTCACCAAACCCCTCATGGTTTCAATGAGCTTTGAACCCCAGTGCTCTTTCAGCATTAAAGTGCTCTTCTGCTCAATGTGATGTGGCATTTCATAGACTTTCATACGTGCATCTGCTTCAAACCAGCTTTTTCAAATTTTAAATTACAAATGATCTCAAAGTCACCTCTCCAAAAAAAAATGTGTATTTTTTTCATTCAATTGTCTGATCCCATTCAAACAGGCAGTGTTACTTAGATACCAGCCCCTGCATATAATTAATGTGTAATTCTTATGTAAAACCTGCAGCCCCACTGCCTTTTAAACAGTCTGCAAGAGACATTTACATGTTTTTTAATAGAGTCTGTATAATTTTGAATTTACACAAGCTGTAGGATGGGAGGAAATCCCACCAGCCAAAAGGCTGGTTGTGTGTTCCAGCTATAAGAAAGGAAAAATCCCATCATGGCCTGCTTGGATTGATTAGCTTCGCACTCCTGCCTGTTGATTGGCAGCTTCCGTTCTGCATCACTCAGCAGGGTAACAGCAAAGACCGTCAAAGTGCTTTTCTGATTGAGCCACAACCGACAGGAGAGGAAGAAGCTGGATGGAAAAGAGCCGGTCTGCAGTGATATGTATCATCAACCACTGGCGGCCTTACTATCTCCTGTTTCTCCTGATTTTTTTTTTTAAATAATTGCACTAATCCTTATGCTGCATTCACAACAAACTTCATTCACACAATAATATCACATCACTCTTTGTTCTTGCTTGTCTAAAAATGTTTTTCAAACTTGACGCTCCAGATGTCAAATTTTAGCCTCTTCGCTAGCATTGACTGTATATTTCAGTTCCAACGCATGGAAGACACGGATGATGTAGAGAGTTCAGGTTTATTTATTTTTTAGAGCCCTACAAAAAGCATCGGTTAGCACATCTTCATGTCTGGGTTCATGATGATCATTCAGAGACTCTCCCTGTACGGTGAGGTTCTACTGAATGACGGACGCTTTCAGCGGTACTTCTGTCTCTGTTTGCAGTTTCAAGACTTGTTGTCCCCCATTAGTACAAGGAGGGAAAAAGTAAAAATATGAAGAAAAATAAAGGACATTTTTATTATTGTCTTGATGTAAACAAGAAAATTAACATAAAGCTCAGGAGGAAAACGATCAAATGGACTCCACCCACTGACCTTTCATTGACAAGTATTGGATCAAAGCTGAGTCCCTGTTTTAGTGACGCATCTTCTTTGCCAAAATTCCAATATTTATACTAGCCAGAAATGCGCTGCTGACATATTGCCACAGCTCATAATCTAATTGCACTGCAGGGGCATCTGATCACATCTGTATATGAAATTAACATTGAAACTAGACGGACCTGACGTTTGAATCACGTTTGGTGAGAATGTGGCTTTAGAAATATTCTTAGAGTTCCTATTTTTAGATTAAATGGCATCGTTTGATCTCATAAATCTTGTGTCGTAGTTTCTTTAAATATATTTGCCTTAGCTGCTAAGCTTCTAATTTCCAATTTTCTTCAATTGAAGAAAATAATTGTTAAAGCATTATGCTCAAATGTACAGTGCTTGTGAAGCAGCCACCATTATTAGTCCTCAACTCTTCATCCAAGCTATGCCAAGTACAAAAATCTGCATGGCTGGAAGCATGACAACACACTTAAAGAGGGAAAAAAGGGTCATAATGCAGCACTTTCTCATTTGGTTTCATGACAGGAGAAGTTTGAAACATTTCACACTATTAAAAATGTTTGCATCACTGCATTTTTCGTCATGAAAATGTCAGGTAGTGTGATGCATTTCAGGTTTGAGCTGGACTGAAACGTTAGCGGGGTCTCCTGCACTCCTACAGCTGAGACTAATTAGACTGTTTTACAGTCCCAGAAGTCAACAGAAGAATTCAGCATTCTCAGGAAGACCTCTCAGCTCGGGGATTCAAAGGCTGCACATAGCTGGGTGTTGAAACAGCAAATGTTATCAACATTATCTGTTTATTGACTAGAAAACGGAATATCATAATGACTTCATGTTGGGAAAATTTGGAGCTAAAATGAATCTCAATGAGTCAGAAACAAAGAATTGGACTTTTGACCTCCAGCATGCAAGTTGATGCAATTCTAAAAGAAATCTCTTAAGGCACCATTGTTGTAACATTTATACAGATTGTCTTTTAAGGATTTTGAGGGGTTTTTTTTCCCTCCAACATAGAGACTTTTTAAAATAACACAACACCTTCCAACTTCTACAATAATTTGTTGAAGTGCAGATCAACTTTAGTCTTTTTTTTAGACTTCTCTTTATGTAAAAAAACTGCATTGTTTTCAAGAAACTTTATGTTGACAGATTTGCCCTTTTTTTTAGCACTTTATCACTTTCTTTTCATCATGTTTTTTTTAAACACGCCACTGAAAATTTAGTTTTTGTTGTTTTAACATGTTCCTGTGGGATTTTTCTTATGATGGAGGGAAAAAAAAAACTATGATTAAAGCTGCATTTTTGAGAATTTCTTTATTTAAATCAGGAGCAGATAAAAAACTGCAGTTTGAAAAAGATCGTCTTTGTGACGTAGAAAAAATTGCAAGAGAGCAGCAAGCTGCCAGCTCCGCTCCATTCTGATGCAACCACCTGCGGACCAATCGATCCGTGTACGATTTTGTTTTCCTCGTCTGACCTGGAATCTGGATCAAAACCGTACGGCTAGATCGCTCCTCTATTGCTCGCAATTTTTGTTGCACTGATAATGTTAGGTTGGGGGTGTGAGGGACTGTAAGCTAGCTGGACAGAGTGTAAACAAAGGGATCATGGGAAATAATCCTTCAAATCAGAGGTGAATTTATAATGAACTCTTGAAGCTCTGCAGAAACTATGTCTTCAGCATAATCATAATTAAAAGATCAGTTGGAATGCTTTAAAAAAAGATCAGAAGTTTATTAGAGTGGGGCTTTATTTTATGTGGTGTTTGAAAATACAAGCCAAATATTGGTCAAGCTTTATATAATTAGATCTTAAACATGGTAGAAGTTTAAAGGAAAAATCCTCTTTTCCTTCCTTTTTTTGCTGTTGCATCATCTTTCCTTGGATAAATGGCACCAGCAGGGAGCATTTGCATGGTTTGGAAGACAGGACCCATTTATCTTAATCTGTACTAATATCACCATCAGGAAAATCGAGGGGCTGGGCTATCTATCACATTGTCCCTGGTTTTCTTTGGGTGAAAAAAAATCACTTGCAATCAATCTCCACAAGCAGATAAGTCCCCCTCTGAGCCTGCAGGTTTTACCCTCTAAAGGAGGCTGTTTTAGGGGGGAGCTGCCGGGTCAAATTCATAGTAGCCATTAGAGATCACACACTCTGAATGGAATCAAAGTCATTAGAGGTGCTGGAGCTTCAGAGATGCTGATGTCCTCTCTTATCATAAAGTATTTCTTAATTCTTTCAAAACTGTCCCACTAATTAGCAGGAATTTTCTTATATCTGTATTTTACATCAGCTTCCATTCCTTTATCGCATTAAATTTACCGTTTTATCTGCATTATTAAAAGGTTAATTAATTTCTAACTAATTAAAACCAACATGTTGACCATTTTTTTTCCTTGTTTTATGACCAACTTCAAACTCTCCCATCACTCAGGATGTGATTGTGCTGTCAAATGAGTGAGTGCAGCGCCTCAGAGCGTGTGACAGATAGGTGCTTTTATGCTCCCATAAACATATATTTCCCCAGCAGTGGCGTTTGCAAAACAGCCTCCACGTTTTCCTATCAGTCAGAGCAAAGGACGCAGCAGAGCAAAGATGGCAGACGTCAAAACAACAGCGCTCCACTGTTCAGGAAAAGTAAAAGAGAAGCTGAAAGCGGGACGGGACGTCAAGAGAGGGGCTCAGCAAAACCCGGGCCACAGCATCCGGCTCTCCGGAGCCTCTCATCTCCTCGTCACAATCAATCCACTGCAGACCAACCGTAATCCTATTTGTTCAAATAAATAATGAAAAAGCTGCAGCCACACATGGAGGCACACAGAGGGTGGTAATTGCTGCATTTCAGACTGGATCAGATGGGCTCTGTGGGAGGCTGGCTCTGCTCCACTGTGACCTTGTGTGTGTTTGTAATTTTCCACAGGCTTAGAGGATATGCATCGAGCCCAGGCCCACCGTGGGTGCACAGGAATCCCAGCGCCTAGGGAGTGCTCCAAGGCCATCTGAGCTCACAGTTTAGTGTGAGTCCTGCTCACGATTGAAAAGGGGAAAAAAAAAAACCTTTAGAGGAGATGAATGACATGGCAGCCATTAGGAAAGCACAGGGCTGTAAGCGGAGTGTTGTGTCCTTTGTTGTGCTCTAATGCACTGTAATGTGTCTTGTTCAATTTGTTTACGTGCAATGCCTCAGTGCATTACAAGGCCCAGTGAGGAGGCAAATAAAGATCTGGAAAGCTCAATCCTCCAGTTGAACCTCACACATTGGCAGATTAACTCACCACACCAGACCTGCAAGTTTTAAAATGAATGTTTATCCTGTCCTGCCCGGCTTTTTGCCCTCATAATCCCATTATCCTTGACAAAATATTTCATTACCAAGAATATTTTGCATGAGTTCCCAACTAGACAAGTTGTGGGTCACGCTGTCGGAGTTCAGCTGCGAGCGCTGATGTTCGCTCTGACGGCAAAATCCATTTTCTAGCTAACATATTGCACCAAAGTCAGGCTTTTCCGTTATGGTCCAAATGGCTGGCCATTTGGGGAAAGTTATGACCTGTTGTTGTCAGTAAGGTGGAACTGCCGCCTCCTACGACCCATCTCTCTATATAGTTTTGACATTAAGTAGAGTCAGTGAAGGGTCAAGTCATAAAATGTTGCTAGAAAAGAAGTATGAATGATCATCGTTTTTTTTTACCCTCCAGGTTGGCTTGAAATGCAACTAGATGCCGAGAATTCAAAGAGAAAACACAAGTACTTACGGAGCCCGTGTCCTGACATTAAGATATAAAAATATATCTTGTTCCCACAGATTAATATCTTGTTCCCACAGGTTATGTCGTTCGCACGAAATACTATTCCGTTCCCACAAGATATTATTGCGTTCCCTCAAAATACTATTCCGTTCCCTCGAAATGATTAACTCGTGCGAACGCAATAATTATGTCGTTCGAACGCAATAATTAATCCGTTCGAACGCAATAATTATTCACGTCATAAGTCATACACGCGGATATGCTCTCTGTACACCGGCAAAACTAAGCTGCTTTCACGGCAACTTCCGTGTCTCTGTGACCCATATTCGTTCAAAAAAGGAACATGAAAAACAAAAATGATCACTTTATTACCGTCTCAATGAATATAAGAAAAATATCAAAAGATTTATGATAACTAGGCTGCTTTGTCATACGATAGCTCCTGCTAGGCTACTACTAGCGCCGCCGCAGCGCTCTTTGATGTATGCCGGCATATGGGCAACTGGCTGGTCTGTTGTCAGACAGCTGATATTGTAGTTTAGGGTCGAATAGGAATAATAATATTCAGGACTTGTCTTTTATTAACTTTAGCAGTCAGTTGCTTTACATTCGAAGGCTATTAGAGTACATGCTAACTGACTAGCCGATCATATCCTGTTATTAATTTACGTCATAGATTTACAGCAGATACCTTCACATTTCTGTCTGTGTGTGTCTCATTACATTGCATTGAAGACACGCAGGATGTTTAGAGAACAGATTTATTTATTTCAAAAAGCACAAAGCATCCATCGTATTCACGTTCATTCACATGATGATGATGATCTGTGGTACGCCCTCAGTCATCTTGCTGCAAAAGCCGCTTCCTGCCGCTACTTCCGTGTCTCTGTGAGCATTCAATAGGGGTAAAAATAAAAGCAAGAATGGTCGATCTGTTTTTGTCTCGATAACAATCTGAAAAATATCATATTAAGCTGGCTGCTTCGCCTAAAGCACTTACCTTTAGCTTGTAGCATTACAACAATAGCAGTACGTCACGTTTCCCAGAATGCTTTCCTGCCAATCATTGGCCAATCACCGTGTCCCTGTGACCAAGGTCTAACAACAAGACCAATGGTTGGCCGCAAAGCATTCTGGGAAACCTGACGTACTGCTATTGTTGTTATGCTACAAGCTAAAGGTAAGTGCTTTCGGCGAAGCAGCCAGCTTAATATGATATTTTTCAGATTGTCATCGAGACAATAACAGATCGACCATTCTTGCTTTTATTTTACCCCTATTGAATGCTCACAGAGACACGGAAGTAGCGGCAGGAAGCGGCTTTTGCAGCAAGATGACTGAGGGCGTACCACAGATCATCATCATCATGTGAATGAACGTGAATACGATGGATGCTTTGTGCTTTTTTGAAATAAATAAATCTGTTCTCTAAACATCCTCCGTGTCTTCAATGCAATGTAATGAGACACACACAGACAGAAATGTGAAGGTATCTGCTGTAAATCAATGACGTAAATTAATAACAGGATATGATCGGCTAGTCAGTTAGCATGTAGCCTGATAGCCTTCGAATGTAAAGCGACTGACTGCTAAAGTTAATAAAAGACAAGTCCTGAATATTATTATTCCTGTTCGACCCTAAACTACAATATCAGCGGTCTGTCAACAAACCAGCCAGTTGCCCAAATGCCGGCATACATCAAAGAGCTCTGCGGCGGAGCTAGTAGTAGCCTAGCAGGAGCTATCGTATGACAAAGCAGCCTAGTTATCATAAATCTTTTGATATTTTTCTTATATTCATTGAGACGGTAATAAAGTGATCATTTTTGTTTTTCACGATGTTCCTTTTTTGAACGAATATGGGTCACAGAGACACGGAAGTTGCCGTGAAAGCAGCTTAGTTTTGCCGGCGTACAGAGAGCATATCCGCGTGTATGACTTATGACGTGAATAATTATTGCGTTCGAACGACATAATTATTGCGTTCGCACGAGTTAATCATTTCGAGGGAACGGAATAGTATTTTGAGGGAACGCAATAATATCTTGTGGGAACGGAATAGTATTTTGTGGGAACGACATAATAACCTGTGGGAACAAGATATTAATCTGTGGGAACAAGATATATTTTTACATCTTAATGTCAGGACACGGGCTCAGTAAGTACTAAACTTGAGTTTGAGAAAAATATGAGTTTATTGAAGATAATAATAAGAAAACTACAAACGAATGACATTCAATTCGAAAATCTTGTAAATTAGCTGTAACAATCAGATAGACGTACAGGGCCCCCACAACAAACTGCTCTTATATCATTCTAGTCTATGTCCATTCTATCTTAACATGCTTAAGGTGGTATAAGTGTCATTTAGCCCTTTTCTCTGAGTACTTTAAGCACTTTAAAGCTCATAAATCTCCATAATTGCTAGTCTATGCTGTTGCGAACACTCAAAGAGGCCATCAAATGTCAGGGTCTTAACTCACCAATCAACCTGGAGCAATTTGAAAAATGTAGTACATTTTAAACAAACTTATGGCTCAAACAAATGTAAGATTTTTTTTTTTTTATTGCCAGTCACAGCTAAATAGAAGATACTTGTGAACCAGGTTCAACAGACATTTAGGCTTTCGCAGATCCTCAATCTAATTTTGCATTTTAATTTACATAATTTAGAAAGAACAATAAATGTGAAGTTTTTTTGTAACCCCTGTGCTATCTTAGATGACCCCACCCTTACATTGACGTGTTCTCCCTACCATGACAAAGGTGGATAAAGGTGGAAAGATTTCATGTAATCCATGGACACCAGTGAAGATCACAAATCATTGAAGAAAAAAGGTTCAGAGCACTGTCTAGTGGGTCTAGATGACCCAACTCCCAACATTAAAGTGCCTAGGATAGCACAAGGGTTAAAGGTAAAATATGTCATTAGACCAAAAAATTAGATTGGAACGTTTTGGGTAAATGTTTTTGAATTGTGATTCTAAATGTGTTTTGTTTTTAACGTTATGTTTTTTAGATTTTTAACAAAATGTAAAATCCAGCATAGGGTTCGGAACCATTGACTGTATATGAGAATTGGAGTGAGTGACCCCCTCCCTCCAGTGTTCCATACAGGAAGTACTCGCTGGCTCCAAGAAATCCATATACCTCTATAAAGAAATGCACAGTTATTCCTCAGTCATGCTATTATATAAAAGAATAGCCATTCTTCCTCTGCTATCTTTTTCTTTTTATTATTATTTCTTTTTAATTTGTTCTGTCCAACAACTGAGCAAACAGATGACAGCTGAGGGCCTCTTGTGTTGGACAGTTTTTACTATTACAAAAACAGGTTATATATCTTCGGATATATATCTGCTATCTTTTTTCTAACATTTACTGGATAATTCTAACTTTTGTTCAGGATATTTTTTCTGTAGTTATAAACGGGCCAATCACAAGCCTTATAAAAAAGTAGGTAGAGCCTGCTGGCCCCCAACTTTTGAAGCGTTTGACAGATTTTGTGTAGCCCGCTTTTAAGTGGTAGGGGTGTGGTCTTCCAACAAGCTCACCCCTGATTGGAGAAAGCGGATTCCATGGAAACGATGATTCCGCCCAACGTAGACCGATCAGTATCTACAGATGATAAAAATGGCGAGTGTTGGGGGGGGTTCCAGCTGGGGGGGGGGTCTTGGTGTGGGGATGACTGGGCACTCGCCCTCCTCTTTTTTACATTCTATCATCCATTTTAGAAGAACATAAACACGCACTTGAGCATAGGTGTTAGCTCACCTTTGCACAAACACTTTGCGTGATTGAATGAAATGTTTCACAATATTTGGTTTGAATGCATAAGTATGCGTGTGTGAACACTATCTGTATTGTATACATGTTGACATGTGGACATTTTTGGAGCCAATAGGTGGGTTTATAACATTTGAGTGTGTGTGTGGACAGGCCCAGCCCCTTTCAGATTTGTATTACATCTGAACCTCGCTGTAATGATAAACATCCAGCAACTTGCTGTTTTATGCTCCTTCATGGTTTTAACCCCCTCCCCTTTTATAATCACCCTCTTATCCCCCCCTCTTTAACATCCTTCTCTCTTCTCCACTGGTTTCCTTTTCCGTCAGGTCCAACCCAAAAGATTACAAAAGGGGTTTATTCAGACATACCTCGTTTTGGACAGGACAAGTTAAAAAAACAAATAAATGGCAAAAGAATTTAATTTTGTTAGAGTCTAAATTAAAGGATTTTTTTGATGGGTGACGTCACTCAGTCCAGATCTTTTCTACAGTTAATGATCTAATCTTATGCAAAAACAATAAGAACATCTTGAGACAATTACCTTGACAATTCATCTGACGATTGTTGTTGACAGTTGCAGCCGAGTGAGATGCAATCCTTAAGAGCTGGAAGAAAATGGGACCAAACATTTTTAGTCATATTGAGCTTTCAAATATCATCCTTTTATTAAAAAAGCATGTGGGGAGGTTTAAAGACGATGGATAAGCAGATAAGCAAACATCAACATTTAAAATGTTATGAATAAAATTGTATGGTTTCTGTTTACAGTAATTGCTCAGTGGACCAGAGTTCAGCTAATTTGGCGGTTACATTATTTGGGCAATTTGAATCTTGTTATTTTTCTCTGAAAAAGACCAACTTTCTCTACTAGACAATTTTTTGAAATGGTTTTTTAATGTTGTAATATCTTTGCCAGATGCGCACACAGAACATGATACAAAGGTGCCACTGTGTTTCACACTTTTATTAGATTTCTTGTTCCATCATTCAGACAGGAAAGTGCAGTTCAATCTTGAGATAAAACTGAAACATGGACTGGAGAATAAACTATAATTTTGTTACAGTTGAGGCTTTTCTTGTAGCTGTGGACTTGAAAATCAATAAAACAACAATCAGTCTTGGTTGTTGTTGTCATGGACCATAATTTTTGGCACCACAATCCTCGATCAGACACATCCTGGGTCTAATTCTGTACATTTTGATTCTAAGATAATCTTTCACATCTCATTTCTTGGCAAATTGGCTTTCTACCTACATCTGTCATTTATTACCTTTGCTGCTGATTCCCCTAAGAGCTCCATCAGGCTGCCAAAAGCAATTCATCACAATTTTCCCCTCTGTTTTGACCAGAATTAGAATTAGGACCAATGTCTTCAATTATAATGGGAAACAAAAAAGATTCTGACCAGCAGCAACATTTACTGAGGCATTAAATCAGCACCATAGCAGAACACAATCATGGATGCTAGCCAAGCAGCAAATCAGTCACTCCACTAAGTGAGTAAAGTAAAGTGCAGACACAAGTCAAACAAAGAGTCCAATGCTGCAGCGCACCTCTGTCAGTTAAGAGTGATTGTGTGTGCCTTATTTAACCACACAGGGCTTGGAGAGCTTCATGGTCCAGTAACTCGCAATGACCCAGGGGGTGTGGAGCCTGCTGAATGGCATAGAGGTGAACGGGCAGAGTTGTGTGCACAGTGTGAGGCAGGAGATAAGCATCCAGGCTTTAGGCTGTCTGAGCTGTCACAGCTAAAAGTCGACGGCGGTTTGTTTGGATTCGGTTTTATATGGACATTCTAAGGACTGTCATGCTGAAGAATTTCCATATACACTTTTTTGCATCTCTTATCCAAATCAGATTTTTGTGACATGAGGTATTTGTTGCCAATAGATTTTGGTCTGCAGCGCACACAGAAACTCCTCTGTCAATCCAGCTGCGCTCCAGTGCCCTCAGAGAGTCACGCTCATTTCAATATTTATTGAAATGTTATCAAAACCTCTCAGAGCGACTCACAGCAATCAATGCTGTGTTCAGGCTCTTCATTGCTTTCTCTGCTCTCACAACTATTGTTAGTCCTCAGGCCGTTCACCGTCCTCTCTCTGAAGAAGAGATGCGAGAGTCTCCCCCTCAATCATGCCCGCCTCAATGAGGGAGATCAGCTTAGATTGAATTTTTACAAGTGCAAATGTGTTCTAATTGACAGTGCATGGTATCATTCTCTGTGAATGAGGTGGACTTACTGCATGTCGAGGGGGGAGCATCATGTTTCACAGATCTGCCTTGCTAGGTTTAGTAGTGGCCCCAATATACGAGCTAAATTGAACAATATAAAGCTTTTCGGAAAAAACAAATGATTTCGAATTCTCTGTTTTTCTTTACTGAACATTTAGCAAATACTTTAATCGAAAGAGATTTCTTACAGCGGGAGCTGTCTTGACACAATTATTCAGACTAGAGATCTGATCCCCAAGCGACTAATTAGAGATAAGTTGGTTTCTAAAGCAAAGCAACTGGAGCCAAGTCAGTTCACCAGTTAATCACTAGGTGGGGCAAAACGTCACACCAACTTTACAACAGAAAAAATACTTATATTTCCACTATGGTTCCAAAAAATGTTTTTATGCTTTAATCTAAAATGAGTCTATAAGTGATTCTTTGTGTTGACTTTGGCATATTTCTATGTTGCTATGAAGTGGCAACCCTTTTTAAGCGTTTTACTGACAGGTGACGTTTGAAACAACAACTCAAGAATAACCTTTCCTTGGAGCTGTTATTAAAGAGTTTGAAAGTTAAAAAGAGGTTCTGATATGAAGCAAATTCTACCTGAGTAAAGGAGCTAAAAGCCTAGAAACTGTTGCTAACTCTAGCACTCTGAGCTACTGAGATGTGTGACGCCTGACCCAGCGGACGCGCTGAGCGGGCTGTCCTTTCCCTATACAACGAAGAAAATAAGTCTTTCACTCCGATCAACTTTGCAATTAATTTGTACTTTTATTATATACATCATTGAAAGCGGATTTGACTCCTATTACTTCATTTCCCGCACCAGCGGTCAGAAACCGTTTCTCCTCCTGGCAAATCCATCTCAAACAGCAAAAAGGACAACAGCGACACCCACAGAACAGAATGTTCCTCAATAAGACTGCTACACTGGGTTTACATACACCAAAACATCTTTCAGCTATGACTGGAAATTGCAGAAGTTATGCAACATTAAATGACAAAGTGTGAAAAATGAAACCAAACACAAACTGACAGGCTTCACTAAAGTTCCTGTCCTTGCATTTGCCGTAGAAGAGTTCAGGTTTGGTGATGTGATACCTAGAAAAGCTCCAGTGTGGACATTCTTTTTACTACCATTACTATTAACCGCTTATGGAAATAATAAAGCTTTGTGTCGTTGCACAACAGTTTTCTGCCATAAAGGGATGTTCATCGAGGCAAAGCTGCTTTTCTCTGATTTTGAATCCATTGGAATTACGTTAATTGCGCGAACGTTCAAAGAGGCGTTTTTCTAATGATGGAGGACAAATAAACTCCAAATTACATTTTTGAGGATTTCATTATTCAAATCGTTGTGAATCAGAAGCAAACGAAAAATTTGAGGATTTCATTATTCAAATCGTTGTGAATCAGAAGCAAACGAAAAATTGTGATAATAATACGCTGGGCGGGCCACAAACTCCCTGCTCCGCTCCATTCCGATCATCCAGTTGCAGACAAACAGATCCATGTATGTCTTGGTTTTCCCCGTCCTAATGGCGTCTGAATCAAAATTGTATCCAGCTTTAATTTTTGTTAGGTTGGGGGGGGGGGGGGGGTGAGGGGGATCAAACTAGCAACAGGGAGGGTGAGGTTGCTCCGCCCTAATGGTTCTGCCACAGCTAAGAATGAACTCCTGCCGCTCTGCAGAAACTGTCCTATAAGGACACAGGTTCTTTTTTTTTTTTGGGGGGGGGATTCTAGCTAAAAACAGCATAATCAAAATGAAAATACCACTGGAAACGCTTTGAAAATAAATCAAAAGATGATCAAAGTGGCTTCAATTCCACCTGACACAAACCATTGAATGAAATCTTTCGTTACCTTTTTAACTTGCCATTCACGTCAAGGTTACCGTGCGCACTTCAGGTTGAAACAACCAACGTTTCTAACAATATATGAATAGTGCTAGTTTTTTTTTTATATATGCAACCAAAAATAAGGCAGGCTTCACATGCCACATCCAGAATCTTGCCTTATTTTATCTAATCTTATCTGGTCCATGACATTAGGGAGATGATGACATTTCTGCTGTTTCTGACTTCACTTTCTTACAAACAAAAACCTGGTTTACAAAATGTTTGAAAGGGATGCAGGTGATAATAAATGATAGATGATGCAGAACTCCTCAGGGCAACGGCTGCAAATGGGAAAGAAGCAGAAGAACTTAGTTCTCACTCTGCAACATCAGCACAGATCGAAGTTCGTCAGTAAGGACCGAGGAGCCAGAATATCAGCATGTCTCCCACTGCACTTCTAAAGGGCAAAGCGAAAGAATGGATTAGCCTTTTGGGCTTAAGTGGTCTGAGTGGGGTAGGATAAAATAATCATGAGATAAACAACTGGCAAACCTGTGGAGTACCGTATTCAAGTCACGCTAGCTGGGTCAGATGGACATCAGGGAAACGGCACACAATCATTTCAACGATTTTTGACTATTCAGACTTGAGCATTTCTGGGTTGTTTATTTCGATTCTGCTTTTCATCTTTGAGCCTTGTCACATCAAGACTGAAGGAAAGGTTTTGAAAATCAGATTACCATAAAATAACGGAAGAAAAAAAAAAGGTTCTGTGTTATCAGAACATCCGGCGAATTGTACCGTCAATAAAAAAGGAGCGTCAACCGTTGTGATGCCTGTCATCACCTGTTTTGTCTTCAAAAAAAATCAACCACACTTCATCAGGTTTTGATCCTCTCCCTGTCTCCGTGATGAGAGATTCGTTTTCCTCTCCTTTCCGCAAAGGCTGGGACTGCTTTAGCAGGGCAAAAGGTTCATTCATAGTTTTCATTTGTTTTCCTTTTTGTTGTTATCGTTCAAACAATATTTCCAACAAAAACATTTTTTTAGCATCGCGCAGCTGACAGACGCGGTTCGCATGAACTCATATTCTGTGTTCATTTTGTAGACACCAATGCAGATGCAAAAAAAATAAAAATAAAATAAACCTCTGAAAGGTCAGGTTCTGTGTGATTCCAAACCCTTAAATGGAAGTTGGTGCACAGAAAATGTAAGGAGGGAGTCATAACTGACATTGTTCACTGCTGGATTTCTAATATTTGATCAGGAACGAGCAACAGCCAAACATTTAAAAATAAGGCTTTAAAACAAACCTATTCCCACAAACTCAGCATAATATGAAATAATAAGGAAAACTCTATTTCATGGAGAAAAAATTGACTTTGAAAAAAAATTACATCCAATTACGTTCAATAACAGCAAGTTTCTGTACATCTGTAGAGAAAATATCAACAAAACTAGCGATTTCCTTTTTTTTTTAAAGTTGATTACTAGATGTACAGTTCAGACCAAAGGTTTGGACACACCTTCCATTCACTTGAATGAAAAGATGTGTCCAAACTTTTGGTCTGTACTGTATCTAGTTGAAATCATACAGATAGTAATACCAAACTCAAAAATGACTTAAATCTGTAATTGACAACAGTTAATCTATCAAATGTAGATACATTGCTTTAAGCTTGAAATTAACTGAAATTTGTTTATTGAAAATTTTTGTATTCATATCATATTTGATACACGCATTTCTGAGACCTCTGTCTCATCGGCATGATCCGAACTTTCCATAAAAACCAACTTGGAGAACTTTGTCCACGTTTCCTGCCCTTCAGTTCATCATCATTCCACTAGGGGCAGTAGAAAATGGCTGCTGATATGGTGGACACAATTTTGCTAATTTTCAAAACTTTGTTGTGAGAATAACACATTTATTCATATTTGTTTACAATGACTACTTCCTGTATTACAAGAATGCAAAAATGTGTTGCTAAATCCTTTTTTCCTATAGTTTCACCAATCAAAAATACGTGCATCCAATTCAGATGAATATTTTTGCATCTTAAACTAACATTGTTGAGAGCTAAATCTTAATAAATCTTCCTTCCTATAAAAATTGTCAATTTAACTTATGGATTTCATGAAAGGGTTTAAAAAGTATCTTATGTACAAAATAAGGGAATTTTCCGTCACTTCCTTGATGTTTATAGAATTAAAGACATGTGTTTGTGTTTGCTTAGATTCCTAATTTTATTTGTTGGACCTTTCAGACCTCAGAGGGAAAAGCTGCTAGTGGAGGCCTTCAAGCGTTCCAAGCTTTTTTTTTATTTTTAAGTTTCATCTTCTCCCAAGGTAAACAAGTTCCTTTTTTTTATTTTGTATTAAAAGTTTATCTTCACCTTTTGACTTATCATGGTGCCACAGTATTTCCCCTCTGGTGCTGAGGCTGGCATAACTGTTGTCTCAGCAGTACTTTCTCAACATTTTTCACTTTTTTTTTACACGCTGTCCTTCATTTTTCTCATAACTCTTCAATGCTTATAGAATGTTATTTTTTCCCCTGAGCGGCTTATAATAAATTATTGTGGAGGTCAAAGCAGAAGTATATCACTGCGTCCTATGGATCCAAAGCAGCCAGTTGATGTATGAACAAACAGTGGCTCTTGCAGGATACTGAGCAGATGGCGAAGCCACAGTGTCAGGTGCTCCCCAGCCCCCCCCCCCCCCCCCCCCCCCTGTTAAAAACAGCCTGGGACTCATTCACTGCAGTGAAATGAAACACAGGATGAAGCTGATGCTCTCAAACTGCATATTTGCAGAGAGAAACATTTTTGCTCTTCTAGAATCCGATTCACAAACGATCGCCTGAAACGTTAAACTCGAGCCTCTTAGTCCAAGCTGAGGTTGGCTGAATAATAAACTAAAGATTAGATGAGGTGGATTTGCTCAGCTGGCCGTTAACGGACCAACGTAGCTCAGATTTCTGGAATTTACGCAGATTCAAAGCAGCAGAAAGATGATCCTGGATGTGAAGGGCCCACTTGATTGTTATAAAGAACTGGAGTGAGTGAGTGAGTGTGACGTCATCCATAGAAAATGCTTTACTTCCAACCTAATGAAGTCAATTCTTTGATTCTTTTATTTACAATACAGACACTGGTTGCCATGATGTCGTCGATAAGCAGTAATTTGTCTGAGTCGTTCCCCTTTTTGGCAACCACTCTCGCCAATAAGGAGGAAGCTTGTTGGCTCCACAAAATCAGTCAATCAAACTTTTCAAACCTACAAACTGTAACTGTGCTTGTAAAAGGTATCCTCAGAAAAAGGTATCAGATCAAGAATGTTTATTCCGACCAATAGAATGACTGACTGGCTGTTTATTTCTCTATGGAACTCAATGGGATTTGTGCTTTTAAATGCCACTTAGTCCAGTTCTCTTATACAGTCAATAGTCCAAACAGTGAAGATTGATGTCCCGTTGGGATTTTTACTGTTGGGGCCCTGCGACCTGCCCAGGATGTCCCCTGCCTTCACCCACGAGTGGCAGCCCCGTGACCCCGAAAGGGACAAAACGGAAGAAGATGATTGAATGAATACTGTCAGGGTAAAAAATGTGAATGAATTTAACAGCAAAACACATTGACATTTACTCTAAAGTAGTCGCTACGCTCTTTTTGGGGGGCTTCGTTTCATATCTATTTTTTAGTGCCTCTAAAAGTTTTCAGAGCAAAATGTCAGCAGAACAAATTATAGGTTAGGTGAGATGTAGTCAGGCAGTTGTAAAGCCAAGGCTGCAACATTTATGAAAACTCATAACTGGAAGTGATGAAAACTGTCAAATCACTGGAGGTGTTGAGGTGGAAAGCAGCTAAACAGAAAATTGAAACCAGTAAACATGATAAAGAATAAAATAAACAAAAACAAAAATCCTAGTGATGAAATTTGCTGTGAAACTAAAGCAGATCAAACTGTGAAGAAAATTTAAATAAATCATTAAACCAAGAAAGAAACAGGAAATGTAAGTCTGGTTTTATTTTAATCTAGCTGAGTGGTTTGTTAAGTGGAACACCAAATATAATTAGTTTTGTATTCTAACCATAAACTTACAGCAATTGTTTGATTTCAATCCCAAAATAAAATGTCATGATACATTCTCCACTTCAACTTTCAAACTTTTTTATATGCTGGCTGTGAAAACTCACTGACACGGGGCGGCCGTGGTGCAGCGGTAGGGCCCATGGTCGTAATATTGCAGGTTCGATTCCCGCCTTGCATGCCCATGAGTCGATGTGTCTTTGGGCAAGACTCTGAACCCTCTTCTAGCTGAACTCTGAGACTAGTTAATATAATAGACTTTGCCACCATTAAAAACCAGGAAATGACGGTACTATCGCTGGATGCTGAAAAAGCCTTTGACAGAGTTAATTGGAAGTTCCTTATTGCTGCCCTCCATAAGTTTGGTTTTGGAGAAGCATTCATCAATTGGATCAAAATATTATATCACAACCCCAATGCATCAGTTAGAACTAATAAACAGACTTCAAACTGGTTTTTTCTTGGAAGAGGAACCAGACAGGGCTGCCCACTCTCTCCTTCTCTTTTTGCTATATTCATTGAGCCTTTAGCTGCAGCAATAAGACAGAATGAGAGCATTATAGGAATAAAAACCAAACACAGCCATCATAAAATTAGTCTTTATGCGGATGACATATTACTGTTTTTAAGGAATTTACATTCTGTAAATGAAACAGCAATGATCATAAATGAATTCTCCTCCATATCAGACTATTCCATTAATTGGAATAAGTCTGTTTTATTACCACTCAACAGGAATATGGAACAAAGACTCACAATTCCAGTTAAAACAGGAAATATCAAATATCTGGGTATCTACTTTTCCCCCAAACTATCAGAACTGGTGCAGCTAAACCACACCCCATTACTGAAAAGCATACAGGACGATCTAACACGCTGGACCAACCTGCCTCTGTCCCTTATGGGCAAGGTAGCCACGGTTAAAATGAAAATCTTACCCAAAGTTAATTATCTCTTCTCAATGATTCCCACACAACCGCCATTAAAATGGTTCAAAACATTAGACTCATCCATATCAAGCTTTCTATGGAACAATAAACCTGCAAGAATTAGTCTAAAAACTTTAAAATCTGCAAAAAGCTGTGGAGGATTAGAACTACCTAATTTCCACAAATACTTTCTTGCAAATAGATTACAATATATCTTAAAATGGTTAAAAAATAATCCAGAAACCAACTCATGGTTAGACTTGGAACAGGTGTTATGTGGAAAGATCAACCTGTCACAGCTACCATTTATTAGCCAAACAGTTAAAAAACAGGATTGTTTCAAAAGCATTAATATAAATGCCACCTTAACATCCTTGTGGGAATTTCTCAAAATATCAAAATCATCAATTCAACCGTGCAAAATGACACCCATCAGGAACAACCCGGACATCCTTATTAACAAAAAAATGATTCACTTCCCAGCTTGGCAAGCAGGGGGCATAAAACAACTAGAGCACGTAATTATTGATAGAAGATTCATAACCCCCCAGGAACTTCAAGACAAACATGGAATAAATAACTTCTTGGAATATCAGCAACTTAAATCAAGTATTACTAAAAAGTATAAAATTAAAGACGACGATTTAAAGCTACCAGATGTAGTTACCACTCTGATTAATTTTTCAATGAATAGAACTCTCTCCAAAATATACAAACTTTTATGTAATTTAGATAACAATATTGCCCTTCCAACAAAAAAATGGGATGCAGATTTGAGCATCAGCACAGATGAAAGCTTCTGGTCAGAACTTTGTCTAAACACCTTTAAACTGACAAAAAGTCCAAATCTGCAGCTAATCCATCTCAAAACTCTTCACAGAATTTACTACACTGGACAGAGGATGTTCAAGATGGGTCTCAGTAACTCAGACATTTGCGAGCACTGTGATAATAATCTACCCGACAGCTACATGCACGCACTGTGGTTCTGCACTCCTGTCCAGGCTCTCTGGCAGCAGGTATGTGCCGATTTATCAGTCTGGCTTAAGGTTTCAATCACTGCCTCACCGTCACTTTGTGTGCTTGGTGACATGAGTGCCATCGATATAGAAGAAGGATTAGCATCTATCATTTTCATAACTCTTTGTATTGCCAAAAAAACTATTTTAATAAATTGGAAAAACAAGAAAAATATAAACATAAGTCAACACAGAAATCTGCTGTTTGATCATATCAGCTTGGAAAAAATGTCAGCCCAAAGCTCAAGTAACTTTGAAAGAATTCAGCCTCTCTGGTCTCCTGTGGTTGACTCCATGACTTAGGGGGTGGAGGGCTTGGTCGTCACTGCTCCTTGCCCTTCTGCCGTGGTTTGGGGTGGGGGTCGGGGCTTCCGGTGCCTGGCGGGGGCGGTGGGGGGCTCCGTTGGTCGGGGGGTCGGGTCCGGTGCCTGGGTGGGGCGGGCTGGGGCGCTGCGTGGTCCTCTGGGCTTGGGTGTGGGGGTGCGTGGTGGGGGGGTGGGGTGGTGGTCTGGCTTGGCTTGGGGGGGTGGTCCCTTTGCCTGTGCTGGGGGGGGTTGGCGGGGGGCCCTGCTCGGGTGGGGGGGGCCCAGCGGCGCCGGATGGGCTGCCCATCTGCACCTGGGGCTGGGATCGGCCCTTCCCTGGCTCTGGGACGGGACGGGACAACCCTCTCGGGGCCCCCGGTCGCTCTGGGTGTCACCCGCTTCGGCTGCGGGGTCTGGGGTGGGGTGGGGTGGGGGGCTTGTCGGCCCTGTCCTGTGGGGGGGGCGTTCTGGGGGGGAGGGGGGCCCATTATTAGTACGGGTCGGGGGGGCTTGCGGGTCGGGGTCTCCGCTGAGGCAATCAGTGGTTGCCTCGGCCGGTTGGCCTCCTCGGTCCCGTCGAGGCCTGACCAGAGCTCTTCTAGGGCCGGCGTCTGGGGGTGGGGGCCTGGGCTTGCTCCGGGGGGGGGGCGACGCTTTCTGGCTCCTCTCTCTCTGTGTGGGGTGGGTGGTGCCGGGCCTGGGGTGTCGGCGCCTCCGGGGGTGGGCCCCTGGGCTGGGTGGCCCTGGCCCCTTTGCTGGGGGTGGGCTGGGGGACGGCTGTTTGACCACCGGGGGACAGTCTACCAGCTGTCCCCAACTTACCCCCTTCCTTATATAACCTCATATTAGGGTGAGGGGGTGGGGGGTCTAGCCTGCGATGCGCCTTGGGGGGGGGGGCTACTTGGGAGTGGCCCCCCTCCTATGGTTGCCGTATGGAGTGGGCCCCGGCCTCTTTCGGTTTTATTTGCACCTTAGACATGTAGGGTCCTTGGTAGGGGGGGTGCTTGGACATCACTGCAAGCAAGCAGCAGATGTCCTCCTGGCACCCTACCCGCCAATTTTAACCGCACCTTAGACATTTAGGGCCCCTTGGTGTGGAGGGTGAGGGGACATTACTGTGAGTAATCAGGAGATGTCCCCTTAGTGCCCTACTCGCCAATTTTAACTGCACCCCCTTAGTACACACACCCCTCCCCCTTCAATATATACATTCAAACATAAACACACACACATGCACACAAACACCCTCTCAAACACCCATACACGCACACACATTTTACAAGGAAGGTGGGACCTGGGTCCATCTGTCCCCTACCCCTTCCCTGGTGGGGGGTGCGGGCCCCTTGGCGATGGCGGCCGTGTCCCTTGGGTGCCGGCTCCCTGGGCCCGGCGGTGCTCTCTCCGCACGGTGGGGGGGTTCATATTACACCTGAGCCGGGGGTGTTCGTGTCCCTGGGGGGTGGGTCCTGGTCCTTGCCCCTGGGCGCTGGGCCCCGCCAAACTTCCAACATGGCCGAGCCTGGTCGGGCCATATTTATAACATCCCTTGTGGGCCGCCCTTTTTTCCCCGGGGTTCCCCCCTCCTGGGCGGGGGCGGCGGGCCCCTGCCTTGCTCCTACCTGGACCAACCGTGGGCCGGGTGGGTGGCTGCCTGGAGTGCGGAGCGGGTCTCCCTTGGGGGGTCCTGGCTCGTACCTGGGGTCGGGGCGGGGGGATGCCCGGAACTCCTGGGTGGTGGTGGGGTGCTCGTCTGGGGCTGTGGGCGTCCCTCTCCGGTGGGGCCCTGCGTTGGGCTCTTCCGGCGCGGCGGGGGGCTGCTTTCCTGGCTGGGCTGGGGCGGCGCTCTCTTTCCCTCTGTGCCTCCCTGCTCTCTGGCTCTGGGGGCCTCGCGGCGAATTCCGGCTGCCGCTGCTGCTGCGGCGGGGGTATGGGTGTGGGGGTGGCTGGGCGCTCCTCCTCCTTCTTTTCACATTCCACCATCCATTTTAGAAGAACATAAACACTCACCTGAGCACAGGTGTTAGCTCACCTTTGCACTAATAGTTTGCATGAGTGAATGAATGAAAGATTTCACACTAGTTGGTTTAAAGGCATAGGTATGCGTTCGTGAACACTATCTGTTTTGTGTGCATGTTGACATGTGGACATTTTTGCGGCTAGCTGGTGTGTTGATAATATTTGAGTGTGTGTGAACAGGCCCCGCCCTTTTTGTACTACATTTGAACCGTACCGTAACGATAAACAACCAGTAAACCTGTCTGCTCTATGCTGCTTCATGGTCTTACCCCCCTTCCCCTCCTATTATCACCCTCCTACCCCCCCCCTCTCTCTAACGTCCCTCTCTCTTCTTCCCCTCTTTCCTTTTCCGTCCGGTCCAACACCAAAGATTTTCAAACATGATTGAAATTAATAAAGTTTGGCCTCAATTACAAAAGGGGTTTATTCAGACATACCTTTGGTTTGTCTGAAGATGAATAACCCCTCTTGTTAAAATAAAATATGTCCAACACAAGAGGCCCTCAGCTCTCATCTGTTTGCCTAGCTGTTGGACAGGACAAGTTAAAAAAAAAAAAAAAAAAAAAAAAAAGACTCTGAACCCCACCTTGCCTCTGGTGGTAGGCGGGCGCCTGTGTTCGGCAGCTGAGCCGCCACCAGTGTGTGAATGTGTGTGTGACTGGGTGAATGGGTCTGTGACTGTAAAGCACTTTGGGCCTTGTAGGTAGAAAAGCGCTATATACGTAAGTATACCCCATGTGTTACGTCCCCTTGTGTGTCTAAGGGCAACGAGGGGGCATAACATAAAAAAGTAAAGGTTTGGCAACCAAAGTTAAATTAACACACACCAAATGAATGTCTCCAAACAAAATATATCAAATTTATTTACAAATTCACAAACAATCAATACGAACTAAAAGTGAAGCAAAGGCTTCAGGGTGAACCCAGGCCAAAATAACAAACAAAACCCCACCTAACTGAAACATGTAAACTTACCTGCAAATGAAAGAAAAGGGAAATCAAAGACAGAACGCTAACCTCCCTAACCTAACAAAAACAGGAGAAAACATGTACTAAAGAAAATGGCGGTTCACCCCTACAGCTTACTTAAACAAAATTATAAACCAAAGGACTAAACAGAGTGGGCACAAAAATACAAACTACGAAGAACTATGAATACAAAATACTAAAGTGCAACACACAACTAAAGAGGTGAAATCAAAAACAAAATGAAGACAAAAACAAAATGGAGCAGCGGGCCAAGCTGCAGTGGAGGCTGTTGCAGCAAGGCTCCCTTCCCACCGGCTGGATGTCCAAATGGTGGCTTTAAAGGCTGCCTCCACCAGCTGGTCCAATGGGAGGCCACACCCTTTCCACCACACCTGAAAATAATCAGACAAATACAGACACACAAAGATCCACAAAAAAAACATGTCCCACTCTGATACAGAAATCTTACACAAAACACAGAACAAAACCAAACAAAACCAAATACGGCCACAGCCGTAACACCATGTACCATTTACACTGAGCAGGCTTTTCTTTGATGCCATCTGCTTGACCAATGCAACCTAAAAGACATCTCATATTCCTTCATCACCTGGTTTTTGCGGGTTTTGACCCGTTCTGGGCTTAACTCGTTTTTTTTTTGTCTCTAGAACTGTGTGTTTTAGGGTAAGGATGTCGAAAACTGTTGTCTTTTTTTAAAGTTTGAACCAACAAATAAACTATTTGAGTCCAGCAGGATATATCAGATTTAGAAATCTTTGTTCCTTTTGGAAAGTTTACAAAGTGTGTCAGTGCGCGTTTGTTTTTCATTTGATTTTATACTATTTATTGATTAATTTTGAACAGATAAAATGAACATCATGGACAGAAGTACGGCGATGACCGACAATATGCAAAGTTCGGAAAGGGATGAAGAGTTTGACGTGAACCATCACTTAAATCTCTCATCAAACCATCAGATCAAGAAGAATACATGACCTATTGGTACTTCCTTGTATTTGATGCAGACAAGCAGTCCTGCATTAAACTGGAATAACGGAGAAAGCTGAAATCAGAAGGAAACCCTTGTGCTATCTTAGATGACCCCACCCTTACATCGACATGTTCTCCCTACCATGATAAAGGTGGATAAAGGTGGAAAGATTTCATGTAATCCATGGAGACCAGTGAAGATCACAAATCATTGAAGAAAAAAGGTTCAACACACTGTTAGTGGGTCTAGATGACCCAACTCCCAACATTAAAGTGCCTAGGATAGCACAAGGGTTACCATTGTTACAGTTTCAGATGCAACCAATGCCATGTCCACAGGCCCTCTAGCAAATAGCTCATTTGCAGACCAGGTTCCTGTACTTCCTGTTTGATTCTGGGTTATATGTGTTTGTGTTTTATACAGCGCAACTCCTCTAAAGCAGTAAAGAATCTGTTCTTTTTGTTTGGATATTTAAAGCGATGCGAAACAATGGGAAGCTACTTTTTAAATGACTAAAATGTCTGCAAACAGCTTAATTTGTCTGCTTTTAACATAAGAAGCTTCATAAAAGCTGTGAACTCCTTAATGTGTGGGAAAAACACAGCTTTATGTGTGGTTTGCTCGTCTTTTCGAGGACACAGAATGTTGTTTCTCACTCCGTCATCGATCCCGTCTCACTCCGCCAAAGGTGACCAGCACGTGTCGAGATCCATCTCCTTCAGTAAATGGGTTGTCGAGTAAGAACTAATTGTTTATTGTTTTTCAGCTTAACTTGCTTCCTGATGAAGTTCATTGATCCTTAAAGCAGTACGAGGTCCCACGCTCCGCATCATTTGTCCCAACGCTGAAATGATCGGTTTCAGCTCAGGGCCAGGCATCAGTTGTAATTACTGTAATGGGAATTCAACCGTCAGCATGATAAATGGCTATTTGACTTTATTTGTCTTGCCTTTCCATTGACCTGCGTTGCTACCTGTCACAGAGCTATTCTATTTCCTTTAGTCAGCATCAAACTCAGAAACATATTGAGTGCCTCCTCCATCACTTAAACAGGAAATCTTTGGATAATAACATTGATACTATTTGGAGCAAAATGTTCTAGGTGAGGCGGGTGGAAAATACTTGCTTGACAAGCAGTCTGCTTGTTTTTCTGAAGGGCTTTCTTTGTTTTTCCTGCTGCCGCAGGAAACTTAGACCACTGAGTTTGGCCTCCTGTCATCCACAGACATGGCCGGAGACCTGCTCCTTTCATAGCTTAGTGGGATTTCACAAAGGTTGACATGCTTGCAGGTGCAGCTCTCCGGAGGTGCTTTTGTGCATCATTGATTGCAGCTCTTGGCAGACGCTGACCTTAACCCTCATGTCTGAGAAAGAGCGTTTCCCAGACAGTCAGCAGCTAGAAGAAAAGCCTGAATCAGAATTAAAACTTTGTATTCCATAAAGTTATTTTTTCATGCTGACTCAGCAGCAGTTAGCCAAATTAATAATAAAGGTCAGGACTACTAAATATATTATTTTTTGAAATAATTACTACTTTAGCATTTCTTGCATTTTCAGCAAGTTGATTTTGTTTTTTCTACTGAAAAAAAGGGGAAGCGAAAAATGAAAAACAACTTTAAACTATGAAATTTAGGAGATAAGTACATAAAAACTGGAAGTATCTCTTTGGTATACAACCATAAATAGTAACAAAATTGATTAAAAAAAATGTCAACTAATAAACTGACATAATGTAACATTATAACTAATAAAGATCTGGTGTCATTCCAAATTGCTGCCCAGCACAAATAACAGACTTTTATTTTGAAACCCTTGCTGACTGTTGGGAAACGACCCACCTGTGTTGCTTGCTACAAAATGTGTCACATAGCAGCCTTTGACAGATTATCTTTCACATTTTACAGACCAGACTCCAAAATCAGACCCTCTAGAATTTTTTCTCTTTTTTTTCCATGTTTTCTTAATAAAAGATTATGTATTTTGCTATTGAAAAATGTTCTTGATAAGATTATCTTTCTTGCAAGATAATTCACCAATCCTTTTTAAGTTTAGCAATCCCTTGTCTTGTTACACTGTAACAACTTTTAATAGTACTTAAACCCTTTTTTTCCAGTTCAAAACAATAAAATATGCCACTCTGCCCCGTTAAACCTTACATTTCTGCATGACAGTGCTCTTTCCAGAGCAATTATTTCCTCTGAAGTAAGTAAAAGAAGGCCATGAAATATTAAAGCATAGGCTGAGCTGGGGGTTGAAAGCCTCCCCAAAATGGATGTGGTGTAGGAGTTTTATTTTTCATGACGATGGAAGGACTGTGGCGAGCAGGAGGAAAAGGCTTTGGGCCTTTCCGTTGGCTAATTTAGTCAAGAGGCCTGAACTCAAAGGATGAAGAGGGTCAATGCTCCTCCTCCGCCCCCATCATCGCCGTCACTGGGCTGCTTTTACCTACAACCAGCAGGACTGCTGTTCATTTTTTAATGCTGCTGCTGCTGCTGCAGCTTCAACTACTGACTCACACTTGGTCCTTACAAAAGAGACAAACAGCCTTTGTGTCATTTCTTTCATAGAACTTCCCGTGTTTTCCTTTGATTTAGGGCTCAACGGAACAGGGGTTTTGATGAATGACAGTCAACATGATGTCTGCAGATTCTGGGCTTTCAAAAATCTAAAACAAACATTAAAAATTACAAATAACAGTCTATGCTTTACTGGTGGGTTTTAGAGAGTTCCTGCATCTGAAAAAAGCATGTTATCACCGAGTATTCTGCTTCGTTTTAGTTTACTCCTCCAGTACAGGAGTCATGTTTTCAAATCTATCCTTGAAATTTCTTCTTTCGCTTGATGATTATTAGATATCTTCATATATAACTGAAGTACCATTGATCTGATGAATTGTTGGTCATGAACTGGTACGGGTGCTCTGTTAAAACTGTAATTCAACTAATCCCACAGTTGGGCTGAACACAGAAAAAACAGCTTGTGATTTTGAGAAAGCAGATGTCTGAATGGTTGCTGCTGTGAAAAAAACCCAAACCAAAGCACTTCTAGAGACACGGATGATAAAGGGGGCAAAAGTTTTACTGTCTGGGTAATTATCTTTGACCAAAACCAGTAGCTCATTCGTTTAACTTCCTTTGCAGCTTTGCATTTTGACGTTTTCTTCTTAAAATTTGGTGATTCGAATTTGTGGCAATGTGGCGCCGCTGCTAGAGGTGTGCTGCTGGTCTGCTGCTTCCATTACCGGATTTATTATGTTTATAATTAATATTTTTTAAACTTTTATTTAATAGATTTTAGTCTTTGCTTGTTTTTATGGGTTTATTCTTTTTGTATTGTTCTGTTTTTGTATTGTATTTTATTTTTTGCGATGTGCTTGTGTGGTTGTGATGCAAACAGCTTGCTGCTTTTGGGTTACCTTCAGCATTCATAAGGCTTCTATTAATAAGAAAAAATTAATAATAAAAGAATTTTACTATTTCGTCTTTGCAGAAGGGTTTTTCAGGACACCCTCTTCCGTGTTGCTAAGTTCAACACTAAGGTTGTGTCTGAATTCCTGCACTACTCACTATTTGATTTGATTTGATTTATTGATTTGATTTCATGCATTCATTCAATCGTTCATTACTGACATTCTTGAAAATACAAGAATAAAAATCACACAGATTTTAAACCCATTATAGAAGTACTTAAATGCATTGATTTAATCATTACCCTAGTTAATGAATAAAAAAAAAACCGTCCCTCTCACCCTCCGCGGGTGGTTTCTCCTCCAAGCTCGGGTCCCCTACCAGAGGCCTGGGAGCTTGAGGGTCCTGCAGTATCTTAGCTTTTCCTAGCACTGCGCTCTTCTGGACTGAGAGGTCTGAGGTCTTTCCAGGTATCTGTTGTAGCCACTCCTCCAGCTTGGGGGTTACTGCCCCGAGTGCTCCAATTACCACAGGCACCACTGTCACCTTCACTTTCCAGGCTTTCTCCAGTTCTTCTCTGAGTCCCTGGTATTTCTCCAGTTTGTCATGTTCCTTCTTCCTGATGTTTCCATCGCTTGGCACTGCCACATCCACCACAACGGCTTTCCTCTGTTCTTTATCCACCACTACAATGTCTGGTTGGTTCTCCATTACCATCCTATCAGTCTGGATCTGGAAGTCCCACAGGATCTTTGCCCTTTCATTCTCTACCACCTTCGGAGGTGTTTCCCATTTTGACCTTGGGGTTTCCAGTTCATATTCTGCACACATGTTCCTGTATATTATTCCAGCCACTTGATTGTGGCGTTCCATGTATGCTTTCCCTGCCAGCATCTTACATCCTGCAGTTATGTGCTGGATTGTTTCAGGGGCCTCTTTGCACAGCCTACACCTTGGGTCTTGTCTGGTGTGGTAGATCTGAGCCTCTATCGCTCTGGTGCTCAGGGCTTGTTCCTGGGCTGCCAGGATGAGTGCTTCAGTGCTGTCCTGTAGGCCAGCCCTTTCTAGCCATTGGTAGGACTTCTTGATATCAGCCACTTCAGTTATGGTCCGGTGGTACATCCCATAGATGTGAATATATATATATATATATATATATATATATATATATATATATATATATATATATATATATATATATATATATATATATATAAACTAGTGTCAAGCAGAGCATGATTTATTGCTTGAATAGGAGTGGGTAGAAGCGATTACTTAGTGCACTTGGCATTTTGCAGAGCTGCTGTCCAAATCTACAACTTACCAGAAATTACCCACTAAAAGCCAGTGTGCATCAATGGTCACTAGATTGGCAGATGTAGACCACAGTGCATTGCTTTAGAACCATTCCTTATATGAATAGAATGAGTTTAAATGTATTTTTTTTTAAATTATCTGAGTTTTCATCTTCAGAACACAGTAGATTTATGGATAATCTTTGTTAAATGTTCATAATCGGTGACGTCTTTTTTCTTCCATTAAAAAAAGAAAAAATAGTGAATAGAGTCTGGGAGGGAATTTGGACACAAGCTAAGTGTCTCCTTGGGACAGCACTGAATCCAGACACAGCCAGCTGTAGGCATTTGTATCAATACAGACATCTTTTCCTCAGTTTGTGAGTCTTGTGTCTCAGAAAATCTCACTGGTATTTTATTTTGAAAATCTTGTGGATTCTCTCTAAAATGTTATATATGAGATAAGATGAAAAATATCCTGTATTCTTCCTTCAGTGATGTAATGTTCTTGTAGCAGCATTACAGTTGATCAAATAAGCATAATAGCACAGTATGTACAATCTTAAAAGAAAAAAATAATGCATGACATTTTTACACAACCTTCACTCTGCCTCAGTGATTTCATGTATTTTTCGATCCATTAGATATTTCTGTAAATGCACATTTTACTTGCAGCTGCAGAGCAAAATAGACTCAGGGTTTATCTTTTGTGCCAAAGAAAGTGGGGCTGCATCCCAATGGCCTTCCAACCGCGGCGGTACATATCCACTGTGACCACTCTGATTGACTAGATGTGGTCCTATATATGCAGCAGCAGATATTCCCCTACCTGCAGCTCTGTGTATTTTAATTTATGTATTTGTTCAGGCTTTTTTTTTTTTTTTTTTACTTAAACACCCCTAAAAGTTTGATGGTTTATGTTGTGAGTATATCAAATAAAGGCAAACAAAAAGTAAATTAAAGCTGCGAGCGGCGTTGTATGGTCCTTCAGTGCTACCCCCCTCCTGCCCTCACATCCCCATTTGACCTTCCCTCACTGCCTGAGCGGCCGCTGAACCCCCCTCACTCTTCCCATCTTCCCATGCCACCCTTGTCAGAACTGCACAAGGCAAATTTAGGGAAATACAAAACACTTTCTTCAAAACAGTGGTTTTCATGTTACATTATCTCCATAGCAACCATTTTATTATTTTGGTTGCCTAGGGGTGACAGACAGGTCTATGTATTTTTAGAAAGATCGACAAAAGTAAATTTTTTGATTTCCTTGGCAACGGAGGTTTTATCGTTGACCCCGATATGTTCATATCGTACGTTTGGCTCAGCTTGAGCCAACGATTCAACTATGTTATATTTCAAAATATTTGGTAAAAAAAATGCGTGAGCAACAGAGGAACGCCACTTTGCCACAAAATGACCACCAATATGAAGGTCCTGTGAACCATCCCATAATAATTTCACATTTTTCTAATACATTGTTTTTTTTTTGTTTAATTACTTGATTTTATTATTTATTTACTTATTATTTACTTATTTTTTGACGGTTTGTCCCGCTGTGATGTCATAACTCATTTTTACTGGGTGCTTGCCAATTCTGGTGAGTTTTTCAGTATGTGGTAGTGTTGAAATTGGAGCTGAAACGCACAGTAAGAAAGAATTGCAAATAAAAATTCTGGTCCTTGCGATCCAGGAGTGCTACGGGCCAAAAGCTGAGGTCTTCGGGTTGATGTACAGGATGGACGATCCAAGTGAGGCAAACAAATCTGGGAAGTTATTGACTGAAAAGAAATGTCTATAGAATATTATTAAAGAACTGAATAAGTGAATTGATCAATCTGAAGTGTCTTAAAAGCGCAGATAATAATACATATAGGTAGATATAGGTAGAATCACAGTAGGTGGTAAATGTGCATTGTCAAGAACATACTGTACAGTATGTGACCATCGGTATTGAAAGTTTACCCACAACAAAAAAGAACAAAAACAGCCTCTACTGTATGCAGGACATCAGGTTTAGATATATGCCAAAACATATTTTACAATCATTTATTGAATAAAAACTACATCGAAAGTTGTAGACATTATAAACAAATAATAAATCACTGACCAAATTTTATTTACAATAAAAATTAACATATTATTGTAACTACTCACAAGTATGTTTGGAGATTTCTTTTTTCCCAGAGATAACAGATAAAACCTTGTATTAGATTCCAAAATCCTGATAAGGTTTTTGCTTATAAGCACTGAATGTGAAAGAGGCTCAGTGCAAAGTCGACATTTCTTCCTCGCTGAAACCTTAACGGCCATAAACTGACACGGAAACTTATTATTTACACTTAGTTGTGAGTAAAACGTCTGTAATCTGCTGTGTTCCTCCTATGTGGGTGCTCAGATGCAAAGTGGGGGTGTTCTGCACTCTGGCAGCCCCTGCTTGCTTATCTTTGTCTGAAGGTCAGTGTTTTCTCAGCTGCCATGTTTAATAAAGTTTCTGGTGAAATCCCTCCAACATTATGGAATATTGTGTTCTCAGAAGACATAGAAGCTGCGGCTACTGCACATAAAATACATTGTGTTTGTGAAATGAACTAGTGGTGACTCAGCTCGTCTTAAAAGAACTTTTTGTCATTTTTGTAAGAACGCCAAGCGGGAATCTGTTTGGGAACAAACAGCACATTTGTCACCATGAAACTAATGGATCCGGGATGTTACTTATCAGAACTCCACAATACTTTCTGAAGGGTTGACGGGAACATGTTCATTACTGAAAACAAAGTCATATGCTAGAGTACTAAAGCTATCTTCACTTAAATGCTTATGTGTGACATTTGCTTGTGTCATAATTCACTTCTTGTCTTGGGACTCACAGAGGAAATGCCTGGAAGCCACTGACACCTGTTTGTGTCCACAGTGCAGACGCTACAAGTGTTTCCACACAGCCAGAAGGGCCCTAAAAAGTGGCACAAAGGTTTTCAACCCAAGGCTATTTGGCTAAAATATGTCACTAGTGGCCAATAGGCAACTTGGTATTTTCATATGAAATAAAATGCAGCAAGTATCAATGGCTCATAAAACCAGTATTTTCATTTACTGACCAATAACTTTGCTTTTTGCAGAAGTTGACAAGAACCTGGAGAAAAATAACACTCACTATTTAGTCTAAACCAATATTAGTATTGTATGTACAGTACAATGAAAAATATAAAAAACAAACTTCCTAAAATGTGCTAATTTCATAAATGACTTGTTTATCTGCTACTTCAAAAGTACTAATTTTTTTAAATAATTGACTACAAGTTGCTGATGTTGTAAAGCAGAAATGTGTGTACTCGGGCAATAACAAAGGATTTTTTACTTAAACGTTATGCCTAACCCACAAAACCAAGCTTATGTGTGGCTCCTGTTGGCACTGTTGTTTCAAAGTCAAATAAACACAACACGGAGGACTTTTGGGAATGCTTCTGTTAAGAACTAGGGCTAAAGAAAGAGAAATATAAAAAAATAAGGCTAATGCTGTGTTCACACTGAACATTGGAGGCCTATCTTTCAGCGAGTATCAAATTCCACTGCTCTCTCCGCTTGTCCAAAAATGCGTTCACAAACTTGAAACACCAGACGGGTTTGGGAGGATCTTCCATCTAAAGCTTTTAGCCTTACCACTGCTTTAACCCTTGTGCTATCCTAGGCACTTTACCATTGGGAGTTGGGTCATCTAGACCCACTAGACAGTGCTCGGAACCTTTTTTCTTCAATGATTTGTGATCTTCACTGGTGTCCATGGATTACATGAAATCTTTCCACCTTTATCCACCTTTGTCATGGTAGGGAGAACACGTCGATGTAAGGGTGGGGTCATCTAAGATAGCACAAGGGTTAAGCATTGACTGTGTGTTTCATTTACAACACAAGGAAGACATGACTGATGTTGAGAAATCAGGTTCATGAGATCATTCAGAACCTATCCCAGTACTGCAGGAGCTGCTTCTAATTGACTTTCGACTTTCAGACGTACTTCTGTCTCTCTGTGACCCAGTTTGACGACTTGCTGTCGTGGACATAAGACTGGACATAAGACTGGACATAAGACTTTTGAGTTTCACTATTTGATTACGAAGACAAGACATTGGCTAGGTTATTGCTTTGATCTGATCTCTGAAGATCAGGTTTGAGTTTGTTGTCGCGCCAAGATTTACAACTTCAGTTGTGTTTGGAAATCTCTAGAACTAACCAGATCAGTGATTTCCAACATAAGAAAGTCAACCCATTCTCTTTTTATAGTAATGCTTTAGATAAGGCTGTGTACAGGATCCATTCAGTAGGGAATTAAACCACTAAATACACATTTGGTGTGCTCATTTTAACCCTTGTGCTATCTTAGGTGACCCCACCCTTACATTGACGTGTTCTCCCTACCATGACAAAGGTGGATAAAGGTGGAAAGATTTCATGTAATCCATGGACACCAGTGAAGATCACAAATCATTGAAGAAAAAAGGTTCAACACACTGTCTAGTGGGTCTAGATGACCTAACTCCCAATGTTAAAGTGCCTAGGATAGCACAAGGGGTTACGGCCCTTTTGAATTAGAAACTACTTGGTGACAGTTTTTTTCACTACCAATTTATCAAACATGACACTCCGCCCAGATTGATACAGAGATTTGAGTCTTTTGTGGTTGGATTGGTTCAGTCATTTCTGAAATAAACTGGCTGCTCCTCTGTTTTATGAACAGACACACCACAATCTGCATTTTACTGTTCACACTTTAACGGTAATGCAAGTTCTTTACTTTTCTATTAATGTGTCAAATAAAATATCAGCTAAAACCATAAAAGGTATTGTTGTGGTCATGGCTAAGATTGTAATCGTTAAGTTCAGAAGTCTATTGTCCGTCCTGAAGTCGTTTCTTTGAGAAGCTCAAATGAAGAGTCACACAACACTTAAAGACAAAAGTGGCTCATGGTGACCACATTTATTGCATGTTTTTTGAGGACATTTACTGTATTACAACATCACTATTATCTTTTTTTTACACTACTGTATTCATCCCACAATGGGACATTTGTTCTCCGCATTTGACACATCCCCTGGGGAAGCAGTGAGCTGCAGCCGAACCGCGCTCGGGAGGCAGTAGCGTTAAGGGACTTGCCCAAGGGCCCTCACTGGGTGATGTTGATTGCTCTCCATTGATATGGTAATTGCCCCCATTACCATTGTTCATTTCCCTCCGGGAATCGAACCCTGGTTTCCTGCGTGGTAGCCTTTCACCCCAGCCGCCCTTTGGAGGAGACATTTTTTGAGTTATCAAACATTGAAAATGATGTAGCTCTAAGTAGTCTGGTCTTAAGGCTGTGTCCCACAGCCAATACGTACAGTTTTTTTTTCTATGAAATTTCGTGATACATGCGTGAAATACGCAATTCAGAAGTGCGTCTTGCGTTCATCATTCGTCAACATGCGCATATGTCCGTTGAGGATTTTGTGAATTCGATTTTGAGCGCC
Source organism: Oryzias latipes (assembly GCF_053564925.1). Classification (NCBI taxonomy): domain Eukaryota; kingdom Metazoa; phylum Chordata; class Actinopteri; order Beloniformes; family Adrianichthyidae; genus Oryzias; species Oryzias latipes. The sequence continues at coordinate 26,310,295 of NC_136256.1, read as the reverse complement.
GTACTTCTCCCATGTCTTCAACGTGGTTCGTTCGTGATGCATCTGTGAGAATTTCACTTACCAACAATAACAGCAAAACACAGAAACTTAAAAAAAAAACTGAAACATCTTCCCATAATGGTTAACCTGTAACATCCCAGTTAAATATAACGACAACACAGTTGAGAAGAACTGAGAAGAACTAAAAAGAAATGATCCATACTTTTAGAAAAATGTTGCTTCTACCAAAGCGAAATGTTTTTCCACGGTTTAGTTTTCCATTACAGGGAGCAGTCAGACGCTGTGCCACTTGTGTTACTCTGCTGCTAATCTCTGGGGCACTACTGCAAATTAGAATCTAGAATTGATGAATTATAGCGTCCATCCACACCAGGTGCTCCTCTGCCCCTGAATCAATTTAAGTGACTTTCACCCTACAGTAAAAATGAACTTTCTGTTAAATGACTTCACGGAAAAAAGGACCTATAAATTTCAAGCCAGTGCCAGCTGTTAAGAAGATTTATTACTGTACTTAATGTTAATATACAACCTCATTCAGGCATATCAAATCAGAGGCTGCAATAGGTCACCTAACCGGATTTCTGGTTAGCCTTGTGATTTCCTTGGCTCACTGTAAAATGACTTTGATGGAAGAAGAAAAATAAACATTTTTTCAGGAAGCTGATTACATTTTTCAGCTATATGTTCTGGAATCAGATTGTTGTGCTTTTTACATGGCATTTGTTATGCAGATGATTGGAAAAGGTTCTGCAGAAATATGGGATATTGTTGCAAATGTAATTTATTGAGTCACAATCCAAACTCAAAATGGTAAACAGGCCAGAACAGGGCCATATTTTTTTTCCTAAAACAGTCAATTTGTTTTTTTCTTCTATTTGATGTATGTGACATTGAACTTACCTATGGTTAGGGTTAGCCTGCATGTAATTAAAGCCACTAAAGCTCTGATTAAGGAGCTCCTCTTGTCTTTGAAAGGGCGTGCCACCAAGTTCAGAAAATTAATTAGCAGTGAACCAATTAGTGGTTAACCGCTGGAGGTATAGGGGTGTATTTATTTAGGCTGTTTCCACCCAACCTTTAATATTGCCTCCAAAACGTCAGCATTGAAAACTGCTTCCAGCTGGACCAAGCCTTTCTACCACAGTCAATGGGGCCTGACTGGTTATTGACTTTGTATTCAGCTTTGTTGAGTTGTGCTCACATTTCCAAAAGCCTTTCCTCCAATGCTTCAAAAAACATTTTATCTGATGGGGGTGGCTTTTATTTTAAGCAAGAAAAGAAGCAAAAAGACCAGGCATAAATGTACCAAACTTTGTCCTTGTTTAGACTAACAACCTTGCACCATGCTGGTATCTCAATAGGGCAGCCTGACAATGAATTATGAAAACTTTGAATTACTTAAAAAATGTTCTTGTGGAATTTTTCTGATGATGGAGGACATCTATAAAGAAGAATTGAGCGTTTCTGAATATTTCTTCATTCAAATCAGTTTAAAAAAGGAGCATAACTGTTACATAGAAAATATGCAGTGTGGGCCACAAGCTCCCTGCTCCGCTCCAATCTGATCCATCCCTTTCCAGACAAATAGATCCGTGTACGTCTTCATTTCCCTAGTCCGATCTGGCTTCTCGCTCCGAACTGTAAGGCTGCATAGCTCCAATATTGCTCGCCATTTTTGTTGCACCGGTAATGTTAGGTCGACGGCATAAAAGGGTTTAAGCCAGCGGGAGAAAGTGTGAACGGAAAGTTCTTAGATATGGGCGATGGGAATGGAAGGTGGGGTTGCCAATGGTCCTGCCCCTTACTCGGAGTTGAATTTCTTCTAAACTACTGCCGCTCTGCAGAAACAATGTCCCAGAAAACGACAAGTTTTTAAAATTTTGTCTAAAAAACGCATAATCATAATGAAAGACCACTATAACTCTTTTACAGCCGATCAAATTTGAATTTGATGTTTTTACACATCTGAACTACAGTGGGAGGACAAGCCCCTAGAGATGGAAGATCTCATTTTTAAGAGGGTCCTTATAATCGACTGACAGAGTAGAAACAAAACAGTTCTTCACTTTAAAATAGAGTTTTTCCCGAAGGATGAACTGCACTCTTGCAATGAAGTGGTCCTCTTTTACAGTAAGTGACTTCTGTTGACAGAAAGGGAAAGCAAGTATCTGTAAAATGCTGGAGGATCTTCAACAGACAGACATCTCAGTGTACTTTAGTCCAGCTCTCCTTTACACATTATATACCATGACCTGGATAACCGAGCAGCTTCACAGGTGTAATGTTCACGGTTTTTATCCGTGAAATAAACCAACATGCCTCAAGTCAGAAGAGGCTCACCAGCCCGACAGCTCGAGCATCATCATCCTCTTTGAAATGGAGCAAATCAGATCAGGTAACCCCAGGTCACGTAGCTGTGGACTGCACCTGGATGCAATGCAATATACTCAAGCAGGAGCATCTACTTGTTGTTTTTCCCACACCTGGGACTGAAGCCTATCCAAGCTGTCATGGGGCGAGAGGCAGGAAAATGCCCTGGGCGGGTCACATTCATATATCAAACAGCACAAAGCCTGGGGCCCTTTTTTGGAAAACCAATTTGTGAGTGCTGTTAAAAAAATAAAAAAAAAGAACACACACAACTGGTGTCACATTACACTAATGATTGTTGCTCCCAAATGACACATAAATCTTTACTTTGACAGCTCAGAAACTCACATTTGAAGAAGAAAATTTCCAGCATCGCCAATCATAACTTTGCTTTTGTGGATAGGGAAAAAGAAAAAGTATTTTCACAAAGGTTTAATAGATTAAAACCTTTCAAAATCTTCAAGCATTTTGTCACTGGACATATTTATCTGGGGTTGATGCCAGTATATGCTCAAGGAAGAAGCTTAGGATGTTCCTCTCAGGTACTCATGAAGGTAACTCCATTCTTAATGGGTGACAGAGCATTTGCAGAGGCTGAATCTTATCTTATTTACCTTAGCATACATGAGTTTAATATCAACACTTAAAATATTTTTATATGGGTTTTAATCCTGGAAGAGCCACAGGGTCAAAATGGAGGGCTCTTTTTCTTTTTTTTGGTAGTTTTGTTTTGTTATTTTGGCTAGTGTTAATGGCTGCTACCCGAATTGAACAAACGGTTAAAAAATTGTCAAATTAACCTTAAAATTGTTCTTGGATTTTCACAGTTAAGTTTGCTTTTTTATTAATGTTCTTATAAGATTTTTGCCATGATTTATTTTACTTTATTACATTTTTATTTATATGTTTTCTGATACTTATTTCTTTTAGTCTTACTTTACACTACTTATGGCAATAGAAAGTTGCTTTTGAAAAAATACAACTACATAAATAAAATTGACAATGACCTACAGTATGTAGAGACTACCGAAACCCCAAGGCTTTTTAGTTTTTAATTGTGTCCAAAGGTATTAACAGCTCTGAGACTTCAGTCTGACAGAAAACTGGGTCATCTGGTGTCAAACTGAAGCAACTCGCAGCATCCTTTCAAGAATGTGTCTAAACTGCTGACAGTGTTCCAACACCATGACTGGAATAACAGCTCAGAAGTCAGAGATCCTGTTATTTCTGCTTATGTTTTAATTAGTTTAGAAAAAGAAAGAATCATTTTATGTAAAAAAAAGGAAAATATAAATTATGAATGCCAGATACAACAGGTATTATAGAAGCAAAAACAAAATTAAAATTTAATGAACTAGCTGTGAGCAGTGTTGTATTGCCCACAGACACTACCTTCCAATGGCCTCACTGCCTCCCCATTGCCCCCTTTTTACCCACTAGCTAAGGTGCTGCCTCACTGTTCCCCTGGTGCCACCGCCACTCCAATCAGAGCTGACAAATTAATTAAAAAAAACACACAATTTTAAAATATAGCGGCTTTTCTGTTGTTGTGTTTATTCGTAGCATCCATTTTATTTCTGTCGTCTGGGGTTGAGAAACGGATCTATGTCGTTTTTAAAAGAATTGTCAAAAGTCCATTTTTTAGATTTCTTTGCCAACATAGGTTTCTTATCGCATGTCCTATCGCAAGTCCAAGGATTCATGTATGAAATTTTAGCAATATTCTGGTCAAATATGTGTGGTAAAAAATTCCAGATGGTGACCCTTCCAAAGGTTAAAGGTCAAAAAAACATTTGTTGTGGTTGTGGACTTAAAATCCAGGAGCTGTTGGCATACCTCTAAAATTCCATGAAGATTGCTCGAAATTGAATTGTTTACATGTGTCAATGTGTGTGTTTATGCATTATCCAATCAAGTTTGACTCTGTCTCTGTATGGACAAATATGTATGTTGTCTTCCTTAGTTTTATTTTTGTTTTGATCGCTTGAAATAAACCCTTTCCAAATCCAAATGTTCAAATCCAAGATCGCTCAGACAAAAGTTGTTTTTCTCATATTGTACAAAAATGTGAAAACCGTCACATTTCACAACATTGCCACAAAATTGCCACCAAGCTGTAGGTCCTGTGGCCATCCCATAATAATTTTAAAACTTTCTTTTGAGACCCCGACACATATTTTGGTTTACTTCATTTTCAAATATTTTTATTTTGGCTCCATCCATTTTTTTGACCGTTTCGCCCGTTGTCAATGTCAGAAGAAGAAGAAATGTCTTCATCTTGTAAGAGAGAAGACTTTGTCGCTGAATTCCTTTTATTCAATAACAAAACCCATAGTGTTTTTATGATAAGCAGAATCTCAATAAGTATTTTCAGCAGGAAACTAAGAAAGATGTTGCTGCATTACACCTGGGTGCTACATCCGCCTCTATTTAGTAATTTCACAGATATTTGTTCCCTTTAAGCACATTTACAGCCTCAGAGGTCTGATGCATTTCTGCACCGGAATAAAAAGGAGAAAACAATAAATGAAAATCACACCTCCAGACTTCAACCCCTCACAAAGAACTATGGAGAAAAGCCTTATTAAGAAGTTCAACTTAGCAAGACTAAGTGAAATCAATTAGCAAGCCAATCCACAATGGGCTTTCCTATCAGCAGTCAAGCAGCATGCTTTCATTATAGCCTAGAAAAGCGATGAGGGGATATAATTGAGATCTGGGTTTACAGGGGGGCTCCAAGTGAGCTCGTGTTATTGTAAAAACTCAATTCATGTCATCCTGACACAGTGAGCAGCATTGAGTGAGCCAGAAGCAACAGTATGCAAACCTAATTGAACTCTCTGTGATTTTCTCTCAAGGGCTGTTCTCAGTACTCATTATCTTCCCCTTGTCCCCGTAAAGACCAGATGAGTTTGCTCCGACTTTGAACCTCCCTCTCCAAACAGGTCACTCCAGCTCCCCTTGTCCTTTCATCTTGCCTTTGGCTTTCATAAATAAGCGGGTCTGTGTTGCTCTCCGGAGGCGTGGTTGCATCACTTCAGACGGCTGCCAGCAGCAACAGTCCTCAGAACAAAGTCGATCCAGCCAACTCCGCTCTAATCCTTTTTGTCTTGTGCCGTGTGCCAGCGCTCCAGCAACATATAGGAAGTACAAAGGACACTTTTTATCTTCACTTTTCACAGACTTCTTTTGTCTCCTTCTGGTGGTGTGTGGAAAAGCGTAGCTGAAGGTGGAAAAAACACAAATACCCCTTAGCCACCATTTCAACTCGAAAACTTTATCGTTTGTTCCAGCAAAACAGATTTTTATCTTCTAAATGGTTCAACAAAATAATTTACACTCAAGCTTTTCAGACTTGCTATGCACACAAGCATAGATTTGTGAAATCAGATAAAAACAGAAGCATTTTTGAGACATTTAAAGCAGCTATACTGCAGAGGGGGAGAATACAAATTCTTGTAAATGCCAGAGGGGGATCTGCGTCGCATGCCGGATGGCAGCAGCTTGAAGCCGAGGTGAAAGGAGCCCTCAGCGATGAAGGTGGCTTTCCTCATCTCTTGTCCAGTTTTGACGGAGAAAGATGAGCCGATAGAGATATTTACTGACCTGATTTATGGTTGGGGAGTTTATTGTTTTAAGATGTTGTTGGTCAAGGTGGACTCAATGGAAAATCTATCAAGCAGGAGTTAAGAAAACCTCGCCATTTTTATTGTTACGTTGGGGTTGTAAGCTAGCGGGAGAGAGTGTAATAGAAGGATGTCGTGATGGCTTACTCCGACCACAACTCAATGATGAATTTCTAATAAACTCCTGCCGCTATGCAGAAACTATGTCTTAGAAAACGACACATGTTTCTTTTGGATTTTGGCTAAAAGTGGTATAATCATAAATAAAAACCAGTGGAAACGCTGAAAATAGATCAAAAGATAATCGGAACGATGTTCCAAAGTGTTTAAAGCTCAGGACCCGCCCCACCTGCTGGACATATTTGCTGAATAGTTGTAGGAAGTCTGCTCAGCTCTTTCTGGATCTACAACAAAGCTTCTTTGAGGCTCAGGGGAAGCTTGCTGCAGTTTGTGCCAGAGTTTTGGACTTCCTGCTCTGTCAGGGGCTGGTTGTCTCACAGTTGTGCAACCAGAGCCATCCCATCTGTGTGCTTCACAAGTGTCCTTTTTTATTAGTGTACACAGAAAACACAATGGGGTTCAGAACACAGCCCTGAGGGAGCCCTGTCTTTAAAGTCATTGTAGTAGATGTAAAACCATTTAAAAACTCATGCTGTTGTCTGCCTTTTAAAAGGTCTTTTATCCACAAAACCAGCGTGGGTGGGGAGGGCCTGAAGGTCGGAAAGTTGGTATAGCAGGTTATTGGGGTTTACAGTGCCAAAAGCTGATGAAAAACTCACAAATAAAACCTTTAACTGTGGGATTGTGGAGTCCAGTAGTTTGACGACTGTGTCCAAGAGCAAAAGACTTACATCATCATTAACTCCATGTATTTGTAAGCAAACTGACAAAGACAAGCTAACTGTTATATAGAAGTACTTCAAATTGCCTAATAATGGGTATTTCTTTGGTAGTTCTAAGCAAACGGTTGAAATTTTTTGATACCAACTTGTCGTTAATTGTGATTTCAGGAAGAAAAAACAAGAAAAAAAGCAGTGAGAATCACTAGACAGCATCCAAACAAGTAAATGTCTCATCTACTCTCAAAAAAACAGTATATAGTTTTAAACTACCACCACCACCAAGATTAATCAGGGCAAATACAAAAAAAGCAAGATATTAAAATGGGTTATGGAGGGGATGGCAGAGTGCATTTGGAAGGATGTGATGCTACTATTGCGTTTCCCGTACAAATATGCGCAAAACTATATTGGAATTCTAGAAACGTCATAAGAACACACATTCACAATTACAATGTTTCCATTAAAGCATAACTCACGCAATAAGTCTTTCAAAGACATGGCAACAGATGTGAAAAATGATTTGATTTACAGCAGATACATTTAAATTCCTGACGCGCCTGTTCACTGATGCTTTTGAGTTGGTGGAGGGAAACTAGAGCTGTTGAGGTCTCGGTGGTTGGTGTGCCGATGCTGTTGGTCCAGGAGCTGTTGCTGCTGCTCAAATTCAGATGAGGTTCGGACGCTCACGTTTGTTTTTTCTCTCCATCATTGAAGCTCTGTGCGTTTCTTTTGGGTGTTTTCGTCACACATTTGCAGAGAAAATGGATTTATATAGTTGGGATCCTCATGGGTAAGATTTAAGAGCGGTTGTTGCTGTTGATGCTGTGTTGACACGATCACAGCAGCAGTTCTTACAAACAACTTGACATTAACTCTTTTAGTCACATATGTTGAATAAATTGGTCCAAATTGCGACTTTTCTTTTCACACTAGGGCTTTTATCTAAATTCCATGATCTGGATTCACTGATTATTGGATGACCTAACCTGGTCTTTGACCCCATGACCACAGAAGTATTGATTTTAATTCTGCTGCAAATGTATAACTATCCCAATGGGCTCAACGAGGGCATGACCAGTTACATGATCACAGCAGACTCAATATTTCCTATCATTTCTAAACAGACTGCAGGAGCTCATTTAGCTGTGTACAAATGTTTCTAATAAAAACAAAGACGGCGCTGGACCCTTTCTTCAAGTGTTTAGTTCAATCGTTCGTGCAACTCAAAATCTTTTTGTTTCTTTAAACAACCAACAATACAGTCAGCATGCAAACTGAGACTCTTGTTGAGAACATTAGAAACATTTTTCACAGATTTAAATGATACAGTCATATTATTACTGGGTACATAACTGGCTTTTAATCTCAAAACATCAACACCAAATCAAAGATGTTTTTTTAATTAATTATTTATAAGTAAAAACACAAAAAAATAAAAAATATCAAAGCATTTGCGTCTTATCTTGATTGGTAAGGAAGGATCCAGGTTCTGAAAAGTGTCCTTGTTTAGATTTAGTCCGTTTGACCTGTTAAAAGCTCGCAGTTGATCCGATTTAGCCAACTCTTTCATCCATTTGCAGATTTGTCGTTATTTTTGGTCAAACTAATTTTAAATTAAAATGTTCTGTGTGTAAATTAGAGGCATGCTGGCTTTAATTCTAAGTACTATGTAAAGAAATGCTCTTGTTCATGTAAATCTTCACTTCAAAACGTACAGGTTAAAAGTTAAATCTAAATGCTACATATAAATGTAAAACTTCACTTTACATCTAAATGTTGATCCTAAATCTAAATGATGTGTTAAATCTAAATATTAAAATGGAAAATTAAAAAAAATGAGCTAAAGTCTTTTGAGAAACTCTTAAAGTGTTTTTTTTCCCTCTGTGAGATTATTTATAATGTAATAAATAAAATAAATTATGCCTGAAATTTTTATTATTATGACTTTACAATGAACTGATGTTTTCCAGAGCTGAGGGGAAAAATCTCCTTGGCGTGTCTTGGGTCTGTTACTGAGCCTCGTCACGGCTAAACCTGTCTGTAAAACTTTGCCAGGAGGCCATCTGGGCCGCATTCTTGCCAGATGTCCAAACCTTCTCAACTCTCCCCTCTTGATGTGTGGATGGCTGAGCTCTGTACCGGTCTCCATGGAGATATCTGAGCACACTGCATAGAAACAGGAGCTTTCAGCACCTGAACGTTGGAGGTCCTCCTCATTCCGAAGCCAAAGGGAAATGTCACCTTCTTCCTACTGAAAACGGGCCTTTGACTTTGAGGTGCTGGTTCTAATCTTGGCTGCTCCACATTCTAGCAAGATAACCCCAAATGACATCTTCACAAAAACACAGGAACAGTTCTGGATTCTTAAAAACTAAAACCCGACACCATGTGAAGGACCTTAGAAACTCTTTCCGTTTCAAAATAAATTGACAAAAAAAGTAGAGCTTAAACACTTTGATTTTTTTTATATATATATTTTTAGCATGTTCTTAGTACGTATATAAAGACAATTTATTTCTAAGTATTTCTTTATTAAAATCATTGTGAATAAGGAGCAGCCCAAAAAATGCTGAAATGCGAACAAATCTAACAAAATTTGTTGCATCTGTTTTGTTAGCTTGCGGTTGTGAGGGACAATAAGCTAGCGGGAGAGCATGTAGACAATTGAATGATGGGATATGGGGGCAGGCTAACAATCCCGCCCACATCTCAGGTGTGAACTTCTGATGAACTCCTGTCGCTCTGCAGAAACTGTCCTACAACCACACCGGTTTGTTTGTTTTCTATTTGGCTAAAAAAAGTAAAATTCGAAGACCACTGAAAACAATTAAAAATAAATCATTAAAGTGGGACTTCAAGTACAAAAAGAAAATACTGCATATAAACGACTGGACAACTTTGTGTTTTTCATCCCCGAAAAAAAACGTCAGTATGTTTTAGACCCTCTCTGAGCAACTTTACAAGTATAGCCTAAAATAAAGTAAAAATGTTGGTGTGGATTGTATTTTTATGTAGAGATAAACGTCCCCGCTTCCTTTATGTGCATTAAAGCCTGTGCGTTTGCTTGTGTTTGGCGGATTAGATGGACTCCAGTCTCCAGTGACCTTGAACACGAATAAGGCCAAAAGCCGGCCGAGTTATTTCTCTTTTATTGCAGAACACGGGTCATTTGCTGGAAGTGTACCCTCCTTTTAACTCTGTGACCAAGGCTGCCTGGCAGATGCCTTTTCAGCCTCACAGTAAAAGACTTCATATCATCTGCAATGACACCAGACACTTTGCGCTCGCTACGAGACATCAGTGCAGACCAGAGCTGGTCCCTGAACTTTGAAGCTTCTATAAAGTAACATAAAAAGCCACACAAACACATACATGTGCGCCATTCCTCGCCGTTACACCGCAGCGCATGCATGTAGACTATCTAGTTTTCTCGGTAAGCTGTGCTCACAAAGAATCTGCGTCAAACGCGCTGCCAGATTGGCCACGAATCCCCCTCATTTCCCAGCTTGTCACTCACATGTCGGCTCTGTCGACTCGCCTCCGGCACACGAGCTCCACACAAACAGATTTTCGTGAAGTCTTTGGCCTCGTAACCCACCAACACACAATTAAAGCATTTAAATATAGATGAGTAAATACTGGAAGGCAGACTCGCTGATGCGCCTAATGGACCATTGCTCCACAAAAACCGATTTGATGTTTGCACTAATAAACAATGTTTTCATTTTTATTGTAGCTGAAGGTTTTAATGGAGGTGGTTTGAACTTTAAGGCCAACAACACAAACAAAATCACAATTTTGATTTCTATAGGAATATTCCTGTTTATAGAATTAAAGCAGCAAATAAAAACAGACTATTTTCCTAAATAATAAAGCCTTCTCTTTCTTCACTAACAGGACAAAAAACCATATACAAATCAAAAAGCCAACAGTGATAAAAAATAAACGTGTGTATGACATACAAAAGTGTGTAATACATTATTTACATTATTTTAATTCCTAAGAAAACAAAAAAACAAACAAAAAAAAATTCTCTGGTGTAGCCGTGAGATCTTAACCAGAGATCTGTCTCCTTAAGGCAGTTTGTGGTTCTTGTTGTTTACATGAAAAGTGCTATTCAAATATTTGATGGATTTAAGCAGTTCACCAACAGAGTAAAACAAAAAGAAAGGCTATCCAGAGGACCAAACAGAGGAAGCAAACCAGAGCATTTTAAATTATACGTGAGAAAAAAAACAGCCTTCAGTGAGATACCTAAGAAAACCAAGAAAGAATTCCTGATGTCTCAAAAGTTTAATGATGAGGTGAAAGCCCTCATACCCGATGACGGTCAGGAGTAGTGGGACTCGGCGGGTTTCTTCTTTGTGCTCTCTATCTTCCTGTTCAGAGCTCATTTTAGGCTAAGTTCCCCCCAAATGAGCAGCATGTGATGAATCTCAGGCGGTTCTGGTTCACTCAGTATCTGTGTTTACACGGCCACAAGAGTAAAAGCCTGATAAGAATAAAAATGCTTCATGCAAACACGCCATTCGGAATATTCGGACCCGATCAGATTAATTCCTATCAAAATTTCCTTTGATCGAAATGGGAGGGTTATGCTAATTGTTAGTCTGTTGTGGTGCATGTAAATGATTTATTCTAATCGTGGGTCATTTCACCGCTGGCTTTTACTGTATGTCTTGAGTAGACAGCTCCTGCTCCATTAGAGGCTTCGGAGCACAAACAGGACCGCTGCTCTGTGGAAACAACTATGCACTCTGTCAAAAATTCATTGCAGTGTGAGGCGGGGGCGAAATTTTCCCTTGAAAACTTGGCGCGATGGTTAGCGCTCTTGCCTCACATCAACAAGGCCCCTGGTTCAAGTCCCGGCTGGGGGGACCTGAAACAGAACACCAATGGGGGACCGTTCTGTGTGGAGTTTGCATGTTCTCCCCGTGCATGCGTGGGTTTTCTGCGGGGACTCCACCTCACCTCCCACCGTCCAAAAACATGTGTCATAGATGAATCGGTTCCTCTAAATTGTCCACAGGTGTGACTGGTGTGTGATTTGTGCCCCAGCATCAGACTGGTGATCTGTCCAGAGTGTCCCCTGCCTTCGCCCACGAGTGGCCGGGATGGGCTCTGGCAGCCCCGTGACCCCGAAAGGGACAACAATGGTTTGGAAAATGAATGAATGAACCTGGGGCCTTGGAGTCCAGCTGCAGGACAGAATAAAAAGTAATAAATCAAAGTGTAAAGTAGGAAAAAATAGCTCCAAAAAACCCCGTACCACTACGGGTCACACTTGGTGCAGTTGTCATGAGCACTTGGTAAACATTCCTGTTTTTTAATGATCTGGAGTTGACTTTTCAAGATTCATGATAAAAGGTTTTGTTTAAACTGAGCATGTGCGGTTTTCTCCTATGATTGGTTTTCTGGATACAGGTTTGGTGGGAAATCTTCAGGTCATGTGATCAGTGTGATGTGATGGTTTCCAGCTGTTACTTTACGAAATGACATTTCCTGAAACCACTCATCTTTTGACAAGATTATGAACCACACTGATGAAAGACTGAGATCTTTTGCAGATTTGCATCTGGAATCATTGCTTTTGCACTGACGGGATTTTCTTATCTAGTCCCAGAAACAGTGAGCCATCGGTTTGTTGTTTGAAAGTTAAATTTGAGTCTTCACTAACCCCTAAACCAACACAAACTGAATTTTAGAATTTACTGGAATATTTGTTCTAAATCCTTCACTGACATGTTTGATAAGTATGTTGTGTTTTTATTAAAAATAGATCTGTGAAGGTTTTCCAACTGTTTTTTGTGGCTGTGTCTACCAAATAAAGTCTGGAGCAACAAAAATCTGAACTGATTTGGGTTGGGAACAAACAGATTTAACATCTAAGGTTATTTTTCAGCTTGTGTTAAAAACACAAAGATAAAGGACTTAAGCAAACACACTTCTGATGTAATTTTATAGAGTGAAGTAAATACCTGCAGCAAACAGGATTATCTCAGTTTTTATTCCTTTAAAAAGGTTTATGAGTTCTCCCTGCATCCCATTTTTGAATGGATGATCACAACCATCTCTAAGCAGAATATTATGAACCTGCTAAATGTATGAAACGCTGCTGTGGATGAAGGGATTTTTTGATTATTATGTTTGATAAATTAATGTTCCACAGCTCCTGAACGCTTATAGATTATAGATTTCATACTTTAGTTTATGTAAATATTTTATTTAGAAGGCCCCTCAGAAATAAATGAATAATCTGTTAATCTGTTATTATACGTGGCATGATGATGAATAACTCTGTGGTTAAAGATGCTGTTATTCCATGAACGTGACGACTTCTGTGTGAAGTTTATATGTTTACCAAAAAACCTACAAAGACAAGAAATGTTGTTCTTGGGGAGTTCATTTGTCCTTGCAAAGTTCTTTGATCTGATTTAAAAAGAGGGCTCCATGCACCGAAACGACCTCTAATTATTTAGTCTGAGTTGATTATATGATAATGCCTGGGGGACTTGGATGGAGGTCTGAAGAGAGCTGCAGCTGAAACCCATTTTCTCATCTGTGCTCAGTAAGCTTCAGCAAGGCAGCAACGAGAATCCAGAGAATTGGACTGTGGATGTGATCATGCATTTAATCATTGGGCAAACAATAGGGATTTAAGTTTTACTTTGACATTTCAAAGAGATTAAAAAAAATAAAATGATATTTCTGTCACTTGTGAGGAAAAAAACGTTAACCGTTTGCTCATCCTATACCATTAACTTTAAATGAGAACATGCCTGAATGACCCCTCCCCTCAGCGTTCCAACCAGGAAGTACCTGCTGGCTCCCAAAGCCAAAATTCTATAGACTTCTATAGAGAAATACAAAAACAGCTGTTACTCAGTCATTTATTAATCACAATAACCGTTCTCGCTCTAAAATCTTTTTTTTTAACATGATATTCCATAAACGTACGTTTTCAAAACCTTTAAAAGAATTTCTCTAGCTCACTTTCCCGTGGTAGGGGTGTGGCCTTCCAACAAGCTCACTGCTGATTGGTGAGAGTGGTTGCCACAGAAACGTTGACTCCGAATAACTTGGACCACTGCTTAACAATGTTTGCCTCCAACAAGGCGGCGTCCACATCCCATAAAAATGGTGACTGAATTGACTTGTTGTAGCCGGTAGTAAGTCATTTTCTAAAGGTGACATCTCCCTCCAGTTCTCATATACAGTCACAGACCTGTACGTTGCGCTGGTTACCAAACCTGTAACCAAAGAGGAAGTGGTGCATGAGCAGAAATATCTTTCCCTCTTCTCTCCAGAGTCCAGCTCTGGGATTCTCACCCACAACATCTGAAGATCACCTTGACATTTCCAGCTAATGACATTAAGGGCTTCAGTTTTTTCCTTTTAGAGTCGTGCCATTTCAGTGATGGAACTAATTACAGCCTCCAAGATGTAATTGTGTCGGTCAGGGCAGTGTTGCTGCCAAAAAACACTTGTGTCAGAGCCTATAGATTTTCCCATAAGAGCATGGAACAAGCCAACAATAATTACAAGAAGACATGTTCCTGCACAGTAGCTTAATTTCTTTTCCTGCAACGTGTTATTAATGCAAAATAGAGCAAAACAGGTCTTAACACGCATACAGGCGTGTGAACATTTGTAATGTGTATAACAAAAAATATTTCTATGTATGTCAAATTTATCATGTGTCTAGTTCAGTAAACTTTGCAGAGTTAGGAACTACAGTCACATAATGAGGCTTCAACTGCAGGAGTGTCTTAACGTGGGGAGTAAGCTCTGGTTAGTTATTCTGAACACAAACATAAGACGTAGTTATTCAGTTTGAGCGCTTCCATTATAAAAGAGACCCATTAAGCCAGACCGAACTATAACATTTTTGGGCCCCCGCTGGTTGTGGGTCCATAGAAAAATGGAACGGACCGGTTAGGGTGGAGCTACTGTTGAAACCCGTTGATTGGCTGAAGGTCATTATGACAAAAGAAAGCTCCAAGAAAGCGGTTGTATTCCTCTTCGCCGCCTGCAATCTTCTCAAACAACTTTTGTATCTATGAAGTACCAAACGCAAAGTGGAAAAAAAATGAGCCGCTGGATGACCTCCATCGTTGTTAGCTCCGCCCCGCGTGTGCCATGACGGTCCAGCATTGAGCAGAAATGCTCACCTGAATTGCCTGGACCGATCAAAACCGGACCGAATCGCTCAGTTAACCGAGGCTCAATGTACCAAACTGCTGGATTATTTTATGGTGAGATGCAGTAAAAGTCATTCCACCTTAAACATGACAAAGCAGCTGTAGAGGCACAACCAACCTGATTCATATCAAGTGAATGGAAGAGAAGGTGATTCTCATTTACCTGTGAAACTGACAGGACTAAAAGGCTTTGAAGACACTTAAAGGAAAGAAGAAAGTTAGAGGTTCTTTAACTTTGCCAGCAAGTTCCTTCCTGCAGATCCTTTCTGCATTAAATCCATGTTGGAGAGTGCACTTTCCTTGCAGTAAGAGCATCAGCAAGTCAAAGAAAGCAAACAAACGGATTGAAAGGCTGTCTCTGTGCTGAGGATAATCTGAAGCCCCAAGAGTTGATTGTGAAAGCAAAAATGTTGCACAAGCTGCTGAACATAATGAACAAGTCCACACAATATTGATTAAACAAGAGTATCTTCAGTCAGAGACTTTTCTTTTACTGCAACAAACACCAGTGCAGAAAGCCCTTAATGCACATCGCAATAATATCATGGAATGAAAGGAGAAACCGTTTCCTCAGAGAGACGAGAAAGATCTGACGGCGTGTTGATCACATGTATATGTTTGTAGGTTTACTCTCTCAATAAAACGGATTGTAGAAAACTATTTCAGACAGTCTAACATACTCAATTCACATAAAAGAGCGGTGAAAAAATTCACACTGGAATGCATGAAAACGTTTCACTGTTACAACAGCTGTGTATTCAAAGCAGTATTTCTATAAACTCTTGTTATTAACTTGCTTTGTGAGTTTTCACGCTGGACGAGCGAGGCAAACTGATTATCATGTGAAATTCCCTTTTATCGAAGTTGTTATTTTAATTAGCTTTTTTCTATTTTGAAATGATAGGAAACAAGAATTCTGGCAAATGTAATGTTAGCCAGAGACAGTTTTATGTCTTACAGGAATGATTCTGTGACAAACACATGAATTCGGGACAGAGGAGAGAAAAATATTCTTGAAAGTTTTGAATTGATCTCAACATATAACTTTTGTAGAAAACCTGCAATCAAATCAACACATTATCTGTTCACCATAGAGTTTTCTCTGAGAAACTGCCGAATTAGTCCATTGTTGTGACTCTGGATCTGCTTAAAGACATTCTATAATCATTTATGGCTCTGTTTTCAAAGCATTCCCGGTGATCTTTTAGTTATCATCATGCAATTTTTAGCCCCGTTTATTTAAAAAAACGTTTCATTTTCTAGGACATAGTTTCCGCAGAGGTAGTGGTTCATTAAAAATTCGCCTCTAACCCTTGTGCTATCCTAGGCACTTTAACATTGGGTCATCTAGACCCACTAGACAGTGGGCTGAACCTTTTTCCTTCAATGATTTGTGATCTTCACTGGTGTCCATGGATTACATGAAATCTTTCCACCTTTATCCACCTTTGTCATGGTAGGGAGAACACATCAATGTAAGGGTGGGGTCATCTAAGATAGCACAAGGGGTTACGGTGATGGCAGGGCCGACTACTCTGGAGCAACTCCCACTCCCTTCCCCTCCCCATTGCTGAGAGCTCTCTGTTTACACGCTTTCCTTCAAGCTTACAGCCCCTAACAACCCCAACCTAATATTAGCAGTGCAACAAAAATGGCGAGCAACACCAGAGCTGTTCAGCCGAACAGTTTAGATCCAGATTCCAGCTTGGACGAGGAAAACAAAGACTTTCATGGATTTGTCTGACAGTGGAGGCATCAGAATGGAGCAGAGCAAGGAGCTTGTGGCCCGCCTAGTGTATTTGTTACGTCACAAATAACTATTTTTCAAACTGCATTTTTTTTCCTGATTCATAACAATTTCAATGAAGAAATACTCAGAAATGCAATTTTAAGCTTAATTTTCTTCATATATGTCCTCCATTATAAGAAAAGTGCTACAGGAACATGTTCAAAACACAATTTATATTGGAGTGGGTCTTTATTTTTAAAAGAAAGAGGAAATTGGCATCTGAAAAATGCTTTGCTATCTACTTATAGCGTTTTCAGTTTCAGTGTTCTAGAAAAAAAGGCCTATGGTGCTGATTGATGGAGGAAGGTCACATGACTGATTATTTAAAACCTTTTAGATTGAAATCCCCAGGTCTTTGCTAACAATGATTGTGGACAATCCACAACACTTTCAGGTCTTAGCTTTTCAAAGTGATATTAACAAGATATTTACTCAGGACATTTGCACAGAACATTATGTTGTTTTCTGTTATTTTGAAAGTGTATATGATAGAAATGAAGTCAAATTTTTATACGTATTACAAGAATGCCACATCTCTCATTTGATGCCTTTTGGAAATCTTTTATAAAGCTGCAAAAAAGTTCTTTGTAAATAAATAAAACGAGTTTGCAAATACAATAATATTATAAACAATAAGAATTTAGATTCAAGTTTTTTGTGCTATTCATACACAAAAAGTTCAATCAAGTTTTATTAAAATAAAAACATTAACTTTTCAGTTCATTTGATTTCAAGTTGACTCTAAAATCCAAAAGCTGCTCATACAGAAACCAGCAAACGCTCAGCATACAGTAGCTGTGAGATGCGTTCTCCCGTCGGTGTCACAGGTCATTTGTTCTCTTTCTTTGGGGAACTCCCCACAGAGCAGGAAAACCTATAAATGTGTGGTGTGAGCAGCAGGAGATAACGCCAGTACTTTCTTGGTATGGAAGCCTGCCTTTGATTCCGCTCTGCTCTCAGCTTTGCGTTGATACCATCTGGCAGGAATAGCGAGGAAGACAGCGATCTGAAGGGAAAGAGGAGGGGAGAGGAATCAGGGGCCACTCTACTGTCGGATTAATCATGCTAATCAGTGATGAGGGCTTAGACGTCCATTAACCTGTTCTCCAACGCCACAGTCTGCCATACTTCTGAAGGCGTGCGTCCAGTGGAGCGGGAGCCGCAGATGGAGGAGGGCGGAGGCTAGCTCAGGAGCGAAACACCTGTGCTGATGAAGAGTGTCAACAAAAGATGAATACAGCTCCGCTTCTGTGCTCCCCTCCGTCCTCCTTCCCAAGGCTGTGAGGCAAACCCACCTCTGAAGGGTCAGCTGCTTCTCCAGAACAGAGCTGGGCAGACTGAGATAAAGGGATAATCCTCCGTTTGGCAAACGTGTGGGCTAACGTTACTAAAACTGAGCTAAGGTGGCCTGTGTTCCCATTCAAATCACACTAAGCTGTGAGATTACAGAGGCTGCCGCCACAATGTCAGTTTCCAATTTTCCTGTCATCAGTGCCTTCATTTCTCTGCTGCAGCCAGAGGCGTCGAGAAAACTGGCAGGAATATTTTCCAACACACGAGCATCATAATTACTTCCAGTACATCACTGTGAGTGAAAATATTGATTCTTGTCCATTTTTTATTGTTCCTTTGTTTCCATCCCTCATAGTGGCATATGTTTGATCACATGGAGCTGACGTTTGTCTCCTTACATGTGTGGAGCTGCTAAAGAGCTGAAGTTCCACTTCAGCGCTCTGTCTGAGGGGAGGAAAATGTCACATGTTTGTGTTCTGGAGAAGGGCCTGCAGCTGTTGACGTATTTCATTTTGATTCTTTTGAACAAGGCAAAATGCTGCTTTTTTGTGACCCCCACCATTCATCAGTGCCACGGATTGAAAGAAAGACCTCTTTTTTTTTTTCCTTCTCAAACTCAAAATGAGAGCAGTGAAGTACACATTTGAGGTGTTTGCCTTCAGGATCCTCACTGATGTGAGGACAAAGTTAGGTGAAACCTGCACAGTTTTGACATTTGGTGCCTTTTCTGCTGCAGGATTGTCTAAATGTACAGCAATCGCACGCAGTGGTTGAGCTAAAACCTTTTGTGTGGTGGAGGGTCAAAAGTTTTTCGATAGGGTGCACAGTGGACAATCAAGAAAAAATACAAAAAGATGGATGGATGGATAGATTTGTTTTGATTTGCACTTCAGGGTCCCCCGTATAATCCTCCTTTTAATCTAACCCTTAAAATAAAATAAAAACTATGAACATGATGCAGTTTGAATTTAAACTGTCCGACAGAAAGGATAGAGAAAACGTTCATGTATAAATGAGACAGATTTCATGGTTCCATTCAAATCACTCTGTCTTTGTGGAAGCTGGCATGTAAACTCCTTCAGAAACTGTAGGCAATCCCAAAATTATTGTTGATTCATTTTCTTCTGTTTTCCTCTTCGTATGAGCACAGTTATCTGATTAAAAACAACTGGAAGTTAACAACTAATGTTTGAAAAGCATGAAGTATGTAACGATGCTTGTCTGTTTTAAATCTGTAAGTTATTATTTCTTCAGCCCCTGTGGGAAAATTTGTCCTCTTGCAGTTAACCTCTCTAAACAAGTCAGCAGTTGCTGCTCTGCACAGAGTGATGCTATTTCTGATGAAAGTGCTCTGGACAAGGGCAACTTTGTCTCTACACCATCCAGCACCGTACATATTTTCATTTAAAAGCGGAAAAGTCTCGAGAATGTAAAGTGCAGATGCTCTAAATCCAGCTCATCATAAATTTAGACCCTCGAGGTCGAGCTGAGCACAAGCTAAACGAAAAGACAGATGTTTAGTTTGCATGGAGAGTGCTTTATATCCACAAACGTCCAGTAACTGTGTGGATCATGGAAAGAAGAAAAAACCCTTTCCCCTTTTATTTTTTTCAGGGAAGAAAATATCTCAAATCTTTCCAGTGAGTCATTTATGCATACGTCTATGAATAGAGTAACCTGCCGGTGAACCTACCGCAGCGCTGATCTGCTACTGGCTGCAACAAAAAAACTCCAAAAGACAAAAAAAATACATTAATTCAAATGCAGAAAAATTCATCTTCTGGTTATCTTTGTTGTGACTTGTGAAAATCAGAGCCTTTTTGATTGTTTTTCTGTAACGCAGTCAGTTCAAATCACCCGCTGAGGTTCCAAATTTTATTTTTTTCCATCTTGCAGTAGTCCTGGAATGCAAAAACCAACACCCACCTCCCCCCACCCCCCACCTCCCCAAAAAAAAGAACAAATGATTCTATCACAGTGGAAGAAACCATCAAAAAAAATGAATGGGGCTATAATCCCTTATGGGGTTCAAAAAAGTTGTTAAAATCCACTAACAAAGCAAAATCCAATGTGTCAGGGATATCCAAAGGAAGTTGTAAAATTATTATGGGATGGCCACAGGGTCTATGAGGTAGAAGTTATTTTTTGGTAAAAGTGTGAAATTTTATGATTTTTTCACATTTTTCCCACAGTATGGCAAAAGAACATTTTAATTAAAGCAATCTCCGTAAAACTTCACACAGAGGTTAAGTTTACAACCACACCTGAAGTTGCATGACCTTTGACCTCGGGAAGAGGCCGCCATCTTGAATTTCAACCCAAAAAAAATTAACTTCCTAAAAAATTCAAACTCCTCCTAGAGATTTTGATCTATCACCTCCTTACTCTTTGAGCATAATTGGGAAGCTACTTGGGAAAAATGTTGGTATTAAGGTTTGTTTATTTTGAACGGTGTCAGCGTGGCGACCTACCAAAAGTGGCGTTCCCTTGTTGCTTGTACATTATTTAACGGAAAATTGTGAAAAACTGACACACGAGTTAATTTCACAAGCCGAAAAAAGTTGAAAGACATATGACATGAACATATTAGGAATGTGGGCATGGTTAACATAAAAAAACCTCAGTTGCCAAGGTAATCCAAAAATGTATTTTGGCAGATTCTTTTAAAAATTACATGGACCTGTTCGTCACCCCGAGGCAACCAAAAAATGCAATGGTTGCTATGAGATAAAACCAACCGAAAGGCTGCCATTTTGAAAATGCATATTTTTCTGGAATTTGTCACTTACAGCTCTGACCAGGAAGAGGGCGGAACTGAAAGGCCTGTACCAACAGCTCAGCCAGTGATGGCAGATAAAGTTGTTCTTTTTGTTTCAGATGAGAACGTTTTTGTTTGTTGTTTTTCCCTTTAGTTGTTCTCCAAATATGGTGACCAGCAGCACCTCCACCAGGCAAACATGTTCCAAACCAAACGCAGTCGATTTATGACTCTTGTCGTCCAGCCATGGTGGATGCGGTCCAGGAAACCCAGGCTTGGCTGAAGTCAGCTGAGCGCTGATTCTGTTATTTATCAGCATCAACATAAAAGTGGAGACAGATCGGGGAGGAGGGGGAGCAGGAGTCGTCATGTTCAGAGGACGCCCATATCTGCGACAGAGTGATTGATGGGGAAGAGGAATGGGTCCTGTCATGGTGCAATTACACCACTCTAAAAGGATGTATCTGAAGGACAGAGCTGCAGAGTCGAGGACTAGGAGGATGAAGTGATTCATGCTAAAGGAAAATATGGCAAAACAAATTATGTTACGGTCCTGACCTTGTAGCTGTGACAAGATATCATCTTTCTCTTGTTAATTTTAAATGCATCTTTCACTGGGAGCCTTTTTATACGGCTGACATTTAGTCACGGTCATGACTAAATGCGTTAATCCTGGGAAGGGTGAAGTATTTAACTTCTGCCCTTTGATTTTTTTTTATTTTTTATTTCTTTCTTTCTTGGCAAGTCATCAGATGGTGTGTAATTCTAATTTTCAGGACTTGCAGAGCTACTATTTATTCATTAATTGACGTTTTGACAGAAGTGTGGACTGCAGTCTCTTCAATCTGGCGTCCTTTTTTTTATTCACTAAACCTGAATATTTTCACCAGCTGGAGGTGAAAATAATCCACCAAACCAAGTATAGGAAATTAAAATGTAAATCATTTGATCACTTATTAGCTTTACTGGTTACTGCCCATTCTATAGCAAGTCTTAGATTAGAACAACAGAGACAATTCAAAGACTAAATAACATTTTTAATAACCAAATGTGCAAATATGTTTTAAAGTTGTTGGAACACCATGGCCACGCCCCTGTAGCGGTATTCATGCCATGTTCACACCGGATATGCGTTCAAGAACGCGCTAAATGCAAGAGCTTGAATGCACATAAAGCCCATAGTGTTCACACTGGACTGTCGCTACTCAGCACTGGCATGTCCACCTATAGTTGGAAGACGCTTGGTGCGACTTGCCGAAGTGGTGAAAATCTCCTGAATTTTGCTCCAGGCTTTATTTTCACAGTTCCATTTCAATAGTTGAAAGACCTGGTGTCATAGAATTCTGGGCACAAACTGCTTAAATTCATTTTTTCATGATCGATTTTCCAATGATTGGCACTGCAAACTACAAGGGGGGGCAAAAATACGTCACTTCCAAATCAGAGTCTCTGATTGGTCAAAGTTTGACTTGGTTTAACTTGCATTATGCATTAAGTGGATTCGTTTTGTACGCAGAGCACGAAAATTGTCTTAAAAATGTTTGTAGCTACGCGTGAACACGGAAACCCAAAGTGTTTCCATAGACTTTCCTTTGATGGTGGTCGCTTGAACGCACTTTGCAGAGGGCAATGTAGCTTCACACATAGCTTCAGAGTAGATTTCATGTTATAATTCTAATTACGGAGGATAAAACAAGAAAAATTTGAAACCATGATTGCAGTTGTGGTTTTTGTTAATTGAACTGTTTTGATTGGAGCAATTGGAGGCTGAATGGAGTTTCTGGAAAACAGTCTGTACTTCTCTCTACTCTTTGTTTTCCCACCAGTCTCAAACAGGAAGTGAAGTTCCGTCATGTTGAAAACTGAACTATGTCTGCAAGTAATTTTGAACAAGCTATAAAACTTTTGAAAATTCAGAAAACATACAGAAAGTTTTAGCATCCAGCTGTATTTGTGTGAACACCGGGCATGTAAAGCATGTAAAGCATGTAAAGGCATTCATATAAGGTCATCACGCTGGACTGTCGCTACCGGAACTCTATTCCAATTAATGAAAGACTCTGTGTCAAATGCATGTTTAAATTGACTCTTCATCAAAAGTGGTCACTTTGCTTCTGTGTGAACGTAGCATGACTTTAATAAAAAAGAAAAAATTTGCATTTTGTTTCTAAAAATTGATTCCTCTGTGATTGACTAAATACCTCATTGACTTTTCTTTCCAATATCCATGTCAATAAAAAGATGAAGCTCCCAGGTAACATTATCAATATTTACCCATCCATCCTCTCATAGGGGCAGTAGGGCTGTGGATCCAAAAGGCATCAGGGATAAGAATCAACAAAACAGTTAAAAATACAAAGATTTTGCAAGAAAGATCACTATAAACAATTTCCAGTTTTTCTATCAACTTCCTGGTTAGCTTCATCAGTTAACAAAACAGAAAAATCACTGTTGTTTTGGATCATTTCGACAAATCCTGAAAGAGTTCTTCACCGCTTTCCATCCTCAAAGTTTAGATCAATGACAAGACGATAGTAAATGTAGACACAGATTTTTTGTATATATACTAAATGTCATATTTCCTTATATTTTTGTGTTGAAATGGTTGACTGTATCAGTTTTTCAGAACTTCTTTCAGTAAATTGAACTTTAACCAACATTTTTCCTCTACAAAAACACCCAAAGTGAGAGCCTTCACCGAAAATATACTTCAAATATACTAATCTACTGATCTACCTGAGCAGACATGGGCGCTCCAGGGATCACTCAAACCTGTGGAGGGGAGCTTTTATTTATTATTATTACGTTATATTATATATGTGAAGTAATATAAGTATATAAATTATTTATGTAAAAAAATTGTTGCCAATTTTATAAAGACATATTTTAAGCTCAGTGCAAAAAGCAGTTTTAAAAAAAAAAAAACAGAATTCAGAAGTTCACACTGAAGCTCCTGAATGCCTGAAGCATAGGAATGCCTCTTTTCAAAATTGTTAAAATAAATGGCACCTATACTTTAAATAAAAACGATTGGTGAATTTAAAGGATTTTTTCTTTCTTTTTCTTCACTTTCTGCAACATGTGACTTTTTTTTTTCCTCTGTCAGTGTTGAATTCCTTCTGACTACAGGAGGCCAGAAAGGTAACCAATTAACTTTCAATCTTCTGTGACATGAACATTTGTGTGGTAGGAAAAGAAGTTGGGCTCTCTGCCGTATTTTACGCAGACTTCTTTTCTCTGGACTCTCTCGGCGTCTCACTTCCATTGTCAGTCATCACATTTATATGCTAATTTAAATTGGCTGTTAAACCGTTTAATTGGACTACTGTCACCCTTACCGGTTGACCTTTTACGTCACAAACCAAAACAAGTGACAGATAATTTAGCAGGTGGGAAACTGGCAAACGTTGAACCAGATGAGCTTTATGACTGTTTTCTTATTGAAATGTGATAATAAAGATCTCTGCTGTTGTTGTTTTTAGATCAGAACAAAGAGATAAAACAGGAATCATTTATCTTCAATTTAAAGAAAATCCATAGAGAAGATCTCAGGTTTATCTACTTGTAAAAGTCTGGTTTTAGCTGGATTAAAAGTCTTTTTTCGTGAAAACAAAAGAAAAAAAATCATATTATTACAATAACAATATACTATTTGATTTGAAAATAAAATAAAAAGGCAATTTTTTTTGGATGTTTAGCATAAAACAACAGTTTAAAATGACCACTGGGATTTGCATTAATGCTCTACACATACAATTTGTAATTTATGTACTCTAATGTACTCAGAATTGCAAACAATCACTTTTATTATCTGAAACCAAAAACACCATTTAAAAAATGAACAAACTACCAACAATTGGTGGAGGTTTCACTCTAATCTGGGCTAATTTTGTTGACTTTAAGACCACTAGGCAAGGAGTGCAATTACCTGAAATCATAAATGGATGTATATTCAGAATAAGGGTAAATGACAATATGTGCTCCAGCAATGTAAATATTATCATCTACATTTTCTGAGCATATTCTGATTAAAAAAGGATTCCCAGACGTTTTCCTGTCAACAACTTTGAGCGCAGTAAAGAAACACAAAACATTTTTACTGTTCAGGAAAAATGACCTCAATCCAAGTGTCTGCAAAGGTTCTTATTTATCAATCATAGTTATTTGCAATGACTTTTAAGGTCAAAACAAGACGTGGAGTCATGAAGCTCACCGTCATGCAGAAATGTTAAAAAAAATGACAGTTTCTAAACCTGTCAAGTACTGTAGGACCCATTCGCTGCTGGGGTTTTTTTTGTTTTTGTTCTTTTAGAAGTATTTGCAAGCATGATCATTTTAAATCCATATGTACTATAACTGTCCTATGTTCACATTTAGCTGTTCTAAACGTACATGGATGGCCACCATCAGCTAAGGTGTTTGGAGCATCACATTTGGATTTATTTATTTATAGTGCTCTAGCTCAGTGTCGTGTAATCATCTTCTCCTTTAAACTTGTGGGTTTACCCTTAAATATGCAGCAGCGATGTTTGGATCCGGATCTTTCTGAGTCAAATCAGAAAGATCTTTGTCAGGAGGAAAATGATGATCGATAAATGAGCTAGGAGGTCAATCAAGATTCACACCGGTGCTTTAATTAAATTTGTAAGTGCTGTAATATTTCACTTCACATTAATACTCATCTATGGTGCTGCTTCAGTGACATCAAGGATTCTATAAATTGGCTCACGCATGACAGAGAGACAGGAACTTGATGGAGCACCATACACTGTGTTCTACTACTTTTTTATAGTACACAACAGGTAAATTAATTTTCCATCATGTTGTTTTTCCATCTTTAGATTACAGCCCATAATGTACAGAGCAATTACTTTATGTTCAGGCTGTCATTTTGTATTTATCTCAAATAGTAGGTACTTTGTGCATAGTCTAAAAATAATAAATAAATAAATAAATCTATCCGTGCCTTTCAGTTTTTCTAAGTATGTTCTGCCTTTTTATTGCAATGGGAAAAAACTGCATAAAAGCAGACAGGAGTCATTATTTCTGCAAAAAAAATTGTAAATGGAGATATTTCGTGAATATATTTGTGCAGAGTGCATAATTTGCTTTGTCTATTTGTTTTGTCACATTTAAAATGTAAATAAATTGCCGTCATTTGTCTAAGGATCAACCTAAAAGCAGGTTTCTACAAATAACGTTATGACTTTTTACTGCTGGCAACACTCAGTTTATTAAAGTATTTAAAAAAGTAAAAATATTTTTTTTAAACTGTATTAAGTCAATTTAGCCGGTTTTAATCAATGTTGTCAAAAATAAAGCCGTAAGAAACAAGAAAGTCTTTCACGTTGTTGGAAACAAAAAAAACGAATCGACAAAATGATGTCGGTTTGATGACGAACATTTATCAAATAAATTATGTTTGACTTTTATATGATTTATCAAATGTTTCATAAATAAATGAAAAATCATTTTATTGGGTAAAATAGAGAATGTGAATTCACAAAAATGTGAATTTTTTGTCAAATAATTTTTTTTATTTCATTATGATAGAAGAGTTAAAAGAAATCTCTATAAAGTTTGTTTAGATCAGTACAAATAAAGAGAGGAAAAAAGATTGATTTAACTACAACTTATATATTTCAGAAATAAACCTCGGGTTTACCTTCTGGTTTTAATTGAAATAAAAGTCTTTTCAATTACAAAACCCAAATTTACTATTTTAATAACATTAAAAAGTCCCATTTGTTTTTAATTTTCAGAATAAAACAGGATCTAAGGTTACTCTGCTTAAGGTTAATGTTCTACACTCACATGATATAATAACACAATAAAGTAATAAACATTTTAGAACAAACTCATTATTCGGCCTGGTGGAAGTCTTACTGTAATGTGGGATTGGCTGCTTGTGAAATTGTTGAACCCCAGTGCCATCAGTGTGTAAATAGGCCATCACATTTCTGTATACATCTATATATTTACTTTTTTGTTACTCTTTCATCCTGCTGCAATCTGGAAACACTGCTGCTAGCTTCTCTTGTAGAAAAAAACGTGTTCCCTCCACAGCTCACTGTGACGTTACTTTCTGTTAGGTAGTTAGCCGCTCAGCCCAGTGAAAATTTCAAAATAAAAGCACTTCTATTGCAGATTTACTTCGGTTGTGAGTTAATGTGTTGTGTTGTGAGTTATTGTGTTGTGTTGTTAGTTATTGTGTTGTGTTGTGGAGTTAATGTGTTGGGTGGTAAGTTAATGTGTTGTGAGTTACTGTGTTGTGTTGTGAGTTAATGTGTTATGTGGTAAGTTAATGTGTTGTGTTGTGACCCTTCTGGGCCACCGTATTTTTGTGGTTTTTATCAAAATGTATTTTTGTTCTTGAGCTGCCGTGACGGGCAAATTTCTTCTTTGTGAGATGCGTAAAGTTCGAGTCAAAGACAACAATTATATAAATAGCTTGTTTTGGTCAAATGCATAATCTGAAAATTGCTTAGTGAGAATGTGTGCTGTAGAAACACACACTATATACATAACATTTAAATTAAAACACATTTAATGTTTTTTTTTCTGTTGTCAACATTCAGTAAAAAGTAAAAAAAAACAAAGGAATTGTACGATTGTCCTGGAAAATGACTTCAATCATTATTATTTGCAATGAAATTTTAACTTAAAACACATTTTCAATCTACAACTATCTTAATGTAGTTTTCAGGAGTCAGAAAGCAAATGTGAGTGAAATGTCATCATGTTTCGAGCAAATGACTGTCAATAATTTATACTTAAATTCCTGCTAAATTAGTATTTTGGGAAATTGTTGGATAAACATAGCGAGTGTTGTACTAACGAAAACCAAAAGTAGAACACCTTAAGAAGGTTGCAAAATAAGAATCCCAAAGAATGAACGCACACACAACTGTGTGAAGATGTTAACCCTCCATTTAGGGGAAAAAGAAAAGATGACAATTGTCAGAATCACAGGTTTATTACATGACTGACAGACCCATGAGATCTTAAGTGAAGCTTTATTATTAAGGTGAGAACAAACAAAACCTGACATGTGCTGCCTGGCTTTGACTTGAAAGAGAAGATAAATTAAAGACACGTGTGTGAATTTGAGTTCTAATCCAGCAAAAGCAGAGACAAATATGTTAACAATGAACAGGAGCAACTGCTCCAGACCTCTGGAATTTAACCAGCAGTAACAGAGCAGAAATCAGCCAGGATTAAAACCTGACCTCCTCACAAAGATCCACAAAATTTAGTGACCACTCTGCAAAATATTTAGAAGAACTAAATAAAAAATAATCTAAAGCAACAGCCAAGGGGACTGGTAATCTTTTAAAGAGCAAGACTCTTGTTTGATTTACAAATTTGTAAAAACAGCAGCAGACAATTGAGAAAAACTTGTTTTTTTAGTGAGAAACTGCGCATAAATGTGTCTCCGACCAGTTCCAGATTGTTCCAGTGAGCTGCAATGTGACTCAAGGACTTGACCCTGATAATTGACCTTTAAACTAAGTTCATTCTCCCATCTGTACTTCTGTCATTCTCTTATTTTATCTCTCATTGGATGAGTTTTAGATCTAATGCTTTTAGTTCTGATGCTGCCAGCTTTTATTTGGAGTCAAAATCAAACATAAACTTTAACACTGACCAGGTGAATCATCTGTTTTAACAACCAAATGCCTAAATGAGTAATGAACGAGTTCTTCTTTGTACAAAATTATGAATTTTTATCTGTGCTGTTTCTGACAGTTCCTTACATGAGGCACAAGATAAAATTTCAGGGAACATCTGTACTTTTTTGTAGTACATTAGTACAAATTATCTTTGATTTATTGCAGATTATCCTGAGTAAAGGAAGATTAATTAGAACGTATTGTCGTTGTTAAAATAATTACCCCAGCATTGTAGCTGTTCATCCGTGGGATTCCATTTTACAGTAAAAGGCTAAAACCAAACTAGGATTTTTTTTCATTTTCTGTTGTTAAATTGCAATAAAAACTTCCCAAAAGACTTTTGCATGTGAAGAGCCACAGTCTATGGTTTGTATATTTATTTCATGACAGAAGTCTGCCACTCTGGGGCAGTCACTGCTCCTCCCTACAGCTCAGTAGACTTTGGTAATAATATGCAGCATTCCTAACTCTTAATATTAGCCTCTGGGCCAAACAACTGTGTGGATGACACACACACACACACACACACACACACACACAAAATAGAAACCATCACCCAGGTTGAGCTTGAGCGAGAAAATTCTATGGCGGGCTTAGGAAATGAAAATAGCAGTTTGATAAGAGAAACGGCGATGACTGATTATTTATTTCTGTCCCTCATTGTGAGCCATCTCCATAAAAAAGGCTGGAAGTGTCAGGACTGATTCTGTTTTCATAGAGTGGTCTAATCCAGGCTCTCCATGCCGTCAGGTCCACTGCCTCTCATTGTGTGTCCTGCCTATCTGATTATCTACAGTATTACAAGTGGCCAGAGCTGCATCACCTCTTTGTTACAAACACAATACTCTTTGGCTGGATGGGAGCTTTGCAGAACCACAACTATGAAGTACTTTGAATGAGATTGTCAGAGTCTGTGGAGGACTGTAATGACATTCATAACCTTTCTGTGTCCTCTGCAGCAGATTGTGTATTTCCCTTTGGAGTGTTTGTGTTAATGTGTTCAGACTGGGTTAAGCTTTGAGGGCGGTCCAACTTTACACTACATTCTACAGAACAACACAACATAATCTTTCGTTTGGGTTTAACTGGCATCCATCGGCTGCCGTTACTAAAAAACATGACACTACGTTGTACTTGTGTCCTCTTTTTGTTTTACACCCACTTCAATGAAAATAGAGGTTTTGGTGTTTACAACATGGTCTTCTAGCATTTGCTAATGATGGAGGACATAAATTGGAGGACATAAATTAAGAAAACGAGGCTTACAATTGCATAATTGAGTATTTCTTTACTGAAATTGTTGTTAATCAGGAGCAGACATTAACATGTTGTTCAAAAAAGATCGTATGGTGATGTAGAAAATCGATGGCATGCCAAAAGCTTCCCACTCTGATGCATCCACTCGTAGACATGTACATCTTTATTTTTCTTGTTTGACCACCATGATAGGATGGAGGTGTAAAGGGCTATAAGCTAGCTAACCTAAAGTAAAATTAGATGCACGTAGATGCGTGAAATTTGTTTTCTGGGGAGAGATGAGTTCGGGAACCATTTAGCGGTTTGACACTCTACCCTTTATATGTAGAGTGTCAAACTACTAAAATTTTAGTCTTTGGTATGTCTTGGCCTGGACTTGAACTCATAACCTTAAAGTGTCTTGTGGTGGACACTCTACTACAAGGCCACTGAGCTGGTACTAAAAAGGATTGATGGTAAATGAGTGCAGGCTTCCTCTTAGTTCGGATTTACCCATTTCTGACTGAGATGCATCGATAACGGTTAAACAAATTGTGGATATATTTGTTTCACTGCTCACATGAAAATACCTACTACTACAGTGTCTGCATTAAGATGATCCTATATGCTGCTGGTTGTCTTTTATTTTGAAGGGAAATCATGTCTGTCAAAATCTATTTTGTTTTTCAAAAAAGGCTACTTTGTCTTTAGGTTTTGTTTATGCAGAAAAACAATACTTCACTTATATGTATCATAAAAGTGACAATAACATCAATATAAAATCAGAGCCTTTTCTTTCCAAAGGGGTGAAGTAAGACTTTGTAGCTCCTATCGGGTCGTAGTTAGTATATTAAAAAGAGGAAAACTCGCGATTTGCTATAGTAATGATCAATATTGACATGGCGAAATAACTTAAGATACATGAACAAATAGCAAAACAACCAAAAACATGATTTCCACGGAAACAGTTTAGTTTAAATTCTAATTTAAAAGAGTCAACATAACTTAAATTAAACTCCAAATGACCCTCGTCTACATAGGAGGTGAGCATCAAACAAGAAAGGGCTCCATCCAGTTGGTCAAATACATACAGGGATTTATTTTATCTGCTAAAAACTTTAAGCTGCCTTAAGATTGTTTAAGGACATTTTAGGATACTATTTATTGCAATCTTTGCAAACTTTTGTGATTTGATATCCCGATAACAATACATTTGCGATTTACTGTGCAGGCCTGTAATATATAATCAACTCAAATGGCTCTTAAAGCTTTGAAGGTCGCAGGTGAGGTAGACGTCTGTTTTTGAACCACGAGTGGCTTCTGTGCCATAACACCAACAAATATCTTGTAATGATAAAAAAAATGTCTTTCTTTGGTGTCAAAACACTGAAAAGGATCTTCAATGAAGAGATGGACCCTTGGTGTTCGGCTTCTCCCCGCAATGATTAGTGCAGCCTTTCCACGTGATGTTTACCAGAAGAGAAGCTGAATCTGATCAGACCTGACAAACGTTTTAGCAATCACAGCCTGAGATAGAGACGACTGAAAAACAACAGCCAGCAAATGGTCTGTCAGTCAAAGCACTTTCGTTCCAAATAGGTTTGTTGCAGAGGTTTCTGTGCCATCAGAAGGAGGAATGGAATATCTGTGAAACCACAGCTGGATCTCAAAAAAGGATTTTACTGCAATTGTTTTGATCCAAAAAAAAGGGATGCTCCTTCTATCTGCTCTCAAAACGTATAGTATTGTTTTTGAGAACTTTGATAAATTCTTGCGATTTATTAGATCATACACTGAAAAAGCTAGCTTCTGATTAGTTTCAGGGAAAAATGTTTTTTTTTGGATTTCTTTCTTGGTTTTCTTGTCTGATGTCTAAATTCAATCAAACTGTGATCAAACTTTGTTATTAAACGTAAGTACTGAAGTCCTGCTTCCTCTTCCTGCATACATCGTGAGAGAGACCCGAGGGCGATGCCTCATCTGACCATTCCCCACCCAAACGTCTGCAGAAACCACATAGGATGCTTCTCCCTTTCCCATTGACAAAAAGGTCGAACCCCCTTATGTTAACGTGGGTGTTCTACCCGGCCTGTTTGGGCTGTCTGAGGAACCGCATCTGCTGGTTCAGCTCTCAGATGCTCATGCATCCGTGACTCATACTTTCAGTACAGAGAGAATACAGACTACACAACTGATTTTACTAATCTGCATGTGGGAGAAACAGGCCACCTGAACCGTAGTCACACAACAACATTGTGAATTAATCAACCTCATGCTTAAAAAAGAATAAAAAGATCAATTAACAATAATGAGATGCTAAGATCTCCGTCAGTTGTTTTTTGTTCTCTAATTTCTTGAATTAAAACATTGACTGTAAATGAGAATTGGACTAAGTGACCCCTCCCCCGTGGCGACCCAAACTGAAAATACCCCCGGGCTCCAAGAAGCCAAAATCCCATGGACTTCTATTGTCATATATAAAGACATTTAGGCCCACATTAAGGGTTTTCTGATTTTAGCTAAAATTGTCATAATCATAAAGACCACTTGGAAACTTTAGGAAGAAATCAACAGATGATCTGAGTAGGACTTTAACATGTTCTTGCTAAGTCAAAAAAATTTATGCCACTCTTTCTGTACTACAAGTTGTTCTATTTTTAAACTGGCCAATCAGATGCCTCAATAAAAGTATGTGGTACAATAAACGTTCAAATGTCACACAGGTTTTTACTTTGAAGTGGTAGGGGTGTGGACTTCCAGCGAGCTCACTCCTGATTTTACAAGAATGGTTGCCACAGAAATGTTGGCTCGGAATAATCACCGCTTACTGACGACATCTGGCTCCAACGTGGCAGTGTTTGTATCGTGAATAAATGACAACTGAATGGCCTTAATTTGGCTGGAGCTGGAAGAATGCCGTTTTCTGTGGGTGACGTCACACTCACCTGTCAACGAATTCAAATCATTGGCTGTATCAAAGTGATGCACACACTTTCTGCAAAATAAGTCACAGGTTTGTGAAGAATGTTTTTTAAGATGTGTACTTATGGTAAACATCTATGCAGATGATCCTCACTTAGATGCAGTAGCGGTTTTAGGTGCGGGCAGTTTGGGCGGTTGCCCGGGGCGCCAATTCAAAGGGGGTGCCGGCTCAGTGCTACTTAAGTTTTCTAGTATCTGTTATATCACGGCAGGCAACAGTCTAAAAGCAGCGGATTGGCGCCTCCTGCAGCTGGACACGCTCCTCAGCCTGTCAGTGCTCCTGTCGCCATGGGCACCTGAAAAGGTGTGTACAGAAAAAGGGGAGGGGTGGAGAAAATCAATTCAACTGTGGGTCTCTCCCAAATGAAGTGGACGGATGGATGAGAAAGGCGCAGTCAGTACTTTCTACTTTATGAAATATTTTTAAAATAAACAGAAAAATAAACAGAAATTTGTTATGTTAGTTCTGTTTGTATCCATCCAACAATTGATTATTTTCTCCGTTCAATACTTCTCACCTGCCAGCATCTACAACATAAAAGTGGAAAGGTCTAATTGTTTTGTTATATTTACAAGATGCAGTCTTGCCAACCTAACAAATCCAGTCAATGCTTCACCTGTAAAATTGCATTGAAAAACAATGTTTAGATGCGATAACCATCTTGATGGTTGTGTATATTTTTAGAAAGCTAGGTCTTCTTGCTGTTGCCCTCGTCAGCACTGTAATCTATTCGATGGAAAACACAGAGAAGTTTGTGTTTGCTTGTTTTATAATACATGACTTCTGTCAGTGTATATAGCAGAGACTCCGGGCTTTGTTTCCACCATTCCAGCAAAGACCCCACAAAACACAGAAAATAAGTTGAGCCGATTATTATTTCAGGACCGGATGATTTAAGATGTTGCCATACTGTTTTTGTACTGTAGTTAACAGGCAAATAACAGAGGATTCTTTTACGCTACTGGATTTGTTTTTTGTTTTTTCCAAAACCCATTTTTAAAAAGATTTTGTAATCTTTTTACCTCCAAGCAGTTTCTCTTTTCTCAGGTTAAACCCATTTTAAACTTTTTCCACAGGTCCACCTTTACTGAAAACCAAATAAATGATAAATATCGACTAAATATATAAATATCCATAGTAAAATAACTTGTGATGTCTTGACCCTCTAATAAATCCTGCATTGCAATTTGTTTATTTATTGATTAATACGGAAGTGATGCTCTTTTATGCTTGAAAAATAACACATGTTTACTGTTTTATTTAAATTATGGGAAAATCAATAAAGCTAGGACTTAATTAGAAAGAATAGGAACTTTTTGGTCTGGTTGGGTCAATCAGTTTAACTTTACCATGTGGGTTAGCTGTTTCTTGGAATTCTGAAACTAGTAACAACTGAATTTTTTCCTTTGAGCTGGAGGTCAAAATCCGCCATATGTCTTTTCTCTTCACAAAAGGGATTTATTTACAGGTCCAAAGAAATGTCAGTATTACTGATTTCAGGATATTTTCACCTTCACATTTGAGTTCAATCAATTTATTTAAACGTGGAAAAACATGGCAACAGAAGCTGAAAACGGGCTACCCTACTATTTTTTGCCCATCTTCTTGTGATGATGAGAAGATTTTTCTATCAAGAGAAAACAAGTTTTTTTTGTTATTATAAAAGCCCAAGTCCCGAGTGGCATGCAGTCATTCCATCCTGCCCCTTTCGTGCATCATTCTTTACTGATGATACTGACAGCAACCGCCTGCGCAGCTGCAGTCGGGCCAACCCTCTCTTCAAATGACGGTGACTGATTTGTACGTTGTTTATGACCGAAAACATCAGCACAATCTCCACCTGAGTTCAACCACGATTAAAATGATCACATAGAAATCAATCAGTTCGTCTGGTGTTCGAAATTTTCTCTGACAAACCGCTTTGTTTTGCTCTGGGTTGTAGAAAAAAATAAAGTATTGTAGGGGACTGTTTGGGTTCCGATAATGTCAGGAGTTAAGTGAAGATGTTTGTTGGTCCTGGTTTCTGTCATTCAATCTTATGTCTGGCGTTTTAGAGAAATAAAAGGGAGAGGGTCTGAGGAGCACAGCTCCACTAATAAATCCAACTTTTGAGGAGCGCTTCTGTTGTTGGTGAAAGCTGTACAGCATTTGTTACGGCCTGCAGTAACCACAAAATAAAGGGACTTACAACAAAAGACATCTCAAAGTCTCAGAGCGGGAAAGATAAAATTTTCTCATGATAAAATCATCATCATTTAAAGAAATGGTCAAGAAAAAAAGTAAGGAGGACCGTTTTCAGGTCCAATTATGAATATTTTTAATTAATTGAAACTTTTGACTGACAGGTTAACACATAAAAACAGAAATTAGACCAAAATGATTTGTGAAATGACGATTTATCGTATTTCGGGCAGATACTCGAAGCAGTCTTTTCAGGTAAATACCCCAGGGCGGTTCAGTTAATTAACTCACCTGCTCAGCGTCCTATTTAAGCCAGGTGTGCAGTTGTTCATTCTTTCTTACCTTCAGCGCTCATTCTTCGCCGGTCTCCGAGGCCGCGGGTCTCCGTCTCTTTCGGCGTCTTGCTGTGTTCCCCCGTCCTTCGGACCTATGATCCCTCATGGCTCTCAAGTTCTCTTTTGCAGTATCCAGTCGCCCTTGGCTAATTAAAAAATTTGAGAACCACTTATATCAAATACAAGGCATCAAATCCAGCCGAGCTGTAATCCTTTGCCACGTGGGATGTTGACCTTCCTCATCTACAAATCTCCTTGGCTACTCTTCCCATCTACTACTCCTCGATGGCTTCCTGAAGGTGCGTCCCTCTGAAACTGTCAAAGGTTACTTTTCTCATCATTGGAATATATAAAAAATTGGTGTTAAGATTTCGTGCAGGTCATATATTTCACTATCATTTCACTGTTTGAATTTGTAATTATGGTGGTTTCTAGGGTGCGATAAATCCACAATGGGTCTTTACCTTTACTATCTACTAAATTTCACTTTCTCAGATTTGTTTTTTAAAAGCACTGTTATTTAATTTATCTCAATCATTTTGAAACTGATCAGTTTTTGGGTTATTTATATATTCTTGTCAAGACTAATACTGCTTTGTTTTTATCTATGCATCGCATCCTGAGCCTGCGAACACCTACGCCCCGATCAGCTTCTCCGTTTCCAGGAAATGATGTCACCCATGCATTCCTTGATCTGGTGCTGCAACGATGACTGCTCGACGTACCTATTGCTGCACTGAAAGTGACGGGGCGTTGGACCTCCTCTGCATTCCAATGACACTTCTGACTGAATTAATTAATCAATGTCAACCGCAGAATGAATGTAAATTCTTCGATTATAGATGTTAAAAGAAAATTATAGCCAGGTGGAAGCCTCAAAATTTAGGTTGCTCTAAGTTGTATCATAGTCTGCGAGGAGCTCGAATCTGGTTCTTAAGCTCATTTGTTCGTAGTATGCCAATGAAGCATAGTATATATGGGCATTGAACTCGTTCTTAATATTGGGATGGAACCTCATTTATATGGATGTTCCTTGAGCGCTTATAATTGGTATGCCAAATGGAGAAAATTATGGCTATTAAGCTCGTTCGTGGTACTGTCGTTGGGAGCTTCGAAATAATGGATGTTACTTAAGTGCGTGTATATATAGTTGCCAAAATGGAAGAGTTTATGGCCATCAAACTTGTTCTTGGTTTAATAGAAGTTCCAATAATGGCTGTTAAGCATGTCATACGCCATCGGAAGCTTTGGATTGGATGTTAAGTTAGTGTATCATACGGGTTGTTTGGCGGTTTAAATTATAGTTCTGCACAGCGTTTTGCGGAAGTGAGCTTACGTTCTAAGATCAGGTATAAGTAATTTTATGTTGGCTCCCCTTTTATTTCTTTCCCTCTCTCTTTCAGATAGTATGTTCCTCTAGTGGTTTCCACGAACGGGAGCGACCCTACGGTCAATGGTGCCGGGTCACACATAGCAGATCCACTAGATAGCATGTCCCCTTCGTGGCGCTGTACTCGAACGGGGCGGCCCAACGGTCAATGGTGCCGGGTCGCACATAGCAGATCCACTAGATAGCATGTCCCCTTCGTGGCGCTGTACTCGAACGGGGGCGGCCCAACGGTCAATGGTGCCGGGTCACACATAGCAAATCCACTAGATAGCATGTTCCCTTCGTGGCGCTGTACTCGAACGGGGGCGGCCCAACGGTCAATGGTGCCGGGTCACACATAGTAGATCCACTAGTTAGCATGTTCCCTTAGTGGCGCTGTACTGGAACGGGGGCGGCCCAAACGGTCAATGGTGCCGGGTCACACATAGCAGATCCACTAGATAGCATGTTCCCTTCGTGGCGCTGTACTCGAACGGGGGCGGCCCAAACGGTCAATGGTGCCGGGTCACACATAGCAGTCATACTGGGAAATGAAATGAAAATGGAATGCTGCCGAAAACACACCCCATTTTATTACACACTGATTATACATTCACATTTTCTCTTCTTCTGGATGATTTTAGTGTTGGGGGTTTTGTTACCCGAAAGTTTTATGGAAATTTTATGGAATTTTATGGAAGTTTTATGGAATTGAACGGAGCCTTATGCCAAACGAAAATATGTGAATGCCAACTTAAAGAATGTGGAAAAATGTCAAATAAATATTTCTTACTGCAAGAGTTGTCTGACTGAAAGTGCATTTCTGCATCTTTGGGCAGGAAAATAAATGTCTAGTTGCGTTTAAATTGTTCTCATTTTTTGGAAAACCATTTATTCATTTTTAGCCCTAAACTCCGAAAGAAACATTCTTAGCATAAACATTTGGCCACAAATGGGAGTCTTGACACCCCAAAGAGGAGAAACCAAACAGATTTGACTGAATATGTCGTCTTTTAGTCTTCTGCAGGAAAAAAAACAGTGAGTATTGTTACTAAGGCTGAATCTGAATTCTTCCCCTACCGTTATCCCTTGTGCTGTCCTAGGCACTTTAACATTGGGAGTTGGGTCATCTAGACCCACTAGACAGTGCGCTGAAGCTTTTTTCTTCAATGATTTGTGATCTTCACTGGTGTCCATGGATTACATGAAATCTTTCCACCTTTGTCATGGTAGGGAGAACACGTCAATGTAAGGATGGGGTCATCTAAGATAGCACAAGGGTTACAGAAAAATAGCGTCTTCTAAGCCGGACATTGCTCTCACGCGATGACATCATCAATAGTCGCCAGTCATCTACATTAGCGCGTAGCTGCCAGTGCTCAGTAAATGCATAACAACAGCTTTATAACTTAAAAAATTCATGCAAAAACAAAAAAAAAGTCATTACTTACATGTAGACTTCTATGTTTTAGAGCTTATCCACATGAAGAAATGTGTTTTCTTCCGCAACAGCGCAATGCGGAACAAACCCCCCCGCCACAAGGCTTTCCCATTCAAAAATCTATTTCAGACACCCCTATCTCCACAAATGCCACGACAATTGGAGGGATAGGAAAAAGCCGTAGGTGTAGGGGAAGAATTCGGATTTGGCCTAAATGTCATCACTCAGCTCCATAAGGGACAGATTTTCTTAATTGAGTGGTTTACAAAGTGAATCTGCAAAGACAAATTTACATGTTTGCAACCACATGGGTAAACTCTGCTATTAAGCTTTAGGCAGTTACTTGCAACGGCATATTTGCATCTTTAACTATGAAAATATGTTTTATTGTTTGGCACTGAGTGGTCTCTGGGGGATGGACATCTTTTTAAATCTGGTTGCTCTGCAGCAGATGTTTCTGAACCTTTTTCCAGATTTCAGCTGACTGAACAGTCTGTGGTTGGCATTGGTGGGATTTACACGACCATAAAGTTTCCATCTGGAGGCCTTGTTGGGGGGGGGGGGGACGGGGAACGGGTTGACTTGTTGACGATGAATTAAAAATTTGATAACTTGTACAAAAAATGGACCAAAATCAGCAGATTTAAAAAAAATATGTTCAGCTCTTGCAGCTGAAGTTCATGGGTTATTGTTGGTATGACATCCAGAACCAATTATCACCTCTCAACAGAACTCAGGAAAAACATTGCAGACTGTGTATGATAACTGGACTGAGTGACCCCTCCCTCCTGGTATTCCAAACAGGAAGTACCTTCTGGCTCTAAGAAGCCAAAATCCCATAGACTTCCTAAGAGAAATAAGCAGCTGTTACACAGTCATTCTATTGTTCATACCTTTTTTCAACCTCTTCTTGCTAATCCTCATTCTTTATTATACTTGTTTTCTGTAGTTAAGGTGATTCAAGTTATAAACCAGCCAATAGGATGCCTCAATAAAAGTAGGTGGTGCCTTTTGGCCCCACTTCCAACGTTGAAAATGTTTGATTGACAGATTATGTGAAGAACTTCCAACAAGCTCACTCCTGATTAGTAAACCAATCACTGTTTTTCTTACAATTTCTGGTTCCAACATGGCAGCATCTATAACTCAAAAAAAGGCAACTAAATTGACATCATTTTGTTGGAGTAAACCATTTTTCATGTATGACATCACACTCACTCGGTCCAGTTCTCATGAACAGTCAGGAATCCCAGCACCTCAAGCCCTTTTTTCCATCTAAGCAAAAAGACTCATCACAAGATGTCCTTCTTGTCCTCGTTGACTGGACAGCTTTGTCACTTTTGTTCCTGCAACTTTTTTGAACATAAAGATTATCTATACAAATACAATTTACTATTAACATACGTTCTGCATTAAATATAACGCCATACAGACGGTTTAAACTCCTTCTTTACCTGTAAAATCTATCAAATTCCCCTTTTTCCTACCATTCAGTCACAGGACCCTAAAGGAGGTCACTGTGACCTTAAACAAAATATATGCAAGTGCAAAAATATGAAGGAACATACATTTTATTTAAAAAATTGATCAAAATGATCATCTTTATTATGACCTTTAGAGGTTCATTCCGCACCAGATCCATTTTCCATCCATCACATTATTCCTACTGACAATATTTGTTGTGTAAAATACATTTATTTTAATTTCTAACTATATATAAATTTAACCTGCTGTTGTTGGTATCTGCTGATATTATGACACTCTTTAAAATTGTCATGTTTTTCTTGTTTTACCTCTAAAAATCAGGTACCTTCTGTTTTTTATTTCAGCTCAGCCGAGCAGAGTTTCGAGTTGTTCCTGTCACCATAACAACCTTGCTACTCAGCCTGATCAGTGCACAACAGGCTCTGCATCAGTGGCAGCCAAGACACTGCTCTGCAATCAGTCCGATTGCTGTACGAGCCTCTTATCAAGCTGCAAGCACTAACAGGGCCTGAAGCACAAATCAGATTCTGCTCATGAATAAAAAAAAGGAAGAAAAAACAGAAACCGACTGCCAGCTTTAATTCAACAGGGCAAAAGGGAATTAATGTGGTTAAGAGGAAGTTGGGCTCTGCAGTTCATGTATTGTGTAATATAAATGATGCCCTTTACCTTCTAAAAGCAGTAATTAGATCTCTTAATCAGAAAATATTGCTTCCTGTGTCTCCAAACAGCGTATCCTGAAGCTCTGCCTCCTCTAATGACAGACTGTTCCCTTTTTTGAACCATCTTGTACTCTTTTAGTCCTTCAAATCTTCTTGTTACCATGAAAAAAAGTCAGTTTTCAGATTTGCAGTGATCATAATTTAGACAAGAGTTCCTTTTTGTTTTTTTTACATCAAATGCATTTTAGCAATTGTCTTTTATCTCATGCATCTGACTCTGGTTTCTTGAGCCACGTCATCACTTTCTGGGGATTCTGCTGAGACTTCCTGCTTCCTGTTATGGATACTGTGTGTGTGGTTGAATTCAGGTCCTCCAAATTCTAATTAAACCTCCTTCCATCATCGCTCTTGTGAAAAGTGCGCCATGTTCCGCTGCATATTCATCACGCGGCGTACTCCGGCTGATTGATCAAATCACGGTTTTCCTTCCTGTGCCCTCCTCTTCTCAACTTCCTGATTGCTGAAGAGCTGTGCAAACAGAGTCTTTGTTGCCTCACAGCTGCTTCCTGTACTCTGAGGAAGATTTTTTTCTTGGCCGTGGTTCGTCTTCACAGTTTCTGTTTTAACACTGGTTATTGGAAACATGCAGATCGTTCCTTTTGTTTTCTAGTAAAACCTAAAGAGTGACACGTCGTCCTTTGAGCAACCTCATTCCTGTGTTTTGATTAGTGAGGAGCCAACACAAATGCTCAGGTAATGAATTTGGGTTTAAAACAAAAGCCCACGCAGCTCCCTTCCTGTGGTTTCTGAAGCTGCAGGCACATTTACAATACAAACAGAATAAATTATTTCTACCTTTGGAAAATGAATTAATCTGTGAAAGAAAACAAAAGACGATTAATACATTCCCTCAGTGAGGCTCAGGAGGAGGGCTAAGCTGACGACAATGTAACTGTATCTGACTTTTATGTGACTGACATTTTCCCTATCTAAAGGTGTTGTTCTGCTGGACGGTTGCCATGGTAACAATCTTCTGCTTGCTCATCCATTCCAAGTGGACAGCTTTAAAAGAGGGTCAGGTTATCTTGGTACTTTTATTTAATATAACGGCGTCTGACTGACATTTAAGGGTTTTGGTTCATTCTTGTGCTAAAACTTTGAAGGTATTTATTAACAGGCACACACAGGGCCCTAGGTGGGGTGGAGCCCTTTTTGCCTTGCAATAAAACGTGCCCTCTCTATTTTTGAAGTAAAATTAATACATGTCTGTTAGTTACAAGAAAAGAAATGTGGCTACAAAACCTCCCGGTATTCTATCGAACCCATGTTCTTGTAATACAAGGGTTGCTGCTTCTGTCTTTGCTGCTCCCCAAAAGACTCAGATCCGCCAGAGAAAAAGAGAGAGAGTTAAGGACAGCCGGGGACAGCAAGAGAAGCTGCCACCTAACGGAGAACTGAAGAGACTGTGAACAGTGAAGCAACTTGAACTTATGAGTTCTGGTCTAAATATATATTTTGGTTAATAAAACAGAAAAAACGCGCTACATTAGTTGAGGAGTCACTGTTTACTCTGGCTGATTTCATTCACATGTAATACGTGCAGCCTAAATGTGCATTGCTGTATTGCCCGCACATATTTTAAGTTCGTCCGAGGCTGAATGTCGTTACTGGTCACACGTATTTCATGTTAAAGCCTTATTACCTGTCACACACATGTGTGGCATTTATTCTCAGCAGTTGACTCATCCCTGTGAGCTGCAGACACAGCCGAGCTCGAGAACCATTTGGTGTACTTAACTTTAACCGTAACAGTAATCATAACTTTAACCTTTTATGCGGGTCCGTGCGGCAATCATAGCAGCTCAGGAACGGCTGCACACATTTAGAAAATTACATCAGAATAGTCGCTTTCTTTTACTTTTCCAGACGTCTGAAAACGGCGCATCAATTCAACACATAGCAGCTGGTGCAGGGACAGGAAGTTGGGTACTGAGTACAAAATAAAACACCAGGGCAATTTTGTAAACAGTATTTGTGGCAAGTTCACAGCTTCCTCACTGTGGGGCTGACACTAAATTTATCTATTTAATGTATTTTTTTTTTATTAAAGTAGCCTTCTTTAAACTCTGATTCGTTCAGTTTCACATTCTTTTGTATTAAAATCTTTCCAGTCACAACAAAAGCCTGTTTGGAGGATTAGATGCTAAAGAGAATTTGGCTGTACTTTGCATCAGGATCAAACCTTATTGTCTGATTTATACAAAAAGCATCATTTCAAGACTTTTTGTGAAACAAAAGGTATTCAATAGGGGTGTAACAATTAATTGATTTCTATTTCTATGATCCAGACTGACCGATTTGGCTGAGGTGAGTTAGTAATGGAATCAGATCGACCAACACCGTTTTAAAATCCATTTTAAACTAAACAAATCCCTAATCAATATTGGGGAATAACATTTGGATGCTATAGGTTTATTTTACTAGAACAGAAAAACAACCAGGTGCATCCCAACGGACAAAACATGTGATGGCAGAAAAAACTGATCAGTCCATCATTCCAGTCCAATGTGGGGAAACACTTTGAATTTAGCAAAGACATGTGACCATACAGTGTGCTAGAATGTTCTAATAATGTTCCCTTTGGAGTTGGATGTGTCAAAACAACAGTGGGCTGAACTTTAGGAAACTAAAATGTGAAAGGATTTGACATTCATTCTAGTTTCCCTGTTTGTTTGGACACTTATTTCATTTTCACTTGATTATCTTGAATAAATAGAAGGAATCTGGAAAACTTCACCTGCACTGTTCAATACCAGGTATTTCTCTCACACTGGTTGAAGTTTTGGCTAAAGATGTCCGGGATCCATTTTAGGTCAGTGAATCCAGATCAGCAACCACATAATATGAATCAAATACTTGCTAAAACTAATATTACACCCCTAGTATTTAAGTCTTTTATACAGGTTATTTTTCTTCTAAAAGCTCCTCCTCCTCACATATCAGAATGAAGCTGCTTTTCTTTGCTTCACAATCCACTGGGATTACATTTATTGCAGAAACAGTTGAAGATAACTGACAAAACAACACAGTTTTCCCCTTTTCATCAGTCACAAATGTGTCAAGCATGTTTCCGACATTCGGCGTTGCCTTAAACAAGAAAAAGATCACAAGTTGGCAAATGAAAATTCCAAAAATCAGTGGTCTGCCAGTCTAATTTATGTTTTGATTGCAAACTGATTATGTCTGACCGCACAATTAGGACACAAAGGACATTCTGCAATTCTGTACCTGCAAACAAAAAAGCAGGGCAGCAGCTGCAACATCGCTTTTTTGGTAAAGAGAAAACAATCCACAGACCGTCACTTGGCAGAACCACAGCATACAGGGATTAATTGCTCCACTGTTGATACTTGAACACCTGCAGTTTTAGCACACACCTGGGCAGTGCAAGCTTCAGGTTTCATGCCCAATATAACATGGTAGCCTGCTTTAGCTTTACATTAATCAGACATTTTACAAGAGTTTTATTTTATGGTTTTTGCAACTATCAGCAACTTTTTAGCACAAAAACATCCAGATACAAGGTATAAAGTAGAACTTTTTATATGTGTGTCATCCATGAACTGGGCCGGTTTTCAAAATAAAGTTCTGTTTTAACTACATGAACGAAGAGGAAAACTTCTTCTCATATGTGTTACATTTAAAGGAACACACTGAAACAAGCAGTCCAGGATTCTGTAGGCTTTCAAACCTCAAATTCTGATGATAAAATGTGTCTTTTTTACTGCAAAAAACACAAACATCCAAACCGTTTCTTTTGTAGGATCAGATGTGTATAGATAAAATGAAAATGTACTCATTTAAAAGCAAAGAAAAAGTCAAACTGATGCGGAAAAAACTGACGCACCTCCGCTTACGTGTCCCTAGGATTTATTCCAACTGATATCTCAAAATGTCATCTCTGGTTTTGTTTATTTAAAAAAAAATGTAGATTTCACAAAAAATCAAAAAAAGTTTTTTCTATTATAAAAAATCTTATGTAAAAGAGGGAAATATCATCCAGTATGAAGACAACCAAAGATTCTGAAATCATTAAAACCACTTTGAATCTGTCTATGCATTTATTTGTTAGTATAAAGTTTAGCCTGAAATACAAAAGGGGTTTATATAAATTTAAATGTCCCCCTGTTGTAATGGTATTATCTGTCTAACAACAGAGGGCATCGGCTGTAATCTGTTTAGTGTTTACAGGCTAAAGGACAAGGAAAAGGGCGGAGTCACATCTGGTTGGTCAGAAGGAGTTCAATACCTAAAGTATGCCTGCAGTTTCAGGCAGTTTTTTAAGTCGATAACATCTTCAAAATAGGAATAATATGATTTAAAGATGTTCTGCAACATTTCACTAGTGAGGTTTGGATAACTGGGTTAGCTGTCTTCAGAGTGAAAAATAAAACAAACACCAGGCGACAGCAGCTAGCTGTTTGTGTACTTGAATTTATTAATTACTAGAGTGTAGTATTTTTAGCCTAATATGCTAAAGAATCTTATGTATAAGATAAAGATACTTTAT
The DNA here is from genome assembly GCF_053564925.1 of Oryzias latipes. Lineage (NCBI taxonomy): Eukaryota > Metazoa > Chordata > Actinopteri > Beloniformes > Adrianichthyidae > Oryzias > Oryzias latipes. The sequence goes on along the minus strand of NC_136256.1, from coordinate 26,265,481 downwards.
TGATCCCAACCTGGGAAACTTGGCCTTTGCAGCAGCAGTGTGCGGGCTAAAGTAACTACAATGTGTACATCATCAACAGCAGTAATGCAGCTTATCTCTGGCACAAGGAAGCTGTTTTACCGATGCATTTTCATCGGCTCTAATGCAAATACTTCAATATTCATCCGCTTTCAACATTTGTTTTGCAGGCATTGTCATACCTTGCATTGGTCAGTTGGTCTGTGTGGAGCTCTGCTCCGTTGTTTGGATCTCTGCTTCTGGCATAGCAATGTGTTTGGCTCAGATGCTTCTCCCCTCATGCATCTGCTACCTGAGCGAGTCAGCATCCAGGTCTGCCTCACTACAACCCTCACGTACATTAAGGCATATGCTGTATTGAGCAACACAATCCAGATTTATCTCTGACAACGTTTTAGGCTTTAGTTCACCGGGTCGCCTGACGCTCAGTCACTCGTTCCCTCACTCACCGAGTTTTCTGTGACAAATAGAGGTGTTCCTGCCAAACAAAGTTTTCTGTTAACAAAAGGAGGATTTTTGGTACAGTGCACCCAGGAACAGGCAAAACCAGGGATCCACATTGCTGTTTGTCACTGCATCTCAGTCCTCTGGCAGTAGGTATTTTTCAGCAAGACGGATTGATGCATCAGTGTGGCACAGCACTACAAATAGCCTGCTGGTATCTATACATAGCATGCTTTGAGCTCTTGTTTTAGAGGATAAACTGCACCTCAGAACTGCAGCTTCCCTGTCTATGTTTTCCCAGGATTAAAGAGAAAAACATATTTAGAAGAAGTACATCATTGCATATGGGATTTTGGATGCATTTTTCTTTTTAGTTAAATTTGATCAGATATTACAATAAAATGATGCATCACTAAATATTGTTTGTTATCAAAGACCAAACTGTGAACCTAAAACCTGTTTTGTGTGATTTTCAAATTTGGCTAATATTTTCTACAGAGTTTAAAGAAAATCCACAAAATTAGAAAAGGCCACCATGGTATAATTAGAATTTGTAATTTTTGCTTTGTATTTGCATTTGAAGACCCACTCCAATGAAAATTGTTTTAACATGTTCTGGTGGCATTTTTCTGATAATGGAGGGCATAGATAAGGAAAATTAAGCCTAAAATAACATTTTAAGGGTGAATGTCTAATGAACTCCTGCCGCTCTGCAGAAGGTATGTCCTAGAAAATGACACAGATTTTTGAATTTTGGATAAAATCTGCAAAAAAATGTATCAGATGGGAGACTTTAAAGATGTGTGATCTATGCAACAATGGAGATAAAGTGATGATTTGGAAAGAGAAAGCAGCTTTTTTTATGTAGATGAAACAAATACAAACAAACACTTTTGCTTTGTTTTCCAGTGTCATCCTGAAAAAGAGGTGCGCTCTTCCACAACAACGGCTGCTGTAATGTGTGCAGTAGCTGCTTTGCATGGTCTGGCTCAGCATATGTTGCTCTAAGCTGCAGCGTTAATGATGCTTCCACAGATGCTGGAACCTGAACGCAACATGCATTAATGCAGCAGCTGCGTGTCATCCCAAATGTTGGCATGCATGTGGCCACTGACACGAGCCGCTGTCATGTTTGTAAAATACAGTTTTAATCAAATGAAGCCTTTGATAGGAGTTTAAAAGCCCCCATAAATTACAAATGCAAGCCGTTGTGTTTTATTTCTATGAATGCTGTTGATTTATTTTTTGAAGCAGCGGAGTAAATTGAAGGAAAACCTGCAGTTTCTTCTGTCTATAAACAAACAGCGTCTCTGACCCCTTTAAATGAGGGAAGTACATTTACTAATTATCTTTAATAGAAGGAGAACTGTGTGCGAAACTGTTTTTAGCTCAGCCTGTTTTCCCATCGCACCTGGATTATCAAAGATTTTCTCTCAAGTGCGCAGAAAAACATTGTAGGAGGACTTTTAAATTAGAACGCATCATTGACTCTTCATATAGCAAATAGACCTTGAAATTATTTTTCCTCTGGGAGGTGTTCTGCTGATAAAACCCAGAGCTTGCTTCTGTTTGGAGGAGAGGAAATTTAATAATAATAATACTAAACTTTATTTGTAAAGCACCCTTCAAGATAAAAATCACAAAGTGCTTCACAGTAAAACACAGAATATAAAAAGAATTATGAAAAAAGCTATTTAAAGAAAATACGCCCCCATGTCCTGTCCAGCTGTTTTTTAAAGAGTTTGCATGTTTGTATGACGTTTACAGCGGTTGATTTAACAGCTGGTTTCAGCCTCAGCGTGGAGCTGCAACCAGCTATTATTCTAGCTGTTGAATCACTGATAGATAATTTAAAGGATTAATCACGGTTATTCTGGCAGCAGTTATTTCTGCCTCAGTGTTTTGGGTTTTCTGTGTTGATGCAGCTGGAAGACGTCGCAGAAAGATCTTTGTGTTGACATTTCTAAATATATATAAATGATGTTTTTTAACCGGCTGGATCCCTTTCAGGGTCACGAGGTCGCCGGAGCCCGTCCTGGCTGCTGTCAGGCGTAGGCGGGGGACACCCTGGACAGGTTGCCAGTCCTTTACAGTCCACACAATACTCCCACACACACACACACACCTATCTGGGGACACTTTAGAGTCCCCAGTTGACCTCTGAAGCAGGTTTTGGGACTGCGTGAAGAAGCTGGAGCATCCGGGGAAAACACGCAAACTTCACACAAAACGGTCCCAGCTGGGATTTGAACCAGGGCCACAGTCAGCCTGACAATTCTCCAACACATTAGTACAATTTTTAGTTTTCTGCGTTTAATTATTTTTATTTTGACCAACTTTAGAGTGAGACAGTGTGCAGTTTTGTTTCCTTTACTTCCTTTTTTTTTGCAGTTTTTTTAAAAATCTATTCCACAAAGTTGTCATTATTCTTATTGCAGGGTAACTGTAAAATTCTGTTTTGTTTTTTGCATACTATGTTGTCAGAACGTTTTCGCCAGCTCTGCTCCAAAAATGAGTTTCTGAAACATTTTGTTGTACGATCCAAAAAAAGAAATAGTATAATTATTAAATGTCACAAAGAAGATTATGTTTGCTGAACATTTTCCCATATTTTTTACTCTATAATCAAGTAAAGTCAGTAAATTATTCCGGTTAGATGTCTGACATTTTCTCTGGAACTGTATGTCAAGAGCTCCTCCTCTTTTCCTTTGAAAGTGTTTTTCTCCTTCTTCATTTGGGCCACTTTCTAAAAAGTGGCTTTTGTGCAGAACATGTAAGGTCTTACTTCTGCCTCTGACCTTTTTAAATCCTTTTAAAGATAAGGTTTCAGAAACGTTGGAGTTCTGGGCTGTGCGAGCCTAAAGCTTTAGTCTCAACCATATTTGCGGGTGAATGCAGAGTTTCTGCAGGTGAAAAATGGGCAAACTTTATACACTTAATCTTATCTGAATGTTATTTGTGGAGAGATTCCTAGTCAAAGTCATTTAATGTAGTACGTTTATATGTTTAACCTTATGTGTTATTTTTCTATATATCTGCATTCGATTTTAAGACCTTTATGAGTGGATTTTCAGCGCCATAACTGAAATTAAAGATCATTTTAAAGCATATTTGTTCAAAAATAATGTTTAACTATCACTGTTGTTTTAATCTAAGATTAGAAAACAGCTTTGTTGAAACATTTAAAATCCACTCAATCATCTTTAGACCTATTTTCAAAGTTTTCCCAGTGGTCTTTTAACCCTCATCCGTACACGTGCCAAGACTGACGAATCTGTGCACGTGGGGTCCATATAGACCCCAACACTTTATTGTGAGCTTTGTTGCTGTCATCGATTGCAAGGTTGGTTCAAAATTGTTTTAATTTGTTGATAGCAGAAAGCAAAAAAATCATCATAAACAGTTTTTGTAGTTTTATTTCAAGATAGCAAGTAAATAAAAAATAATGATAATAATACACTTTTTTAAATTTTTTGAGGGAATTTCAACAAAAAAAACTTTCTAAGGATGTTTTTCCAACATCAGAATAAAACTGCGGTTATCCGATTTATGAAATTAAAAGGGAAAAAGTCATCCAGGCGCACAATTTTCAGTCTGATTGAGAGGTCCCCAAGTCTTCACTTGGTCAGGATGTGCAGCCTTTCACTCAGAAAATACGCAACTAGCTTCTCTGTTTGTCTCCCTCATGATAATGTCTAAGATTTCATCAGTCGGGTATAACCCAAAGGCATTTTTGATGTTGTCAACTCTTCCCCCTGCTGTTACACTGACCTGGTGGTGTATAATCTCTGTAGATTGCTGGTGGGTTCCTGTTCCAAGCTTTGCTTTTTTTGCTGTGAATCATTTGAGGTTCTTTCTCTATTCTCCCTGTGCTCTTCATCTCTCACTGGTACAATATTTACCGTCTGTTGTCGAAGACCTGTCCTGCCTACATTCTGCTCTTCAACCTGGTCTTTAGCATCAACATCACTTCCCTCCAAGTCTGAACCAGACACATGATGTTCAGAACCAGGTATATAATCATTGTCATCTTCATCATCAGAATTGTCAAAATGTTAAGGTTTCGAGTCACTTTCAAGGATTCTCTCTAAAGCCTGAATTGCAGAATATCTTGCTTTGTTTCCAGCCATGTTTCATTTAGAACCTGAACAAAACAAACACATGGGAAGGAAATCTATCAACTAGCAATCAGTACATTAATGATAAAATTCATGTCTGAGAAAAAAACTGAAAAGTTGACTGAAGTGAGAAATACAACATCCTGAAATATCAGGTTATTTAGCAGTTTGGAGTTCATAAAATAATTATGAAACATAGGGGAGCAATAGTACTTGGTAAGCAGGATGACAACTTAATGTGTAAAAACTACCTAAAATACCAGAGAAAAATATTTACATACGCCTCAAAAAAATGCAAACAATGTAGTGCTGGGGTCTGCTTGGACCCTAGGTGTACTGTTTAGGGCGTTAACTACTATTGTGCCGTTTGTAGCCATAATTAAGAAACCTGTCGTTTTCTAGGACATTCCTCATTTCCCATCATCCCTTTGGGTACTTTCTTTGCAGCCCCTTACACCTCGTGCTGCAACAAAAATGGGGATCTAAATTGCAGCTGTCCAGCCGCACAGTTTTGATCCAGATTCCAGCTCGGATGAGGAAAACAAAGACGTTCATGAATCAGAATGGAGCGGAGCAGGGGGCTTGTGGCCCACCGATTACACATCTTTTTCTCTCACTCCTGTTTCACACTTAAATAAAAAAAAACAGTCAGAAAATGTGTTTCAATCTTAATTTTCTTCATTTATGTCCACCATCATGAGAAAAATGAGCAAAAAAACACGCCGAAAACACAATTTTTATTAAAATGGGTCCTTAAAATTTCATAAATGTATAAATTCAGTCATTCGATTCACTTTCTTCTTTTAACTCCTGGGTTGCATTATTGAATGGGATGAAACTAAGCAGTGAGACACGGAGACTATGCATGGCTTTTAAAACAAATTACATTTTTCTTTTATCGCCACATTAGCCAACACCCTCTTCTTTCATGTCAAACCTCCACGTCCACTCCAGCCGCCCTGCTCTAATAGAAGCCTCTTAGCATCAATAGCAGCGAGGCGAGTGATGAATTGAGATGTCAAAGGCCCGGCATCACCAGAACAAGCGGCGAGTTTTGTTGATCCCTGGCAGCTTCAAGTAAAAGTAGCCATCATCTAATAAACGGCTTCTTCTCTTTTACTGGCAGTAATAAGTCTGGCTCTTGGCGTCCTCTTGTCCGGACGATAATGAGGTGTCTCTAAGCTCGCCCGTGGGCCTTTTTTTCACAGCTGCTCTGCCAAATGTGCACTTGTGAACATTTAATTATACTCTGATATGAAAAGACACCAATGGCGGTCCAACAATGGTGGTGGGCAAATGCCAGTTAAAAATAATTGCAAGTCCTTTGTAGCACGTGTTGCATGTTTCCTCATTCTGGACGGCTTTAATGCTGCTTTGCCTGGGGATTATTTGACCGGTGATATGAACTGGATCATGGATAAATGACAGATCAACAGATAAAGAATGACTGATGATGGTCATTAAAGTTGGTGGCGGGGCTTTGTCATTAGGAGATTTCTCCTATCGATTTTCCGGAGGTCGCTGACATTAATTACGCCAAGAAAATCTGCTGATTAGATCATACCGCCAAGCATGATGAAATTTGAATTTTAAGTATGTTGGTGAGATGAAGACGGTGGTGAACTCCTGCTGATGGGACTCAGGGCTCATAGACGTTAATAGGGAGGAGATTTGATGTTTATGAAGATATTTAAATGTAAAATGGGTTTCATACAGCCTTACTCGTGTTTCCTAATTATCATCTCTGAGGTGTTGGCAACAGTTTCAGTCAATCGCCTGTTATACACATTGGGAAGCAAACAATCATCTGCAAGGAAATAAAAGAACATTTCTGACTGAAATTGCTTCCGACGTTGTTGATGTTTGCCGTTAAAGCGACCGTTTTTCTGTGACTCGAGGCGGGAAAACAGGCCGAAGGGCTGTTTGTTCTCCGCAGCATCAGGAACACGGCTGAAGGCTATCACAGCCGCTCCAGTTCCAACTGCAGATTTCTCACCTTGTTTGCAGTTTTCTCGGTGAGGAAACACGCGCACACAAATTAGAATACCATTACCGTTGTGGAATGCATTATAAATCCAGCTGATTGTGTTGGTTTACTGGAGGCTGGTGATAAAACTGAGTCATGTGAAGCAACTTGGGTGCCATTATGCTGCACATAATGAAAACAAAAGGAACGGTAGCTGTTTAAATTTGATAATCTATCAATGAAGGGCTGATTACAGCAGGTTCAGCAGTAATGCAGAACTGTGAGATGAGACAAAAGCACCATGTTTCCTACTTAAACACGGGCTGACATCAATGCGAAACCTCTAAGGGTGTGTGTCCTTTATTCTTTTCCCCCTTCATAGTAACACAACTCTATTGACAAAAACAAATCTTACAAGAATAAAGTTGAGAAATTATGAGAAAAAAGTCAATATTTTATGACTTTATTTTTGTTAAATTATGACTTTTTTTATCACAATTTTATAAGTTTATTCTCATAATTTTTTAAGTACGTAAATGTTGGTTTTTATAAGTGAAAAATTTAACAATTCTCTATGGGGGAAAAGTCAAACATTTACTAGAATAAAGTCATGAAATTATCAGAAAAAAGTTGTAAATTTATGAAAATACACTTAAAGAATTACAAGAAAAAGTAAAAAGAATTATGAGAAAAAGTCACACTTTTTAGAGAGTGAAGTTGTAAATTATGAGCAAAAATGGTCATTTGTTGGGAATGAGCTTCCGTTGTCCCCAAACATTCCCTGGACTCTATAAAATCTCTTTTAAAAGACAACTAGAAACTTTTGATTTTGTATTTTTGCAAATAAACTTCTGTCTGTAAAATTTAGCTCACTTACTTACTTTACACACTTTACTATTTTATGGGAATAAAATTTTAAAATTATGAGAAATAAAGTCAAACATTTACATCAGTCAATTTGGAAAATTATGAGTAAAGAGTTGTAATTTTATGAGAAAAAAATTAGTATATTTACGACTGTAAAGTTGTGAAATTACGTCCTTAAGTTAAGAGAATGAACTCGAAAAATTATAAGAAAAAAGTTAAAATTTATTGAGAATTGTCATAAAATTGTGAGAAAACGTTATTTCGTGAGAATTTTTTGGGAGAATTCTAAGTTGAAAAGTCAATATTTTACGATACTAAAGCAATAATTACAGGTTTAAATTTGAATATTTACAAGATCAATGTCATAAATGTATGAGGCAAAGTATGTTTACCAAAAAAAATATAAACAACAACAAAAGAAGAACCGCTTTTAGTTCTTCTTCAGTTAAAGAGTGCAAATGGTTAGCAGGAATTCAACATTGCTTTCACACAGAAGAAAAAATCAACTCTTTTAGTGAATCAATATTGTTTTATTAATAGTATAAACTACCAACTTTATTAAAAAAAAAAAAAAACTCTGGCTTTACGACTTTTTTCTCGTAAAAATATTTGTTTTGTTTTCTTTTTCGTTTTTATTTTTGGTGGCCCTAATACTCTGTTGTAGTTTTTCAGGCTTTGTAAAAACGAACCTATGAGCATTTTATTCATATTTGATTTTCATAAATAAGAAGAATCCTTTGTGTTTTAAAGCTGTAAAGACATAACTTTACACCTTTGTCTCATTTCATATGCATCGTTTTCATGGTGACAAGGTAAATGAGCCCAGCCTCTTTATTCCCTGTCAGTGAAATGCGACAAAGTAACACTATAGTTATACGCCGAGTAGACAAGAAGAGAAATTAGCAGCATATTTTGACAGTAATTGCTTTTTTCCAAAGCAATAGGATCACTCTGGCTGGTATTTTTCATACATTTACAAACAAATGAAATGTAGTCATAATTGCTGAGGTACGTTAATGCCAGTAAATCTCCCTCGCCAGAAACATTTTGACAAAAAGTCTCCATCAGAGAGTGTTTTGGAAACTTCAACGTTTCTTTTTTTGCTTTAAAAAAAATAATTTTGTTTATGCTCCTATGAAAGGCGAAAGCCTGCAGTCGGATCACAGCGATTCAGCTCTGCACCTTCAAAAGGCTGTAAAGGTCAAACTGTAACTTTAGAATTGAGCCGGTGTTGCAGACAACATAACCGCGTGTCCCCTCTTTTATCAGGCTCTGTATGCAGAGATGCTGCCAACAGCGGGAAGCGTCTCCCCAGAGTTCAAACGGGATGCTCTTCCCTCTCTGTTCTCGCCTCCTGCGTTAACCCTGAGCCGCCAAAACGCTGTGATGGGCTGTGTGTGTCGACAAATGCCTTCACTTGTTAAAGAAAACACCGGAACGTGAAACGACCACATACGTATAAAGAATAGGAACCAGCTGACTTCTCTGTGACTCCTAGTCCAATCATCTTTTCATGTTTCAAAGCATTTCAAAACAAACAATCTGAGTAAAGACATACTCAGAAATGTAATTTTGAGCTTCATTTTCATAATATTATGAAGAAAAATGCCACAAGATCATGTAAAAACACCATTTGGATCTTTTTAATAACGATTTATAATAGTTAACACTTTCACAAATCAAACCAAACGGGATTTGCACATCTAATTTGCATCCTTCCCCTCTGTATGAGCGTGCATCATATTGATTCCTGTCTAAATGCATGTTGATAAACTTGAAATTCTCCCCAGAAGATTCTCCTCCATGTTGGTTTTGGACTCTGCCTACGAGTCGCATCATCATCACGTCACGGGCCAAAGCTGAGGGAGTTGGTTGAGTGGTTGCAAAGTCTGTGCCTGAAACGCACTACTGCCAGACCGCCACGCTCAAAACGTAGCGCAGGGCCTCCGATCATGTCTGTTGAACACTATTCGTGCTACAAAGTCTCTGGTGGTTGCCTGCCCAAAAATGTGTTCATAAGCTTGACGCCCCGGCTGCGTGTGGGAGGAGCTTTCAGCTAATGTTTTCAGCATTATCGCTCATTTACGATGCATGATGATGCACAGATGATGTGAATAGATCAGGTTTATTCCTTTTGGAAAGTTCTACAAAAACATCGGTTATCACGTCTCCACAGCTGACTAGGGATGGGTATCGTTAAGGTTTTAGCGGCACTACTACTCCTATTGATACTGCTTATCGATCCGGTATTTTAACGATACTCTTATCGATACTTTTTGAGGATGAAAAATAATTAAATAAATAACAAATTAAGAACATAAAGTGTTTTATTTCCTAATTATGAAACAACATTGTTTTTTTAACAAAACATTTTACTTTATACATTTTTACAACTTGAAAAGTAAAATCCATGAAAAAAGACGTTGTTTAAAGAAAAATAAACAGCAATGTTTTGACATTTTGCTGTCATGATGTAAATAGATAACAAATTAAATAAACTGTTCACTCTAAAATAAAATACAGTTGCCCAGGGCAACATGGTACATATGCAGGTAGATTGCAGAAAGCCAACAGTTCTTCATTCTTCGGCAGTTCTTCTGGAGGAAGATCATCGTATCAGCTTTCTCTGGCTGTAGTCGGGACCTCTCCTGGCTTATAGTGTTCCCTGCAGTTCAGAACACCCCTTCAGAAGGGGTGGAGAAAGGGGTTTGGCTCTTTCCGCCATCCTTTGGTAGCGTTCGTGTGTGCACTGCCTTGTCTTGTGTGCGAGCGGGCCGCGTACCGTCTGTACAACAGCCCCGCCCCCCGTGCACAAAAATAGCCAGACCTCTCCTCTTCAGCAAAAATAGCTAAATTAATATCATCATTAATTAACGGAAAATTGACTGACTTGGTGAGTTAAATATGACAGATAACGTTTATATCTTGTGGGACACAAAAAACTGCGACTTCTCCAGTACCGGTAGCAGAACCGGTGAGGTTACCGATGATGCGGCCTTGAAGAATGTTGCCCCGGGGCTCGTTCAATACCGGGGCTCGCTACCCATCCCTACGTCTGACCCAGTTTGAAGGCTTGCTGTCCTGCATTAATCGAGAGGGTAAAAATAAAAACAAGAATAAAATCAGGGGACCTTTTTTCATTATTGTCTCAATAAAAATAAGAAAAATATCATATTTCAGGAGGCCCTAGCAAGCTGGCTCGCCATCCCGCAGTGGTTCTCTGTCTGGCTGCCAGCGCTTCTCCCGTGAGCCGGCATGGTGATCGCGATCGCTTTAGCTCCATCGGCCCTGCGACAGACTGTCCAGGGGGTAGCCGGGACGGGCTCCAGAAACCCAGCTGCCCCAAAAGGGATACAGCGGGTTAAGAAGATGGAGTGGAGTTCAAGAGGAGAATTGCGGGATCGATCCACCATATTGGATGTGTATTCCACCCACTGTCACTGAAAATGTCATGCCCCATTAGTTGACGTGATCCAGCAACCTTGCTGGAGTTCAGATGTTTTAACTCTGGCCCACTTTGCCGCTCAAATAGTGCCGCAGGACCCCTGTACCTTTGACTTAACATTGAAACTGGTTGTCTCTTTTACGCGATGTTCGGTGTGAACGCAGCTTTAGACCAGTGGCTACATCGGTTATGTCTCATTGTGCTTTTAGTAATACTGTTTTTGTATTTATTCTTCTTTCTTTATCGCCAGAATCATCTTCACATCGCCATCCTGCTGATTACAAGGTCTGAGCAGGCCGCAGTACACTTGTTTGCTCCTCCCTCCACTCCTATATCCCTTCCAGTGCTCCTCTCTTATCTAGAAAAATGTCTTCACCACTGCCATTTCCATTCTTTCAGTAGGGCCTACCATCATCTGTCCTTCTGCATTCCTGTCCTCAGCACCAAACAGCTTCGCCCTACATTCTGAGTTTCTGCTTTTCCTTTTCTCGCTCCGCTTAAACGCCCGCCTTCCTCCTCTTTGACACTTTTGGTGGTTGTTGTTAACCTGACCTAGTTCTGAAAGTTTAGTTCACGATTCGATTTTATCCAGGCTTGGGAGCAGCACACCAAAGCACTGCCTAGTGGCCCCCCTGAAGTTGCATTGTCTTAGCATTTTGTGTTCCCCAAAGTCTATTTTTACAAGTTTACTGCTTCGAACCGCTCTAGGAGTCAAATCAGTGAACACGTCACGAGTCTCACTACCAGATTAACGCCAGGTCCAACGCTGTAAGTGAAATGTTAATTAATCCTTTTCAGCTCCTGCAGAAGATCCCTCGGCATCCGTCGCATTTCACAAAGATATTTCCCTTTGCCTCTTGGTCATTAGACAACAAAGCAGAATGGCATTTCACAAAAAGGTAGCCTCAGCCCTGCGCAGCATTGTTACGCCAGAAAAGAGAATCCAGTAAGACAACAATGGCATTGTTTCAGGATAATGGGGTTGTTAATGGAGATTGTGATTGTCTGTGGAAAATGAATGATGAATACTGCAGAGCACATTAACCTTCATTGCAGGTCTGACCTGGCCAGATTGTGGAAAGTAGAACAATTAACAGCCAGGATTAATGGAAAACGGTGTTTAGAAGTGCTTTAGCTTCACATCAGAGAGGTTTTTTCAAAAATACATTTGTTTTAAACTTGTTAACAATTACAAAACAATGAATATGATACAAACATATAGAATATACTAACAACAAGAACTACACTATCATAATGCTAACGGTGCAAAATGTGTTTGAAACAAAAAGGTGACAAAGCAGGTGAACTGATAAGGAAAGTCAGACACTTACATATGCAGAGGGAAATGAACTGAAATGAAGACAACTGTGACTCAGGATAAACCTGATGTGACTGACAAAAGAGGCAAACTGACCAAATATGACCAAAAACCAGAACAAAACGGACAAATTCCAAACCAAGGTTCAAAATCCTCACAGCCCCTTAAGAAAAAGCTCTATAAATATATTTATAATATAGTATAAGATGTCTATAGCTACATTTCCATTACACATACGAGCAAAACTTCATAGAAAAACCACAATTTCGCAACTCACCAGATAAGTCATTCAAAAACATGGCGATGAATGTGAACAATACTTTGATTGACAGCAGATACATTCACGTTTCTGCCACAGCACTAGCGCTCATCATCATCTATCAGAGGAGACGTCTGCGTTTTGTTCAGGCCATGGAGCAGCCAGCTCCTCCCACGTGGGAGGGGCTACAGATGAAGGCATTTTGGGAAATGGTGGATGGTGATTTTCCAGAGGTTGTACATGAGCTTGTACATGACAAGCTCAACTTCTGATGAGCGGTGTGATGCTGTGGGACCTCTGGTGGCGCCCGCTGTGCAGCGACAAGGCAGCCAGTTCCTCCCAAGAAATCCATTGCCATCTTTTCTCATTTTTGAATTTGCAGTTTTGTGAAATCTGTCAATTTCAAAACTCCTCAAAAACCACAATTTTCTTCGACAAATTTGTGTTTTTTCCAAATAGTCAATGGAAACGCAGCTAGTGTGGCTCCGCTGATGTGTGAATGCACATGAACGTCCCGATGATGGTCAGAGGCGTGCATCTACACTCGTTTGCCAAAAAGAAATCAATGTTCTAAAGAAATAAAATCAGGGTTTTTTTCCAGAAAATATGGACTTATTATGACAGTCCTTCCAGCTTATGCGCTGGATGATAAGCGACAACCGACTCTAATATTTCACGTACAATGATAAGAAAATTGCATTCACTGTAGATTTAGGATTAATATCATATTAAGAAAAAACACCACTTTTTTAATGGTTGACTTTATTTAGCTTTATACATACAAACCTTAAAAGCAGCTGAAGTTAGGATCCGGTCAGCCTCCACTTTGACCTTTAATGGAAATCTACATTACATTTGAACAGATTCTACACAAAGTCTAAGTTTAAACGGGATGCAATAATTTTCTGCATAATTTACAGAGAATGAAGATTCAATAAAATAAAGTTGCTGGTTTATGGAAACGTATACAGGCACATTTAGGTATTTTCCTACAGCAGAGCTAATCAAGCAGGCATCTGTTATGAAAATACTCCTCTGTTTTAAAGAGAAACCCATAATGAATCAGAAGTTATTTAAAAACTAAATATGATTAATCCTTTTGCGGTGGAAAATAATCTGAGGCTGACTTTAGTTCAGTGTTATAATGGCATTCTTTGGTGAAAAAACAAAACACTGTAATGTTGCCTTTATTAATTTTTACAATCGCTGTAAACATCTATTAATTATCAATTTTGTTTCATCGCCTTTTAATCATCTGTAAAATACATACAGACTGTTTTAAATTGTCTCTTCAAGATAAATTTCATGCAGTAGCATTTAAAATTTCCAACTGCAGCTTAAAAAATTAAATGCCAACTTGGGCGCCATTCGGAGCGGTCCATGAAAACATTGTCTGACAGTGGACCGGCCTGTGACCTAAGAAAGGTTAGGGACCACAGCTCTACAGATACACTCACAGCCTCAGGACTGTTTGATTTAGGAGGAAAAAAACTGCTACATCTGCTTCTAGGCATTTGTGTACAAGTTTTGCTTCTTAGGGTGCAATCACACTCGGCTTGTTTGGTCCGGTTTGTCTCTTCGGACAATCTAGCTCCATTGGGAGGTTGTGAACACTCATGGCATAAAGAAGAAAAAAAGATGAGAAACATTGGCTCCCTTGAAAATGAGTACCGTATATTTATTTGCCTTTGAGAGAACCCTGTTGAAATGCAGAATTGTACACTCTGTGGGTTCAGCTTCAAGAGGGAAATGAAGCAGCTCACAGGGCAAAGCAGTCTTGATAAAAGTTAAAAAAACTCTCACTTGTGCCGTAGTATGAAGACATAAATGTATGCTGGTCAGGCTATCAGGTTATTGCTTTGTGCATTCTTTGAAATTCCTGTTCAGACCTCCTCTTATTCAGTCTTATCCCTTAAGGAGCTGCAGTTGTGTGACTGCATGGCATGTGTAAAAGCAGATCCGATCTGATACTGTTTCCCTTCTCCTTTCCCTGATTCTGTGGAGGCTTTCTTTGAGGTGATACGAAGAATTTAAACCATAGAGGTCAGGAATGAGACGCCAGGAATTTCCTGTTTAAAAAAAAAAAGTCAAATTCTTGGAGCGTTGAAAAAAAGGGGCCTGCGTTGTTGGTCAATCAACGCCGTTGTTTGGTTTTCTGCTTATTTTTCAGTCAAATTTCACTTTGAGCAACAGCACAGCAGAAATAAACAAGCTGTGTGGTCTGTAGTCCAACGATCATCAGTCCCTTTCACACAGTAAACATTTCCACGGCCCCCTCCACAGTGGATTCTTCCTGTTCTTGTGTGCATGATTACTTTGAATTGTGCTTTGCAGAAATGTGGCTGGGAATATTTCTCCTGGTTGAAAAACAAGCGATGGATGAGATGTGGGGCGAATTTAAAAAAAAAAAGTTTAGTCAAACTACTACGGTGGACCTAAAGTCTAAATCACATTATTATATAAAGATCACAGTCACAATTAAAGAAGGTAAACAAATCTTTGAAAAACAATATTACATTTCAGAAATCAAAACTAAATTCCAGGAACCAAAACACAACTTCACAAAAATGAAACAAAACACAAAGGAAAACAAAATAATTTGCTCAAAATGAAACAAAATAAAAAATTAGAAAAGGAAGGTATTACGGGACGTCCAATCAACATAGATCAGATGATTTTGTCATGGAGAACAGCGGCTAAAGGCGATAAACCAAAACGTTTTTCTCCGCTTCAGAATCAGCAGATTCCTGTTGATCACATGGATTCACGTGGAGTTACTGTGGCTCTGTGTTATTTTGGTGTGGCTGACTAAATATACTGTGTTTTTATTTTGTTTGTTTGTTTTCTGAATTGTTTATTTTGTACGTTTTAATTTCTGGAATTTTTTTTTATTTCCAAAATGTTATATTAGTTTTTTTTTTAATATTACTTATTTTCTAGTGATGAGTTGACATTGTGATCTTTAATATTTTGTGGCGTTGAGAAATTTGTTGATTTGACTTCAGGACGGCTGTAAAACAGTGAAGGAGAGACAGAAAGCGCTGCAAACAGCTCTGACTTCCTTCCTGTGGCTTACCTGAGTCACGTCTCACGAGTGTCAATAAAATCGCGACTCATAGGCGGGACCTGTGACCCTCGAGCCGGCTCACCAAAGCTCTAATAGAGCGTCGGAGCACATTTTGACACGGTGGACTCAGTTTGTCCCATCATATTGTCCCGCAGCTCCCAGTAGTGTGAGTTTTGTTGATAAAATGAGCAGATATGTGGCAGGAGTGGCTCTGAGAGCTGACCTCTGCCGTGAGCCGTGCCCGACTCACAGACTTTGGGTTGCATCCGATCAGCTGTCACACTGATGGCGTTCATTCCCTGGAGCGCAATCCATGAGCGAGGCGAGCCCGGGAAGTTTGAACACAGTCATAAGATTTTATTTTTAAAAAGGGTTGGAGTTGAATTAAAGTAGCAATACAAAGTTTGGATCAAGATTTCCATTTCTCACTCGGTAACTTTTGTATCACGGATGCTTTTCATGCTTTAGGTCTAATCACTCGGTTTTCTGATGGAGGAAATTGGGCATTTTTTCCTCTGTTTTTGTCTCAGCTTTAGTTAAAATGCAGGTATGTGCCTCAATCATCTTCTCTATTCAAATTTTAAATGAGACAGAAAAGTTTATGTGTAACGGCTCGGAGACGTGAGTCAGGTGAGCTACTGGAAGTAAGTCGGAGCAGTTTACAGCGCCGTCCCCTCACCCAGGAAAGGCTACACTAATTCTGTTTGTCAAACAAATACAATACTGTGGAAATTAAGTCCCAGAAAGATTGCAATTCAAAAAAGAATTTAAAGTAGTTATGTGTGTACACCATGCATCTTAGAGGAGCCGTCTCATGTGTTAAAGTTTAAAATTTCCTTTTCATTTACATCAGAAGGTTATCATTTGTTTGGAAGAAGAAAAAAAAAACCAAAGCATCCGGCAAGTTAGAGTGTTTCAGCGCCGCGCTGTTCCTCCGGGAACGTGGAACAAGAAGAGTTATTGGTAACACTTTATATTAAGATTCCTTAACAAGCTTTGTTAACACATTAACAAGCATTGTAAATTAATTTATAGGGTGTTAGTAAGACATTTATTAGTACAATAAGTCTAATAAGCTTTATTAAATTACTTAGTTAACACATTTACAAGCATTATTATTAGAATGTTTTTAAGATGTTAATGATGCATTTACTGACATAATAGGTGCCTAACAAATTTGCCAGTGTTAATAAGCTTAATAAGATTTATTAACAACCTTTGTTAACAAATTAAGAAGTATTATTATTGTTTGGGGTTCTAGTAAGATATTTATTAGCATTATAGATGTCTCACACAAACCTAAGTGTTCATAGGCTTAATAATTTTATTAACTACCTTAGCAAATTAATAGGCTTTATTAATGTGTCACATGCTAATAAGATATTTATCAGCATTATAGATGTCTTGCAAATACCTGAAAGTGTTAATAAGATTTATTAACATCTAAAGTCAGACCATTGTCTTCTAAATCCATATTACTAAACTGCTTATAAGCTTTACAAATGTATTAATTAACTTTGTTAATAGGTTATTAATTGTTTTGCAGCACCTCGTCTAAAGTGTGGACGTTTTTTAGCACAAACAACCACAAAGCATAAAGATTGTAAAAATAACTTTATGAAATTAAAAGAGACTAAACATACACAAAACTTTCTGTGAAAGGTATATAATAATTTAATTCAGATAAATAAAAAAAATTAAAAAACATATATACTGGTGTTGGATGACTCTAGCATCATAGCTAATAAGGATAAAGTATTAGCATCTATCCTGAGTGAAACATTCATTGCAAATCCCATCACCAGGAGACAATTCTCTGCATTCAATGCCAACTGCATTCAACCACTGTTGCCTTGCTTCAAAGTCCACAAGAAAGTTGCACAAGCCAGTCATTTTTGAAGAACGAGGACAATAAACCTACAGGAGCCATGCTAAAGTTAACACGCTAACCTGCCCATCTTTGATTCATAATAAAAGATGGGCAGGTTAACTAATGTCACCATTGGCTAATGAATCTGTCAATCAAACGCATCAGCAAAACAGGCGTGCTCACTTTCAGCCAATTGAATGGCCTCTTAGACTTTGCTTTCACACAGGTGACGAAAAAAGCCCCGCCCATCTTTGATTCTGTACCGGTCGGTCGTTAGCGTGTTAGCTTTAGCATGGCTCCTGTAGGTTTATTGTCTTCGTTCTTCAAAAATGACTGGCTTGTGCAACTTTCTTGTGGACTTTGAAGCAAGGCAACAGGGGTTGAATGCAGTTGGCATTGAATGCAGAGAATTGTCTCCTGGTGATGGGATTTGCAATGAATGTTTCACTCAGGATAGATGCTAATACTTTATCCTTAATATTAGCAATGATGCTAGAGTCATCCAACACCAGTATATATGTTTTTAATTTTTTTTATTTGTCTGAATTAAATTATTATATATCTTTTACAGAACGATTTGTGTATGTTTAGTCTGTTTTAATGTCATAAAGTTATTTTTACAATCTTTATGCTTTGTGGTTGTTTGTGCTAAAAAACGTCCACACTTTAGATGAGGTGCTGCAAAACAATTAATAACCTATTAACAAAGTTAATTAATACATTTGTAAAGCTTATAAGCAGTTTAGGAATATGGATTTAGAAGACAATGGTCTGACTTTAGATGTTAATAAATTTTATTAACACTTTCAGATATTTGCAAGACATCTATAATGCTAATAAATATCTTCCTAGCATCCGACACATTAATAAAGCCTATTAATTTGTTAAGTTAGTCAATAAATCTTATTAAGCTTATGACCACTTAGGCTTGTGTGAGACATCTATAATGCTGATAAATATCTTACTAGAACCCCAAACAATAATAATAATTCTTAATTTGTTAACAAATGTTGTTAATAAATCTTATTAAGCTTATTAACACTGACACATTTGTTAGGCGCCTATTATGTCAGTAAATGCATCATTAGCATCTTGAAGACATCCTAATAATAATGCTTGTAAATGTGTTAACTAAGTAATTTAATAAAGCTTATTAGACTTATTGTACTAATAAATGTCTTACTAACACCCTATAAATTCATTTATAATGCTTGTTAATGTGTTAACAAAGCTTGTTAAGGAATCTTAATATAAAGTGTTACCGAGTTAGGGAAACTTGAAGGCCATGTATACAAGAGTGTACAAACAAGACAAATACATCTGCTGCTCCCATTAAACATGAAGCCAATGAAGGGAGCACTATCTGACAGCTGGAACACCGAGAATTGATCACGTCTGCAAGTGACGTGGAACATTTGGAAGTTTTTTCTTTTGCTCAAGCAAAAGTTACAAATCTTTTTATCGTAGTATTTTTTTTTCCCATCAAAAAAGGAACTTGAGATGTCTCCAGGCCTGCATGTGTCTCATCTACATACTCTTAGTCTAAAAAAAATGACCAGCTCCAAAATGTGGGGGTGACAGTCCTCAAGTGAAAATGTGTTTTTGATGGCAGAGGTCGGAAGAGGAAAAGCCTGACTGGTTTAGGATGACAGAAAGACAACCGTATCTGAAATAGCCGCTCGTTATGCCTAAGGTGTACAGAAGACCACTTCTGAAGCCACAAGTGTCAAACCTTGAAGCAGATGAGCTGCAGTTGGAGACCACTCTAAATGTCACTCCTGTCAGCTAAAAATAGGAGGCTCTGGCTAGAGTTTGCAAAATCTCACCAACACTGAACCATCAAACACTGGAGAAATGGTGTCTGGACAGAGAAAACACTGAAAACATGGATCCATCCTGACTCATGTCGGTAAAAACCTCACATTTAAAGCACCGCAACTCACCAAGCATGGGATTTTTCATAAAACCCTGTTGTATTTTTCCCTCCAACTGTCTTTATTTTAAATTAAAACACATTTTTAGGTTAGAAAAGACTTGTCATCTGACTTATTCGCAGAAGTCCTGCAGCACGTTTCGAGCTCTGGGCGACACTGTGTGTTTTGGGTGGAGCAACAACATGGCAAAAATTCTGACTCAATGTGTCATTTTTGCAATTTTTCCAGAGTTCAAATATCAGAACATTGGCATAAAAGTTTGCGTTGCATCAACCAAACAGAAACTCAGCTTTGGCAGTGACGTGTTAAAACCCTTGTGCTATCCTATGACCCCACCCTTACATTGACGTGTTCTCCCTACCATGACAAAGGTGGATAAAGGTGGAAAGATTTCATGTAATCCATGAACACCAGTGAAGATCACAAATTATTGAAGAAAAAAGGTTCAGATCACTGTCTAGTGCAGTTTTTCAACCAGTGTGCCGCAGCACACTAGTGTGCCGGGCTGTGCCAGTCTGTATTGATCGACAGCCCGGCACACTAGTGTGCCGGGCTGTCGATCAATTCAGACTGAGTTTTTTTTTTTTTGGATGCTGGTGTGCCGCGGGGTCTTTTTCAAGGTTAAAGTGTGCCGTGGCTCAAAAAAGGTTGAAAAACACTGGTCTAGTGGGTGTAGATGACCCAACTCCCAATGTTAAAGTGCCTAGGATAGGAAGGGTTAATGATGTGATCAGTGGGTGGAGCCAAAAATCAACATAGAAGAGAAGTGCATCCTTGGCGTTTGTGCATCCAGCTTTATGATACTTTTCTTGTTTGTACAGAGACAATGATAAAAAAATTCCTTTAATTCTATTCTTATTTTTTTCTTCCTTGGACTAATGCATTTATCGGTGTTTATCAGACCGTATTCAGGAAGTTGGAGACTTTCAGTTTTACTTAACCCACGGCTAACAGCATTAGATCCAAAATGTTGACCAAAACCAACTTCTTCAATGTCTATATTTTTTACAAAAGCTGACGGTGAAGCAGTTTACATGTACATGCTGTTCTATACGTAAGGGTTAATTGCCGACAAAGTGTGCATTATCACTAATGCACGCCGTGGAAACCTGAACCGTCCTCCGGTTGCGTCCGCGAAGTGCGTTAAAAAGTAATAGCGCACACTTCGAAGGCCATTAACCCGTAAAACCATGGTCACTTAACAAAGCAATTCATATTAACCAGTTTTTAGTCCTTAATTTTTGTTTTTTTTTCCGATTTGGTTCGCTTTTCTCACAAAAAGCGAACTTGCGCAATGCGCCGCATCACGTAACAAATGGTCCGCGTCGCGCTGCATCACCGCTGCAGTCAAGATTCGCCGATATATATATGCTGATCGTCCTGATGGGTTGAATAAAGCATCAGTTCAGAGAGAAAGTTCACCTCTTACTGCTTGTTTTTGTCCAAATGATGAAGCAAAAGGTTGTTTTAAAGAAGCCGGTGCAGTGATACAAAACATTTAAGTTAGGTGACCGGAACTTCTTTTTTCACCGTGCGGTTATCAGGTTTTAACGCACACCCAGAAGCCAATCGGAATCGAGTATTCACCCGGACCATGGTATAAATTTGCAGATGTGACATAAATGACATGATAGTGTTGGCATGTTTAACTGGCATGCGTTCAGACGTCAGCACGATTCATTTAATCATGCCAGAGCGTGAAAACGCAGCAGGCCGGATGCATTTCCTGCTGAAGGGCGCCGGTATACTTCCAGGAACCTGTTTTTTTTTAATCACCAATTATAAAACAATTGAATTTGTTTTCTTCAGGAAAACCCATATGTATGTAAATGGGACCCATCGTCTGAGTTTATTGAACTCACCTCAATTGTTCTGGCTGTCGTGGTTTCTGAGATAGTCGGTCAGAACTGAAGAGTGAGGGATTTTCAGAAAAATGCTAAAGCATTTTCGTTTTACATATTCCAGGCTGCTGGTATGTGACCTTCAGAATACATTTGGTGAAACAGGAATACTGGGTGGAAGGGGACACCCACAGTAAGGCAGTCATGTTCTGTTTTAACAATCACGCTGCCTCAGGGGGATTTTTTGATTTTGTTTGCTTTTTCCTACGTAACTAATAAAAAAAAAGAAACTATGTAAATTAAGAGTTTCCTGTAAAAGGCAGCCAACGTCACGTCACACTGAGAAACAAATGCTGGGTTTTGTCTGTGATGCTATAGCAGTGAAACATCAGCACACTTGACCGAAGTGGGTGGGTGGCAGAAATGTCCATCTTGGCGTATGGCATTAACAACAAAAGCCCCACTCGGCCAAAAGAGACATGACAGCTGCACCGCCAACGATCCGACTTTTGCTCACATCTCTGCAGCGTCATCCGTGACCTCCGTGTCTTCAAGCCCAAAGATGGATGCATTTTCACGCCGGGCTTCAAGCCATTATAGTCAGTTGATTCATTTGCAATTTGGACCCGAGTCAAGCAAGTCTCTACCTATTTATCCTCCTCTAAGACCCCCCCCCCCCCCCTCTATCATTGGTTTTATTAAAATAGAAAGGCAAACAAAACCGCAGCCTCTTTCTATCTGACGGTGCAAGAAAAAACAATTTTAAGGGATTGGAGACGGTTTAAAGCGAGAGAGGGAAACACTCAGGATCCTTTGATGAGATAGACCTTAGAATAGATCACTACCGCCAGAGGATTCTTCACATCAATGCTGGGGTGATTGACAGGCCCCCGCACCCTCAGTGACTGTCATCGTTGCACCTGATTTGGCAGTCCAGACTTTTTGCCCTGTTGTGACACGCGTCAAGGAAAATTTAAAGTTATTCTAGCAAGCAATTAATAATTCATCAGCTATTGTTTTCTGCATTGCTGGAGTTTATTACACTACTTTTTTTTTTTTTGCACATGAGACCCTTTTTAAAGAAGCGCTGAGCAATAATTACAGCAAACATCTCAGATGGTATTTTCCTAACATCCACTGCAAAGAACCAGATCAATACACGCAAAAAAATAAATAAACCGCTGGATTTTAAAATACAAGTTACTATTCACAAGAGACAGCCCTACCCCCACCCCCACCCCAAAAAATAAATTAATAATAGAAGGGATTTCTGTCAGAACAGAAACCTATGAGCCTCCCTAGAGAAGTGAGAGGTGTCAGATGGCGAGAGTCCTAGAATGGCAATATTTGAGTGTAAGAGGTAGACCTTAAACATAAATGTCACATTGTCTATATGTCCTGCATTCCCGCTGTACACACTCTTTAGAAACTGTCACTCACTTTAAGGAGCTTTTCTTCTGCTTGTTTTCCAGTTTTACCTTTTTTGAGAGCATGTCACACATCCACTATGTACATGCATATGTGCGTAGTGGATGTATATGCGTGCATAATTGCAAAAATGAACTCCTTTTCTGACATGAAAGAGTTATTCTTCCCTTGTGTTTATGCATTTTACAGTGTCATATTACAAACCCACTTCCATCATCTTTTTTATTTTCAAAGCGTTCCCAGTGCTCTTTTAATTATGGTTGTGCTGACTTTTCCATGGAAATAAAAAAATCTGTGTCATTTCCTAGGACGTAGAGTGGCAGAATTAGATCAGAAGTTTGTCTCTGGACCGTTGGCCCTGAGCAACCCCAACCCCCCTTCCCCTCATTTCATTTATTTAACCAGGAAGTCCCATTGACGTTCAAAGATCTCTTTTAAAGGAAACCCGGGTAAAGAGGTGGGATCAATAAAGAATATCTTCTCTTCTCTTCTCTTCTCTTCTCTTCTCTTCTCTTCTCTTCTCTTCTCTTCTCTTCTCTTATCTTAGAAAGAGCAGACTGCTAAACTGTTATAACAAAAATATTAAATACCCACTCTGATTTTTTTTAAAAAGTGTTTTTACATGTTAATAGTTTTATTTAGCCATTGTCTTCCACGTTGAAACGTTCAACTTTTTACCGAAAATGAAGTCATGCAAAAACCTTTTTAAAGTTAGTTGCCTCATTTTACTACTTGTTAGTCTTGTTTTAAATTGTGTATAACTAGAGAAAAGCTTTTTTTTGTTGGAATGTAGGTGGATTTAACTATTGTGCTATCCTAGGCACTTGGGAGTTGGGTCATCTAGACCCACTAGACAGTGCTCTGAACCTTTTTTCTTCACTGATTTGTGATCTTCACTGGTGTCCTTGGATTACATGAAATCTTTCCACCTTTATCCACCTTTGTCATGGTAGGGAGAACACGTCAATGTAAGGGGGGGGGGGGTCATCTAAGATAGCACAAGGGTTAAAAGAAATCGTTATTTTCTTTTTAGGAGATCCCTTCTCTACCTCTATGCCGGTCCCAAGCCCGGTTGCCTTGAGAGGGTTGCGTCAGGAAGGGCATCCGGCGTGCCAAGTTTACCATGCGACTCGTTCGCTGTGGTGACCCCTGATGGGAAAAGCCGAAAGTGGAACAACTTTTTCTTTTTAGGAGAGTTGTTGGGTTGGACATAGTAAATACGTTTATCCATTTGGCCGCCCCGCTTCACGCTAAATGTTTGCCTTAAGTACAATTTGTCTTTTGCATTAAATTCTTAAACATGCTAAACTTTCCTATCCCACGGTTTTCCATGCTTATATCAGGTTTTCCATTGGAATTTTCCTCCCCAGCATAATGCCCTCCGACAGGTTTAAATTTCCAGACTTTGCATGTGCAGCAGGAGCGCAAGGACGGCTGACCACAGTGTTTGTGAAGCGCCCTGGCAGGTCAGGAATGACAGATGAGAAGAACTTGTGTCCCTCAAGTTCATCCGGCAGCACAGGAACTCACTGGAGGATGAAACGCCGTAATTGAAACCTTTAATGTTGCAGACAGAAAAGGTCGGATTGAAAGTCTGCACATTTTTTTTTAAACTCTGGGGAAATGTGGTCAAGGGAGGAATGTGAGTGTTAAGCTTCAGGATCTGTCAGGTTCATGGAGCGAACACAAAATGATTTTACTGATGTGTACCGCAGACGTTCTTAAATAAAGTGGGCGTGTCAACGGCTTTCCCTTTATTTTCCAGAGCATAGTTTGTGCTGCCTTTTCTACAAAAACAGGTTTTAACTAAATTCAAATTGTTTTCATGTAAGAACTGCACTCCATGTTACCTACAGGCAAAAATAGATCACACAAAGGACTCTTTGACATCCACATGGTTGCTCATGGCAACCTTATAATGGATAATGCAGAAAGAGATGTATAATTCCCTGTAGTTTCTGGAGGAGAAATACACCTTTTCAGTTAGAATAAGCACCGGTTTCAACAAAGCCAGATTGATGGAGCTGATTATAATCACATATTGACATCATACCACTTGCGTTTGTGGGGTTTTGACATGAATTATGTCATTAAGACTTCAGGAGATATGTTCTTGATCATCTTCCTGAGAATGTTGTCGGTATAACATTATTTTTGTTAGCATCAGTTCACTAAATTCTTGATGAACGAAGTGCTTCACAATGAGGGGGCACCCAGAATTGAATTGGGGACCTCTCATTCTGCAGTCAAATGCTCTCCCACTGAGCTACACCCCCACACTCTTTTCATGTCCAAGCTGGGAGCTAGTGGAGAACAGCAGTTGCACATGGGTCAGTCGGTCCTAAGGGGTGGGAGAATGCCGTTCTGAAGCACAGGGCGATGGCCTCTGTCGCCCCTGGCCGATAAAAAGGAAGTCACCTGGCCCGGACGTGGAAAGGATTGACAGATTGACGGCTCTTTCATCATTCGGTTGGTGGCCGTTCTTAGTTGGTGGAACACTTTTTCTGGTTAATTCTGATAACGAACAAGACTCCAGTATGCCAACTAGTTAGGCGGACCTGTGCGGCCAGCGTCCAACTTTTCAGGGAGACAAGGGGCGTTCAATCACACAAGATTGAGCAATAATGTCCAGGGCCGCACGCGCGCCAGATTGAGTGGATTAGTGTGTGTGGGTAACCCACTGAACCCAACACGGGATAGGGGTCATAAGCTTGAGCTGATTAAGTTCTTGGCCTCTGTACACACCAGCCGTCACAACTACCGATTGGTTGGTTTGGTGAGGTTTTTATAATAATAAATTTGTTGACCATAATTGCAAAATATCACGTTAACAAATATAAATATAGTAACCAAAGACTTGCTTTTGCACAGTTGTGTATTTAAAATGTTTTTGTAAACTCTGTGAAGATTCTCGTGTATTAAGTCATATCACTGAAATGCAGCAAAACAATATGTAGACAGGAGTGTACATAAAATCGGGGTTCGTCCGGGATCTGAACTGTCATGTTTTTGGGGTTGTTGTCATAATATTGTTGTTGGGGGGGGGTTGTACTTTGGAGTGTTTTCTGTCTCTGTTTTCTCTTGTTTTCTGCTGCAGTGGTTGGTTCTGTCTTTCTTTTTCTCCCCCTCCTATATTTTTGTGCAAATTGGAGCCCAAATTGTCCGAAGCAGCTGATTGGCTGAGGGCGATCAGCTCAGGTTTAAATACACTGCCACTTCATCTGTTGGACACCCCTGAAGCTTTGCAGCAGCAGAGTTTTACTTCATTGGCTATTCATATACAAAAACAAAAAAAATCAGGAAGAGGGAAAAAAACTTTTTTACTGCATTGTATTCTAAAAACAAGTGTTAAGTTTTGCAAATGACTGAGAAACTTATTCCTCTCCCCTGTTCAGATGTGTTTATATTGTTTCTCATTAACTGTATTCTATTTTCTAAATTAGAACATGTGTAACAAAATGCCATCTTTGTGTCATTAAGACACATTTGTGTATTTTGAGTTTGGGAGCATTGATGGCGGAAGCTAACCTTGTGCTCTTCCCCCTCAGGTTGCTGGGTTTCCCCCCCAGCATTTGTTGTTTTTCTTGCCTTTATAATTCCAGTCTAGCCTTGGGGAGGATTCCAGCCTGGGTGTGTTTGGTCGACTTAACCATCCCTGACTTGTTCACATGGATGACAATTAACCTTTCCACTCATGAGGTTATAGACACAACACACACAAACAAAATCAGAAACAGAGATTTGTGTCCTGTTGTAATGCGTTCCTCCCTCTAGTTCAGTTTCTTTCATAAAACAAGCAGTCGGGTTCGGCCGACGGGGTTATTAGAAAGCTGCTTTTATCAGAGGCAGACTCCTTTATACACAGTACACAGGACTTGACCGTCACACGATGGACTGTCGTTTGAACAGAACCTCAAGCTCCTGTTGAAGTGATTTATTACTGTTCATTTGAGCACAGAAAGAACCTTAAAAATTTAGCATTTTGGCAAAGTTATGACCTGGAACATCAGTTACGTCAGATAAAAATTAACTCCCTTTTAGAAATATTGAAAAATGCCGTTTAATAAAATCAAGCTGAATTATTATCTAATAATTATGAGTAGTTTTTTATAGCGTCTGATTTAAATGTATAAAAGAGATAATTTTATTCACGAAATATATATTTATGACAAATTAACTTCTAATTTATTATCATTTTTATGAATTATAAAATGTAATATTTTTCAGTCCAAAGTTGCTGTGGTGCAGAAGTAGTGTGGTCGACCTCTGATGGGAAGATCGCAGACTTGGTAAAAACCCCACTTTGCCCACCCGTGTGTCCTTGGGCAGGACACTGAACCCCACATTGCATCTGGTGGTTATAGGTTGAAGCCAGTGTTCAGCAGCAGAGCCGCCATCTTTGTGAATGTGTGTGTGAGTTAAAGGGGACTGTGACTAAAGTGCTTTAGGCCTTAAAGCAAGGCAGCAAAGCAATATGTAGACAGGGGTGTTACATAAAATTGGGGTTCGTCCGGTATCTGAACAGTTTTTTTGTGGGTGTTATGTTTTTTGGGGTGTTATGGCTGTGGCCATATTAGTGTTTTTGGGCAGAGTTTTACTTCATTGGCTATTCATATACAAAAAAAATCAGGAAGAGGGAAAAACACTTTTTTTACTGCATTGTATTCTAAAAACAAGTGTTAAGTTTTGCAAATGACCGAGAAACTTATTGAAATAAATCAGCAAAGCTTGAAACTGTGTGGAACATCAGCCACAGCCAGTATGAGGATTCATTTATCAGGAAAAGGTAAAGAAAATGGCCTTTTGTTAGACACTGACCTGGTTCATTCTTCACAAAAGATCTGCTGAAATGTGCAAAAGAAAAATGAAGAATATTGAAGAGTATGCTGGGGAAATAAGTGTGATAAAAATTAAAAAGGAAATAATTCCATGAAGAGCAAAAATCCCCTGACACGGCAAGCAAAGGTGTCATGTTACCCTGAATAGAATGTCATTAAGATAAAATACAGTTTCATTATTTAGTTTTGGTTTGCCTCCCAAAAGTCCAGGAGGACATGGAAACAATCATTTGGCATCATATTAGAGATATTGTTGTAAAAATTGCATGTTGGGTAATTTAAACATCTGAAAACAAAGCAAAACCTCGAAAAAAAAGAAAATTACCTGCAGTAAGAAGCTGGAGGTTGTTCTGGGTTTTCATTATCAGTCTGACTGCTGGCGGCTGGATTTACCGCTCTTTCCTCTGAGGCTCGCTGCCTGAGGCAAATTAGGTCCTCTAGCAGGGTTATAGAATACAATAGACACAACACATCCATCAGTGTGGGCACCGACGCCAAATCCAGGATGCAACGCTGCAGCCGCACAACAGCACACTTGTTGCATGCTGGGACTTGACACAACGGTGCAGGATTTGATATTTCCTACCAGAAAGAAGCGCTGGATCTTACAGGGACGCCTCAGCAGGTGCCTCTTCTCCAATCGGTTCCTCCAACTCCCAGGTGGCTTGCAACTGTGGCAAGAAAAAAAAAAGGATCTGAGACTTTTTAGAGTATGCCGTCAGAAATTTACTGGGGAAAAATGAGCACTGAAAGCAATTAATTGTATACAGTTAAAAAAAAGAGGCCAGTAAAAATGCCAAGGAAGACATAATGAGCCATTTCTCAAAGGTATGCCTGATTGCTGTGCCAGACCTTCCATTAGAATTAGCCTGAAGCTCAGTCCTGTCAAGGATTTTCTTAGATATTAAGCCTTAAATTTGTTTAGCCTTGCTGTGGGCTACAATTACCATAGCAGCATCTCAATAGGAGGTAAATGGAAAGTAACTGAAGGTTAAATGCATTTCCACATGGCTGTGCACCAGCTCAAGATCACATCTTTTTAACCCTAATATGGGGATGCACTTATTCACATTCAGGTTTCATAAATCCTAATCACCTCATGTGTGGCTGAGGAAACAAAACATCCAAGAAAGGTGCAACAAAAGAGCTCCAGGTCCATTCAAATGGAAATATCAGTTGTGTTTAACATAATCAAGCAATCCGAGGTGCCAGACTCAGCAAATCTGCTCAGCAAACAATCTGGATGGATTTTTTTTTTATCAGCTGATGTGAGAGACAGTTGTTTAAGTGTTTGCATTCATTAAAAATGTTCCATAATAAGAAACTTCAAGAGTCTGATATCAAATTCATCCTCTGAAAAATGACAGCTTTAGCTGCATGCATTCACATCAGGGGATTATGTGTCTCACAGGCTAAAGCTTTTATGCTAACAACCTGCACAATGTATGCATTAAATGCCAGAAATACATTCTATATGTGATCAGAAGATCCTGCCATAATAATCAAGGTGGGATTTTTTTTTTGTTGTTGTCGTGTTATAAAAGGCTGCAGCTTTTCTAAGTCCCGTGTAATCTCATTACTTTTGGATAAAGGAACTTTTAATGGCAGTATGCTAAAAACTACCCTGATGGTTTGATGGCTGGGACGAGAAGATGTCTGAACCTTTTTGCACAATCTCTGATAAAAGTTTTTCAGAAATCTTCCTTATATTACATTTATTTAAATATAATATCTTATTATCATTCAGTCCAAAGGGGGCCACAAGTCAAGCATAAATCAAAGTTGACTTTAACTGTAGCAGGGGTCTGCAGCCTGATCTATCCCACCATTGTGTAAGGGGCTGTAAGCTAGAAGGACGGAAAATGGAGCACTCTCTGCAACGAGAAGGGGAAGGGGAAGGGGGTGGGGATGCCACTCTGCAGGAACTATGTCCTAGAAATCAACACAGATTTTTTGGATTTTGGCAAAAAACATCACTATCATAATTAAAAGACCACTGGGAACAAATTCACAATAGATTAAAAGATGATTGGAGTGGGATTGAAACGTTTGGTTGAAGATTCAGAGGTCAAACATGAAAGAATTTAAAAGTAACAATGACCAAAATGAGAGTAAAACTACAGCTCGCCAGGCGAGAACAACATGTCGGCGTTGAAAAATTGGAGGGGTAAATTAAACATTATGAGGGCTGCCGGAAAATCTTGAACGAATACATTTAAGTGATTGTCATCATCTGGAAGCTGACATGAGATGCACAGGGAGCCAGAGACAAGAGGAAGATGAGGGGACAACTTAAGTGCTCTTCATTAACAGATGCCAGGCTTCATATGTGAGTGGATGCTCAAGCAAAGAAGCAGACATTTCCACCAGTCAGGGATGAAGTGGTTCACATAAGAATTGAAATATATTAACCTTAATTGTAAAGAAAAAATGTACCAGAGACATGAAACAAACATTTTCTCTGAAAATGTGATGTAGAGGCATGCATTTAAACATTCTGCATGTCGTGCAGCGCATGAGGAAAATCACCTTGTCTGTTTTCATACAGCAAGTGCTGCCAAAATATTTATTATAGTGCAAGCAAAGGACTGTGGCTCCATGAATACTAATATGTGTTGACACTAGAGAGCTGCTGAGATTGGAAGTGGAGAAAAAACATAAACAGCTAATGGTGTGCATGTCTGTTCAGTGCCACAAAGTTGCTAAATCAAGTTTAATTTGTACATTAAGCATATCTACCAGAAGTAACTTTGTTGTTTCATCAATGCCATTATTTAAAGCATTTATGCCACATCTGGTGCTTTTATTATTTATTCATAAAGAGAAGGCTACACTTATACAAAAGCAGTTCTGGTAAAACTGGAAATGCCTCGAACCAAAGCTCCTCCTCCTCCTCTTCAGGAGGATATTCTTCCTGCTCACAGGGGAAAACTTTATCCGAAGTTACCCAGACATGCACCCTGTCAAAATGGGAGAGTTTAGGTCCAGTCACTGCCCTGACAAAAAGCTGACATGGAGACTGTTGTGTTTCAGTTGGAGCATTTGGAATCTGAATTTGTGAAATGAAAAGGAGCCGTCCTTCCCAGCACATAACAGCAGCCAGAGGATGAAATGGAACAAGCAGCTTCCTGTTGAGGTCCTGTTCTTCAAAGTGGTGCCGTGCAGGGAAGTCTAAATGTGAACATCGGATCAGTTCTTCACTGCGATGTAACGTCACCTTCTTCTTACGGTGGCCTTGAAGTGCAAATCCCGTCGACAAATCATGCAAAAACAAAAATCGCACATTTAAAAAAAAATAATAATAATACAAACATCTGTTAATACAAAACAAAATTCCAGAAACAAAAATGTAAATATAAATAATTTAGAAACAACAAAAGTACATTTCCAGCAATGAAAATGTTGAAAAAGAAAACAGAAACGGTCGGTATTATGATGGGATTTGAGTTTTGAGGAAGAGGGAGGCAGGAGCATGTTTTGCCCAAACTGTGGTAAAGACTTGATAAATCACCAAACTTTTGCAGTGGGTGTGGTCAAAAGGTTCAAAAAATATATTTTGTTGGAAAATATCACCATGCCAATTAGCTTTCTGTTGAAAAGGTGAGCCAACGTCATCATCCAATCAGTCTTCTTCACCTTTCAGTGTTTCCCTTCAGAGGTCGCCACAGTGAATCAGCTTCCTCCATCTAACCAGTCTTCTGCATCTTTTAACTGCCTAAATCCATGGGCTTTCTTTCTTGAATGTTTTTGAACTTGACTTATAATCTTCTAAATGAGTTCTTTAAATCCACTGCAGAACCAAACACGTGTCCACAGCCCGACTATTCTACAGCTGCATGTTCTCCAGGAAGGAGGCTGCGATAATTTTCGCGTCTTTCTATTCCAGCGTCTTGAAAGTTTTCAGGAATTTGAGCTACTTTTTCATTATTCCTTTGGAATCAAACCACATGATCTGTCTACTGTAAAGGCCTTTACCGCCATCTCCAAACTTAGACTGAGTCCGTTTGACCAAAGACAAGTGATTTGAATAATGACAAGCCTCTGGGTTTTTTAAAGTGCAGCGGACACTGCGCCTGGGGTTTTTGGGTAAAGATGACAGCTCCTTTACTTAAGCTATTTCATAAAATGTGCTCCAAACTGGACGGCAGATTTAGAGTAGGGCCGTCGCCTGCTGATTGGAAGGTCAGTGGAATGATTCCTGAACAGTGTCTCTGTGCAACTCTGTGGATTTGGGAGAAAAAGAAGGTTTTGACTAAAATAGTCCTGTCTGAATGGATGAGTGCTGCTTGAAGTAAAATCACTTTAGGTTGTCAACAAGGCCAGAACAGAGATAAATAAATGCTTTCCATTTACCACGGGTTTGTGTCAGAACAGGAGGATGGCACAAAAGCCGCCCCTCCCGTCTCACACTATCTACATAAAGCAAATATAAAGAGTAATGGGTGAAAAGCTCAACATTTAGAGAAGACAGGCTTTCCAATGAACAAAATCAAACATGTTAAACCGCCCTGCAGGAGTTGGCACTCCAGCATTTCATTTCAACTGCATCATCTCAAAAGCTTTCCCTTTTTATCACATCACATATCTGCAGAAAGAAACCTTTTTGTAATGCTAAAACTGTAGTTAACAATCTCTTTAACGTCCCCCCACATTATCGTCCATACTGTAAAGCTGCACTTTACGGCACAGAAGTTAGATTTTATTTTACCAAAGCGTGCTTCCCCTGACTGTGGATATTTCACAAACATTTGGAACATTTCTTTACCAAGGAGTCCACATCAAGCGGGACTTTTTTCACTCTAACTTTAAACTAAAGCCTCTTCATGCAATGTGATCAAATCCTGTTTGACATTTCTTTTTTGATGTGCCTTTTTCCCCCCGTAAATCCCCTCAATTCATGTCAAAAATAAAACACAGCCCTAATTGAAAAGAATGCAAAGAAACCATTTCTCTGTGGTTTTTTATGAATATTTCCAGTGCAGAAAATAGGACGAAACGAATGCATCTGGTACATTGCTTTAGTAATGAAACTTTAATGGGTATTATATTCGCTACAGATAACTGTAGTCAGGAACACAATTCACGGCAGATAACTCTACCGTATTGGCTCCCGACTCTGAGCCTGAACAAAGGGAAAGCTGTTGTGGAAACATGGCTGAGTCCTTCTCATCTCATTTACTGTGATTCATCTCTCTGAGTAATACGACACCTCTATTTGCATATTTGATGCTAATGCTGTGTTTGTCTTTGGCAGTGGGTGTTTGTAATTAGAGTTTAATCCATTGCAAAAACAAATGGGACATTAGT
Source organism: Oryzias latipes (assembly GCF_053564925.1). Taxonomy (NCBI): domain Eukaryota; kingdom Metazoa; phylum Chordata; class Actinopteri; order Beloniformes; family Adrianichthyidae; genus Oryzias; species Oryzias latipes. The sequence goes on along the minus strand of NC_136256.1, from coordinate 26,232,761 downwards.
TGTAAAAATCCAGATTTTTTTTTTTAAATGTAGGTCAACGTGAGCATCAGTCTTGACTTCAATTACATTTCTTCCCCTGAGATTCATCCATCAAGACCTTGAACTAATCCAATTTTTGTAATGCATACCGCTTTAAATATCTGTCTGTGATTGACATAAATCTAATAAAATAGTTTACGTCTTATTGAATCTTCCCCTTTGGTGTTTCAGTGCATGCAGCATTTGTGTGTACAATGCTCCGGAGTCGATGCAGACACGGCTTCCAGCGGGTGTTAGATGAATATCGGCCTCCCCCCCACCTCCCTTCCATTCAGCACCACTGGAGAGTTTCCACAACAAAGCAGGAGGTAGACCAGAAGAGTCACATTGTTCCCCTTAAATGAGATCACTGTCTGCAGCTCCGTCACTTTCGCAAGAAATTGCATCCAAGCCTTTAGGGACGATCAGGACTGAAATGAGCTGCCAGGGATTATGGGAACCTGGCGTGTGCAAATAAGGAAGTGGTTGTTATTAGGTTTCATTAATATGATTGAAATGTTAAGTAAGAAAGCCGCACAGAATTCTCACAGTCTAGGAGGAGCTTTGCCACAAAGGCGGACAACCAATGTGTACATAAAAATGACCATTAATTTATTGATGACAAAAATGATTGATGGTAAAAAATATACATTGTTCTAGCATGTATGGAAATATTTTCTTTGTATTTATGAATAACATTTGTGTGAGGATGTGTAAATCCTAGAGGAAGTGGGTGAAGTCACCAGCAAGTTGAATAAAGGAGAAGTTTTGGGTTGGAGGAAATAAGTGAAAAAGTCTGGGGAAGGCAGAAAAGTGAGAGTGATGTCACCCATAGAAATGGTTTACTTCCGGTACTAACCAAATAAAGTCAATTCAGTCGACATTCTATTGGCGATATGGACGCCGCCATGTTGTCATCATCTGTAAGCAGTAGGTGGTCCAATTGGGTCTGAGTCAACGAGTGTAGGCCAACCTTTACCGCCGATAAGGAGTGATCTTATTGGAAGTTCACACCCCTACCACTTGAAAGCGAGCTAGTCAATGAAATGTCTTGAGCGTTCAGCATGGGGGGCCAGCAAGCACCACCTACTTTCTTTGAGGCATCTGATTGGTCAGTTTATAGCTTCAATAACTTGCAATTACATAAAAAATAACGTGAAAAAAAATCTGGATTATCAAGAACATGTTTTTAAAAAAGGTATGAGATCAAGAATGGTTACTCCGACCAATAGAATGACTGAGTAATGGCTGTTTATTTCTTTATAGAAGCCTACAGCTCTAGGTTGTACCTGAATTCCCACCCTAACCCTTCACTACTCTTTTTTTTAACTTTTTAACTTGTTCTGTACAACAACTGAACAAACAGATGAGCGTTGAAGGCCTTTTGTGTTGGACAGGTTTTATTATTACAAAAAGGAGTTATCAATCTTCGGATAGCCAGGGTGTAAATTCGTATGAACCCCTTTCTGTTTTTTGTTTTATTACCCTAACTACTAAAAAACTATATAGTGCGGCACGATGCAGTGCCGTGAATTTTAAAAGCAATTCGGACACCATGCTCAATTTTTTTTTTTTAAGGCGGATATGACGTCATTGATTTTACGAAGTTAAAACATCCACTGTCTTCTGAAGATAAAAACGTCGATGGTTTACTAAAAAAATACATTTAAATAAATTTTTTGGGTAAAAAAAAACATGTTCAGACGCAATGCATTATGGTCTATATTTGCCAATCTAGTGAGCATCGACGCCCACTGGTTTTTCGCAGAGACTTCTGGGAATTTCCAGGGCACTTTGGAGTTGTAGATTTGGACGGCTCTACAAAATGGCAAAGACACTATATAGCGCACTATGTAGGGGCTAGGGTGGGAATTCGGACATACCCCTAGGCTGTGTCCGAATTTCTACCCGAATCCCTAACTACTTTGAGTATATTTTGGCTTCTTGGCCAACTACTGGCTACTTCCTGTTTATTTATTTATTTTTTCTTTTGGGTACTACCTGTTTAGAACTTTAGGGTTACTGGGAAGACGATGAGGGGACACAAGGATAAATAAAAAGAAAACAAATGAAAATCCACCTAAGTCTATATTAAAGGTGAAAACATCCAAGTCTTGATTAAATAATAGTTTATTTAATTTTTTAGACACATTTAATTTTTTAGACATTGACTATACGTTTAAAGACTAGAAGAGAGACCAGAGACGGAAAAGACTAAAAAGACAGTTTTCATTGGTTTGTTTGGAAAGAACATGCTGGCTTTTCCTTCTGGCTTTGGCTTGGATTGATTAAAAATAGAACCCTAATTTTCTTTAAAGAGTTTTTTTTTTTTATTCATCTCATTGCTCTATAGTAAAAGTGCAAAATAAATAAAAAAAACAGCAGCTCAGATACTGTTCCATGCGAATAAATCACTCTGCATTAAATTAACCTCTTTGCATCAACTCCTACAAGTTTTTTTATGCATTCTGCTAAAATACCCATGTTGCATTTATCAAGGCAAATATTGCACTTACTTTTTTGCCAATTTAATTGACATTAATAGCAGATTAGTAATAATAGGTGGATCATAGCAAGTCAAGCGATGTCCCAAGCTGGAATCATTAAAATATCTTTAGCTTTATCAATTTGTCTTTGGGTTGTTTTTTTTTTACAATCTGTCATGTTTGCACACATTTCTAAGCTCAAAAAGTTTTTTCTGCCTTTCGTTAATCATCTTATGATTGATTGATTGCTTAGGCAGTTGGGTTGCTAGGCAGTTTATTTCCTTTTGTTTGGAGTTTCACTTTAGGTGACCAATATTTATAGTCAAGTAGACTGTGGTGAACCACTGTGGAGATACCAAGTCTTCCATTATGGATGTTTGGTTTAAAGGGATGCAGTTTGTTTTTGTTGGAGATTTGAATTATGCTGTAGATTTTGTTAAGTAATTTGCTTTCCTTTTTACCTATAGTTCAATCAATCAATCAAACTTCATTGATTAAAAAGGGCTTCTCATACTGGCGCAACTCGAAGCTCTTTGCAATTCCAAATAGAATCCCAGTCCACCCTTTAACCACCCTCCTCCCTCTATTAACACACACAAGGACATTATTACTATGGAGGCGATTCTGAAGCGTAATTAAAAATAAAAGTAAATACCAGAAATGCCTTTTCATTTTCAAAACGAATCTGCATTTTTTGAGTTAAAATGAAAAAGCAATCCGCCAAAATGCTTTTTCTTTTTCTTCTACACCACTTATTCTATCACTTAATTAGAAGGATAAAGAAAATGATATTTGACATTTCATATTTAAAATTTTCTCTGGTAAATGTGTAGCAAAATTCATTTAGAGATGTCTAATTTTACAATTAAAATGGATTAACAGAAATGCTTTTTCATTTTCAAAATGTAACTGCATCAAATAACTCAAAATTAAAATAAAAAATCAATACTTGCTTGCATGCTTTTTCATTTCTATTTAAAAACCGCTAATTCTGTGTCATAACATAAAAACGCAAAGAGGTGATTGCATTTTGATTTTAACATCCACCCCGCAAATAGTGTTGCATTATTCAAGCATTTCCAGAGGGAGGCGGGGCGATGATGTCAGTGCTATCTCTGTGTGTCCGGCTGCTAACAGACACATGCTAGGAGCAGTGCGGCCAGGCTTGTAGCTTTGTGTTAGCGGCAGAGGAGAGGGCTTTGTGATGGTTGTGCAATCCGGATAGTTGTACACAGCTTCTCGGGACTGCGTAGCAGCATTTCTGCCTTGTTTCTCCTTCGGACGCACAGCGGTTCGTCGAAACTTCCCCCCGGACTACCTTTGTCTAAGGACCAGCAGCCGCCTACGCATTGATGAGCGTGAAGCCCCGCGATCCGAAGCTCGAGATCGCCGAAGGCGGAAGTGCTGCTACGCAGACCTCAGAAGCTCTAAACCATCATATGAATTTGTGTTTCCAGTGGTGTCCAGACAAAATAAAGGCTGATGTTATTCCCACATATTTACAACCAAGATGCTCATTGCGGCATTGCCCACACAGAGTTTTAAGTACCTCCACGGCTAATGTTTTTAGCACATATTAGCCTAATGCTAACCCTTCTTTAGAGTCCTTGCAGCGAAGAAAAAAGCACTGACCGCACGGATTTAAAAAAATATGAGCGAGCAGGCCCGTAACCCTTGTGCTATCCTAGGCACTTTACCATTGGGAGTTGGGTCATCTAGACCCACTAGACAGTGCTCTGAACCTTTTTTCTTCAATGATTTGTGAACCTCACTGGTGTCCATGGATTACATGAAATCTTTCCACCTGGGAAGCTCATTTGTCTGATTTACGATTTATTAATGTTTTATTTGTTGATGGGTGGTTTGCAGGATCTCTGCAGCCCCTTGATAAAGCCATCGGTATCCCAGCAGGCAGCTGTCCACTTGAATCCTTTCTTCCTCCGTTATAGACCAGATCCCGACGTCTGTGTGATGCTTCCGTCTGAGGAGGAGGAGCACTTTTTGGTATTTTCAACGTTCTAATGCTAATATGACAGACTATTGACGTATGTAACACTGTTTCCTTCCACATTGGCGTTTGAATGACAGACTCATGACATAAGGTGACAAATGAACTTCAGGGTTTGTGAATGAAAAGGAGAATAAAGGCTGCAGCAGTCCTCTACACCCAAACGTGTCTCTGAGCTCCTTATTTCACCCGGAAAGCTGGCTCCACTGATAATAATCTGATTTTGAATCGCCAAGAGGTCCCAAATCTCTTTGTTTTACCTATCCGGAAATAAATCTTCATAAAAGGCTCCACATATTTTGTTTTTTTTGGGGGGTTTTTTTCCTCGTTAATCTATGACTTTTTTTTCTCATAAATTTACGAGTTAAAATCTTGTAATTTAACAGTTAGGACTTTCTTTCTCGTAAATTTACAACTTAAAAGTCGTAATAAAAAAATAAAAAAATTCTTGAAAACTGGCCGTTAAACTCCGTCGTACAAAAACGGCTCACATATCACGTTTAAATTTCTTAATGGACTCACAAATCACTAAGAAATGGTATATAAACAGCGCAACAATCCCGCGCGGGGCATTACCACTTTGGTTTACGAGTTCTTTTCGGGGTTTATTCGTACTTCTTTTGTAATCTAGCCACAGGGGTTGCAAGCCAGTTGCCTCTGTGCCGGTCCCAAGCCCGGATAAATAGAGAGGGTTGCGTCAGGAAGGGCATACGGCGTAAAAATTGCCAAAATAACCATGCGAATCATCCACAACACTTTAGACATACCGGATCGGTCGAGGCCCGGGTTAACAACGACCGCCACCGATGCTGTTAACCTACAGGGTGTCGGTGGAAATTTGACTACTGTTGGTGGAAGAAAGAGGGGAGGCAGAAGGGCCCGTGGCCAGAGAGAGAAGGGAAAAGGCAGGAACATAGGTTTGAGAATAGGGACTCTTAACGTTGGCACAATGACAGGGAAAGGCAGAGAGCTGGCAGACATGATGGAGAGAAGGAAGGTAGATGTACTGTGTGTGCAGGAGACAAGGTGGAAGGGCAGCAAGGCACGTAGTATTGGAGGAGGATACAAACTGTTCTATCATGGTGTTGATAGGAAGAGAAACGGGGTAGGTGTGATTCTGAAGGGGGAGTTTGTAAACAGTGTTCTAGAGGTGAAAAGAGTTTCAGACAGGATGATGAGCTTAAAGTTAGAAATCGAAGGGGTGATGGTGAATGTAGTCAGTGGGTATGCGCCACAGGTTGGCTGTGAGTTAGAAGTGAAGGAGAGATTCTGGAGTGAGTTGGATGAGGTCATAGAGAGTTTCCCCAGAGGAGAGAGAGTTGTTATTGGAGCAGACTTTAATGGGCATGTTGGTGAGGGCAATAGAGGTGATGAGGAGGTGATGGGCAGGTTTGGTGTGAAGGAAAGGAATCTGGAGGGACAGATGGTGGTGGACTTTGCGAAGAGGATGGAAATGGCTGTAGTCAACACTTACTTCCAGAAGAGAGAGGAACATAGAGCGACATACAGAAGTGGAGGTAGGAGTACCCAGGTGGACTACATCCTATGTAGACGAGGTCATTTGAGAGAGGTTATTGACTGCAAAGTGGTGGTAGGAGAGAGTGTAGCCAGACAGCACCGCATGGTGGTGTGTAAGATGACTCTGGAGGTCAGGAAGAAGAAGAGAGGGAAAACAGAAAAGAAGACCAAGTGGTGGAAGCTACAGAATGAAGAAACTTGTGAGGAATTTAGGCAGAAGTTGAGACAGGTCCTGGGTGGTCAGGATGAGCTTCCAGATGACTGGGAAACTACAGCAGAAATTATCAGGGAAACAGGTAGGAAGGTGCTAGGTGTGTCATCTGGAAAGAGGAAAGACGGTAAAGAGACTTGGTGGTGGAATGAGGAAGTACAGGAATGCGTCCAGAGGAAGAGGTTGGCTAAAAAGAAGTGGGATGTAGAAAGGACTGAGGAAGGTAGACAGGAGTACAAGGAAGCGCAGCGTAGAGTGAAGAGAGAGGTGGCAAAGGCCAAACAGAAGGCTTACGATGAGCTATATGACAGGTTAGACACAAAGGAAGGAGAGAAGGACTTGTACAGGCTAGCCAGACAGAGAGACAGAGATGGGAAGGACGTGCAACAGATAAGGGTGATTAAGGACAGAGATGGAAAGGTGCTAACAACCCAGGAGAGTGTACAGAAAAGATGGAAGGAGTATTTTGAGGAGCTGATGAACGTGGAAAATGACAGGGAAAGAAGGGAGGAAGATGTGGTTGTTGTGGAGCAGGAAGTAGCAGAGATTGGAAAGGATGAGGTTAGGAAGGCTCTGAAAAGGATGAAGAGCGGAAAGGCCGTTGGTCCTGATGACGTACCTGTGGAGGTATGGAAGTGCTTAGGAGAGACAGCAGTGGAATTTCTAACAAGGTTGTTCAATAGGATTTTAGAGAGTGAGAAGATGCCTGAGGAATGGAGGAGAAGCGTTCTGGTTCCGATCTTTAAGAACAAGGGTGACACGCAGAACTGCAGCAACTATAGAGGAATAAAGTTGATGAGCCACACAATGAAGCTGTGGGAAAGAGTAGTGGAAGCCAGGCTTAGGAAGAAGGTGGAGATCTGTGAGCAGCAGTATGGTTTCATGCCCCGTAAGAGCACCACTGATGCCATTTTTGCTTTGAGAATGTTGATGGAAAAGTACAGAGAAGGTCAGAAGGAGCTGCATTGTGTGTTCGTAGATTTAGAGAAGGCGTATGACAGGGTGCCGAGGGAGGAGCTGTGGTACTGTATGAGGTCGTCTGGAGTGGCAGAGAAGTATGTCAGAGTAGTTCAGGACATGTATGAGAGAAGTATGACGGTGGTGAGATGTGCTGTAGGTCAGACAGAGGAGTTCAAGGTGGAGGTGGGACTGCACCAAGGATCAGCTTTGAGTCCTTTTTTGTTTGCTATGCTGATGGACAGGCTGACAGACGAGGTAAGACAGGAATCTCCCTGGACAATGATGTTTGCGGATGACATTGTAATTTGCAGTGAGAGTAGAGAGCAGGTGGAGGAACAGCTAGAGAGGTGGAGGTTTGCTCTGGAAAGAAGAGGCATGAAGGTCAGTCGTAGTAAGACAGAATACATGTGTCTGAATGAGAGGGATCAAGGTAGAAGCGTTAGGTTACAGGGAGCTGAGGTGAAGAAGGTGCAGGAGTTTAAGTACTTGGGGTCAACAGTTCAGTGTGATGGGGAGTGTGGAAAAGAGGTGAAGAGGCGAGTGCAGGCAGGTTGGAGCGGGTGGAGGAAAGTGTCAGGAGTGTTGTGTGACAGAAGAGTGTCAGCAAGACTCAAAGGAAAGGTGTACAAGACAGTGGTGAGACCAGCTCTGCTCTATGGGTTAGAGACGGTAGCAGTGAGACAGAGACAAGAGGCTGAGATGGAGGTAGCGGAGATGAAGATGTTGAGGTTCTCCTTAGGAGTGACCAGGTTAGACAGGATAAGGAACGAGTACATCAGAGGGACGGCTCATGTTGCCTGTGTTAGCGACAAAGTCAGAGAAGCCAGACTGAGATGGTTTGGACATGTTCAGAGGAGGGATAGTGGATATATTGGTAGAAGGATGTTGGAGATGGAGCTGCCTGGCAGGAGGGCAAGAGGACGGCCAAAGAGGAGATACATGGATGTCTTAACAGAGGACATGAAGTTGGCTAATGTTAGGGTAGAAGATGTCCATGATAGAGTGAGGTGGAAAAGGATGATTCGCTGTGGCGACCCCTGATGGGAAAAGCCGAAAGAGAAAGAAGAAGAAGATTCGTACTTCTTTTGTGGTTTTAACGTGGTTCATTTGTGATACATCTATGAAAATTTCACGAAAAAAAACACAACTTTTCTCACTTTTTCCACGTTTATTCATGAATGACCCATTGTCATCAAAATGCACAAAATGTATGGATTAAAGATCAAGAACTTCATGATGAATCCTTGGTCTGTATTTTGTTTTCAGCTAAAAGGGTCAGTGAAAACCTTCTGAACCCTCTTTTTCCTGCAAGGATTCAGCTTAAAAAGAAAACTTTGTTCCCTCTCATATTTATGATTATCTCTCTAGCGGGCCAGCGCACAATAAAGCCATGATCTAACCCCCCCTATTTTCCAAGGAACACAACGGTCTTAACTCCCTTCCTCTGAGCACGAGTGCAATATCAAACCGGGGCCACACACTCCCAACTCACGTTGCCATGGCGATGCCGGCAAGAATCCATAGTCCTGTCTTTGCAATGTCTGTAATTCGGTTATTTTAGCGTGAAAGATGGAGCCCATCAGTGATACAAGCAAGCAGCAGAGTCCACAATGAAAGCAGGAATCGCAATGATAAATGTGTTCACTCAATACATTAGGGGTGATTGAAAGATTCAGAGAGAGAGTGGAGGCGCAAATGAAAGGGCTCAGCGATAACTAATTTCAAACTTCATGAATCAACCTCATATCATGGCATTATCCTGCCCCTTTCAGTCCCTGCAGGCAGACGCTCACCTTTTTACCCCAAACATTCCCATTGGTTGCAGATTAAAATAAAATGTAGGGGTTTTAGATTTACCAGCTAACATCAGAAAGCTCCTGCTGTGAGACATTTTTGGGTTTTACTGTAAGTGGATCAACTTTCCACAAATGCACAAAGAAATGAGGGGGGGAAAAAACAGGGCAAAAAAAGAATCAAACTCACCTATTTATTGTTTAACCTTCTTAAAAATTATGGTATTTTTTACAGGAGGACTTTGAAAAAACAAGCTAATGTTAGAGAATGTGCAGCTGTGTTTGTTTGGGATTTCATTTAAGTTATACTTTTTTCAATGTATCCCATTAATCGCGCTGCCCGAAATGATGATCACCCCTGGGGTAAGAACATTTTCAGGGAGCACTTTATTTGGTAGAACACAACTTTATCCTTAAAAGAGATTTTTCTTTACAAATCACTGACATGGAGAACAGTTTGTGTTTGGAGGAATAAATGTTGGTTCTCCAAGGGGATGGCAGAAATGGAAAACTTAAGTTATACATGTGTTGATTGTCCTTTGGATTCCCTAATACTACGACATCGGCTATGTGTTGCCTAAGCCTTAGTCACATCCACCTGTACGGAGGTCGACCTTGTGGCTTGAACTAGGAGTGTAGGAAAAACTTGATTCGGCAATAATATCACGATAGACCCTCCTTGAGCGGTTCTACACACAAAACAACTACTAGATATCATTGAGAAGCGCCTTTTTTTAGTTTTGTTATGAGACATGAACTACTTTGTTCTTACTTGGGATGGGTACCGAAGCAAAACTCCGTGCCACGTTCCTCCCACTATCATTTAAAAGCGCGGATTGTGGTGCTTTGTAGTGGGCTCAGATAAGAACGTGTGAATCGCTGCAGCTGCACAGTGGGTCAAGCACTGAGCATCAGCCAAAATACTGTCTTGAAAACGTTCATACTGGACAAGCAGAGCAGGCGTTCTTCTTCTTTTTCCATGGTTTATTGGCGCAAGTCCCCCACCTACAGTTGGAAGTAACTTGGTGCGAAATGTCAAAGCGGTTCAAATGGTTCGCACTTGCGTGAATTGAATGGGGACACCATCCAAACATCACTGCCGAGCCCCCGGTTGATTTCACATGCAACACATCTTCAATGGCCCCGCATCGTGTTTGTAGAGCACAGAAACAGTCGTAGAAAGTTTTGTAGCGACGGGTTTCCTCAAGAGTTTTGAACACGTAAGCCCGAAACATGCACATACATGTGTTAACATAGAATTTTCAGTGAAAGTGGCCTCTCAAATGCGTGTTGTCGAGGGCGGGGTGAACGTAGCTTAAGATGTCCGCACAAACAATGCTTTGTCTAATTTCCTAGTTTTCACCAGTCAGGATGCACGCAAGATGTATCCACTCATCACATCAACAGTCTTAACAGCATCTTTGCACAGTCTGCTGGATTTGGGGGAGGGGGTCAATAAGAAAAAACATCCATATAACATGCCGGCATCCCCCCTACATCCCCCATACGTAAAAGGGTTCACTACGACCTGCGGCTCAAAGCCAAACAAACGTGCACGAACATTTTCACTCTACAGGCTCACTGAGCGGTCTACAACCTTGACATTTCGCGTGTGCCATTTATGTTCTCTACGCAGGTTTGCCCGTTTTTCGCCTGCAGACAGCCCGTATCCACGGTTTTAGTGTCGCATGTCAGCTGCTCACAACAACTTTAGAATAAATCCACAAAATGTGAAATTAAAGAACGCTGTGTTTTTCCCTGACCCCTCTTTCTTGCATTTAAAAGAGAACCTGCTGCCCCTTTTTTGTGGGGTGAGTGAAGCAGAACCATCTGTGGTCAGATTATTAGTATAAGATCTGCCAGTCCTGGACAGGAAGGAGTTGGACTAAGAGAAAAGTGAAGGGACTAATGAAAGTCAACCTTTTATCCTTTTGTCCAACCTAATATTTTTTTAACGACTATAGCTGTCAATTTCATGCAACTCGTGGTTATAATTATTATTATCATTTTTATTATAAACCATTTAATAGTTAGTAATTTCCAGTTTGTGATTTTTTTGAAAGCTGGATGGTGGAAAAGTCTTCAAGCATCCTTAAAAAATATGCTTTTATTCTGTTGTCTTACATTTTTATGATGACAAAAAATGTAAAAATGTTTTACTTTGACAAGACCGTAATTTACATCCTAATGTCTTCGTGCACTGAAATTAGTTTATTTTTTTCGCTTTTTTGTGCATTACAACAAGAATTAAAGCTAATAAGTCGGCACAAAAGTTAAGTGTAAGACAAACAAACAGGCGTCCTCAAGTGAGGACCAGTGGTAAACATAGATTTAAAAATCAGAAGTAAATATTGCATCTTCTTTCATAGGATAACCCTTGTGCTATCTTAGATGACCCCACCCTTGCATTGACGTGTTCTCCCTACCATGACAAAGGTGGATAAAGGTGGAAAGATTTCATGTAATCCATGGACACCAATGAGGTTCACAAATCATTGAAGAAAAAAGGTTCAGTGCACTGTCTTGTGGGGTCTAGATGACCCAACTCACAATGTTAAAGTGCCTAGGATAGCACAAGGGATAAGCTACGGACGCACCGGTCATGTGACGTGCGTTTGAGAACCTGCTGCATTCTTGAACACGCATTTAATTTATGGTTCTCACTCAGAACAAGCAGAGAGGGGCTTCCACTTTTGCCACTGTTTACTAGCTCATGTCTGCCATCTACAGTTGGAAGAGGCTTGGTGTGAAATGTCAAATCAGTGCAAATCTTGCTTCAGGCTTTTTCTTTCACTGCTCTATTCCAATATATGAAAGACTTGGTCTCATAGAATTCCGTCCAGGTACAAGCTGCAATTCCTAAGTTCTCCTCCGTGATCAATTTTCAAACAGTTGCATCCAAATGTCACTACTAAATCTGAGTCCTGGAATGGTCAAAGTTCAACCTTCAAAGCATGTTCAGTAGCAGCACGTTTTGTAGGGAGAGTCTGAAAATGGACTTAAAAATGTGCGAACGATGCGTGACGGTGAGTTTTGAATGCGGAAGCCCAAAACACGCATTTACATACGTTTACGTACACTTTTTATTGGACGTGGCCGCTTGAACGTGCGTTGGCAAGGGTGGTGTAAACGTAACTTCTGAAGACCACAATGGAAATGTAGCTACATTAAAAGTGGCACATTTACATTTAAAGACCATCATCAGTGTTTTCTTTTCTTTTTTTTGTTTTAATGTTCACAACGAAAACTCTTTCCATGTTGTGCTGTAAATAAACAAGTTGTGAGTTTTCAGAAGCCTATTAGCTTCCCCTTTTCCAGGCATGTTAGTCTTCTGTGTTTACCCTCCACTTACATGCATATAACATGTCTAGTGGTGAGTGCCCCTTCCTGCTGCTTTCTTGGTTGACTGCATTCTATCCCATCCCCTCCTAGAGCCTTGCAATCTTAACCATATTGACTGTACTCTGGAACACAATGGCATATGGTACCAGAAGCCCCGGCGGAGCACCATATGCCAGAAAAACAGGGAATGCTCATAATTTTTTCATAAATGAGGGAATGCAAAAGTTCAGTTTGGAGTAGAGCTGCGTCACAACCATCATGTTGTGAAAGATAAGTGGAACAGGACAACAGTCTGCACCCTTTAACCCTTTTTTATGAGATTTGGACTCAACTTGTGGTGCAAATGTATTGATTTTTTGACTTTTTTTCTGTTGTAGGAGTGTTTCAGAGAAATTTTCTCAGCAAATGAGTGAATTATATGTTTTAAAATTGTTTTTAACACTCAACGCACTGACCATGAAGATCCTTCGGTTCAACACCTTGACCAATGTCACACTGAGGCTAAGAGGGACACAACAATAAACAAAGCGAGGAACAAATGGGAGCTCTAGAGCAGGGTTTTTCAACCATTGTGCCGCGGCACACTAGTGTGCCATGGGAGATGGTCAGGTGTGCCGTGGGAAATTGCCCTCATCAACAGATCTAAAAACATTTTCCATCTCCAGGATTTCAGCTCTCTGTTCATCCAAACAGGCCTTGATAAAACACTGAGTAGTTAGGAATATGAAAGATCGTAAAATACTTCTTTGTGTTTATTTGATTCTAATAAAGACATTTTGATAAGAATGACGGTACCGCAAACGGTACCCCTTTAACTGTCTCCGCCAATCATTCTTGGACGCTCAATCACACGTCATCAGTCTGACCAATCAGAAGTGGTTAAAGTCCACACTTCCTTGTTCCGATTCTGCTCTTAAAGTCTCTCAGTTCAAACAAAAATACCAGCTAAAGCTCATATTTAGCACATCAGACAGTTTTTAAATTGTCTAATTTAACTTTTATTACGGTACATCTTTTAGGAGAAAACAGCTGCAACTTCCAGCTTTTTCTGCCACAATTATCACAAAAATGCATGTGAGATTGCGGAAGGGCTGTAGATCAACACAGACTATGAGTCTCTCCTTTTTTATTTTTTGGGATTCTGGTGTGCCGCGGGATTTTTGTCAAGGTTAAAGTGTGCCGTGGCTCAAAAAAGGTTGAAAAACACTGCTCTAGAGTAAAACATTTGGGGGGGGGGGGGGGTGATGATGAAGCCCCCTGCGATTGTAGTTTAAAATTGTGCGACACCATTTATGCTGAAAGCGGCACTAAAATGTAAGAAAGATTCTGCCTTCGGGGCATCATTTTCTCCGGGGATGTTCTCGCTGTTTCCACTAAACTAATTCAAAAACACGTTCAAACGCTGCTGAAACGATGAGCACATGAGCAGCCCATCCCAAACGCAGAAACGTGTGAGAAGGTTTGAGAAGAGGAAGGGAATAAGACACCATTTATGCTGAACTGGTAACAAGGCAATGCAATGCAGATCATGAAATGATCTCTACAGACTGGCTGCTAAGGCCGACCAATGTCAAGTGGAGCATTTGTTTAATGTCTGTGAAACATTCAATTCACTTTGTCAGACTAAAAACAAAAGACTTTAAATGAACATAATAGTAAAACATTGCTTACTTAAACCTTGTGCTATCCTAGGCACTTTACCATTGGGAGTTGGGTCATCTAGACCCACTAGACAGTGCACTGAACCTTTTTTCTTCAATGATTTTTGATCTTCACTGGTGTCCATGGATTACATGAAATCCTCTTCACCTCTATCCACCTTTGTCATTGTAGGGAGAACACGTCAATGGAAGGGTGGGGTCATAGGATAGCACAAGGGTTAAGAACGTTGAGTGCTGTCAGGGATTTTTATGTATGTTTTCTTTTTTCCAAATCACATTAAGTAATATGGTCTTAATCTCATCAAAGCTGGAAAATCTGAGTTTTAATAAACACTGGCAACATTAATATTCAAAACTGCTTAAAAGGTTGTTGGATGTGGAAGTCAGGTTATAGAGTGAAATCCAGTCTGGATCCTGCGTGTTGGAGGTCTACTTTTCCTTTCGGCTTTTTCCTTCAGGGGTCGCATCGGCCTATCAGATTCTTCCATCTAACCCCATCTTCTGCATCCTTTACTCTAACAACAGCTAAATCATAGGTCTTATTCGCATATTTGTTTGGCAAAGGTTTTACGCTGCATGGGGCTTGGGGCCCCCTTGTGGCTCCATTATGTGGGAGGAACAGTATACACTTGTAAACTTTGCCTTTACGTGATATCAGCTTAGTCAAAAATGCAACAAGCCAACATTGAATAACAGCAAAACTGAACAGAAACATGATGAATTATAAGAAGATTGACTTGAACCAAAAGAAAAAGGAGCATTATTTTACCATTATTATAATCAAATTAAATTATTTGACTGCAAGTTGTTCCGTAGTATAAGTCGCAGCAAAAAACCAAGCATTATAAAGAAGAAAAAAAAAGTCACATATAATTCGATAAATTGTAATAAATATATTATTACAATTATATGTAAACAGTAGTTTGCTCTGTCTGTTGCTTAATTTTGTGCTATTAACAAATAAACTCTGTAAAGAAAATAAAAGAATAGATAAAAGTACAAAACAAAATACTTTTTCTAATTAAACTAAATTATTGTTACTATTTGCTAATATTTCAAGCATTTTTGCCTTTACGAAATGTATTACACAAGCAACTTGTTGATGTTCAAATTTAAATAATTAGCAACAAAAAATATTTTAATTAAAAAAGGACTGTATCTAATTAAAAAAATGAAGTTTATTATACGTTTTTGTTTGAGCCAAGACAAAACTGTACACACAAGTGGACATTTCTGGTATTTTTTAGATAAAAAATACTATGAAATATTTTTTCATTGCATGTTAAAACATTAACTTAGATGGGAATGTTGAATAAATTAGTGAATAAATGAAGACAAATCAGCTTTAATTCTACTCCGATGGCTTACTTCTTGGGTTCTTCTGTCATCAGACATGGTTGTGTTTTTTTCCACATACCTGACATGTTTCGACACGCTTCAGCCTTTTTTTCTGCGCCACACCCCTCTAAAATTATAAACCTTCAGCATTAAATATACAGACAGCTTGGGGGGGGGCAAACCACTCAGAAGAAAATGCCAATACCATTTTGCCAACAAAGATTTCGTATTGTGTGCTTTTAATCAATAGAGTCAACCTTTCCAGAGCGGTAACCGTTTCTGCACCACTCTGATGATGGAGCTTATTGATCTTCCCTCTGTACCCCAGAACTGTCTAGAATGATCCAAATGTTCACTGACAGCAACAATCAGCATTAGTATTCACGTGTGTGTCTGTACAATCTGATTTAAGCTGCCCATATGGCGCTACGGCAACCACGCAGATGTACACTTCATAGCCTTAGATTTAATTACGGTAGCTAAGGAAATTTGAGAAATGAGTCATTTAAAAGCCTGTCACAATGACACTCCATAAGTGAAATTGTAGATGAAAAGCTGGGAGGATTTGGTTGGAGTGCTGGTGTATGAAGGCAGCACGCTCACACTGTGAAGAGGCTTAAAAATCAAACACACTTGACACTGGCCTCCTGCTGCAGACTCTGCCGATGCAGCGAGGGAGGCAGGCAGGCTCCAGCTCCCCGGAGGCTCCTAAATCATCCAGCATGATAAAGACAGCTCAATGGAGCCTCATTGGAATTTTAAAACTCTAAGCTCCACAATAGTAAACAAGTGCAATGCAGCTTTTGGAGGCGGCAGAGGAGACACTGCATGTGCTAATACCAAGGGGTCCACCACTAACTGGCCAGCAGCTTTCTTCTTTCCCTGTTATATTCCTCTCCCGACCCTCTGAGGCTCATTGTAAAACACCAACTACTAGGAGCGTTTACACTTATAAGAACCACACTGACATATTCTTATAGTAAAAAGTTGGAGCGAGTGCTTCAGAGAGATCTGCTGGATGATATGATCAGGTCAAAACCAAACAGGTTAAAGGAAACTATATAAACTCACTCATTTTTTCTACTGTCTTGTTGTTGTTGTAAACTGTGGAATAAGGTTGTTACGACCCGACAGGCCACCCAGTCTCAGTCAAGAGGAAATGATCACAAAGGGGCCATAACACACGAAAACTGGACACTACTGTCCTACTGTT
Organism: Oryzias latipes; assembly: GCF_053564925.1. Taxonomy (NCBI): domain Eukaryota; kingdom Metazoa; phylum Chordata; class Actinopteri; order Beloniformes; family Adrianichthyidae; genus Oryzias; species Oryzias latipes. The sequence continues at coordinate 26,216,213 of NC_136256.1, read as the reverse complement.
TTTTGATGTGGTAAATGTTCTCCCTACCATGACAAAGGTGGATAAAGGTGGAAAGATTTCATGTAATCCATGGACACCAGTGAAGATCACAAATTATTGAAGGAAAAAGGTTCAGAGCACTGTCTAGTGGGTCTAGATGACCCAACTCCCAATGGTAAAGTGCCTAGGATAGCACAAGGGTTACATGAAAATACCTTAAAATTAGGCTTTTTCAAGCCATTTTTATGTTAAAAATAATTGCAATTAAAAATAGATTAATTAATTAATTCCCCTCTTTTTTTATCCAAATTCTATTTTTTGATTCATATTTTATAGTGCAAGTTTTTCCAGTTATAAACTGACCAATCAAATAGCTCAATCAAAGTAGGTGGAGCCTCCTGCCCCCCGTGTCTATGGCTCCAACAACGCGTCCGTATCATGAAAAAAATGGTCACTGAATTGACTTAATTTGGTTGGAGCCGGACGTAAACTGTTTTCTGTGGGTGATGTCACACTCCCTCGGTCCAGTTCTTCTATACAGTCGATGGTCCAAATCTCATCTTCATATGAGGAACTGGTGGTTTAGGGTCCAAAATGCAGGAGATCAAGCTTGTTGTAGAAACGTAAACATTAATTTACTTAAAGATGACGAAGCCACAAATTAAGGGAGCCACATAAAAGCGACAACACAAATAATATGACAAATGTTGCCTTCACCTTTGGGCATTTCTCTTCAGGGGTCGTCTCAGCGAAACGGCTTCCACTGAGTCGCACATGCGGTTCGGCAGAAATATTTTATGCCGGATGCCCTTCCTGACGCAGCCCTGTATTTTACCCGGGGTGCGGACCGGCGCAGGGAGTTACAAGCTTGGGCCTCTTTTGCCTACATAGATTAATCTGACAGATGTAAACCAAAAAAAAAAAAAACAACAACAGCAGACACTTAAATATGGGTAATTACTTGAATGAAGATGGCAGTGGGTAATAAACTAAGGAAAGTAAGACTCACCTGAAACAAGCTGAAAACAAATGTATCCTGTCCATTAGTAGAGTTTGACTGATTGACCGTCTCAACTTCATGGCTTTAATTTATTGAGAAAGCACATCTTCATTGAAGTGTTATTGTTATCTCACCTGCAAAGCGTGAAACCTTTTACAAAACTTAACAGAAAAAGTCCCTCTTTTTGTGTTTTCTGTACATCTCCTTGACATTCTGACATAAGCTCTAGCCATAGGAGGATGTCTGACAAACAATTGTGTGTTTAATTTATAAACACTTTTGCCCTGTAGATGACAAATAAAAAAAATAATTTTTGCAGATTTTGTATAAAGTCTAGATCCAGAAGTTTTCAAGATCTCCAAGGACATTATATCAAGCACCAGCTTACATGTTTACAAGGGCACCAGCTTACAAGGGCAGAAAAGTATAAATAAATATATATGTATATATATATATATATATATATATATATATATATATATTTATACTTTTCTGCCCTTCATGAATTTGCCACAGTGAAAACTAACTCTTCTTAACTCTCGGAAGGCATTCAATCACTACCCGATGCATCAAAGCTGGTTTCATGTTGAAAAACTTTCTTTGCTATAATACAAGTTCATGAATGTAGCACTGACAAGCTCAAAAAACTTCCAAAAACTTTCCAAAAGAGGACTTCAATTCCCTGGCTACCAAACAAAACTGGATCTTAAGATGCGTTTAGCTCAAAGTTGGGGTGTTGTCATGTATTTATTTTTTTCTGTGACGGGCATATTTAACAACATTACACAGCAGGACAGTTATCCGAACTTATATTCACACACGTTTTACATTTTCCTTATCAGAACTCCAAAGACACTGCCGCGTCTTGTTTAAAGTAAACCGCTCAAGAAAATAGATATAAAAATGAAAATAAAGCAGGACGTAGGTGAAGCCTTCAACATTGAGATAAAAATAGGTAGCCTATTTTTGGAGGCAGCCTCCCTCGCTGCTTTCAGGTGCCCACAAACAAATGTTATGAGCAAAATAAGTATTGCTTGACAGAAGTACAAGGAGCTCTGAGCATAGCGTAAGACGGCGAGTGTCAGACGTTTGTGGAAGAAAGTTGAGAGACATCAAGTGAACTTCCACTCCTTTTCTCTGCAGTACTTTTGTGCCGGTACTGAGGGAGCCGCGCGGGGCTGCTGGGATCAATTGAAGGGTTTTTTAACCGTGAATGTCGGGTTTTAGTGACATGCAGTGATCACACGCTCTCTTTGAAATGAAAAAGCATGACAGCCCCTTTTTCCGTCTACTTCAGGAGTCATTTCAAGTGTTTATCCCCAAATGTGAAGGAAGTTTGGAAATACTGCATTAGTAACCTCTCTTCCATTTTAAAAAACGACACTCAGCTGCAGTCTGTGACCGGCTTAGAACGTCATTATGATCGTTCATTATTTATGTTGCTGTTTTTCATTTTCATTTCTGACGCGCAAATCCAGTTAAAGTAAATGTTTTATGCATGTAGCCTTGTTTGAATTCAGTTTAAAACATTACAAGCAAACAAAAAATGCATTCCTTATATCTGCAAGCTGAAATATCCCCTTATGTCAAAAGAAAAAACGAAGGTTTTTAAAGACCTACTACAATGAAACTGTTTTTTTTTTGTGTTTTTAACATGTTGTTGTAGCATCTTTCTGATGATGGAGGACATATAGAAATAATATTAAGGTCAAATTGCATTTCTGAGTATTTCTACATACAAGTCCTTGTGAATCAGAAGCAGACGAAATAATGCTGTTGGAAAAAGAGCGTGTTTGTGATGTAGAAAATACAATTCTCTGCGGTGTACAAGCTCCCTGCTCTGCTCCATTCTGATGAATCCACTTGCAGACAAATAGATCCATCTTTGTTTTCCTCGTCTGAGCTGGAATCTGGATCCGCACCGAACGGTTGGACGGCTACGATAGTCCTCGTTATTTTTGTTGCACCAGTAATGTTCGGTTGGGGGTGTGAGGAGTTATAAGCTGGAGAGAGTGTAAACTGAGACATCTTGATGAGGAAAATATCTTACAAGTCACTTTCAGGCCGTATCCTCTGATGAACTCGCAGGCTCCCCAGGTAAGAAAGGAGACCATCTAATTTCAACACTCTCGTTGGCGGGGAGGGGTAATCCTGCTCACAACTCAGGCAAATTTCTGATTAACTAATGCCGTCTGCACAAACTATGTCCTAGAAAACAACAGGTTTTTTTTATTTTATTTTGGGTAAAGACGGCATAATCAACCAAAAGATTTTCGGAATGGGACTCTAGTATGCAAAAACCTGCCAAAGACACCTGCAGATGAGAGATTCCTTTAGGAAATGATGTTAAACACAGGTTTCCATATGAACACAGTAAATCCATTCCAAGGAGTCACCCATTTCATTTGCAGAAGCAATCAGCTTACATTTCTATTTGTTGGCAGCTCAAATATGGACTTTAAACAACCTTTTACAGAAAACAGGTGTAAAAATTATGACTAGTTTAAATGTAATAATGTCACAGTTGTAAATGGAAGGTAAAACTCAGACGTGGATGAATATCTGCAACGATTGGCCGTCTTCTTTCTCCTGCTCGTTGTCTCAAGTTTCGTGTCTTCAGGCCATGAACCTACAATTTTCCAGCTAATAAACACTCGACTCGACCGTCTGTGTGCGAGCTTGTCAAACTCACTTTTGCCAAACAAGACTTCTGCTGGGCTCCACTCTACAGAGATGCTGATGGTTCTCGTGTGTGCTCCTTTGGCCTGAATAATGGGCATGTTATCATTCCTCCTCAGACCTCTGACTAGCTGTGGCTAACACTTGGAGCAGCTTCGCTGGGCCCCACAGCGCTCCGAGTAATGCTGCTAATGAGTGTGAGGAGGCTCGGCCGCATGGATCAGTGTTCTGAGCCGTGTGTCCGATGAGGGGCAGCTGCCCAGGCTGAGCTGCAGCAGAGCCGACGCCAGCAGCCCCCGCTGTCGCCGGGCTTTCGGGGTAACCACTTCGGCTGTGGTCACCTGTTAGCTGTCGCTGACAGTAGCAGCTGAGTCACCGATACTATCAAGCAGTTCTGTAGTGGGTCCTGATTCACGATTTGAAAAAATATTCAGAAACGCAATTTTAAGCTTAATGTTCTTTTTATAATGTTTGTCCTTAATCGTGACAAAAAGGAAGAGATTAAAACACCAAAAAGACAATTTTCATTGGAGTGGGACATTCTGACTCCTGATCACCGATGAGGACTTGAGGTTTGCCCAAATTAAAGGTTCATTACTCAGGACTGATGTCTGAAACCTTCAAATCAAGTCAGACATCTAGGGCTGATCATGGACTGGCTTCCGGTGCTCAAAGAATAGACCTTAAAGGAGGCCATGGAGGCCATGGAGAGACTTGTTTCCAAGTCTCTCCATGGCCTCCACCAAAGTGCATCTCTGAAATTTTGGGGCCATATGAACCATCTTGGACTCTAAGGACCTCAGGGACCGGCCTCCGGCGGGTGCCCAGAGTCAGGACTAAACAAGGGGAATCGGCGTTTCAATCTTAGTGCCACTTTGGCTAAACAAACTACAAAGCCATCTCATAATGAGTTGAGTATGGTTGAACTGGAGGCACAATAAATGGAATAAAGATCATAATTAGCTTCAGACAAAAAGATGAAAACATGTAAAATACAGATAGATGGGGTACAAAAACGATTTTAAAACTGCAAGTTTGCATTTTAGAGATAAAAATAACATCTGAACAAAGAAAATTCCCCAAAATTGTAATTCTATTATTTGAAAAGCTCCTCAGCACACATGAAAAATGTCCTGTTCCGTGGAAGGTTTGACAGCACCTACAGATTAAAGTCATTAATATTCCTAAATCTTGAATTAAATGTGTCACATTTGATGAACTTTCATTGCTTTTCCTTTTTTCTTTCTTGACCATTTTTTGGGGATGTGAGAATTCACCTGCTGCATGCAGCTAAAAGTGACTAGAAATCCAAACGCATAGCATAGCATGCAGTGACTTTATTTCAGTTGACATTTTAGACACATATTTCTGGAGCCTTGGCATGAAAGAAACGGTGCAGTCAGGCCAGATTTTCACACAGTTGCATCATTTAGCTGCCCACAGTATTTTGGACAAAACAAACAAGTGACACTTTAGTAGATTCTGAAGCAAACAGCTTATAACAGCTCCTTGCATCAGGACAGGCGTCTCAGAAAACGTAGTTTTTAATTGCCTCTCAAAGGCAGATTGTGGGGGGTTTTTTGCCCCGTAATGCTGCTGACTCAAGTGCAAGAGCAAGAGCAAGTGAGGCGGCTCCTGTAAGTGGGAGGATTTTTGCTTCACAACTCTTGCATGAAAATGAGCGCTAACAAGAAAAGCATGAAAACTGTTTGGAGTGGTAATTAGGGTCACCTTTGTTCAAAACATCTGTTTAATTTGATTTGATTTGATTTGAAATGGTTTATTTCAAGCAATCAAATAGAAATAATACACAAAAACAATATAATCATCAGTTATACATTCATACAGTAACTAATCAAACTTAGGATAATTAGACATAATTAATAAATATTGCTTGAAAGGGAGTGGAAAGAAGCGAACTTATATAATCCCACCCCGTTATACTATAACCATTTTATTACATGATTTATCAATATCCGGTTCCTAGGTTTTATCAGACAGAATTAACAATCATAAGGTATCAATAAAGCACATGCCAAAGATGAATTACTTAAGTACTACGTCAAAAATAACTATTTTAGAAATCAACATGGCAAATGCAGCATCTGAAATATATGCAAATTATGTTACTTTTAAAAGTCATTCATATGCTTTAAAACATAATACTATATCAGTAAAATAGACACAACACTGTTTCAGGAATTTTCATAGCAAAATGTCATCAAGTATCAAAAGTTAAAAACATGTGCAAAGTTATGCTACATTAGGAAAGATTTTTGAATCAATTTATCAATTTTAGGAGCTAGTGAAGTAATATCATCAAAAGTCAATCAATTTAAGAATTTTCAATAAGTGATTAATCATTTGTTTTACTTTTTTTAATATTTTTTTGTATTTTTTTTTATTTTATTTTTTATTTTATTTTTTATTTTTATTTATTTTTTAATCGCATTGCATGTAGTACTAAAACACTTCATGAATACATCGCCAGCTTACGTTACTCGTCTTGAGCAAAGCAGTAGGGGAATTACTCAACCGGCTAACAGATGGAGATTTAAAGGCGGGCTTTAGGCAAGGCAAGGCAAGGCAAGGCAAGGCAAGGCAAGTTTATTTGTATAGCACAATTCGTACACAAAGTAATTCAAGGTGCTTCACAAAACAGAAAAGTGCATTAAAATCACAATACATCATAGAAATAATCAACATAAAATTTACTTTAAAAGAAAAGGAAGAAAAAAAAAAAAAGATTTAAAAAGAAAGGAAGGAAAGAAAGGTGCAGATAGGACCTTTCAGTCATATACACGGCTAAACAGAAATGTTTTAAGTCTAGATTTGAACATGAACACAGAAGAGGCCTGTCTTACGCCTTCAGGGAGGCTGTTCCAGATTTTAGCTGCAGAATATTGAAACGCTGATTCCCCTTGTTTAGTTCTGACTCTGGGAATCAACAGGAGGCCGGTCCCTGAGGTCCTCAGAGTACGAGATGGTTCATATGGCACTAACATGTCAGAGATGTACTTTGGTGCGTGGCCATGGAGAGACTTGTACACAAGCAGAGCTGCTTTGAAGTCTATTCTTTGAGGTACAGGAACTGTACCTCTTTACGTCCAAAGAACTGACTGTGTTTCTAATATTGTTGAAACATATGAATGAAAACCTTTCTCTGAAAGGAGAAATATATGAACATAAATTAAAACTAATAGTGGCCCACAGTGACTACGGTTCCCCTTTTTAACTGCCCTCACTGGCTGAGCAGCTGCTACACGTCCCTCACTCTCCCCTTGTGCCCCTGCTACCCTGTTCAAAGCTCAACGTGACAAATTTATTTTTATTTTTTTTTTTTAAATCCCATTTTAAGATAGCGCTTTTCTGTTGTTTTTATTACTATTGCAACTATTTTATTTTTTGCCGCCTCGGGATCACAAACAGATCTATCATTTCTAGAGGAATTGGAGGGAAAAAGGGAACTTTTTGGATTTCCTTGGCAACTGAGGTTTTTTTTGCTAACCACGCCCACATTTCTAACATGTTCTCATGTCATATTTTTTCGTTCAGCTCAAGCCGACGATTCATCTATTAGGTTTTCACAATTTTACAGTAAAAAATGTGCGAGCAACAAGGGAACGTCCTAAGGAGCGGTAGTGACCCACGAATGAGTCTGATCGGGGAAGAGTGTTCATGACACATTTTTCTTCCGTCCAGGCGTTCATTACGATGATTGTTGTCCATGTAACCGCAGCTACTGTGCTGCTGTTATCGAGGCCGGGGATCTTACAAAGTCTTAAAGTTTCACAGTCACCAAAAGACTAAAGATTACGCCTGATGTCTGGAGGCTTAATTCAGCTGGTTCCAGCTTTGTTAACTGGAAGATAAACCCTACAATAAAGGACTCTAACCAACTTTGCCAAGTTTGACTCTTTTCTGTAGAAATTCCTTTGGGAATGTGGCGATTTGACTTTGAGTAACGATTATCTATTTATTTTCTTTTCTTTTGAAGAAAGGCTGCTGATTAGTTGATGTCTGAGCTTCGACTGTGAGTTATTGTTGGCGTGTGAGTGCTGCTAGTGAGTTCAAAGGCTTCTATGCTGCAGGAGCTGAACTTAAACTGACTTCAGCTGCAGGAAACTTGTTTCTCAGTTTTTTGTTTTTTTTAAAGAATCACATTTATTTTAGTTTAAATTAAAGTTCTCCCCCGTGTAGAAGGGTTTTTTTTGTTGTTGCTCTGGATTTGAAAGTCTCTTCAAAAACAACACGCATCCATCCACAGCTGAAAAAGAAAATAAACAGAAAGGAAATATTGAAACTGTCACTCTTATTTTAGCCTTCGGTCGTTCCATCCTCATACTGACTCACTTGAATTCTATTTAATATTTTTTGTGTTCCTAAGATTTCGAGTTTCTTTTTCTTGTTTGTCTCTGTGTTGTAAGTTAATTTGAACCCAGAAATAGAAAGTTTAGAACTGTATACATCTGTTAATGATGCATACATTAACACTTTAGTTAGGTAAAGGTGTTGAACGTCGACTTTCAGGAAAATGAAAGGCAAAGACTTTCAGGTCAGGTAAAAGCTTAGGACTGGAGTAAAACTGCAGCCTTTTTGTCTTTGCTTGTTTCTTTTATTGATTTTTCTCTCCAGGTTTAGGTTTGTGTGGTTTTGTCCTGTTTTGTTTTTTGTGTTTATCTATTTCAGTGTTGTCTCTGTGTTACTTGATTCCGGCTGTCTTTTAAAGTCAAATTCTCCTTGCTTTTTTACTTACCTCAATTAGCAATTACTACCAAACATGCTGTCTCATTAAATACTGTATATTGTGTTATAAAATCTTAAAAGAGATCTTAAAATAGCAGGTCTGAGAGTTGTGATGGAGTTATTTGTATCAAAAAGTTATTTGTGAAGACTTTATTTTATCCATGATGGTTTCATAGCAGGAAAAGCTGTTTTTTTACCCAAATTTTAATGGCCTTCCATGTCGAAGTCATCATCATCATCCAGTCAAAGACCTCCCTCAGGATCCTATAAAACCAGTTTTCTTACCAGTTTAGTTTAGAACTGAGAAAGCCTCCCACCCCAGTGGCCACCCCACCCCACTGGCCACTCTAAGCTGTGGTAGGATCAGTTGTGCATTTCATCCCAAATGCACAGCCAGCAAGCGCTCTGATCACCTAAACAGGCCGATACCTCCTCCCCTCCCAGCTGCCTTTGAGTGCGCAGACATCTAAAGACGAGCCGCTGGACGCAGAACACGTATAAGACGTGGGGTTCACTTCCGAGTTTGAACCCCCAGAGCCTCCGGGCCAGTTTGACAAAAGAACCAGCATCAGTTACTAAAGGTGAACTTTCTTTATTACTGTTTCCTTAAGTCCAAAACGGCGACTGACCGCGTGTGTATGCGCTCCACACACTCACACGCGCTCTCCCCCCTCTTTTCCTGCATCGCGCGATCACCAGTTTCTGCACGCACGCACACACTAATGCGCGCGCACGCACTCACACGCGCACACAATCACACATCCCAAAACACTACATTTCTTTTCATGCCTGTTAAATATTTTCAGTGGTGTCTTTTAACGATCTCTTTACTGTACTTTAGGTCACCTGATCTGTATTTTGCGCAAATATTTGGTGCAAATACGCCGACATCATCAGCGGTGGTGGATGTGCCATTACTTTTTATTAATATGTAAAAAAGAATGGCCCTGTCACACGCGCCTCTCATTTTTATGGCACTATTTAAGCACTGGTTGTTGTGTTACCACAACATTTTGATGGGTTTTGTCCTGTTTCCACATATAGTTACCTATAGTCATAGTTGATGCTTGTGTAAGTCAATTTTCAGAGAATGAAGAGAAATTCAACATATATTCTTATTTTAAGAAGAAAAGTACAGCAGAAGGAGCGAAAGAGATGGTAGGGGAGCAACAGAGGTGTAGTGAGGAGGAAGAAGATGAGACAGAGCAGCATGATCCACAGCCAGCATGAATGACAGAAGAGAATGAGGAAGACAAAGATGAGACGGCATCTGATGAGGGACAGTCAGCATCATTGCTCAGAGAAACAAGGCAGAACTCAGCAAAAAGTCTTCCACCTGTTCCTGGACCAACTGGTGAAGTTAGAATTAATGGAGTGTTTTTCAACCAGTGTGCCGCAGCGCACCAGTGTGCCGTGGGAAATTACCGTCATTAACTGGTCTAAAACATTTTCCATCTCCAGGATATCAGCTCTGTGTTCATCCAAACAGCCCCTGATAAAACACTTTGAAATTAAGAATATGAAAGATCGTAAATACTTTTTTTCTTTGTGTTTATTTGATTCTATTAAAAAATTTTTGATAAGAATGGCAGTACCCCGATTTAGCTTCAGTTTTAACTGTTTTCTGAAAGGTCCCGCCCCTTTTACTGTCTCCACCAATCATTCATCAGTCTGACCAATCAGAAGTGGTTAAAGTCTTCACTTCCTTGTTCTGATTCTGCTCATAAAGCTGCTCAGTTCCAACAAAAGTACCAGATAAAGCTCATCTTTAGTGGTGTAGCTTTCCACAGAATCCGGTGTCAGAGCGTGAAAAAAGTTACCAAACTCAGTGACGCTAGTCTTTTTGCGTTTGGCGGCTGTTTACATCTCCCATGATGCATTGGGTTAAAGTGACAGCGTCTCAGCGCACAATGAGTCTATCCTCTCAACGTCTTGTAACAACAACGAACACATCAAACAGTTTTTGAATCTTTTCACTTAACTTTTATTACATCAGCTTTTTCTGCCACAATTATCACAAAAATGCATGTGAGATTGCAAAGGGACTGTAGATCAATACAGACTATGAGTTTCTCCTTTTTTTCTAAAAAAAATTTAACATTTTTTTTGCTGGTTTGCCGCGGGATTTCTGTCAAAGTTAAAGTGTGCCGTGGCTCAAAAATGGTTGAAAAACACTGGCCTAATGATATCTACTAGAATCTATAGTAGTATCAACTATAAGTTAATGTTCTAGAAAAAAATCAGTAGGCATTTAACTTTCTGTTGGTTTTCTAAAGGTTGTTTGACTACGTTTAGTAGAATGAATTAAAAAAATTTAGCTCATGGTTTTTGTGTGCCTGTGTGGGTACCGGATGTTCTCGGGTTGCCGGATGTTCTCGGGGTCCTTCAGGGTCCTTCAAATGAGTTATATCACTAGAGGAGACATCACGTGGTTCCTCATGGGAGGAGAGCACCGCCATCTTGGTGAGGTCAAGTTTTGAAGACCAAACCACTTTTTATAACATTTAATAAAGAGCTCTGTTTTTACTTTCAATCACTTCATTATATGAAAAAGAAGAATGGCTTGAAATTGCTTAGTTTTGTTCAGAAATACAAACTTCACAAGTACCCCTAACTTAACTAGTATTAGACTATTTAGATTTTTTCTTTGTTCCTTTATTTTATTTTACTTGTGTTTTTATTTATTTGTGTGTTATGTTCATTGTTTCTTTTTTTCCCCTCTGTTCTTTATTTTCTATGTTAATATGTTATGTTTGGCAATGGTGACTGATCTTCGAAGCAATATTCATTACATTGTCATTGTTAACGTTAATGTCATTGTTAATGTATGATACCGCAATTGTCAATAAAGTTTTTTAAAAAAACTTAGCGACGTTAACTCATTGGTCATGGCAACTTACAGCCAATCAAATAGTGTGACGTCATCATTGGTCGAAGGACCCCGAAGGACCCCGAGAATATCCGGCAACCCGAGAACATCTGGTACCCACACCACCCCAAGATTTAATGTGGCCCCCTACCGGCCACCCCCATGAAAAATTTCTGGAGGCGCCACTGCCCGCATAAGAGGCTAACTCAAAAACTACGCTCAGATGAACTTTTTATGCTATGGGGTATCACATTGGCTGATTTGACAATTCTTGAGTTTATCTTCAACATTTTGAATCATCCAGTTACATACTATACACATTCATCAGATTCTTGTCTAATTACCTTTTTACAAGTGGGAGAAATGGGAGTTCCCTCCAGAAGATTCAGGACTGAATGTGGGTAGCATTTGGTATAAAACCCCTTAAAAAAAACAGTTTGAAAGTCAGAAAACCCAGGCCAAATCTAATTGGCAAGCTGTGGCTAATGTGCTCAGTAGCTTTCCTCTAAAAGTCTCAGTGTTAGAAAAGTTTGTCCATAAATTATTTATAACAAAACTTAAGAAACTTAATCACAATTGTCCTTACAGAGGGATGCATGCAATAAATAGGCAAACCTGTACGGGGCACTCAGCGAAACGTCAAGGTCATAGACCGCTCGATGAACCCAAAGACTTAAAATGTTCATAGTGAACACTTACAGAACACGCTAGTGGAAGTAAGGGCCAGCAGGCAGGTCAACACCCGCAAAAATCCTGCAAACTGGTCAAGGAACCTGACTTTTAGGCCCAGTCTGAAATGCTTCCCTACCCTCCAGGCTCTTCTCTATTGCCCCTATTGTAGGGGCATTTGGAGCTGTAGTGGTGTCCAAAAGGTTTTTCTTTTAAGGAGGAGTTGTAATGATTTTAGAGCCGGTGATCCCTCCACCAGTAGGGTGATCCACATCGCACAGTGACGTTAGGGAGAAACTAATTTCTTCATGTTGGGGTCCTCTGATGCACAGAAGTTTACACTTAAATTTAAGTATTGAGTTTTTGTTTTTGCCGGACTTTATAAAGTTATAAAACTAACTTTTTGTATTTTACAAGCGCTGACCAATGGCTGTTGATCTATCATCTAGTGGTAGTAGCGTCCAAATTTGAGGACGCTATTTTTTCATATCTCTCCACTTGGAGGGATAAATGTAGGGGTAGGGAAACAATTTGGATTCTGTGAAGAATAGTTAGAAACTGCCTTTAACTTTTATTACACTAATGGTTTAAACTTAATTCACTGAGCATGTACTGTCATCTCAAAATTATATTACATTTGAAGAAAGCACAGCCAAGCTATTGTTCTAACAGTTTATTCTCATCCTCCCTCTTTTCTGTGCATATGTTTTCTGCTGAGCAGGCCTCAGACTTATCTTCACTTTAGCCTTGGAGCTTCTCTCCACCAGTAACCTGTGGGCGTGATTTTCACACGAGTTCCATCAGACAATCTTCTGAATATACAAATGCAGGGTTTTTATACCAACCCCATCCCTGAACTCGTTGGTTCGGACTTTGAATGCACCATGTTCATCTGTCTTCATCGTGTTTGTGCGAAGTAAAACCTCCACAAAAGATAAGTAACTGTCTCTGAGTCGTTATTCACTTATTTCTGTGTGCAAGAAACTGACGGGTACGAACCTAAAATTTAATACAGTCCTTTCTAGAGAATCCAGTTTCTTCACAGATTCAGTCTTAGATATAATGAAATCATACTTTTGTAACGCATGCTCATCCCGTACATGAGGTATGTTACGGTTTCAGTTTCTTTGCCTTTGTGTTATGGTTCTCTGTTTTAAATTTGTTTCCTGTTTTATTTTGAAAGTCTCCCTATTATGTTGTTGTTTCGAGTTTTACTTTTGGTCCCCATCTGCCCTCATTGTTTCCACCTGTGTCTCGTCTGTTCTGTATGTTTTTAAGTCCTGTCTTTCCCTTCCTCCTGTGCTGCTCCATAGGTTAATGTTCCCCTGTTTCCAGTGTGTTTAAGATTTTGAGTTTTGAGTTTGCATGCCTGATGCAGTGGTTTGGTTTTGTTTTGGACTTTTTGTTATCAAAGCCCCTGTTTCCCTGAAACCTTCTGCCTCCTCCTCCTCCACTCTGCGCCTGGGTGCTTCCCTCATTCCCTGTTCGTAACAAGGTATTTGCATGCAGTCTGAAAGAAGCCGGTACTCGCACCTTCCTAACGACTTGAGGGACACGTAAGGACATCGCACAACATCATCACAAGTGTGTGTTACTTCCATTAGCCATACAAATACTTTACGATACACCTGATGCGTTCCATTTTTATGACGTCCCTTGAGGAGGCTCATTTGGCCTCAAGGGAACTTCAAGACACACCCGTGCTCACTTTAAGGTGCAGCCGCTCCTCTCTACGACCCTACACGGACCAGGACAACACAAAAACCCACAGCACCGGTACAGATAAATTAAAACCTTCATGATAGTAAATGTTATGATAATTTGAAACCAAGTTATCAGCTTTATCGTCCCTATCATCTTCCAGCGATGTCATGGGCTTTTACCAATTCAACGTGACTTATCACCTTGTTCCATGATTATTCCTCATTCCAACTATTTTGTAAGTATACGACGGAACACTTAATATTGTTTAAATGGGGTTTAGACACCTCCTTACATGACAAACCAGAGTTCTCCAGCAAGGTAAGCAGCTGACATTTCCCATCCATTGATTCGCATCATTGCTTCAACCTTTTGGAGGGCTTTGGTCTGACCCACACAGGCTCCACGGGAAGGCATAGTGCCACTGAGACTCCTGCAAAGCGGCCCGCTATCGATCAGCTCAAGCCTAAAAATAAAAGTCAGGGCCCAGCAATGACAGAGCGTCAAGCGAAAGGCCTGTGTCTGCTGATCAATGCTGACCTGGAATTTTAAGACAGGAATCGATACATCTTGCTTTTCTCGCATGATCTAATGATCGTTTGAATGTCTGACACTCCTGAGAAGTGCGGAGACAAAATGTCAGGCGGGAAATTAGTGTCAATTCTTGTTATAGTTTTGTCACTTTTCTGGAGAACTTCTTCGTTTCTTCACCACTAAAACCAGGGGCCTAATGACGAATGTGGCCATAATAAGACCTGTAAAGGTTTAGAGAATTATTAAGTTAATTTTATGAACTTCATAGCATATTTGCAGTTCAATTTGACCTTTCTGAGTGAAGTGAACTTTAGCAAAGTTGAACTTGAAGGTAGCAGGTGTTGATTGCCCACTGGTCATTCTGTGACCCAGTCCCCCTGTGCCCGTCTTCAATAAATCTTTTCATATTCCTTCTAACTCATCTTTTGCAGTCACTCCCAATCTTTTTCTCCCTCCCTTTTCTCTCTATCTTGCAGCAGGAGTCCTGCTTGCTTTAGGCAAAGAGTTATCTTCCTGTATTTCTCTCTGCTGAATATTTCATCTGGCATTTCAAGTACTATTTTCATAGAAAAGGAGAGCATGTATGTGCTGGGGATTTGACAGCACTCTCTTCTTCATGAATTATCTGTGGTTTAACAAGACAACAACCCACATTAACCAGCCATATTATTAGGTACTGCTGTTTAGCTGCTTGTTTATAACAAGTCAGTCACAGGGCAGCAAATCGGTGGAAAGGTGGAAAAAGAGTTGCTAAAGTTGAATCTAGGCATCATATTGTAAAAAAAAAAAACATGTTTAGGTGACTTTGAAAAATATGGTTTGTAGTTTTAGAAACTGCTGATCTACTCAGTTTTTCACACACAGGTTTATGTGTATATCTGGAAAAGTAAGGAAATATCTGGTGAGAAGTAGGACAAAAATGTCTTGTTGATATAGGGGTCAAACGAGAATGGACAGACTGGTTTAAAATGATAGAATGACAACAGTAACTCACATTGTCAAGCTCCTTACTTTCTCCATCCAAGCCTCCCTTGAATGAACAGCTGGTTTTAGTAAAGGACACTAGGAAGAACTTGTTCAATGTACTTCAAATGTTTATCCATTTGAAAGGTACCTTGATAACCTTTGAAAAAGAAAAGAACATTTGCGATGTGTGATGTTAACAATTTGTAATCAAGATAAATACCAGTAGTCTCAAAAGTCTTTGTTTGAGCCAGAGTGTTTTTGCATCATGCCAAAATCACAGGTGTTCACAGCTCTTACCAAGGGGGGGTGTTTAACTGGGGTGTGACATCATCATTCTTTTTTTAACGCCACATCTCTCACTTTATCTCCTGGTTTGTGAAACCAAGAGGGTCTCATGTTACATCCATTGGTTGGTACACCATTGTTCTTCAACTGGTTGGCCCACAATGCCCCTGTGAAGATCTGTGGCAGGAATCCTTTTTGCACCCACCTATCACTTGGATTTGTTCTTCAAGATCAGGAAAGAATTGCAGGGAAATGTTTTGACAGTCACATCCCTGACAATCCCTTTCTGGTTGCTGTTTACTTTGACTACTCTGCCAAGTCTATATTGGCCTGTCAAACCATTTGAATCTGCTAGCCAGATAAAACCTCCGACAGACAGATTTTGTGTTTTTATTGCTCCCAATAAAAAAGTTTAGTGACAGAAATTTGGCTCAATTTTTTCTAGAACATTTTCATATCCGCTTGGAGGGGTTACAGTCCCTTGAATGGGTGGCCTGTGAAGTCATAACTGCACAAGTCACCTTTTAAACCAGCTCTTCCTAGTGGTAAGGAGTTTAGAGGGAAATACTTAGGTCATTTTTTTTAATCTTCATGTTAGTTCGAGCAACTAGTCTGTTTGGTGGGGGGCCTTCTAATGCAACCCTTTCTTGAGTACCATGGAGAACATCTCTGAGAGTATCTTCATAGTCTTCAACAATAAGGGTGAGTCTCTGAACTGCTTTTCCGTCTTTTCCCCCGCAAAGGGTCTTTGATTTGGCTTGTATTTATGTTTCTCCCTTTTTTTTTTTTCTACCTTTCATATCCATATCCATGCAATTGCTCAGGGTAATGGTTTTAAACTGCTGATTTTTGTCACATCAAACAGTTGCTTGACTGCCAAGCCGGCTGGAGGTTTTCAGACATGATCGGTGCCGACTTTGGGTTCACAAGAAGTCTCTCTGAGATTTTTTTATTAACCCCCAACCCCCCAAACCTAACTCCAATCCAGAACTATTTTTTTTAGACCAAAACAAGCAAAATACGATTTCTAAACACTAAACATGTCAAGCACTAAAACAAGTGGGATAAAAGTAAGACAAAAATAATCATTTTCAGCTAAACAATTGAAATACGTTGGCTGAGCTGACAAGTCTTGAGTTTATCTTCAACGTTTTGAATCATCAAGTTAGAGACTATACATAACATTCATCAGATTATTTTCTTATTACCTTTTTTCAAGTGGGTGAAATGGGAGTTCCAGCCAGAAGATTCAGGACTGAATGTGGGTAGCATTTGGAATAAAACCCGTTAAAAAAAACAGTTTGAAAGAAGCTACACAACCCAGAGAGCTACAGCCCCCTTTTGCTTTATCCCTTGTGCTATCCTAGGCACTATTGCATTGGGAGTTGGGTCATCTAGACCCACTAGACAGTGCTCTGAACCTTTTTTCTTCAATGATTTGTGATCTTCACTGGTGTCCATGGATTACATGAAATTTTTTCACCTTTATCCACCTTTGTCATTGTAGGAAGAAAACGTCAAAGTAAGGGTGGGGTCATCTAAGAGAGCACAAGGGTTATAGTGCTGGTAGTATAATTGTATGGGAATACTTTTTAACACATCTTTGGGTCCTTACTATAAACAAAGCAGCCCACTTCATTCTTGCAGCTGTCCATCACTTAGAACACAATGTACTTAAATTCTGACAATTACTTCTAATGCATGAAGCTGAATTCAAATCTGACCAAACAGGCTTCTTTAACATAAGAATTAATTTACTTAACTCAGTTCTCCCGAATACGAAATCTGATGACTGTGAACAGAACGGGAGATAGAACTAATGGATGGTGCGGCCAACAAATCAGTAGCAGCTGGCTGATGTTAAACATACATACATTTTACATGATTATTACGCAAATCGTATGCAATTGACTTTTGTGGGATGCATACGCAAATGTGTGCTCTTCCATGACCGTTCCACGTAGGTCTAACAGACTTTTCACGCATGTTCCACCGATGTATAACTTTTACATCACACATACAGTACGCATATGTTAAAATTACGTTATTAGAATTGCATATAAACAGCATAATAATCACTAATAATGATAATTCACATGTTCTTCTGGTGGTTTATTTGTACTTCTTCTGTGGTTTTAACATAGTTCATTTGTAATACCTCTGTGAAAATTTCACATAAAGACCACAACTTTTGTCACTCTTTCTCAAGTATGTACACATTTGAACAATTGTCATCCATGAATCCATGTGCTACATATACGTATTAGTCTTAAAGTAAGTTTACACCCATTCTGGTATAGATAAACCGTATAAAGCGCGCTGTGGGTCTTTGGAGAAAATCCCATTTTTATCAGAGGGGGCTTTTAAACGCATAAAGCCCAACTATGCTGGACTCAGTAAGGGAAAAACATGTGTATCTGTCTTTGTAGAGATGCAGACAAAATAAATACTTGTTAGGCTCTCTATTTTTTTGTTATTGTTGTTGTTGTTCCCTCCATTTTCCTCTGAGCATTTTGCCCCGAGTCGCAAAGTGAGTCAAGCTCCCAAAGATCATAAACCCCCAAGTCTTGACATTTGGGATCAGCATATCTCTGTTGTTTGCATTTGACCAATCTATATCCTCAGGCTGTTATTCCTGAATGCCTAGTGATAAAAGTCCAATTAATTTTCCTTAGATACTAAAGGGGGTAGCTATGGGATGGAGAAATATGTCTGTCAGTAAACAAAACTGAACAAAATCTCAAGAACCAATTCAGGTTATTGGTATAAATTGATTGAAAAGTTTTTTTTTCACGCTTTTTATTTATTGGTCATATTGTTAACAGAGTAGAGAAATAAATATAAATTGCTGTTGATTCTCAGCATTGTATTTGTAGTTTCTTTTCCCCACAAACTCAGGGTATTTGAACATATGTTAAAGATGAGAAAAGCAACTGCTAAACAATCCCAGAAACTGACTGATCTCAAGTGTTTACTGGGATCACATAAGGCAACTCAGACTGTACTGTAAAAGATTCTTGGTGTTACAGTTATCAGTCAGACTTGACCTCTAAAAAGACAAGAGGAAGAAACAAAAGGCTGTAACAGAAGCAGTTACCATTAATCTTTCAGCTTCCCCCACAAATGGATATTCAGCATTCTTGTAGAGTGGAAAGCCAAGACACTAGATCTGGGCCGGGATTCAACAGAGACAAAATCTGGGTTAGAAAGTGCTTTCAAAAATGCTGAAACCCCTGAAAATGGGCCTTTAATAGAATCAGGTGTTCAGCACTTACGGTTGGAAACTCAGATCCGCACACTGCCTTGAGATAAATTGAGGAGTCTGAAAATGAGACAAAAATATCATTTGTTTTCATTTATACGCTGCAGCAATGATGCTTCCTGGCTGAAAACGTCTGCATTCATTAATCTTTGTGTTTTGGTGCTGACTTCCCTATGGTTTGGTGCCCTAAATATGTTCGCAATAAACCGATGCGAAGTCTGTAAGAATATGTGGGGCTTCAGAGCTTCAAAGTCTTCATTACTACAATTAGTGTAGACACAGAAAAACAGTCCCTGATGATGCATGCCAAAAAACAGTCATTACTTTTCAAGAAGCAGTATTTTCTTGCCAAAAATTAAAATAAAAATGAAAGAAAGCCAAAAAAGATTTTCACCCCAAATAAGGGGAAAAAATGATCTAGAGCAGGCATGTCCAAAGTCCGGCCCATGAGGTAAATGTGGTCTGTACGGTGGCCGAGAGGTACAAGACACGCTTACATTTAGGATACAAAAACAAAAAATTCCAGTAAAAATACACAAATACTGAAACACAACAGCAAATTACAGAGTCCTAAAACGCAAAAGCACAGAATCACAAAAAAAACAACCCCTTTACAAATGACCAAATCCAGAAACACAACAACGAAAGCAGAGAAACGGCTTCTAACAGACAGGGACGCAATTTAAAACCAATCGTGTTGGATTTTTTAAAGTTATGTATTACTGTTTTGTTTATGTGGACATTATAAATGCATGAAACAATCCAAAAGCATGTTTTTATTGTATTTCTACAATAAAAATTATTAAGTATTAAGGTATTCCTTTTCCGTTAAGCAGCCGGCCGGCAAAACACGACAGCAGAAGATGGAGGAAAAATTAAAGGAAGCGAGCAGTTGCTAACAGAACAGGGAATTGTCAAATATTTTTTTCTAAGTTCATAAAGTCAATAATATGTGGCCCCTGGTACTTTCTACGATTTCTTGATTGTGATTGGCTAATTTATGTAAACCTGTGGCAACAACCTGTGGCTGCTTGACCATCAGAACCTTAAAGGTCAGATGAGAATTTTTTTTTTATTTCTGAGATCATAACCACTGAATTATTAGATCTGAATAAAATAACTATTTGTCGCTGTAAAATTTGGAATTTTACTGTGAACAATAGCATTTCATGTGAACCCAGAGTTGATGTTGACAAAAAGTTTTTTTTCCAAACAGAATTTTTCTTTTCATCGTTGTTATTTTTGGTCTTCAAATTTGAAATTATTAGTAATTCAGTTAAAAAATGCTGCAAATTTTTTACTAAATTACTTTGAATATGGTTGTAATTTACAGTCATTTAGTAAGAAATCCATAGTAATTTAGGTGAAGTTTAGTTAAAATTGTATTTAGATATAAATATTCTTTACATATTTCTTGGTAGCTATTCCGTATGAAGAAATTAAAAAAAATAATTTCAAACAAATTTCCATTAAATTGTTAATTTGCCAAAAGTTTGGAAGTCCTGATCCAGAGCTTTTGTTGAAATGTAAACATGTAAATGTAAACTTTGATTTATGAGGTTTAAACAGAAAATGTGAATCTGATGCTGAAAAAATTCACACTTGAAAATATATATATTAATTTAAAACAAAATTATCCAAGTTTGTTTATTTAGGGACCAAATAAAATAATTGTCTATGATCTTATCCTCATAAAAAGGCATTTTCATTGTGTTTTTACTGAAAACAATGTGCATTTTTTTGTCTTTTTTGTTTAATTCAATGTTGTTTTTTATCAGCTGAGTGTTAGGTCAGACAACAATGGCTGTTTTTGATATTTCTTCATTGTTTTAAATGTTTGTCTCTCCATTTGCAGATGTTGTTCAGGGTAACTTATGAAACATGAAACTATGGAGCTGCTTCCTTAAAGACTTTACCAGAACTTGCAAAAACTTGTTTTTATGCCAAACATTTTCACAACTTGTTGGGTATGGGGGCGCTATAGAGTAGAGGTGTTGCACTTTTACTCTGTCAAATCTAAACAGTTTATCAACATCATTATACACCTAAATTAAACTGTTTTTTTAATGCAATAACTCTGATTGAGTTTTTGAAAAATTATCGTTTTGAGCTAAAAAAAAACCTTCGGAGCAAAAAATTATTATTAGTTTGGCAAGTTTGATGATTTTCTGTGCAAACATTCCCAAACTAGCTGTCCTGCACCGAGGAGCAGACCTGCTGTCATGCTGTCAGCCCTCCTATTTAGTTTTGTTATGTGAATGGAAGTCTTCAGTCGCATCCAATCATGCAGTACATGATAACTGCTGACGCTGTGAAAACCATCAGGACACACAAAGATTACAGCTGATATCTGCTGAAACCTGCTGCTCGACTTGACACAAATCCAATCTGTGGACAGTTCTGTAACTGTGAGCACAACTGAAGTCAAGAAGCCAGCTGGCAGGCCGGCCGGCCCACGCCTGACGTTCCCTGTGCACAGCGCGGAACTGGAGTGACCACTGATGACAGATGGGCCGCCCAGATACCGGAGACCTGTGAGGCAGTCTCTCTCCCCCCACAGACAAAAATGAACCACCCACAAAGACTGGGGAGGACAAGAGTGTGGAAGAAGAATGATGAGTAGAAGATGCAGTGCCAGCCACCAGGCTCATGATTCACTCAGGAGTATCAATCACAGAAATCTCAGACAGAAGTGCTGGCGAGGACGGCAGAAACATGACGTGCATGACAAATGTTTGATTTGGTCTTCATCCATAATAATCAAGAGTAACCCCCTTCAGTTTCGGCAGAAACGATTTCCTCTGAAAACGTATGGTTGGAAACAACCAAATCATTAACAGATTCCAATGATGAATGCAGATGTTTTAATTTAAGTCTTAATTCTTTTCAAACGCAGAAAACATCCCATTTTTTAGAAAACCTCTGACATTTAGTGGGGATTTCTACTATAATGTGCAGCAAAAATCAGGTAAACAAGCTGTTGATTGCAGCAACTCTTCATCTAAAAACAATAAGCCATCAGTCTTTTAAATCTAAGAATGCTGTGGCATGAAATTACATTCTTTTCCTCCACGCATACATTTTTTGGATTTATTTATGTACATTTTGGGCAGACATTGACTGTTAACTGGGCCAGCTCATTAAATGATCCTGATTTGTATTGACCATACTTTTGTTGTGCACTGAAATAGGTGATTACAATGATGTAATTTTGTGTACAGTCAACATTTGTGGTAAAACCTTTTTAGAAATATGATTAGACAGACATCTGCATTGGTCATTTTTGAAAGACCAAATAAGGAAATTATCTTATTAGATCTAAATAAAAACAAATCAACATGTATCATGGTAATACTGTTGTTAGTCTGTAAGTGGGCAGCCAACCAACGACATAAGAACAGGAAAAAAAACCAATACTGTGTACACTTCTTGGGAGATTTGGGGTCAAATTGGTTTAATATAGTCACGGGTTTTAGGATTGTGTGTCCTGACGGTAAACATCTATGCAGACGATCGATTCTTGTTCAATTGTTCAAGAGCCAAGCAGAAAATGAACAGAAGTTTATGTTAGTTCTGTTTGTATCCATCCAATATTTTTTTTTGGTCTTTATTTCTCACCTGCCAACATTTACAATATAAATATAGCATATAAATCTGTGTTTTAAAGCATTAGTCTAGTTGTTTTGTTATATTTACAAGATGCGCTTTGGGCAACCTAACAAATCCTGTCAAGGTTTCTCCGTTTAACCCTTGTGCTATCCTAGGCCCTGTAACCCTTGTGCTATCTTAGATGACCTCACCCTTACATTGACGTGTTCTCCCTACCATGACAAAGGTGGATAAAGGTGGAAAGATTTCATGTAATCCATGGACACCAGTGAAGATCACAAATCATTGAAGAAAAAAGGTTCAGAGCACTGTCTAGTGGGTCTAGATGACCCAACTCCCAATGTTCAAATTCAACTTCAAATTCAACTTTATTTATATAGCGCTTTTCATGCTTCATAGCATCTCAAAGTGCTTACCAAAGGAAAAAATAAAAAATAAAATAAAATATAAAACAAATAAGATAAAAAAATATATATTTTAGTTAAAATAATAAACAAAGTAAAAAGAATGTAATAATAATAAAAATAAAAATAAATGCAAATAATAATAAAATAAATGAATTAATAAAAACACACAAAAACCCAACACATACACATCCCTCCTTTAAAATAAAAACAAATAAAATTAGCTGTTAAAATTTTATAAAATCAAATAAAAACATGTGGACAAGTAAAAACTATGTAAAAGCTTTACTAAAAAGATATGTCTTAAGTTTTTTCTTAAAAACCTCCACAGTGGCTGAAGCCCTCACGTCCTCAGGCAGGCTGTTCCACAGGCGAGGTCCACAGTGTTGAAAAGAGGCCTCGCCGTGGGTTTTAGTTCTGACCTTTGGGACCACTAGCAGACCTGCACCTGTGGACCTGAGGGCTCTGGGAGGGTCATAGACTAAAAGTAAATCTGATAAAAATGAGGTTCCAGTTCCATGTAAACTTTTATAAACTAATAAAAGAACCTTAAAATCGTTAAATGGTTAAAAGGCGTGCAGCTGAGTTTTGAACAAGCTGCAGCCGGTTTACAGTATTTCTCTTAGCACCAGAAAGAAGAGCATTACAATAGTCTATCCTAGATGTTATAAAAGCATGGATTAATATTTCAGCACTGGCTTGTGAGAGAAAGGGTCTCACTCGGGCAATATTTCTAAGATGATAAAATGCAGTCTTTGTAACTTGGTTTGCGTGTGCTTCAAAGTTAAGATCTGCATCTAAAATCACACCGAGGTTTTTTACTTTATTGCACACATTCAGATTAAAAGTTGATAAATAGGATTGGACCCTTTCTCTCTCAGCTTCAGGACCAACAATTAAAATGTCAGTTTTGTCTTGATTGAGCTTTAAGAAGTTCTCTCCCATCCATGTTTCAATATCTAAAACACAACTTAAAAGGTCATCAATGGGTCCCATGTCATCAGGAGACACAGCCACATATAACTGGGTGTCATCAGCATAACTATGAAAGTTTATGCCATGTCTCCTGATGACATCACCTAGCGGTAGCATGTAGAGGTTAAAAAGTGTGGGGCCAAGGACCGAACCTTGTGGCACACCACATGTCAGTCCGTGCCTCCCAGATGATGCATCATTTACACTGACAATAAAATCTCAGTGTCTAGGATAGCACAAGGGTTAATGTTAGGAGTTGGGTCATTTGGGTCATATTACCATAGTAGCTGATTCTCTTAGCTCCCATCAAACTAACCGTCAAATACAAAACTATCTTTAAATACAATGTTTTAAAAAAACTCCACTTAAAATGTTTTCAACGTTTTTTTTGTTGTTGTTTTTTTTCTTGTTTGTTTTGGGGATTCATGTCACGCCTCAAACCTTGCCTCTGTATTTCAAACACCGCACAACTGCCGGGAATACCACAGTACCCTGGAGTATTTTTCTATGTTAGGTATATGCAGTCTCACTAATTACTAGAAGGTATTTGCTCCTGCTTTGCATGCCTGAACGCTGAGTTTGTGCATAAAATTAACAGCAGCATGAAGGCCGCAGAAGTCCCTTTAATTCATCATTGTCTTTTCAACAGCTAGCTGCATCGTAGCCTGTAATGGCAGACGCATTGATCACAGTCAGACTCTGCATAACCTTAGAAAATGTCAACATTATTTACTTTAAATGTTAGCATTCTGCTAATGACTTGCGTCTGCGATAATCGTGAAGTTAAATAGTCAGAATTGCTCAATTGGGACGAGGAAACTCTTCCGACTTGACTAAAAAGGTCAGTATTTACAATTTCCTGTGTAATTCTACCCTGACAAATGGACAGAAAGAGAGGTCGAAGCATAAATCAGGTCAAACGTTTTATATTTGCTGCATCAAGCCACCAATCTGTATAATAAGTTAGCGATGATGCATTTTAATGACGATGATTGAACATCTTTCATAAATGTTGAATGCTTTTGCTGCAATATAATAAAAAATATATGTAAAAAGTTGTCAGGGTATGTATGAAAATGGAATTAAATATAAGTTAATAACAGCACACTGTGCAAAGGCATCCATAGATGCCTTTGGGGTTTAATGAAAGTGTCCACAGCCTCTGAAGAAATACACATTTAGATGAATGAGAGCGGGGAGAAAAGCTCAGTGCATCCTAACTCTGCTGTGGCAGCTTTCCCCGTTCCTGAGCGTCAGCATATTCGCGCCTCTAACTCTATCAGTGTGTTTTATTGCAATAAAAGCTGAAACAGATCTGTGATAGCTCATCATTACATCCTTTGAATGATTTCACAGACCGCAGGTTCATTTGGTTCAGTGAATAACGCTCTGGTTTTTGCAGTGTAATGCCAATAAAATTCCTGCTGAGGCGCACGGTGTGACATCAGCGGAGCAGACAAAGCAGAAACACAAGTCACAGCGATGCACCGCATCATCTCAGAGCTTGTAATCGTGTGGATGGGGGAGAAAAACCATAAGTGGGGGGAGTCGGGAGCGTCGTGGCTTGTAAAGAGTGCGGAAGTGTCATGGCATGATGAACCGTTATTCACATTAGGAGCCAACGCACAGCCTGATGATGGTGTGCAGCTGCAGATCCAAGACTCATGACTGAGCTGAACACTGCTTGTTAGCCAAGACAGAAACATTTCATTATTGCTGCTTCAGACCAGAGCTGAGGCGGCGTCTAAAATTCATGAGGCACGTTCCTCTGACACTGATGTTTGCTTTGAGGGCAGCAAACACCATTTTAATAATAGTTTGTCCATCCGTGTTTGCTCATAAGCCTAAAGCGTCCGTCCTTTAGCCTGCAAACAACCCAAAACGGTATGCCGACGGAAACAGGAAGAAAAGCTCCAAAGAACTGGATTTAACGGGGACTTTGGTGGTTCCTGTGGATGTTTTACTTTATGTCGATACAAAAAATGTTTCAATAAACACGAGAGTTTACCTGAATAGGAGGTTCAACTAGAAATCTATTAAAAAGACCATAGAAATAACCCAATCCAAACTCTTTTTAGATTTGATCTTCTCCAGTAATGGTCGGCTTCTTTTTGCAGGTGTGGACCAAACCGACAAACTCTGGTCTTCTCAGGTGGAAAGATTTCATGTAATCCATGGACACCAGTGAAGATCACAAATCATTGAAGATAAAAGGTTCAGAGCACTGTCTAGTGGGTCTAGATCAGTGTTTTTCAACCTTTTTTGAGCCACGGCACACTTTAACCTTGACAAAAATCCCGCGGCACACCAGCATCCAAAAAAATAAATAAATAAGCAGAAATTCATGGTCTCTATTGATCGACAGCCCCCCCCCCCCCCCCCCCCGCAATCTCACGTGCATTTTGTGATAATTGTGGCCAAAAAAGCAGGAAGTTGCGGCTGTTTTTTCTAAGAGATGAAATAAAAGTTAAATTAGAAAATTTAGAAACTGTTTGTTTGTCCGTTGAGGTTTCTAGACATTTCACGCGTACTCATTGTGCGCTGGGACACTGGCCCTTTAAGCCAATGCATCATGGGAGATGTAGTGTGAAAACTGCCAAAAAAGGGCAGAAAGACTCGCGTCTGTGAGCTTCATTGTTTTGTTCACGGTCTGACACGGTCTGACACCGGACTCTGTGGAAAGCTACACCGCTAAAGACGAGCTTTAGCTGGTATTTTTGTTGGAACTGAGAGAATTTATGAGCAGAATTAAGAACAAGGAAGTGAAGACTTTAACCACTTCTGATTGGTCAGACTGATGACATGTGATTAAGCCTTCAACAATGATTGGCGGAGACAGGTAAAGGGGCGGGACTTTCCCGCAAACCGCTATAGCTGCAGGTAAATACCGTCATTCTTATAAAAATGTCTTTAATAGAATCAAATAAACACAAAGAAAAAGTAATTTTAAGATCTTTTATATTCCTCACTACCCAGTGTTTTATCAGGGCCTGTTTGGATGAACAAAGAGCTGATTTCCTGGAGATGGAAAATGTTTTTAGATCAGTGAATGATTAATGAGGGTAATTTCCCACAGCACACTTGACCATCTCCCACGGCACACTAGTGTGCCGCGGCACACTGGTTGAAAAACACTGGTCTAGATGACCCAACTCCCAATGTTAAAGTGCCTAGGATAGCACAAGGGTTACACATATCAGTGAAACTGTTTGCCATTTCTTTTCACATATTCATTTAATTTATTTTTTAGTCTGGCTGTGCCAGCACCTTTCTGTAGTCAGTCACTAGTTTTAATGCCTTTTACAAGCTAAGATCTTCAAAGACCATCTGGTGATATTTGAACATCCTGTTTCTCAGCAGCACATTTTGACTTTATGGTCAGAAAGTATCTGCAGCAGACTGGGTCACTCATTCTCATGCAGCATTACTGAGGGCTGAAATATGAAACATCTTTTCAGCTGCTCAGAGCCACACAGAGACATAAAGAGGATGTCAGAAAGCAAAATGCATTCCGTTCTCTGGTTCATGGAGGGTAAAACAGAAATAAAAGGACAGCAAATGTTCCATGTCATTAAAAGGCCAACATCATACTCTGTTTGTAAAGCCAGCCATGCACCCATCATTTCACAGTAAGCTGATTTTAGACGGGTTGAGTGGCTAAAAGTGTCTGAAAACGAGCAGGATCAAAGGACTTTCATTGTTTCAGAATGCAAAAAGACATAATGAAGAGAAACCACAAAAGAAGAACAACATCTGATGCTTAAAAAAAGATTTTTTTTCAGCCATACACACATACAAAAGTGTGGTTTACTTGTCAAAATTGCACCAGAGAATTAAAAACTCGTGTAACAATATATACAGTCGTTAAAGTTCCATGTTTAACCTTATACAATCATTCACATTGTATTTAGTAAATGTACTTCTGAGTCCCCTATCTCATTAGTATGAGCCAAAGTTCCTGAAAAACCCATTGGATAGAACTTGGTCCATGTTGTCTGCCCTGCGCTTCATCATCATTCCACTAGGGGCAGTAGAAGGGCTTTTCCTGCTTTTTTCAAAATGTCTGCTTCCATGTGTTGTTTCCCTTTCGGCTTTTCCCATCAGGGGTCGCCACAGCGAACGAGTCGCACGGTAAACTTGGCAATGTTTTACGCCGGATGCCCTTCCTGACGCAACCCTCTCAAAGCAACCGGGCTTGGGACCGGCACAGAAGTAGAGAAGGGAACAGGGAGCAGCCCGGAGTCGAACCCTGGTTTCACGGACGGAAGGCACCGCAAACCAGCACGAGCTAAACCGGCCCAAAATGTCTGCTTCCATGTAATCTCAAAAAATTGGCGGGATAAGTTTAGCTAGTTTTCAAAACCTTATGTTGAGAAAAACTCATCTATTGCTATTCTTTTTTTTTAATTACTATTTGATTTTTTTGAAGGAATGTAAAATTTTCTGAAGATAAATTAAATATATCAGTTACACCATGTTAAAAATGTGTGAATCAGATTTGAGACAGAGGGTGAATTAAGTGCTTTTATCCTGAACACTCGTAATTGTATAATGACATTATATTTATATAATAATCATTATATACATAAATATATATAAAATAATATTTTTGCATCCTAAAGTTACATCGTTGCGAGCAAAAACTTAACAAACTTATCATAACCAATACTATCTATATCTCTTTTTTTTTAATCATTATTTTTATGGATTTCATCAAAGGGTTTAACCTTTGTGCTATCCTAGGCACTTGGGTTTGGTCATCTAGACCCACTAGACCAGTGTTTTTCAACCAGTGTGCCGCGGCACACTAGTGTGCCGTGGGAGATGGTCAAGTGTGCCGTGGAAAATTGCCCTCATTCACTGATCTCAAAACAATTACCATCTCCAGGAAATCAGCTCTTTGTTCATCCAAACAGGTCCTGATAAAACACTGAGTAGTTAGGAATATAAAAGATCATAAAATACTTTTTTCTTTGTGTTTATTTGATTTTATTAAAGACATTTTGATAAGAATGACGGTAACGCGATTTAGCTGCAGCTATAACTGTTTTCTGAAAAGTCCCGCAGCTTTTACTGTCTCCACGACTCCACCAATCATTCATGAAGGCTTAATCACATGTCATCAGTCTGACCAATCAGAAGTGTTTGAAGTCTTCACTTCCTTGTTCCAATTTAGCTCATAACTCTCTCAGTTCCAACAAAAACACCAGCTAAAGCTCGTCTTTAGCGGTGTAGCTTTCCACAGAATCCGGTATCAGACCGTGGAACAAGTGAACAAAACCATGAAGCTCAGAGACGCTAGTCTTGCCGTTTTTTGGCAGTTTTCGCACTACATCTCCCATGATGCATTGGCTTGAAAGGGACAGCGCCTCAGCGTACAGTGAGTCGTCCTTGTTACACGTCTTGAAAACACAACGAACATACAGTTTGTATGTAACTTAACTTTTATTACATCTTTGCACCGCACTAGACAGTGCGCTGAACTTTTTTCTTCAATGATTTGTGATCTTCACTGGTGTCCATGGATTACATGAAATCCTCTCCACCTTTATTCACCTTTGTCATGGTAGGGAGAACACGTCATTGTAAGGGTGGGGTCATCTAAGATAGCACAAGGGGTAAAAACATCTTTATTCCCAAAAATTTGAAATATCTGTCAATTCATTGATGCAGTGGGCTTTGCTAGGTTAATTTACCTTAAATAAATGCTAAGTAGATTCATGAATCGGATGAATATTTTCTATTTTTAAAAACAAAAATCTGATCTCTGGAAAAAAAAGGTTTTGAATGGAAGCAAATCATTACTGTGGCTCAAGAACCATTGAAACTAGGAATGGGTGATTTATCTGTTCCAGGATAAGTATCGTCTGATATTTGCATAATTTGAGTTTATCAGTATCCGCCCCATAAAATATCTACCGATATTCTTTTGACTGTTTTCAGAAAATCTTTTATTTTTTAAATGTATACTTGTTTCTAATTAGATTGGGGAACTTATGTTTACAGTCATAGTGAGTATTTGATTGTTTTCAAGTGAATGTTATTTTTGAAAGGGATACATGTTGTTCCTAATAAATCAATGGGGAGCTTATGGTTTACAGTTATGTCCAATATTCAATAAATGGTCTGAATGCGTTCAGATATTTTTATTCGAAAGTTTTAAAGTGGAACTTGTTCCATTGAGATCCTTTGCTGTATGTTAAAAAGGTCAAGTACGATGTGATTGTCCAGTAAAAGAAAAGTTGTGCATTTGTAATTATGAAACAAAAGGAAAATCTAAACTTTGTGTTACTGTAGACACTTAAGTATCAGTATTGCAAATATCGGCTACCCGCCACAGATGTTATCGGTTATCGGTATTGTCAAAAAAATACATTAGCCAAAAAACGATCTGTGGTAAATATTTTATGTGTTGGTCTGTTTTGATTCTGAAGTCACAGGCGCCCATACGGGAGGGATGACCCTTACAAGTGTAGCAGGTCATCCAAAAGGTCATGGAAAGGAGTGAACATATATTAAGAGGAGCACAGATGTGTCCCTGAGTTCTCTTGAGGCTTTTACGGCCACCTCAAGAGACGTCATAAAAATGGAATGTACCATTGTCATACGTGTGGTAAGTGTATCATGAAGTATTTTTAAGGATAATGTAAGTTGTATGCACTTATAAAATAAGTCGTACGGTTGTTGTTAAGGTGCGAGTACTGGCCCCATACTGACCGCGTGCAAATGTGCAGACACAGGGTAGGCATGTGATATGAAAGGGTCACAGGACGGTAGGAGGTTCTCCACACCCTCTGATTGACGAAATTCTTAGTTATGTCTGGATCAGGTGTGTTTAGCCAATAATGAGCTTCAAAGGCAGGTTGGTTGGAAAACATGTTGGACACCGGCCCTCTAGGCCTGACTTCTGACAGCTCTGCTCTACAGGTTCACTGAGTGGTCTACGATCTTGATATTCCGTATGGGCCACCTACATGCCTGTACAGGTTTGCCCATTTTTCACCCACAGAGAGTCCACATCCACCTGTAAGGGTAGTTCTGACTAAGGCTTTATACCAGGGATGGGCAACTCCAGGCCCTTTTTGAGGGCCGCATTCCTGTATGTTTTCCAACATACCCTGCTCTGACATGTTCTAATTGGCTGGACACACCTGAATTAGATAATTAGTAAAGAGTAGGGCTTGGAGGC
The DNA here is from genome assembly GCF_053564925.1 of Oryzias latipes. NCBI lineage: Eukaryota > Metazoa > Chordata > Actinopteri > Beloniformes > Adrianichthyidae > Oryzias > Oryzias latipes. The sequence goes on along the minus strand of NC_136256.1, from coordinate 26,185,346 downwards.
CTGGAGTTGCCCATCCCTGCTTTGGACTGAGAGAAGAACAGGGTCGGATCTTAAACAGGTGAAGTTTGTAATTAGTTCAATTGACGAAGCACCAATTCACAATCAGGGCTGGTTCAAAGAACTAAGAATGGGACAAACTACTAAAACCTGTAAAGAAAATATTTCATTGTAATCTCAATTTACAATTTCATCCAAGCTGTTTTCCATATTTCTATAAAATATATCCAGGCCTTTAAAAACACTTCAGGTCACATAGTGGTGCGTCCTTTCCAATCTGCAATAATGAAAAAAAAATGGCTTCTGGATGAAGGTTGTTGGGGATTTGGTGGTACAAAGGTCATTTTCTATGTGATGGATCTGTAGTTTGATCCCTGACTGCCTCACGTCACCCTATCTGCGGAGAAGATAATAAACCCCGCATAACCCCTCTAGTCTAATGACAGCATCACATCTTTGGCAAATTTGCAAAACCCATCATCTATGCAAGGATGAAGACTGGTCTCCTAGACAACCAACCAGGCGTGATCGTCTGACAGACTAAAATGAGCTCCTAAAACACTTCAGGGGAGGAAAACATCTGGACAAAATATGATTCTCCACCATATAATGAGGAGACATGAACCGAAACCATGGTGATTGTGAGCCCTTTTGAAATGCACCAGTAGGAACCACGTTCATTCTATAAGGGAGGCTGTGCATGCACACCACAGAGGTTGCATCCCTGCATCGTGCCACATCATAAACTCTAAAGGACATCCTATGTTTAAGGACCCACTCCAATGAAAATCATGTTTTCGTAGTACTTTTCTCACGATGGAAGACTTGGATAAAGAAAATTAAGCTTAAAATTGTATTTCTGGGTATTTCTTTATTTGAATAATTGTGAATCGGGAGCAGAAAAAATGCAGTTTGAAAAATCTTGTAGCTGTAACAAAAAACCTTCTATTGGAGGGCCACAAACTCCCTGCTCTGCTCCATTCTGATGCATCCACTGTCAGACATGAACGTCTTTGTTTTCCTCGTCTGAGCTGGATTCTGGTTCAAGACAGTACAGCTGTAAAGGTCTGATATTGCTCGCCATTTTGGTCGCACCACTGGTGTTAGGCCGGGGGTATCGGAGGCTGTAAGCTAGCGGGAGGGGATGATGGGAAGCGTTGGCAGGCTTACACCTCACCAATGATCCGGCCCACAACTCAAAGGTGAATTTCTGATGAACTACTGCAGCTCTGCAGAAACTATGTCCCAGAAAACGACACAGGTTGTTTGATTTAGGCTAAAAGCGGCATAATTATTATTAAAAGACCACTGGTAACATTTTAGAGCAGATGAATGATGATCGGAGTGGGATTTTAAAATAAAGCTGTTATATCTGATGCTCTGTGAATGAGAATGGGTAGATTTTTATCAGATTAGACTTCATTCCTTTACACTCTGTACCTTTAAAGCAAGGCCAGGCAAAACAATGATTCCAGGTACTTCCAATTACTATTTCCATTCATGTTTTGTCAAAAGGTTTTGATGCCACTTCGCCACAGTCCGAGTTGCATTAGCAAGGAATAAACAGGCGCTTCTGTCTGTCTAATTAGAAATAACTAAAACCGCTCTCACGTTGGAGGCTGACAACAACAAAGCGTGATAAGCAGGAAAGAAGTTGTTTCACACTTGCAAAAATCCTGTTAGGCTCTTTTTTTCTTTCTTTCCAGGCACCGTTTCCCACATCTCCATGCTCTGCTTACACATCATATTCTTCATTTATTTCGCGTGAATTAACACCACTGCTGCAGCTCGTTCTGCCTCAGTTCCTCTTTTGTTTGCAGCTTTTCAAGCACCAACCATTGTCCCCGTGGAAATAAACTGCATACTCGTCAGTACAGCATAATAGCGTACACTGTATTAATGTCTTTATGAATGTTTTATCATGTATAGCAGCTTTACACTTCAGTAAATGTCATAAAACATGCATGCTGAAGTGGCGTGTTTCTGAACTGGCCTGGCAACTGAAAACACGGCAACAATCCCATGTTTTGATGTCCGTCTCCTTCATATCAACGTGACCAGGACGTGACCGTCTTTGACGGACCGTCAGGTGAAACGGAGGCAGTCCTGTTCGTCACAACTTTGGCAGGTAGTATGCTCTACCCTGCAGCACTTCAGCAGAAGGGAAATGTGCTTACAGCACAAGCGGTTAGTTCCAGGTCATCAGTTCGAGCTTCTCGCCGGGTCTCAGCACCGCCTGCGTGGCCTCGGGTCCCGGGACTGAAGTTAACCGAGGATTATTCTAATGTGTTTCCCTCCACTCTACATGACAGCAGAAGCTGCCGGTCTTCAGGTTGCAGCTGTAATTTGATAACAGTTTATTCTCATGCAAAACGGCGCCGTCTCCGCTGCATGCTAATCAGCAAAGAAGCTCGATTAATTCTGATACCGCACAATGTTGACAAGAGCAAAAGACAGAAGGAGGAGAATAAATTAGGCGGACAGCGAGCAAGTTAGTGTGTGTTTGCACCTGCGACGTGAATCTGCAGCGACTTCACAATCCGTGTCAAGCTCTTTTGGAGAAACGAAGCAGACAAGGTTGACACTTGTGGCCGATAACAAGTATTAAGGAATATGAGCCTCTGCAGGACCGTATAGAGTAATTTGCCAAAAACAAATAAGAAGTCTCGCTTGCTCAGTTTGATTGCACCCCTGTGAGCACGGACATAAAGATGCTTTCTGATACCTGCACCGAGCATGAAAATGGACAATTTTGTTTATGCCAGCTCTGTTTTGGGAAGTCATAAATCACATTTATCGTTACACGTTTGGTGGCCGACTTCACTGCTCACCTTCGAGTACAATAGAAAAAAAACACACTAGATATTTAAGAAGGGATTATTGTGCTGAAAAAATCCGCTTTGACCACAAAAAAACCAGGATGAAAATGATTAGATGAAGAATTTAGACACTGTTGTTAAATATCACTTACACAGCATGTGATAGAACAGAAAACAATTGACTGTAATATAGTTTTTTAGTTTCCAATAAAAATATCAAAAAATAATGTAGAAAGTACAGTTTAAACAGCTAATGCAGCATGAACAAGTAATAAGTCATTAAGTAGCTTTTACATTATAACTAAATTTAATGTTTGTCCAGAAAGAAAGAGTGAAGAAAAGTGAAGTTTGAAGACAGACATAAAGCCCCAAAACTAGGATTGTGGACTTCAAAGCACAGTTCGTTCACACCACTAACTCAAAAAAGCTTGTAGCTTGTAGCTGAGATTGTGAAAAATGTTAAACCTTTGTCCCCACCCCCACAAATCCAAAGGAACCCATAAGTCCTGTTCATGCGATGAGAGCGCGTTCCTTGCTTGCAGCCTGACTGTTAGAAAATAGACAATCGGTGTAGCGGAAGGCCACCATAGGATAGCACTCACATGTCATGAGTTCCATCATCCATACAAATACGTCACAATACCTTTGCTACATGCACGACAATGGTACTTTCCATAATCATGACGTCCCTGATTGAGCCTCAATGGAACTGCAGGACAAATCTGTGCTCCCCTTATGATGCGGCGGCTCCCTTTTTACGACCCCCCACGAGCTCGGACAACCCCAAAACACCTGAGTGAAAGGCTTCACCAATGACACTCTGATCTAAACTGTTTGGAGTTGGACTAAACTCCTTTCTAAGAGCCGTGACACACAGCTGCTTTGTACATTTTGTGCATTTTCCATGGATGAAACTTTGGTCTTTCACGATACCTGCATGACATTCATAAATGTTTCTTGCGTTCGTCCAGATTTGTGATCTTCAAACTAATCTCAGCTCAGTTATTTGGCAATTATCGCTCCTAACAAGCCTTGCTACACAAAATATTGTTTTTAAAAATATTTTTTAGTAAAAGCAGCTTACAGATCTTCAAATCCCTCCGGCATAAGGGGCTTATTTTTATCAAAAATATCTCATTTTATGAATCATGAGACCCTTTTCTATGCAAATTTTGATTTTCCATGGGGAAATGAGTAACCTGTGCAGTGTGACCTTGCAGAAGAATTGAATTTATGGAAAGAAAGGAAAAAAAATGTTTAAACGAAATTCTGTCCTAAGAATTAAAAACATGAAAAATGCACAGAAAAAACTGCCTGATGATCTTCCTCTCCTTCTTCTCCTCTACAAGACTAATTGAAAGGTAAAAAACCAAACAGAATAAAACCTTTGAACTAAAATCTGGTTGAACATGTTTTATTAGTCTGTGCACGGATTCCTTAACAGTCTATGCTGGGATTAAAACTTTCGTCCTGAATGTGGAATGCCCCACTGCCGACACAAGTCGCCTTCAGCATCACGCTGCTTTTCAAATGTGCATCATGCTGCCTCCTCCTCCAAAGGTAAACATTTGCAAACACTAACGTGGAAAGGGATGAATCACTCTCCCGATTTTGTCAAAGGAAGCATCCGTCCCGCCGTTTTTTCGCGGCTGTATGGATGACATGCAGTTAAACATCTGCAGAAACAGCTACTGGTGCATCGATCATTCCTGCAGCTTCTGGAAGCAAATCGACAAAACGGTCTGTTTTTTTGAAACCCCCTCATCTCGCCTTCGCAGGTTGTCCCTCCTCAAATTTACCCTAATCCGTGCACTGCCTATTTGTCCGGCAGTCGAGCCGTCCACTTCCATTGATGCCTAATACATCCCCGGAAACCCAACATGCTTTGAACTCTCACTTCGCCGCACAGAAAACCCGATTCCTTCAGTGTGTCTTTAGCCAGACCTCCCTGCAGTTGCTCAGTGCCAAAAAGTAATATTAAGTAGTTCATGTACACAACTTCTTAAATCTGGAACACTCCTTGATAAATTATTCACACAGAGTGGATCTCGCTGGGTTTTAGCTTTGGCACAGAGTCACACGGGCTAGCTGAGGACATTTTGGAAAGGAGAAAGCAGCTGCTGTTTACTGTGCTTCATTTGAGAAATAACAGAATCTGATCTATACGTCACTGTTGTCATGGTAACCGCATCACTCTGGGTTGAGCTAGAGAGGAGTACTTGACCAGAGGAGGACCAACAAGATTGATGAGAGTTGCCCGTCCCAAGGTTTCAGCTTTTTTTGCTTTTAATCAAAAAGATGAATGACCTCATTGCAGCATTAAACTTAAAGACCCACTCTGACGAAAACTGTATTTTTAGTTTTTTATAACATGCTCTCGTGGTATTTTTCTGATTATGGAGAACATATATAAATACAAAAGTTAAGCTCAAAATTGCATTCTGGGAATTTCTTTATTCAAATTGACGTGAATCAGGAGCCGACGAATAAATGTCTTTGTATTTGTGACGTAGAAAATTCGCTGGGCGGGGCCACAAGCTCCCTGCTCCGCTCCATTCCAACACTTGCAGATCCATGTACATCATTGTTTTCCTCGTCTGAGCTGGAACTGTACGTCTGGATAGCTCCAATATTGCTCGCCGTTTTTGCTTCACCGCTAATGTCAGGTCGTGGGTGTAAGGGGGCTGTAAGCTAGTGGGAGAGGCATAAACAGATGGGGGTGGCGATAACGTTCACGCCCACAACTCGGATGCGCTCTGCAGAAACTATGTCCTAAAAAAAAAACAGACAACCTTTTTTGGGGGTCTAAAACCAACATAATCCTATTTAAAAGACCTCTGGGAAAGCTTTTCTAAAATAGATTAATAGATGATTGGAGTGGGATTTTAGTAGAAATTAGTTGAATGAAGGTAAACTGCTTATTCTGTGGGCAAAAGATGATTTAAGTTCCAAAACACCAAACCTGCTTGACTAACCCACTCCGAGGTTTGCAGCTCCGCAGTTCCACCCTCTGCTTTAGACTTTTATGTCTTTTTTTTGTAACGTGAATAAAATATCAGAATAAAGTGAAGATTTAAGAAACAAAGCAGTTATTACAGATGTCGAATCTAGCTTTTATTGCTCCATTAATATTCTGGTTTTAACTTTTCTCCAGTGAGCTGTAAAGTTAAGCTGCACTTTGAAAAACTTGTAATTGCTGCCCTCAAATTTTATTAGCTCATTAAGGAGCTCTTTGTGATTTAATAGCATCCATTTTTTTTTTAAATAAAATGATGATTTCTTCTTAAATATTTAAAGACATTTCGAGATGAAACTTCGCATGGCTGCGTTGTGGAAAGCAGGCAGCCGGTCTCAAGCCGTTTCCTTCATTTTTGCTGATGTCCCATGTTCTGACGGCACAGACAGCTGGCATCTGTTCTATTGGTTTTATGTCAATCTCACTGAAAGCTGACTGATACCAAAAGAAACCAATACAGTTGAAGCAGAAGAGGCTGCCAGTCGGCGCCGGCTGCCTGCTTCGTGTTCAGAGCTTGTGACAAACGTAGCCTCTGAGTGGCTGAGGCAGCCTGTGATCCTGCCGGATCCTTCATGTTGCGCGAGCGTTAAATTTCTTCATGAACTCCAGGTGCTCCGTTCCATCTTCTCTGGCTGCTCTGTCATCGTCAGCCAGAACGGACCACACCTCCTGCACTTTACGCTCTGTTTAAATCCGTCCCACACAGGCAGAAACATACGACAGACCGTCCCCTGCTGCGTGCAGCCCTACCACTGGCACATCCGAGCTGAAACCACACAGGAAAAACCCCAAACAGGGCCGAGGGCCAGCGCTGAATCCGCCTGTGGCTGTCCTTGAAGAACCTTCTCTGGGCTGAATTGTCCTGGGTGGTCTGAGCACCGTGGAGCGCTGAGGCGATTTATCTGGATGGTTGACAACTTCTGCATGACTTACCCGGCTGCTATTGGTTTGCTCTGTTTTGCAGCTTCTTCGAAACATCTTTTGATCTATTTTACCGAGCGTTCCCAGTGGACTCTAAATTATGAACAAAATTTAAAAAAACCTGCGTCATTTTCTAGGACCTAGTATCTCTGAGTTGTGGGCAGGACTGTTGGCAAACCTGCCCCCCTTCCCGTCACCCATCTGTTTACACGCTCTTCTGCCAGTTTACAGCCCCCTCACCCCCTTAACCTAACATTACCACTGCAACAAAAATGACGACCAATGTTGGAGCCGTTTTAAAGTCAACTCGGACGAGGAAAACTAAGACGTGTGTGGATCTAGTTGTCTACAACCAGAATGGAGCGAAGCAGTGTATTTTCGGTGTCACAAATACAACCTTTTCACAACTGCATTTTTTCGTCTGCTCCTAATTCACAATGACTTAAATAAAGAAATAGTCAAAAAATGCTATCTTAAATTTATTTATGTCTTCCATCATCAGAAAAATGCCACAAGAACACGTTAAAAACACCAAAATCACCATTTTCATCGGAGCGAGTCTTTAACTCAACAGTTTGTTCTCCAAACCATACAAGAATCTGCAGGAAATTCTGACCATGTGCTTCAGAAACTCGCGTTAAAGGTGGGAAAACAAGCCGTCCAAATAAAAAACAAAACGTTTCCGTAATATTCCTCATATGGTTTAGTTTTTATATGTTTTCAATCAAATTGATCAGGACTGGTGAAGAACACTGCAATTCCCTGCAGGGAAAGCTGCATCCATGCAGCCGTCAATGCAAACCAACTGGGGTTGCAAATCCTTCTGATTTGCAGTAAAGCAGCGTGCAGAAGAAGGCATCTGTTCAGTTCAATAATTACTGTCACGTGGAGTCTGTCACCAGCGAGGCAAACGCGCTGCCAGGCTCCTAAAGAGCCCACTGCAGCTCCAACATGGCATCCTGCAGCTGAGCCAATGTCCCCAACAGAGAAACGGTTTGAACTTTGTGCGCTCGGTGAAGCATCGCACAACGAGGCGCCTTTCCACGCTTTAGCGTGTCAATCTTTTGGCCCAGTCTCTCTATAACAAGCATCAAATTCAAAAGAGTCCTGCAGTTAAGGAAGGAAAATTGCAATACTTTAACTTTAAAATATGGGGATGTAAAGTCTCCATCTAAAGAGCATTGCAACCTCTGAGCGCTGCTTTGAGGAAAAAAGCCTCCTGGGGTTTTGCATTGACTAAATAATTAATGGATTGAGCAGCTGTGACGGCAGCCAGCGCTAAACAGCTGGTTTAAAGCCATGATTGCTTTTTTCTGCAACCTCCACTTTTACCTTCCGGAGCCATAATTGACTATATCTGGAGCTTATTGGACAAAAACATGTTTTTTACAGGTTTTATACCAAGTGGCTATTGGGAAATGTGTGGATATGTTCGTCAAAATAGATATTTTTAAGGGTATTTGCAGGAGTAATAGCAGGTAATTTTCCATCTGCATCAGACAAACTTATTTTATTTTGCACTGCCTTTGTGTGACACATTTTTATTGTTAATTACAATTTCAAATAAGTGACTTGAAAGTTGATTGATTCTTGTCTTAGAAACTTTTTTCTTAAATGTGTTAATTCTCAATGCCGAGTATGGAAGGTGCACAAATATGGTTTAGGGTAGAAATGTAAATCTTGTCCATCAATCTCTTCCACTGTAAAATTGGAACCATCTGGAGAGGAAAACGTAGCAGCAGCAATAGTCTCCTGATTCAAAGTTATGGATACTGTGGAGGTAAAGAAACCAAAAACTCAGTTCAAAAACATCAAAACACGGATGAAGATTAAACCCATTTCACAGGTTTGGTCAGATATGTACAAAGTTCTCATCAAAGGACCCACAAAACACGGAAACCTCCATCAAATATCTAAATCGTGGCTATAGCTATAGATATAAGTTATGCACTCAACAGGCATCATTACATAGGGGTCCATTGCACCGTTAGACCCTTTAGAGACAACTATCCCACAACTATTAGATAACAATAGATGTCTATTAATTATCTAATAGACATCCTGTGCCATCCTGGGTTATGGTTATTAGGAGCAGATGCTGCTCTTCATAATGACACAAATAAAACAACACAACTAAACTGTCAGACAGTTTATTGTTGACTACATGAGTAACGTGGAAGCCATTCTTTCAAGAGTGCACTTCAGCAGCCTTCAAACCCGGTAGGAGTCTCAGGGTTGTCTGTTTTATTCATCACCATTTGTCTACAAAAGTGTACCTAAGCCTGTGGGAAGCAGGTGAGAAGTTGTTTTATCTGACTAACCAAAGCCTGGTGCAGCAGCAAAGACATTTGAAAACTTTAAAAACAAGGAGAAGCAGAAAGGAAGCAGACAAACAAACTGGGAAAATTAAACTGCAAGGAAGGCAAAGATGAGGGGAAAGCAAAGGAAACCAGGCAGCCCATGAACAGAGAAGGAAGAGCAGAAATGAGGAAGGACGGATGTGTTCTGCCTCCACAATCAGTGGTTTTGATTCATGAGTTCACGCTTTCTATCAATTCATGATTTAACATGAATTTCAGCAACAAACTGTTACACAAAGTGTCATGAGTGCCATGAGACTTTAGTAACTTTCAAAATATTTTCTGCAATTTAAACTAGTCTGCATTATTGTGACCCCTTGTGCAATTCATTGTTGTTTCCTTTCTCTGTAAAATTTAATACATTTTTTTTTAACGGTACATACTTATCCTGCTTTATTATTTCCATCTGTAAAGGTGCAACATTGAAATTTACCCATTGAGCCACAAATAAAGGCTTTGTTTTATAGAGATCCAATATTTGTTTATTTTCCACCGAAAACACTATTTAAGAAAAACTGCTTTCACAGGAAAAGTCAACAAAATTAACATTTCATCAATGGTAGAAAGAATTCTTATGCTAAAACTTGCGGGGGGTTTTTTGTAGTAGCATAATACAAAAATACTACGTAGTTTTAGGGCCAGTTTACAAACTTTTCAATTTTTATTACAACTCTAAAGTCGTGATAAAGCCTTTTGGCGACTCAAGATCAGATTATTGTTAATTTAGCCGGCTTTCCAGGGTTCAGTGTTGGAGAAGCAGAGTTTCATAATAAGCTTTGAATCTCGTAGTTGTCCTTTTTTTTTTTTTGGCGGCCCTAAACTTCGTTATGTTTTGATTAATCTAAGTATTTTTTATGTGAGGCTCAATCATCAGTTGTTGTTTCTTTTTTAATTCCAACCACCAGAAAGCAAAAGTAAACACAGCATGGTTAAAAAAAACACACACTTTTGCTAATTTACTTTGAAACAACTGGAAAAGCCCCATTTTTGCTTTATTATGTTTCTTTGATCTCACATTTATGAAACTTTTGGTAAAAAGTAAAAGCATTTCTGAGAATTTTCCTTTTCTTGAGTTCTCACAACCCAGTCAGATGCAACAACAGTTGCATTCCTCTAATAAAAGTGTTTTTTTTTCCCCGCTCATGTGGAGCCATTTGTTATTAAAGACCTTACCTGCTCTCATGTAGGGGCAATAACTCAGCTGTGGCCCCCTGATGCCCTGAGGTGTCTGTTACTTGTTGGTCATTACAAACAGAAGCCTCATTATTGCCGCCTCTGTTTCTACAGGAATGTGTATTTTGGGGTATTTATTTGTAGCCCTGAAGTCATTTTTAACCAATAGCTGTGTACATTAATGTTCTCCTGATTATTCCATGATTGGATTATTAGTCTCTCTTGCCGTGCAGCAAACCCAACCGGTTCTGCGGGCTTTAACAGGACAGAGGCGAGCGTGTCACTGAAAGCAATTAGAAAGCCGTCACATAAAGCTGAAAGGGAAACATTTCCCATTACGTTGTAAAGTTTAGCCACTGTCCGGAGCCTAATGTGGCTGCAGGGCTCCGAGGCGTTATTAGTCTCTGCAGGTGTTGTGTTGTTATTCTTCCGAGGGGCTGGATGCTGGAGTTGACTGAGTAATAACCGCTAACTGCAACCGCCGCCGCTGCACGTAAGAAGGGGGGCTCACCTGGACTCAACTCGTCAATATTCACACAGTCTGATCGCGTTCTGGCAACTTCAAACCCCCTTTTAGTCAGCAAGTGTTGAACTGAACTGAATCTGGAGCAACGTCTGCTTTCTGTAAACTTCTTACTGATCAAACACCCAAACATTCTTCATTCCAGCATTTTCAGGTTTGTTTGCTTGACCACAGAGACTTTGCTAAAGTCTGATTCATTTTTTTTTCAACAAACTAAAGGAGAAATGGCTTCAAAATATGAAAACTTATTTTAAAAAAGGTTGGTACAAATAAATCCTCAAAGTGGAATAGTTGTCCAAAAATGTTTTACACTTCAACGTTGTTCTGCCTATGCTTAATTATAAATATTCAAAACAGGAAAAATGATTTTTTTTTTATATGTTTGGACAGAAATAAAGTCAGATTTCATATCTTCTGTTTTAATTTTAAATTATTCAGCATCAATGTCTGCATGTTTGCTAAACTAAAGCCTCTTTTCCGCTGAGCGATCGAGTCGGGTATTTTGAGCGTTTCCGTTAAGCCAGACTGAACCGTAATCATTTTTGGCCCCCAGTTGGTTGTAGGTCCGTGGAAAAATGGAACGGACCGGTTAAGGCGGAGCTACAGTTGAAACCCATTGATTGGCAGAAGGTCAGATTTCACTTGCCTTAATCCTGAAAAACGTGTCGATGATCTTAAAAAAAATCATCAAAGGAATCAAATCCCAGATAGTCCATATTGTGTAGTTTAGCCTTCTAGTAGCAGACATGTAGTATAATAAAGTCATGTATTATGTGGGCCAAATATTGAAACAGAAAACTGTCATCTAGTTAAAATCAGGACTTATCAGTGTAAATTTCAGACGTATAGAATTATAGGATTAATTGCATCCATACTTCCATTTTTCTTTGTCTTCCTTGGTTGGGATGAGAGAGATTTGAACTCGTCTGTTGCACAGGCCAGCCCCCTTTACTCCATTAACTGACCCAACAACGGGCAAACCCCGTTTTCACAGGCTGTCCTTTGAATATCACATTGGCTACGTTGCGGCCTAACTAAGGAGATTCATTTTTAACTGTAGTATACGTCATGTTTCCTTCTAAAGGTCTCGTGTTATTCTTCTCGCAGCGTGGAGGACATCTGAAATGTTTACCTTGTCTCCAAATTCCATCTCTCTGTGCTCTAGTAATATTCCCTGCGGATCCCGACCAATAACAAAAACTCCTCCAAGAACAAAGCCTTCTCCCAAGACGTTTCCCAGGAGGCTCTTACCATGTTTGCCGTCCAATGACGCCTCGACCTTTAACCCAGTGCATACGCAGTCGTATTTGTGAACTGGTCTATTTGAATTTGTGTCGTGATAAAGTACTAATTCCAAGCTAAGGTTGCATAAAGTTAGCCACCTTAACCCTTGTGCTATCCTAGGCACTGTAACATTTGGGAGTTGGGTCATCTAGACCCACTAGACAGTTAACAAAACAGGAAAGATCAAAGCAAACGAAAAGAAATCAAATTTTCATCATTCTGTTTAACCCAAAAGAAATTAAAATGAAAGAGAATTAGATGCAGATGCCTTTTGATGTTTCTTTATGTTAGAGTTTTTTAGAATGAAAATGTGTCAAAGTTTCTTTTTTTTTATTTAAAAAAATTGGATGAAACGGATGAAATCCTATAACACAGAGACAAAAAAGCTGCTAATAAACACAGATAGCTTGCAAATGTTGCAAAAAAAATGTGTGTTAGATATTTAGTAAATTATTAAAGCCCGATTAAATTTAAAATGAACGTCTAATAAATGATTCTAGCTCTATTTTTATTTACTGGAAATCTCCATTAATATTGCAGGCTTTTGTTTTATGTAAAGGCTAAATATTAGCTTTTGCAAACCGAGAGCGTCCTCCGCTCTTTGATCTGAAGGACATACTAAACAAAGCTTGGTGTTCTTGAAGGGATTTCATCAAACGAATGTGAGACGGCTTAAAATCTGTCAAAAGCTCTGAATGTTCCGGCTCTGCTCGTGACCAGATTACAGCGCCGAGGCGCTTCACTTTGAAAAAACAAACCCTCTTTCTCCTCCGAGTGCGGCTCTTGTGCCCCCTCCCTGCCTCCGTTTTCCATGCTCCTACACCCTCCCAGTTTGTTGGCTAAGCTGCCAAAAGTGGTTGCATCGCGTATGTGTGTTTATAAGTATTGTTGACCATCATTAACACCCGCCTGGCTGCAGTCCTGCTTGGAAATAAGCTCTGGAGCCAGCAGGCGTAGCATCCCTGAACGAGGTTGTCAAGAGGCTGAGGCTCAGATTAAACACTGGCCAAGTTGGCTTTAACAGTCGTCCTCACCTGCGTGATGACCAACCTGTTTTGTTCCATTACTGCAAAGGCTGATTTCAAAGCCCTTCCAAGGCTCCCAGGATAATCGGGACGGATAGGAGGGAAGAGGCCTTGGCCAGAGTTAAATATGGGCTCAGTCCACCTCCTCCAATCCCCGCTGGGGCTTGGGCATTGTGTGTCAGCCTGACTGCCCTGGGGGGACAGGTTCCCTCCGTAAATGATCACAACCTGGTAACATCATTAGGCCGCTGCTGTGTGGCAGCAGCTCCATGGTGGAGAGATGAGCAGAATTCCTCCACTGGGAAAATGCTCCTGTCTTTAAGGTGACAGGGACAACAGGGCCACACTCCTGGACTCCTGCAGACCTGGAGGTCAACGCCCAGATTTTTGGGGGGTTTTAAAGTATATTTTTGCAAGTAAATCATTTAGGTGTGATGAGGTAAATTAGAAAATATATTATTTGCTTAATTTACAGCTAGTTATTTTAACTAATAAACATAGTAAAAAAACAATAAAATTCTATTTGTTTAATTAATCTATGAGGGCCACCAGTCATTAAAAACAAGAATAATCCATACAGAGTTTTAAAATTGTAAAAAATAAATAAATGAATAACAATACAAGACAAATACTGACAAGGGAGTTTTAAAAACATTTTTCTTGTTTTATGCTCATGGAAAACAAACAGGAAAAACTTTAAACCTTTTGAAACTCTCAGAGTTTCACCTTGACCTATTTCTATGTTTATGTTATCAGTATTTAAGCGTTAATCAATTTTTGAGCCCTCATTTGCTATTTCTGCTCTTTTTTGTAACCCTTGCGCTATCCTAGGCACTTTAACATTGGGAGTTGGGTCATCTAGACCCACTAGACCAGTGTTTTTCAACCTTTTTTGAGCCACGGCACGCTTTAACCTTGACAAAAATCCCGCGGCACACCAGCATCCCAAAAAAAAAAAAAAAGCAGAAACTCATAGTCTGTTATGATCTACAGCCCCCCCCCCCCCCCCCCCCCCCGGCAATCTGACGTGCATTTTTGTGATAATTGTGGCAGAAAAAGCAGGAAGTTGCAGATGTTTTTCTAAAAGATGTAATAAAAGTTAAGTTACATACAAACTGTATGTTCGTTGTGTTTTCACGACGCTGTCCCTTTAAGCCAATGCATCATGGGAGATGTAGTGTGAAAACTGCGAGAAAACGGCAGAAAGACTCGCGTCTCTGAGCTTCATGGTTTTGTTCACTTGTTCCACGGTCTGATACCGGATTCTGTGGAAAGCTACACCGCTAAAGACGAGCTTTAGCTGGTGTTTTTGTCGGAACTGACTGAGTTATGAGCTAAATTGGAACAAGGAAGTGGAGACTTTTACCACTTCTGATTGGTCAGACTGATGACGTGTGATTAAGCCTTCAAGAATGATTGGTGGAGTCGTGGAGACAGTAAAAGCTGCGGGACTTTTCCTTACACAGTTATAGCTGCAGCTATTTCGCGTTACTGTCATTCTTATCAAAATGTCTTTAATAGAATCAAATAAACACAAAGAAAAAAGTATTTTATGATCGTTTATATTCCTAACTACTCAGTGTTTTATCAGGACCTGTTTGGATGAACAAAGAGCTGATTTCCTGGAGATGGGTCCTGGGAAATGCTTTTAGATCAGTTAATGAGGGCAATTTTCCACGGCACACTTGACCATCTCCCACGGCACACTAGTGTGCCGCGGCACACTGGTTGAAAAACACTGCACTAGACAGTGATCTGAACCTTTTTTCTTCAATGATTTGTGATCTTCACTGGTGTCCATGGATTACATGAAATCTTTCCACCTTTATCCACCTTTGTCATGGTAGGGAGAACACGTTAATGGAAGGGTGGGGTCATAGGATAACACAAGGGTTAATTAACAATTTATGTTCATGTATTGAGACTAAATCAAAAGCAAATTTCTGTTTAAAATGAATTCATCGCTTCAATAATTTGGTCTTTTCCGTTTAATTTTTTACGGATTTTTTACATTATTTAAATTATTTCATCTAAATTTTCATTTAAATTTTACTTTTTGTTCAGCTTATTGTACATCAAAGTGCTTTAAAGCAAACCAGACTTCCTTTTGAAACAAGTAAGTCAATAAATAAATGGAAAAAATAAAATTTCAAAACTAGCAAATAATTAAATACTACCATAAACATTTGTCTGTATTTAAGATCCTGGTTAAAATAGCTGTTGTTGCTCAGTTAGTATATTTTAGTATATCTTAACATTTTCTGGTTTATTATTGAAGGAAATGCAGTTTTCCTACTTTGATGTTCGAATGTCAGTTGGCTCCTTCATTGTTCTCATAGCTTTAATTTTACATGGAGATTGCTGCTATTTATCAATTCTTTTCAGAACACATGGTTGGAAACTCCCATCGTACCTGCTGGAATGTTCTAAGGTTCCACCGTAGAACCAATAAGGATGGAATAATAATCTGCTGTTCTCTCCTCTTTGGTTCTACGGTGGAGAATGGGACCAACCATTCAAATTCAAGAGGAAAAAAGAGCGTGCTGTGTGAGAAACAGACGAGGCCAGTCAGGACAGTGAAGATGAACACGATGATGACGATTTCTACAAGTAAAAACTCTGTTAAGCTCTAAAAAAGCTGTTCTTTATATCAGTTGGTTTTTCCAAAGGCAGCTCTATTTTATATATACCGTCTGTTTGTTTTTTTTATGGATTTTTTTTTAAGATCAGACCTTTAGTTGTTTACCTTTTTTCAGTTGGAAATAAAATACGTGTTGAATTTTTAATGCATTACATAATTTTGTTCCTATGGTGAGGCGGTATACGAATAAAAAAGTGTTCCTCCCTTTTTTTTTATATAGTAGAAAGAATCTGAAGATCTCTAAAAGTAGGTAAGAAGATTTGTCCTCAACAATCGATTTCCTGATGTTTGGGTGGATTTGTTTCTATCTTCTAATTTGACAGAAAAACGTCAAACTTCCTGAAGGATGAAACAAACGTGGGATTGGATGATGGACAGGAACCACAATCAAACCAGAAAACATTCTTGAAAGTTCGGGCTCAGTCACACTGAACTCTGGGAGTCGCGGCTAAAGCTGGTTTATGTGGGGGAGATGAAAGGGTCATCGTTCTCTGAAGCAACTCGTCATCAAAGTTGAGTGGAAGCATCGTGTTATATGGGAGCAAAAGTTGCATAAACTTCATCGGGGACCAACTTCAAAGACGTACCACCAGAAGGAAGCAGAGGAATTTTTTTCTCACATGTTGGACGACACAAAATACAAGACATTTCTGTGTTTCTTTTTCTTTTATTTAACTCAGGAAAGGCTTTTTTAGCAGCTGTTTGGAGAAAAAAGACAGAGAAAAATGAAGGGGTTGTCATTTATGCAGTTCAGAAACTGCTCATCAGATCAATGTTATTTCTTTTATATCAAAGAGTTAAGGTTCTCCTTTCCTGTTTGACTTCCTTGACAAAAATAAAGCATCCACAGTTTTTATCTACCGTACTTGTCATGCGGACCTCCATCTGATGAATTCTGAAACCCATCATCATTTTTGCCTCTGAGGTTTTTATGCTCAGAATTACTGCAGAAACATGGATGCTTCTTCCCTGATGAGTGATTTCCTTATCTTAGTCTCGTCACGAACACACAGATTAACCTCTGATTTGGAGATAAAAAATAATAATCCCAATTTTTTAAACCCCAATTTGATTTGCAGAAATCAAGTGTTTGTGAATAAAATTTAAACAGGTTCTGAGGCCACAAACGGAGCCCTAATCATTGTACCCCACCACCATGCTTGACTAAGAAGCTTACGTGTTTAGAGGAATTTACCCTGTTTTTTAACAAAAATCTTGCTTTTTATTTTGTTTTTTTTTTAACTTGTCCTGTCCAACAGCTGGGCAGGCAGATGAGAGCTGAGGGCCTCTTTAGTTGGACATATTTTACTTTAACAACAGGGGTTATGAATCTTCTGACAAACCAGAGGTATGTCTGATTAAACCCCTTTTGTAATCGAGGCCAAACTATATTCTTTTTAATTAAGTTTGAAAATCTCTTGTGTTGTGTTGGACCGGACGGAAAAGGAAAGGAGGGAAGAAGAGAGAGGGATGTTAGAGAGGGGGGGGGGGGGGGTAGGAGGGTGATTATAGAAAGAGGGGGGTTAAAACCATGAAGCAGCAGAAAGCAACATGTTACTGGATGGTTATAATCGTTGTGGTCAGGTTCAGATGTAATAGAAGTCTATAAGGGCGGGGCCTGTCCACACACACCAATTGTTATAAACATACCTGTTGGCTCCAAATATGTCCACATGTCAACATGTATACAATACAAATAATGTTCACTCACTCCTTCAAACCAACTAGTGTGAAATATTTCATCAATCACGCAAACTATTAGTGCAAAGGTGAGCTAACACCTGTGCTCAAGTGAGTGTTTATGTTCTTCTAAAATGGATGGTGGAATGTGAAAAGAAGGAGGGAGAGTGTCCAGCCATCCCCACCCCAAGACCCCCACCACAGCAGCAGCAGCAGCAGCCAGAACCCTCCCAACACCCGCACGGCAGCAGATAGAGAACAACCGCCCCCCGGGCAATCGGATCCGCCAACCAGGCTAGGGCCAGCAGGACCGCCACAGGGGCCCCCAAAGCCAGAGAGCAGGGAGGCATAAGGGGGACAGAGAGTGCAAGCTCCAGTCCAGCCAGGACAGCAGCCCCCACCACCGTGCAGGGGGGGGGGGGGACGCGGGACCCCGCCCCAGAATAGCGCCCACAGCCCCAGACGAGCACCTCATCACCACCCAGGAGTTCTGGGCACCCCCCCCACCCCAACTCCAAGTACGAGCCAGGACCCCCCCAAGGGAGACCCGCCCCTTCCTTTTTATGAATGAAAACAATTATTCAGAAAGTAGAGTGAACAAAAAGCCGGCGAAGCTGGAGCAACTTTTTTGGTGCTGTACTGTGTAACTTTGAATTAGTGCTTCCCAAATATGTGACTAAATTCATTTAAGGTTCACAATCTTAAATGTTCCATACGAAGTTGCAAACAAAGTTTGATTGCATTGTCAGATTATTGATCTCCAGTTGGGTCATCTTGACCCACTAGACAGTGCGCTAAACCGTTTTTCTGTCCAGATGACCCCACTCCCAATAAATCTGTGTGATTTGGCATTGTATTGTCTACAATTAATGATTGAAATAAACCAGATCAATCAATAAATCAATCGCTACAACATGTCGTCCTTAGCATGCCTGTAGAAAAACTATTAATTTATTTATTTAATTTTTTCCGAAATTTAGAAAAAATTAGGTACAGCCTGCAGGGAAGGGAAGGGACATTTTTCAATGTCTGGTCCACCTTTATTAATGATTTCGCAAAAAACAGTTATATTTTTTTAATTCTTTTTTTTCTTCCTCTTTTTCTTTCCACAAATTGTTCTTGTAATCTGTTATTGTTGTCTTTTTTGAAAATATGTTAAAAACACAATGAAAAGACATTTTTGAAAAAAAGAAAGGTGGAGGAGAACCTGTTCCGAAGCATGAAGACCCTCCGAATTTTCCTGAAAGATTGAACGATGTGGACATTTTTATAGAACCACACACTAGAATCAATCATTAAAACCTACGAAAACCTTTAAAAGGTTCGATTGATGTATTTTTAGCCGAATGGAACAGCGGTGAGCTCTTAAAAAGAGGCTTTCATGTGCTTCTGACATGTAGTGAAAACGTTAATATCACATATATCTGCTTAATTATAGGCTAAATGTCCTTTATTGTGCAAAATTTACCGGTGATCTTCTGATGACGAGTATTTTTATGGATCTGTTTTTGCATGTGAGTCTATAGATTGCTGCCTTGCATTTTAATCAGACGTGTAAGAGCAGAAAAACGTCTAAAACAAGACAATGACATTTGAGGACCCCCACCCCCACCCCCCCATCCCGCCACCACAACTGAAAAGATAACAGCGGCACACCAAGGATTATAGAGAGATGCTGATGACAGATTGGAGGTTTGAAAAATAGAAAAAGATTGTTGCCCGTTCCACGTCGAGCTGCATTCTGAGACACTTCATATTTTTCTAAACCCTTTTATCTGCGATTATAGTTTTGAGATCCGTAAAAGCCTCAACCATATCCGAAAATATCATCTTGGTCTTAGTGATAATATCTCCAATAACCCCAAACACATGAACTGCATCTGTAACAACCTTTCCCAGGAAACCGTGGTAGACGTCTGCAATATAAACTCCAATCGTTGCTGTTTGACTCTGTTATACTTCTGATAAGTATAAGGATTCCATGCTTAGAGGAAGTTCCTTTTGCTTGTTGCATTTCTGATTTTTTTGCGTTTGTGTGGCATGATGGGGCGGCCACATTGACTGGAGCTAACACCTTCATGATGTTTTACAAAAGGCTGATGGGCCGGGACAAAGTACAGTAGAAGTTTATTGGAGTTCACCCCTCTTTACCCCACCTTTACATATGAGGAGACTTGGAGACTCGCTAAGCCACTCCAGGACCTTGAAACACTTCTTACAAAGCCACTTCTTCGTCATCTGCTCAGTGTGTTTGGGATCGTTGTCATGCTGAAAGATCTAGCCACGTTTCATCTTCAATCATCTTGCTGATGGAAGGAGCTTTCCACTCAAAATCTGACCATACACGACGCCATTCATTCTTTCCTTTACACAGATCAGTCGTCCTGGTCCCTTTGAAAAAAAAACAGTCTTAAACCATGATGCTTCCACTCCCATGTTTTACAGTAGGTATGGTGTTCTTTGATACAACTCAGCATTCTCCAAACACGAAAGCTTTCGTAAAACTCATGGACACCTCGTTGGGCATTATCACTTACATATTTGGAGACAGTAGCCGTCCAGCCAGGCTCAAAATTAACAAAGCCTCAAACACTGTTGAGGCTCCAGAGTCTGAGAATTCTGAAGTTTTTTTGCTTCCATCTTGACTTTTTCTCTCTATGAGTTCCCAAGGTCTTTTGCACAACCCGTGAAAGTTACACCTTCCAACAAGCTCCCTCCTAATTGGTCAGAGTGGTTACCAAAGAAACGCTGATTCAAACCGACTCGGACCAATCACTGCTTACTGCTCCAACATAGCGGTGTCTGTATCATGAAAAATGTTGACTGAATTGACTTGATTTGATTGGAACAGGAAGTAAACCATTTTCTATTGGTGACATCAAACTAAATCGGTCCAGTTCTTACATGCAAACAATGGTCGGGGCTCTTCTTTTTCAAAGAAACTCGTAGTCAAAGCAGTGTTAGAAACAATTTTGCAATGAGCTTATGGTTAATCTTCAAATCTAACATGTAACTAACAAGATCAAAATTACTTGAGACAATCTTTTTAATATTTTAAATGAAACATAAAGTTACAACTGACTGACTAAAGTTCCTGAAACTCCACATTTCTCCAGCAGAATCCTTCTCCTGGCATCTTTTCTTCGCTTCATATGTGTTGTTTTTGGACAATTGTTCCACTTTTGCACCATTTCATTCATGAAATACATGTCACCAGCAGACACTCACTCATAGTTAAACGCCTCGGGGGCTGCAGTGGATGTCTTCAAATCAATTTATAGATGTCAAAAGAAAAGCCCCTTTTAGTTTATACAATTTGGTTTACAGTGTTTGTGTAGAAATATTCTTTTTTTTTGAGTGACACGTTGTTCTTTTTCCAACCCACAATTACTACCCACAGCCAGAAATGTGTCTGCTTGATGACTTCTGATGCAGAAGGTGATTTTCACAGCCATCTTTGCAACTTTGTCAAATTTTTATCACGGACAGGGCAGAAAAAAAAAAAAGTTTGCTGAAATGTTAGGCGGCTCAGAGGAAAACAGCAACTCCGTCAACTGACAGGCTGACAGCCAGCTATTATGTCGAGTTGAAGTACTGAGGTGAAGTCGCTTCACTAAAAATACTTGGACAGGGTTAGAAGAAATGGTTGATTATGCTGAAACAAACAAAAAAAATAGATATTTACCTAAAAATGGTTTGCCAGGTTCTCAACATTTTCTTGTGTATTTTTCCTGCTGTTGTGGCAAATAAATGCATTTCAGCAGATACAGTCGTCCATGAAGCATGACAAGAAAGCTCCACAATTACACAAAGAAGAGGTGGATGGTTTCCGCGGTGGACCCGAATTCCCCCAAATACAGAAGAAGTAACCATCTGTCCCCTAACCTTGATCCTGCTCGCCAAAATAAACACCGAAACATCTCCTACGGGACTTTGAAATGAGCTCATAACCACCTCCTCCTTAACTCGCCATTTCAGCCCAAGATAGATGTCAAAGTGAGCTGCGGAGAGTAATTGCCCTTGTCTGGTGCAAAGGACCGTTGGTATTCTAAAGAAAAGAGACAGCAGGCCCCTTTCATTTGCCTCAAGATGAAGCTCATTCTCTGAATATGTGGTGGGGTAATTGAGCGATGAATTACTTTTTGCATCAGCTCCACTCCATGACACTGATTCAGAGGTAGTAATATATTATCTCCCCCTTTGTGGCAATTGATCCCCAGAATGACACCCAGTAGAAAATAAACATTCTCCTGGTTTGAAGCAGCCAAAGTTTTGAAAAAGCAACACAACTCCTCATGTTTCTCTCAGGTTGAGTGAGTTGGGGGGGGGGGGGGGGGGGACAGGCGACACTGTGGTTTTTCATTATGTTAAGTCACGTCTCTGAATTCCATTTGTAATTGCCGTCATTCCCTAAAGAAAAGGAATAAATGAGTTTTGAATCTAGCAATCCAATCGCCGGTGGTGGAACCGACTTCTCCAAAAATATGATTATATCCGCCATAATTGAGTGGACACCTCCACCTAGAATTACACCGGCAGGGAGACGCAACGTTGATGATAACTGAACTCTGATGGAGAAATGGATGTCCAAATGGAAGACAGCCAAGCAATTAACAAAACAAGGGAGACAGATCAGAGGATTCACACAATTACATTTGGTACAGTGGATTATTTAGTAATTATGGAGAAGTAGATTTCCTGACATCAATAGTGAATATAAATTATACTTGTGTATCATCTCTTTTTCTCTTTTGGCCACCTACTGTAATGGGGTCGCCACTGTCTGGTTTTTTTTCCCCCACAAGGATTAGACAGAGGGGGTTTTTATTTCATTTTTCGGAGCCGTAAAGATGGTCGTGAAGTTCTTGTCTTTTCTTTTTTTTTTTTTGAGAACATTTATTGGACAATCCACGGGGTTTTTTTTAATACTGTTTTTCAGTCAAATTCATCACAGAAAAGGTAAACAATGACTCACCTTCATACTGCGAGAAGTCTTGTTTTCTACACGTTTAACCCTTGTGCTAGCCTAGGCACTTTAACGTTGGGAGTTGGGTCATCTAGACCAGTGTTTTTCAACCAGTGTGCCGCGGCACACTAGTGTGCCATGGGAGATGGTCAAGTGCGCCGTGGGAAATTGCTCTCATTCACTGATCTAAAAACAATTCCCATCTCCAGGAAATCAGCTCTTTGTTCATCCAAACAGGTCCTGATAAAACACTGATTAGTTAGGAATATAAAAGATCTTAAAATTACTTTTTCTTTGTGTTTATTTAATTCTATTAAAGACATTTTGATAAGAATCACGGTACCGCGATTTAGCTGCAGCTATAACTGTGTAAGGAAAAGTCCCGCCCCTTCAACTGTCTCTGCCAATCATTCTTGAAGGCTTAATCACTGTCATCAGTCTGACCAATCAGAAGTGCTTAAAGTCTTCACTTCCTTGTTCTTAATTCTGCTGATAAAGTCGCTCAGTTCTAACATAAATACCAGCTAAAGCTCGTCTTTAACGGTGTAGCTTTCCACAGAGTCCGGTGTCAGACCGTGGAACAAGTGAACAACACAATGAAGCTCAGAGACGCTAGTCTTTCTGCCCTTTTTCGGCAGTTTTTACACTACATCTCCCATGTTGCATTGGCTTAAAGGGACAGCGCACAATGAGTCGTCCTTGTGAAACGTCTTGAAACCACAACAAACAAACAAACAGTTTCTAAATTTTTCTAATTTAGCTTTTATTTCATCTCTTAGAAAAAAACAGCCGCAACCTCCTGCTTTTTCTGCCACAATTATCACAAAAATCCACGTGAGATTGCGGGGGGGGGCTGTCGATCAATACAGACCATGAATTTCTGCTTTTTTTTTTTTTTGGATGCTGGTGTGCCGCGGGATTTTTGTCAAGGTTAAAGTGTGCCGTGGCTCAAAAAAGGTTGAAAAACACTGATCTAGACCCACTAGACAGTGCTCTGAACCTTTTTTCTTCAATGATTTGTGATCTTCACTGGTGTCCATGGATTACATGAAATCTTTCCACCTTCATCCACCTTTGTCATGGTAGAGAGAACACGTCAATGTAAGGGTGGGGTCATCTAAGATAGAAAGAGGCTCACACTTTCTTTAAAATTCTAGGAGTCCGATACCAATGTGAGAAGTTGCACGTGGACAGATGGGATGCCTAATATTGAATTTTTAAATACGTGTCCCATGTGCTGATTATTTTTTCAGACCAGCGTTTACCCAATAGTGATATTAGCACTACTTTATTAAAGAAAATATAACTTTTTGAGGAAAAAAAAATTCTACTTGGAGGTTCATCAAAGCAGTGTAACCCTTGTGCTATCCTAGGCACTTTACCATTGGGAGTTGGGTCATCTAGACCCACTAGACAGTGCTCTGAACCTTTTTTCTTCAATGATTTGTGATCTTCACTGGTGTCCATGGATTACATGAAATCTATCCACCTTTATCCACCTTCTTCATGGTAGGGAGAACACGTCAATGTAAGGGGGGGTCATCAACGATAGCACAAGGGTTGAAGAAATGCGAAGGTAGATTCAGTTCAAGTCAATCCCCCCAAATTAAAAAAAGCTGCTGTTGAGACAGTTTCTTTTTTTTTTTTTTTTGTACCCCAGCTTTCCATGTCTTGGTGCTCGGTAACTCTCGTTAAAAGTGGCTGTTATCTCTGTCAAATCCGTTTTTGTTTTTTTTGTCTTTTCAGTGCTAATCAGCAGGTGTTTTGGCTCATCATCTCCTGGCAGGCAGAACTGCAGAACACCAGGAGCTGTGATGAACGTCGGCGCCGTGGAGGTTCTATCTTAATGGCGCAAACGTCTGTCACAGGTTTGGCGATGCATTTATGGTCATGGTGGCCGCGTAAAGCAGAACTCTAGCAGCTACACTTAGCAGCAGCATCTAATTGGCCAATATACCAATATGGTGGCAATATTATCTAACAGAACCTTTACCTTTAGCTGAAGAGTTTGAGATTAATTAAAAAATATAATAAATTTGATTTAAAAAAAATCTAAATTCATAGAATTAATCACAACCCTTTCTTACGTTTATACTTCTGAAAAGCAAATCTGATGTTTGATTTTTAGAAAAATATATCTCCCTGATGAAGAACAAACATTTCAGTGAATAAAAATCCTTGAAAATCAAAAATATAATTAAAAAAAGGTGATTCAGAAAAATCAGAAAAAAAATCAGAAAGCCTTTATTGTCATTGTTACACAAGAAACTTGTGACAATGAAATTTCCGGTGCTCTCCAGCTGCTTAAACAATATAAATAAGTAATCTTCTAAAGAACGATAAAAAGAATTGTGTTTAACTGAAAAATATACATATGTATAAGCTACATAACTTTTTTATATTGCACTATATTGCACATGGGAATTGATAATATTGCACATTGGCTTCAAATATTGATTAAAACATAATACAAATAATACGCACTAACTTAAACAAGAAATTAGTTGTTATGGCAAAGTTTGGTTAAAAATATCTATTTTCCTGTCAAACTGATTAAGATTTTTCTTTGAACCACTAGCTTTTCTGTTTATCCTGATAGTAAACTAATTTTTTTTGTGTTTGAAAATAAAAGGAAATCAAATCAATTCAAACAATTCAGGGTTGGAATATGGCCTAACATTTTATTTCTAATTTTAATTTAAATTTTTCTCCCTTCCTTTCTCTTATTAGCAAAAAAAGAAGATAATGGTTTTCAGTAAATATAGTTGTGAGGAAGAATCATACATTTAGGTATACAGGTTGTTGTTTGTGTAGGTGAAGGTTTATATGAATGTGTTGCTGTGTTGTACTGTTTATTATTGGTGAAGGTGACAGGGGTTGGGTTTTGAGGTCCCAGTGGAAAGAATTCTGGACGGACAGGGAAAGTATACGAATGGTAAATCTGGTATGTCTGTAAACATGTGCATGTTTGTGTGTAGATCTTTGTGTGTAATGAAAGGCGTAGTGATGTAGATTATTCTGTGCAAATTTAAATGTTATTGTTAGGGATAGGATTAAAAAGGTTTTAACTTCTTCCTACTCCGTTTTGGTGATGTCATTTATTTTAATTTATAATCTATTTAAAATGTTCCTTTTTCTTTTGCTGTTTTCTATGTATAGTTCGAAATAAATGTACAAATTCTTCTTAAACGGCAAAATTGAAATATTTGATAAAACCTATTAATCGTCCAGCCCTAATTGAGACAACTGAAAATCTCATTTTTAACCCTTTTTTCTTCTTAAAAATAAAATTAAGTGGGATTTACCGCAGACCAAATGGACCACAGAACACATTTCCTATTTTATTCTGTTCCACTGATGTCACTGTGTTCTTATGGGTCTTTGATTCATTTGGGCGCCGTGGCTGAAGCACATCCACACATCCTCCCCGCCGCTATCATAAAGGTAAATCTGTTTTTGGCAGCTCTTCATTTTTTTTTTAGCATAACACCTAAGGAGGTTATTATTTCCTACAAATGAGTTCATTCACTTGATAATTTATCACCCCATTTTTCAAATTCCCCTCCATTTTTACTGCAACATTTATCAATTTCCCCGGGCTCTTTTATCGCCTCCATCTTCATCACTTGGTTTTTCACTCCTCATTGGGAAGGTGTTACCAAAAAAAAAAAAAAAAAAGGTCTCAGATGAACTCCGGCCAGGGCCGGCCCTGGTCTTCCGGGGGCCCTAAGCAAAATTTAATTTGTGGGCCCTCTAACTGATCAGCAGCACCAACAAACTGTAATGAGTTTTTTTCTCGGTAATGTTAGAGAGCAGATTGTCTTGATTTTTAATGCCCCAGCCGTAGAACGGCGTTGTGACGTTCCCCTCGCTGAGTGGAGGGTGAATTGTTACAAAGCAATGCACGGAACTGACGGTGGTTCATTTCCATCAGCCACCTGCTTAGAACGCTGCCCTGCTGGTAGAAACGTGTGTCGCAGGCTATGAATGTTGACATTTAATATTTATTCTACACATTCTTACAGCGTTGGAAAACGTTAAGAATGTTTGTGTCTTGTTTTTCCTCCTACATAAACCATATTAAAACAAAAAATATATTTCTCTCCCCCATCTTTTTACATTTTCAAACATTTTTGAAAATGCTCCAGGGAGCCACTAGGGCAGCGCTAAAGAGCCGCATGCGGTTCCTAAACCGCAGGTTGTCGACCCCCGCACTAACCCATTAGGGGACAGCGCATCATGTGTACCAGGGACGTCCATTTTCTATTAACACAATTTTTAGAGAACATTCTAAAAATCGTTTTTGTCTTCCAGTTATTTATGACACAAGTCTCCAACTTGAACAAAAATTTAAGAGCTTCAGGGAGGGGCTGCTAGGTCGTCCACACAGTCTGGGCCTCAGGGGTTCATCCTCTATTCTTTGTGTGAATTAAACAAAACCCTTGTTGGTTTGTGAGGAAACTAAAAATTGTTTCTCTTTTAATACAACTGTTTTTGCCTGTAATTTTCATATCCTTATAAATTCTTCTGTTTTTATTTTTACTTATGGTTCAGCAAACTTTGCATATTATGTACATACATCTCAAATAAAATTGGGAAAAAAAGGAGTTGTTTGGAATGTCATTTAATGCAAATACCAGCAAATAAAAAAACAAACTTTGAACGGAAGTAAAATTTAAGTGTTTTATTTGAGAACAACTGGATACTAAAATGTTTTTTAAACTGCTTTCAGTATGAAATATATACAGTTAACCTCCCAAAACTGTTTTGGAGTGTTTCATTATGATATTTGTGAGTAGAATAGCGAAAACAATTTACATTTTGACATGTAAAGCTGGTGTTGCTGCCTGAAATCCGTGCAAACCCTCAGAACTTTTCCAAGATGGGATATCTGTTTCCTTGGAATGCTGCTCGTGCATCCCAAATATACCATGACAGAAGGTAAATAAATAAGTATATATCCTGAATAATAGACAAAAACAATGCATTCATCCCTTAATGCTTATAAATATGCATCGAAAATAAATGTGCATTCTTTGGCTCCAAAATGACCCACATTTAGCATCAACATGAAAGCAAAAACATAAAGGGAGGTTTTTTTCGTGGCGTATCCTGCCTTTGCCCAAAAACAGCTGAGATAGGCTCCAGCAACTATGTGGCCCTGAAAAGGATTCAGTTGGTTCTGAAGATGGATAGACACTAAATTCATAAAAGCTTTCGACATTTTGTCATGCCTTAAATGTTTTGAAATTTTTACAAAGTAAGTTTATAAGGGCATTTTTATAGCTAAAGCAGAAATAAAGCATTAGAAGAATGTTCTGTGTAATGATGAAATCTCTTTGACTTTGTTTTATTTTAAGTGTGACGTTACAAACGGATAAAAGGATGTACCAGTAAGTTTAACAACTGTCATGTAGGAATAAATCCAAATTAGTTTAAAAACTGAAAAAGGACATTTTTTTGGACCTGAGTGGTGCTTTAAATAGTGCAGTGGGAGTGACTGGTTCAATTCCCGACTCGTTAACAAACCGTCGCTATAAAAGCTGACTCTGCGTGAAGATCCTTCATGGACCAGAATCCCTGTTCTGATGCAGATAGAGTAGTGTGGTGGCAGTGTCTCTGTGCTTCCAGTGAGAATGTGCTGGTTCAATTCCCAGTTAGAATAAGGGTCCTTAGGAAGTAGATGGCATAGTCTGTGTCTTTAAACCTGATTGTTGATTTTTGAAACATGTGGAGCGTGTTCAGCTCAAAGGAACAAAGCAAGACGGTTCTGCTGTAGACAGATTAGCCCAGTGGGAGTGTTTCTGTCCTTGAAGCAGAAGAGTGCAGGTTCAAGTCCTGGATCACAACTCATGCTTGGGGTGAGGAAGAGTCAGGGATGCTGAGAAGGGGGGTGGCTTCATCTTTAGTCTGGTAGGAGATCAACGACTTCTGTGCTATAAGATAGGTCATGAAGGTTGATATTAGAGCTACAGCTAACTGGTAGTGAGACAGGTAACTAGAAGACTAGAACTGACAGGTAGGGCTAAACCAACTAGACTAACTATTAACAGGAGGGGGGGGTGTAGCTTTATTCTAATGCAACTAGATCATGATAGTACCTTCATGGTACAAACACTAAATTATGGTACTATACTTACTAAATCTTGTCTTTCTAACTAAGTTAAAAGTTGATAATGTGGCATTATTAATAATTTGTAGAAATATACAAACCTAAAAATGTTGTTAATTAAATTAATAGTCTAAATTCCACCACCATGATCCCTCGCCTGCCCCCCACCTCCAGGTGTTGCTCTACCTGTATTGCATCTACGGTACACAGACCCTCCACACATCCAAGCTGCATTCTGCATGGATCTATCTAAATGCACATCTTCTTCTGGGATCCTCTTCTCCTGGTCCTCCTTCCTCATGGAGGGGGGGCAAAGATGGAGCCCCCTTTTCCCGACGTCCTGACTCCTCCTAGCCGCAGCTTGAATTGTGAAGCGACTGAACACCTCGATGTCCCTGACTGGGACTTGAACCTGCGCTCTCCCGCTTCAAGGACAGAAACACTCCCACTGTGCTAATCTGTCTACAGCAGGACTGTGTTGCTTTGTTCCTTTGAGCTGATGACTGTCAAGGAGCGGCAAAAACCGAAAACAACAAAACTGAGACGGGGAATTGAACCAGCGCTTCTCTGCTTTGGAGATCAAGTCAGTTCCATCGCACTATTCTGGACATCAGTCAGCACTTTGTCGATCACCATTTTTCCTCCATCTGGTGCTTTCTGGGATTTGAACCAGCACCTTCTTGCTCTACTGTCTCCTTTCATCTCCATCAGTGGAACCTTGAAGCTGAAGTTTGATTGACAGTTGACGACCTCACATCACCAGTTGCTGCTGCTTCACCGGAAGTGTTTTAATTATCAGCCACCGTTGTCATTATTTGCTTTTCTCTGCTCTCCTCCGTTTTGGAAGGTCATGTCTGACCTCATCTTGGAAACTTGGGTATCAGAATTATTTTCAAGTTTTCCATTGGTAATTACGACAAACGGGATAGTTTTGTGCAATCTTCACCTCGGATTGATTAGTATTTTACGTAAATCGCGCAGCTGCACAAAAAGGCAGGAGAAGAATACAACATCCTCCAAACTTACCTTGTGACTGATGTTTAAATTCTTCATCTTTTTTCAGCTCCTGATGGATAAAGTCTTTTTGGCATAAAGTTCTCTTGTTGTCGCGTTGATCAATGTGATTCGCTCGTTTTGTTTTTCTTTTTCCAGACTTTATTGAAACAAAATGCGTAAATGTACACTGTGCCAGGCTCAGATGAAATGATGTTGACCAATCGTTGCTAAGAGTGGCGTAACGTCATCATTTGGGTTGCCAGATTAGTTCAGGTGTGTTGAAGGGAGCGATCAGTAAAATGCAGCCAACTTTCTTTTGCACAACATTCAGAGCGCACGTTGGTACGGACGCGCTATGAAATGGGTTGCCAGATTTGGCTCTTTTTTATTTATTTCGCCACTTCGGGGCCCTGGTGGTGGCGGGGGCCCTACGCGGCTGCGTATTTCGCGTATAGGGAGGGCCGGCCATGGGTTAACCTCAAAAACCACCTTGAAACTGTGAAGAAGAAAACACAGCAACAAAAAACTACAATTTAGCTCAAATTCTTTCAATTTCTGCCATTTCAGATTTGATCATTAATAAAACTAGAGTTCTATTGAAAAAAGGTCTAACATTTTTAATTGCATATTACAAATTTGTCATGTTTTTTTTTACTGCATTTCTACAAAATAACTAATGTTAATATTTTTAAATTCATTTTGTGCTTTAGAAGAAATAAAAACGTAATTTAAGATTCTAAAAAGCTGATTAAACCACTTATGACTGGTTTTCATCCATAAACTTAACTTCATCTATAATAAAGCTGCTGGAGCCTATCCTGCCTTTTTACAACCTGAACAGATCACCTGTTCGCAGAAGGTTACTACACAAAGACAAACAAGGACATTTTAAAAGTCATGCAACTTAACAAATTACAAATTAAAATACAAACAAATCATTTATGGTTTATCATGGAAAAGCGTATGAAAAGAAAGACCTTAAAAGCTGGACAAACATTTCACTCAGAAGAAAATAATGAGATCACCAAAATAACGAAGACAGTCTTTATTTTCATGTTTTCAAACCTGTAACAATGATCTGATTAAAACCTAACGAGGAGCCGAGGGCGGAGCTACAAGGACCAAAAGGCGAGGCGAGGGTTAGCGACCTGCTAAAAACACCTGTGCTTCTCCTGAGGAGCCCAACTTTGTGGCGTTTCTGGATCTGAAGTACAAACTCCATAAGTTAAACCGTACTGTGCTTAGAACAGAGTGCCCTCCGGAGGGGGCGGTAAGAGAGTACAACATTCCAGGTTTTTGCTCCTTCGTGAGCTTTAGTCACATGGAAAAGCAGGACAGTGGTTTAAGCCAGTAGAGCTTTCAGTAGGAGCCTGTTTGAACAACAAGTCCTAATATTCTTTGCATCACATTCCTTCCTTCTACCTGCCAGGAGAATCCAATATGGCGACTGGTGATGGAAGACCGACTGAAACACGGACGATTCTGTCTGAAGAACGCCACCCCGTCAAACCCCCGTCACATCATGGCTCAAACTGCTTCTTAGCAGGTAGTATTTTGGATTTAAAAGAACGTTTCTGTACTCCAGAGTGATTCAAATCAGTTTCAGCTAACTTTATCCTCTTTTCGATGCCAATGGGAAAGTGGCTGACAGGAAAATGAGTCAAAATATACGACCGTTTCGGCACTTTGCAACCCCCCCCCTTAAAGAACAAGAGGAGGCGCTTTCAGGCAGTAAGAAAAAAGCACATTTCACTTTATGGCAGGCGTTCCTTTTGGGCACTTCCTGTAGCACTACGCAACAATATTTACAGTTTTTGGGGTAAAAAAAAAGCAATTTTCAATAGTAAAGGCAGAATGGAGTCGTTTTTCCCCCTTTTGTGGGACATAAAGAGAATAGGTTGCGATATGACAGGGGGAGATAAAGCAGGGGGGGTTCTACTTGGAAGTGGTTTCACAACGTTAATGTATCAGATGAGAGTGTAACATCACAGACAGCGTCTATATTGGAGTTGGTATCTGGGGGTTCGTAGCCATCCTTTTATCTGGTGGAAAGCCGTTTACACTCTTCCGTGGAAACGCTTTTTTAATTCAGACGAGCAGCCGACCTCGCAAACCCCCAAAACTCAAAGATGGAAGAACAGTCCGGGGGCTTACCAGGCAGTGAGAAGAAAAACAAAGAGGAGTACAACACAGAAATGTCTTTGAGTTTCATGTCACTGCATTTGACTAGGCCCATCATCTTCTATCCGGCAGGCACGCCTGTGTTAATCAGTTTTCTTCTCTTCGGGGTCTTTCTCTCCTTCTTCCTCCTCCTCCTCTTCTTCGTCTTCTTCTTCTTCTTCGGGGGCCTCCAGCTCAGCAGTGTCTTGCCTCTCCTCCTCCTCTTCCTCCTCCTCATCAGTGAGGCCCTCCCTTTTCAGCGCGTCTATGTCATCCGAACCGTCATCCGACTCGGCTGTGCAGATGCCGTAGCACATCAGGCTAATTACACCCAGCGGTAGGCCGAACAGGAAGCAGCCCAGCAGTGGAGAGCTGCGAAACACAGACTGACGGAGGATGGGAGATGAAAGGAAACAAAAAAAAAAGAGGAGGGGAGGAAAGGATTGAGGAAAATTGAGATAATAGAATGGATAAAGAATCGATTTTGTTCACTTGAAACTTTTTTCCAAAGGTTCTCTGTCAAAATCTATTATCAATACCCAAATGATCCCATAATAACGGTGCTTAGTGGATAGCATCCATCATCATCCACGTTTTAATAAATGTGTGTTCCTGTGCAACAACATCAACATCCACTTTTTAAATCTCTCAAAAATACAAAATCTACTTGTTTTGTTGCCGGAAATCCACTTTTTTTGGTGGCATTTATACCATGATTCCCTTTCTTATACACAACAGCATCTGTTCCAGTTTTTAGCCCAAACAAATAGAGGATAAACTGGACCCAAACACACCGATACATACCAACCCAGGGGCATCAGAAACATCAGACCCCTTCTATGCCAGGGCCTCCAACCGTCTGTGGATAATTCCTCGTTTTTGGTAGAGCCTCGCTACGTCATTGGCTGAAGACCACTGTCAATCAATCTACTGCATGCCAATTCTCTTTTACAAAATGCGATCAGCTTGACAAATCTTTGATCACAAACAGATCTTTATTTTCAATATTTTATATATATATCGTATCGTGATGTATATCGGGGTATTGTAGACTCTTGTGTACACAGCTCTATTATATGGTGCACTAAGTAGTGACTGAATTCAGACATGTCATCAAGTAGTGAGTTCCATTTAGTTTTATGTGGTGATGCAGGTGATGAACTTGTACAAATCATTAGGGATGGTTACTGAGCCCCGTATTGAACGAGCCCCGGGGCAACATTCTTCAAGACCGCAGTATCGTTAAGATCTGACCTCAACGGTTCTGCTATCGGTACTGGAGAAAACGCATTTTTTTGTGTCCCATGTTATCTGTCATATTTAACTCACCAAGTCAGTCAATTGTCCGTTAATGATGATATTCATTTCGCTATTCTCACTGAAGAGGAGAGGTCTGTCTGGTTATTTGTGTGCACATGGGGCGGGGTTATTGTTCCGACAGTACGTGGCGCGCGCGTAAAATTAATTAAATCTGCGCTAGAGCGCCCCGACTATCGTGTCAACCTGCTGCTATGATGACCGTATTTTGCACTCTCTGTATAGAATACAGTGGGGGGGGTCGCGAGAAAAAAACGACGTACTGCTGCAGAGGAT
This sequence comes from Oryzias latipes, assembly GCF_053564925.1. Lineage (NCBI taxonomy): Eukaryota > Metazoa > Chordata > Actinopteri > Beloniformes > Adrianichthyidae > Oryzias > Oryzias latipes. Next base: position 26,152,080 of record NC_136256.1, on the reverse strand, counting down.
GTGAACAGGTGAACAGGTAGAGAGGAAATGCAGGTAGAGAGGCAGGGGGAGGGGCTTTGGCTTTAAAGAGATGGAAACACGGGCGTCAGATTTAGACGCAGTTTTCACTGCGGGAGTTGAAGCAGAGACTTTCTCTGGGATGATCTTATGACCTCAAACATTTATTTAATTTGTTTTATATTTACATCATGACAGCAATATGTCAAAACATTGCTGTTTATTTTTCTTTAAATAACTTCTTTTTTCATGGATTTTACTTTTCCAGTTGGAAAAATGTATAAAGTAAAATGTTTTGTTAAAAAAACATTGTTGCATAATGAGGAAATAAACACTTTATGTTCTTAATTTGTTTTTTTTGTCCTCAAAAAGTATCGATAAGAGTATCGTTAAAATACCGGATCGATAAGCAGTATCAATAGGGGTAGTAGTACCGTTAAAACCTTAACGATACCCATCCCTATAAATTAATGTTCATTAACAGTTCAAAGAGTTTCCTTTTTGTGATGATTTGCCTTTTTACATACAGGAAGTGTTTTTTTTTTTGTGTACCTCTGCCTTCAAAACCTCCCAACTTTTTACTCAAATGGAGTTAAAGCAGCTTTATCCGGTTTTAATCCGTAGAAAGTCCACAGAAAACTCTCCGGAGACTGCTTAGGACAAAACTGCCAATGTGGACACAATGTCAGAGTGAATCAGGGGTAGAAAAACAGACCGTCATCTTTATGCGCTGATGCGTCTGCCACCATCATGGTGTGTGGGCTCCTGCGCCAAATATAACGGCGGCGCATGACGTGTGCATTCTCCATGATAGGTGGTTAATGCCCAGACACATCATTAAACACAGAGAGAAAATAAGGGTCAAAGGGGCCCCCCACTGTTCAGTTTTATCTCCTGGTGGGCCAATCCAATGCTGCCCTCCAGTCTCAACCCCTCACATAGAAAGATAAGCATAAGCAGCGATAATTTATCTGTTTAGTGTCGACATAGACTGAGTCACTGTTTAATAAAAACATGGCGTCTCGCTCAACAGCTAGTGTTTGCAGATCACAAATTTTAAAAAGCATAAGTGTTGAGATGACGATGCTTTTATTTTTTCAAGGTAAAGCACAAAATGTAATTTATTCATTTATTCCTTCATTTGCATGAATCGTGTCAATAAGCTTTGAGAGCCAGCAGACTGCACAGGCTTTAATATTTCAGCATTAATTGCACGTCTGTCATGTAATTTTATGATAATCGTACTACGTTATGCTATTTGTATCCTCTGCTGTGCTGTTTGTTTTGTTAAAACACTTAAGACTATAATGGGATTTTGCTCTTTAACAGGACTCCTTTGGGTCTGTGGTTTATTGCTTCGCAAACCGATCCGCGCTCAATAATTGAATTCATTTTCAGCTTCAAACGGTGAAAGTTGACCTCCGTGTGCTCATCTTTGGGAAGCCGCGCTGCACCCACACACATTTGTTAACGGCCCATTATGTCCTGACCACCCACGACCAGAATCTCCAAGAGGGCCGGCGACATGAATGAAAATGACTTCAAATCTACAGACCTGACAGTCTCGTCTATTGCTGAGACAAATCAGGAAATATGTTACAAACCAAGGATGACACAATCCTCAGTTTAAAAACACACCACTGAACCAAATTGGGGGGTAAGTAAATAGTTCCATCCTTTCCAGACCTGTGTATCGATATCGCAATATAATCTTGTGCAATACCTGCATGGTAAAAGACGTTGGTTTTGGCCACTATGTCTGTCTATTATTTGTCTATCATTTGTCTACCACTAAAGGTAGTCAAATATTCGATAACTTAACAATTTAGCGATTAAATTGTTGAACCATATATATTCCTAAGATCCAACCAAAACAATCTGTCTGAGGCAAGTTGTTAATCGAATCGACTTATACCAAAATAGAATCGATTCAAAATAAAATGAATTCATTTTATCGCTACCGAAAAATAATCGGATCGTTCAAAATGAACAACTATAAATCATATCAGAGACCACAAATTATGATATGAAGCGAATTGTTCAAATGAATCATTACAGCCCCACTTGCAGTGTATTTTATGTGGACTTTAATTAAAATACAACTGTTGTTGCTGTATATGTTGCTGAGCCGGTTTAGCTCGGAGCCGGTTTAGCTCGTGCTGGTTTGCGGCGCCTTCCGTCCGTGCAACCAGGGTTCGACTCCGGGCTGCTCCCTATTCCCTTCTCCACCTCCGTGCCGGTTCCAAGCCCGGTTTGAGAAGGTTGCGTCAGGAAGGGCATCCGGCGTAAAACATTGCCAAGTTTACCATGCGACTTGTTCGCTGTGGCGACCCCTGATGGGAGAAGCCGAAAGAGGAAGAATTAAAATACAACTGTTGCAGTGAAATGGAAGTGATGTATTAGTTTTTGTTTTGGTATGTTTCGCAAATCTTATTGTCATCGCAATATTGATCACCAATATCACACATCGCTAGTTTTCCTCATATCGTGGCGCCCTAATCTCCACTGCATACAGTGTGTTAACACTGAAAGTATTAAACATAAGTTTTGATAAATTTAAGGATTTATTATTTACACCAGGCATAGAAAGGGTCAAGGGTCAGAGAAAGTCATAGTATGAGCCAACTGAGAACTTTTTCTCTATCCTAATAGCAAATACAGTTTTTTTTGTCACAAATTGTATATATCGAACCAAAACAAAACCATGACCAAGAAATTAATGCATCTCTATTAGAAACATTTCCATAGGGTTTTTTTTCTGAGAGAACTTCTACTTTATTTTATTTTCTTTTACCATATTTTTTTGGTCAAATATTTTTTGTAAAATATTTGGCACATAGTCAAACTAATATCGATCTACAGCTCATAGATCACAGTACATGGAGGGACCTTCTAGCTGCTCTAGAGAGAGACTTACTCGTCTCTGATTGGGGCAGCTTTCCTTCCAGATTTATATTCCTCACTTTGATAGATTTTTCTAATATTTCCCACAGCACTCCAGTGAAATATCAAATCCCTCACCTCCTGTGGGAACAACAATGCACCCATCAACTGAAGAGGCAGGCTCTGGAAGCCCCTCTTTCAATGTGCGGGTGACAAATGCGTCATTGGGAGGTAATATACCAAGACACATCGGGCAAAAAGCAGAAGAGAGAGCGTTCATTCGTCAGCCGCTCAGCGCACCAGAAGAGAAATGGTCAGGTTCCCGTCAGTCATCTCCAACGGAGGAGGCCTGGTAATTGCTGATGCTGTGTGATGCTAGATGAGGTAAGGACAGGAACGCTACGCTAACACAGCTGGCTATGACTCATTGGGTCTAATGCCGCTGCTTCCTCATGCTGCTGTCTCTTCAGAGGACGGTTGCTGCCAGATTTCTACCATTTCCGCCAACTTGTACTTTGGTATAGGCAGTCGTTGGCGGGCCAACTTTAATTTCTTTCACAAGCCTAACTCAATCCCCTTCACACAAAGCTCCTGCACCACATACTCGCATATTATTTTTGAAAGTTCAGCTTTAAAGCGTAGAATCTGTGGTTTTCCTTAATCACCCACAGAGGAGCATCGCAGCGCGGCTGCATGTACATTCCTATCACGCCCCTTGGTCAAATAAACACCATTTCTCCCAAAAGAACCAACTACTTAGAGCAAAAAAATGGGAGACCAGACGAGTTCAGCCTACTGGACTTCCCCTCCCTCATCCACCCACTTCTACCAGCTCTGCTGCTCCTTTCCTTTTCCCCATGCTGTCATTACTCGCCTGCATTGCATATTCTCCACTCTGCAGCCAATCTCGTCCTCCAAGTGCGGTTTTTCTCAAAGAGGAAAGGGCCCCGGCACTTGGTTGTTTGTTTATCGTTCTAACAGGCGGAACTTCAGAGTATTAGCCCTGCTAACACAGATCCTCTCCAGGTGAAGCGTTATGTGCAGGAGTGTTTGTCTTTGTCTTTGTTGTCTTTGGGACAACAATCCTGCCTGCTTTAATTGTAGAGTTCAGGAGCAAAACTGGCTTAAAACTAATTAAAAATTATTATTTTTCAGTTAAATTGTAAATTTAGAATCTAAAATCTAGGCTGTAGCTGTTTCTCAAACAACAGTTCTCAAATTGATTAGATTTGGTTATTTTTTACATTTCTATAGGTCAGGTGTCTGCAACCTTCAGCACCTAAAGAGCCATTTGGGTCGATTTCTCACCACAAAATCTTTTTTTACTCCTTTAGAAAAATAAGACACTGATTTGTATTTATGATATAGTTAAAATTATGATAAATGTAAATGACTTTTTGCTCTCTGGAATTTAGAAAACAAAGTAAAAAAAATAGTTTTTGCATTTTTGAAATAGTTCATAACTTTTGGCAGAGGTTCAGATGACTTCTGTCCAGAATAAGAGACGCCGTGTCTTGAGGGATCATCGTTTTGTTGCAGAAAATTAGTAGCAGATAGTGAAATGTCAAGGATGCTAAGAAAAAAACATTTTCTGGGGAATCTTAGCCAGAAATTCTTAAACCTAACCAAATACGTTAAATCAGAGTTAATGAAGTGACCTCTGCTGTTCTTTGTTTATAAGGCAAACTTTAAATCCTAGACTATTTTGAAAAATAGCACCTTAAAAACCGATGAACCTTAAGTAAGAACTCTTCTTATGTTTAATGACCACCTTTGGTAAACTACAAAGGATTGATGGACTGTTGGAGCATTATGGGTAATGTAGTCAGGAACTTGTGGAGTGATGTGTACTGCCTTTTAACTGTTTGTGAGCGAGTTGAGTAAAGTTTAGAGAGTTATTTTACTTTACTTTTTTTTCTTTTTTAACTTTCCTGCTTGCTTGTTTTTTACTTTATAGTTATGTCACAATGGAGGGGTAATAGACCCACATGTGGCTCCAGCTATACGCATTCTAATTTACTTTTCAACAATAAGTCATTTAAATAATCTAAAGATACTATAGATTAGATAGATAAAGATCAAATTTGCTCAATTAAACCATGAATCTGTAAAAGAAAAACAAACAAGAGTCCTATTGTTTGAATTGTGCATGAACTTTGAGTGTGATCTGTAAAGTGCTCTGGTTCTTCAAAAAAATAATGTAAACTTCTTTCTAGCACTGATCATTTCCTCATTTTATACAGTTTTATATTTTGAAAGCTCAATGAAGCTGCTGTTGTCATGAGATCCAGCTGTCATTAGCAATCATATTGTCAGTGAGCAGAATTGTTGCAGCAAGGCTTCATTTCATTTGCAGGAAGAGGAAAAAACAGAAACTGTGAAACTGACAGACACTTAGATGCACCTGCGGTCATTTTTCTCCGCCTAAATGCTCAAAAGCTCCCAGGTGAGCAGCATGGCAGCATCTGCAATTACCTGGTTATTTCCCCTCTGTTCAGCGTGTGTGTGCCTATCAAAATAACGGTTAGATGGATAAATAAATGCAAAAAGAAAGTATATAAAGCAAATCTATCAGCTGCAGCCTGTTTATTCTAGATGTTGCCAAGCAACTGTAAAGTCAGGGAGTTTTAAAGCCATTTTTGCTTGCAGATCTGAACAAGTAATTAAAAAAAGAAGGTTCGATTTTTTTAAATTAAAAAATAAAGAAATGTACATGTAAACCATAGCATTGTATCAGCCATGCTGATGGACAGGGTGACAGCTTTCCTTCTGGTCACTACTATAAAATCATACTGATGATTATGCGATTTAGCAGATTATTATTACGTATTAAGGCCCTTTAGTGACAGTGGATCTCCCTCCTGTGGTAGTTTCCTGTTGGGCCAATTTTAACCAAACACTGACTTCTGATTCTGTGATCCCTTAAGGTCGAGGCATTAACTGTATCTGAGAACTGGACTGAGTGAGAGAGTGTGACGTCATCCATAGAAAATGGCCCTGGGCTGCATTTGTAGGCTGCTTACGTCACAGCGACGCGACAGAGTGCTGTCCAAATTCAACGACTCCTTCAAATGCGGCCGAGGAATAAAGACTGGTCTGCCGTGACCTTCTATGCTGTCCATATCCCAAGATAGAGTGTGGCCAAACTCAGAGATTTGCTGATAAAAATGGCGGACTGTGAAGCGGGTCCCGGAAATGGAAATAACTACACCTTTTTATAATTACACCTCCAAGATTAAAAGTTGTACCAAATAAGCCAGGAACATTTTGACTGTTTATTTCTCTATAGAAAGCTTCTTGGAGCCAGCGGGTACCTCCTGAGGGGCCACTCATTCCAGTTCTCTAATACAGTCAATGTCACCAGAAGGAGTTTCTTAAATGTACCCAACACCTCAGCTCTAGTTCTAGTCTGTGACGTCATGTAACGGATATTTCCCCAACTTACCATAATGGTGGACCTGGCATCAAACGCCACCCGTTTGATCCTCTGAATGAAGCCATCGCCTCCATAAGCCTGGAGGACCAAAAATCACAAGAATGGAGAATGAAACTCATACTCATTAGCTGTGCTCAAGATCTGAAACTGGTCTTTAGGAAAGCCCCTCACTCCTGGATTTAAACCTAATTCAGACACATGTTCCCAAAGTAAAACCTAATAAATATGAAGATTTTCAGAAGACAATTTATGGATTCACACTGTTATGATGAGTTAAAACGTGGATAACTTGTAAAAACATAAATGTAAATGCATTTTTTGCAGACTTTTGTGGTTTATGTTGTTGTGGACTTTAAGCCCCTCTAAGAAAATATTCACAGCAAAAAGGGTTTGAAGTGACAAAGCATTAAGAACTAATGCAATGTGATCTTGAGAGATCATTGATGCTTGGCTGGAATTATTCGACACCAAGATGGAAATTTATGGGAACAGAGCCATGAAAATAAAAAGCCCGAAGAAGAGTTTTCGGGATTTGCACCGCTTTGACTTTTCACATCAAGCTTTATCCCACTGGAGGTGGCCGACAAATGCTAGTAAACAGTAAATAAACAAAAGAAGAAGAATCCCACTCCCTGCCTGCTCCCTGCTTGTATGGTGTGAACACTACCGGCTGAATACGCGTCCACGAAACTGCGTATAGTGTGTTCTTGAACACGTGCCCGGTGTGAAGGTGGCATCTTAGTAGGGAGTAGCAAGGGAATCTGGAGGCAGCCTACGATACCAAGTCTTTAAATGGTTTTATCCAATCCAGTTCCATCAAACTGGTCTGTGGGGAATTTTGAATTAATCCCATCAAAGCTACTTTGAACATTGGGAGTTTTGCAACAATCTAGCAGAGATTATATGTAAAAACGTTCAGGTCAAAGTATCATCGGACTCCAAATGCTTCCAGTCTCTTGGGGTACGCGGTCATTGGTTCATTACTTTTATTGTAAATGATCTTTATCTGCTTCCGTGCACAAAATGACTAAATGTACTGGAGTCTAGTTTGTGCACGCTTCAGTGGCTCTGCTTCATCTGAGCTCATTTGCAGGCAAAAACCACCTGGGCAGCCAATGAGCGAGCTGTCCTGATGCTAATTCGTCAGGATGTCCAATTACCAAAGTCTGCCTGAAAGGGACGTCTGCTAACAAGGTGAGGGGGATCTGTCCGCGAGCAGCTGTTTCACACCGCGCATAAACATCCGGAGAGCTGCAGGAGAAGTCTCAAACTACCTTTTAAGACGTTATTTTTGCCTTCATTGAGAAGAAAGAGAATACGAAGGACCGGGAAAGGAAAGCTTGAAAGCATCTCAGCGTCTGCCTTCTTTAGACCGCCTCGTGCTTCACACATTTTCCTGCTCTCTTTGAAAAGCAAAGAGAGATTCGGGCTTATTTCATGTATGGAAAATAAAACCAAACTATTCTTGAATTCCACAGTAGCTTTCCTGTGTTTTGTCTGCAGCATTATTCAGCGTCCTGCTGCAGCCTTAAAGGTGCCGGTGCCAGACATTACCATCATGACGTGAAAAGGCTAAAACGGGCCGTGCTTTGGCGCCAAGCGGACAGCAGGAATGTGTGGGCTGCTGCAGTTTATTTAATGGGAGGTGGTTTGCTTTACTCGCAGAAAATAGACCAGACCTTTTCTGACTGTTTGCTTAGGGTTTTGCACATCCACTGACTTCAATGTAGAGCATAAAGACAAAAAAAGACAGAATAATAAGACACTAATATGCTAATCTGTGAGGATAAAAACAGGATTCCTGAAATTAATCTGTCCAAATGCAACGACCACAGCAAAAAACCCAAACATGCAGAAGGAGATTTAACAAAAAAGAAAAATCTTTTTGGTGTGAATATTCTCTTAAGAGGGGCTTAAAGTCCACGACAACACACTGATTAGAATGCTGTGATTGAACCAGAACAAACGGAAATGGAAATGTCCTGAAAGCATTACGAGGAAAAACAAGAAACGGATGGAGGCTCTGACCTGTGCAGAACCGTTCAAAACATCGCTGATGAACTGGACCAGCTGCTCCATGGTCTCAATCGGCTCACTGGACAGGAAGTACTGCTCGTTGGACGTGTTGAGGATGATTACGGAGGGCACTTTTACCTCACTGAAGAAAAAAAAAGAGAAAAAAAAAGCAGAAAACACGCCGTTTAATCTTCTTAACCTCCACGCCGTGAAGCGCCATTATCATCTGATGGGAACAAATTGTAGCTTCCTGAAGAACAAATTGCAAAACAGAAAATGTAATATCTGGATAAACAAACCCTTTCTACTGAGGATGAATAAATGTTTTTAATCCTTTACACTGTCTTTTCAAATAAGCAGAGCAATCTTGAATATTTTCTTCTGGTTTCTAAAACAGGAAGTTTTAATGGTCTGTGACGTGTTTATCAGTAAAAAACACGGAGAACTAAGGTGCACATAATCAGCTGCAGTACACAACTGTACACACGTGACCTCAAATCGTTCCACAAATTGGCAAAAGTATCATAAATCCCACTGAAATACAGAACAAGGTCATAAAAACAAACAGTCCCACTTCCACACGTCTTGCTGAGGTGAGCTACACCAGAGATGCACACAAACACAAACACAGCATGCCCACAAAACCCAGCAACACACACACAAACACACAAATCCATCAGTGTCCTAACCCACACGGCCGCAGAGCGCAGGACTGTAGAGTCATCAACGCCCGACTCCTCTGTCCAGCTGTGATCTGCGGTCACGTGAACACACACACAAACACACACCCACACATAATGAATGTGACTCCCAGCCCACTCCAACAGATGGCACCCATTTAAAGTGAATACGGATTATCCTTTATGCCTGTGGGGGGGGGCAGTGGAGGGTTCGCCTCCGGATTACGCCTCTGATGGAATCAAGAAACTCCCCTTCAACTGACAATTCATTTAGAGAGATTTTTCATTAGGTGATGTCATTAAGAAACATCCAGTTTGTTATTAAGCTTCAAGGTTCGGATCATTCTCTGTGTTCAGGTGGTTCTCTACGGTGGCCCTGAAGTGCCAATCCCATCAACAAATGACTCCAAAAACATATTCAAGACAATTAAGAAACAAAACAATTAATGAAACAACATTACATTTTGGAAGTCAAAGCAAAACTCCAAAAAAAAAAAAACTTTTCCCAAAACAAAGTTAATTTTATAAAAATGAAGAGTTAATTGAGCAATGACCAATCGTTTGCAGTGGGTGTGGCCAGAAGTTTAATCCCTTTTACCTAAGTGTTTACATTCTTTGTTTTACCGTAACTCTTCAACCGGGGACACAATTAACATAATTGCAGCCGATTCTGAAGCCTCGAGTGTAAATAAGAACTGGACTGAGTGACTCCTCCCCCCTGGCGTTCCAAACAGGAAGTGCCCAGTGTGAGTACAAACAGTGGTTTTGTTTCTTAATTGTCTTTCATATGTTTTTGCAGTCATTTGTTGATAGGATTGGCACTTCAGAAGCCAAAATCCCATAGACTTCTACTGAAAATAAACAGTTATTTGTCAGAATAACCATTCTACTACCTTTTCTAACAAGGCTCTTGCTAATCCTAATTATTATTTTTTTTGTTAACTGTAGTTCTTAACTCATTTAGGAGGCTCGCACTCATTTCAGATTGCAAAAAAAAGTTGTTTAAAGGATGTTAGTCGTGTGGTGAGAGCAGAGTTCAGCCCTTGAGCTGCCAGAACACTGTAATCATGCCAATGGCACAAAGATGGATGAAATGCCATCAGATTTATTTCCATGCTTTTCATTTTGGAGGGGATTAGGAGTCATCGACAGGCCAGACTTTGATTCCTCAAAAGAGGCCAATTAATCCAGCACTTCAATGGCCAAATTCGGCTCCATAAAAGCCCAGCAAAATACATACAGTACGTATAAAATTAGGAGTGCTAATCACCTCTTTTATCCTTTAATACATGCCGGCTGTGTCATTTCAAGCCCGTACCGGGACAGTCGTATTTCAAATCCGACTTCTGCTACGCTCGCTGACACAGTGACTTAATTACACAGGACTTGCGAGACTGTGTCTGCTATAATCTCTCTGGTACAAACAATAACATGCTCAAATTAAAATAGCATCACGCGGCGGAGCCATTACGCTCGCAGATTCTCACACGAAATTACACGCATAATGAGATGCTGTGGGTTTCTGCACACAAAAAACAGCCGCGGCCAGAGCTGCAGCCAGGCGGGCCCGCGCCACTAGTGAGCTCCTGTCTAATTAAAAGTGTCGGCTGGAAGGTCTCTCTGAGGCTCGACACAAAGTTGGCCTCAGAACGGGCACAAAGCGGCTGCGGCGGGGTTTTTACGGCATCATTAGCACGGCTCTGCGGCCGTCCACCGAAAAACAGAACCGCTAAAGGTCCATGCCCAGCCTCATCTGTAGATGTTCTTCCATCACATGCAGATTGGCAGGGGCCTCTGATTCTTTGGGGTTAAAGTTGCCAACAGCACTAAAAACAGAAATGACAGCCCAGTTGCTGTAATTGACTTCTACACAAGTGAGCCTCCCTTAATGGCAAAGGCTGGCTTGACAACGCAGCACAGACCTTGATAAGAGGCTGACGGGATGTAACATGAGGGAGGAGAAGAAGAAAAAAAGGCAGATGATGGCATGAGAGGAGGAGGCTGGATGTGAGGCACTCACCCCATAATGAGGCTGTTAATGTAGTCGCTGCCATCCATGTGGCCAAACTGGAAAACTCTGGGGGGGGGGGGGGGGAAAGAAGAAACAAGGTGTTAGAAACAGTAGTTTGTCTCGTCTGTGTGGACTGTAAACCATTAGCATGAACTGGGATCATCTCAGTTCAATGAGCAGCAGCAGCACAAATATGAAACGCGTCAGCATTCGGTGTCTTCGCTGCTGAAAAGCCGAGATATCACTTTTGTTACTGCAGAGGAGGTAAATCTCCCCAGAGCCCGCCATGCGCCGGCTCCCGTTTCTCCTCCTTTTCCTCCACAGAAAGGTGATTTATCTAAACGATAAGAAAGGGGGAATTCAATTTTTATTTCATTGTACTGGACTGTACCTAAGCAGAGAGTATTGTGGGTAAAAAAATAAAAAAGGGGGGACAGGCAGCTGCACAAGTTGAAGGACTGATTACAAAAAGCCTGTGCATACAAATTATATTTATAACGTATCACAGCTAAATGTTGGACGTTTATCCCGAAAGCGCTGAACAATCCCGCCAGCGAACGACGCCATTATGAAGAGAACCGACTGCATCATAAATCCTGCGGATGCGATTTATTTAAAAATCTGTAAAGGTATAATCTTGTAGACTGGGAATACAGCTCATCACGGTGTGAGTGGAGATACGGATCAGAGCAGGTAGGAAAATAATCCACGGCTCCGAGATTGACAGGGGGGGGAGCGCGGGAATACGAGAGCGAGTCAAACATAATGTGAAGCTTTCCATTTTTACTTTGGCGTTCGCACTTTGCCTCGCTGTAACTTTAATATTTACAGATCTGTTCGTGTCCATCTTCACTCTGACACTTTCTGGCACGTCCAGTCAGAAAGCTCGCCAAAGGGTGGAGGAGGAGGAGGAGGAGGAGGAGGAGGTGGCATGCGGAAAAGATGAAGGCTATAAAGTGCAAGAAAGTTTTGTGGATAAGTGCTGGTCTATAAAAGACGGACTTTGTGTTTTTCTAAAACCGTTGGAGGCTTGATGTGGAAAACTTCACAGGCTTTATCTGTCATGTTGTGGTTCTCTGAAACAGAAAGCCACACAGCGGCCCAAATACATTTTAAACACGCCGTTTTAGAAGTATGCATCCGAGTTTGGCCGTGCCAAAACCACATAGCTGGGATTGAACAGGAACAGGCTACCTTTACTTTTATTTCAAGGTTAAACAAAAAAAAAAAAGTTTCTTTTTTGGTAACATCAGAATTCAGCTTTCATGCCGTCAGTGTGAGAAGCACAGTGGGTGGGGGCATCCTCGTTCCACCTCACAGAGTCAAATTGACAAATGTGTGAACAGGAGAGCCGGCATGGTGGAACACGCCACAACAGACAGAGATGCTGGCGTGTGACATGTCATGCTACTGATTCTGCCATGCTGTCAGACTGTCAGAGAGGACGAATCGGGATGGTTCTGCACCCGGAATGAGGTGAGGTGAACCTCCACTGCGTGGGGAAGGGGCCACGGGCCTTTTGCTTGGTGTCAAAGTGGTTTCAGTGTGAAAATGGCTTCAAGCTTCATATTGCCACTTTGAAAGCACACTGTATAAGACATCTGCATAAACAGACAACAAACATTATCTTGAAATGATTTATTGTATTTTTTTAGTGGTATAGGTCTGCATAGCTAGCCAGGGGTGCAATTTATATGCGATTTTTAAAAAGTATTTATTGGCTCGTAAATTCTTTATATTCCCACTAAAACCAGTAGAGGGCACTGTAGGTGTGAGTGTGAGTATTTGCTACTGATGGCAGCGTGAAAGGAGAAGCGCCGTCCAAAACCAACAAGGAGGACTTTACAACTTTATGATATATGGAACAGGGTCATCAAACTGGGTCACAGAGAGACGGAAGTACCGCTGAAAGCGTCCACCAGGCAAGAGATGCAAATTTGATGTGTGAATCGCATCTGTTGTGAACGCAACATTATGCTTCAAAGCATTGCACGTTCTCCCAAAAGTACATCTTATCCTCCAGTGTGACTTATATAGGATTATTTCTTCTTTATAATGCTTTATTTTCCTTTTTTTTTGGCTGCTGCGACTTATACGAAAAATACCGCAAGTATTAACACTGTAGCTCAATATTATACTCCGGACATCAGTACTGATGGTTAATCTTTACTCAAGTCTTTATTTTATTTTATTTTATTTTTTAACCTTAAAATAGAAAATTAAAGCCCAGCATCAGGGGTTGACATAGCCCAGAAATTTGCACTGGCCCACAGGGCCAGTAGTTTTTGAAAGTTACTGGCCCGACACCGCGCACAGCGAGACCCGCTGCTCCGCAGGTGCTTGTAACTTTAGGGGGGTCCGGGGGCATGCCCCCTGAAAATTTTAATATGGTGCAATTTGGTGCATTCTGGTGACATCTAACACTAATTTATACACTTTTCAATGACTGAAAATAAAGCATATCAAACTTAAATCTGCTCTAGTCTGTTTCAGATGTTTTGAAGAGAGCACTGGAGTGAAGTAGTTAACACTAGTTAAGAAGTTTTCATGCTGCTTCTAATCACTGCTATTTCACATTTGTTCCTAATCAATAGTTAAGAAGTTTTATTGACTTTTTTGCTCTGACTGCCTTAAGGTTCTGCTTTTTGTTACTGTTGCAAAGTTACATTTACTTTTTAGTTACTTTAGTTGCTTAATTAAATTAAATAATTGAAAAATTAAATAAAATTAAATTACTGAGATCATTCAGCTAACTAGAAATACTTATTGCTTACAGTGTTGTAAAGAAAACCAAAATGAAGTAGTTTGACATTATACTGCATTTGAGTCTGAGATTCAGGTATTTGGAGTTGCCTTTGATTCTTTAAAATTCAGCTTAAAGCTTAGTGCATACGGTTTCATCTTCAATGCATTCATTAAATATCTTGCTGTCCATACTACTAATTCCACCCATTACTCCATCTAACATATTCCTATCTATTCCTGCCATGTCTTCCACATCTCTGACATGCTTCAGTCTCTCTTCAGTGACGGTGTCGGATTTCTGATCATCGCGGTGAAAAACCACCAGGGGGCGCGCTGATATGTGTGTCAGTTTAAATATATCTGCATAAAATGTAATAATAACCCACTGGCTTGTTCCTTCGTTGTTGCTGTTTAACATTGTTTAGTATTGAATTGTTACATTCAATAAAGTTTGAAAAAAAAATTGATTGAGCACGTGCCGCGTGGTGCTCGGCAGTGACAGCCGCGCGCGCAGGCGGGAGAGGAGGAGAAGAGTGATAAAAGGTTTCCCATAGAAACCCTTGAAGTGTGAACACAGGACTAGCAGAAAAAGTGAATTATTAACACGAGGTAAATCTACACGTTTTCGCAAAATATACTTTATTGAAAAAGGTGAAAAATGTATTAATTGTTAGATATTTTAGTGGCCCGAGCGGACAAGTAAAAAATGAAGTCTTGTGGTCCGTACTGCTCGAAAAACAGGACCGGGCCAGCGGACAAATGGCTATGTCGAGCCCTGCAGCATGGAACTGGGGTTTCAGGTTATGGACTTTAACCTATAACAACCCAACCAAGACAGTCTTTGAAGAGGAGCCGTGACATCTGAACTTCAAATCTTTAATCCGTTTTGCCACTTACCCAATTGGTTTCATCACCTGAACAAATTAGAACCTTCAACAACGACCTAATGAAAAAAATGTAAAAAAAAATCTGAAATCTGAAACATTTACTTTTGGCTTAACTGCTATAAAAAACTGATCTCTGGAGTTCAAAAGTTCACTCAGATGAAACGCAAAGTTGAGTTTTTAAACTACAAACATGTAAAACCATGAGAAAACAATAAGAGAACCCAAAAGTTACAGTTTAGCTCAGACTAAAAAAAAAAAAAAAAATACTAAGAAACAGTAAATCAGGCGTTCCCGTCAGGGGTGTGCCCCCCTCTCCCCTCTGTACACATTCATGGTGGGAAAGCTGAGCACCACAACATCGATTACTGCATCAAACAGCATCAGCTCCTTCAAATGTCAGCCCTCTCCTGTGATCCGTCGACTCCGTGTGCTGCCCCCGCCCACCACCGGGGGCGACACTCCAGTTGGTGACTTGTAATTACAAGCTGTGTTTAGGTGTGCCAGAACGCTGCAGGCAACTCTGATCTCAGTGGGGATTTTGAACTCGGGAGTCTTAAAATAAACAGCGGCGGGTAGCGTGGCACACGGCGCTGTAACTGATGACAGGGATTCCTGTAACTCAATCAGCGCTAATGGGAATGCCTGGGGAGGCGGGAACACTTTGATTATGGGGGTCTGAGACGCGCCGCTTCATTCCCAAGCTGCCGTGACACCAACAGCCGTCTTCAGTCCGCGTGATAACCCAACGGTTCTCCTTCAAACAGCCACTGGTCAGGCTTTCACGAGCATTTGATCCATGTCAACTAAACCTCAAAGTCTCAGATTCACATTTTATAATATGGCCAGTTTCAGTTCTTTCCATTTAAATGAAGGCCCCTTTTGGTTTGAAGTGCAGGATCCAGCCTTCTCTCCGCTCTTTGGAGCAAAAAATAATAGCTGTGAGGAAACGGCGGTTCCCCCTGCCACACAGGAACAGGTGGAACAACACAATTTGTAACATAAATATCTCAACCCAGCAGTTACTGCACAATTGGAGCCGCAGAAAACAGAAAATGATGCATTAATACAAGCCGACTTGACTTGCTGATTGACAGCTGAAAAGAACACCTATATTTGGAGGCTGACATTTTGCATAATTACCTTTCTACTGAAGCGCTACAAAAGCCAGACGTGCCCTGACAAAGGCATAAACTTGCTTGTGAATAGACAGGCAGCGTTCCCCAGTGAGCGCACCATCCCAGAATAAATGCAGAAATTGGATTTTCATCTCTGGCCTCATTGTGTTTCCGTGCCTTACCTGTTAAAATGTTCTCTGTATTCCTTCGCCACCCTCTGCATCAAGGTCTTTAATCTAAAAGTAAATGAGAAGAGAGTGAAATGCCACATGATTCAGACTCTATGCTTTTTTTTAGCCTCTGGCTTCAGTTTATTGGGAGCTCCAAACAATAACAGCAATTCTCATCTTTATTTGAACGCTGCACACTTAAGCACAGCTTGTGTGACGAGCAATTTAAAAAGAGCCGGGCTTTTTTAATTTCAGTGTTGTTTGTACCTGCCGCTCTCCTCCGTGGCGTCCTTCTCATCGATGACTGCAATCGCCACGAGTTTTCCTAAGGTGGCGGAGATAGATTACAAGTCACAATGTGGCACGCACACACAATTGGAGGCTCTGCCAGAGATGCTTTACCCCCTTAAACAGGGGATGGAAAAGGCGGCGGCGCCGGCAGCATGGTGACTGTTTTACTCATTCGTTCTCTACCTCTAGTTTTCAGCTCGGTTGGACAAGGAAACAAGTGATCATTTCTGGTCGCAAAGCTATTTCAGAGCCCATTCAAGAGCCAAACTCATGACACGACAAAGAGGTCCACTTATGAAAACTGTTACACAACTTAAAAGGCTTCTCATTCAAACTGGGTTTGGTTTGAGGCTAAAAGTGTCCTGACATTTGGACGAGAGTGCCCCCTGCTGGTCATTAAGGCACAGAGGTTACAGTACTGGGAGAGAAAACGCTGCTTTTACATGGGAGCAGTGGCAGCCTTTGCATGTTTATCATATTCACCTCAACGTTTACCCAAAATAGCTTCACATGTAGGGGAACCTCAGGGCAAAAAGTTGTTAATTTATGGTTGACTTTGTTAGTACGTTTTTTTTCTACAGCAAGGCCTTGTGGGAGTTCCACCCTTGGGACAGAGAATAATGATCTTTGCACCGTCTTTGAGCACACACAGGCGGCACAGGATCGATGCTTTCAGCAGCTGTGGGAACATTTGCATAGAAAATTCATCTATAAAAGGAGATCCTGCAGTTTACAGGTAGCAGATGAGTCTTAACGTGTGGTTAGAAATGAAATGCACGCTGCACGTTCTCACTATCAATTACAGTGGGCTTTCAGGGCGTCGCCAGTCACTTGCATGATTTACTTGAGCTTCATCGATCGCTGAAAACAGTAGACGAGGCGTTTTAAGCCTTTTTTAATGCCTAATAATTTCAGTTAAAAATGTTATTTTCATTGAAAGTTGCAGCTCGAGTTAGTCGTTAAAAAAAAAAGAAAAAAAGAGTCGGAGGTGTTTTTCTTCACGGGAAATGTGACAGGAAGGCACAATTATGAATGAGAGTGTAAACGCCGCAGTAATTAGCAGAAGATTCTTCAGGTTAATTATGCCGTCAGGTGATGTGGAAGGAAGCAGGTGGCTCGTGAACGGCTTTTGGCTTAAAGCCGTGAAAAAGACGAGTGTCAAAACTGGTGACCGATACGTAAAGGATTCAATTTGTCTTTTTTTGGTTCATATAGTTTGCAGCGATGAGCCTTGTAACAAAAAAACAAAAAAAATCTTTAAATCGTGAAAGCTGTCCCAACACTGAACATAATCCTTGCAGCTTTTGTTCCTTTCACTTTAATTAAAAGGACTGGTTTGAGCTTCTTTTTGTTTCACTGGATAGACTTCCTCAAGTGTATCTCTGAAAAATCTCATTAAAAGGATCTTCGCTGGTTTTCTCAGCCCGCTACCCTCTGGCTTCGAGTCTCCCTCTGTGAAATTCAGTGTTATTTGTGACCCACAGATGAACCGCAGGAATGATAAAAACCAGCCTGTTGTTCGCCACACCGAGCAGCCGGCTCCAGTCCTTGGATTTCCGCGTCACCCTTCACGCTGCGGTTCAACTCCAGGTTTGCACTGTTGGATGTTTTATGTCCTACAGCTTTTCAGAATCTATGGTAGTTGTGCAGGAAATAATTCAGCCTTAATTAAAGAGGTGATTTCAAAGAGAATGGACCGAACCTGGTCTGTTTGGATTTTCTGTAATCTTTTCAAAAGTCAGTGCAAGTTGTGAGGCGAGTTTGTATCTCAGACAATAAAAAGTGGGAACCTTGTACAGTTAATCATCTCAGTAAAGATGCACTTTCAACTGAGTCAAATATGCCAACTAGCTACGCATTAAATAGCCAGAAATGCAACTTAGCTAAACAAACCGACTTCGTTTAGCAACACACACAGTTCCCCATCTTGTGTTTAAAGTTTCCGTACCGACTTATACTCAGGTGCAACTTAAATGTATTTATGTTCCTACTAGCAACCCCTAGAGGGCACTGAAGGTGTGTGTTTATCACTGTTTTCTACTGACAGCAACACAGAGGAAGAAGAAGAAGCGCCGGGGGAGTTGTTCAAAAGCAACAGAGGATAAAGTATTCAGTGGATTTTGTGATTTAACGTGATATAAGTGTTAAGTTGACTTATGAACATGTTCTTTATGCTATAGCTATATAAATATTTGTTTATATGTTGCACTAATTTGCTAGATTCCTCCTGTGTTTCATAGGAAGCGTATCACTTGTGAATAGATTTGCCGTTTGTTTCTGTTTTTTGTACACATATTTAATTCACACTTGACTGTCTTGAGGAAATAGAAGGAATGTGGAAAACTTTCCCTGCATTGATCAGTACCAGGTATTTATCTCTTTGGCTAAACACGTCCTGGATCAACCTTAGATCACTGAATCGGTTCAAATCTGATCTTTTGGACCGAAATCGAAAGTCAGTCGAATCTGCAACCACAAAAAAAAAAAAAAAAATCAATGAATAAAAAACTAAGCATCCGTGTGTTACGGCAGTGAGGTGTGCATTAGGGCTGAAACGATTCCTCGAGTTACTCGAGTTACTCGATTAAAAAAATTCCTCGAGGCAAAAACTCTGCCTCGAAGCCTCGTTAAATTCCTATGACGCGCACTATACGCGCGGCGCAGGGATTTGATTGTGTCACACGGACCGTTTATTCACGCGGACGTTTTGAATTTAGTTGGCGCAATGGCAGAGAATAGATCTATAAATAAACGGCAGAAATTGTCTAAAGTGTGGGATCATTACACACTTAATAAAGAAGAGAACAAGGTGCAGTGTCTGTACTGCAAAATAGAGCTGGCATACCCGCGCGTGCCGCCGGCAGCGAGCGAGTGGCGGCGTCAGCCGCTCCGCGCCCTCTCCGCGGCGACCAGCGCGGGCCGCCTCGGCGGGCGGCGAGAGCCCCTAGCTGCGGTATTCAGGCGACCGGGCCTGCTTTGAACACTCTAATTTTTTCAAAGTAAACGCTTTGGACCCCGCGGGACACTCAGCTAAGAGCATCGAGGGGGCGCCGAGAGGCAGGGGCTGGGACAGGCGGTAGCTCGCCTTTCGGCGAACTGCGAGGCTTCTTAAGCATTGCAAAAATAACAAAAGCATTATTTTTACACGAAATATAAACAATGATAATGATCAAATATGTTTTTCTGATTCTTTTATTTTTAATGGCCTTCCATTTTGGTGTTGTGCCATCCTTTCAAAGTCTTCTGCCCCCCCCCCCCCCCCCCCCCCATACAAAATGTTCTAGCTACGCCACTTCTCAAGACCAACTTAAAAACACCAAAAGTAACATTTGCATCAGAGCGGATCTTTAAAATCAAATGCTTGTTCATTTTACAACCACATCATTTTTGTTATGCATTATTTGTTTTGGTTGTTCAAAAACACACAAGTCGTTTTATCCGATTACTCGATTAATCGATCGATTAAGAGCTAGATTAATCGATTACAAAAAGAATCGATAGCTGCAGCCCTAGTGTGCATATATTCAGACTATAGTTGTTAACACGATTTTCCTTTCAAGAGGAAATTTCTCGTTGTTTTCCCGTGTTTTGCAAATTTCAATTTCTTCCAAAAGTGCGACTTATTTATGATGTTTTTTAATTTATTTTGCATTTTTTTGGCATCAGCAACTTACCCTCCGGAGAGACTTTCAGACCAAAACTAGAAAGGTTAAACGTCACTTCTTATTAGCCTCTAACATAAAGATAAATAATCAAAGCATATTGTGCAAAGCTAACATTGATACCAGTAGAATTAATTGAAATTTCTTAACTCTTTTCATCATCATCAGATTTAAGGGGGGGGAATAATCCAGAATTTCCATCATTCTGACGGATTCTTTCTAATAGATAGAAATACTGAAAATTGCATCTTAGTGCCAGGCTCAGTCTGAAACTGCTTTTTATATTTCTATAAACTTAAGGCCCGTACACACCGGGACGAATATTCGCCAGCGTTTTTCGCCACGTTTTTTGTGTTCACACCCAGGCGATTTTCGCTGACGGTGAGCCGAGCGAACATGCAATTTCATTCCCTGACATTAGATGGCGCTTAATGTAAACAGAAATACTCCCGTACACAAGGTGGCGCTGCGCAACTTTACGCTTCTTAAAGTCGCTTTTCACTCAGAAGAAGAGAGCAAGTATTTACGCACTTGTCAGAATAATACAAAGAAAACATGAATATTTCAAGCACCAGTAGCTCCAACTGGTACTTGGTAAGGGGATATTTAAGAATGTCCGTCATTATTTCTTTGCGGCAGTGTAGACGCTACTTGGCGTCTATCTTCTTCGCTGGTATGTGTGCTCAGCAAGGCAGTTTTGTGTTTGAGCGCCCCCAAGTTGTGTTTTACTGTAACTTCAGAAGCTCCAGACACGTGTGCAAAAGCGGCATTCTCATTAAAAAAAAACGAACCCGAGGCGTTTTTTTTTTTTTTGACGCTTTGGCGCGTGGCGTTTTTTCGCGTCGGTGTGCACACTCTCATTGGTGCCCTTTGTTTAGTCACGAGGCGTTAAACGTCGGCAAAAATCGCCGGCGAAATTCGTCCCGGTGTGAACAGGCCTTAAGGCAAAGGAGACTCATTTATTAAATGTTACCTTTCTCAACTAAAATCTTTGAGGTTCATCGTTTTTTACAGACTAGATTGAATCAGGACAGAGGCCGACAAATTCCTTTCTTTTAATTATGGTTTCTGTAGAATTGATCATATATGTCACCAAATATCAGAGCTTCTTATCTGTTCACAGAATTGTCCTTAGCAGCTCCAACATCATTAAATGTGTTTTTTTTTAACATCATGTTCATTCTGAGATCAAAACAAGTTCATTTCAGGTCAAATAAGAAGAACTTCTGGATCTATTTCCAAATATTCCAGCAACTCCAACCAAAGAAGAAGAGTTTGCTCGGTTTCAAAGAGATTCCAACACCTTTATGAGGTTTGGAGCTGCTCTGGGATCAGGTTGTCATTAGTGTGAGCTTTCATATCCCTTCAAAGCCTTCAGCGCACATCTGCTGACTGTTTGGCTAAATGCTTTACAGCGTACATTTTTCTGATCTGATTTTCTTCCTCTGCTGTATTCTCACTTCAAACAAAAACTATTTGCTTTCCTGCAGCAAAAGTAATCTCTGATAATACACCCGTCTGAGAACACACAGTGTACTTTCGGGGTTTTCATTAACTAATCCAGCTGACTTTCTAATCCACTGGTTTGGAGCCGTCGTGTTTACACAGCTGATATTTACCGTCGAGCCAAAATCCAGGATTATTAAAAGGCTTATTTGCCCTCCCTTTATACAGAAATATTTTTTTAAAAAGCAGAAAACAAAAACTAATGTGTAAAAATGAATGTTGGATGACTAAAAGTGTTGTATTTCATGCAGCCAATTCTGCGTTTATGCCGCTGAACTGGGCCGGCTCTGAATTACAGTTTTTTTGGGGGGGTTTTCATCGACTTTAGTTGTGTTGGCATTTCGGTCAGGTAGCAAATTTCATGTCAGTATGACTTATGATATACGGGCTTATGGGGGGCTGTGGGGTGGGGTATAAAAATGTCGTCTCAGCCGCTCCAACGAAGCCAAAGTGCGTGAAATCTGATCTTAGGTTGAAAGATTTTTACAGAGCTTTTTATCACACATCCTCATCAACCTGTAAAGTCTTCCCCCAGTCGAAGACTTTCACCTTTTTTTTTTTTTACAAGTCGGATTTCTAAGCAACTCCTGGTTGGGAAAAAACCGATGAGCGTCGCTGTGCAGAAACATCGCTCCTCTGTGTCTAATTTTAGACGGCTTTCTCAGCACAAAGCCTCAACTTGCTGCCGTTTAGACGGCAGTTTGTGTTTCACTCTGCCTTTTGAAGTGTGTTTGAACGAGATGAGCGGCGTAGGTCATTTCTGAAAGGTAAGGAGCCTCTTTCCAACAGGCATGGGTGAGGTTTTTAATCTCTACGGATAAGGAATATATATTTGAGGGTGGGGCTGCAAAACATCAGGGGCTTTGTTCCCTAAATATTCTGCTGATCTACTTGATGTATTGCTGGTACTTAGCAGACCATTTGAAAAATGCTTACAAGTAACTTTGGTTCATAAAGAGCACATTGTAGTTTGAATAATTTTTGCACATAAATCTGGGTTTTTAACTGTGAACATTTATATTTCTCCTTTTTTTTGTTTCTAGATACGTTGAGTAGGATTTTATGGAAAATCTTTCTCATTTTCAGACTGAAAGTGAATGAATTTTTTGAAAAATAAGGAACTCATGTTTGTATGCAGTTGATGGCACTCATAGTATTCATAGGGGCTGTGGAATTTATGTATGAAAAGTGCATACGCCACCTGTTTCTCCGAGTTCATACAACGTAAAGCCATCAATCTGGAGGTATCCTTGGAAGCGCTCCCTGTTCACCCACGATGACAGGCTGCCGTCCTCGTACTCTGCAACAAGGAGACAAAATCTTTCAGCAGCTCATCGGCAGTCAGGGCACAAAGCGTCTGCATCCAAACGCCAGGCAGAGCTCTCAGCTGATGGCGGCGTTGTCAAAGTATCACGGTTTGGCACAAGCAAGCGCTCCTGGAAGTGAAGTGCGGGGGGGGCACAGGCTCGGGGGTCAGATAAACAACCATCAGACATCGTTCAGGGAGAAGGGTGCCTCAGCCCGAATGCAATGCTCCCAGTCGGAGAGAGAAGATTGGGAATCAATGCAGA
The DNA here is from genome assembly GCF_053564925.1 of Oryzias latipes. Lineage (NCBI taxonomy): Eukaryota > Metazoa > Chordata > Actinopteri > Beloniformes > Adrianichthyidae > Oryzias > Oryzias latipes. The sequence continues at coordinate 26,129,110 of NC_136256.1, read as the reverse complement.
CACAAACAAACATAAGTAACGGGTTCAAAGACGTGACGGGCTAGATGGTCCAGCCCTGCTTATTTCACTAAAGACCCACTGATTTATTTTAAGTGTTTTTGGTGTTTTGACATGTTTTTGTGGCATTTTTCTAATGATGGAGGACATATAGAAAACAAGTATTTGTTTATTCAAATTGCTGTGAATCAGGAACAGATGAAAAAAATGCTGTTGCGAAAAGGATTGTGTTTGTGGCGGGTCATAAGCTCCCTGCTCCACTCCATTCCGATGCATCCACTGTCAAACAGATCCATGTACGTCTTTGTTTGCCTCGTCTGAGCTGGAATCTGGATCTTAAAAAAAAAATAGCTCCCATAATGCTCACCATTTTTGTTGCAGCGCTAATGTTAGGTTGGCGGGTGTGAAGAGTGTAAATAAGGGGATGACGGGAAGAGGAGACGGGCTTACTCTGCGCCAACGGTTCCACCTACAACTCTGAAGCAAATTTGTAATCAAATCATGCTGCTCTGAAGAAACAATGTCTTAGAAAATATTTGGTTTTTTGACCCACATGAGTTGTACATAAGAAAAGCCTTGAAACAAACACAAAAGGAGGCTTGTTGCCGGGGTAACACCTGGAGGCGACATGCATACGGCTGCTGGAGGTTACACCGAACGTGGACCCAGGCTTCCTGAAACACAGCTGAGAGAGAAAGGCGCATAATTGATGTCAAGTGTAGTAAAGACCTTATTATGGCCCGTTAATAAGTTAACATGGCCTTTCCGCTTCTGTTATAAGTAATTACAAGAGCGCTGACGACTTTTAACATCGTTCCTCGAAGGAGCTGGGAGCAAAATACTGAACATGACAACTCAAAACCCGGAACGTGCTTCTAAAACCCACAAGGTCGTAGTGTGCAGCAGTGATACAATGTGTGAACGCTCAGGAGCCCGCTGAGTCAGTCAATCTGGCAGACATACCAAAGACTTCTTTCCACAGATGTTTGGGCTTTATAGACAGCAGGCTGCTGCTCAACTTCTCCCCCAAAAGCAGCAGAGAGAATTGCAAGGGGAGGGGGGGGACCCTGCTCTGAGATTCCTGATGGACTGAACCTGCTTCACCTTGAAACAAATTGGATGTGCTTTCTTTAGGAGCGGGAGCCTCACAAACTGGGAGCGGTCCTACAGGAGCCTGTCAGGCCCCCAGTCCTCTCAGCAGGAGACAAGGCAGAAAGATGAGAAACAGACAGGGGGGGTATCGAAACAGACGGTGGGTGGAGTGGCGTGATCCGGCGTCAAGAACTGGAAACAGAGGGAGGAGGAAGCTCCGACACATCTCGAGGATCAAGGTTAACGGCACAGAGGACCTCCAAGAATATGCAAATGGCGGAGGAAGAAGATGAACTAAAGGGAAAGGCGCCAAAGAGTGGGGAGGAGGGCCGAACCATCAGAGATAAATCTACTGGGAAAGATAAAGGAAGAAGCTGAGGATAAAAAGATCGATGACCATAAACGGAACAGAAGGCGGTATGATAATGAGGCAGCGAGGGGAAAAAAACACATTTCTGTGAACTCCTGACTGCAGTTGGTGGAAATCCATTTGTTTTAGGGAAAAGGTGACAAAAGAGAAGCTCTGGCCGAAGCCAAAAGTAGACTATGGTTTAAGAATTTACTTAGAAAATGCAGCAACTCAAAAACTTCTATGTGAAAAATATCTTGATGTTCTGATGGCCCCCCTTCAAATCTAAGCTGACCTCGTTCCTGGCAAGAGCTTCAAAAATTCACACTTCTTCAGACTGTTTTGAACTTTTACTAGCCAAGTGAAGCTTGCAGTGTCTGAGATGCAGCTCCTGAGGCTTCGGCAGCGTTTCAGAGAGGCACAGTGGAGCAGCGCTGCCTCGCCCTGGTTTCCCAACTATCGCTGCTCCTCCAACTCCTCAACGCCATGGCCAAAAACCTTTGCGAATGTTTTATTTTTCGTTTTGCACAACTGAATTCACACATCCACAACCCTCACACTATGATTCTGCATCAAAGCACAGTTTTTGTTTAATCATTTGGTAACCTCACCTGCTCTTTTAAGGCTGCATCTCCATTATTTCAAGGCCTGCCACATAAGAGAGTCCCATTTATTACATTTAGATCCAACAGTGGGCGTAACTTTTTCTACACACGGGTCTAAATTAGACGTGCCAGTTCGCAGAAACAACAATGATGTGATCTCATGGGCAGATGTAAATCTGGAGTCATTGTGTTGTTTTTCCAGAGCGCAGTGTGACCTGCGGCCAATCATCTGCATCGGAGGCTCGCTCGCCCACAACAACAAGCTTCATCAATGAGGAAATACAGCCGACGCCATCAACCAATAATGAAGCCCAAACTTTGAGAGCATCAAATCCTGTTTACTGTCAAAGTAACCCCCCATGGGTAAAGCCCCCAGAGAACTGTGCACACACACATCTGCCACCAAAGGAGACCTCGTCGTTTATGCCCCTCATTATGGAACGGCAAGTGCTTTAAAAGCACTTCTAGCAGTGACAAATTCCCAAATTCCATATTTGAATATAAAAATAATGATCTTTAATTCACCTTAAGAAAAGGTTTCAATGTTTATCACTTCAAAAGAAGTTATGTTAAGTTGAAAACAAAGCAGAAAAAACATCTAAAATAGATGTAGAAGTAAACAAGTTTAAACCAGCGGCCTGCAACCTTTCACAATAAAAGAGCCATTTGACCAAAACCCAACCAGAGCTGCAAAGTCTGACCTCATCATACAGAAAAATCCAACTCCGATCATCTTTTGATCTATTTTCAAAGCGTTTCCAGAGGTCGTTTGATAACAATCATGCAGTTTTTAGCCAAAGTAAAAGCATTCCTGTGTTGTTTTCCAGTTCATCAGAAATTCCCCTCTGATTGTGTGGGTGGAACGGTGGACGCAGAGAAAGACCGTTCTTCACTTCATGCATCTATACAGATGCTCTCATGCTAGCTAACAGCTCCTCACACCCCCCAACCACAGCGAGCAATGTTGGAGCCGTACAGTTTAGATCCAGATTCCAGCTCAAGGCCCGTACACACCGGGACGAATATTCGCCAGGCGTTATTCGCTAGCGTTTTTCGCCACGGTTTTTGTGTTCACACCCAGCCGATTTTCAAGCATCAGTAGCTCCAACTGGTGCTTGTTTCGGGGATATTTTAGAATGTCCGTCATTATTTCTTCGCGGCAGTGTAGATGCAACTCGGCGTCTATCTTCTTCGCTGGTATGTGTGCTCAGCAAGGCAGTTTTGTGTTTGAGCGCCCCCAAGTTGTGTTTTACTGTAACTTCAGACGCTCCAGACACGTGTGCAAAAGCGCAATTCTCATTGGTCAAATAGATTTCGACGCGAGGCGTCAAAAAAAAAAAACGAACCCGAGGCGTTTTTTTTTTTTGACGCTTTGACACATGGCGTTTTTTCGCGTCGGTGTGCACACTCTCATTGGTGCCCTTTGTTTAGTCACGAGGCGTTAAACGTCGGCGAAAATCTCGCCGGCGAAATTCGTCCCGATGTGAACGGGCCTTCAGACTAGGAAAACCAAGACCTGCATGGACCTTTTCGTAGCCCTTACGTCACCGCTAAAAGCTTTTTTCAAACTGCATTTTCACAACCTGATTCACAGCGAGTTGAATAAAGAAATACTCTTAAATGCAATTCTAAGCTTATGGGTAATTTTCTAAATACATCCTCAAAAAAACGCCTTAAAGGCCCGTACACATCGGGACGAATTTCGCGCGCGATTTTCGCCGGCGTTTAACGCCTCTCGACTAAACAAAGGGCACCAATGAGAGTGTGCACACCGACGCGAAAAAACGCCACGCGTCAAAAAAAAAAAACGCCTCGGTTTCGTTTGTTTTTTTGACGTGTCGCGTCGAAATCTATTCGACCAATGAGAATGGCGCTTTTGCACACGTGTCTGGAGCCTCTGAAGTTACAGTAAAACATAACTTGGGGGCGCTCAAACACAAAACTGCCTTGCTGAGCACATATACCAGCGAAGAAGATAGACGCCGAGTAGCGTCTACACTGCCGCGAAGAAATAATGACGGACATTCTAAAATATCCCCGAAACAAGCACCAGTTGGAGCTACTGGTGCTTGAAATATTCATGTTTTCTTTGTATGATTCTGACAAGCGCGTAAATACTTGCTCTCTTCTTCTGAGTGAAAAGCGACTTTAAGAAGCGTAAAGTTGCGCAGCGCCACCTTGTGTACAGGAGTATTTCTGTTTTACATTAAGCGCCATCTAATGTCAGGGAATGAAATTGCATGTTCGCTCGGCTCATCGTCAGCGAAAATCGCCTGGGTGTGAACACAAAAACCGTGGCGAAAAACGCTGGCGAATAACGCCTGGCGAATATTCGTCCCGGTGTGTACGGGCCTTTAGAAGAAGTTAAAAACACCATTTTCTTTAGAGTGTGACTTTATAGATATTTTTATAAATTTGACATACATGATAAAATGGCCTAGAGATTAGTGACACTGAGGCAGTAATCTGATTACCATTACTCTTATGTATTCGTTGAAATTCTACTTGATTTTAGAGGCAAATGTTTGGTGTCATTCAAACAACCACATGTTTCAGACTGTGGGAAGAGGTGACAAGGCGTGTGCAAAGCAGGTTTCCTGCATGACAACAGAGTGAAAGGTGTAGAAAGAAGACCGTGGTGAGAGCAGCCATGTTGTTGGCTTGGAGAGGCCGCCGCAGAGACGGGAAGCAGAGCTTGAGGCAGCAGAGATGAAGATGCCGAGGTTCTCTTAGTGAGTGACCAAGAATGAATCCATCAGAGGAACAGATCATGTTTTGGAGATAAATGCAGGGAAGCAGTTGGAGTTGGTTGAACATGTTGAGAGTGATGATGTTGATGTTGGTAAAATGATGCTGGGGTTGGAGCTACCAGGTAAGAAGAAAAGACCTGGATGTAGAGGGGGAGGACATGAGGAGGTGAACGGTATGGGAGAGAAAAGAGTTAGAAGGAGGCGGGTAATTCACATTGGCGCCCCCTGAAGGGAGCCGCAGTAAGGCGCAGAAGATGACATCACTCAAACGCCGTAATTCCAGGCTTGGTAAAACACGTTCAAGCAACCACTTCAATAAATAAATAAATATCAATGAAAACGCGTTCAAAAGTCTTGCATTCACACGTCACTACAAAGGTTTTTAAGACAATTTCTTAGGTTAAGAGAAGCACAGCCATTGAACGCGTGTCTGGAGTTAAATCACTTCAACTGGGGTGGCCGTGGTGCAGCGGTAGGGCGGTCGACCCATGATCGTAAGGTTGCAGGTCCGATTCCCGAGTCGAAGTGTCCTTGGGCAAGACACTGAACCCCACCTTGCCTCTGGTGGTAGGCGGACGCCTGTGTTTGGCAGCGGAGCGGCCACCAGTGTGTGAATGAGTGTGTGTGTGACTGGGTAAATAGGTCTGTGACTGTAAAGCACTTTGTCCTTGTAGGAAGAAAGGCGCTATACAAGTATACGCCATTTACCATCTTTGACCAATCGGGGACTCTGATTTGGTAGTGATGTATGGATGGCGTCCCTTTTAATTCACAGAAGTGCCAATCGTTTGAAAATTGCTCATGAAGGAGAAATGAATAATTGCTGTTCCTGCCCGACCAGAATTCTGTGACACCAAGTCACTTATAGTTCGCAATAGGCTCCGTGCACGAAAGTAAGGAGTTCTACTTCCGCCGCCTTGAGTGTGAGGCCGACCATTTCCGGCTTGCGACTTCTATAGCAGCGACACGGCAGATTTTGATTGCGAAAGATGGTATATTTCGCCCGTTTTCTACAAGGTCTCTCGAAAATCGACGTGAACGACATCTACAGGATTGTCGACCAGTGCGTGGTTACATGGGCAAAATATCGTGTCTAAAATATATAGTGTCGAAAATACCGAAAGGAAATGTGTTCCGTTGTAAACAAACCTGTGCTGTCACATATTATGCAGCAGCTCGGTAACATACGAGGCGATCTTCCAAACGTGCTTTTATTAATTTTATGAATATTATGAAGTGCCTGTTCGCTCATCATTTTATATTTAATCCTTGTGGTCAGTGCTTTTTTTGTGGAAGAAGAACAGAACTGAAGAACACCCCAGTGTTAGCCAGTGTTGTTAGCCTCTCCTAACAACATCAGCCTTTATTTGTCGGGGCACAATTAGAAACACAATTCCATGTGTCGTGATTTTTTGAACAGTTTCTAAGGACTGAGCGGCATTTCTGCTCTGAAAAGCTCACACACACTGTGTGCTCTGCTCTGTCCTCGCGAGTCCGGCAGCCGCTAACCCAGAGCGGCGGCTCGGCTCGCAGTTCGAATTCTCACACATAACAAAACGCACACGTAACAAAGCACCCTCCCCTCAAACACATTAATAAATCCGGCTGCTCTGCTCAGAGAGGTTCACTCGGTCCACTGGCACCGGAGCCCGAACGCAGAGCTCGGATGCCGGGTCCAGACGTCAGTGAGCACGCATCCCCCCCGCATCTCCCTCGTGAGGGGTGAAAGAGAGGGGAGACCCAGCGGGGCGAGAGCGGAGCGGGGCTTTACGCGGGGCGTCCGCAGAGCCGCTGATCGGTCCCGTATGAGCTCACAAGCTTTCTCTCAGCGAAACACCGTCTATGCATGACGTAACCCAGAGCAACAGTGACACACGATCGGAATGACCGTTTACATGCTCCACGATCGGATAAACGATCGGTATACCCAGCTATCTCGATCGGAAAGAAATTTTGATCCGAACGAGTCTGACCGGGGCAAAGTATTCTGATCGGCGTGTTTACATGACGCATTTTCTTTCCGATTGCTGCAAATACGAAACACGACTCGTCTTGCTTGGGGTAAAGTCCTCCCGCCGTGTTCACCATCCATTCGGCTCTCACCGACACATCTACTGGAAAGCTATGAAAGCTTATATTAGTACTGTTGTACTTTGACAAATTCGCACACGGGTATACACAACAATGTTGTGATGTCTTTGTCACGCGTTGAAACACCAAACGCCTTTCTTTTACCCGAAATCCGCTCCTATTTACTCAAAACTAGCAACTCAACAAAACTCCCCACAACAATAACACGACCAACAGGAAGTTGTCGGCCTCACACTCGAAACACGGAAGTTAACCGGAAGTTCTTTCGTGCACGTAGTCTATAGAGCTGTGAAAGTACGCCTGTACAATATATCGCATATTTATCGTTAGCGCGGTATCAAGCTGTGCAATACGAATTTCGTGAAATACGACGAAAATTGCTATATACGGTCACCTTAAATGTGCTAAAACAATCTTATGGCAGCTTGAAGTATTTGAAGGATCAAAAGAATCCATTTATGCATTTGACCAATCGGATGGAGCCTTTTTACCTTAGATGTTTACCTCCTTTGTGGACTAGGGTCATTTGGAGTATAATTGAATTTGCTATTTGTTCATGTATCGTCATCGAATTATTGATCAATTATTATCGCGTATTGCTCATACCGCGCAGTCCTATGAGAAAGTAAAGGTCTGGGCCAAGATGCTCTCTAGTATGTTCAGCATGTTCTTGAACTCGCATCACATGCCCGGTGTGCACGTCTGTGTATGAGAGTGATCTCAGGTAGTCATGTTTGCAGTGAAAACCTGCAGTTTTACAAACAATGGAGACACTGACCACTGAAGCAATGTAAGATCAACTTTGAAGTAGAGCCAAGTATGAAATGAGTTTATGTGTGAATTAAGCAGCAACAGGTGAATACTCAACAAATATTCCCGTTAAATGAGTCTGTTTTCATTTCTACACAAACATGACAGACACAGTCTTTATCTTCAAAACACACAGTGATCAAACCTGCTCAGCGCTTAAGGCACGACAACAGAGCGGACCTGCATGTGTCCCCGTACAGAACAGAAGATTAGGGTAATTAAATATGTATGAGCTGTTCTGCAGGACCACATTCTTATGCTTCACTTCAAAAGGGACGCCGCCGTTTGTGATGCGCACCACAGCTATCAAAGCCCAACAACAATATGTCGAATATAACTTTACACAAAGCAAGAGGTTGCGTTCGGGCGGAGTGGCTCTGCTCAGTGGGAGCTCTTCCTGAGAAACAAAAACAGAAGAGCAGCAGGAGTGCAGTTAATGTCTAATGACTATTTTGAATCTGCTTCTTCTCAAGCTACGTGACAAAAAAGAAAAAACTCAAATGCCAAGGGAAGAGCAGGATGAAAGACATTTGCATCTTCTGGGAAGTGTCACCCTTTTAAAGCCTGTAGATTAAAACAATACTCGCTCGCGAAAAATAGAATATGCAAGTCCTGCAATATAATATCCCAGCACGCACTGGGTGCCTATGCAAATATCTCTTTGGAGGTTTAGCCAAATAACATTTGATAAAAAGTTTGAGACAGATCATCATGCAAAGGGAGGGTAATAGAAAACCGCATCAGGTGGCCGCCACTCATTTATTTTCTTATCCAGCATTCAGCCGGAGCAATTTCAGGGAGGCCAGTGTGGAGAGAGATGTGCCGCTGCAGACAGAAAGGAGATGCTGGAGACTACAGGTGATTAAAAACAAGAGAAGGGACAGGAAACTGCATTTTTGGGATTCAGGGGGGAGGAGGGGGAGGAGCAGCCTGTCCCTGTAAGTAATGCTTTATGCTGAAAGAAATACAGTTTGTTTTGATCCACGTTCTCACTGCCTTGTTCTCTCTATGAAAGGAAAGCAGGACAGAATCCAGGTCGATGCGCCAACCATGGCGATGCACGGAATCCACAACACCCTCCAGATCAGGGTCATGGAGGAATCTGCGGCCAGCGGCGTTTTCGTCGTCAGCATCCTGTGCGGAGAGCCCCTGCTGCTGCATTTCTGGGTCAGGAAGCCCGCTTTCCGCAACGGCCAGGTGGAGCAGACGCACGTGACCCCGAAGACGGCAGCCGAGGTGACGTTTGTCTTACGGGTGACCCACCGCGCACCCAACCTTCCCAACTGCCACTACTGGAGCCCGTTCGTGCTGGCGCTGTGCCTGGACGCCCTGTACTACCGCTTTCGCCTGCCGGCTCACATTCAGTGCGTGCTCCACATCCAGGAGATCCTTCAGGCACGAGGAGAGCTCACACTGACGCGCTGAAGCCTGAGCAAGATGAGACAAGCGGCGTGTGACGCCTCTACCGTTTGCACGTTCTGCAACTCAAACAGCTTCCACACTTCCAGAAAGCTTTAGGACCGTTTCCGTGGAAATATGGACCTTTTGGATCTCTTTCCAGCACATCAGAAGGCATGGGGCTGGGAATTGAGGATGGGAAACTCCTTCATGCTTCTTTTTTGGCATTTTACAAGTCCTATTCACTAGGATTGTGTTTCTTTCCCTCTCACATGATGCTCATCTCAATATATGAGTTCATAATAAAACCATACGATACAGGCTATTTCTTTAACCTAAGCGGATACAATCTAGATCTATATTATTCATTTAGCATGTAAAACTATCAAATGACTTAACTAAGAAACTTTTTTATTGTTAACCAACCAACATAACAGCATAACAGCTTTAAACAGTAAAACCAGCATTATGGATCCGAGTGATTATTTTGATCTTTTAGTCTGCATGTTTTGTTTTTTGTGGCATATTAATTTATTCCACAATTAAGTTTAAAGTATCTACCGTGAGCCTTACTCTGCTTTGTGACTTCTCATCATAACACTTTGACTTTTCATTTTCCTTTCTTCTAACTTCCCATTTGTCCGTGAATTATCCGAAAAACAATACGCCTAAAACTGAAGAATTTTGTCTGGAAATGAACCTGGTGTGGCCACACGTTTGACTTTAACACCCGTTTGGTTTAGTTTTATTTGAGATTCACTAAGCTGTTGGCCTGCAAACATAACACAAACTCTGCACAAGTTTCTTTTTTTGAACTGTGGTCTCTCCCACTCAGGACGGCAGTCCGTGCACAGAGGCCCGCTATGTACGTACGCCCAGAGACAAGCGACCACAACATCACTGGCCTGACCACACACATATAATCGTGGCAGAACCCTGGGTGCTTCATGATGGGCCCGGCACACCGAGTCAAGTCAGTGCGGTGAGGAAGATGAAAGGAGGGAAGCGGGAACGGAAAACTAGAGGAACGCAGTTCAAGGTACCAGAGGACGAGGAGTTTAAGAAAAGTGGCAAAACACTCACCATCGTAGGTAAAATAATCTCCGTCCTTAAAGACCACAACCGCAGGAAGCTCCGGCATGGAGATGGACTGAAAAATAATAAAATAACAAAGGGCTTTGAGTAAAAATAATGAATGTCTTTAGATCTTATCAATAAATTATCAATTGAGATCTGAAAGAGAACACAATGTATACGAAATATCCCAAATTTCTGTTTACATTTGACAACATAAATCAGAATATGAGTTTAATTTATTTGTTATATTTAAAAATAATTGAAGTTTGTACCTCTGGCACGGCATCCTCTGAAGCCGAGAAGAAGTATGTATAGACGATGAGCTCAGAGGCTGCATCGTTGTATTTCTCCTGCAACACAGAAGCTCTCATCAGACCTTTTTCACCTGACGGACACACTTTTAAAGGGTCGACGCAAACAGCGCTTACTTTCAGGGGAGAGTCCCCGCCAACGTACACGAAGAGGACGTCGTGCCGTTTCATCATGTGCTCAAACATCTGCGTGCTGGGAAGCGCCCGCACGGCCGGTCTGCGGGAAACCAACAGAGATCAGCTCGTTGGATGCAGCCTCCAATCCAACACTTCCTGAGGTTTCCAGTCCGGTTTCTGAGGCAACAGCACCACCTGGTGGACAATCAAAACTCTGCAGCCCTGGATGAAACTCGGGGCCAAGCTTTTGATCAAGCCCACTGTCACGGATCAAGCCCGGTTCCCCCTCAAGGCAGGGAAGCTGTCGGGCTCAGGCGATACAGAGGTTTAAAGTGGAGCATTGAGCTAGGAAACAAACATGGCCTGGAATGATAAGCCCGCTTGGACAGCTCTCATTAGTGCAGCACTTTTTCCTTTGAAATAAGCGAAGTTGTGCTCCGTTTTGTTTGAAGCCTGCGACTTACCCTGCCACCCTGTTGGCAAACTCCACGATATCATCTTTCGTTCTTGGTCCTTTGTAATTGTATGCGAGATCTGCCTTTAGCCTAAAAACAAAAAGGCAAAGACAAAGCAGAAGTGAAAAGTGATCCATTGTTTCTGCTCTTCCGCTGACAAATAGATTTATGCTTAAATGCAAGAGCAACGTTTGTCTGTGTTTTTTATCTAAAAAACAAAAAAGGGTGAAACAATAAAACAGTTGCTGCATAACAGTGTTGAGTTTGATTTAGAGCCAATTTCAGGAGTGACATTTGTATTTGTTATCATGAAGCAAAGAGCAGGGCGTCTTAAGGTCAAAGAGGCTCTTGGTGAAAGTTAAAAAGGCCGAAACAACCAAAGTAATCCATCAGACGGAGCGCAGAAGGATTAGGAATGGGGGGAAAGAAAAAGAAAAAGCAATGCATGGGTTCAGAAACACTAAAAGAACAAACCATTGTGCTATTTTGTGGGGTCCAGATGACCCCACTCCCAACGTTAACGTGCCTCCGAGGCAAATGAAACTCCTAAACTGACTACATTCAAATGCCTGGATGACAACAGTCACAGAATCTTCAATGTGGCAGATAATCATTTTCCGCCAAACGTTTTCCAGGGGGAAGGTATGTCTTTACAAACAGATCAACCAATGAGGGGAACATTTGATCGGAGCAAAAAAAAAACCCTTCAGCCGAAAAGCAGAAAAGATAAGGAAGCGTTCTGTGAAAAGAAATAAAACCAAACCAACAACACTAAAGAGTCTCGTGACTCCACTTAAGCCTTGGTCATAACCGCCCATTCCGGGGAATCCTGCGGGCAAAAATGAAATGTACGCAGTTGAAATATCACGGTTGTAGACCAGTCGGTGAACCCGTAGAGCAAAGATATTCATGCTGCATGGGCATGCTGTGAGCAACAGGTCAAAGCAGACACTTATACAACACGTAAGGGTGAAATAGGTCAAATGCAGGAAAAATCGTTGTACAGATTTTTCCTATTATTTTTTTATAAACCACCCCCAAATCCAACGGAACTGCCAAGGAGCCCATTTAGTGCTGGTCATGTGATAAGTGTGCGCTCCTATCATGTAACCTGAATATAAGACACGGGGAGCGTAGACAGTGTGGTTTGTGCGGGCATCCCTACTAATGTTATCACGTGCACGGCCGTTAGGTACAATAAGGAGCCAGTACTCGCACCGTACTAACGACAGCATCGCCCAGAAGTGCTCAAATCCCCATACGGGTGCAATAAGGCTTTATGATTTTAAGTGAGATTAAATATCTGGAAAATACTTGTCTATTTAAATGTTGTATGATTTTAGATACAAAAATACCCCCAATGGGTCTATTATTCTTCTACTTTTGATGAATCTTTGTTGACTGAGTAGATGCCATATGGCAGCTATGAGAGGATTTTTTTTATATGTATATTTTTTAGACTACTTCTAAGAAAGAAAGAAAGAAAAACAGAAATTGCTGCTGTGTGATGCATTCTTGGGGAAATGGTTGTTATTCCAGCCACCTGACGAGCATAATGTGGCCAAAAGAGTGTTCTGATGAATCTGCAGCAATCCAAAGATGCTCTTTCCGCCGCAAAGGTCAACTTAATCTAAGTCACAGCATCTCTGATGGGGTAAAAAACACACACAAGAAACTCTTTTTCCAAGAGCTTTTTCTAATTAATCTTCCTGTGTCAAGGTGCTCCAACAAGCAGGGTGCATTAACGATTGCTAAGGTTACAGCAGCCCACAGAGTTTAATGAACTCAAGGGGAAACCAACTCTAAATCAAGTCGTCCTCTGTCATCAAGGGAGATGGCTCATGTTTCATCACACGCCGTGAACTTGTGGCAGTTTCCCAAATGAGCTTGATGAAACTGAACGGGGAGCCCATTACCGGGACCTGCTGATAAATGAATCCCTTTCAGATATGTGAAGAAACCTCTTCTCGTTTATCTCATGTCAACATGAGCTCGGCTATCAAGCAGCTGGTGTCTACCTAAAGTCATGCCTTGTGATGTGCTACGCCGGCCAAAAAAAAACAAAAAAAAACAAAAGCAGCAGGAAATGTCGCCTCTCTTGTTAAGCTGATCTCCAGAGGTGCAGTTAAAGATCTTTAAAAAAAAAGAATGATTATCCAGGCTAAACTGAGGAGCTACATTTACTACGACGTATCCCCAAAAGAAAAGCATTTTTAATAACCAAATGGAATCAAACCTGCGTTTAAAATGTGCGAAAGACATCAGTCACTTACCGACGCCTTGAGGGAAAACACGCAACAACACCTGATTCCCTCCAGACTCGAGTTTGTTCTCTAAAAGCGTCTCCACAACTAAACAGAGGCGACGGAGACGCAGCTAAGGTCAGGGGAAACGATCCGAGATACGAGAGGGACTCCTCCTGAAGCCATCTTTGTTTTTTAAAAGCAAACAATATAAATATCCTCTAACTGATATATCATCATACTTAGGAAATATGCTGTACAGGGAAACATAGGACAAGATAAAGAAATAAAAAAAAAATTAAAAACAAGAAATATCCAAAAGCCAGCAAGAAGAAGTAAAAGCCTTATTAAACCGAATTTATTAGCAAACCCAGTGCTCCTACCATCTATTATAATATAAATAAATATACATATAGAAACATCTGACACTCATTTGTCACGTATAAACACACATTCTCCGTGTGTAATCCATTTACCTTTTTCCCTGAGATTTTATTTTTCCTCTCTTTTGATGGATAACTTTTTGGCAATAATTTTGTTTCTGCTTTGAATGTTATTGTTAGTGAGATCAAAGTAACTTACTTATGAAATTGGATCAAATAAATACACTTAGGAATCAATACATCCAAACTAAAGGGTGAAAACAAACCATCCGTCTAACTGCTCGACTGTCAGAAAAGAGAGACTTACAGTTTTATGGTGGGGTAACCACGAACGCCGAACTCCGACGCCATTCCTATGACAAAAACGTTCAAAATGTAAAAACTCTTCTTATTTATTTACTGAAAAATGACTCTTTAAAGATGTAATATTGTGAAAAATTAACCAAGAGATGAGAATTTAGTATGAATATTTCCAAGTACCAATTAATAATCTGTTTATCATCTTAAATCCTTCAAATAATCTACAACAATTATTTAATCAAGCATAATAAAATCCAATTAACTTTTCCTTGAAATTATTTAAATATTTACTATTAAAATTAAAGCATTTTTCGCAGAACAAAAATAATAAAAAAATCACTTAAATACTTTTGAGTGAAACATCTGTGCACAGTTGTAAAATATGGTCATTTCCTCACCTGAGTAGGCAGTTGCATCCATCTTTCCGACACGCACTGGCGAGCCGGAGCTCCTAAGCTCCGCCCCCACTTCATCCCAGATGGGTTCTAGTTTTTTACAGTAACCGCACCATGGAGCATAAAACTGCAGGACAATGATAGAAAAACTTATCATTACAACTGAGAGCATCACGTCAAAAAAATCAATTTAATTTCATTTTATGTTCAATAAAACATATTTCAGATTATTCCCTGTAGGTTTACATGAATTAGATTTTTGTAAAGAAAAAATATTGAACTGTCAAATAATGTACTGATTCATTGTAAACCATTTTTCACTGCTTTAAGTGCATTTTTGTTTAGACCCTAAACCCCTAGGTTCCAGATTGGAGGTGATTTAAAAACGAAATATTAAAGCAGCAAAGTTCATAAAAGCCTCATTACTCAACCGAGTTAGTCACTCTGATTGGAATCATGATCAGTCAGTACAACAACTTGAGTGTCTTTTAACATCAGTAAAGCTTGTTAGTCCGCTATTTGTCCTTTTGAATAAAAACCAGAGTTTGGTGATGTCATATCCTGCTAAGATGACAACCACAGGGTTATAATAACTAACTTTATATCAATTAGAAAGAGTCCAAGAGGTCACATGACCACAACTTAAGTCCATCTATTTTATCAAACTAAAATAAAATTAATGTGAATGTGCATTAAAGTCCCACTCTGGTGATTTTATGATGTATTTCCAAAGCGTTCCCAGAGGTCTTTTACTTATGATTATGCAATTTTTAGCCGAAATTCAAGGGCACAGTTTCTGCAGGAGTTTGTTAGACATTTGCCTCCAAGTTGTGGGTGTGACAGTTGACAAGCAACCCCGCCCCCCTTCCCACTGCTTACAGGGAGCTTGTGACCCGCCACCCGCATTTTCTACATCACAGATAAGCTTTTTTTTTTTCATTTACTTTAAATTCAAAACGATTTGAATACTCAGAAATTCCAATTTAAGCCTAATTTTCTTCATATACGTCCTCCATCATCAGAAAAATGCCACATAAACATGTTAAAAATACAAAAGAACACTATTTTGATTGGAGTGGGTCTTTAAAACGATGATAAATATTATTAGAACCTTTTGAAAATTAGACATTTGAGGAGATTTATACATTAAAAGTACAATAAAAAGTCAACGAAATTTCTTTACCATGAACGAGGCTAATGCTGAATATATTTATCAATTGATTATGTATTTATTTTAATTAAAAAACTATTTTCTCTATGCCTGATGAAATGAATGTATACAAAATGCAAAAAATAGATATAACTGTAAAGGCAACAAGCCCCGCTAGTTCTTTAAGTCAAAATGTCCCAGCATTGACCACAAACTTGACCACAAAACGTCACCATTAAACAACACAGGCTTTCCAACATAAAGCCCCCAGCCTTTGCCCAGCATGCATGGTTTGTCTTTCACTAATCGCACAGACACAGAGGGAGGTGTGCCCCCCTCCCTGATCACATCTGACCGGTGCCATCACAGCGGGATGATGCTCCAGACAGCAGAGGACCAAACTAAACCACCGCTCAATGGGCCCAGATTAGTGTGTCATTTCAGACTCACATCAACCAGCCAGATGTCGTTCACTCTGGTGTCTTTAAACCTATTAAAAAAAAAAAAAGGGTCACATTTAAATAACTTTAAACAAAAAAAATCTTAACCAAAAATGCTTATTCAATTAAAAAAAAACACACTAGCAGGAAGAAAAAAAAGATACAAACAGAACTGTGACGTGAGGTTACGACAGTTGAATCGATTTACGGAACTTTCATTTCCCAAAGTCTTGTGTTGATTTCGAAACCCAATTTACATAAAGTTACAGATATTCAAATTCAAAGACTACCATTTGAACGAGAGACACAAACAAAAACAACAACAAAAAAACGAGGGAGTGGATTACTTACGTGCTATCTAGATCTTCAACAAAGCCGAGCACCGTGGTAATGCAAACGGCCGCTATCACTGCGGATGACAGGAAGAAGCAGCAGAAAGGAAAGGTCGCGTTTGTCAATCAGGGTCCTCCTCATGACTGAAGCATCCTCGGCTAAAGCTGCCGCTTCAGCTAACCGTGCCCGCTTGGCGCCCGAAATCAGCTTTTAAGGGCCGTTTGGAGCTGATTTTACGATGCATGCCCACAGTTGAATGTTAGGAGTGCGTGAAACAAAAAGCGAACGTACCTCTAAGGATCACAGAAGCTTTCTCTTGTGCCATTGCTTCGTGTGGGAAGAAGCAGGAAATACAGCCGCTGCACTTCTTCTCTCTGCGCATGCGCAGGTTGACGCAGCGTTCAGAAGACGTTCACGAGGACAAGAGCTAAATTTAAAAAAAATCTAAATACCATAAACGCTTTTTAATTCTTTTTTTTTTTTTTTAAATAGCTCAGATTCTTTTTAAATATTCCAAATATTTTTGTAATTGTTCATATGTGCTTGACAGGTTGCCTACTAAAACTTTGTAATTATCTATCTATTTTCTTTTTTTTTAAACAATTATAGAAAAATGTTTTTGAAAGGATACAGGTAAATCAGAAGACTGAACATTAAAACAGTTAAACTTAGAACAACATTTAAAAGAGTTTGCATGACGCAAACCTAGTAAAACCGTAGATTTGTGGATAAAAGCAATGTCCAAACATTTGTCAGTTTAAAAAATAAATACAAAATAATTATTTTTAATCTTTACTTAAAATCACTCAATAGATAATAGCTATGTGGTCAACGATTGTTGTTGGTATCTGAGCCAAATGATGATTGAAATGAATGCCTGGGTATTTATTCATTATTATTTATTATGATGTGATATGCTGACGACTGTCTAATCTTCATACGGATAATAATATTAACGAAATATTGTGTATTTTCTTTTTTTTTTCTTTTTTTTCTTTTTTTTTTTACTTGTCCTGTCCAACAGCTAGGCAGGCAGATGAGAGCTGAGGGCCTCTTGTGTTGGACATATTTTACTTTAACAAGAGGGGTTATTAATCTTCAGACAAACCAAAGGTATGACTGAATAAACCCCTTTTGTGATTGAGGCCAAACTTTATTAATTTCAACCATGATTGAAAATCTTTGGTGTTGGACCGGACGGAAAAGGAAAGAAGGGAAGAAGAGGGAGGGATGTTAGAGAGGGGGGGGGGTGATAGTGAGAGGGGGGGGGGGGTAAGAACATGAAGCAGCATAGAGCAGACAGGTTTACTGGTTGTTTATCATTACGGTATGGTTCAAATGTAGTACAAAAAGGGCGGGGCCTGTTCACACACACTCAAATACTTTTAACACACTTGCTAGCTGCAAAAAATGTTCACATGTCAACATGTACACAAAACAGATAGTGTTCACGAACGCATACCTATGCCTTTAAACCAACTAGTGTGAAATCTTTCATTCATTCAATCATGCAAACTATAAGTACAAAGGTGAGCTAACACATATACACAATATTGTGTATTTTCGTTTTTTGTTAGTTTTTTGGTGACAAAGTTGAATGGACATTAAAGGAGTGGGTTTAAAGAAGCTACAGCTTCTGCCTATCTCATTTTCAAACATGCTTATATCTATATTGGTCTTAAGTTCTTAAGTTGAATGACTCAATGACTATTGTTGTCAGCGAGTGTATACATTTATCTATTGTTGTTTTTTTGTCAGAAGTCAGAGCTCTGTCTCGCCCTCTGGTCACCGGCGGGACAGAGCTCCAAAGTAATGAGTGCACTACATCTCCCAGCAACGCCAGCGCACACTTCCTGGATGCCACACTCCTGACTCGTTTGCAATCTCTCACAGTAGACTTAAGCATTTCACTGAGCCTCACTCAGTGTTTGTGCCACTCTGCCTGCATTACCAATGATTTCCTTCTGATTCTGCCTGTTCTTGTGACATTTTTATAAGACGTTTGAATTAAATAAATGGAAAAAACATTATGGATTGATGTTTGAGCATTGGTTTAATAGCATATTTACTTGTAAGCAAAGATTCAAAAACATATACAGACCTTAAAAAAAAAGGTCTAGTGTTTTTGTTTTTACATTGAAATGGAAAAATAGCAAAATCTTACTTTTACAAAACAGCATATATATTTTAGGATTCTATAAATGCATTTTCTCTCTAACATTATACCATAACACACGAACGCATTCATATGTCATTTTTTTATCATTTGTTATGGGTTTGCAGTACATTTAAATACTGTAGAGGTATATTTCATTTTTGAGGTTTCTTTGAAACATGTAAAAGAATTATAATTCACATTAATTTTGACATAAAGAAAAGCAAAAGCTGTGTACTGTCCATAAACAGTACATAGTAATATCATTAGATACATATCCAATAAATACTGTAAATTTGTCATTCTAGAATACATTTCTGACTTTTAGTTCTATCAATATTCTCCTTACAACATAACAAAATTCTTTTCAAAGTTCTTGAGTTTATAATCTAATCTAATTTCACATATAAAACATTTTCTGAACCTGCTTTTTCCCATTTGGTTTCAAGGGTTGCTGGAGCCTATCCAGTGAAAGTGGGGTGCACCCTTCACCCATCCATTAAAGGGTCCCACAGACAGTCTACCACACATTCACATTCAAACCTAAGAGACAACTGAGAGTCACAAATGAACCTATGAAGGATGTTTTTGGGGGAAGTCAGGGGACTTCCTCTCGTGTTAAACAACAATATTGACCACAAGGTGTCACTCTTAAACAAAACTCCACATCCAGCTTGGTAAACTGGTCCAAGTTACTACTGTAAATGTTTTACTCAACATAATCTGACTGGAATTAAATGTAGTTTTAGAAAAATCCTATTTAACTTTGCCAGAATATTAGTGAGAAGTGTGTAAAAAAATATTCCTCCAATAAAGTTCTAATATTCATACATATTATTATTAGATATATAATATATTCAACAGATTCCAACATTTGACCAAAGTCTCATATTTTTGTTCTGTTTTTCTGAAATTGTACATCTCTAGATAAAACATCTGAAACACACTTTTTATTGCAAAACAAATCGTTTATTTTATGAAGCATCACCTTGCATCAAACACTCCTTCATTTTTGCCATCAGCTAATCCTCACTTATACAAAGCAATAAACATTTTTAAAGACTTGACAGTTAAAATGACAAATAAAACGTTACTCAAATATTATTTTCTATTATGTCAGGCTTTCTGTGCTCTTGAGAGCCTCAAAGCGCTGCAGCTGGCACAATAGGGCATCTATTGATATGTACTATACATTTAACAACGAACTGGTTAAGTACCAGAATGAATATAATTTACAGACATGTAGTTAAATAAATCCAACAGTTCATAAAAGAGGTGTAAGACAGACAAGGGTCTACAAGATCCAACTGTTTCTTATGTTTTGTTTTTTAATAAAAATAAGGTTTATAAGCAGATTTACAATTAAATCATTGGTTTTAATTCTGAGGAGCTACTTTTCCACAAGATTTTGTGCTCAAAAGTCTTTTTTATTATTATAGTTTGCTGAATGACAGAATAAAATCTAGTTTTTTCTCATAATTCTTTATTCATTTTCACCAACAAAATATAAACAAAATACGTCTAACTGACCCAAAAAAAAAGAGTGAAAGAGCGGGACTTTCTCACGGTGTGCATAGTGATCATGACTGTGCTGCTAAATAGACCCATTTGGAGGCGCGCCGAAGGCTCACAGGCCAAGTTTGTGAAGCACTGAATGCCTTTTTATCCAGCGGAGTAGGGACCTGGACTCAAGCTGTTAGCCTACATTTGAAAGACCTTCTGAGAAGACAAAACTCACCCAACAACAACAGTCAGCCCTACACAAACATGTGTTTCAAACACTTGCATTGCATACATGCAGGCCTTCATTTCAAATCAAGCGTTTGCTTTTTTTCAGGCAATTTAGTAGTACAGCAAAGTCATTTGTCTTTTTCAGATAAAGAGGGGATTTGTTGCTCTGATCCCACTCATGACATCTTTTTGGACCAGAATGACCTCAGCACAAACATAAAACAGAGCTTTTCATTCCACATTTTGTCACTCCTCAGCTGGAAATGGTTTCAACCCTATTATTTATCAAGAGGGTTGTTACAGTTAGATTAGAATCAAATCTAACTTAACTTTAATCTATGGCATTAAGTTATAAAACTTAAAAGCATTGTTTCATTCATCTGGAAAAACAAGCGGTATATTTGTTCAAATAACCAAGTGAGGCAGAAAGACCATAAACGACATAAATAATACTCTAGTTAGCGTAAAAAACTACAGCTTATATATTAAATATAGGTTATTTTTTTACGTTTAAAGATGGTTTTGTTCACCACATGTGTTGTAAAAGTTCCCATTAGTTTCACAGCAAAAGTTCTCAATTATATTAAACAAAATTTCTAACTAATAATATGATTGCTTTGGAAGATTTTCTTTTTGCTAATTACAAATAAAAAGTTAAACTTAATGTTAAAAAAACACATATAACCCCAGTAAGATCCTTTCCATTATCTCATTGTGTCAAAAACAAATTTTTTGATTGTAAATCAGACACGTTTACTTGATAAAATGTGGTTTTTGTAGCATTTACATGCCAAATACAAAGAATTTAAACCCACTGTGTTTTTGGTGTTTTTAACAGGTTCCTGCAGCATTTTGCCAATGATGGAGGACATATATTAAGAAAAATAAGCGTAAATATGCATTTATGAGTATATTTTATTCAAATTGTTGAATGCCATTGAAAAAAGAGCTTAGTTGTGATGTAAAAAACATGCTAGGTGGGCCACAAGTTACTGATGCATCCATTGCAGATAAATAGATCCATGAATTTCTTCGCTTTCCTCATCTGAGCTGGAATCTGGCTCCATCTGTACGGATGGAAAGCGCTGATATTGCTCGCAATTTTTGTTGCACCACTAAAGTTAGGTTGGGGGTGTGAGGGGCTGTAAGATAGCAGGAAAGAGTGTAAACAAAGGGATGAAGGAAAATGAGACTTAAGACTCTGAGTTGTCCTGCCCACAACTCAGAGGTGAATTTCTAAAGAACTGCTGCCACTTTGAAGAAATTATGTCTTCGAAAACGACACAGGTTTTTGGATTTTTGCTAAAAACGGCATCATCATAAGTAAAAAACCACTAGAAACACTTTGAAAATAGATCAATAAATGGACAAAGTGGGACTTTAAGGCTGGTACACAGTCTGAAACTGAATGCTGGTATAAAGTGCACCACAAAGTCGGAAGACAAACACGTTTTTTTCTGCAGGGAGGGAAACAGTTCAGGATGTGGTCTGCAGAAGCAACTCAGCAAACACATCCGTAATCAGCCCAAAAAAAAAAAGAAACACTTGATCAAAAAAGGGTTAATCATGTGATGCTAAAGTGATGGTCCAATAACTGAAACTTGTCTCTAAAAGCGCAGCTGATGAGTCCTCCTTCCCTCGTCTGGAGCGATTCTCCTAACCACAGGTTCCCAAGGAATTCCTGGCAAACTCACCGAATAAAAAAGTCTTTGGTGAAAACACAGAGTAAATGAAGAGATGGTATTATTGCATTCCATTGTTGTTTTGGTGCACATAAAAAAAAAACCTTAGGAGGCTGCAAGAAAAAGCAGCAGCAGCATCGCATAGTTCCGTCCGTTCGAGCAGATTTCCTTAAGTCTTTTCCAGCTTTCACTCCAGGATGTCGGTCTCAAAGGGGACCAGGTGGTAGTAGGACAGGTTGGTGACATACGCTTCTGTGTCCTCATTGACCAATTCTTCTTCATCTAACGGCAAAAGCTCTGTGCCGTCTTCATACCTGAAAAAATAAATCAAGATTAACATCGATGCTAGACTGTAGAGCTGTGCTGACAAAAGCTGGAGTCCCATGAAAGGAATGTCAAATGTTTTCTGTCTGAAGGATCAGGAGGAAGGGGTTCCTCTTTTCCTTCCTACACACAGCAGAGGAAGGAAGAGGTCCACGGACATGCTTCCTGTGCTTTATGCTGGAAATGGAGGGTCTCACTTAAGGACCGTTTCACTTAGTAACTCTCCAGCTAAGAAGGAAATCCTCTGATTTCCAGAAGAAAGGCCCTAAACTTGCTTTGCTTGCAATTTACTTCCCAGTCTTATTTTCTGAGTTAAACAAGAACATGACAACCTTCATGACTGAGACCAGAGGCAGATCAAACTTCGTCATACGTACGTGTGTTCTACAGAGTCTGTGGATGACGGTCTTTCTTTCTCATCAGGGACGCTGTGATCAAATACTATCGTTTCGGTGTTGGCCAGACAAAAGCCGTTGGAGCGCATGATTTCTGCAAAGTGCACAGTCACGTTTTGGTAAAGTCATCGAGAACAGGAAGTCCATCTGTTTGCTACACAAGAACAAGTACCTGATATCTTGATGGGACTCTGAAAGCAGGGCTGGATTCTGTGGACTTTGTCATTCCTCAGCACCTGGTCCAGCGGCGATCGTTCAAAGAAAGTCAGCATCACCTCTGACCTGGAATACTGTAGTAGATAGAAAGGCTTTAGAGTACATATCACTACTTTTCTTCCACATGTGCCTGTAAACACAGATGCTGCTAAACGTTTACGACATGCAATCTAACCAGACTTTCTTCTGTTTTTTGTGCATTTTTGCTCTAAATAAAAGCCTTTAAAAAAAATGTTTGAAACGTGTTAATAATTGGAGAAAAATGTATAAAATGCAAACTTATTGATGATAACAATAATAACTACAACAACAATAAGAATAAAACAACAATACAAAACATGTTTGAAAAGGAGAAGGCAGAAGCTTAGTATATTACAACAACAACAACAAGGAAAATAACAATAATATTAAAAAAAAGAACAGTGATAATGATGAATAAAATAAATCAAGGTTGAGAGAAAAAACAGAAAGCTACGATTTTGTGATTTTACATTGATATGTAATAATAGTTATATTTATATTGAACAATGAAAATCATTATATATATAAATATATATATAGACGGACAGACAGACAGACAGACAGACAGACAGACAGACAGACAGACAGACAGACAGACAGACAGACAGACAGACAGACAGACAGACAGACAGACAGACAGACAGACAGACAGACAGACAGACAGACAGACAGACAGACAGACAGATAGATAGATAGATAGATAGATAGATAGATAGATAGATAGATAGATAGATAGATAGATAGATAGATAGATAGATAGATAGATAGATAGATAGATAGATAGATAGATACAGCATATATACATATATATATATATATATATATATATATATATATAGTTGGTCCATTAAAGAAGTTTTACATATACATGTATATTTATTTATGTGTATGTTCCTGCTGTGATGAAGTTTTGATTAAATCAAGTCACCTTGCACGGCATATTGATGGCGTTCTTCAGCAGTCTCTCCACCTCATTCAGCTTTTCCTCAATGTCGTGTGCTTCTTTGATTTTGACTAGCCCTGCAAATAAATCAAAAATATTTACACTTTGAAAAACTTAAGGTAAACAAGACAGGATTTTATCAAATCAACCAATTTTCCAACTCCTAATTGTTTTCGGAATCTTGTGACGGTCAAACTAGTTAACATTTAAGAGATATTTACATCAAGTCTTTTATCCAAAATGCATTTTGTGTTGTTTTAGCACAAATTTAACAACATTTGGTACTTATGACAAAGGAAATGTTTTTACCCACTTCGAAGTAAAAAAATAAGACGAGTATGTAACTGAGAGAACAGAGGATAACAAATCAGGGATTCTGGCATCAACGGGGTGGCTGGTGTTGCCAGCAGTTGGCTGCTTCTCAGGGGGGAGTTGCTGTAAACACATTGATTTAGAGCGAGGCAGGGCAGCATTTTTTCTGGGTGCTGTATTGTCTTCGCAAAAGTCATAATAATGTTCTTTTTTTAAACAATTGTTGTTTTGATGAATTAAACACAGTTTGCGGTGTAGATGTGGGGGTTGATACACATTCTTAGAAACACTTAGAGCTTTAAACAATAAAAATCGTGAGATTGGCTTCTCAAAAGAACTTCAACTTTTTGGTGTCATGTATGAAGTTGGATCACACATCCTCCTCAATTTCAAAACGTAATATTTAACATCTACGTACCTTTGAGGACTCAGAGGGTTTTTGGTTAAATGTGATTTTTCTCAAATTCTCCTTATATATTCATCATACACATGTCGTTGTAATGATCTAATGGTTCCTATAGTTACGCGGAATCAATGCACTTTTGCATCCCAAAGGCTAAAGTCACACATTCTGCTTCATAGGTAGACAAAGCTGCTGTAAGCTGGTCCTTGGTTAGTCCTAGGAGCTAAGGATGTACTCAGACTGGAAAAGTCTGTTGGTCCAATCCGATTCCGCTTAACTTGGTCCGGATCGAGCCATGAACCTACTTTTGTCTGTATTCAGACTGGCTTCAGCGGGACATTTCTGCTCTGAACCAAAGCTTGTAAACAAAACTGTGTGATTAAAGATCTCTTCCGCAATTGGCCAGGAATTGCAAGGGTGGGGCAAAGGAATGATAGAAAGAATAATGGAAGTCCTGAGCTTTGCAATCCTTGACGGGATAGTTCACTTACCGTATTCAAACTTTAAATTTCATTTGACCGTCTGTATAAACCTCAGGTACAACACTTTTTACTTTAGTACGGTGGACGCATCCTGCAAGGCGGTTACTGAGGAGACACTGATAAATGTTTGTAGCATATAGATTGTCGGGAAAACAGTGTGAGAAGCAATGTGTATCACGTTTAAAGTTTTTTTAATAAACGTGCATTCATCTGACCACATTTCAATGAGTTGCCGTATCTCATCGTCCCAGTTGCTTCTTTCCTTCTCTATTTACATTGTAATGCCTGGCTACGGTGGCCATTTTGGTCCAGTTGTTCCACTCCGAGCATGGAGTCTATTCAGAAGGAGGAATCTAAGCGCAAACTGGAGCTCAGTCCGATTGGAAAAAAAACTGAGACAACCTCAAAAGATGGGTCAGAGAGGGATTGGGTGTGTTCAGACTGAAAATTTGTTCTGGATTATTGGGGGAAACAAATACTGGTTCCCTTTAAGCAAACCTAATGTGATCAGTCTGAAAACCCCATAAATGTTTTATTAAGGCTCACACAAAACCTCCCAGAGCTGCATCTGTAGGTAGAGTCACCTGTCCAGTCTGCATCACTATGGACTACTGGACTGAGCTTCTCACTGTTGTTTCTCCTAAAACACAGTTGCAGTTCTTCTGAGATGTCTTAACCTCTGTTGAACCACAGGGCTTTTGCTGACTTACATAAATATTGTGATTATCTGGTTACCACAAAACTTAGGTCCGGTCGAGTACACGTCATCAGATAGATAAGGCTTCCTACAGCCTCTCCGTACATCTTTACATCTTTCATTTTAGCATCTTCTGTATAACCCAATTTCAGATCACACCGAGTGTACATTACAATTTTTAACTGTAATGTACAATGTATTTAGAGTAGATCATTGATTCAAACTAAGCCCCACAACCTTAACATCTCTAAGCAATTTGACTTGTAAGAGCAACAAGCCAACCCAAATAAAGAAAACACATGTGGACACATCAAGCAGAAAATAATAGGAATCAAACTATGAGTGCCTGCTAGCAGTTGCCACACACAATGTAACAGGTAAGACCTTGAACAGTTTTAAAACTATGGAAAAGTATTGAAATGTGCATTCTGTGCATGTTTCAGAGGACTTGTTAGCTTCGAGTGTTTCCCTCAGGGTGACAACTCCCTGGACAGTAAAGTTGGCGGAATTTTGACGTCACATGAGAGTACTGACTCAGTTAAAAGCTTTGGACAGGAAAAAAAGAAAAAGTAGAGGATGCTATCACTTCCTAAACAAAACCAAAAAACAGCACACTTTAATAAACCATAGTCATAACTGCCCTTACGGGTGAATACTTATAGGTCTGCAATCTAAAAAAAGGGCAAACTTGCACTGGGCATGCAGGTGGCCCGCATGCAATATTAAGGTCAAAGACTGTTCATTAAAAATGTTTCTGCAAATTTGTTTCTACGGATATTGTGACACTTACTTAAACATGAGGGTAAGTAAGAGTAAGATAGGTGAGGCACATGTGTCCAGATGTTTCCTCCCCCCAAACCCTGTCAACTGCGCAAGGAGCCTGTAAGTGTTGTTTGTGTGATAAGTAGGCACCTGTAGCCCTACAGGCGCCCTACAGGCACTTCTATAGCACTGTGCACAAATGCCACACCTCATTTGTGCTCGGTCAGTAAGGAGTCAGTACTCACACCGTACTATCGACTAGAGTGTGGTGTAAGATCAATGAACGACAACATCACCCGTGTGTCATAAGTGTGTGCAACTTCCATTTTTCTTAAGAACCCTTCATGATACACTTGCCACTCACGCAACAAAGGTACATTCCATTTTTCATGGCGTCCCTTAAGGTGGACTGCAAGACAAACCTGGACTCACTTTAAGATATGGCCACGCCAATCTACGACCCTCCACGGGCCCAGGCAACCCAAATACCCGCAGTACCAGTATGGGTCAACCCCCTTACTGGTGCACATGACTAAGGCTTAAGCATCCAGAAATCTTTTTATGACAATGCATCCATTTTCTTGTAAAAGTACATATCTGGAGTAGACGCATTTTTCTCCTGCCGTCATGTAGTATTGATCATGAAACACCCTTAAAGGTTTTTATGTTCGTTTTTGAGTGTGAACCAGTCTGTTTTAAAATACTTTTTCCTGTCCTCTTAACTATCTTCAAGAAAAAATTACACTCTGTCTAGGATTTAAACAGGAGAAGATTTTCCAATACAGATGATACCAACAAATTACCAATTACCATCGTGTCTCTGAGGTTCTCCATTACCTGACGAGTAAACAACGAGTTAAACGGGGCTCTGTGTTCCTCAAACTCCAAATCTAAAACAATGTTGCAAGAGCTACTTTTCACTGCCGTCTTCTGCATTAATCTGATAAGCTAAAGGCGGCCGCATGTCACGGAATCTCTCAACAACTGACACGCCGCAATTTTGGCTAATATGCATCTAAGCTGCTGTACATCTGCTGTGTCATCACCATAACCACCAAGTCATCGTAAAACTGCCTCTTTTTTGTCTATGAAAACAATTTGGGCCTCAAGTTATAGCTTTGGAAAATTGATCCTGTCCTACGCTGTCCAGATATGTGAACGACTGCAAATGATTCCTGTACAGATCCTGTCGCGCAACTGATATGGACATTGAGCTACAGTTATGCCAAATAGTTTTGTTTATCATGACACAAAACCTCCTAAAATCCGAAATCTACAACCTTAGTTGTGAACAGTAGCACAGATTCAACTATTTTCTCAACAGCTATATCCATCTCAAGGTCACGGGGTTACCAGAGCCTGTCCTGGCTACTGTTGGGCGAAGGCGGGGAACACCCTGGACAGGCCGCCAGTCGGTCACAGCATACATAGGTCACTTTAATGAACAGACAGGTCGTAGTTTCTATCTAAAAGGCTAAACTCCCAATAGACTGAACTTTTCCTGTTACATCCCAACACTCAGAGGTATATCAAATGAAAAGCTTATATAAAGAATAAGTTAATTGTAGTGCGTAGGTTGATGGGAAGAGGTCTGCCTGCATTCCTTGATGATATCGTGCTTACGTGAACAATTACAACCAGGCTGCATGTACTCTGGGATCACATGGAAGATGAGTGTTATGAGGCTTTCACAGACCAGTGAAGCTAAATATGGAAAGTCCACCCGCCTCCAAGTCACCCTCTGACTCTCTTTCTCATCATGACATCAGTCCTAAATGCCCCGTATGTCTTTGTTGTTGCCTAGGAGCAGCACAGCAACAGGAGATTGGAGTTAAGACACTGAAGCAAAAAACGCTAGAAGACTTTTTCCCGTCAGTATAAGGAACTATTATTAGTATGAATGCTTATGATCTGTCAGCTAAAAGGTTAAAGTGTCTGCAGGAGCTGTAAAGTCTGCTTCGCCCACTTTTCAGTACGCTTGCGCCGCTTACCCAGGCAGAATAAAGAAGTGAAAAGTCAGTCATGAGATCTGAAAAGTCTCTTCCCAGCGCACCACGCTGGCAGAGAGCTGTCAACAACTCTGACAGCTATTTCTGGGCCTACAGAGGAAGTAAAGCTTTCCAACCACCACAAAAGGGATGTCTCCATTTGTACAGACAAAAGGAAAGCAAGGAGGAAACTTTGGGACAAACTGGGAGCTCTTCCAAATCTTTGGATATGCCAAGACACAGAGAAACAAAGCTGTGAAAAACCCTCCTGTTCACTCGTCCTGATGTCACTAACCAACTATGTGACAAGATCCAAACACATGAGATCTGTAATGAACAGCTCTTTTAGGACATAACCTCCATTTAAACGGACAAGTGAGAAATAATTTGATCCTTAATAAGGCCCAATGGTCTCATGGGTTCCGGTTTGTATGACTGAAAATGACACTATAAAAAGTGTCTTGTGTTTAGACACTAAACAAATATTTATGTTTAGAAAAAAACACATGAATTTATGTTGTAGAAGCTTTTTTATACAATTATATTTGGATTTTTTAAAAACATATTTTTACTTTTCCTTGATGTATTTGATCTTTTTTATCAAACATTTGCTTATAAACCAACAAACACAGGTGATAACCCTGTGGTTTTGCTGGTTTAATGTAAATATTTACAGGAAACCTGTTATTTTTTTAAATACAAATCCATATTTGTTTGAGAAATACAACCTCACTTTCACATGCAAGCATCTTCAAAATCTCAAATACTTGTGTTCTCCTTTATACTGTATCTTTATTTGTTTCTTGAACTGGTTACCATTTAAATTTGCCCTTTAACACTGTCAACCTTTAGTTAACAAAAACATTCTTCTTGTTTAATTTGTAGTTTCTCAAACAAACAATGTAGATTTGAATTTGAGCTCAAAAAACTTGTCCTTTAACCAAGCAAAATCATATTTTTCCACTGTCAATATGATGTAAAAAATGGCATTTTACCTAATACTGGTGTAATTTCCTAAAAATCCCAGTTAAATAGATGACTTCAGTCCCATCGTCCTCATATCTATGAAAACCATCGACAATAATTTCAATGAGGAGATGATATCGTCAGTGCTCAAACACTTAGACCCCCTACAGTTTGCATATTCAAACCATAAAACAATTTTTTTTTTTTTGATAAAATATATAAAAATGAAGAAAAACTAAAATTATAAGCAAGACTTTTAATTGCAGATTTGCCCTTGGGGGACTGATAATGTCATTCTATGTATCCATTTAAAAATCTTATGAGAAACAAGAACATAATTTAATATTTACTAATAAAATTGCTATTTTAACCCTTAATTTTTAAATCCAACATTTAAAAAAATCCCACCATGTTTCTTTATTGCCAACATTTTCCAATGAAACCAATTCTGCATTTGGGTGAACTGTTCCTTTCAGCTGTTTCCCAGTGATTGTCATGCTTATCTGGAACACCTGGTTTCAGGTAATCACCTCAGCTGCTCCCAATTGACTCGTTTTCTTGGTCAGTATAAAATCAAGTGTTTTTTCAGTTTCTACTGATTCTGCCATGTCTCTCTGTTATTTTCTGTGGTTTGCAGCGTTTGATGGGATTAGGTTATTTGATGCTGCTCATGAACTCCTAATTTTATTTATTTTTAATTAAAGTATGTTTCTGTCCACCTGAATGCCACAAATGGATGATTCTACCTGCTGCTTTTTATTTATTTATTTAAAACCACTAATGACATGATCCCTCTAGGCCACTTTCAATAAATTATGTGACGTTAATGGAAAAGTGAGCAAATATCTAAGTTACAAGGAGAAAAAACATTTTACCAGATGTATTAAACCATGAATTTTCCCATCAAAAAATCTTTTACATTAAAACAATCTGGTCTCAAAGTGGTTTTCCATTTCTTGGTGATTTTCAAGAGAACTACTTTCCGTACATCTGGACTATGACCTCCTTAAGAAGTTTAAGGAAAGGGCAAACTAACATCCATTTGGTGAATGAATTGATGAAATGATTCATTGATTCATGAATGAATGAATGAATTGGAAAAGTATTGACAGTTGAACCATCATGTCATCGCCTCATGACCAGCAGATGTGCGACGGCCCTGCTGATGTGACATCCCAAAGGGCATTTTGTGAATTATTGACTTGTTTGAACAAACTGTGATCCAGAGTTCAGTCTCATTGATTTTGCTTATTTGTTTTCCCCATAAGATGTTTCCCTTGTTCTACTAGATTAAAAAAAAAATACAATAAAATCCTGAGTAAAAAATGAAGCAGTTCCTTTGAATGCAGCAATCGCATTTTTGTGTTTTTGTTTTATTTTGCTGGCGGAAAAATCTAAAATACTCGGGAATAAACTGCAACCACAGTTTTATAGGAGTTTTATTATTTTTTCTAAAAAATTTTCATTGTACTTTTTAAAAGTTTGGAAAGTTAAGTATAAAATGTGACAACAACATGGTTTTACTTTCCTCTCTTAAATATTCTGATATTAGCTTTCATTCACTAAAATTACCTAACATTAATCCAGGTATAGGCATTTTTAAATTGGTTGCTTTCAATGTGATGTATTTTTCATTTCATTTCATTTATTTATTTGTTCCTTTCATGAAAATTGATGTTCAAATGTTTACATATTTCTCTTAAATATTGAACATTTTCATGATCAGAAGGGAGCAGAATTGAAGAACACAATTCTTATAATTATCTGCTCCCTTTTAAACATATTAAATGTATGATTTAATATAATTGAGTTATCACAGCAAACATGTAAAGATGAACAGAATCCAAGTCAAACTCGCGCATATTGATTGTGCACATTAATGTATAGAAACTTTGGAGGGAGTTTGCAGACAGGCATCTGAAAATGTCGTTTCATTCTGACAGAAGCCACAAACCGCTGAATCAATGTTTCATCTTTTTTTTTTACTACATTTGATGCAACTTTTTATGATCAACATGCTTAAGTGTTTATGTATTTTTTTTTTTTTTTTTTTTTGCTCATTAGGTTACTGCTTTTACTGCTTTAACTACCATTATTGATTCGAGTACAGGCTATAGAACTATACTGTTATATAAAGTAAGTACTGATGCTGGTATCTCAGCCCCTCCCACACAGTTCTGCTGATTCCTCTTTTCAGTGGTCCATTTGTCCTGAATCCTTGTGCCATTGCAGTTTACTTTAAATTATAACAGAATATTTTTTGCATTACAAAGAAAATGTAATGTAATTTTAAAGTGGCCCTTTCATCCATGAGCGCAGCTACGACCCTGACAGATGGGAAAAGTCCCTCCAAAATATTGTTGGTGATCTGTGGAGTCATCTTTTCCTGTCAGAGTCACAAAACCGACCTTCTATCAGCGGGCTTCTGGACAGCTCCCCTCCGTCCTCGGGGAAGGACTCCAGCAGCCTCCGGAACAGCCGCCCCAGGTCAGCGTAACTGCGATGCAAGTATAGGATGTTCCTGTCCGACCACTCGGTCCTGATCTCGAAGAAGTCCTCTTCCTCCCCGCGCTGGCTGATGATGAGTCTGCGGATGCCGTTCACCCAGCAGTCCCGCACGAACATGTTGACCAGCGACGTGCCCTCAAACACCGCCGATGCCATTCCTCCGGCGTCGGCCGCGCATGCCGGGGTGGGCCGGCGGGGCTTCGCGGGGCACGGAGGCAGCCAAGGCCGCGGGAAACACGACTGACACAGAACAAGAGACAAGACACGGGAAAGTTTCGGAAGTTTGCAGTTTGGCCTGCTGTCAGGCTGACGGCTGCGGGGGACTGCGAGGAGGAGGAGGATGGCTGAGGTCAGCCCGTCACATGCGTAATCTCAAACGAACGTGGCATGAAAAAAAAAACTTTAAAGAGGAAAAAACGCCCCTTAAGAACAAAACAAAAAAATCTGACGGCATCAACACAATACTTGTTTGTTTACTAACAAACAAAAATGGTTACAGGAAAATAGAAATGTGTTCAGATTTGAAAGCGTAATCATGCTTCCTCCCTTTTGTCTGTTAACTTTACGCAGTCTGGATCTGCAGCCGCTCCTCTGTCAGCGCAGTTTCCTCCCCTTTCCTTCCTTCCTCCCTCCTTCACAACAATTATGCAAAGAATGCAGCTGGCTGCAACAAAGTCCAGGTCTTTATTTCATTCATATAAGGACAAACATCTTGTATCTTAAGCGGATAGACTTATAATAACAAAATTTAGCCAAACCTACAATGTATTTTCATTAAAATCTGTTTTCACTCAGATTTTATTATACTTTATTTGCAGTTACACTAAATTGAAACACCTACTCCAATGAAAATGATTAGTTATTTGTGCTTTAACATGTTCTTGTGGCATTTTTCTGATGATAGACACATAGAAAATTGTGTCTTCATTCAAATCATTGTGAATCAGGAGCAGACCAAAAAATGCAGCTTTGAAATAGTTAGTTGTGAGATTGAAAAAAAGGAACCTCCCTGCTCTGCTCCATTCCGATGCATCCACTTGCAGACAAATAGATCCATGTGCGTCTCAGATGGAATCTGGATATAAACTGTACAGCTGGATGTTATTAATACCAATACTATGATATTGCTCATCATTTTTGATGTACTGCTAATTTTACTTTTGGGGTCTGAGGAGCTGTAAGCTAGTGGGAGAGCATGATGGATGCTCAATGGACTCAATGTCAGCAGTTGTTTCAATGGACGAAGCCCATTGAGACGACTATTGTTGTGAATGGGCTATAAAGATAAAATTGAATTGAATTGATGGATGACAGGAAGTGAGAGCAGGCTTGCTCCACCCAAATAGTCCCAATTAAAACCTAGAGGTGATATACTTAAATGCTTTCGGTTACTTCTTTATTGTAAATAAGATACCTGGTTTGAAGGAATTATAAAATATATTTTGCCATTACATCATCAGCGTTTCCGTTGACTATAGCGATGTGATCGCTACGCCGGGCGGCTGTCTGGATGACAGATGGAGGCCACTGCGGGATGAGGAAGCATCCAGCTAGGACCGCCTAAATCTTATGATATTTCACGTGTTATCAATGAGACAATAATGAATAGATCCCCTAGTTTGATTCTTGGTTTTATTTTTCCCCTCTTGAATTAATGAGGGTCACAGAGACACGGAATTATCAGCTTTAGCGGCAGGACGGAGAGCATACCAGGATGTGAATGAACCCAGACATGGAGACGTGATTACCGATGCTTTTGAAGAGCTTTTAAAAATAAATAACTCCAATCTCGTGTCTTCAATGCATTGTAATGAGATATACACAGACAGAAATGTGAAGGTATCCGCCTTTAAATGCAAGCATTGCTCATATCCGTGTTTTTGAATGACTTATCACGTGAATTAATATTTCGTAGGAAAAACATTTTTTCTATCCATGTCAGGTCAGGGGCTCCGTAGACATCAGTATGTCGCTCTGCAGAAACTCTTAGACTACAACTTTTTTTTAGCCAATTAGCCAAGATAGGCTAAAAACTGAGTAATCCTAATAAAAAGACCATTGGGAACGCTTAGAGTGGGACTTTAACTCGCTCCAACAAATAGCCACTATAGATGTGCAGACGAATATTTATATCCAACGTAATAATACGCCCACATCATTTTGTGTAAATGCTGTTTACTTATATAACGCTTTTCTAGCTTCTTGAAGGCCAAAAGCGCTTTACAGTCACAGTCCCATTCATCTGTGCACACATGCATTCACATACTGGTGCCAACCTGTAACCAACAGGAGCAACATGAGGTTCAGTGCCTTGCCCAAAGGCATTTTGGCACATTGTTAGACAAGGCAGGAACCAAGCCTGTGATATTCCTGTCAATGGTTGACCACTCCACTGCAGTCGTTTGTTTGTTTTTTTTATCTTATTTCAGTGGTTTAAATCATTACAATCACCTGCTCAGTTTGCAAACTTGTCTAAACTTTTTAAAGAGGGGCCATGAATGCATCTAAAAGTGGAGACATTATAAATTCTGAGACATCATTAAAATGTTCAAAATGATCAACCTGCTCACACCGGGCAGTGTTTACAGTGACCACTGGGTCCGGTTTGGAAATCAGAGCAACAACAGCCGCTGTGCTGTGTCATTAAAGAGCTGAAATGACACGGCGGGAAAAACCGCCTCTAATAACAGCCTGGTACTGGATCACAAACAGATTTAGAGATGGGTTTGTTGCAAAAGAATCCCAAAAATAAAACATACTTTTGTTTTCTTTTTTTGTTTATTTTTCTCATATAAAATAATGCCAAATTTGACTTTAAAGCCGATAATGATCTCTGCTGATTTTTTTTTTTTATGATTTCAAAGTAAAACCAAAAAAATGATTAAATATTTCAAATGTCTTTGTGCAAAGATGCTGCAGTGAAATCATTCAGCTGCAGCATCTATGCTAGAACAGAATCAGTCTACCAGGCCTGTCTGTGGTTTCACCACATTTACAGAGTCAGCACTTTCTGCCCTGTACATTGCTGAAATCCATTTCCTCTGAGTTTTTTAGATGGAAAAATAAACTCTAGCCTTCCATTTTTTTGTCTCTTCTTACTTTTGGCTTCTCTAAATCATGTCAGTCTCTTAAGGGGGAATTTTGGCAAAAAAACGTTTTTCCAAATGTCCTCATGTGTGCTCAGCATTCTTCTTAATTTTGTGGAATTAGGAGTCAGGCTGGAGGGAAAATTCTGCTGACAGAAAAACACATCACAGAATCATAATGAGGGATTTCCTGCAGCTGAAGGTCTTTGTCTTCCTTCCCTCTCCTCACCATGGGGCAGGATGTTCCACAGATGTTTGGAATCCTTTTTAACTTCTTTACCCATTTCTCACCGTTTTTGGAGGATTGCTCATATATGCTTTGTTGATGGAACATTTTAAAGGGAAAACAGAGTTGTCCATGCTGCTCTTAATCAAACTAATCTTGGGTTTTAGTGCAGCTCTACGATTAAAACCCCGTTGATTCCTATTTACTTGCACAAATCTTAAATTTCATTTCCACGGTTGTTTACTCTGTCCCTTTTAGAGCACTTGGTGTCCCTCCTCTGCTAAGAAGAGGTCAGGGGTCATTTCCTGTCAAAAAACATGTGCAGCAGAAAGTTCTGGGGCCTCATTTATAAACGTTGCGTACGCACAAAAGAAGGCGTACGCCACTCTCTACGCAATAATTGAGATTTATAAAAAGCAAACTTGACGGGAAAATGTGCGGTCCTTCACGCAAGCTCTGACCCAGGCGTACGCACAAAAACGGGTGAAATGAGAAACGGCGACACCGTCGGCAGATGGTAGAAACACGTGAAAGTGAAAATGACAATACTGCCTCTCATAAATAACATGAAGACTTCACAAAGCAAGTCTTACAATTAACAGCCTACACCAACACCCGTTTGATCGATCAGCAGTGAAACAAACAAAAAAATCAAATGAAAATTATAACAGAAATTCAAATGAACACTTATGTGCAGAAATAATATGAAATATGTTCTGCAATATTGGCATATTGTGCAATTCATCCTCATAAATAATATAGTTAACAGAACGAAATAATGTACAAAACTGATATTCTCGTTAATGTGTCCGTCTGGCGGAGCAGATATAGGTGCAATTAGACAGACAGACAGACGGACATATTAATTGTCCACTGGGGAAAGTTGTTTTCATAGTAAAACATTTCTTCATAAGCTATGGAATTATGGTATCCATGCATATGCCTTTAGTATGTTTTATTTTTGATAAAACAATGTATGGCGTATGTCTCAACCATTCACAAAGCAACAAGAAATTACATTTGCGCTGAACAATTTCCCATTTCCACGTCGATTATTCCCGACATCTGTAGCTTGTCAGATGTAATTAAATGGAGGGAAATAAAATGCCCCATCACAATGCGTAATGACGCACAATGGCTGATCTTGCGCTCTTAGAAGATGTGGCAAATGGAAGAATTCGGAGTGAACGCATCTTTAGACAGCAAGAAGACTTGCTGGCAAACGAGGACGAGTGGCTTATGAGCCGGTTCCGACTTCCTCGAGCCGTCCTGTTGGACCTCTGCGGGGTTTTGGGGGGGTGTCACCCGGTGCATCTGGCGCGTCGGTGTCCCCCTGCGCCTCAGTCACCACTCCACTAAGGGATTACCCAATTATTGCCGCCAGTCTCTCATCAAGAGGGGTCAGCTCCGGTGTCCCCCCACCCGTGGCAGACACACTCTGGCGATGCAGCGCCAGACGTTTTTTCGCCTCGACTTTGATGTCGGACCATTTCTTT
Organism: Oryzias latipes; assembly: GCF_053564925.1. NCBI lineage: Eukaryota > Metazoa > Chordata > Actinopteri > Beloniformes > Adrianichthyidae > Oryzias > Oryzias latipes. The sequence goes on along the minus strand of NC_136256.1, from coordinate 26,092,421 downwards.
TTTATTTCGGCCACGCTCCAAGGTTGTGAGGCTACAGCATTTACGGCGTCTGCCACCGTTTGCCACTCACGTGCCTTTTTGGCATTAGTAATGCCCACACTGTGCCCTCCAAACAACACTTTTCTCCTCTATTCCACCTCGCCAACGATAACTTCTACTTCACATTGAGTGAAGTTACGTTTTTTTGATTTCCCCTCTGTGTTTGCCATGATTTCGCAATCAATGAATATTCATTTGTGGGCGTTTCACGGACTATTTATGGGCAACTATGGGCGTGTCATGAAGCCGCAAAAGCTGCGCTGCATTTAGAATCGGTTCTGATTTATTAAGGGAAAGATGCGTAGGATGTGCGTGCGCACGGTTTTATAAATCCCAATATTTCTGTGCGTACGCACGTCCTATGTTTCATCCGTACGCCACTTCTGACGCAAATCCTACGCAAAGTTTTATAAATGAGGCCCCTGGTCCTCACTTTTAAGTCCCTGGTATAGGTACAGCATCTTCTTACCTGATCAGTCTGCTTTTAAGATACTACCACCTAAAGTCCTAACGTTCCACTGACCAGCTTGTGTTAACGGTTCCCAGAACCAAACGTGACGTTCGGGGGGGGGCTGTGCGTTTGCTGTGGTGGCTCCTAAACTATGGAATCAGTTGCACCGGCAATTGGAGAGGCGACGCTCTTGCAGAGTTTTAAAAAGAATTGTTGCTCCATTTTAGCATCAGCCTAGCCCTGGTTTGAATCTATTGCTTTTATGCTTTTTATTTTTTGTATTTATGTCTCTACGATGCTAAATTTGGTTTTATGCTTTGAATTGTTTTAAGTTTTGTTCTCCATGTGTACAGAACTTTGGGCCTCCTTGGCTGGTGGTGGAAGGTGCTTTATAAATAAATAAATGATGATGAGGATGATGAAGATGAACGTTATTCCATAGGATTATAGTCAAACCTGCATAACCAGTGGATTCTTTATCAGAGGTGCCATCACTGTATTCAGGTTGTTTGGGGTCATCTCAGGTATGGGGAGTGTCCAACTTTGCTCCTTCAAAGATTCTTGATTTGTAGTTATCCCTGTACTGCCTCCAGCTGATCACCTGGATCAGGTATTTTCCACTGAGTGGACTTTAGGAGACGTTGCACAAACCAGCCTCAATGCCCACAGCACAGAGGTGGAGCAATGTCAGCAACTTCAAATTCCTCTGTGTACCTATCACTGAGGTTTTGTCGTAAAGAAAGCCCGACAAAGACTCTGCTTCCTGAAAAAGCTGAAGAGGTTCTGTATGAACACTGACATCATTAGGAACTTCTGCAGAAGCACCATCGAGGGCCTTCCAGCGAGCTGAATCACAACCAAAGAACCACAAAGGAATTATTCCAAGATCCAATTAGAAGAAGCTGGTGATTTATGAGCAGAGGTAAACAATCCTGCCCAAGCGAGGATGATGGTCTGCGGTGAAATGTGCAGGAATGAAGTTTGGTATTAAATTTGTATATTTGCTAAATAGACGATGAAGCTCAAAGCTGATGTTCTCTCAGTAAGTGGTTCCAGAATTTCAGAAGAAATGATCTGCTAGTGTGGGAAATGTCAACTTTAAACTTGGGCTGACGTTATTTATTACAATAAATTTATAGACAAAAAAATATTTAACCTTAAAAATATTACTTCATTACAGTTATTGGAAACACCCTAAGAAAGATCCAAATTCAAGTTTCTTTTTTTTGTTTTTGTTTATCAAAGTTCAGACCATAAGTTTAGGTTCTCCTCTCAAGCCAAGTTCTTCAGACTTATAAATTATTGCCTATAAATTAAATGGCAAGGAAAAGCTTCTGCAGAAACGAGCGGGGATGGACACATCTGTGACCGAACAGAGAACATCTGCGTTTGTGGAAGCAGGCGTTCCCGTTAAAAAGAAGTGACACAGCTTTACCAGGACGAAAGCCTTCTGAGCCATAACTCCATCATCATCCTCAGCAGCAGACAATACCCAGAGAAGGGTGTATGGACTGAGGTGAAAGGGGGTTAGCCAACTCTTTAAGAGGCTCCATAATGGACTGGAATTGTCTTTGGTGAGCATCTGTTGGACTCCATGTTTTATGGCCTTGTCCTTATTGTGTCTCCAGTCAAGCTTGGAAAATGGAGACCTGATGAGCCGAGGCAGACTGAAGGTCTGCGCCTCTCACTTTCTCTGAATGGAAACACAAATTTTCCGCAAAAGTTGTAAATTTTAAACAAAAACTTGCTGCATTTGGAGATTTCTGTTCCTGGCATTGGATCAAATGAAGAGTGTAAAAACTTCATGATGATTTTCTGTTGCAGCAATGAAACTCGTGACAATTTTAACACAAATAACTGCACTGCAAAAAAAGTCTTTTTTATTATTTTTATGAAAATGGATTATTAAAAATGTAAACTCCACATAAAAGTTCATTTTTAAAGTTAATCTTGGAGAAAATTTCAAAAACGAGCAAGGATTACATGTGTGAAATTGACATTTTCATCGTTTTTCTTACAATTTGTGAATGAAAATGACTGAACTCTGCAAACGTTTGTATCCCTGAACCTCTAACTGTAGAAGATCTCTAGTGATTTACCAAAAAAGAAGGAAATTGAGATGCAACAAAGTTTTTGAGTAGAAAATTAAAAATCCAATCATTTCAAAGTAACGGAAGTGTATTGCATTCAACTTAAGACAATCAGTTTTTAATGGGTGATCTTTGTTCAAATGTTTTCTGTGATTTTTGTTCAAATATTTTTTTTTACGAACATGACACACTTCCATAAAATTAAGTAAATCACATTAAAAATAATCTCAGTTGGGTCTGTTTCAATGTATTTTTAAAATATTTTTCATTTTAAGGCAAAAAACTTCAGGAAATTTGAGCACTTAAACTCAATATTTTCATATTTTATGCTTTTTGAGTTAGTTTTTTTAACTCACGTTCCAGTCTTGGTGAACGTAACTCATAAAATAATAATGAAGGACTCAACTACTTTGGTTTATGGGACTGACTTAGGCAATTACACCTTATGAGTACAACTTGAATTTTCACATTTTAATGACCAAAAATGCTTTTTCATCCCAAAGAAATTTATGTTATTTTTCTATAGTGCAGTGTTCCGCCTCCAAATTACAGAGGACCTATAGAGAAAAAGAATAATCCATTTATGGAAAGTAGGAAAATCGTCTATCAAACATTTTATGACTTAAAACTAATGTTCAAGAATCTCTGGATAAAGTTTCAGGTTAAATGCCCCAAACTGCATCAAGATTTTGCTTCTAGTGGTTTTTTTCACCAGTCATTTTCATATTGTGTCCTCCCATTATTTGCTTGCACACAGTGACGAACGTTTCATTTACTAAAAAGTGAGAGGCCTTCATCGGTTTGAAACCTGAGGCTCCATCAATCTGAGATTCTGTGAACGGCAGAGGGCCTAGCAGCCAGTTTCCGCTCAGCACAGTCAGAAAACGGGATTCGTTCCACACTTCCAACAAACACTGATAATGGAAACAAACTGTGGATCCATCTGCGGGCTTGTCTGCATTAATGCTGCTGCATCGTCACGCCTCTCAGCTTTCTTAGCTCTGTGCAAAGCAACAACAGGTGCTTCACAGTCACACATGCTTCCCATTAAACTGGCAAGAGAGGATAATAGCAGCTGCCGAACGATTTCTGGATCTGATGTCAATTCGACTGTACAGGGCTGACTAACTACATCAACATCATCATATTTTGAATTTTCATCTTCTTCGTTTGACATTTGAAAACATGTTTGCCTTTTCAGATGGGATTTCACATCAAGCAAGCGTGCTTGAACTGAGAGTTTATTTATCCGATCTGATAACTGTAAGAAGCCGCCGTCACGAGCGTTCAAGAAATGCTGCTTCATTTTTCTCATTTCAGAATAAAGTCTAAGATTTCCTTCAAAAAAAGTACAAATTTACTTAGACTACTTAAACTAAACCATGTTTGCTCATAAACAAGTGTTTGCTGGTCAACGATTCTGCAAGTTGGTCCACTTAAAGACCCGTTCTGATGAAAAATTGTGGTGTTTTTCAACAGTTTTTGTGGCAGTTTTTTCATATATAAAGATAATTAGGATTTAAATTTAGCTTCTGAGTACTTTTTCCCCACAAATTGTTGTGAATCAAGAGTAGACAAGCAAATGCGTTTCCTATCGCTCTAAGCAATAGGAAGGGGCGGGGTGTGAGGTGGGTCCGCCCACAGCCAATGAACACCTGTCGTCTCTGCAGAAACTATGTCATAGAAAACGACCAGGGTTAGGATGAAAAGTATTGAGGTGAACTTTTGTTATATTTTCTTCTCCAATATATACATCAATTCTTAAAAAAATAAAATCAAAAAATGTTGTTTCCTGGATTGTTCATACTATTTTTTTTCTTTTATTTTTTTTACCATTGCCTTTAAAACAACCTATACATTCATTAAGAAGTATTTTCATGGTTGCATAAAACTAAAAATGGCTAAATGAGAAGGAAGAAAGCTGTTTCTTTTGCTTTTAGCACCACAGTGATTCTTTAATGTTGAAAACTGAACTTTAACTGGTTATTTGTCCAACTCTCCTGCTGTACATACCAGCGGCTTGCACCAAGAAACCCAACCACAGGGTGCATGAGGGGCCTTCAGCAACCACACCATCCACTAATTGACCCTTAGGGCCATCCTGAGGTACCAGCAAACTCCATAACCTCTCTGTGTATGCCTTGTTTTGTTTTCGTAGCCTTGTGGGTTGTGTCCCAAAAGTTTCACCTTAAACTCCTGCAGTTTTTTCAGGGTCAGCCATGCTTGATGTTCACAGGAAGTTGAAGCCTTTTTTATTTTATTTTCTGAAGACTCCATGGATTTGTGCAGTAACTCATAAATGAGTGGCATCAGTTCAGCTAAATTCCTCACTAGTGTGGAGATGGATCGGTATATTTATTCTTTATCAACACATGGTGAAAGTCAAGATGACCAGAGGACATGAAATGAAAAACGTGGAGAAGATGAGGACGACGTGGATAACATAAGAATTGAATTCTCCAGAACGACTACGTACTTCTGTAACACACAGCTGCTCAATGAAGTAATGTTTGTACATCTAAAAAGATGTACAAACAAAAGACTTGGAGGTATTTGCAACAAAAAATACTTTTAAAAGGATTTTGATCATGCGTTGCTTTGTAATTTGTGTAAATTTTGTATAGTTTGGAGATTTTTGTAGCATTGGAGGATGTGTTGAATGAACTATTTATGGTCGTATATGAAGTGTTATCATCAAAGGAATAAAAATTAAAATCTCCATTGGTCCACATGGGGGATGGCTCACGTTTTGAGCTTACTTTGCAGTTGACGACACAACAAACTTCTGCAAAAACACAATCTTCTAACCTAACGAAGCTCAAAATGGTAAAAAATATAGGGGCAAATTTGTCTGGGGTGAATTTTCTCCAGTAGTGGGTCACATAAGGCAGAGTGTCTTTTGGAAAAAAGCTATTTCACCTTTTTGTTCCTTGTTGAAGAACTGTCTCCATCTTAGATCCAGGAAAGGTGCACCATTCCTAGTCTCAGGTCCTTACAAATATTTTGTAAAGTATATTTGCAAGCGTAGACCGGGAACCATGCCTGATTATTGGGCCGTTTATATGCAATTCACTACCAATTCATGTGTCAGTTACGTGATTTGAACGGGGTACAAGGCTATACATCTGTGGTACGTGCGTGAAAAGTCTGTTAAACATACGTGGAAAAGTTGTGGAAAGTCACAAATTTGTGCATGCATCTATAGCAAATATTACGGCGTTGGATTCATGTATTAATTACAAATAAACCCCACAAAATACACAGAAAACCGCATAATTATAAAGCGGACCAAAAATTAGAACAAAACCTCCTTCACATTGGCCAAAACCCTTTACAAACATCTGCATACATGATCGAGGAACACACAAAACACTCATGGATCACCAAAGACCGAATTTTCATATGTGAAAAATGCCCAAACTAGTATGTATTGGCTGTGTGACACTGTCTTTAATTTCCTAATTGTGTTTTATTGCATTTAGAAAATAAACAAAAAATGAGAGAAGTCTAAATTTAAATCTCTCAAGTCTAATTTGTAGAAAAAAAATCTAAAAAATAATTTTTAATTTAAAAAACGAAAGGAAAAAAAAAAATCACGATTTTATTTCCGCTGCAGTGCTTCGCCAGAACACCGGGGGGCGCGCTACAACATTCGCATCACCCATGAAGAAAAAACTCCTCAGTGAGGAAAATGGCTGACGTAGAGATGGACATAACGTCCAGAAGAATGAATAATGGAAATGAACACGTGTAAGTAATTCAATGGAATATGCTCCAACATGATCGCAGAACGGTGACAAAGCTCACCGGAACCGAATCCGGACCGGAACCAAATAGTCCGGCGAAACTGTTGGTTGTGAAAGCTCGGCCCAGCTAAATGACATGCTGACGTTCGGCTAACCGGCTAATACGCGTTAGCGGTGCTAACTTAAAAGTTTTTTTAAATACGGAGGACACAGAAGTAGATTTTAAATCGTATCCACGTTTTATCACAGTTAAAATATCCAGATTTTATATAATATAGTTGTGAGATTGTCGCTTTGTAAGTTCTTGCAGACGGTGTAGCTTGAAGGTTTGCTAACGACGGCTAGCATGTTTTTAGGTTAATATTTCCTAATGCCAAACAAGTAAAATGTACTTGGCGAGTAGTTTTCCTGTAGATATAAATTCTTCTTTGCAAACCCGAGTAATTATATTTCCCTATTTCATTTCGTGATTATTTTTTAACGTTACGTAATCGCTCTTTTAAACATTAAACTAGCAAGATGCTGCGATCAGGTGAAAAATAACCGAATTCCCGAAGAAGATCTGCGCGCTTCATAAACATACCGGAACCTCGCTTTTTAAAACGGATTGTACCAAATCAAATATGTTTCTCATTTAAGAAAGCATCGTGTGTTTTTACTTGGAGGTAAAAAGCAGCTGGAGCATCAGTTTGATACTAAAGAGCGGATCACCTCCACCATAGTTGTTATATTGGGCTTTGGACGCTGCGGGTCTTGTGTTGTGGCAACTGTTGCCAGGACCATCCGTCCCGGTTCAGGTTGATCTCAGTCTGTCTTCACGCTTTGGGTTGCTGTCAAAACCACTTCCATCCGCTTTAATGGGGTAAAAATCCATGAAAAAGGGCGGATTTCTGTGTTGGTTTTGTGACTAGTCGATCTGGCAAATTAGAATTGTTTGTTTTTTGGTATTCCTTGTTTTAGAGTTGGAATTGGATTTATTTGAAGGTAACTCTAATAAAACATCCTTATTCTTGTCAAATCCAAAGTATGATCTGCTGAGGCCACAATATAGTTGAGATGTTTAATTTGAGTTTTTATAAATCCCTTTACGTCTCAAATATAATGAATTTTTCTATTTAAGTTTTCTAATGTTTTGGTTACAGTTATAGTGAAATCGCAATGGGAATATAGGTATTCAAGATACTGACATACGTTTCTTTTTTAAAATGTAAATTTACAAATGTTTCAAAAATGAATTATTTTCCAAAGAATTTCATCCATTGAAACGAGTCAAACTAAACACGATTCCTTTTATTTTCTATGCACAAATTCTTACATTTTTCTTTATTAAACAGTAAACAAGACCTGGAGAGCCATGAAAGGAGCGGCAATGAAGACAGTGGAGACGTGTCTGAGGAAGAAGAGGAGGAAGAGGTTGGTTTATTATGCAAGACGGTAACATTTTAAATTGGATATTAGTTGGAAACCATAATGTTGTTTTTTCTGTGAAATGTCATTTAATATTTTCGAAAATGTCGAATTTTCTGTCCCATCTGGATTCATAACTGTTTTCTTTTAAATTCAAAAAAGGATCAATGTGACTAAAACATAAAGATATTTTCCTGTTCTAACATATTCCGTGTATTAAAGCCAAGCATTGTAAGATTGTTTATTTATTGTTTATTAAAAAACTGAAATTTTAGTTATTGGTCCTGAAGCCAAGAGGGAGAAACAGTTTCTGAAGCTACAGGAACTTTCCTTAAGTCATTCGGAAGCAGTCAGAAACCTGGGTGTTATTTTTGACTCTAAGCTAACTTTTATCCCCCATATAAAACAGGTGGTTAAAACTGGTTTTTATCATCTCAAAAATCTGGCTAGAGTCCGCCCCCTACTCTCTCTTGCTAATATGGAGATGCTAATGCATGCTTTTATCATGAGTAAAATTGATTACTGTAACGCCCTGCTTGCTGGTCTTCCAAAAACAAATATTAGGAACCTTCAGCTTCTCCAGAATTCTGCTGCACGAGTTCTTACAAAGACCAGGAGGCGGGCTCACATCACCCCAATTTTAAAATCCCTGCATTGGCTCCCCATATGCTTCAGGATTGATTTTAAGATACTTTTAACAGTTTTTAAATGTCTTAACGGTCTTGCGCCTTCTTATTTATCAGATCTTTTAGTAAGATATGAACCCTCGCGGAGCCTGAGATCCTCTGGCACTGGTCTGTTAACCATTCCAACTGTAAAAACTAAAACCTATGGAGAAGCTGCATTTCAGCACTATGGTCCCCGCTTATGGAACAGTCTGCCAGAGGGCCTGAGAGCCGCAGAGAGCATTGATACTTTTAAGAAAAGGCTCAAGACCCATCTTTTTAACCTGGCTTTTAGCTAATTTTTATTTATTATTTATTTATTTTACTACTTTTATTTATTTATTGTTATTTATCTATATGTATTTTCTATTTTTATTTTATTTCTTTATCCATTTTATCTTGTTTTATGAACTTGAACCTGATTTTTAACGTGTTATTTTAATTTACCTTATTTCAATGTTTTATCGTTTTTATCAATATGTTTACTTTTTGATTCTCAATTTTTATTCATTTTTATTTCCGGTGCTTCCTCAGCTGGAACCTCTCCCTCTTGGACGGCTGCTGTTCAGCCGCTGCGGCTCTGGGTGGGGACCTGCATCACCGCTTAGCTGTGGTGGAGCGGTCCCCGCCTGTGATGTTGCATTTGGCCGTCTATGCGGCTGTTCACAGGGGGGGAGGTTCCAATTATTAGCGTTTCCCGCATCATGTTTTTGTGCTCAGCATATGTTTTACAGCCTATTTTTCATTGTCATTTTCCATCAGTTAGAGAGTGGGAGGTGTGAAAGGCGTGGGGGGCTAGGTACGGGGAGGGGGGCCCTATTATTTATTTATTTATTTATTAATGCTTGCTTGTTTTTATATTTTGTTGTTTTAATGTAAAGCACTTTGTGTTATATTTTTATATGAAAAGTGCTTTATAAATAAAGTTTGATTTGATTTGATTTGTCTACAGCTTCAGTGAAATGTTAACAACCTGCTTTTGTGTTTGTAACGACAGGGAACAGCCGAAGCGAACGGCGAGAAGGCAGAGGGATCCAAACATCACAGCGGCAGCGGCAAACACAAGCGGAAGAAACACAAGCATCGCAGCAAGCATAAAAAGCACAAGCATGCGGCGAACGAGGACAAGGAGCGAAAACGCAAGCATCGCCACAAACACCGGAAACACAAGCGCAAAGAGGGCTCGCCTGCCCCAGGCCCCGCCCTCTTTGACCCCTCCAAGAAAGTGGAATCGTCTCCGTCCTCCGGGATTCCCAGTCTGGACGACAGAGCTTTGCTGGAGGACTTGGAGAAGCAGAGGGCCATGATCAAAGCCGAGCTGGACAGCCAGTTGATGGAGGGCAAGGTCCAGTCCGGGATGGGCCTGATCCTCCAGGGCTACAACTCTGGTTCTGAAGAGGATGGAGATGCAAGGATGAGGAACGGGGAGCAGCGTCCAAGGGGCAGCTCAGGGAAACCAATATCTCCCAGGGGCGGCAAAACTGGGAAATCTAGACGGGACTCGACCGAGGCCAGTAAATCCAACGCCAAGCGCCGCAGTCGGAGTAAGTCTGCAGAGAAGTCTGCCAGGGAGTCGAAACCGGACAAGGGGACCAAGAGCTCAAAGGAGGCAGTTGTTAGAGACAGAGGTCGCGGCAGGAGCCGGTCAAAAGACCGGAAGCGGTCAGACAGCAAGGACAGGAAAAAGTCCAACTCCCCCCCGAGCCTCCGAGGCGAGCAGAAGGCCAGTCGCACTGAAAAACGTCCGTCTCCACAGCGAGACGACAAAACCAACCAGGAAAGACCAAGCCGGCGGTCCAGGTCACCCGCACGAGAACGGCCGAGGCGCTCTGATGCCGATAGGGACAAACGGCCGGCCAAGTCCCCGTCCAAGGACACTTCCTTAGGTAAAGAGAACCGCTCGCCGCACAGGCGGGGGCCCCACAGTCCCACCAGGAAACGCAGCGCTTCTCCTCGCCACAGAGACGCCCATCACAAGTTGGCCGGTGCCCCGGAGAAGGCGGCGAAACAGAACCACTCTCCGACCAGAACACGGTCCCCCCCCAGGAGAGGACGCAGCCGCTCCGCGGACGTCAGGAGGAGGGAGGCTGACCGGCAGGAGTCCCCGCCAAGGTCAGTGCCCACTTTGACCTCTGCTCACATGAGCGGGGTGAAGACGATGCTCCTGAGTGGGTGTGGGGGTTCTAAAACGATATTTGATGATGAACGAATGAAACCTTGTGATGAGGATGATGATGAAGGCGGTTTGTCTTCTTCGCTCCAGCAGAAAGCGCTCTCGGGCAGACGTAGGACCAGCCAGGAACAGATCCCGGGACAAGAGTCCCAGGTCGGTCTCCCGACGCCGAGTGAGTCGCTCTCCTCTCAGGAGGAGGTCCCCATCGCCACGGCGACGCTCGCGCTCACCCCCCCGCAGGCGAAGCAGGTCTCCCCTGGGGCACAGGTGATGGCGTCTCGCATGTCGTCCCGCCTCCTTCACGGCGCGTCTCTGGTACTTAATGTCGGCGTGACCTTTGCAGGTCCGGGGAGCGGGACCGGTACGGCAGACTCCGGCAGTACCGACGCTCCACCTCCCGGGATCGGGACAGGAGGAGGAGGAGGCGCAGCAGAGATGAAGACAAGTTTAAAGGGAGCCTCTCGGAGGGGATGAAGCTGGACCAGGAATCCTCAGAGGATGAAGTGTGAGTGAAACAGGAAGAGATGCTTTCTTATCGCTAAGCTTCATATAAAACAGTGAAAAAAGGTAAACCTCATTGAAACTCCAGTTTATTCATGTTTATAAAACCGTTTCTGTAACCCTGTCCTCAGTGGGGGGGGGGGGCTCTGACCATATTGGTGGATAATTTGTTATTGAAATGAGTTCTTCCAAACAAAAACAGTTGTTTAAACAGTTTGGACTCATTTGCAGTCCAACAGCGTTGCTGTAGATTTACAAACGGAGAAATATGATCAACTACATTTGGATTAAAAAGCTCAAAGTGTCTGGAAGTGTTTTTCGTGATCTGGGTCTTAAACGGCAGGAATTTTGGTTTTGCAGGTTGGATGAGTTTGAAAGCGAGGAGATCGATGAAGAAGCTCTCATAGAACAGAGGCGCCAGCAGCGCTTGGCCATCGTCCAGGTCTGCTTACGTCTCGTTTTATTACGTTATCGTTTTATTTTGAAAATCTTTACCGGCATTTTACGTCCCTTAAACGTTTGCTACCTTCCATGAAACAGAAATACAAGGCGGTGAACGAAGAGAGCAACATGGTGTCGGAGCCCAGCAGCCCGCAGAGCAGCACGCGCAGCCGCTCGCCGTCACCCGACGACATTCTGGAGCGCGTGGCCGCCGACGTCAAGGAGTACGAGCGGGAGAATCTCAACACCTTTGAGGCCAACATCAAAGCCAAGCACAACTTGATCGCGCAGGAGAAAGACGGTAATTTCCCTTAAACGCTCCGGGATCTGTTGGTGTGACTGAATGAACCTCGTTACAGTTGGCGTTCCACCTGGATCACTGCCGGGGTCCAGCCGTCTTTACAACTCATTCTGATTCTATGCTTAAATGAGGTATTTCAGTTCAGATACACTTGGTTTGTTTTCTGAAACGATGGAGAAAACAAACTCCTGAAGGAATTTTTTCCATCTGAACAATACGAAACAAGAAAACTGAGATGACGAAACTGTTGCTAAGCAGCAATCCTAGAAAAACAAGTGTCACTCTGCAAGTTTTCTTTCATAGAAAACAACTAAAACTCTAGAAAACCAGAGGATTTTTAGTCTTCGACTTACAGTTTCTCGCAACGGAGCGTAAAATCAACTACAAAATCCCTCATTTCTTCTCATTTTTAAGTATTTTTTTCTTTTTTATTGCTGAGGAAATCAAAACACTTGTAGCTTCGAGTCTCTCAATGACTCTTTGTCTTAAAGAAAACAGCTAAATCTTCTTGTTCCATGCCAATATTTCTTGAAGCTCTTTCAAAATAAAACGTCTCCATTGAAAGAAACGGTTAGAATTTGTCATTTTGAGGACAAAATGAACCTAAATCCAAAAAGTAACGGAGGAAACAATGTTTTCCATCTGGTAGTTAGTTGGAGTCTTTTTAAAAAATAACAAATTATTTCTGTCACTCCTCTTTTGGTTTATGACTAAATAAAAAGGAAAGATGCAAATATGAAGGTGCAGGTCAGACTTTTGTCTCTGTCCTGCCTTCTATTTCCACTTGTAAACGTTGGTTCTGCAGAGGTCAGTTAGGTCAACATCTGTGTGAAATGCACTGAATTTTGTTTCTTTCTGTCATGTGTTCATTCAGTTGCTGGCTTGTAATCCAAAGCCTGGTTGTGTCTGCCCCCTGCAGCATGTTTTGATCTCTGCAGAGTATGTCAATCGAACGCATGTTCCAGATTTACCGCCGTACAGCGCTCCACGCCAGCCCAAGCACTCAGCCGGCGCCGCGGCCGGACCGTCTGCTTTCTGTTGCAGGAGCCAACCCAAAGAAGCCCTCCGCCCCGGACATGTTTACCGAGTCGGATGACCTGTTTGCCGCCGACTTTGATGTGAGTTTCCACTGAAGAGGCCGCCAAGCGTGACGCCGGAAAAATCAAGTCCCGTTTTAACATCTTTTGTGCCGCTTCTGCAGAGCGCCAGGATGAGAGCTGCAGGTCTGGGCAAGGACTTCAAGGAGAACCCCAACCTCAGAGACAATTGGACCGACGCCGAGGGTTACTACCGTGAGTTCTCGCTGCCCCAGAGCTCTGTGATTGAACTGATTGCAGGACACTCGTCCAAAAAGGAGTTCATACACCTGACACTCCTAATGCGGGTTCTAGCCTCACCGCCACGTGAAAGACATGGCTGATGTGGCGAGATCAGGCTTATTTCTTTTAAAGAGCTCCACAAAATAATTCATGACATCATCAGAGATCCTCTCAGTACGGTGAGCGTCACCATCGACCGAACGTCGGCGGCTTTTCAGCGCCACGCCGGTCTCTGTGACCCGGTTTGAAGACCTGCTGTCCTCAAGTTAGTCCGAAAAAGATTCAAATCAGAGGAACTTTTATTGTCTTCATACAAATAAGAACAATAAAAGAATCAATCGGATTGTTCAGGTGGCGAAACCTTTATCGACTTAACATTGAAACTGGGCGTTTCCAATCGTCTTCGCTGTGAACACAGATTGAGCAGCCTTCGCACGGACATGAAAAACCGGGAAACGTTTCTGCCAGGTCCTCGAAAGGTTTGTGGAAAACTAAATCTTCTGTCACACTTTGGAAAAGTCAACAAATGTTGTTACTTTGGAGCCAAAAACGAAAATATTCTAAAATGAGATTGGGATTTAAATTGTGGCAGACGTTCGTGGCATCGGTGATGGGAGTTTACGTTGCCGTAAAGCAGCTTGACTTTCACCGTGAAACACGACCAAATGCCAGGAAATGGCTTTTTGGAGTGGCTTTTCGAGGGGAGGTTGCAAGTGTGGCTACTGAAAGACCCTGAAACGCATTTTGCCCCAGAAACCTGCAAAAGGCAGACTTTGCTCCGAGTCCGTCTGCATCAGCAGCACGAGGGAAGCGGGGCTGGTGACAAACGCTGCAGAAACGCTGCACAAAGCGTTCGCTCAGGGAACCTTTTAATAAAGCAGGGAATGATGGCGTTACTCTGGAAACGCATTGCATTCAATTAAAAAAAAAAAAGGGTTATCCTCCTGAAAAACAAACACACACGGGTGATCTTTGCTCAAATCTTTTCCTGATTTTCGTTCTATTTTTACAAAAGCAAAGAACTGATTCCACCCATTGTTTTCCTGTTTCTCTTTCTTTATTCTAGTATCTTCACCATTTTTTGCTGCTTAACTCCAACAATTTTCATGCTATTTCAACCACTCAAATGTTTAGCTCTTTCAGCTTTTCCCAAATTTTCTTCAAATCCTTGAACTTTTCAAGATATTCCAGGATTTTTGCCTCCATGGAAAAAATCACAGGGAATCCTTGGTGCCTTTCTTTTGTTATTGTGCTGTTTTCACCTTATTTATGGTCAACTTTGATCATTTCTTTCTTTCTTTTATTTTATTTTTTGCCAATTATTACCCTTGAAGTTTCATTTTCATTCAGCAATATAGCATCAACCCTGGACGGATTGACTCGTAACTATGTTAGATCTACAGGAATTGTGAATCCTGGTGTTATGTTTTAGCCTAGACATTTCCCTTTTTAGGATATATTTTCCCACTAATATGACTAGTGAGTCGCTGTCCTCTGTTATTTCCCGTCTTTGACATTAGTTCATAATAGTCACCAGCATTGAAAAACATGCACAATGAATATCATGAAGGAAATGGAACAGATTCAGATCAGATCGCCGTTTGTCGGCGGCAGTGTCACGGTCTTGCTTCCTCCTGAGACCGAATGTTTGAAGGTTGCCGTTAATTAGGGCTGCACGATACGAGGAAAACTCGCGATATGCGATATTGGTGATTAATATTGCGATAACGATATAATTTGCGGTATGTAAACAAACAGCAAAACAACCAAAAACATAATTTCCATTTCACTGCAACAGTTTAAAAACTCTACTCCAAATGACCGTTGTCGACGTAGGAGGCAAACATCAAACATTAAAGGGCTCATCTGATTGATCAACAACGTAAACGGGTCCTTCTGATTGGTTAAATGCATAAAGGGATTTATTTCATTTGTTCAATATTTCAAGCTGCCATGAGATTGTTTTAGCACATTTAAGGTAACCATTTATTGCGATATTCGCCGTCTTTTGCGGTATGCATATTGCACAGCTTAATGTCGCGATAACGATAAATTTGCGGTATATTGTGCAGGCCTACTGTTAATAAAGTTTTTCAAATGGTGGATTCATGTTTATTATATGTAGAAAATTCCATTTTAGTGACTTTATTCATTTTAATTATCCGCCGCACCGTAAACGGTGAAGTTGGCGTCTGATTATTTTACTTCCACTGTGACAGAGATGAAGGGAATCCAGATCACATCTATTGTATAGATGAAGTTTAGACAGCTACAGGTATTTTACAGAGGAAGCAGATTAACTTCACGCTCAAAAGCTCCAAGAAACGGGAGGCAAAAACGTCCGGGCCGGTCCGTGAGCAGATCCGGTCCTAAAGGTTGTTGATCACCTCTCTGTTCAGGAGTGAACATCGGAGAGATTCTGGACAAGCGCTATGACGTGTACGGGTACACGGGTCAGGGCGTCTTCAGCAACGTGGTCAGAGCCCGGGACGCCGCCAGAGCCGGCCAGGACGTGGCGGTCAAGATCATCAGGAACAACGAGCTCATGTGAGTCGCCGCTCTGTT
The DNA here is from genome assembly GCF_053564925.1 of Oryzias latipes. NCBI lineage: Eukaryota > Metazoa > Chordata > Actinopteri > Beloniformes > Adrianichthyidae > Oryzias > Oryzias latipes. The sequence goes on along the minus strand of NC_136256.1, from coordinate 26,076,723 downwards.
CTCTCTGTCCCCTCCATACGTGAAGATGTTCTGTCCAAACGCACCCGGTTCTGGTGTTCAGGCAGAAGACGGGCCTGAAGGAGTTGGAGTTCCTCAAGAAGCTGAACGACGCCGATCCGGACGACAAGTTCCACTGCCTCCGTCTGTTCCGGCACTTCTACCACAAGCAGCACCTGTGTCTGGTGTTTGAGCCTCTGAGGTAAAGACGCGCTCTCCAGCTGGCTCCGCCTCCTCCTCCGCCGTGTTCAGGTGCTGACCGCTCTCCTCCTTGCAGCATGAACCTTCGGGAGGTTCTGAAGAAGTACGGCAAAGACGTGGGGCTCCACATCAAAGCGGTGCGGTCCTACAGCCAGCAGCTGTTCCTGGCGCTCAAGCTGCTGAAGCGCTGCAACATCCTCCACGCTGACATCAAACCCGACAACATCCTGGTACCTTCAGAGCGCCGCCACAGTCAGAAATGTTCCCTCAGGGTTCCCGCTTTGCAGATTTTGTCTTTTGCCTTCCTCAGGTGAACGAGTCAAAAACCATCCTGAAGCTCTGTGATTTTGGCTCCGCCTCTCATGTGGCAGACAATGACATCACGCCGTACCTGGTCAGCAGGTTCTACAGAGCGCCTGAAATCAGTAAGTCCTCCTGTCTGCCACCGTTTGTGTTGATTTGCCGCTGTGCTGACGGCGTCCGCCTCAGTCATAGGAAAGCCTTACGACTACGGCATCGACATGTGGTCCGTGGGCTGCACGCTGTACGAGCTGTACACCGGCAAGATCCTGCTGCCGGGATCCTCCAACAACCACATGCTCAAGCTGGCCATGGACCTCAAGGGCAAAATGCCCAACAAGGTAAGGCTGCGTCCCGCCTGAGGCCTGGAGCACGCCGCCGCCGACAGCTGACGCCACTCTGTGGGTTTCAGATGATCCGGAAAGGCTTCTTCAAAGACCAGCACTTCGACCAGAACCTGAACTTCCTGTACATCGAGGTGGACAAAGTGACAGAAAGGGTGAGGCGTTGTTCCTTCCTCCCGTCTGACGGGAGCCTCTCCTGAAGGTCTAAAACGTTTCTGCTCCGCCCGCAGGAGAAAGTGACGGTGATGAGCACCATCAACCCCACCAAAGACCTGCTGGCAGACCTGATAGGCGGCCAGCGGCTGCCCGAGGACCAGAGGAAGAAGGTGATGCAGCTGAAGGACCTGCTGGAAGGCACGCTGATGCTGGACCCGGCCAAACGCGTCAGCATCAACCAGGCGCTCCAGCACCCCTTCATCCAGGAGAAGATCTGACCCCGAAGGCCAGGCGGGACGGGCGGAGGCCGCACGCCACCGCGTCCTCACCTTTAGTTCTTCCCCCGACTTTCTGTTCCAGGATGGTGTTTTATTGTAAATAGATCATTCAAACCGTAGCCATTCTCAAACATTTTTTGCGACTTCTCGTTGTAAATCTCCCACCGCCCCGCAGAACCAATATGAACTTTTTTTTTTTTAATTTAACTTTGGAGCAAAAAAAAAGAAAAACAATAGCTGTAAATATTTCCCGCCTGCTGCATTAACGATCCAGCGGCAGGCGGGCGGCTGGATACTTTTTCCAGGTTGCAGACGTCGTTTTTCTGGAACAACCTAACGGTGAGGCGATGCATGCTCTTGAATGTGCTGCAGGCGTGGGTCCGTTTCATCGTGTCACCCCTCCCCTCACTGTTGTCCCCTCAGGCCCACTTGAAGGAATTGATATTTTGCATTTATTTGGTCCATCTTTCTCTTTTTTTTCCAAAGCAAAAGTCTTTGTTTTATCTCTTTTAAAAGTCCGTTCCCTCCCTCCCTGCAGCGCTTCGGCCCGGTCCCGGCTCCGAAAGGCTCTCACATTCAAGTGCCTCCTGTTTGAGCCTCGTGTGAAACACCAAACCGAAGAAGCCTCCGCTGTAACCCCCCCTCACCCCGCCCCGAATGTTGTATATAGTCCGTAGTTCCTGTCCTTTTTATGTACGCTCATTTGGTTTCTTTTCATTACGTGGTTATCTTGTGATTTCAATAAAGAGTAGTCGTGGAAACGCTACTGAAAGAGCTGCTTCAGTACGACGGCTTGTTTTCTAGTAATAAAATGCTTCATGTACAAACTCCCACCGTACTTGATTCAAACGCTGGAACACGGCGTCCCTTCTGCCGCCACCGCCACATTCAGGGCCAGAAATGGTCTCTGAACTTTGCAGAGGACTGCTGATTTTCAAAGGACTCCTGCTTCTTTGACGCCACGGCACTTCTCTCAAAGCACCGAACAGACGCAGGAACTCGCCAAGAAAGCATCTAATGGGCTCTTCTGATTGAAGCTGCAGAAGGGCGTAGTGTGGGGGTTGTGATCCTAATGCACATCGACAATGATGGGGCTGCATTTGACATGAAGATGTGACCAAACAAATCAGTCATTCAAAGCACATTTGGCCTGCACTTCCTTTATGTGACCAGAAGAGGGCGGCAGATACCACACATTTTTAAGCAGCCGTTTAAAACTGGGTGGTTCTGAGAAAACTGCAAAATTCCCTTCATGTAATTTTCCTAAATAAAGAAATAAATAGAATTCTTACATGTAGATGTTTGACTTTTTTTTTTTAGTGCTCTATTAAAAATATGTTCCTGGACAAATGTTCGATCTATTTTAAATCGTGCCCAGTGGTCTTTTACTTAAGATTGTGCCGTTTTTACCCAAAGTTTAAAAACCTGTCGATTATTAGGGCATAGTTTCAGCAGAGCGGCAGTATTTATTCACCCTCCCCGCTGCCGAGAGCTCTCTGTTTACGGGATTTTTCGCTAACCTATCCTTCAGGTGAAGCAAAAACAACGAGCCATACTGGAGCGATCCGCTTCTGATCCAGATCCTGATCCAGAGGAGGAAAACCAAGACGGGCACTGAGAGCAGGAAACATGACCCCCGCCCAGCGTGGGTTTTTTTCCGTCACCAATACGGTCTTTTTCAAACGGCTGCTCCTGATTCACAGCGATTGGAAAAAAAGAAGTTCCTCCATCATGAGACCCCCCCCCCCCAAACATGTTAAAAAACACCTTTTTCATCAACCAAAAATAAAGAGAAGAGACTTCCAATATGATTTCATTTTTTTCTTTTTTTTTATTAAAACCATACAAACATTTGTCAGTTATAAAAGAGCGAGCAGCTCTTCTTGTGGGGCTGGGGGTGCAGCAGTGGGGGCTTGGAGCTCCCATCTGCCTGGCCTGCACCCCGGGCCTGGGAAACCCTGCTTTCAAAGTCCCAGGATACTTCCACATTTCCTTTCCTAAACCTACAGGAGGGAGTAAGTACTGTATTTACATTTTTATATATATATTTATATATAAAAGCACAATAAATGTGAAAAAAGTAGAATGCATTTCGCAAATCTTTTCTGATATTCCTTTTTCATATATAAATTTTCCGTTTTTATCTTTTTTTCGGGTTTCAGGTGACACTTTACACGGTTGGTTGTCTTTGTTATTCACAATGGAAGATTGGCAGTGATCATCTCTCTGTACCAACTGGCAGATATGTTCAAGGCACGAACCTTTGTTCAAAGGAAATGGTTTCTACTTCTTTGAAAAACAAAAAAACGTCACACGGCTACAAAAACGACAAAAGTACCAAAGAGCACAAAATGTTCTCCTGACGATGAAAAAACAAAACCAAAAAAATACAGGTAAACTACTCGGTGTTCTGTGTGCAGTCGCAGAAGACCGCAAGGCAATGCTAACACTGTCCACGACGTCGCTGCAATACTCCACGGCAGTACACATTCGCAATTTGAAGAGCTTTGAACAGGTGATTTCCTATCGAACACAACACAGACGCCGACGGCACTTCCGTGTGCCGCTCGCCTCCTGTGTTGTTGGTCATGGAGACGGATAAAAGTATCAAAAGCACCAGACGTCCGTCTACACGTCAGCTTCCGAAATCTAACGTCCCAACATCTGAGCACGAAGGACAGAAAAGCAGCTATACACAGTGGTGGTACCGTACCAGACTCAACGAAACCATTTAGATACCAAGCAGAGGACAGGAAACGGGGAGTGGGGCCCATTTTCATTGGGACGAAAACACCACGGAAACATTTACAGCTTCACAGAAGTGAACAGAATGACAGAAATGTATATATAAACCTACTGTTTTATATATACTTGTCTCCTCGGCCCCTCGGTCAGGAAAAGATTGTTGGCGTGAGTACATGCACGTTTACGGGTCAGAACAGCAACGATACACAGAATACTGTTTCACAGAGGGGTTGCTGCTTCACGTCACGTCGTTATCGTACAAAAAAGGAGTTATTCAACTGTACATGTTTCCCAAACGTCCTCAGTCTGCACAAAATACAAAGGCTGCGTTCGGCTAAACACTTTATCATAAAAAAATGTTGTTATTGTTTTAAATCTTCACATGCACCAAAGCTGGTTTCCTCCATTTTCCTTTTTGTTTCCTATTGGGCGGGGAGAAGCCAGAGGGGAGGAGCTACTGCATGACGGCCAGGAACTTGCTCTCCTCGGCGAGGCTGGTGAGGAGGGAACTCATGTCGCCGATGGCCATGTTTAGGCCGGGGGCCACACTGAGGAGGGGAGCCGACGCCCGAGGAGTGGTGAGGCGCGACGACGTCCTGGAGAGGCCTTGAAACATGGAGGGGCTCAGCACCCCCGAGACCAGACTGTTCTGGTCGTACCCGTCCTCCAGCATGGCCACCAGGTCCAGGTTTGCCCCCTCGTCTAAAGCGCTGAGAACATGGCCGTCCACGGTGCTGGTCACTTGGTCTGTTCCGGGTGAAGGAAGCGCCCCTGAGCTCTCCATGGCGCCACAAAATCCTCCAGACTCAGCAATGGAGTCCAGCAAGCTCTGCTCCTCCAGAACCGGGATTGGGGAGGCCTTGCAATCGGGGAGGCAGTCTGCAAAGTTCTCCTCCAGGTATCCGTGGTCTGAGTTCTCCAGTTTCAGCCCAGAAACCTGACACGCAAGAAAGCACTGGTCGGCGCCTCCCTGCACCTGAAGCTGGCTGAAGCCCGGCTGAATTTCGCCGGAACCGTCAGGACCGTGGTACTGCTGGGGCCTCCCCAAGTTTCTAGAACTATTGCCGGGTGGATGGGGGGCAAACGGCAGCCTGTTGTGACAAGAAGCGTTGCCTTGGGGGATGCTGTTCATGGGGGCCCTGCTGAGGATCAGGTTGTTTCCAACCTGCCAGGAGGTGTTGGCGTTCTGCTTCTGAGGCGGTTTCAGGACCTGGGGAGGAGGCCCGCCGGTGACCTGCAGGAAGCTGGACCTCCCAAAGGGGTTAGAAGTGTTGCCGGCAGCACCTCTCATCTCCATGCAGGGGCTGGGGGGCGTCTCCAGCTTGACTGCGGGGTTGATGCCGCAGGCGTCTGAAGGTCGATCCGCCTGGACGTAACTGTTCTGGAAACCCGCCAATCCCGGCTGCTGCACCACCATGTTCCCAAACCGGCCAAAGGGCGCAGAAGGGGATCCGTGCTCTGTACTGGGCCACCTTCCACACTGTGGGAGGGGGTTTCTCTCCCTCTGAGGCGATCGGTCAGCACTTCCTGAACTCACTTCATTCCACTGGATGGGGAGCTTCCCAGGGCTCTTCCTCTCAGTCGATCCTTGGAGGTTCTGAGATCCGGGGAAGGCCCCGCCCATCCCTGAGTGTTGGCCCGCCTCCCTGACCGCATGGTCTCCGTTGTGATTGTAGGAAACGTTGTCCATCTGAGCCTGGGAATGAAGATACTGCACCAGGTCGTCGGGCAGCATGTCTTCATCGTCCAGCAGGAGGCCCGCCCCCCCCTCGCCCTCCATGGCCAGAGCTTCCAAAGCGGCGTGCTCAGCGATGCTGGACGTGTAGTCCTGCAGGCCCAACTCAAAGAAAGCGTCTGAGCGCGTGTGCTTCTGCAGGCCGAAGTTACGAGGCTCAGAGTGGTGAGCCAGGGGGGGCAGGGGGTGGAGGTTGTTCAGGCTGTTGAAGCGTTGCACCGGGGGCAAACTGCACGCTTCAGGAGCCTGCGTCTTGACCGGGTCGCTGGCCCTCCGATTGCCGTTCAGGGGTCCCTCACCCGGGTACAGGACCCTCCTCCTGTAGCCGGCGTGACCCACGCAGCCGCTGTTGGTGCCATCCCCACAGGGGGGCAGCCTCACTGGAGGGGGCAAACAGCGGTTGTTGCCCCCTTCGTCCATCATAGCCATGCGAGACTTCAGACTCATGTGCTCCATGTTGGGCAGTGGGGTGGGAGGGGGGCCACCGGTGGCAGCTGCGTACTTGGCCTTTAGGTGGTAGTGCTGAGCGGGTGTCAAACTGAGCATCCCCCGCGACCCCCCTCCGACACCCACTCCCCCGAGGCAACTCCCACCTGAGAGGAGGCCCCCACCACCTCCCCCCGCCCCGCCTCCGTGCTGGCTGGCCTCGCTGGAGCGGCGGGAGGCGTCCGTGGAGATGGGGTCGTAGGAGTCGGTGGAGCTGAGGTTGTGGAGGCGGCGGTGGTGCGCGGCCGCCGCGTTGCCCTCGCTCTGGGACGCCTGGCTGGAACGGCGGCTGGAGAAGCACGGCGAGATGCCCGAGGAGCGGCGGCTGCTGCTCAGGTAGGCGGAGCTGGTGCCGCTGCCGCTGCTGTCGCGCCGGTCTCGGAGCAAACCCAGCACCGTCAGCTCCGTGCTCCCCAGGTCGGCGTGAGCGGAGGGCTGAGGAGCAGACACCCCCCACTGCCTGCCCAGACAGGATCCTGGAGAGAAAAACAGAACCTCTTTAAATGACCAGCAGAACCGAGGAGCTTTCCACGCCGCTCTGTGGTGGGTTTGACAAATTAAGTGATCTAAACAAAAACACAAATTCTTACATTAAAAATAAACCTAAAGCCGTTTTTTTTGTTTTGTTTTTTTGACAAAAAAAGGATCTTAAAGGCAAAATGATTTATGGATTTGGTGAAATATGATTAGTTTTTAAACCATTATAATTCACGAAACAATCCCCAAAGTAAATGATTTTGACGGGCGGCATACTGGCGCAGTGGTTCACACCCTCGCCAGGTGGTGTGGAGTGTCCATGCTGTCCTCCCACAGCCCAAAAACCCCAAAACATGCTTCATACTGATGGTTTTAGGAATGCTAAGCTTACCTTTTCCCAAGATGTTCAGCACTGCAGAACCCTTGGGGGGCGGCGTGGGGGACAGGGGCCCCAGTCTGGGCAGTGCTCCATTCACCTGCTTCAGCCTCTCCATCTTCATGTGTTCCATCCAGCGCAGCGGGCGGCCGATGCTCCGCCTGGCCTGCAGGGTCATCATGGCCGCAGTCGCTGTGGAGACCGTGGAGTCCATGATGGGGGCTGGCTCACCCTCCGCCTCCTCTTCGTTGCCCTCCGCCCGCTCGTCCTCCTCCAGCCCCTCCCCTGGCGAGCGTCCAGCGCTCACAGCAAGCTGGACTCCACCGCTGGGATCGGCGCTGACGGGGGACTGGTCACTGCTGCATGTAGACTGACTGCCAGGGCTTGGCTGAGACGTCTGGGCGGCAGACAAACACCGGTCAGGGTTGAAGCAAAGGGCGGGGCAGACGGCACAGACAATGAAACGATGACAACCAGAGGATCCAAACACATCTCCAACTCCCTGTAGTCCGTAAAGACCAACTCCATCAACATCTATTTTCAAAGCGTTCCCAGTTGTTTTTTAATTATGATTATTTTCAGCCAAAATCTAAAAATCTATCGTTTTCTAGGACATTTGTTTCTGCAGAGCGCCAGGATTTCATTAGAAATTCGCCTCTATGGGCAAAACCATTGGCGAGAAGCAATCCTGCCCCTTAACCCTTATTGCTGCTGAGAGCTTTCTGTCTACAAGCGCTCCCACTAGCTTAGTTTATCGGTGAATCAAAAATATTGGAGCTATCCAGCTGTACAATTTGGATCCAGATTCCGGTCATGGATCTATTTGTCTGCAAGGGAAAGCATCGGAATGGAGCAGAGCAGGGAGCGTGTGGCCCCGCCCCACTTATTTTCTACGTCACAAATACGATCTTTCTTTTTCTGCTCCTGGTTCACAACAATTTGAATAAAGGAATACTAAGGAATGCAATTTTAATCTGAATTTTCTTCATAAATGTCCTCCATCATGAGAAAAATGCAACAGGAGCATTTTATCCAGCGGATCCCTTTAGGAATAGGAACTGCATTGAAAATGTGGCCTAAATCCACCTTTTTTCTTTACTGGCTCCCTGATTATCAATGCACCTTTTAAGTTTCATTTTAAAGTTTTGCTTGTGTTAAAACTTCACTTTGTATGTACAGGTCAGTTGTAGTAATCCATAAATGGACTGGGTTTTTTTTTTGGCTTTTAGGGGAGAATAAAATGAGTAATTTGGTGCCAAATTTCTAAAATGGTTAAAACTTGGACTTCAGATAGCTTCAGATTGGAGAAAAGCATCATCTGTGGCATTCAATCCCCAGGAGATGACACGATAAGAAAGTCTTTTTTATGGAAACGGAGAATGAGAGACACAACAAGAACAGCGTGGTCGTGTTTAGGTGGGATGAGAAAGTCCAACGTGGCGTGAGGCGATGAGGACAAATTAGACATGAAGGGAATATTTAGCAAACATATATGGTTCCTATCTCACCTGATTACCCACTGTCCTTAGAAAGGGACGGAGAGAAATGCCGAAGCATCGGATAAAGGAGAAGATGAGCTCGTTAGAAGTGTTAAACGTGCAAGGAGACCATTTAAACGTGCATGCTTATTAGTCAGACAGTTCAGCAGTAAGAATGTCAGCAACGTTCAAAGAAAGCAGCAGAAGTGGAGTTAAAGCCCCGCCCCCCCGAATGAGTCTCACCATGGGCTTCTCTGTCTTTATGGACTTGACCTGCAGACATTCGTCCTGCTTGGAGGTAGCGTGGTTGTACTCCCTTTGGTCCGCGTACCCACCCAGGGGCAGCTGCCCCGGTGAGCGACCCTGGCTGTTGCCCCCAGGCTCCCTGGGCTGGGGTGGGGGGCGGGGGTAATCCCCACGCTGCTTCTTGGTGACGTGCGCCTCGGGTCCGTGCACCGTCTTCACGTGCTTGCGTAAGGAGCTGGGGTCCGTGTAGCGTTTGGTGCAGCCGGGGATCTTGCAGACGTACGGTTTCTGAAGGGGGAGGAGGGCAGAAGTCGGTTAAAAACCACAACGCCAGGCGCGCCCGGCTGAGCTGAAGGGGAGCTCGCTGTACCTCGTTGGAGTGTGTGCGGTTCTGGTGTTTTGCTCGGTCGGAGGCGTTGGAAAACGCCTTGTTGCAGCCCTCGTGTTCGCACACATACGGTTTCTCTCCAGTGTGGGAACGCAGGTGAGTTTTCAGGTTTTCCAGACGGGAGTAGGCCTTGGTGCAGCCTTCAAACTGCAGGAGGGAACGGAAAACTTCCATCACTGCATTCCAAAAGCCGAGTTTTGGTCCGAAAACCTGCAGATCCTCACCGTGCACTTGTGGGGCTTTTCCCCGGTGTGTCTACGCATGTGGACCACCAGCATGTACTGGGCCTTGAAGGGCTTCTGCTCTCGAGAGCATTCCTCCCAGCGACACACAAACTCTTTCTTCTCCCCGTGGATGTGGTCATTGTTGATGTGCTGAAACAGAGGAACACACTGATCAATTCACTGTCACGGTTTTAGGTTTTTCTGCTGTTCCAGTTGTTTTTTGTTCTGTGATGTTTTGAGTTTAACTTCCTGTTTAATTTTGTAGGGTTTCCTGTTTCGCTGTTGTAGTGAGTTTTACTTTGGTTAGCCTGCTTAGCAGTGGTTTTTGGTTTGTTATTAAAAGCCCTTGTTCCTGGAACTCCTGCCTCCTCTCCTCTCTGCGCCTGGGTGCTTCAATCTTCCCACGTAACATTCACAGGCTCAGGATAGAGGGTTCAACCCGGAAGTAACCTGCTGATTACTAAAATGCATTGAAGTGTCTGGATTGAAATCATTTCAACCAAAATGAATTATAAACATCTCTCCAAAATGAAAAATTGAAATAATTTTTTTCTGTAACCAGATATTTTTTTAACTGAATTTTACTCGTCTTCGTGCTGGAAGGTGAAGGTGTCCCGTCTCAAACAGGTTTTATTTCCTTCTGGTAGATTAAAGTCCGAATTCTTTTTTTTTCCCCTCAAGGGATACATATCATGCACCTGATTGGGTGACGGTGAAAGGCGGCTGATTGGTTGATTCATGGAAAAGGAAAAAAGAACTCATAACTTGGGTTTTGTCCTTGTAGATTAATGCTCGTCTGACGTTTCTAACAAGTACAAAATCTTTTTACAGACGGACAGTTTCCTTCCTACGGATACGAAACATTTTTTTACGAAAAGAACAAACAACAATTTTGCAACAAATCTAGCTTCATAGTGCTCCTCTGCTGAAAAAGCAGGAGAGAGAAAAAGAGGGGACAGAAATGAAGAGGATGGGGGTTTTCAGGCATTTTATCTGAGCTCCCGTCTTTTTCTCTACATGTTTATTTACTGAAAAACTTCCAAAAAATGGATGTTTCAGGGAAATGAAGAGAGCCTGGGGTGTAGAGTCAACATCATGGCATCTGAAATGCTCTTCGAGGGCAGTTTAAACCCAGAAAGATGCACAATATCCTGAGCGGGATCAAGCCGTCATTATGACTTTCCCCCGCAGCAGAACGGCCTTCGTGACCTCTGGGGTGACCACGGTGGGTCGGGTGGAGAAGGAGGAGATAAAGCCGGACTTGAACTCTCTTAGATTTTATGAGGAATGTGTTCTGTGTGAGCGGTTCTTCCCCACAGGGTGACTTCCCCCGGCAGGCGTGACCTTAACATCCAGCAGGCCTTAACCTCCCGTTCCAGCTGACAGATGAGTTGGGGAGGAACAGCGGTGTGAAAGTAAATTGACGTTAATCTATCAGCAAACAACCGCCACCAGTCTCGCGCGACATTTTTCGTATTTTAACGCGACAAAACTCATTCTGGGACCATGATTAGGGACCACAGACGGCCAGGAACTTCCTGGAGATCGATCTGCTCCGGAGCATCATCAAAGCCTCGGAAAGTGCGGCTCTTCCTTCCTCTCCCCTCTGTGAGGGAATCTCTGCCGCGAGCGATCCGTCTGCTGTGACCGGCGCTCAATAACTCCTGGCTGAGAGCGATGGGAGAGAGCCGCGGTGTTGGATCATGGTGGCAGCTGGCACAACACGCCGCTCGCACCCCCCCCCCCCCACCCCCACCCCCGTTTCTGCAAATGGAGGAGGCCATCGACGGCGGTGATGCATTAGCCGGTGAGCTGACAGAGAGGAGGACAGACAGCGCCGGGGAGAGGGGGCCGCCAAACCTTAATGGCATGATCTAATGGCAATTCTTATTGAATCAATAATCTCCATGCTGAGCAGACAGGTCCCGCTGGCCGGCTAAATCGACAAACAGGTGCTGATAGCGGCGGCGCGGCAGGTTATTCATCTTCCCTCTGCCAGCTTATCGGCCAACAACTGTAAAAACGCCACCAAGATGGATTTAGGAGGGAGCGCGGGGACACGGGCACAGGGGAGCGGGGCGCCGCCAGCTGCAGGAAGTGCCTCGCTGCTGTGGACCCCTGCCGCTGCGGCACAACAACCCCACCTGATTCTGCCTCAAAGACACACTTTTCTAGAAAACAATAGCGCACATTTTTTTTTGAGATTTTTCTGACAATGGAGAACATAGATTAGGAAAATTAAGCTGAAAATTGCAAATGAATTGTGAATCAGGAGCAGATGAAAAAATGCCGTTTGGAAAAGAAGATAAATGTGACGTAGAAAATACGCTGAGCCGGCCGCCACCCACTTATACGACTAGATTCATGTCTACAGGTCACTCCAAAGTTTAAGTCACAGACACCAAAAAATGCAAAATTACCAAAAAAATAGATGTACGTCACACTCTTGGAAGGCATTTATTAAACATTTATCCATCTTTTAATCTATGCAGTGCTTCCTCAATTTTCTTTATTGTTGTTGCTTTTAATCTAATGTGTCTTTTGACTTTTTATGGTTTTAACCAACATTTTTTTTGTTTTGTTTAGAACCTTATGCTTGACATGTCAATGAAAAACGTGCTTTATTGATAAAGCGATTGACTGATAATACGGGACCAAAAACAGTCATTTCACCTTCACCTTCACTTTCAAGAGAAATCTAGCGAATCAGTGCAGCAAAAGAACAATTATTCCGATAACTATAGCATAAAGAACCTGCTATCAGGTCATTTAAACTTTTATGTCACTTAAAATCACTAAATCGATGAGAAATTCTTTATCTTCTGTGTCACTTTTGGCAGCAAGTACTGATACACACACATATAGCGCCCTCTAGTGGTCATTGGCAGGAAAATAGCTAACACACAAGTCTATTTTTTTTAATCACGCAAGTCGCAACTGAGTATAAGTCCCGCCCCCCGCCAAACTATTCAAAAAAACTGCGACTTATATCCCGAAAAGTAGGGGGCGTCTTTGTTTTCCTTGTCTGAGCTGGAATCTGGCTCCTAACTGTACGGCTGGACAGCTCCAATGTGAGCTAGTGGGAGAGCCTGTGAACAGAGAGCTCTCAGCAACAATGAGGGGAAGGGGAGCCAACAGTCCCTTCCCGGAACTCAGTGGTAATTTTCCTGCCGCTTTGCAGAAACTATGTCCTGGAAAAACGGCACAGTTTTTGGGATTTTGGCTAAAAACAGCATCATCATAAATAAAAGACCACTGGGAACACTTTGATCAAAAGATGACTGGAGTGGGACTTTAATAAAAAACAAGTCTTTTCTTCACTTGTAGTGGGAATATGTTTGGCTTTTTCTGCCGCGTTCATATCCGCCTCCTTATCGAGCGCTCTCTGGGACGCAGCCTTCAGGCATTAGGATGCAAGAAAAGAGGCCCCTGTTTACAAGGCAATTTCACTAAGCGGTGGGACCCGCAACACCGTTTGGCTTTATCAAACACCGCCTAATAAATCATAGGCTCTTTTGTGATGTCAGCTGCTGAAGTGCTTTGTGCAAAAAAAAAAAAGAGGAAGAGAGGGCAGGGAAGGAGGGAGGAAGAGGGAAGATGGGAGAGAGAACGAGGATCAGGGGGCAGGGAGCTGGAAGTGGCATGTGTAATTCAGCTCACTCTTTTCATCTTAGAGTACGATACTCTGCACAGATAAGGAACCTAATCCTTCTCCTGATCAAAAAAAAAAAAAAAAAATCTGCATTTTACCAATTAAAGGCTACTGCCAGCAGCCAGAAAGGGAGTGGGGGGGGGTTTAAACTGCGCCGGCGTTTATCTAATTTTAACAGCGCCTCGTCACGGGAGGCTGTCTCCGTCTGACGACAGGAAACTCTGCAAGGTGGAGAAGATCTGCTGCGTGGGGAGGACACACACATGCAGACCACCGAGTCCTCCCCTTCTTCTTCTTCTTCTAAAATCACTCCGGCATTCCTGCTCCTCGTCCATGTCGTCAAAGGTTTTTGCCACTTTTTAACTGATCTTCCTCCACTATAGTGTGGCAGACGCTGCAGACAGTCCCTCTCAGTTTGCAGAAACAAGAAAAAACGGTGCAAAGGGCAGAATATTTGATTTTAGACGCCAAAACCAGCTCAAACTTTTCAATCTGTTTAAAAAAAAAAAACCAGCATAAATGATTTGAGCTTTTTAAGTGACAAACTAAGGATTTTCCAGACTCACAGCACTCAAACGAAAGGAGCTTAAGGACCAAGTCCTTCCAGAACCTTAGGCTCATCTGTCATTAAACGAGAAATCGCTTTTTTTGAGATTAAATCTAGATGCTGAAATTAGTTTCCTTTTTAGATCGGAGATATGTTTTTGATGCAGAGATTGCTCCATGTTCCATGAGGAACTTCCATTTTTACTTTGTCTTTGCCATTTTTAGCTATCGTCTTACCAGATCGGTTCGTTTTTGTTCTCGTCCTGTTTGGGAATCCCAGAACCGACATAAATCGAATAGGTTCTCCAATTTTTTTTAGCTGCTGAGAGCTTCTCCTGTCGATGCTTTTGTCTTTCAAGGTTTACTGTCAAAAAAAGCTAGAAACGACTATTATTATCTTTTTTTAAATTTTTCTTTTAGTAAAAATAACAATTTTGTGGGTTAATCAATAAAAAGAATGTTTTGACTGAATCTATTATGAATCTCATGGATTTTATAAAAGCAAAAGGAAAATATTTTCAGTTGGTTGCTATCAACAAATCTGACACTAGGTGTCGCTAAAACCCACAATCGGCTCCTTTTCGAGATTTCCTAAAGAAAGCTCACCAACAGACTGGCAGAGATTTTGTTTCAATTTATATATTTGATGTATTTTGAATGACATAAAAGTACTAAATGGTTTTGCAAAATGACAGAAAAATGTCCTTTTTTTTGGTCCCAAGGCTTCCTTGGAGATTTGTTTCAATAGTAAGACAAAAACCTACAATACAAATAAAATTGTTAAGCAAAGCCATATTAAGGACATATTAGAGTGTGGGGGTGGCTTCAGAAAAAAAAAAAAGCTCATTTCAAGAGAGACATTAAAGGAGCCACCATGCCTTATCTCAAAAGTCCCCCCTTCAAGGAGAAAGAGAGGAAGGAAAGGAGAAAAGGATGAAGGCCCAAAAAAAAGAAAGAAAGAAAAGAAAAGAGCTGAGAGACGGAGATGAAGAAGGAAGGAAAGCAAAATTGCAATAGATGAAATAAGAAAACAGCAAACTGGAATTGACACCCGCTTGGCTTTTGCTGACTGAGTGCGGCAGATAAGTGAGCCAAATTGTGTAGATCTGATGTTTATCTTATCGGCTGCACCGAGAGCGCTTAAGCATAGGCGATAACGGAGCGGCGCCGCGGTGAGAGCGTGTTGGAGGGGGGGAAAAATATGCATCAACAGCACGAGAAGAGCGCTTTTGAACAAGGTGGAAAGCAATGAGGGTGGTGTGAAAGGCTTGATTCCAAAATGAGGCCAACCACAAAGAAATAAAGTTTTTTGTTTTTAATCTCTTCTGATGCAAAAAACAAAAAAATGTTTTGAACAAATTCAACCAAAGAGAATTCTGGGTTTTTCTGTGGTCGTCTCCTCAAAGTCATTTCAGGAGACACTGGAAAAGGGCTCTCCATTGTCTGGTTCTGTGGACCCCCCCCCCTTGCCTGTGGTCCAAATACTGTACTTATCCTATTACTAGGGGGGGGAATGCGCAGATAAGAGCACTTTCCCATCCGCTCTGCTGAATTAGAGGAGCGGTCTCAGACTTTTAATGGCGTCTTTGCCACCAGGATTGAAACATCAGAAATAGGGGCGGAGTTTGCGGATGAAATACTTTGGACTGCTGGGTCGTGTGTTTGAAGTGCCCCTTTGATCATCTTCAGATCTTTTTTGAAAGCGTTCCCAGTTGTCTTTTAACTGTAATTTTGCTGTTTTTATGTCATTTTCGAGGACATAGTTCCTGCAGAGCAGCAGCCGTTTGTTTTTTTTAGAAATTCGCCTCTGAGATTAGGGTGAAATCATTTGAGTGACCCCGCTCCCTCTTCCCATCACCCATCTGTTTATATGCTCTCCTGAAAACGGATTTAAGAACATGTGTCGCGACGCGTGAAGCTGAGAGTCGTGACCGCCGAAGCACGGATCGCGTGTTTACTTAGGCTTTTCAGTAGAAGCGGTTGCTCGAATGCACGTTTCCAAACATAGCCTTACATTACAGGTGCAACAAAAATGGCGAGCCACATTGGAGTACCCAACCGTACAGTTTAGATCCAGATTCAAGCTCAAGAAAGACGAGCACGGATCTATTTGTCTGCATGTGGATGCATCAGAATGGGGCGGAGCGGGAAGCTTGTGGCCCCGCCCAGCGTACTTTCTACATCACTTAATCGATCTTTTTAAAGAAAAATGTTTTTTGTCTGCTCCTGATTTACAGCGATTCCCAAAAGAAATCCCCAGAAATGCAATTTTAATCTGAATTTTCTTTTTAAATGTCCCATCCCCAGGAAAACGCCACGAGAACTCCATTTTCATCGTCTTAAAAGAACTGACAAAACATTCCTGTTAGTGACATAAGCGATGAGGAGGGGGTGTGAGGAAGCTTTTTTTCTCCATTAAGAAGCTCCTCTCCCAACGCTTTAGCTCATCCCACCTCCTGAAACGGGCAAGAAGTTGTCAAGATTCTCCACCTCTGAGCTGAGCCCTTCAAACAGGGGAGGCAGCCCATTCCACGCTGAGGATATCAATTATAGATAGGGGATTGCCATGTCAAGGCGGCGAATAGACAGCTGTGGAGAGCGGAGGATCTTTCTATCAGATGTGTGTTTTTATTGTCAGCGTCCACACACACACACATGTGAACACTGCTGAGCGGCCTGCAGCCCAGCAGAAGAGCTGAAAGCATCTGTTGCCACGGCGGAGGCGACACGACGTTATTAGCGTTTAGCTTCGCGGCGGCGGATGATGACAGCGCTCCACCGCCAGGGTGCCGAGTGAGAGTTTTGATAACAGAAGAAGAGCTCTGGCGGGCTTAACCCGCCTCCGTCCAGCTGTGAGATGAGCTCTCCAGCTCCTGAGCCCATTACCGCCGTCCCCGGATCAGGACCGGTCAGCGCCTGCAGGCTGCCAGACGGAAGTTAGGAGGAGGCGTCCAGAAACCAGACCCGCAGTCCGTCTGAACGCCAACTGGATTCGTTTTGTGTGTATTTGTGTGTATGTGTGAGTTTTCAGCTCCTCTTGCAGAGCTGACAGTGTTAGCTGCTAGTGTGTCTGATTCTTTGAGGGTTTTCTTTTGTTTTTGTGCAAATCGGCTGTTTCTAGTGACATAGGAATGACGCAAACCCGCCGTTAGTTTCCTTTTTCACACGTAAGTCGTGTTTTTTTTTCTTCTCTTCAGCCCGGTACGGGGTCTTATGTTAGGTTTCTAAACCTTTGGTTATGTTCTTTCAATCGTCTTTTATTTAACAAATTATTAACAAAAAGTGGACTATTTGTTATGTGGTGCGGCGCCCCTTTGTCGGCTCAGCAATATGCATGCAGATGGTCACGATGAGTTAAATCAAGCATCAGTCTAGAGGGAAAGTTCACCTCTAACCGCTTGTTTTTGTCCAGATGATGAAGCTAAAGCTTGTTTTAAAGGAGCCGGCGCAGTGATATAGAACATTTCAGCTAGGTGACTAGGTTACTTGTTCACTCACTTGTACGAGCTGCTCCTGGGTATCGAACTCTCGACAGCAGTTCTCCCAGTGGCAGTTAGTCTCATAGACCACCTCGGGCTCCTGTTTGCCCTCGTCCTTGTCTCCTTCCTCCTTCACCAGAGTCATCCCCTCAGGATGGTCCTGAAAACACCAAACAGTCCAATCAAAGGTTGAGCGAGTCGTTTCCGGTTGTAGGTTTGACCTCATCTCACTGCTTTTTTTTATTTAGGATGTTTTATGAACTTCAGGAGAGTAGAAACCCATCTGCTGTGGTGCCAAATCAGGGCCAAAAGTTTACAAAACCCAAATACAAAAACTTGAAACTGAAAGCTGAAAAACTGGTGTTGAAACTCTAAAGAAGTAAAACCAAATGCCGACTAGAGACGGTTGATTCACTGTGGCGAGCCCAGAGAAGGGGTCGAATGACAACTGTTCTCTGTTTTAGTTTTTATTTAGAGTTTTTAACAAATTATACCGTACAAACTTAAGGTATATTGTTAGGGGTAGGATTAAAAAACTTCTTCATACTCCATTACAAACCATATATTGATGTATAATATTTTCCTTTGTTTTTTTCTATGTCTTGTTTGAAATAAACAAAATTCCAAAAAAAAATATATATATATATATATATATACGCATATTGAGGATGGTAAACTGGAAAAGCATTTATGTGAAATTCCCTCTGGGATTAAAGATGGAAGTTCTGAGAAAGAGCTGACTGATCCCCAGAGCCATGGCTGTCCGCTCACCGCGCCCGGGCTCGGCAGCTCCTCCTCGGGTTTCAGTTTGGACCTTTTGTGGTGCATGGGGTCGCCCGTGCTGCTCACGGCGGATTCACTGGTGGGTTTGGTCTGGAGAGAGAGGGAGAGAGAGAAACAGAGGCTTCTCATCATTTTGAGCTTGGACAGATTGTTTTAACCTTCGTGACACCATTAAATATGCATGTGGTGCTTGAGCCGCCGCTCCATCTTTGACCTAATCAACCAAACAAAACAATGCTTTAACTGACCTAATGACAAAATGTTTCCATTCAGTGTTTCCCATTAGCGACTCTAATCATTCCAATTAAAACAAACTCGTGAACCAATTCAACCAATGGATGACGGGGCTTTGGTCCTGGCTTTAATACATACATAAAACTTAGAAAAGTGGGAAAAGGAAATTAATTGAGTGGGTTTTTCTGGTTTGGAGAGTGTTTGAGATTTGCACCGCACTCATCCAACATGTCGCACATTTGCCGTTATCTCAAATTCATCTGCAGGCCCCAAAGCAATATTCTGTTTATTCGGGGGAAAGGGAAAAGGCAATTTTGCCATGCCCAATTAGAATGCGGCCTTCGTTGTGATAAGGTGAAATTCACAGCAACGTGAAGGATTGGCGAAAAAAGGCAAATTCTCTCCTCAGTGTGAGTCTGTTGGATTTGAGAGGGAAAAAGGCCCTTTGGATCCATCCATCCACGTCAATGCCCCCTCTCTATATCTTTGTTCTCGCTGTAGTGATTAATGGAGTCCGCGGTGGGATTCTATGCTAACAAGCCCCTGGTTGTTTGCTGCTGCGTGTTCAGAGCTGCGCTGAACGCCGGAGACACCGGCAGGAGGAAACTCCCCGGAGAGGAGCGTGCAGATGGGCCGTGGCTGCATTTCTGCGCACACGCGGCTGCGGCGTGCTGTCTGTTACACCTGATGATGAATCGCGGAGGCGCCGCTCTCACCTGTGCGGACTCGCTGGAGATGGCTGAGCGCTCGCTGGCGTTGAGCCCAGATGGGGGGATGCCTGGCACGGGTCGCTGGCTGGCAAAGGCCGGGGTGGGGTGCACCAGGGGGGGGCTGTGACCGAAGGCGGAGCTCACGATGCTCGGCTGCCGGCCAATTACGTGCTGATGCACATGCAAAGCCACCGGGGTGGGAGGGTAGGCGAAGTTCAGCGCCGGGCTAAATAGAACAGGAGATGTTAACATGGTGCTAAGATGACTCTAACACACAACTTCATTTAAAACTCATGCAGGCGTGTGAAACGATTGTGCGTAAATGGATTGTTCTGGATGGCTCCTCTTCCCCGAGGACAATCTGACAGTAGCTGGTGTGGTAATACTGGAAGCACAGGACTCAATGTTCAGCTTGTTAACAGTGTGTCCTTCCTCCACAGATAAATAACCACAGCTTTGTAAATAACGGCGGATTCCACCCACTAGGGCGGTTTCCTCTGCAGCTTCTTTGGGACTTAGTCACATGGACCCAAACAGGGGGTCGACCCGTACGGATGTTACAGGTTTTAGGCTTGTCCAGTGGACCCTCCACAGTTTTGCAGTTCCTTTGAGGCTCATACACCCACCTCACGGAAATGGAACGTACCATTGTTGTGCAAGTGTTTCGTGAAGTATTAATAACAGAGGTGTAACGATTAAACAATTTATATTACTTCAACCCAACCATAGCGATCCGTCTGAGACAAGTTGTTGATCCAAAATGAGTTATGTAGATTAAAAAGTATTGGAAAATACCATTTGGACTGAGGCACAGTAGGTTTATTTAACTATACAGTGTGCTAGAATGTTCTAATAATGTTCAATTTGGATTATTTGGATGTGGAAAAACAACAGTGGACTGAACTTTAGGAAACTAAAATGGAAATGTTTTGGACAATAATTCTTGTTTACTTGTTTGTTTGGACACATATCTCATTTACACTTTGAATATCTTGCAAGAAATCTGGAAAACTTCACCTGTTCAGTAGCAGGTATTTCTCTGAGTCACACTGGTTGAAGTTTTGGGCGAAAGATGTCCTGGATGGATCTTAACATTAGTGAATCGGATCGTTCAAAATGAACCGATATCGACTATGAATCGTATCAGCGACCACCAATGACGATACAAACCAAATCATTGATTAAATGAATTTTTACAAACCTAATTCATGAGGATAATGTAAATGCAATGCCTGCGACGTACAGGTGTTGCTGTCGTACGTCACACTCTAGTCGTTAGGAAGGTGCGAGGACAAATGGTGCACATAAGTCTTTGTAGGACACCCGTAGGATGTCCACACAAACTCGGCTCTGACTGTTTCATTTTAACAGTCAGGCCTACCTTTGGGTGCTGTATAAGTGTTCGCTATGACCTCTCACCTGCAGCATGGCCGTAGCAAAAAAAGAACACTTTCACTCTACGGGCTCATCAAATGAACTCGTTCCAATACCAGGTTTGCCCATTTTTTTGTCTCCAGACACATAGCCATCTATAAGGCCAGTTGTGACTAAGGCCTTACTCTGGATCTCCAAAATCCCAGAAATCTCCGGGTATTCGCTGGCGATCCGGCAGCCTCCCTCCATTCATCCTGACAGCATGCTTCCGCTGCGACCCATACGTCTGCTGATCTTATTACGAGTGGAAATCGATGGGCCGAGACGCATTTGGGGGCCCATCCGCCTGTCATATCACTCATCAGTCTGTTGGCTTTGGCTATTCGGGTCTTGTCACTTGGACAGCGGCGAAGTGTTCACCGTGATTGATCAAGCTCTTTCTTACAGATGGCTGATCAATGGCTGTGGGTGGGGCGATGGATCTTTCCCTTTTCTCCTCTCTTTGTTTTTTTTCCTTTTCCCCTTTGCTTGCATCAGGTACGGGAGCGTGTTCCACGCCGTTTCTACAGCCGATGACTGACACAACCCGCCAGGGAGGCCGGCAGAAAGGGAGATCCACGGCGTTTGACGTGGATAGACACACATGCACTCATCTGCGCCACACACCCGTCTTTTCCTGACTGCAACTCAATGATGCCGTCCCGAAGGAATCTCATTTTAAAGATCTGAAACTTGTTTGTCACAACAAAAAACAGAACTTTAGTTCCCATCCACCCCCTAAGATCAAGAGTCGTCTTAAATGGTATGAAATCATTTATCCTGCAATTCTCATTATGCTACAGGGCAACGGTTTTTTTGAGGCATTAAGAAAGACTCGCTCCGATGAAAATGGTGTTTTTGTAGCACTTATAAAGAAAATTATCAAAGTAAATTAGTCTTAAAACTGCACTTAATCAAATCAGTGTGAATCGGGAGCAGACATATTTGTTACGTAGACAACACGCTGGGCGGGCCACACGCTCCCTGCTTCTAGCTCTTAGCAGCAGGGAGGGGAAGGGGGGCGGGGTTGCTCTGAGCCAACAGTCCCGCCCACAACTCAAAGGTGAATTTCTTATAAACTACTGCCGCTCTGCAGAAACTATGTCCAAGAAAATGACATCGGTTTATAATTTTGTATAAAAACAACATAATCATACTTAAAATACCTCTGGGAACGCTTTGAAAATAGATCAAAAGATGATCGGAGTGGGACTTAAGCCAATTTAAAAAACATAAATGCAGGTGTAATTCAATAAGTAACCACATGGGGCTTGTCTATTCAGTCCCACCCTAACTCAGTAGGGGTGGGATTATATAAATTTGCTTCTTCCCGCTCCTTTCAAGCAATAAATCAAGCTTTACTTAACTTTAGTTAATGATCGCTGTATTTAATTAAGCGAATGTGATTTAAGTTAGTTTTTTGTTATGTTTTATTTCTTTTTAAACTATGCATTTAATCATTTCTGTAATGATAAATATGTGTAACGCTTGAAATAGATCAATAAATCAAGTCCTATGTATAATAAATAATAAAACAAACAGGGGGTGAGGAAAAGCTACTTTAAAAAATGAATCTCCAGTTGTGCAGCCTTCAGATTTGACAGAAAAGCATCAAAACGTCTTCTCTGTGACGACCAAGAGTCAGAGCTCTTATTTTAAGAGGTCTCCTATTCCAAGCCTCGAGGGCCCCCGCTGTCATCCTCGGTTTCGAAAAATCGCTGCCCCCAATATGCCGATCACCTGGATCGGGTGATCTCCACCAGTGATAAAGAGTAAAAGGTGGATGGAACACAAGAAGGACAAACCTGAAAACCAATACTTATTTTAGCAACAGGTAAGACTTGGACATGAGGTCCCAGAAACAAAGGAACCCGAAACATGGAAAAGCTTTTCAAAATAAAATCCTTTTAAAATCCCACTGAAGTATAACTTAATAATAATATAATTGTGGAAAATAAAATCAAACTATGTCTAAAACTTAAACTAAGTTTACTTAAAGTTACTGATAAAGGTACACATTTAGTTTTAAACTTAAACATTGTTTGGAATAAGATTAAACTCTGATAATTTAGGAATCAAACATCTGTTACTGATGATGTTGGAACCTACGCATAGTTTTGTTCCTCTTAAAAGCTAAACTCAAGTAAACATCACCACTGCAGATGTTTTGTTGAATTCAACGGTAAAGAACGTATAACGGCCTCCTGGCTAACAGAAATGCACATTTGTTGTTTGTGGAGGACATTTCTAAACCGGAATAGCTCACAAACACTACATACTACTGAATAAACTTCCTTTAGGACCCACAGAGCACATTTGGGCCTTTCAATGATGACCAAATGTAAAGAGGTGGAGCTCTGGGAATTGTAGTTTTTGGTGGGTTTTCACCAGCAAATGATTGTTTTCTGGTAGTCAGGAGGATATGGATAAATAGTCAATGATGCCACCTGATGGCTCCGGCAGACAGGTGACCGTAGGAGCCGCTGGTGGAGGAGCTGGAGCGGGAGTTGTTGAGCAGCGTGTTGACGATGGCGGTGGGGGAGTTGCGGATCATCTGCAGGTCAAAGCTGTGCTCGGAGAGCGGCGAGATGGGCAGGGGTCGCTTCCGGCTGGGTCGGCCGGTGAGCCTCGGACTGGAGAAGCGGGAATCTTGGGAATGAGGAGACAGAAGTTAGCGCACCACAGTCGGCTTTTGAAACTTAGGCACTCTTCATGTGTGTTTTAACCTAAAGTCACCCTAACAGATGACACTTTTGTCAATCATCAGACAAAAGGCTCATCTGAGTGAATGTTCAGCTGTCACTTGATGCACTGCTTACATTTCATCCGTGAGAAAACATGCCTTTTATGTTGGAGAAATGCTCTGCCTGTGTATGGTAATATTTAATCAAGTCCAATTTGACGATTCAAACGCAGTCAGTGTTGACTGGAAATACTGAAAAAAGGGGGTTTTGAAAAGGTAAAAGGCGGAAAACAGCGCAGCCATTCTTTCTGCGCACACAATGAGCCGCGGCGTGAGATTAAAACACGAGTTTTGTTTGTCTTTTCACATTGAGATGTCACAAACAAGAGAGGGAAACGTGGGGGGGTGGAGGGGGGGGAGAAGAAGGCACTGAGGGGATGTCGGGCTTTGTGCGTGAACTGACACAATGACTTTGTGACTCAAGACTTAGAAATAAAAATGTTTTTCAGTTGTTGTTTTTTTTCCCAAAAGGCAAACAAAACCAGCCCCGATAACCCCCCACCCTCTGTATCTTCGCCCCCCTCCCCCCTAATCCATCCATCTCACAAAAACGAAAATGCTCCGTCTCTCGTTTGACACATCCAGCGATTACGGAGCGCTCCATTCACATGGTAATCACTGTGTGTGTGCGTTTGTGTTGTGTGCCAAAAGGTGGCTGCTGTGATGTTCTGGCACATGAAGGCCTGAGCAGCAGGAAGCTGCAGAAAAAAGAGCAACGGCGTCGCTGCGCTTCTTCAGACCAAGAACGTTCCATCACACCTTTTCATTTTCCACGAAACCAACAGTTTAAAGTTCTTTCTTTGGTCTATCTTCTCAGCATTTCATGTTATAATTGTGCTGTCTGTAGCCAAAATCATAAAAATCAGGGTCATTTTGTAGGACGTAGTTTCTGAAGAGCGGCAGGAGTTCATTAGAAAGTCACCTCTGTTGGGTCACTCCACGCCAACAGTCCCGCCCACCTCCCCCCGATGCTGAGAGTTCAGAGCTTGTGGCGCATTTTTTGTGTCGCAAAACGTAATTTTTTCCGTCCGCTCCTGACTCGCAACGATTTGAATAAAGAAATACTCAGAAATGCAATTTTAAGCTTATTTTTTTATTTTTTCTGTCCCGAGAACATGTAAAAAAAAACACCATTTTCATTGGAGTGGGTCTTTTTCCAAAAGACAAATTTCAACCCTCCTGTGGCCTAAACGCAACGCTTCCGTCACCTTTAGCCGAGCTGCGTGACAGCCCCGCGGCACGACATCCGCCGTTGGAAGCGCCTGCTGGTTAGTGGCGGTTAGTCAGGGAGAAGGAAAGGGGCCTGTGTGGCACCGCTGCAAAGCCTCATGGGAGCGGTGTTTATTAATGCACCTCTCAAATGATAAATCGGCCGACCGGGGAGCCACGGAGAGGAGCGTCCAGGCTCGTAGCGGGACTGTCCCTCTAATTTCCTCTTGATTTATGGACAGGATGGCTGGTTGCCCGCCGTGTCATTAATTCTGAGGGCCGGGCAGGGCTCGGACCGACCAGACTGACGGCGGAGGGAATAAAAGTTGGTTCTGAAACGGAGGTCGAACTCTCAGCGACACACCTGAGGGGGCCACCTGAGAGGAACTCGGGATAAAAGACTATTTTCTCCTGATAGAATAGAATAGAAAAGAATAGATGCCTCTAATGTCTCTCTCCACATATTCAATGAGATAAAAAGCTATCATCATAAAAGAGAAAAAAACATAATGTAATATAAACATGAATTAAAAATAGTACATTTCAGATAAAAGAGTGATTAAGAAGCTCCACATTTCTTTAAAAAATTGAATTTCTAAATAAATCCTTCCCAGTTTGAGTTATTTTTTGTTTGTGCCCCTATAGATAAAAAACACATCCTTGTTGTAACACAAAGTGTCCTAAATCATCAAAGCATTGTGTTCACATTGTCAACACATACAATTAAACCCACACTTGTGTTTTATA
Source organism: Oryzias latipes (assembly GCF_053564925.1). Classification (NCBI taxonomy): domain Eukaryota; kingdom Metazoa; phylum Chordata; class Actinopteri; order Beloniformes; family Adrianichthyidae; genus Oryzias; species Oryzias latipes. The sequence goes on along the minus strand of NC_136256.1, from coordinate 26,051,776 downwards.
TCGATGTATTAAATGTTTATATTGCTTGAAAGTAAACAAAAGTGTAATAAGATGAACAAATACTGCTTTTAATTAGTTTAACGAAGCAGCGTGCGTGCTCCGGTTGGTTCACTGAAAGCAAACAACTGACTCTGGAGGAAAAAAATAGCTCTGAGATTAGCTAATAACGACGGCAGATAGACAATAGTTTAGAAGAGAATTTAGTTCCCGTGATCTTTGAGAGCTATGGTGCTAATTAGGCTGTACTAACGAAGACAATAGGCCATTAAAGCCCAAATAGGCAGGACAGGCCCATTGTTTCATTAGCAGAAGTCTGTCTGAATGTAATTACACAGATTTAAAAATAGCGTCAGTGACGCTCAGATTATCAGTGAACGCCTCTGGATAGCCTATTTTCCGTTTTTTATCCAAATCCTTGAAGGGTTCCTTTTTGTTTTTATCCTAATGGTGCAGGAACGTGTGTCATTAGAACCCAGTTATTGTCGCCAACGATCACAGGTGAATTTTTTTCTTTTTTTTAAGTGGGGCCCATCTCCCACTTAAATTTGCTCCTAATTGTTTTGTTTCAGTCTATTCATCTTTAAAAAAAAAAAAAGCAGCACAGAAGAAATGATTTCCTCAGTGATGAATGGCGGGACATTCCAATTCCCACTTAAGAGCAATTAATTTTCTGATACCAGCACAAGTTTGGCTAGTTTTAATTAGTTTGTTCTGAGGGACATGGGGGGTGGAGAGGGGGGGGGGTTCACCTCGGATTTCCATGATCGTCTGCTTGACTAAATACATTCTCATCAAAGGGAGAAGGGTGAGGCTGTCCGACCTCTAAGATTCAGCGTTCGTTTAATTTCCTATTTACACTTTAAAATAACTCATTAGCATAAGTCCTGAGCTGCACACATGACGATTGCAGCTCATTTAAATCATGTCAAAGCAAAGCTGCAGAAGCTGTGGCGGTGGCGTGGTCTCATCTATATATAGGAGGAGGTAGGTGCATTGTAAAGAGCACTTTCATGGGCTGGATTCCCACTGGGCCCACCCACAGCTTCCTGTGCAGGTTTCCCCTCAGTCACAACTGGGTGGATATGGGTTGTCTGCGGGTGAAAAACGTGGCCCGAACGAAACTTTAGGAATTATAGACCGCTCGGCAAGGCCGTAGAGGAAAAAAGTTCATTTAGTCCTACGGGCCTGCTGCTGCAACAGGTCATGGCAAACACTTCACGCGTAAGGGTGAAGGAGGCGAGTTTTCATTCTTTCAATCCCACTGAAACCTGCAGACTGATCAAAGAACCCATTATTGCTAGTCGCGTGTCGCACAGCCTGACAGCTTTGCTACGTTCACACCGGAAATGTGACGGACCTTCCAGAACGCGTCAAACGCATATTCTTGTACTTTCAGCATTCGGAGGCCGTCGCTACCCGATACTAGTGCAGCGCCGCAGCCTACGGCTGGAAGTAGTTTAGTGCAAAAATGTCAAAGCCGTGCAAATCTGGTGAATCTTTCTCCAGCTCTATTCCGATAGAAAAGCGGTCTCCTCCATTTTGAAACTGTTGGCACTTTTGCAACTTAAAAGGGACAATATCCATACGTCACTAGTCCCTGATTGGTCAAAGCTCCACCTGCTTTAACTTACAACGCATGTAGAACGGTGTTTTGTACCTAAATCCCCAAAATGCTCTTAAAAATGTATGCAGCGATGCGTGAGCGGAAGCCCGAAATGAGCATTTACATAGACTTATCATTAGAAGAGGTCACTTGAACCCAAAAACCACCATAAATGTTGCAGCAACAGAAAGATTCCCCGTTTAAGTCTTCCAAAGGATTTCTTGACGCTCATGTGGAGAATCATCCCCAATCATGGGGGATAATTTTGTCTTTTTTATGTTTAATTTTGTTTGTTTTTTTAGTTTGAAAAAAGAAAGTTTTGGTTTTTTTTGCAACTTCAGACGAGTTAGATCCCCGCAGATGTCCAGATCATCATCAAATCAGATGAAAGTATTAAAATAAAGACAACTTATAGAAAAAGTCAGAAAATTCTGAACTTTCACTTCAAAAGTGCAAATTATTGGAAAATGCAACGACCTTTTATCTTACAGCACCTTATTCCAGGTAAATTATGCTTAGTCCATGTTGTCATTCAACTCACAAATGTGCAGGAAACAAGGATCGGATCAAACAAAAATGTGTTTTTAAAGTTAAAAAAGGAGAAATTTATCCTAAAGCTACAAAATAAAAGCAAACATCTAGATGGTCGTTATCCTAAAATCTCTTTGCAGACTTACTTTCCATGGCCTGCAGATACTCCATGTGCAGGGCGCTGCTGGCCCCCGCGGTGGACGCCACAGACGGGAGGAGGTCACTGGTGTACGGGCTGCGGTGCCCCGCCAGCAGCGCCATCTGGTGGTAGTAGTCGGCCGTCGTCAGACCAGCGTGTGATGCTGCAGAAGGTGAGAAAGAGGGAAAATGGCACAAGCAGAGGGGCACCTGTTGAATTACCAGTTAAACAAATAAACACATGTATTAGGCACAGCGGGGGGCACCTGCGCTGCTCCGAACGCTCGCTCTCATCTACGTTAGATGACAATCAGCTCAGCGGAACAGTAATGAACGCATTAGCAACTCCATCAAGGAGCTGTACAGGGAGCGTCACCTGAAGTGGAGAGCCTCGCTGGGGATTACAGGATGCTTGCTCAGAGATTACAGCCAGTCAGCATCGGGGTTTGATCGATGCATTCATGTCAAGAGCAGCAGAACTGATCATCTTACAATACTCCCCTTAAACAGGCTTTCCTCTGATCTCACCGGGTCTTTGATCAGGGTGCACATATATGCGCGCACATGCGTGTGGTAAGAGTATGTGGGCTAATGCCTCTTTTTTTTTTGCCACAGATGGTGCCTGAGTGTTTCAAACACACACACACACACACACACCAGGCTGCAGTTTGCAGATATGCAACCTGCTCCTTTAAACTCTGCAGGAAAACAAAAGGAGCAAATCGGCCCAGATAAATGAGCGAGCACAAAAGACGCCGTTCTGCCTCCACTTCACTTTCTTTTTTCTCTTTTTCTTTCTTTCTGCATCTCTCTTCCAAATCATCCCTCACTCATAGAGTGCTGTAAGTCCTTGAACTGCAGCCTAAAATAAGCATCTGGTGGTGGGTTTCCATATGCAAATGTTATGAGAAAAGAGTATGGAATCAGCTCAGACTTCTGCAAACCCCCCCCCCAAAATAAAACCCAGGAGAAATGAGGAAGAAAATAAATAAAGAAACGCAGATTTCCTCTTAAGTCTGGCCTGTTTGCAGCAATATGCATCCATGATTGGTTGAATGAAAGCAAGAAAAATTGTAAATTAATTCGATCTGCCTTTTTATGTCTTCAGTGGAAGTGGGGAGGGGGGGTTTCTTAATTGTCCCCAGTGTTCCGCCTCAGCTTTGCTTCTGCATTCAAGCATAATGTGTCCCTTTCAGTATCCGTGCGCCGAAAAAGCGCTTTGCGTCGTTTCTAAATCAGAAATGTTGGCATGTGACTGCCTTCCTGGGGGCAAAAAAAAAAAGGGGGGGGTGGGGGGAGGCTACGAGTGTGGCACTCTGCGTGGAGAAGACGCCTCAGGCCTCGGCGAGCCACCGGGTGCTCCTTCAGCACAACAATGGGATCAGTGGAAAAGCTTACCTCTGAACCGGGGCAGAAATACAGGGAGGGGGGAGGAGAAGAAAAAAAAAAGTGAAACCAAATGTGTGGCAGCAAGAGGGTGGCACTAAATCCCACCCACTTTAAATCTCCATTAGATTCTGTTAATTAATTCATCATTATTCAAATGTACTTTTTACTGGAAAAAATCATTGCATATTGAAGGAGGCTCTCTGTTAGAGCAGCGATATACTAAGCACAAAAGCTGATGGGTTCATTAATCACCGCTTTGATTAAAGGAGTAATTAGGTGCCTCATTCGTGATTCACAGCATTAAGAAGTGAAATGGGATCATGTGGTGGGTTAGGGAAGCGGTTTGGATTTAGGCCGATCGGAGGCTGGTGGAAGAGCGCGCGCCGCGCAGCCACGTTGAGGCGAGGAAGAGGAGAACTTGGCTTTTAACGGACCCGGAGGAGGTGAAGAGGAGTGCACAGGTGTTGGGGAAATGACAGCGCTATCCGTCATTTCGGAGGGACACTCCAACGCCGCGCTGAGAGCTAAAGAGGAAGTCGGCGGGGAAAGAGCTGAGAGATGGAAGGCCCATAACGGGCTATTAGGCCGTTTCAAGGTGTGGATGTTTGTCAGATGGAGTCTTCAGGATTTATCAGAGTTGACCAAAAATTGAGCTTTTCCAAGAAACGTTATATGATTTTGGTCAAATTTGACACCAGCATTAAAATCTTTTTATTTTGACCTAAATTACATAAACACACAATAAAATCTGTAGCTCTAATTTGAGACGAGCAGGTAAAGAATCTCTAACAATAAAAAGCTTAATAATAAAAAACAAAAGTTGAATAAAAAGCATTATTTACTTTACATTTAATCTCCTTTTTCTTTTCTATTGCTCCTTGTGATGACGTTTTTTTTAAATTTAAACTACGAAATTGTAAAAAGCACAATAAAAGCTGAGGCTCACCTTGAAATGTTGACACAAATATTCATCTAAATAATAAAAATGTGTTTTTATTATTTTTTGTCAGCTGGTGTTGATATAAATGTTTCTATGGCAGCTGACATTGTTGCTTTAGTCTGGAATAATCTCCAGAACCTCATGCTGCTTCCAGGAGCCCCGGATCAGCAGGACCTCCGGTCCTCAGAACCCCTGAATCTGGATCTGGCCCCCCCTCGGGGCCGTCGGTGTAACTGTATGTAACCCTGCCGCTCAGCGATGCATCCTCAGAGGCCCCCGACATGACTCGCAGATCAAAAGGATTAGCCTTCCTCCAACCTGAGCCCCCACCCACCCACCCACTCACCCAGAAAGCAAAGCGCCGCACTCGTAATGCTCCCATCCGGCGGCCCCCTCGCTCAGATAACCGACCCCTGGGTCTTAATAGAGATGGATCTGGTTTCCTCTCACCTGACCTCCTCTGATCTCCAACAGGAATTAAACTGATACACTGAGCTGAGATTACTCTTAGCAGCAGCCTCACTGATCAATTTCAGCAATTATATTTAAAGGTCTATTGCTGACTGCTGGTGCTCCGCTGGGGTGGGGTGCGGACGAGTGCGTGTGTGTCGGGCTTGGGTGTAGGCGTACTCACCATCTGCAGGGCTGAGGGCTCGGGTGGCTGACAGAACAGAGATGGAGGGGCTGCTGTGGAGGGAGCGGATGTAGTCCATGTACGGGTGGATGTAGGGGTGTGGATGGTGGAAGGGCGACTCCGCCCCCACAGAGGGGTTCCGCTGGGGTGAGATCCGAATGAGGGGGATGTCGGAGAAAGTCGGACTCGGCCCCAACGTCGGACCCCTGCAAAAGCACGCAGAGGGGAGAACAGCTGTGACAGATGTGACTCCACCGCAGGAAAAACGTCGACTGGTGGGAAAGAAGGGACGGATTTGGAGGAAACCTTTTCTGATGCTTATAAAAACACTTTATTACTTAACGTAGTTTAGTAATTGTTGCTGTGAAACTCACGGTTTGAGCAGTTACAACAGAAATTTGACTCTTGCTTCATGAGTTCCACAATAGCAGAAGGTAAACTCTAAGGTTTGCAAAACTTTGACTTCCGAAGTGAAGCTGTTGTGGGGAAAAGATAAAGTCGCTTTTGTTTTCTCACATACATTTCTTCTGATCAAATTTGATCAGAACAGACCACTGAGTTGGTGCAGTAAAAGTGAACGGCACATGGTGCAATCCATCAAGCTTGGTGGATTATTACAATGATTCTGTTTAGCATGGGTCAAGCGTGGATTTGGACCGGCAACCTTTTAGGTTTCAGGGCAGACACTCTTCTACTAGGCCCAGAGTTAGTAAAAGTGACAGGCACAACGTGTAATTCATCAAGTAACCACTTGGTGGCTTCCTACAGTCATTCTGATTAGTATGAATCAACCTTGGATTTAAACCCACAACCTAAGGGCAGACACTCTACCACTAGACCACTTAGTAGATGTAGTAAAAGTGACTGGTGAAATTCATCAATGGACCTTTTGGTGGCTTTTCACAGAAAATCCAGTTCGTGTAAATTTAAACCCACAACCTTCCAATCTCTGGGTGGACACTCTACCACTAGGCCGCTTAGCTGATGTGACTGGCACAAAATGTAACTTGTCGAGAAACTACTCGGTGGCTTATTAAATGACATAACGATTCAATTTTAAAACAAGATTAACATAAATAAATTTAAAGGCAAATCCATTTTTTTAACCTCCTCTCCCTTTTTTACCCACATCTTTGTGCACAAAGATCAGAAGTGTTCTTTTGACGGCCTGTTTGCCAATTTTTAGATAGACCAGGAAGAAGTGATGTCATATCCTGCCGAGATGGCAACAAGAAGAGCTCAAAAACAGGACTATGTCCAAATTCCCTCACCACTCCCTAACACCTAAAGGACGAGATAGTGCGGGAACATCCATCGCTCTGGATCTTAACATCATTCAGGCGCATTGGTTTTTTCCTTAGCAACAAACATGACGTCGCTCATTCACCAAAGTAAAAACCTAATGAATATGAACATTATAAGAGTTGGAGGATTAATGGGGGAAAAAATACTTTTTTTTAAAAAAATCAGTCAGACATAATGCATTGTGGTCTATAATCTAGTGGGCATCGATTAATACTAAAATTTCTCAAAAAATTCTGGAAAAAATTTCTAGCGCAGTGGATTTTGAAATCGTAGATTTGGACACCCGACAAAATGGCGAGCGCCCTAAATGGTGCACTATGTAGTGAGGGAATTCGCTAGTTCAGCTGTAACCAGTGGATCACATGACCACCGCTTTTATCCATCATTTCAGTCCATCGCGAGGTAAAGCGCTAAGTTGTAAGAAAAATGTACATTTATTTCTATAAGTGTGCTGGAATATCCTAAATCCTGTTTGGACTGGAGATCAACGGATGAAACAGAAAATTTGATCAATTGATTGATTGATTTGGCTCATTTTAGGCAATTTAAACAATAAAAAAAAATAAAAAGGAAACACGAAATATACATAGATTTATCAAGATATCAATTCATAAATTGATTAGAAAATAAAGCAAAATTATATCTTTTTAAGATTAAGATTGCTCCTAATCATAAATAGACTTGTATGTCTTTGACACATTGAATCCATTAAATACAATGATTTTCAAGTAGGGTTTGATTATTTGCTCTAAAGGAAGTAGAAAGAGGAAAACTTGTAAGGTGTTTTACTTATTTAACTTATTATTTTTTTAATAGCTACCGTCTATTTAAAGTTATTAATACTATTTTCAGTCCAAAAAAGAAAATATGAATCAGACTGTTTTCACACTAGTTTCCCAAACTACTAACGGTTCATAAATGGATTAAATGTTTGGTAAAAGATGGAATTAAATGATATTGTGTGCTGGAATTGAATCAAAATTCCACTTGACAAGTTCATTACTTCTCTAGATAAATAAAAAGAGCATCTTTTTCCCCTCTTGAGTCAGCAGAGTTGTGCAAAAATAAACATGAATAATTCCGTTTTTCAACCAGTGAGAGAGCATGCTCATTTCATTAGGCCTGGACACGACCTAACTGCCGCGCAGGAGCTGCCGGTGGCAGGGCCGGAGAAACAGACACTTGCTCTCTCTGCGCTCCTTCAATCTGCGAGGCGGAGAGGAGAACGCTGCATTCCAACTGCTCCCCACGCAGACATTTCCTCAGATCAAAGGCAGCTTTCACCGCCGCGTCTTAATCAGAGGGAAACGTCGGACCGAGCTCACCGCCGGCCAGAGCCAGACAGGCGAGGCTGCACCGCAGCGCTCCGAGCTGCACACAGTGATCTAAAACCCATCTGCAAGCTTCACACAGGAATGAGCACTATCAGGCCGTCCTTTATCCAAAGGCTTATTTCTGAATTGTCCCCTTTCAAATGACGTGTGAAATAAAGTTGGGAACAATCAGGAGAACTTCTTAGAGCCAAGTTTTAGAAGAACTAATTTGTCTGCCTATTTATAATTGGTTAGGAGGGCCTGGAAACTCCATAATGATGGCCTTTACCACAAAGGCCTTCCCCAGAGGATGTGGAGAAATCCACATATCAGCCAGACATTAACGGGCTCAAAGATTAGACTGAATTAGCCCCTCGGTGGCTCCCCAGTGGACTGGTCTTCAGTGACAAAGGACCCCGGGAGAAGGAGAGGAGAGAGAGGAAAAGTGTGGGTTGAAGAGGGAAGGAGAGAAGGGGAAGGAGCGAAAGGCCTGGCCCCTCGGCTTGTCTCACACTGTGACCTTGAGCGAGGCCGGGGGGAGCGGAACAACCCAATTACAACCTCCGCCCTGTCCCCTGATTCCCCCAACCGGCCCTTTCGCTTCTCCATTTCCCGCCTAATGAAAGAGCTCAGGCCAGGGTCAGTAATGAGCACCGAGGAGTCAAAGCAACCGGCGCGGGATGAGATGTGAGCGCAGGCTCCCGCACAAACAAACTTTGTCCTGACGCTCCATAATTAGGCCAAAAGGGTCTAAAGAGCGATAGAAAAGCCGTTCAGGTGTGTGAGGCCGCCTCAGCCACGGTCTCGGGCTCATATCTCCCATTTTGACCCAACGTTCTTGGAAATTTCTTCACCTCCGCTTGATTGGTGTGTTTTTGCACGTCAGCTGTCAAAGAGCTCATGATGGATGTGATGTTTCCTTCACTACGAGCTGGGCAACTTCAAAACAGGTGTGTGTGTGTGTTCGTGTGTGTGTGGAAGACTACGTGTTAACAGTGGGTGAGTCATGTGCCCTCATCATACCGTTCATACACGCCTCATTAACACTGATCACAACACAGTTGTCACACACAGGGGAGGATGCAAACGAGAAAATAAACTCCAAAAACCTGCTTTGCCACGACTCCAGGGGAGCAAACGTGACAAAAGTTAGTCCCGTCCCTCAAACGGCGTCTTTATTGTGACGCACGAAGCCGAGACGAAGGCTTGTAAATATTTTGCTCCTGCTTGAGGGGAGCTGTATTCTGTTTACCGTTCTGGCTGTTGTAAAACGGATTGACCCTGTCACGCATTGAGTGCTTCTCCTCAGCCCAGTGCCTCTGTTTATCTGGCATTTCCACTTAACTTAAAAAGGAGTCCTCCTGGCAAAAAAAACCTAAATACTGAAGCAGGAAAAAGCAAGTTACAAATCACTGATGCAGATTTGAAGGGGAAGGGCGAAGCATGAAGATGCAACAAACAAACCCAGTTCAAAGGAAATAGTAAAACATCAGGTGGAAGAGGTCATGATGCCAGATGGAGGACGAAAAAACAAAGATAAAGAAGACTTGCGACAGAAAAAAGGGGTAAACGAAGGTGTCTTGAGGGTCTGAAGCCAGGCGGGAGGAGATTTCAGATGACGTCTCGTCTCTGGAAGAACGCAGCCGACTCCTTGGAGTTTGGATCTTCTCTGCACGATCACTTTAGCATCCGCACTAATAGGGTTTGTTACACCCAATTTGCCAGCTCAACTTAATTGTAATGTGCAAACATTACTCCACTGCATGTGTTTAAGATTCTTTTGTGTTCTGGTTGTCAATGGTGGTGTTGGTTTTGGTTGTTCACCATTGTGGTTGTGATGGTTGTGTAGTGGGTTCCTCGCAGAAGTGAGGTCGCACTGCCAATCTCCTTCATTTCTTCACAAATGCATTCTATGGACCTATGGTAACATCCACTGACTTCGCCATGGACCGAAGTCAGTGGATGACTGACTTTACAAATATAGTAGGGTTGTTTCTTGGTCATCATGTTCTAGCAATGCCAAAAAAAAATCACATTGCACCAACATATTTACATTTAGATTTTCTGTTTTTTGTGAAGTGTATTGCTCTATTAACACAATTGCTTTGGGTGGAAATACTTTGGATTTTCTTCCATGTATTTCCCAGGGGTGCGACTTATCATCATTATTTTCCCTTGGGTGGCTGTTTCAAACTAACAACCACTAGGGTGTGTATCAGTTATAGCTACTGACAGCACCGCAGAAGAAGAAGTCCCATCCAAAACAAACATGGAGCAGAACCATGATCAAATGGACCCAGACATGGTTTGTGAGATCATTAAACCCAGACATGGAGACGTGTTCACTGATGCTTTTGTAGAGCTCTTTAAAAGAAATAAACCCTGCCGATGTCATTCTGTGCATTGTAAATTAGATGTACAGCCAATGCACGCATGTAGCCATGAGGCTATTGACTTGACGGTAGCTCCTCCCTCACGTGACAGGAGTATCTAGTTTATGAAGACGTATTTAGACGTGCATTGAGCATTGAATTTGACATTCATTGAAAAAGAGGCAGCAGACGCGAATTAGACGCATGAATCTTAATTCCGTTCTTGGCGGCTTTGCTCAGAAAGATTGCACTTTTCTCCACACAGAGAAAACTTTACTCGTCTTCTCTTTCATTGGTCCATGAGCTCCATTAGCTCTCACAGAGTTAAAAAAAAAAAAGTTCCTGAGCTTTTTTACATATGGAAACCATTTCCCTTCACATGGCCTTGCTCAAACCAGCAAGCACCTCTTTTAAGGCACAGAGTGTTTACACTGTGGCGGTCAGTGGATTTTAAGCTGTCAGCTTATTTCATTGAAAGAATATACACTTGTCAAGCGTAAATGTGCCCCCAAAAGACTTGAGGTTTCACGGCGGGTTGTACTTTAGTGTAAACAGGCCTTGAACCTTTGTTTGGAGCAGAGTTGTCTCAACACTAATAATTTTTCGCTGCAAAAGGAAACACTGTTGCGGTGAAAGTTGTCGACTTCATTCAAGCGCAGGCGGTATCATTGTGGGACAGCAGTTAGACCTGTTGGTGTTGACACAGCGGTTTTGCTAAAAACAGGAGCTGCAGTTTTCGGAGAACCTCCAGCTCAAGCATAACACGGCTGGGCATGAAAAATATTTCCTGATAGGTGCTTTGCAGTGGGAGCAGCAAATAGGCTGGTCAAAATCCAATTGGCTAACAACCACAACCACAGAGCGATAGTCCTTCATTGAGAAAGAAAATGGGAGGTTTGAAACTGAGGGGAAGACTAGAAAAGACTATCAAGAGACAAGATCTCTAACAACTAAAACATGTCACACAAACTAAGTAAATGCATATTGGAACAATCATTGACTGTGAATGAGAACTGGAATGATTGAGTGTGATGTCACTCATAGAAAATGGTTTTACTTCTGGCTCCGACAAAGGAAGTCCATTTATGTGTGATACAGGCGCCGCCATGCTGTAACCAGACAACGTCAGTAAGTAGTAATTGGTCTGAGTTGGTTTGAGTCAACGTATCTATGGCAACCACTCTCATAAAATCAGAAGTGGGCTTGACGGAAGTATCTGATTGGCCATTTTATAATTGAATTAGTTTGCACCACAGAAAACATATAAAAAAGCACTAAGATTAACTATAATGTTTATTGTGAAAGATAGAATGACTGACTGAGTAACAGCTGTTTATTTCTCACTAGAGGTCTGCGAGATTTTGGCTTCATGGAGCCAGTGGTAACTTCCTGTTTGGAATGCCAGTGGGGAGGAGCCACTCAGTCCAGTACTCATTTACAGTCAATGAGAACAACCACGTTAAAACAAATATAATAATGGATATTCTCTAATGTCACCAATTGGATCCTTTAATGCTAATACCAAAAGCCTAAAGTGATAGCACCTCAACAAAGCTCCGAAAACAACAAAAAAAGTTTTTCTACTCATGGTTACACAAACCAGCAGCGCATAAAATCCTACGATGAGTGCAAACTTAATCTCTATTACATAGTAACTACTCAACTTCCTTTAAAATGTGTGTAAACAGTATAGAAACAATGAAAGTTTGAATTCTTAACAAGCAGCCAGGGAGAGTTTTCAAAACCAAACATTGGACTGTAGGCCTGCTCCAACCTGCTCCCAAACCCATCAAGGAGATCATCTTACATGTTGGTTGTTGGACAGCTGCTGCATTTTATGGTGGCAGACCAAACACCCACAGCTCAAATGAGCATAAACCAGTTAAAAACAAATCTCTAAAGAGTAATTGTTTGCTAAAATGTTGAAACATTTTGCCGTACACCACAGTGAAGACGTGGTGTGCATCTCAGCTGTGGCCTCCAGAGGCTGACTGGAATGGAGAATGGGCAGCTGTTTCAGCCATTTTTATCATTACTGAATGGAGTTGACATCAGTCCCAGTCCCCTGACCCAGGTGGAGAAAAGAAAAAAAATCCCACTGCTGTTTTTTCCCCAACTTCACCAACATCTCAGCAGCGGGTAAAGACCCGCACCCCCACATCCACTCCAAACAGCCTAACCCACAACACTGCTGCCACCGCTATGAAAGCCTAAACCAGAAAGGAGGAAAAGCGGGGCTCCTGACAGCGGAAACAGAGGCACTTTAAAGCTCCAAACCCTTTCACTGAGATCAAAGGGCCGCAGGAACAGAGCCAGCTGAGTCCCAAGGAGAGAGGAAAGGGAGCGGAGACAAGAGAAGACAGGCAGACTGAGACACACAAACCTAGGAAGGTGGATATTCTGTATTCCAGCTTCTCGGTTCAATGGAGAAGTCTTCATTACAACTAACGCACACAGCAGGTTCACCAATGAATTCACATTTCCCACCCATTTCTGGGTACAAGTGAGGAAAAAAAAGAGAAAAACTAACAATACTTTGTAAGTGTCACAGAAAACTGGGAAGTTTCCACAAAGACAGGTTCATATGCAAAAATTCCTGGATCTATTTAGTCAACTTTACAAGTTTATCTACAATTCAGTATTGATTAAATGTCGATTCAATTTTACATTTCAAAGCCAACCTTGTTTGGTTACAAAAAATGTTTTCATAGAGGTAGATTTAAACTGAACACTTAATAGTCTTTGCTAAGACTTGATTGTGGATTCAAACCCATTATTTTCCAGTCTCAGAGGGGGACACTCCACCACTTAGTCACCGAGTCATACCTGGAATACAGGTTTAAAACACATAAAAACAAAAAAAGCAAATGTAATTAAAAAAAATCACACACATCCAACACAAAACACAAATAAATAATCTGCATGTAGGGTTTGATGCCTCATACCAGTAGCGTGTGTCCGGCTGAAGGGCGCTTTCACATTAGGGCATTCTTGTAGATTCTGTTTCCCTAAAATTTCGTTTCTGGATGACCCATACGGGCATTGGTTTTTTTTTGGGTTGTCCGCAAACGGTTGTAGAGAAGAGCATCCTGAAGGAAGCACAGGTGTGTCTTGCGGTTCTCTTGAGGCTCGTACGACCACCTCAAGGAGCGTCATAAAAATGGAACGTACCATTGTGAGGTACCAGTGTGAGGTTAATGTATCGTAAAGTATCGGTTAGGCTAATAGAAGTTGGACCGACAGATGACGCACAGGTGATGCTGTGGTATGGTGTCCTGACGTCACACTCTAATCGTTAGTCGGTGCGAGTGCTGGCTAATTACCAACTGATTGTGCAAACACGTAGGATGTACACAAAACTACACTCTGATTGTCTAGTTTCCTAATTGTTAACAGTCAGGCTGCCCATAAGAAATCCACACTTATCACATGAACAGCACTAACTGTCTCCCTGTGCAGTGTGTACAACACGTCTGCGTCTCACCTGCTTCACCTACATGAAGTCGGTGTAAATGTGTGTAAATGCATGTTTCATGCTTCCGCGTTCAAACTCATGCAAGTCTAATTTCTAGCTCAATGTTTAAAATGCGCAGCAGCGTTAAACCGGGTGAGCTTTGACCAATCCGCCACTCGGATTCGGTAAGGACGTATAGGTAGTGTCCTTTTGAAAGCGTTTGAGAATTGATCATAGAGGACAAACTTATAATTGCGGTTTGTGCCCAGCCGGAATTATGTGACACCAAGTCTTTTATATATTGGAATAGATAAGAAAATGTCTTGAGGAAGAGTCACGAGATTTGCACTGCATCGACATTTCGCACCAACCCAAATCCAACTGTGAGTACATCGGCTAGTATTGGGTAGCGACAGTCCGGTGTGAACGCCAGATGCTAAAAGCACGTTCATGAACGCAACAGCTGCCCAGTGTGAACGTAGCTTAAGTGTGAAGTGTTTTAGCTATGACCTGTCTCCTACAGCATGCTCCTTGAATGAACATTTTCTCTCTGAGGGCTCTCCAAGCAGTTTACCAACATGACATTTGGTCTGGGCCATCCATCCAGTTTCCTTTTTGGGATTTCTTCATACTTATGTTTTGTGATGTTTTTCTCTGTACTTGTAATGAACGCTGCTCCTTTTGGTTCCCTTCTACTCTTTGGTTAAGTCTGTTGGCTGTCTTTATGTTACTAAACCTCACCAGGGTTCACTTGCAAGAAAACTGAAACCTTCATTTTTTAGACAAACCAGGTTCCGTTTGATTTCAAATCAAAACAAAGCACACTATTCAAGAAAACTAGAAGCCCAGCGTGAATACAGTCGCAAACAATCCACCTGAATTAATAAAACCCTAAAGTTTTTCTTAAGCACTATTTATATATTGGAGGTGGATAATTGAGTAGACTCGCAGCAGCCTCTGGCAGGTTATGAAGGGGTTGCCAGGCATTCAGAGTAACCATGCCCACCACTCCCAGAAGACTCCATGTGACCCTTTGACATCAAAGGTCTGGGTGGGTCCAGGGGGTGGGGAAGGCTTTCTATTCAGGGTCACACCAAGCAGGATTCCCTCTCGTTGGGATGCATCTGGAGACGTGCCAGACATTCCCGCACACTGCAGAGTCAGCCCTCACACACAAACACGCTACGTCCAGCTCAACGCCCCCCTCAGGTTCAGCCCCACTGTGACAGCAAACCACCAGCGTGTCCGCAGACTTCCTGCCTTCACCGCTTCCATACATCACCGCGGCGTCACTGGGCTGATAATATGTATTTATGAACAGGATTCAGGGAGTGTGACAGCTGAAGTCATAACAGAAGGGTGTCACATGCTCATCCTCAAAGTGGCGCCGCCTTGAACTCGGCAGAAACCTGCTCAGACGAGGTCACACGTGAAAAATGCTTCTTGTTTTAAATAAGGGCTGCGTGTCTACAAAGGAAAAGGATTACGCTTTATCAGAAAAGGCAGAATTACATCTTCTCACTTTCCCAAAACGTTGTTCCAGAAAAAAAACACCATGTTTGGCTTTGCCACGCAGCAGGGTTTTTTTTTTTTTCTTTTCTTGGCTGTTTTGGAAAACCATTTTTCCACACTGCAATTAAACATAATTTCAGCCATTGAGATAAGAATGTCTACCAAAACGAATCAAGCGAGTGTGCAGCAGGAAAACATGAAAGTGAAATTACACAAAATGAGCCGGCCCTTTTTTCCTGTAATTTCAAGAGGGGGGGGCTGGAGTTTTACAAGGAGAAGGGGGGAAATGTTCACATGTGATGGAAAAAAAAAAAAAAAGAAAGAAAAGTAAGGATTTTTGTGATTCTCTTCATGCTTGACTTTATTTTAGCTCACTAAAAACACTCTTTTCTGCCAAAGCAGGACAAGGTAGAATTAGCTCTCAGTGATTCCTCTGAGTTCCTCTGGCATGCCTCAGGCCAGAGAAGAAGACAGAAGGGGACTTCTGGGTGTTTGAGTGCTAAACAGAGAGGAAGCCCATCCATCTTTCTTTTTTTTTTTTTATTTCTCTCAAGCATCGCCTCGATGGCCTCTGTGCCTTTGCACAAACATTCAGTTGCCGCCTCCAGCCATACAGAGCTCAGGTTCCACACCCCATCGCCCTTGCAACCTGGTAATGAGCATGGGGTGGGACGGTGCAGCCAACAGGTGAGGAGGATGAGTGTGGCCCAGGACTGGGAGACAACCCTCCCAATTCTCCACGTCACACTGGGCTGCAGAAATGAGCAGCTGCACGGACGGGCCTGAGCAAATCACAAACAATGCACGGCGCTACAAGACAGCGGAGACGCGCTGCTGGAGACGGTTAATCCTTCAGACAGAGACGCAGCGGAAACCAAAAAAAAAAAATTGGGAGGAAAAGGAGGGGCGGGAACCTAGAGGGAGCGGAACAGGAGCATCAGGTACTAGACACCGAAATATATGTTCTGAAAATCTCCGTTTCAGTGTAAAATCCATCATGTTCTCCGAACACGTACTTCTTCTTCTTCTTCTACTTCTGGACAGAAGAAAGGCACTCGCTGGTGGGAAAGTGAACAGACACAGCCTACTTTATTCTGGCCATTTCATCCATCTTGTTGGGCTAATAAAACGTCAAATGTTGTTCCTTGATATTTAATCATGAAGGGGCTGAACGCGCGGCGGTGCCACGCTCTGGCTTGATGAAGCTTTGGGAGGCTTAAACACAGACCTGAAATGTTAGACGGAGGATGTTTCCCAAAGCTCCTTCGTAAGTGAAGACAAACTGAAATGGATGGGAGGGAATTCCTAATAAGGCCCTACTTTTGAGAAACATTCTTTTTTTTTTTCTCACTCTCAAAGCTGGGATCTTCTGTTTCTAGATCTGTAAAAATGAGAGGCCAGTGAAAAGGTCGCAGAGGTGACGGACACACAGAAGATGCTCACCCTGCGGCTGCGCACAGGTCTCTGCATATCTGACCCTTCAGAAGCTGACGTCCTCGAAGAGAATCATGGGAGACGAAAAAAGCAAGGGGACCCGTTTGCGACCTGCTCTTCAAACAGCATCATTAGACCCGACCAGTCCCTATCTGATGTAATGGACGCCACATCTGATAAGCGTGATAAGCGAGGGCTGAGAGGGAAAAAAAAATCGCTTTATGTGATATGAATGAATTTGCACTGGTGAGGAGGGGAGAAAGGAGTGAAATTTTTCCTGATGTGGAAGATAAACAAACAGAAGAAACAGAGGGGAGGGTGGGAAGAAGGGAAATAAACTCATTTCCTCTCACATTAGCACAGACTTAGCCTCGTTAAAAGCATCCCATAACAAACGCGCGGTGATTTGTCATGTTGTTCGGTGCCGGTCGCCTTCAATCAAAGCAGAAGCAAAAAGAAGGCAGGGGAGTGGATGGAAAAGTCGGAGAGGATTTATGACACGACTCCCTCGCTCTTGTTACTTTGCTATAACTGGCCCCCGGAGTGGGACGGCAAGATCTGGAGCCCGAGATCAGAGTAATGGAAATTCCACATTTCTGAGCGGCGACAGGGCACAGGTTGTATGAAAACAGCTGAAGGCGGACTGGCTCACACTGATCATTCTGCATTAGAGGAGAAGCAACCTCTCTATCTAGACTCCTCCATTCATCCTTTGGAGGAAAAGCCCATTTAAGCTGCTGCTGCTGCTGCTTCTACTGGGAGGCTCTTTTTGACACTGCAGCTCCAGGTGGAGGAGGCGACGTCTTTGACGCCTTCAGCTGCTTTCTAATAGGCCCTTACCGACGGAGGGGGAGGAGCTTTTCCAGGCCCAATTAGGGATCTAATAAAGCTGACAGTTCACCACCGCCACACAATAACTGGTAAATGATTTGATGGCTGTGTTAGCTGATTGGGTTGTGACGCTAACTTGAATGCATCCCTGGAATTGATCACACAAAATTTATTTAAAGTTTGATATTCTAGCTCCCTGTTAAATTAGCACTTACAGCACAGAAAATGTGATTTTGAAAATATCAGTTTAAAAAAAATATGTTTTTCTTCAATAATCTTTTATTTTGTTTTATTTAAACATTATACTTAAACATCCATTTTCTTGACACATATAGCCAGGACTCCCTTGAAAAAGAGATTCTTAATCTCAACGAGACAATTCCTGGGTAAATAAAGGTTAAATAAATAAAAAAAATGGTACTTAAACATATATTAACTGGAATTTTAATTGCATCTGTGGACATTATTTTATAGATTTTAAAATCAAAATTAACTGCAAATTTAAAATAAATATATTTTAATGTGAAGGCAAAACTAAAAATAGAATTAGTACATGAATGCACAAAAGAAAAAGCAAAAAAGTGGTGGTTTGAAATGGTTTGTACGCGGCTGCAGAGGCGCAGAGCTGTTGGCACCTGCCTGTTATCTCTTCCCCTCAGACCTGCTTCTCCATTGTGCTCCTTGGGAGAGCTACAAATTGAGATCTCAAACATGAAGAGGGGCCAAATGACTCGTGTATAGGAAATCAAATCCACTAATGGCCTACATGTGCGAAATCTCAGGACTCCCATTACAGATGAATGAGCTCGTCTTTTACCTTTTTTTTTTTAAATCTGAGCCTTAAATTAAATTCAAGCGAGTAGAAACACCAAAAAAGGAAATATTTGTTGTCAGGTGGTGGGGGAATTGATTAGCATAAAAACGAAAGAAAGATGAAAAAAGAAGGTATGAAAAATCCACATGAACCCGGGAGAAATCCAAGCACAGAGGCGGGAAATCCTATCCGGCTAAGTGGAGTTTTTGAACGTGCCTTAACAGATCCGCACTGGTAATGTCTCCACCTTAAAACCTTTATAGACCTTGTCCCATATCTGTTGTGCCACTCTTTCCCTTTAACCTGTTGGATCCATCATTTTCAAAACACAGAGCTGGCTCCAATTACCACGGTGCTGTGCACAGGCTGGAGGGGACAGACACTGCACTGCCTACTTAAGCTTCAGAAACTGGTGTATCACAAAAAAAAAAGAAAAAAGATATACTGTAACTTCAATCTGCCCGTATTTCTGCTTAGGCATTTATCTCCTTACTTTCTAAATCCTGAAATTGCCTCAGAAAAAAAAAGAAAAAATAGGGGGGGAGAGGATGGTTTCCCCTACAGAGTGCCGCACAACTTTCTTTCTTCCCTCTTTTTTTTCTCCCCTCCTGTGAAAATTGAAGAGGCTTTATGTCAAATGCGGCTAAAGTCAGCCTCTCCATATCAAACAACGCAGCGCGAAAATTACTGTGGCGATGATAAGGCTGCCAGATAGAGAGGGAGAGGGGGGCAAGGGGTTGAGAGGGAAAAAAAACTGAAAGGAAGTGACTTTACTCAATTATATTGCAAAATTGGTATGACTGAATATTTTTCATTCAGGTGACTGATAGTATCAGTGAAACTGCAATGCAGATAAATAAAGGAGCCTTCTGTCAAGAATAAACACCATTAATCATAAAGCGGCGACTGCGTGACCGCCTGTCCCCCTGACTTACTCCATAGAGAAAGTATTAAAGAGGGAGGGGGGAGAGGAAGGAGAGAGTGTGCTGGAGGGGTGACCTATGAAGTCACGAAGAATGGGTTTTGGACAGTCGGAGAGGAAGATGAAAAAGTGGCCTTCGCCTCTCTACCGCTGCCTTTTTGGTGACAGCAGGACAAAGATAATCAGATACGATGAAGGGGGGGGGAATCGTTAACTCTTTTGTAATTTATGGCTCCTTTAGTGTCGATAGTTGAGGATATTTTCTTTTATTAACCTTTAATCGCTAAAGACCCCCTCCAGTGAACGTTTTTAACAAGTCTTTGTGGCATTTTTCTGACGTTGAAGGACATATTTAAAGAAAATTTAGTATTTCTTCATTCCAATAGTTGGGAATCAGGAGCAGACGACAAAAAAGAGTTTGAGAGATCCTTATTTGTGACGTAGAAAATACGCTCCATTCTAATACATGTACTTGTAGACGACTAGATCCGCGTACGTCTTTGTTTTCCTCGCCTGAGCTGGAATCTGGATCAAAACTGTTTGTCTAGAAAGCTCCAATTATTACTCATCATTCTTTTTTGCACAGGTAATATTAAGTTGGGGATGTGAGGAGCTTTAAGCTAGCGGGAGAGCCTGTAAACAGAGATCTCTCAGCAAAAGGGATGGGAGTTGGTCCCGCCCACAACTTAGAGGTGAATTACTGATGAACTCCTGTTTCTATGTAAAAACTGTCCTAGAAAACAACATTTTTGAAGAAAAAAAAATTGTTGGCTAAAAAGACCACTGGGAACTAAGGGTTAGGTTTAAAACCGAACCGTATGTTACGCCGTAAAACCAAATTGTTGGGAAAAGGATTGTTGCATCCCTTCTGCATACAACGGTATGTTTTCATTGAAAGGGTCAAGCACGTGTGTTGTGCTAAATGTAAGAATAATTTATTATTTATCGTTTTATTCCGTTACACCAGGCTTAGAATAAGCCATCTGAAAAGGTTCTCTTCATTCTTATTATTCTGAATTTTTAGCTTTTTAATGTCGTTTTGTAAACATAAATCACAAATCGAACCCAAACAAAACCCAGAAATCCACGTTTGAGCCGAAAATCAATGCATATCTTTCGGGAACGCTTTGAAATTTGGGGACTTTAAAATAATTGTCATGGATGTTAATTAAAAAAAAGGTGACGGGAGGTGACGAACAGGCCAAAACCTGACAAATTAATTAGCAGATGAGGCCATGAACAAGCAAAGTCGACCATAAATAAGCAGTGATGAAACTGCGCCTTGAAAAAAATTCACCCTGCAGCTGCAATAAAAGCTAAACCAGCTCCTTTTGTCCTCCTATTGTTTTGCAGCATGCCCGTACTTGTGTGTGTGTGTGTGTGTGTGTGTGCTGCAATGCTCGACCTCGTCCCATCTGGAAGGAGCTGTGGAGATAACACAGTGTTCTTTATGCTAAGCATCACGCCGCTCAGGTTTTTGCAGAGCAACCGAAGAGGCCTGCGTGCATACTGAAACCTCTCAAGATTTATGCACCCAAACTGGGTGGAACGACGATGAACTCAGCTCAGAAAAAGAGTGAGAAAGTGATCAAGCATCCATTAATTCTGCGCCGAGGCCGCGATGCGATGACATGCAGCAGCTCTCCCATGGCACCTCGAGCATACTTTCCAGTCGGGCGGGCTTGCAGCTGAACAAACAAGCTCCTGAAGGAAATAACTGCAACATGGAAACACACCAACCTGTATTTAAGCTTTTACGAGTTTCTTTTTTTCTAAAAATGTTAAAAAAGTAACTTTGTTTTGGCTTCTAAGTCTGTATAAAAAAACTGAATAAAGTTTTGCAGCATCACAGACTCCTAAATGGACTCCTTGCCTTAACCCTTTTGTAAGTTCACATACGGTAAGTGATCAAAAGGTTGTGAGTCAATTGCTTATCCCATAAGAATGTTTTGTTGTCTCAGTGTTCCCATTGAAAGCACGAGGGCCCGGGTCTGCAGAGTACACTCGGCTGCTGATAATTGACTTGTGGCAAATGCCTCTGTTTGTTCGGAGCCGTCTCCGGGTGACCGGGAGTCAGGGCTGAGCGGCATGTGAGGGCTCGTTTTGTTTTGCTGTGTATCGCGGTCGGGCCATAAAGCCTCAATGAAAAGACCGGTCCTGACTCACCACCCCTCCCCAAAAAAACTCCCATTAAGCCATGGAGCACAATAGTGCTGGTGGAGGGGGACCAGAGCTCCCATGGAGAGCCTGCTCTTCTCTGATCAATGTTTTACTCCAGCAGGAAGTGTCTTCTTTTGGGCACTTTTTGTCTTTGATGGTGCTGAAGGTTGGGCTGTTTTCAGACCAAAGTCAAAGAGCCGCTCTGATGAAAATTGTGTTTTTAACAAGTTTTTGTGGCTTTTTTTCTGATGATAAGATTAAAACTGCATTTCTGAGTATTTTGTGGTGAATAAGAAGCAGATGAAAAATGCCGTTTGAAAAAGATCTGTATTTGTGACGTAGAAAATACGCTGGGCGGGGCCACAAGCTCCCTGCTCCGCTCCATTCTGATGCATCCACTTCCAGACAAACAAATCTATGAATGTCTTTGTTTTCCCCGCCTGAGCAGGAATCTAAACTGTACGACCAGATACCTACGATATTGCTCGCCACTTTTGTTGCACCGCTATTGTTAGGTTGGGGGTGTAAAGGATAAACAGATGAGAGATGGGAAGTGGGGGCGGTCTTGTCAGAGGTGTGAGGTAACCCGGCTGCAGACATCAACGGCCACAATTGGAAGTCTTTGACGGTAACCGGAAGCCTCCCAAATCATTAAAAAAACCTTATTTTTGACTAGCAGCCCTGAGAGTTATGTTTTTTCGTGTTTTTTTACAATTGGCAGGCTTTTGGGAAACGGTCAGTTTTATCATTTCCGCTTCCTGACGATGATTTCAGGCGCCATCTTGTCTGCAGCCAGGTTATGGGTGACGGGAAGTGGAGGTGTGGTTGCTTGGTGCTGACGGTCCAGGCAAATCTCTAATGAACAACTGCCGCTCTGCAGAAACTATGTCCAAGAAAACAACTTTTATCACTTTTTTACTTTTAATTTTTGCAAAAAACAACACAATCATAATTAAACGACCACTGGGAACACTGGTTTTGTGCGAGAGCGTCGCTTTTGGCTCCAGAAAAACTTGTCGTGGAGATAAACAACATCTGTTCAAACACAAAAACACAGGAACCCCCTCCCCCCTTCGTCGTCTGACCTCGAGGCTTTAATATAGAATGGCACATTGGTACCTTCTCCACAAGAATTCATAAACTAAACGATTAGCTTTTGTCTGTAATTGCGCTCTCCATGCCTAATAGGGTAGGTGAGGTGAAAGAAAAAAAAAAACAAAGGACAGTTAATTTGTGATTTCCTTTGCTCATTTGAAGGCAAATTAAGTGTCAAACAGCTAATACAGAGCATATTTCATTTTGCGAGCTCTTAATTTAATTCCACCGCCTCATATCGCCGGAGCCCGTTAGCTGTGCTGCTAACGGCGGCTCCTCGTCTGAGAACCGAGCCATAAATAAACATGTTTCAATTAGGCCCTTCGCGGTAATAGGATATGATTCTGTTCATTTGCCGCTTTGGGTCGGATGGTGGATGTGTCGTCATGGCGAGGAGGAAACAAGCCGCCGTGGTGCTCTTTCTTTTCTTTTCTTTCGGATGCCCGACGGTGGCTGGTTGGTGCGTGCGCGGGGGGGGGGGGGGGGGGGGGGGGGCCGGCTGGATTGATGAAACTGCCGCAGGGCCAACCCAACTGTAATTACAGGCCGTAATGAGAGGTTGCATGGGGAAGTACTGCAATAATAGTCCCTGTGTACTTAGGCATATCTTTGCGAGGGCTAATAACGATTAATTCTGCACACAGAGGAGAACTTGTCCTAAAACAATTCAATATTTCTCCATAAGCCGGCTTCTGTCCCTTCCCCGAAGCGACAGCTATATGTTTCTGCCTCCATTTGCTGGGCTTGCCTACGATCAACAACGCCAAGCAGAATGCATCACTTAACTCCGGGCAGGGACCTCACTTCCTGGCCTCAGTTTTGCGCTCGCAAAGTTCAGCCGGAGCCAAAAGTTGCACGAAACCCGGGTGTGTCATTAATTCCAATTAGCTATCAGGTGGTTGCTGTTGTAGTTGTGCAATGAGAGGCTTGTTTTTTTTTTTTTTATTATCTCACAGAGGAATTTGGTGGTGCTTTTTAATCGAGCACGGGACGATGCTCCAAGGCTCAAAGGCACTCGGAGATGTTTGACAGTGAGCTCACAGAATTGATTTAAATACATACGACCGCTCAACAGCTGTCTTATAATCATGACAAATAGTTTCCCTGAACGCAGCATGTCATTTGAAACGGTGCGTTGCTTAATGGTTTGGATAAACAGGCCTTAAGTAGCAGAACATGGCCGTGACTCCTGTGACAGCAAACCAAGCGTGGAGATAACTTCTGTCTGGATGGAGTGACTGAAGACGCTGCTGACTTGTCCCTCCTTAATTTTATTCCCTGGCTCAGCGCTGCCCCCCCCCCCCCCCCCTCCTCATTTTTCTCCTCCCCCCCCTTCCCTGACCCGTGCTCCACGTCGTACCCCGGCTCTCCTGACGGATAACAAGCCCGGCTGTTTGTTTGAGCCTGCGTGTTTGCCCCATTATCTGCGCATAAGCTAAATGCTAAATTATATTTGCCATTTTGTTTGCCGTGACAAGGAACATCAATCAACTCCCCTTTTCCCCTTTTTTATTTCCTCCCTTTCTTTTCCAGCGCTGCAGCCCCTGAGCTGGAGACGGGAGGTTGAGAGGTGGGGTGGGCCGGAGATGGAGGGTTGGGGACATAAAAAATTCATTACGCTTAGCGGCACATCAGCAAGGGAGAGATATGACTCCTGGAGGAGGAGAGGGGGGAAGTTGATAATGATGAAGAATATCAAACATAATATGGCCCAAGTAGCTGCCCCATCCAATTTGTCCTCGTCGCGCGTTGATCGCTTCCTCGGTGTCTGCCGGTAGGAAACAAGGACGATGGAGCGTCTTTGTGCATCTAGCAGCTCAATGCAAATAATACAAATGATGGAGGAGGAAGGAGAGTAAAAGAGGCTGAGCAAACAGGAGCTGAGGGATGCCAGTGCTTACAAGCTCTCTGTCATGGACCCTCTGGTGTGGTGAGAGTGACCCTGCCTTTACCGTCTGTCCGTCCATCAGAGATGAATGGATGTCAGCAAAAGCATTGCTTCCCTTCCCTGACAGGGCTTGATCACTGCTCTTATGAGAATTGTGCACTCCCAGGCTCCCGTTGCCCCGCTCTCATTTTCATGTCTCTGACACATGTTCATTTGCGTGTCTCTGACATGCGGATCATGTTGCGGCGCACATGGGGCTGCGGCCTTTGATCCTGAAAGGCAAAGAATGGCGCCCGCGAGGAGGATGCTCGACGCCCACGGGGAGGGCATGGAAGTTTCAGGCCTCCGTTTGTGACGGCAAACGCCGTTCTGATCAGCAACATTTCAGTCTGGAGTGCGTGCGACCAATTTGAGAGACTTACACGTGAAGAGGGGCCACGGGGGAGTGCTCGTAGACGTACCGTCCCTGGGTATGTCTGTCATCTATCGGCACAGGAGGATGGAAGGAAGGGAAGAACTGTGGCGGAGCTGTGAGAACAGAAACAGAGGCAAAAACCTTAGACATGCTTTTTTAAACCGTGTGAATTCACCCCCAACTCGGTTCAATCTCAATAGCAGTTACATGGAAAGGCAGTGGTTGATGGTTATCTTTCAGCAGACCCACCCAAATGAGACCTCATTAAATGCACTGAGCTAAGATCTGCATTGCTGTGCAATGTTTGCTGAGGAAGTCTGTGAAATATCTCAGAACTCAAAATAAACGGCGATAAACCAAAAGAAAAGCAGCCAAATGGCACATTTCTTACTGTGCCAAGCATAATGTGGTCCCTCACAGAGAATAACAGTTAAGTACAACCAATGGAATGAAAAAAAAAAAAACAGAACAAAAACATCCTTTTCCGTTTCACTGTTTTGTCACAAATGCCACAGAGAATCCAGAAGCTTATTTTTCCCCCTCCAGATAAAGCATCAAACCATTTGCATAATACTTGCTTGGAAGCTTTCGTCTATCTTTACCACAGAGGATGAAACTGTTGCTTCGCCTCAACAATAAATTTGTTCGAGTACGAACTCATCGTTTCACCTCAAATTTGGTTCAAACCAAACGGGAAGGCTACAATTTAATGTTGGAAAAGTTTAAAACAAGCAAACAATGAGTGTGGATTTCGCTGCGTGCCCACAATAAGAACCTAAAAGGAGAAAAATGGGAATTGCACACATTCACATGTCGCTGCTGGAACACGTGTCGGTTTATTGCAGATTTCTGAAGCCGCTGCCAAGTTGTGTCTCAGCACCCCGAGGGGAAGCATGTTTCAACATCTGCATAACTTCACGCAGCAAGGCCGCGGCTCCTCGCTATGTGTTTTTACTTTGGCTTGTAAACATTTGAGCCAGGAGGGCAGATGGTCACGCTGCGGAGCGCCAAACGGCTCCACAAGTGTCGGGCCGTGACAAATGCAGCTGCAGCACAGGGCGGCACAGCAGGTGTCAATGCAGGTCGGATTCTTACCTCATCCTGTATTTGTTCTTGGGGAACTCTGACAAAGACAGACATCTACAATTAAGAGGCGATCTCCTCATTTCTGGGCTTGATTGTCCAAAACGAGCTCTGCTATGAGACGGATCTGTGATACCGCAATCAACTCACATTTGATTCCAAATCATGCGGAAGCATGTGACTAAGGCTTAATTTGCTTCATTTTGGTTGGTTTTGCCTCCCCATGCAGCAGTCCAAGTAGACTTTTCACCAGGTGTCCAAACTGAGCTTTGTGTCATTCTGTTAAGACAGATCCATCGCCAGGAGTTCATTTCCATTAGCTGCAACCGGGATCTTTTTTGTTAGTGTATTGTTTTGCGATAGGAACATCTACCAATCAACCATACTAAAGCCCCATCCTTTTCCTTCACTTATGAATTAAACACTGAGATACCTGAGGGGCTCTTTACTCTGGACATTTTCACACAGTGAAATAAAAAGAACCACATCATCTGCAAAAAGCATGACGGGACTCTACGGCTTCCATAATCAAATCTCTCCTCCACTTGCATCATTAAGATATTTTGCCTAAAAGTTACCTACAGAATCAGAGACATTAAAAACAAGACTTATTTTTTTTCCAATAATGATGAAATAGCCCCAGCAGAGTGCTATGTAATTTACTTTTACAGTGGAATCAGTTTATGAAGTCAACAACTTTCTAAAAAAATTCCAACAACTTACAATTGACTATAAGCCATGTAAGGGTGCACAACATTTCGGATTGGTCTCAGTAACATATTAAATCAATGTGATATAAAATTGATCAGGTTTCTACTAATGTTGATGTTTTTGTGAAAATAGATGAATCAGAATAAAAACCCGTCTTTTATTATGAAGTCAATGGTAGCGGACACTCCTGATCATCCACTTTGTGTGATGCAACTCAAAGAAAAATTGCCTCTGTTAACATCTTGCCTTTCAACCCCCCCCCAATTTTGCATCTCCTAGCACTTAAATACACCTGGATGATGCAACCTTTGACGATATCTGAAAGTTGTACTGAGAATAACAGACAGAATTGAGGCAGCTACTGTTTTCTCAGAAGCTGGAGTAATCCCCTGGAGAGTCTTCATTTGGCTCTGACATGATAAATTGCTGGATTTTGGGGGGTATTATGTGACGCACAGCAAGACAACGCTTGTTGCTACCCTAGAAACAACTGACTGGCATTTTAAATATAACCCATAACACATTTGGAAAGTTCAGCAAGTGAAAGTCAAATTTGTAGAAAACATGCAAGAGTTTTTATCCTGAGCTCACAGTAACAGAGATAAGTGGTAAAAGCCTCCCCCATAAAGCTCTGGCAAGCATCTGACCACTCTGACTCTGTCTGTTTGATAGTTTTCTCCTGATGACTGTTTTTTTGGCTCGGCTTAAGCTGGCAGATTCCAGAGCTGCTGACGGAGGGAGGGATAAGGGGATGCTGGGACGGCGGAAGGGCTGGTGGTGGTAGGGAAACGGATCTGTCTACTCTCCACATCTCACTCCTGCACGAGTAAACGGCTCAGAGCTGTCAGACTTGGAAATGAACCGTCGGGTATACAAGAGCTGTAGGTGTTGTGCACCAAGAAAAGGCATCTTTTTTTTAAACCCACATACTTTTACACTAACCTCTGTTTTATTGAGGGATTAGGAACGACTACAGAAATTCCAAGTCTTGAAATCATCTCAAAGACAAAGTCATACACCATCCTTTCCACGTCAACCCTCTCCTCATTGAATTACCCAGATCCCCCTTTTGTTTATGTCTCTGGAGCTGCTCAGTCAGCGCGGGCCTGTGCACAGACTGGACCTTTTTTCTCACTCCATCATCACTCCCTGTTACCCATGACTTAGCTCCCTTCCAATGAAGTTTGTTTAACCCAATTAAAAGTTTACTTTACCACAGTCCTGTCTAAATAGAGCCGGCTGCCTCTTTCACACCGGCACGCTTCTCCACTAGCAAGGCAAACTGCCTCTTGCGACTACAGGGAGTACAGTCACAAACAGCACAGAGCAAAGGAAAGTGGAGGACAACCTCTGTGCAGCAATCCATCTCCCCTGTTTCCTGTATAGACTCTTACTGTTTACTCCCAAGGCTAAATCGCTGCCTCTACCCTTAATAATCGGCAGATCTTTGTCCTTTAGTGCAGAAAAATGCCGGAGTGCTTCCGGATTTGACAGCAGAAGCAGTGATGTGATCAAATTGGTTACTTTCAAACTGATTGGTATAAAAGAAATACAGACAAAATCAAGAATCAAACCAGGAAGTACAGTTCAACAATGTCCAACAATGGATATGAGTGCTTAAAGACTCTGATCATCTTTAGAGCAATTTTAAAAGCATTCTCAGTGGTGTTTTAATCATGATTACTGTATCTCGCACACTATAAGCGGCACTTAAAAGCCTTAATTTTTTCCAGAAAACGACAGTCCACCTTATAATTAATCTATTGTGTCTAATATGTGGATTAATTCAGGTCATGTTTACTGATGTCCAAGCAATTTTGAGAGCTAGAAGGCGCTCTTTCTGAAAGTCAGTCTGTTTTTCTTTTACGAGTTCCAAACAAGTTTGAGTATTATTGTAAATACGGTAACGCAGCTAGCGTGTAGCAGGGTTGGATTGTGTTTTTTTTTTTATTTACATGTTACTGACAAGGTTGGGAGTTAGCATGACACTTGTTTTGGCAGTGTCAGACTACTTTTTTACATTTTGCAAAGAAGGTCGGGGGCTACAGGTGTTGTGAAGAATGCTACATGTTAACCACATCTTTAACGTGGCTAACATGTAGCGTGTAACATGGAGCATGTTATAAAAAAGTTCTAGGGATACTGTTAATACAGTTAATAAAGTCAGACATATTTACCTACTTATTTTTCATTTTTTTTGTCTTGCTTAACAGACCTTATAGTTTGGTGCACCTTTTTTTTAAAAAAATTAAACACTTGTAACGTTTCCCTCTCCCTACCACTGAGAGCTCCCTGTTTACACTCTCTCCCACTAGATTACAGCCCCATCACACCCCCCAACTTAACATTACGGATGCAACAAAAAAGATGAGCTACATTGGAGCAATCCTGATGTACAGTTCTGATCCAGATTCCAGCTCAGACAAGGAAAACAAAGACCTTCGTGGATCTATTTGTCTGCAAGTGGATGCGTCAGAATGGAGCGGAGCAGAGAGCTTGTGGCCCCGCCCAGCGTATTTTCTACCTCATCAATACCATCCTTTTTCCAACTGAGTTTTTTTCGTCTGCTCCTGACTCACAACAATTTTAATAAATAACTACTGTGTTAAAAATGCCAAAAACACAATTTTCGTCAGAGGGAGTCTTTAAAAAACACATTTTATAGATTTTTTTTTCAGTCTGACAGCTTCAGAAAGTTGAAACATTTAACCAACCTCAGTTCAACGTGTTACAGCTTCAGTGTTGGGTCTTTTTTCGCTTTTGATCATTTAAGAAATGGCACGGAAGCAATTGAGACCTGATAACAAATGGGTCTTAATGAAAGGGCAATTAGAAGCAAACTTTGACCAAGCTCATTAATTCTGCTTCAACGCAAACTCTGTGAGCTCAGGTCCAAAAGCCAGCCTCCGCTTCGTTAAAACAGGATGGTAATTGCCTTGTCCTTTATTTGACGCTTGAGTCCTTTCCAAAGAAAGGGAGGGAAAAAAAACTCTAACGCACATCAACCGCTGTGTCCTTTCTGGTTAGTCTCTGCTCATAATACAAGTGATCCCATAAATGGTGTTTGCTCGGCTTTGGAAGGCATGCCATGTGATTTCTGCAGAAAATTTAAGATGTCACTCGCAATCCTGATTTGAGTTTCAATAATAAAAACAATTTCTCTTCTTTGTTTTTTGTTGTCAAGTCAGCACTGTGAGTCTATTGTCTTGATGGCTTAGAGCTGGATTCCTCCTCTCTTCTGGTGAGGGTTCGCTGCCTCCGCTCTAACCAAGTGTCGCATGCAGCCAAGGACGAAACTCCCCTCCATAAAGGCTGCACTTCCCATCCATGCACAAAGAGCCCCTGACAGACTGTCAAAAGTGACTAAGTCAGAGCGAGAAAAGGCCTGCTCCAGAGGTTTGTGAACTGCTAACGTGGAACATATGAAGCCCGTGCAGAAGCAGAGCATGCCAGATTGCGTTATGCCATCTTTTTCCTCGCTCATGATCTCACAGCTTAGGCATGCTCGTCTGCAGAGAGGCTGACGAATCACGCCGCTACTTTATAGCACTTTACATCTAAAATACACTTCATGCATTTGCATTTCTAAACAACGTGGAGCTCGTCGCTCCGTGCTAAACGCGAAGAGTTTTCCAACTTCATTATACAAAACTAAGACGATCCGATGAGAGAAACTTCTGTTCAGTGCTTGTCCCAGATTTGTCTTCAGCTCTAAGCTTTATTCCTGCATTTATTTTTCCTTTCAATTAAATTACATTTGTTTAAGAAAGAAGGGAATGTGGTTATACTGCAAAACACACAGAATAAAAGCCATTCTGGCCAAAGATCAGAGAAATATGGGACATGGTCTGCAGCTATAGTTGTGTATGCATGGATAATAAAATTGGAACATTTATGCATCTGTGTGTATAAGCACAAATGCTGCCTACACCTTACTCTATGCTTTTGTATCTGCACCTTTTATAGAAAAGGAAACACAACTGGATACTGGAACCAGGTCAAATAGCCAGGTGGCATTTTAGACAAGCAGTTTATTTCCTTTATTTTTGTATAACATACATATATATATATATATATATATATATACATATATATATATATATATATATATATATATATATATATATATATATATATATATATATATATATATATATATATATATATATATATATATATATATACACACATACATATATATATATATATATATATACATATATATATATATACATATATACATATATATATATATACATATATACATATATATATGCATTTTTACATCAAATAAAATGTAAAATTACATGTTTTCACGGAGACTGCAAAGCCTTTTTCAACATCTATGTTTCAAATATCAATGTTTTTGATGGAAATTTTTTAAAAACTTCATCCTTTTTCATAATCAAGTTTAAAAACGAGCACAAACAGGTTCTTTGTGAGGATTGAGAGCTTCAGTTGAGTTTTTCTGTTGTTCTTTGTTTTTGCTCTGTTTGCTGTTGTCAGTCACACCTGGTTTGGGTCTCCAATTACCCACAGCTGTCTTGATTTGTGTTAATGATCCTCAGTGTATTTAGGTGTCTGGTTGTCAGCTCCTTTGCTTTGTCATGTTTTTGTTGCACCCTTGGTTTCAAGTTTATTTGACAAATGTTTTAGTTTCTGCTAAGGAGCCCAGTCTCCTGCATTTTGTGTCCTTTATTGCTGTTTGATGACAGTATTTTGATTGACAGATTTGGTGTACAATAGACTGGTCCGATAATTTACATCAATAGAATGGAGTGAATGACGATAAAGTTAAAAATGTTGTAGAAAAATAAATCCAGTGTTAAAATAACAAAAACCTGATTGTGATGGGTTTTTCTTTTTTGTGAATTATGCAAACTGAACACATTTCAGTCATATTTGACTGTTATAAATCTCTTTAACATAAACCTTTACCTAAAATTTGAGGTGTAATTTAAAAAGAAAAGAGCCAATGTTTGCCACAACCACAAACGACTCCAGTTGTGCAGAAATAACTCTGGTCAAATGTCAAATGTACATGGCAAGCTCCTGAATCTAAGCTGGAATGATCAAATTCAAACTATATTTCTTTAAAAAAAATAAACTTTTCATACAGCTGTAACACAAAGAGTTTTACAGGTTTAAAAAGACCAAAAATAAATTTTAAAATGCACAGTATGCCCTACAACCCTCCCGACCACAGGAGGAGCACCAGACAAACTGAGACACATGAATGTAGCAGTTCCTAAAGTGACCACTAGAGGCTGGTTTTAGAAGAGTGATTCCAAATGTTAAAAAAAAACATTGTGAATCCCTGCCGAAGCGTTAGAGGTAGCCAGGGCCCCCCGACACCGGCATGGCATAGCAGATAGAGCGATCCGCCCGCCGGGCAATCCAGCCAGGCGCCCAGACCAGGAAGGTACAGGAGCACAGAGAGTGCAGGCCCCAGCCCTGCCAGGAAGATAGCCCTTTGCCCCGCCAGGGGGTCCAGCCCGGGACCACAGCCCCAGTCTCTCCAGCCCAGGGGCTCTTTCGTAATGTTTAACGTCTGGCACGCAGGACTGTGAGGCGTTGCTATGAACTGTATGACAACATCGCGCCATTGATCCTCGGATCACTGTCAGGCTGGCAGGACGGGAGCATGAAGAGGCTCTTAACAGACTATCACTTCAAGTAGTTTGGAGGCGGTCTCCTCTATGGCGGCTAAAGTTTCCCCCTGTGATCAATCCCCTTCCCCAAGCCGCCTTTCCCCGTGTTTACTTACGGTGAGACCTCAAGCTGTTTGAACATGTAAATAACACTTTCCGAGACTGTTTAGCTAAGCTCAATGGGAGTTGCTGTTGACTTTTGGAGTGCTTTGCTTAATTACAGGTCCCAGATTGTTTCAGGTCTAATGGCCTAATTACCGCTGTATAAATTAGCCCTAATGTTCATGCTGTGCAGGGCATTTTCTACTGCATTGCAACGCAGAAAGATTAAAGCGAAGCTTTTATTCAGCAAAGATGCAGTGGCGAGGAAAGCGAGAGGGGAGGTTAAATAACAGGAACATTGTCATGGATTCGCCCGCTGCTCAGGCTGCCATTCATCAAACGAGGCAGGCTGGCAGGTCCCACTCCGTCCTTTTCCTCTGTAAATCAATAGATTTCTTTCCGTTTTATCCCTTTCTTGCTCAGTTGCGCTCACGCCCTTTTAACGCATACGGCCTCTCGATGGGTAAAAGTAATTAACATGGAGCAAAAGAAAAGCAGGGCACCAAAGGGGAGACGAGGAGCGGTGGAAAGAGGAAGGATAACAGGCTTTCGCTCTCAAATGTACATTCCAACGCTACTCGCTGTCACGAGTAATTTGTTTGTCAGGGCTTAGCAAGACAGTCGGTGCCCCGTCTTTGTGGTTGTGCAAGTCTATACATATTTGCTGTGGGAGTTGTTGTTCACTCAGGTTATCTCCGCATGCCACTGCTGACAATTTTACCAACATGTTCGTTCACCGCAGAACACAGGATTTCGCCCGAAACTTATGAATGTCTCTTCAAAATGTTAAAGCCCGTTCATTCGGGAACCGGTGAGATTTGCCTCTGCAGGACAAGCAGATGCTTCACGGCGTTGAAGCATCTGCAAAACATTTACAGAGTCAGTCTTAACAAATTGCACACCAGCTTAAGGATTTCTTGCTTAAGAGGGGGAGCGAAGCACGCACAAGGTACTTCCAGGGGGCCTCCAGCTCAATCCAACCCCAAGCTATGCTCTGTTTTTCTTCTCTTTCCTTGTACCAGATGGATCAGGGAGTGAAGGTTATTTCAGAGGGCCTCCACGGAGTGCCAATCTATCTCCAACGTTTGCAGAATTTCCCCCAGATTGGGGTGAACTGGGGAGCAGAACAAAGAGCTATGGGCTGACCCTCTCCCTTCCCTCTAGTAGCTTCACTGCCCCCCACTTTACTTAAACCAGATGAGGAAACCGGCAGCAGTATAGCGGTTCTTTACTCCCTCCTTGCTCCCATCTTTGTTTTGCATCTATCTACTTTTAAGCAAAATATCATCTCTCCAGAGATTAATTGTCAGGTTGATACACGCCATTACATTTCTTCATCTGCTCCATTTGCTCCAGGAAAACGCTGATCCAAGAGTTTCTTTCATGTCTTTCTTTACATATTCATCTAAAAACTAACAGCTAAAATAAAAAGTCCAATTTTTTTCCACCGATTTATCCTTTGAACATGTTTTCTCCAACATCTGAAGCAGGTGAAACTGCTGAGCAACACTCATCGGCTCTGCAAAAGCACACAGCCTGGACAGAAGGTCACAGG
Organism: Oryzias latipes; assembly: GCF_053564925.1. Taxonomy (NCBI): domain Eukaryota; kingdom Metazoa; phylum Chordata; class Actinopteri; order Beloniformes; family Adrianichthyidae; genus Oryzias; species Oryzias latipes. The sequence continues at coordinate 26,017,924 of NC_136256.1, read as the reverse complement.
CCCGCGATTTTGTATACTAAATTGCATTTCAACTTCCCCTTTGGTTTCTTCGTCTTTATTATAAGAACTAATCTGTCACACCGAGCATTTCGTCATCTGTACGTTTTTTTGTTTTGATGCTGCATTACTGCTCAAAATTGTGCTTGAAGACGCTTAGCACTCTTATTTTGCGTGTGTCGCAGGAAAACCTAGCATAAAAACAAGAGTTTAAAAAAAGCAGCATGATGCTTTTTAAAGCTACCTTCACAACGCCCTTGGTAAACTGCGTTCAAGAAACTACTTCCAATGACAAGTCGATGTAAATGTGTTATTTAAAATCATTCTCCAGTGGCTACATAGGTTTATGACCGTTTTCGGGCTCGTTCAAAATGCGCTGCCATTGAGCGCTAGATGAAAGTTAAACCAGTTGAACTTTGTCCAATCAGAGACTCGGATTCAGTAGTTATGTAAGGGTAGCATCCCTTTTCTTTCACAGAGGTGTCAACTATTCAAATATTGGTCGTGGAGAAGAAATTAATAACAGTTTTGTTGTTTTTTTGCCTGGACGGAATTATACACAAAGTCTTTCATATATCAGAATAGAGGTGTGAAAGAAAAAGCCTGGAGCAAGATTCATGAGATTTGCGCCGCTTCAACAATTCGCCCCAAGACTAGGACTCTTCCAACTGGTGGCAGACATGCGCTAGTAAACAGTAGAAAAAAGAAGAGACGTAGCCCCTCCCTGCTTGTCCAATGTGAACACAACGGGCTAAAAGCGGGTTCAAGAACCCGTGTTTAGCGCATTATTGCACACAAGTCACATGGCTGGTGTGCCATAATGACTTGCACCGTACGGTTGATCCGTTACTTGGGTTGTCCGGACCCAGAGAGGGTCGTAAAGTGGAGTGGTTGCATCTTAAGGGGCTCTCAGGTGTGTCTTGCAGTCCCTAGAGGCTCGTACGACCACTTCAAGGGACGTCATGATAATGGAATACACAATTGTCGTACACGTGGTAAGTGTATCGTAATATTTTCGCAAGGCTAATGTAAATTGTATGCACTTTGATACATTGATGATGCTGTCATGGTGTGTTCTTATGCCACACTCTAATCACTAGTGAAGTGCAAGTACTGGCTTCTTGCTGACCGCGAACGAATGCTGTATGCGCAAGGTGTGCCGGTTGATACCCAAGTGCCTGTAGGATTCTAGTAGGAAGTCTACACAAACTACTCTGATTGTCTAATTTTCTCATTTCTAACTGACAGGAGTGTGCACTTATCATGTTGGGGGCTTATAGAAAGAGAAAATCGATACAACACGCCTGTGTCTCACTTACTTTAGTTACCCTTATGTGTTGTTTACGTTCACTACGACCTGACACCTGCAGCATGCCAATTTGAATACTTTGTTGAAAGCTGTGAAAGCCTGTAGCTACAGGGTGGGAAATAAATCCTTAAGAAACTGTCTTGCATTTGTAATTTTCGTTTTAATGCTTCAAAACCGCCAGTGAAGTCTTTTTGTGTGTTTTACCACTGCCTCTATGTCTTTCCCCCTCTATTTTTTCCGTTTGCCTTGTTCCAGCGAGTCTGCTCAGACCTCAGGGGAAAAGTGGCCATTATTTGGGCTAACGGAGGAAACCATGTATCACAGAGTAAAGACCAGTGTCACAGCAATCAAACAAATGACTGCCGGCCTCTGCTGGACCAGATGCAGGGCTGATGCCCTTTGGACCAATTAAGATCTTTTGAGAGCCTCGACATCTGGAACTCTCTGATGCTCCCCTTTTTCCTCCTTACATTGACGTACGGAGCAAATACCCTCTATTTTACCCTCTTTCTCACTCTTGCACGGTCCTCCTAATTCTTTCGGTTAATCCTGCTCTATCTGCCTCTCCCTGCCGCTCTCATTATTCAAAGCCTGATCTCTCCCCTTTCCCTCCTCACAGAATTCCAAAACAAGGACAAAGTTGTAATCCATTTACTGCACCCCTGTCAACAAATTCCTCCCAAATAATCCTAAAAGACTTACAACCAAGCCTAGGTACTATCAAGGGAGGAGGACGAGGCAAAAAGAGGCGCATAAAGGCACAGAAGGATGGGGAAGAGTGTGAGGAGTGTAGCAAAGCAGGCGGATGGAACTTGTGTTACAGCAATTTGAGCCTTTGTCACGCAGGTGGTGCCCAGGGGTTCCCTCCGTCTGGGCAAAGAGACAAACTGAAGCCCATGTAAACTTTAAAGAGGATTAACCCCGCCGCAGAGCTTTAATGAGACCTGAAAGTGTCGGGCACCGGAGAGCCCCGGCAGACTCAGCCGCAATCCCGTCGAATCCCAACGGCCCGGCCCGGCGCTGCTGCGGCCCTAGAGCTTCCAGCTGCCCTGCTTGCAGCGAGCCACATCAAAGCGGCACGTCAGGGAGAGTCCTCCAGATTGGGAGGGGGGGAACATGTGAGAACTGAGGATGCAGGAGTCAGACAGAAAAGCATGCCTGGATGGTGGAATCCCTTATCTCCTCCTGAGAGGATGCTGCTCTGTGGTGCGAGATTGTCTGGAGCTGCCACCTGTCCCAGGCATCTTTGAAGGCAACACTAAAGCCTGTGATGGGCCTGACCTCCTTGAGTTACCATTCTTTTATGTCTTTATTCATTTTCTGCTTTGTTACGCCTCCCCTTCGTCTCTTTTGCTCTTCTAAGGCTCACCCCTCAGTCTGTGTAACACCCACAGCCACGGACCCAGTTCTCCTCCCTCCAGAGATATCTCCCTTTTTCGTCAGGCTGCTTGAAACATTTTAATTAGACTGTGTTCATCAGCCTCCTCTCTGTGTAGAACAATACGCACTTGTGACCCTCCCCTGACAAGAGCCAGATATAGGTTGTTGGCTGTAGACATGAGGTGTTTATCTTTACCACGATGTACAGTATGTGAGGGAAACGCTAATGCAGGAGGAGGGACGAGAAGGTTAAGATTCAAAGAAACAAACATGTAGCAAGGCATGGTGATTACCCTGCTACAGGGTGAGTAAAAGAAGGCAGAAAGAGCTGTAGATGTGGAGGTTTTACACCCCAATGGCGACGCAGAAGCTCCTACGAGCCTTCCTGTTTTGGTGCTTCATGTTCCTGCTGCCAGCAGGGTTTACTGCGGTTCTCCTTTTTGGAAGGACAAGACGCAACAAATCTTTGTCTCAAGCCTTTTCGCAACAACAAAGTGCCATTGTTCCGACTTGCTTCTGCGACTCGACTGATTAACCAATCACATTTGCAAAGAAGTTAAAGGCAGTGACAGATGTGGCCGCGTCGATAGTAAGAAACGCTGAGTATTCCTTCTGAGCGTCTTCAGATCTCCCCAAATTCTTCTTAATTCTTCTAAGCCCCTTCACATTTAATCTTGTCATTGTTAATGAGGACTGCCATTATGTCCAGATATTCAGTTCACACTGGTAAGCCTTGTGGTAATAGCAGCACATGACTTTAAGATGGTATGAAAGTGCATTCTTGAGGCACTTCAAACTCTGCTTAACCCTCTTAAATCATCGAGCACTACAAAGAGGGCACAAGCATGTGAGAATATTTTCTATCTTACAGCATGAGATGCCTCTAATAAGCTGAATAAAAGGGGATCATCTGATTATCCCTGGTGCGCTGGACCAAGGGGGCCGCAGCAGAGCGCCGGCCCGTGTCGTTCTTTCTTGATGAAAGGAGGTGGATGGAGGAGATCCCTCTCCATTGCCTGCAGTGTGCCCCAGGCTCCTCCATGCCGACGCACCGCTGGGGGACTCCGCCGAGCCACCGCGCTCAAAAAGCCAATATTGAAACAATCACAAAGACAACACTTACCCTTGAAAGCGGCACGCGTCCTCTCACCCCGGGCTTTGCTCTCAACTCCCCACTTTCAGGGGAGGGGGTGTTTTGAACCTGCTTTCCAGACAGTTGTCACATTTACACCAACAAGAGACCATCAAGTTTGTTCTTTGAATTCCAATTCAGCAACCCCCCCACACCACCACCGCCACCAAAAACCTCTGTCACTTCTCCTCCACTAACCAAAGAGTGCAGAATCTACCATTAAACTGCAGAAATAAAACATTTCACAAAGTATTTGTGTCCCGGTTCTACTCTTAATATTTTACTACCTCTGATTTAAGACAAAACCAACTTTCTACTGACTTTTTAGGAAGATGTAATAACAATAAATCTTGAATTTCTTGCTGAGTCGTTTGATTGTAACAAACGTTTTATTGTAATCTCTAATGAAAGAAGCTGTTTTTTTACTTTACATAATGTTTTAAAGCTTTATTTTTATGGCGAGCGTTGCTCGATTAATAAAAACTAGAAAGTTTTATTTGACTCCTAAAATGTGCAATTCTATGATTACGGCAGAAAAAAGGGAAAGTTGGACTGCTGTAGGGCTTAAAAAACGATATATATTTAGGCAAAAGGTGTATAGTGTCTTTTGTTTTTAAAGAAACATTTATTTTAATATTTCCAATTTAACGGTTAGCTTTTTTTTAGCCTATTTTTCCCTTTTTGAATGGTTGGTTGTAACTCCTTGTTTCTAGATTTTAATATCTCTAAATTTTTATTTTTTTTTTGCTACATGGACAGATTATTTTACTACTTTTAGTCTTTTCTTTTTTTAAGATGAACGTTCTTATCCTGTTTTTTAGGTTTGTTCAGCCAACTTTGACGGCTGCTTACTTTTCGGTGTGGCGCCTGAGATCATTCAAGGTCAGGAGGGCTTTAGTGTTAAAGCTTCAGCTGCTAAGATATGGGTTAGAGCTGTAACGGGGCTAAATGTGTACAGCCATGGCAAGTAACCCTCTAAACTTATTAGGAACAACTGTATGTCTTTTCCATTCTTCCCTTTTACTCCTCTTTGGTGTTCCAGTGTGGCTTTTAATCGCTATTGTCGGGAAAAAGCTTGGCAGGAAAAGATGCTTGGCGTGGAGATGCCAGAAAGTGGGCTCACCGTTACTGCAGGACCACTGACCACCGCACAATGCAAACACATGTCAGCACTGTGCCTCCCATTCACTCTTTTAAACAATTAAGGCGTTTTAAAAAAAAAGCCTTCTTCCTCATTAATCCTCAGCTCAATCCTTCCTTCTCATCCTCCAGCAAAGCCCCGTGTCTTAGAGTTTTGGTAAGGAGGATATGGACTCTTATCCAGTGTTTGCCCAAGAAAAGAAGCTAAGACGCTGGCATCGCCACGATTAGCAAGTCCTAACAATGGGGGTAATGTTTCTGTGGTGCCTCTTCTTTTCCGCGCTGAAGTGGGTGTAAAAAGCAGAGTAAACACAGTCTGAGGCCAAGGACGTAAGAGAAGAGGGAGATCACAAGTCTGGGAGAATAGCAGAGATTTACCCCGAGGATAAACACCCCCCCCCCCTTAGGGCCATTCTCATTTCTCAACTCCCACATCTATCCGGGATTCGAGCTAACGACCCGCGGGCCAGGTGTGGGGAGGCTGCAGGTGCCGTTGCATTTAGGCACATTAAACACTGACACCCAACGGTGCGAGGAGTAATCTGATTTACCTGGTTGTCTGCCGCGTGGCACGCCATTCTGTGCAAGCGCAGCACAAAGGCTTACTGCCCCCTCTCCATCACACACACGCACCTGGAATGAATTTAGATGGCGACAAAGGCCTCATAGAGAGCGGATAGCGGAGTCAAAGCTGTGTGTGTGTGTTTGTGTGTGTGCTCAATTGTGTACAGAACCAGAAATGACAACAGCAGCCACTGGCTTCTTCCACCTTGTGGTGCAGGGGTGGTGACAGATGCTACAGGCTTCTGGTTCAAAGCTGCTGAAGGACGCGGGGGGCTCAGGTTTAAGGGGACCCCCTTTCGTTCCGCTGACCCTTAGACGGCCAAAGCTCATGGGGGAATGAGCTCTGGTACTGGGTTCAATCAGACAGAATGGACACGTCGTCTTCGGGGACACCCCACATCCTCAACACCTGAGGCCAGAAGGAGGTGTTTTACGCTGCAGTGCTTTCATCATAGAAAGTCTCTCAGAGTGCCGGACGGATCACACAGACCACAGAGGAACATCTATAACCAAATTACATATTGGCAAGTTTTATTTTGTACAAATCAAAAAGTTTTTTGATTTAATTGGCCTCAAGGGTAATTGTTTTGGGTCCCCCAGACATTTTATGGCGAGAAAATGTTTGGATGTCACAATTTTTTTCCCTGAAACCTTAAAGAGTCCATTTAAGTCAATAGCTATTTGCGATAATAAAGTCGTATCATGGAAATATGACAATTTCGAAAAAATGTTTTTTCGCTTGGAGGGGGAGGTTTTTGAGGCGAATCGAAACTGTGTTATTTCACAAAAGTGCAATGAAAACCCTTTTTTCCCCAATTTAATAAGTCACATGACCAACAACCGGATGGCAATGCACTTCCTGGTAGGAACTGGCGGCCTCGGGCAATGCACAACGGGCGCCACAGGAAGTCCCACAGCGTCACACCGCTCATCAAAAGTTGAGCGTGTCATGGGGAAGTGTTGGATCCACAGCTCCTTATGGAAAATCACCAACCACCATGTCCCAAAATGGCTTCATCTGTGGCCGCTCCCACGTGGAAGGAGCTCGCCGCTCCTTGACCCAAACAAGACGCCGACGTCTCCTTTGATAAATGATGATGAGCGCTAGTGCCGTGGCAGAAATGTGAATGTATCTGCTGTCAATCATTATTTACATCCATCGCCATGTTTTTCAATGACTTATCGCATGAGTTGATTTGTGTTTATTTGCATGATTATGACTTGATCGAAACGGTGTACGAAAATTGCAAAATCGTGTTGTTGTTTTTTTTTCGACATTTCTAGAATTTCAATAGTTTTGCGCACGTGTGTGATGGAAACGCAGCTATTCCTAATTAAGTTTTGATAGATCATTTTTTGGTCTTTTTTTCAAAGTGTGGCCAGTTAGACTTCTATTCTTCCACCATCTTTGCGTCAATCTTCCAAGCTAGAGCTGGAGGACTGCAGGAAAAACCCACCAAATGACTTTCAAAATAAAAGTTTTCTAAAAGCCTGACTGTGCAGTAAAAGTCGCACTACAGTCTTTGGCGGAGGTTGCAGCATAGATGACGATAGGGTAATTCTTAAAGTGGAGGAATTGAAAATACTTTACAACATTTATTTTAAAAAGAGAAGTCACAAGGAAGAACTTTGGGTAGAAACAAAGCAGAGGACGCACCAACGCACCTGTCTGAATGCAGCTTTCATCTGACGCTTTCAAATAAAAGTGCGTTAAACAACCTGCTGCTATAATGACAAGAATCTATGAAAGTCTTCAGCAGAGTTTATATTTTATCTATTATTGCAAGCTGGAGATTTCCAAATGGTTGTGGAGACCACTTTTCAGAAATAATGACAACTAAATCACTGATTGTGAGAGAATATTAGCAGTTTCCAGGATTCAACAGGCGCTCCAAATCTGATCATAATGGATGAATTTACTACTATTTCTAGAGTTTTCATCTCTTTTTTACAGGAGAAATTGGATATTTAAAGGTGTCAAAATGAAACTGTTAAGATCCAAATCAAGAGCATTCATGGAAGGCCAATGGAAGCCGTTCTCAGAACGCCTATAAAGAAATAGTCAAAAAAGCCCTTTAGAGTCTAAAATCCAAGTATGAGATTACATTATTCAAAGTCTCTTTTCCCGTTGGCTTTTGGAAAATTGGAAATGAAAAAACATAAAGTTCACCAAATCATTTCCAAACAAACATTTTAGTAAATGAAGAAAGTTAAGCGGTCCTTCGTTTGTCGCAGAAGTTGCAAAAAAATAATCTGCAATAGATGAGACACCCAAAGTATTAATTTTTATTTTTCTTCGATTATTCTAGATGTTTTAAGGCTGTAAAACTCCTCACTACACCCTTTAAAAACATTTTATACACTTTTCTCTCTTGTTCAGACCCTAAAAGTTCAAATTTTAGTAGTCAGGATGCAAAACACCATTAAAAAAAAAAGGGTAAAAGGTTAACCGTGTAATAGCAAGGGACCACACTATTGGACCAATTCAGTGGCCTTGTGGCGGAGTGTGTGCCCTGAGACTGGAAGGTCATGAATTCAAAGCCATGGCCGAGTTATACCAAAGACTCTAAAAATGGGGCCCAGGGGTTGGATTTAGGGGTTAAACCCTCTGGTTCAGGATGAACCAGATGCAGATAACAACTTTCATACAACCAGGTGTGTGACAACTAAAGGGACTTGAACTTTAAACAAAGCATTTTGGTTTCTCCAGAATTTCTCAGATTCTTTTAATCAAAAAGGTTGAGTGCCAAACCCCAAAAAATCCAAAAAACTGATAACCATATTTTTCTGAATGAACAAACTACGTGTTGTAGATCTACAGCAGAAGTACGACTGCGTTGTGTGATTGCTGTTTCCAGCGTCCTGCGTCTCACACATGAAAAGGCCCCTCGGAGCCGACAGGCCTTTTGACTTTTCCTGCTGTTTCTGAACTCTCCATTTCAGGCTGTGACTTTTCCGCATGACCCCCAAGCCTCCCGGTGACCCCTGCCCCCCCTTCGCCACTGTTCCTGCCCCTCGGCTCCAGCGGTCTGGAACCGCCGGCCCTCCTTCACACACCCACTCGCACACACTGAAATGAAAAGTGGCAGTGTTGCTGAGCTGGGTCGGGATGTAATGGGCAGTAATGTTCTGGCCTCCGGGTTCCTGTCCACAGCAGCGTAGCCTGGTTTTAAGTAACCTTTTCCTTAAAGAGGCACCTTGGTTACTTTCAGGCACCGGGGAGAGCTGGGTAATGAAGTGGCTGAATAAATGGAGTTACGACACGAGGCCGGGCTCCACTGGAGTTTTCATTAGCGCCACTGCACTAAAACTCTCCTGTCCGACTCTGTCTGCCGCAATTCGGTGGCAATATAACCAAACTAAACAAGCCATCACATCAAATCCTTGTCTGGACACAAAGTCCGGGGTGGGGTGCCACCAAATTAACCTCCAATCAACCCCGATTTCTTTCACACCTTCCCTCTTTTTTTTTAAACTACTACTGTTTATCTCAGTTTGATTTCAAATGATTTTAAGTATCTCAACCACGCCACGGCTCTTTCCTCACCTCATTCTCCAGGGCTTTATCCCTGTTAGTCTCCTTCCCTTTCTCTCACACTGTCTCCAGGTCCCAGGGTGAGAGAGAGGGAGGCAGAGTAGGGGGCGGTGAGGTTTGACTTGGCGCTGCTTTTGGGGCTTTGAAGTGTGTGTTGATGAGAGAAAGTGGAGTGCTGCGTTCAGACAGGCCCCTAATGAGGGAATTAAGAAGCTGCGCTGGCCGTTCCCCATACTAAACTTCCCAGGCACAACACAAGACAGGCGAGTGTGCAGCGTTCTCAAGAGTGCGCACAGGCAAGTCTTAGAGAAGGGCTAATCTGTCAGACTTGATCAAGCCTCTGAAAACGCGCTTCTCACCTACAGTACAAGAAGCAAAGCTGGCCTCAGCATTTGGGCTGTTGCAAGCGTGTCCTTGAGCTTTCCAACTTCCCAACCCCTTTGAAACTTACGATAGTGCGAGTCTAAGTAGCCATTTCGGGGGTCCATGGCAAACAGCGGGCCTCTGTACAGCTGGGCATGGTCCGCCAGATGGGGCAGGGAGCTAGGGAGCTCCTTCTTGAGGAGGGACGGCCGCTCCTCCGTGGACGTGGAGGGTTCCTCGTTTACGCTCCTGTCGGTGGCGCCGGGCGTTTGGGAGCTGATGGCATTGCGCCTCTCACGGTGGTACGGTGCGCCTGAACTCTCCTCCTCTGCTGGGATACAAAAAAAAAGAGAGCATTTCACATCAAAGCTGCATCTATTTAAGAACGTATTGCTGAAAACCTTGGAGGAAATTGTATCACGCAGAGAAATAAGTTGAAGGAAGGAGCAGGAGTTCAGCTTTGCATGCTATGGGAACTATAAAAAAAAAAAGAACTACACAGGATTGCCTTTCTCTACACCAGATGTGGGAGTTCAGAGGCAAAGTGTGTTTAAGCAAATGGACACCATAAATAAAAAAAATCCCAACTTCTTAAATCCACACAGCTGAGGGAAGGCATGCTTTCAGATTCAGCTCTGTCCAGTCTTTTTAGAAATGGATTCCCATGGAAGAGGCAGGCTTTCAGCTCACATTCCAAGCTGCCCCCTTAACAAGCGTCACCCTCCTTCATTCTTCCTCGGCCCCCTCATCCCACTCCCCCAGTTCTCAAACTAAATCTTTTTCCCTGTCTCCCTCTCCTCCAAGGGGGGGAGGAGTGGGCCCTCTGGAGAGGGCTTCTTGGCGTGTTGTGTGTAAGGGGGATGAAGGTGGAGTCGGGTTCAAGGGCTGAGCTCCACAAGAAAGGAGCAACCTTTGACCCTTCGCATAGCCTCTGAACTGACATATATAGGGGTCAGGCAGCCTCATGACCCGGTATTAGTCTTTTCTGTAGTTTGATAGCATTGCGACTGACTGAGAGAGTGGCACAGCATGTCTGGTATTTCCTTCATATTCATATTCAAAGGATAACTAAGAGGAGGTCATCCTCTGCAGGCCATCTGTTTCCTGTTTCGTGTGACTTACCAAACTGCTAAGTTTATGTAAACTCTTTTAAAACCCAGTTGGTTTAAAAAAAAAAAAAAAGAGAATCACAAAAAAAAATGTTTCCCCGACTAAACCTTAAACCAAACAACGCAAAAAATTTACTAAAGCAAAAGCACAAAACAAACGCTGATTCTGGCCCAAGTTTGTATTTTGTTCTATGGTAACTATTTCTGTTATGAAGTTGTCCAAATCCAAAATTTGAACATAATGTTTATTTTCTATAAAGTCCCACTTCAATCATCTTTTGATCTATTTTCAAAGTGATGATGCCGCTTTGAGCCAAATTCAGAAAACCTGCGTCGTTTTCTAGGACATAGTTCCTGCAGAGCAACAGGAGTTTATTAGAATTTCACCTGAGTTGTGGGTGGGGCTGTTGTCGTGGAGCAACCCCGCCCCCCTTCCCCTACCTGTTGATGAGAGCTCAGAGCGTGTTTTCTACGTCAAAAATACGATATTTTTCTTACTGCATTTTTTCATCTGCTCCCGATTCCCAATGATTTAAATATAAAATACACAGAAATGCAGATTTAAGCCTAAATTATTTTATATTTGTCCTCCATCATGAGAAAAATGCCAAAAGAACATGTGAAAAATATCCATTTTAATCACCATTTTCATTGGAGCGGTTAACCACTGTTAAATAAAAAAGTAGTTTATGGTTTGGGTACAAAATAGATGCCAAAGAAAGCAGCACGCTAAGGATTCTAGTTTTGTGTCGTCCAGTAAATCTACGACACAAGCAAACCAGGTAATCCGTTAATGACCAGTTTTTTAGAGCAAATGTCACAAAAAAAACTACATCTGTTGATAAAAAGTACCTACAGGAAACATAAGCAAATGTGTTGAATGATGTTTTTGTTTCACTTTAGTGTCACAACTGACTGCAAAGAATATGAACAAAATTTGGGGCACTGATTTCTATAGGTAATCTGAAGACTTTTAACCCTTTCATGGCTGAATTTTTCTCCAATTCAAGAAAAGATATAAAGTTCTTCTGTGTTTTTTCCTTCAAGGTGATGCTTTACTGAGTGTCCGAGTTAAATGCTCCGCTGCAACTGAACATACAGCGTAGAAGAGTCAAATATGACGGCAACTTTGTCATTTACTTCATGACCCATTCATGTGCAAATTCAAGGTCAAGAAAACCTTTAAGAAATCAGAGCAGATCATATAAATAATAAAAACTAGAATAAAAACTCCAGCCACAAAGACAAAGTAGGTGTTTTGAACCAACTTGGAATGGGGTTCATTGTTATTCCGTCACCATGATTGGCCTTTCAAAATGAAATCTCAGTTCTTGTTCACGTATTTTGTTAAGTTTCTCCTAAAAGTTCAAATGATGTATAATTTGTTTTCTTCTTTATGCATTATTTGGCTGCTGCGACTTATACTCCAGTGCGACATATAGTCTAAATAATATGGCAGTTACTGTCAAAGCAGATGTTATTTTGTTGCCACCGACATCATAAAGTTAATTTATCTCGAATGATTTACCGCTGCACACAGCGATTCAATGATTAAATAAATGATGTAGGACAAAAGTAAACGTCTCACTTATAGAAGAAATGATGAACTAATGAAATCAAATCACCTTCAACTCGTTAGAAAAGTACAACTACAAGGATCCATGTTGCTTAATTCTAGGCATACAAAGTTAGAATTAAAACACAAAATTACTGGTTTATTCTAATCTGAATACTTTGTTGTAAAACACACACATACCCCATATGCTATATTGTAGAAGTGTATATATACATATATAAATGTTAAGATACAGTTTCTTTTTGATTTTTTTTATTACATCTATCTTATATCTGTTTAGGAATGTAAAGTATTTATATATAATAACTTGTGAAAGATCCCTCGTTTTTGTTATTTTGTGGGGAAGAAGATTAAATAAAAGTTGAAAAATGCGCCTTTTCTTGATACATAAATACATCATAAGGACCTTTTGTTGCCTTAGTTACATTTCTTCCACTGAGGCCTCCACCTTACCTCCAGCATTAAGGGCCTGATCCTCATGTTCAGCCGAGGACAATAATGTAAATATGACTCCACCGCCATGCTGGCCGTCAGTGCGCCTAAATGCTCTTTTTTGCATTTATGTCCCTGGCTGAAAACCTGGCAAACCGCCGCTAAGCTGGCGCCAGAGGTTCAGCAGCATTAGCAGGCTGGCAGTGCGAGCGCCTCCCCCCCACTCCTGCGACCCACCAGCATCCGACGGCCAATTACAAACAGAGCAGAGGGCCAGATTAAAGACCACTACCTTAAGCACAGAAGAGCGCCACCATAGCGCGTCGCCCCTTTTCAGAAGGATCAGAAATGAGGAGATTGAAGGAAGGAGCAGCTTGAGGGTCCCACTTTGATACCCCTCATTCTCCCACATCCATTACCTGCGTCCGGGGCCAGAAGTGCCGTGGCAAAAAAGACTCAAGGATTCCTAATGCGGAACTGACAGCGAGACGCAAGTCGTTCTCATCCGCAGGAAATGACACTCTCCGTTATGATATAAGTATTTAATCCTATACTGCACAGCCAGTGATCTTATTAAGGGAATAATGCAACTTATACGGGTAAAGCTGGATTAATAGGCCTGCACTTGCAAAGCTCAATATTAACATAAAGGGATTTCAGAATTGGGTTCATCGTCTGACATGGATTGAGGAAGTCATGACTGTAAACTATGCAGAGAGCAAGCTCTGCCATGGAGCTGCACAGAGAAGCCTCCTGCTGTGTACTGTCAGCTGTTACACATCCACAAAATGTAGCACTACAGCTAAGAAAGTAAACTGGGTACATATTTATGAGATTTCTTTTTTGTTCTTACACATACAGTTAATGTTTTATAAACTGTTTCATCACAGGGGATTTGAGGAAGTTAGTTTACAAAGAGAGAGTTTGTGCTTTAAAGAAGCATAACTTTGCTCTGGTGGCGTGGAACTTTCTGGCCCTTTCATACCTTTTTCTTGTGACCTCCTGCTGTTGCGTAGACCAAGACGATGTCCGAATTCCCTGCCTACTCCCTAACTACTAAAAAACTGTGTGGGACTATGTAATCCCTGGAGTTTAAAAGCAATTCAGACCCAAAGATCACCCTTTTTTTATTTTAAACGCCAAACATAAATACACTGTGCTCTGAAGAAGAAGAAAACTTGGATGGTTTATAAAAAAGTCCCACTCGATCATCTTTAGATCTATTTTCAACGCATTCTCAATGGGATTTTAATCATGATTAAGTTGTTTTTAGCCAAAATCATGTTTTTTTCTAGAGGTTTCTGTAGAACAGCAGTAGTTCTTCAGCGGGACTGTTGGTGCCTTCTCTAACTACCCATGATCCTTTTGTTTACACTCCCTCCCGTTAGCTTACAGCCCCTAACAACCCCTACCCTAAAGTTAATGCTTATGGATCTATGTGTCTGCAGGTGGATGCATGGGAATGAAGCAGAGCAGGGAGCTCGTATTCCGCTGACGGTAGCAGCTGCGTCACCGCTAAAGGCTTTTTTTTTCTCAGTCTGCTCCTGATTCACAACAATTTGAATTAAGAAATCCTCAGAAATACAGTTTTGATCTAAATTTTCTTAAAATTCGTCCTCCATCATGAGAAAAATGCCACTAAACACCAAAAACACATTTTCATTGATTCCTTAAATACACTTTTTTCACGTGAAAACTCATTAAAGCACAATGCATTGTGGTCTATAGTCACCAATCTAGTGAGCATGGATACACACTGCTTTTTTGCAGACTTGTAGCGCTACAAAATGGTGAACGCACAATATATTGCACTCAGCAGTAAGTAGTGAAGGAACTCGGACACAACTCATGTCTTTCTTCCACTGACATATACAGAGATGGACGAGGCGCCGGTGACATCACCCATAGAGAACTCCGTTCCTCATGTTCCAGCAAAAGGAAGTCAATGGAGTCGCCATGTTTCCGAAGTATGGACTTCGCTATTTTGGAACCAGATGACATTAGCGAGCAGCGATGGGTCCGTGTCGGTCTTACCGGTAGTCAAAATTTCGATGGCAACCACTCTCGTTAATCAGGAGTGCCCTTGTTGAAAAGACGCCACACCCTTTCCACGGAAAGCTGACTCGGGGGAATCTGTCGTTTGAGGAAAGCGGGCACAACATGATTTTACTGAGGCATGTTAAAAAGAGGTACCAAAAGCAAGAACGGTTCTTCTGACCATGGAATGACTGAGTTACAGCTGTTTATTTCTCTATAGAAGTCTATGGGATTCTGGCTTCTTGGAGCCAGCGGGTACTTCCTGTTTGGACCGCTGGGGGGGAGGGGACGATGTGTCCAGACAGTCTATGCTTTCTTCTAAGTGAGGTCAATCGACAAATGGTTCAATCACAATGACACAACCCCCCCTCGAGTACCTCCCCAGAGAAAGGGGCTTCATCGTTCTACCATAAACCAACTATGGGGCTTCATTCCTTCAGCTCGTGGGACTGGAAATGGTTAATCAAACCCCCCTCCAGAACAAGGGTCAATTGACTTCTTGGTGGAGCAAAGCTGCTCTCCAGAAGTTTTCTCTTTTGGCTGCTGGTGGAAACTTTCTGCGTCAGGATAACATGGAAGCATCTGTCAAAAAAAAAAAAAAAAAATGAAGCGAGGTAAACACATGAAACTTTGAAAAGTTCAACCCAACAACACTTTTCCTGACATCTAACCGTCTACCCAACAGACCTTCTCCCTTCTGCCCTTCCTCATCTTTCATTCTTCATCTATTTCCCACTCTTTTCCCATGGTTTCTGCATCCAGGCCTCTGCCAGTCTACAGGTCTACTCAGCCCACAACACAAAAGCAGCAAGCAGAGGTCCTCTGTGGACCTGAGGAAAGCAAAAAAAAAAAAAAGAACTATCCCGCTCTCTCTATGGTGATTGAATTTCTTAACATCTTTTCAAAAAGCGCTTAAATGCCTGGAGGCAAGAGGAAGAAACAAGCTAATGGTGGATGGGGAGCACTGAACAAATTTCAGAGCCCTTTCCTGCTCGCGTTTGAGGTTGAAAGCGAGCTCCTGCCTTTCAAGTTTCAAAGTCCTCCTTCCTCCCGCAGTGTCACTGAAGGATTTGAAAAGAAGGTAATTGTGCTCACTGCCGTCCTGATCAGAGCACACGCCCCAGCTCTAGTATTTCAGGAGCTTTCTCTGCCACTATAATGGTACCTAGTGCTCCATTCCGGCATTCTTCCTCTTCTTTTCGACCTCTCTACAAACACACTCTCTGCAGCTCTTCACTCACTTGCTTTCTATCCATCGTTCAACCCCGACAAGCCACTTATTAAATCCTAAAATCCAGGGTTTTCTTTTTTTTTCAGACCCTATTGTAAGGTTTGGGTTCAAATATCTTTTGACAAAATGCATCGCATGCATATGCAACATTGGGATTGAAGGAAAGTGCAGAAAATGTGGAAGAGATAATGAGATATGGAGTGGGGCCAATACCCCCAAAGAGTTGGGCTCTAGGGACAAGAGAGGGGGCTAAAGTTAAGGGTGCCCAGACCATTCAAAGGAACAGAAAGTGGAAAAAAACTCTTTACGACGCTGTTTTGAAGATATTTTCTAGAGGCTTGGGTTAAGAAGATGAATTGTTGTTCTCCCACTTAACTCAAGTATCCGGCTGATGAAGAGCGTGTTTCAGGCGGGAACGAGACTCAGGAGAGGTGTTGTTGTACTCCGAAGCTAAAGGCAGATATTTGCTGTGTTCCACCGCCTAAGTTTTGTGGCACAGACGGGTTTTGGCCGGGGTGTGCATTGAGAGGGGGGACAGAAAAAGAGTGGAGGATATACGGCGAAATCACAAAACACTTCTTCAAAGCTCCTCTCCTCCTGTGCAATAATCTCTTGCTCCTTTTTTTCTTTCTCTTGCAAATCGACTCCAGGGAAAGACTCAAGACTCCCCAATTAACAATGAGAGGGGGAAGAAAAATTCCAGCAGCTGGCTAGAGTTTAATAAGAGCACCTCTCCAAGCGGCTTAGGCTTATGTACCTGATTCACCGGCCCTGGCACCGACGCTAAAGACAGAGGGAATCGCTCATGATTAGCACCAGCTGAAATATGAAGGGCTCAAGCGAACCGAACAACAAGAGCACAGGGGATTAGCGCAATTGTGTGAGACATTCTCCCCATCAGGATGCCTTCACAAAAAGTTTATTGCTTTTCCAACAACAGAGTTCGGTATTGAATTATGCGGGGCTAACCTGGACTTAATGGGGAAAGTTGTTTTTTTTTTTTGGACCATCGACCAAATCGAATGCTAGTTTTGTCTTTACAGTCCATGATGGCCCATGAATAAACCATCAGAATGTGACTGGTATTTAGGCAAATCGAGAAAAAGTGGTCGTGACTTTGTGTCTCACATTAGCCGCATTTCCCCACGCGACACTCCCGAAACATCCTCCTCAATATTCATCCAGGCAAATCTCACCACTCCCACATCTCAATTTGGCACCTCACATCCCAATTCCCCCTCACTGGCAGCGAAATCCGCAGTCCCGGCCTGTTCTCTCTGCCGCCGGGGGTCTTTGGGGACACACCCTGAGTTCAGCATCTCGCGGTCCTAGCCACCAAGCCCCAGGGCAGGGGAGGAGCAAATCAAAGCCTCCTTGACTCCCTCCATCCTCCCTGTGCTCACCTCAAATCAGCCTCACAGCGGGGTTGTGTCGGGCCCGTGCCTCCGCCTGCTTCTCATTCACCCATCAGGGGCGAAGGCCCACCATGGAGCGGACCGAAACCCCGCGACCATTTCATCAGGGCCACATTGTGAGGGAGCAATGAGCATTGCAGAGAGAAGGCTGAAAGCTCTGACTCTATAATGCGCACTGATGTGTTTTTTAACCATGGATAGTTGCAGCTTTTAAGGGTTTTTCACTCAAAGGGCATCTCGGCCGCCATTCTTTGAAGAATCAAACGCTAAGAGATGCATTTGATCAAAGCTTCAAAGCCAAAGATGCCACTCAGCTCTCTGATTGGCTTATGGATTATATTAGCATTGCTTCAGATGGTCACAAGTCGGCTATCATCTACCATAACCTGCAAGTCATCCGTAATGACTACTGCAACAATGTCAAATGATGATGTGCGAGGGCACAGTTATGTCCATTTGGGATAGTGGCTCTTTCAGGGAAAATCTGGGAAGGCTGCCCTCCAGACCAAAGCCAGCCAGCCAGCCAGCTTCCTACTGCACTGGAATCCCACTTCTGACACCAGAGTGATCCGGACCGAGCCTGTGGCACTGAGATTAGGAAGGTCTCGCCAAGAGAGGCTGTCCGGCCAAAGCAGAAAGAGGACGGAGCCAAAGTTAGGAGGGAAACAAACGAACCCAGTTCTCTGAAGCACATGGACACGAGGAGCCAAAAGGAGAGAGAGGATCTGAATGTGTACTTTCTGCGCTCATCATTCCGCTTGGTTTTGTGCAACACATTAAGATTGGTTTGCCTCCACTAAGTGGGAGTCAGATAATTAGACACTTCAAAGGCACCTGCCCTCCCTCCCAGAGGAGGCAGGAATCACCGCCCCTCGCTCCGTTTAAAAGCATGTTAACTCATATCGGAGGCTAGCAGGCTAATTTAACTTTTGACATTTGATATCGGAGGAATGAGGGGGATCAGCCATTTAGCTGGAACAGGATTACTCTCCCGCGTATCCTCTCCTCCCCCCATCCCTTCCCTTCACAAACCAACCCCTCCTCATCTCTACCAGTCAGGCCGGATTCATTAATTTTCCTGCTGCTAAGCACTTTATCAATGACTGGTGAGCATCTCAGTCCGGAGTGGACGCTCTCCCTTTCTGATTAAGCCGGAGGATGTTTGGATCTGTCGGCATAATTTACTGCCGGCTTTGGTGCTGCTCATCATTTCTTCACCTGTTTGAGCAGCGCAGCGCTTGCAGGACAAGTCCAGTCATTCAAGCTGAACTCCCCTTAAATAGACATGTATTTATGTACAAAATACAACAAGAAAAGAGTGCAAAATATAGATAATATTGTTTAAAAAAAAAGCTCTAAAAGGGCACATAAATAGGGCGCTTTGGATGTAAAAACATCTGTAGCTATGCTACAATGTCGCCAAAAATATTCAAACAGGTACGCAAGAAACCTTTTTTTCAAGAAAATTCTTTTTTTAAAGAATTTTGATACTTCTGTTTGTTCATTGGACGTTTTTTGATAGCTTTCGATTTTGTCTCGTTGACAAGATAAAGTGCAGCTTATTTACATCATCTGGGTCCAGCTTAAGCCATATTGCTTTTAAAATATGTCATATAAAATCTACTTTACCATTTGAATGGATCCTAAAGTCACAAAAGAAACACATTAGACTAGAAGTGACTGAATAAAATAAGCTGAAAGAAACAATTAAATTTAAGACGCACCAATGAAAATGGGGTTTTTGGTGTTTTTAACACGTTCTTGGGCCTTCTTTAAATGACGGAGACCATTTATTAAGGAAATTAAGATAAAAAAAAAGCTTTTTTGACTACTTATTTATTCAAATTGTTGTGAATCAGAAGCAAACAAAAAACGCAGTTGTAAAAAGAGCATATTTTGTTAGGTATAAAATACACTGGGCGGGGCCACGAGCTCTCTGCTCTGCCCCATTCTGATGCCTCCACTTGCAG
The DNA here is from genome assembly GCF_053564925.1 of Oryzias latipes. NCBI lineage: Eukaryota > Metazoa > Chordata > Actinopteri > Beloniformes > Adrianichthyidae > Oryzias > Oryzias latipes. Next base: position 25,998,734 of record NC_136256.1, on the reverse strand, counting down.
ACAAATAGATTCAGGTCCGGCTTTGTTTTCTTCGTCTGAACTGGAATCTGGATCTAAACTGTTCGGCTGGATAGTTCCAACATTCCTCACCATTGTTGTAACACCGCTAAGGGCGTGAAGGGCTGTAAGCTAGCGGGAGAGAGTGTAAACAAAGGATAATGGGAAATGGGGGCAGGCTTACTCCTCACCAACAGTCCAGCCCACAACTCGGAGGCGAAATTCTAATGAACACCTGCCGCTCTACAGAAAGTATGTCTTAGAGAAGGACGGAGGTTTATTTGATTTTGGCTCGACATGGCAGACCAGACTTTGACAATAAACCAAAAGATGATCGGAGCGGGACTAGAACGCAAAATCTGAACCTACTTTAGCCGTTATACGATATTAATGTCAGTTAATCACTATTGAAGTATCACAAATAGATTGGTAACAGCTAACTAAATTCCAGAATTAGTCAGACTCCTTCTTTTCAGTTTCATTTTCCCCCCACATACATATAAATTAGAACGTAATAAAGATGGTTGCAATAAATGGCTCTTAATTGTAATTCAACATTAGGCTAAACCCTTAAAGTGAGCCAAACCCCCACGGGCTATTTGTACATTTTATTTGCAGGAACTTTGCTTCTCGTTGTAAATCAGTGTTCTTCCCTTTTTTTGTGCCAAACGCATTTAAATTTAGCCCGAGCTCTTTGACATCTCACAGGTAGAGAGGTGTTGGGAGTTAACTCACCTCCATAAATCTGCATTAGTCCCAGTCTAATGCCTTCTGCTGAATGTCTACATTACAGGTTGAATCGGGGGCTACACATGTGTGTGACGGATTTGGGTTAAATGAACAGCCTGCCTGGAGCTTTGATGCTGCAGCTGCTAATGATTACGGTTTCTAACCCGTCACATTTGGACATAAGGCCTTTTTACTAGAGAGCATGACAACCAGAATTCCAAACTACAAGCCAAATTCCATAAAAATAGCAAAACACAACGGACTCACTCACTCCGCTCCCACAGTGAGGGGCTGTTTGTGTAGATGTTGAGTCACACCAAGCGGAAAAAAATAACCTTAAAGTGCAGTTTTTTAACCTCAACAGCTTGACACATTAAATACAAACAATAACTTTGGCCCCTTGTTTTGATTTTACACCTTAAAGTGCCAGAAATCTCTTCAAAAACTATAAAAAATGTTCAAACTATTACACTGTGTGACATTAAAAATGTGTTATATTAGGGGGGGGAAAAGTAGCTGGCAGTGTGTGGAGCAGTTGGTTAAGGTTTTGCAGCAGGCAGGCAGGAAAATCTCTGCAGATGAGATGAACGGCTCTTTTGGCTAAACAGACGTAAGCACTGTTTGCCGGGGGGGGGGGGGCTGAGGCTTGGCGCAAAGACACGAGGACGCATGAGAGAAACGCCTCTGTGCACGTTTCAGGCCTGCACATTTTATAAAGCAGCGCCCCTTCAACCGGTTTGATGTCAGACATTCGTTTCATAGACGAGGCGACTGAAGTCGGCGACTGAATTGTGTTTTATTTTCCCAACCGACTTTGGAGGGGAACGTTTATCTATTTAAAATACCTGCAGCTGCTTTAAACTTTATTTGTACACTAGATTTTGTGTGTAACTGTGAGATCGTTTTTATGGGATATAGGTGACGTTTAGAGTGGAAGCTAAAAATTCAAACGCCAACTTCAGCCTCGTCCCATTTTTAAAGTGCAACGGAACTTTAAAATGGAATTTTTGAAAACTAGTATTTTTATACAACAACAGACATTTGAACAACTTTATCAGCAGCATCTTCATAACATTAGACAGCCGGTTGCTGAATATTCTGCACTATTACTATTATGGTCTGCAGGAACAACTGATACGACAAATCTATAAGAAATAAAGACTCCTAGTTTGTGTCTGTTAAATGCAGATTTCTCAAAAGCTCTTCTGCTGTTTCCTCTCTGCCTGTTTTCTACATCAGAAAAACTTCCCAAATACGTTTGTTAATTTTGCTAGCTCGGGGTTTCAATTTAAAAATAAATGGGACGTGGCTGAGAGAATCCAGTAGTTGCCAAAATAAAATGTGGAAATGCACTGGCCAGGTCACCAACTCGCTGCTGCGCCCTATTCTGAAGCATCCACTGGAAGACGACTAGATCCAAGGATACGTCTTTGTTTTCCTCGTCTGAGCTGGATAGCTCCAATGTTCGCTCGCCATTTTTGTTGCATCAGTAACGTTAGGTTAGGGCTGTAAGCTAGTGGGAGAGCATGTAAACGCAGAGCTCTCGGAAACCGGGGAGGAGAAGGGGTGGGGTTTCTCACAAACTACTTCTGCTCTGCAGAAACTGTGTCCCTAAATAACCGTTTTTGTTGTTGTTATTTTTCCGAAAAATATCATGATCAAAATTAAAAGACCACTGGGAACGCTTCAAAAATAGACCCAAAGATGACTAGAGTGAGACTTTAGGACAACCAGAAAAGGAGCAATTTGACTTTTGTTAAAGTAACTTTTTAAAGGTTTTTGATAAAAATTGGCCTATATATGCAGATTTATTCACTTTAGAAAGTACAGATATAAAAAAAGGAAGGAAGGTTGTATTTCTGTTCATAGAAAATGAAAAATGTTGTTAAAAAATGTACTAGCTATTCTTTAAAGTAGAAAAAGAAATCCCCCTTTTGTTGGCTAACAGAAATCAGTCGGATTTTATGTTTTTTCAGCCTGAACAAAGTATAATAAGAACGCTGAAACGCTCTGCAAATTAAAATGTGCCTAAAGTGGAACCCTAAAACGCGAAGCGAAGCAGTGAAGCTTCATCACAAACTGGGTTTTGGTTGTTTTTGGCATTTAATCTTTTCCAGTGTGAGTGTGGACTGATGCAACAGCTCTGCACAAATATTTAGCAGCACAGATCATTTCACGCCGAGCACATTTTCAGTGAAGCAAACAAGCTGTGCTTCTTCAGTCCCGCAGTAGGACTCGGTGAACGCTGCGAAGCAGAATGCACTCAATGCTCTGAGGTCAAATTTAAACATTTCAAAGTAAAAGCTTCAATGCAAACGCCTTGATGAAAGATGCATAGCTGATTTTTTTTTTTACTGTATTACCGAATTAGAGTGATTGGAGGAGGTTTGTAATGAAAGAAAAAAACTAAACATCTGAATTACTTTACATCACATGCACAAAATGTGCACAACCTCAGAAACTGTGCCCCCCCCTCCCCGTGCGATGAATTCCTCAGTTTGACCTCCTATAATACCGCTTTCTACCTAACGCTCTCTCTGGCTAACCTTTTCATCCCTCTCTTTCACTTAGCCAACCTCCTGCTTCAACACCCCCCTCCTGTTGCTGTCCCCTCTCAGTAACAAGCCCCCCCTCCTGTATGACCTCTGCTGTCACTCCGGCGGGTGGAATCTGCTTCCCCAGCGCCGCGCGCCTCCCCTTCTAATCTCTGCATTACTCTTTCATGAATCTTGCATTCAGCACCAGGATAGACGAGAGTTTCTTTAACAGTGCAAGCATTTTATTTTTTATTTTTATCTTTAGAATCATATCTGCCACATTTACTTCCACATACTTCCTTGCTGCTCTTTGTTGACGCCTTTCATGTTTTTATTTTGATTTTGATTATGTTGTTTTTTTTTGGCAAACTCAATAAACTCGTGACGTTTTCTTATGTTGGAGCGTCAGGAGCTCATTAGAAATTCAACTTTGTGTTGTGGGCGTGACCACTGACATAGAGTAAGCCTTGCCTCACTTCCCATCATCCGACGCTCCCTCAGCTGGCTAGGTGGAGCAGAGCGTGGAGCTTTTAGCCAACGCCACTGCAACAATCTTTCACTTTTGTTTCACAACAGTTTGAAAAGAAATGCTACTTTTAGCTAAATGTTCTTTCTTTATGAGAAAAATGCCACAAAAACATGTTAAAAACCCCATTTTAACTGGAGTGGCTCTATACTTTTTATTTTCTAGTCGTCATTTCTTTCCCAATCTCCTCTTTCCATCTCCCCTTATCCAGCTCCTTTACTGTCTCCATCAACTACCTCCCTAAATCCAACAGCGCTCCCTCCCCCTTGAGCCGCAGTGGGACTGTTGGACTCACGCAGCTCCATGCTGAGCCGCTCCAGAGCCAAGCCAGAACAAAGAGCCCATTGAGCCGAGCAGAGACATTATGTGGGCCCGCCTCTGACAGCGCTGGCGATGAAGTCATGAGGTCCCTAAACAATTAATAGCAAGGGCCCATCCTGCAGCTGCACAAAGTTTGAGAGCAATTTGCTGCTGTTAGGCAAAAGTGAGAAAAAATGAGCGCATTGGAACGCATGCATGCATGCATGACCGAGAGTCTACGGACTGTAGCGCGTGTGTGCATATCTTGGAGCATGTGGATGGATAAAAAAGCTTTTAAGAGCGTAATGAGATACTCCACGACACTCAAAAATGCGCTCAATCACTTTGTAATTACCGCAGAGGAAAAACAAAACCGTTTGGAGAATTGCACTTTTGGTTCTGGCTTCACTCCAGCTGTGATGAAGAACGCCCAGCCCACTCCACTGCCGCCCCCCCCCCCCCCCTTTTTTTTCCTTATTGGAGTCTGTCTGGTTTAAAGTCTGACATGAGGCACGTCTCCCCGGGACTGGAGCTGTCGCTGCGAGGCCCACACTCCGAACATCATTAGACGCACAGCTCCAGGTGAGATCAGGTAGTGACGGCTGGAAGAGGCGGTTCAGACACCAGGAAGATTCAGTTAGGCGCTAATCTTTATGCCGCTGAGTGGCCGCAGCCCATTAAAATGCCTTTACGGGACCTCTGGCTAGTCAAGAGGCCTCAGGGAGGAACTCTGCTTGGGACAGGAGGAGTGGGGGGGGGGGACGGTGAAAGACAACTGTGCCATTGATTAACATTAGAAGGACTTGCTGAAGTTCGGCGTGCCACAGGCCCGACGCTGTAAGCAACAGACGCTCGTTTCCCGCGAGTAGAATGCAAACACATCTGAGTTCAATTCCCTGCATGCCCCCCCCCACTCTGAAAATCAATTCTTCCTCCTCTCCTCTGCTCTTTTCCTCCAGGTCTGTGCACAGACCAGGACGAGGGGATTACGCTGTCCCGCCCCAGATCCGAGCAAGACAACAAATGGTTCTTATCTCCTGACACCACCACCCCCACCCCCCCTCCACCCTGCCATCCAAAAGAAGGGGCAGGAAAGCGGGCCGGGCCGCTCTGGCACGGAGATGTTTTCTGCCAATCGCGGCAGCTCTTTTCACACTTGAAGCCGGAGCTACTTCCGAGAGCCCCGGGAGAAGACGCGCTCTGGATCAGCGGAGGGTGGGAAGAACGGACGGAGAGGGCGGCGGCTTCAACCTCTGCTTCCAATCAATCACCAGAAATCACTGCCACGGCTTCTGGCCTTTGATCTTAGCTCCTCTTTGGCGCTGCGAGGGGGAGCGCCGTGCAGCCAGAGGAGTGGGGGAGCATGGAGAAGGGTTGAAAAGGTCAGGCTCCGAAGATTAGGGGGGTGTAGGCCATGTTGCTCTCCCACATATGAAGGCATGTCCGTGGTTTTCCAAGATAGAAAACATATTTCAAATTCAGAAAAACCTGGACAATTGTGAGAGATTTTCAGCTTTAATGACACAAGCCTGTATCCGGTTGTAGATCAGTTTGCTGCATGTCAAGCTTAGAAACGTTTACCGTATAAAAACAAAGAATTGTACTCAAATGGAGAACAATAACCGTATATTTACTCTCTGATTTAGCCACCAAAACTACATCCTTTCAGCGTTCTACACAGACAGCTCTGTAGTTCAGATTAATGACAAACAGATTTCTGTGACGGATGCTTTTTCCCCCCGCCTTAAATTAGCTGGGTTAGGCTCCAGCAACCCCCGTGACCCTGAACAGGACCGTGCAGGGAAAGGAAAGTGGATGGATGGCAAAAAAACAGACTTTGTTCTTTTTTTTAAAAATTAAATTAAGTGAACAAAGCTTTAAAAACATGAATAAATACGGGTTCTTCCCTGCTTCTATGCTGTGCTTCAGTTTTACTTCCCATGCTCTTCCGTAAAAACCACCATGATGGATGAAGCTTTAATTGATTCAAGCAAATGATTTGATTGGAAAAATACATGACACGCCCCCAAATTCAAACCAAAAAAAACAAACAAACATGATGGATTTAACGAAGTATAACGAACGTATGTGCAGTTAAAGAAACGGTTGGTGACCAAAAGCAGAATTCTAAGGGTGATTCAGACCGGAAAAGTCGGTTGGTCCTGAAACATTTGGTCCGGATCAAGTCCTGAACCTTGGGTTTAGTCTGTATTCATACAGCCGTCTACCGGACATTTTTGTTACGAACCAAAGTAAGACCATGTAACTAAAAACCTCTTAAGTCAATCATTCAAGTTGCCGAAAATCAGAAGTCGCCAAAAAAAATGCAGTTTGAAGAAGGTCGTATTTGTGACGTCGAAAATACGCTGGGCGGGGCCACAAGCTCCCTGCTCTGCTCCATTCCGATGCATCCACTTGAAGACATACAGATCCACTGACGTCTCTGTTTTCCTGGTCTGAGCTGGAATCTGGATCTGAACTTTATGGCTGGATAGCTACAATACTGCTCAGTTATGGGTGACGGTAAGTGGGGGTGGGGTTACAATACGCAAGTTATTTTTATTTATTTATTTTTTTGCCAAAGGCAACATAATCATGACTAAATGACTGCTGGGAACCACATGAAAACAGATCAAAAGATGATTGGAGAGAGGCTCTTTTAGTCCTCGCATGTTTAATAATGGTAACTAGGGCTCCACGATATGAGGAAAATTCACGATTTGCAATATTAGTAATCAATGTTCCGATGGCCATTTACTTGCAGTACATGTACAAACAGCTAAACAACCAAAAAAATAATTTCCAGCAACAGTTTAATTTAAATAGGAATCAACATAACAAATGACACTCCAAATGACCCTAAAGGAGGCGAGCATCCAATGTAAAAGGGCTCCATCTGATTGGTCAACAACGTGAAGGGGTCCATCCAATTGGTCAAATGCATAAAGGGATTAATTTGATATGTTAAATACTTCAAGCTGCCATAAGATTGTTTAAGCACATCTAAGGTTACTATTTATTGCAATTGTCGCGTCTTTTGCGATACGCGTATTGCACAGCTTGATAAATAACGATAACGATGATTGTTTGCGATTCATTGTGCAGTTTTCAGGAAGAATTAAACAGTTGATTAAAATGTGATCACTTTAGGTCACATTAGTGTCTAAATCTTATTTTTCTCTACTCCTTTGCAAGGAGCTGTGTGTTTTAGGAGGGAATCCAACCCAACATTTGTAAAGTACACATGAAGCTAAGCTAGAAAGACAGAATGGTCTATAAATCATTCAGGCACTTTTATGGTGTTAGAACTGTGAATGTGGGAGAAGTGAAGAGATTTCAGCTTGTTTCTGGCTGATAGAGACTGAGGGAACTGAGGAGTTTTTCATCAAATAAGAAGAAGCACTTGTAAACTTAGCAAAGCTCTACAGGACTGGAGCAGAGTCCTTTTGAGGAGAGGAGTCATGCCGGGGTAACAGGCAGAAAAATTCAAGACTTTTAAACTCTGGCTGGTGGTGCAAAAGTGGAATTATGATGAGCTGAAGTTCCAGAGAGTTTTCATAAATAATCTAAACCCCTCATTTCTTTTAAAATGTTGTCATTCTGAGATGGAAATGCACGTTTTATTAGGGTTTTGAACCCCCAATTATGGTAAAAAAAAAAGGTAACAGAAGATTTTTCCCACCTCCTTTTCCTCTACCTCCTCCGTTTTCAATCTAAAATCAATAAGGATGCACATAATTTGGTTCTTGGTTGCTGCATCATCCTCTAAATGACAGCAGCGGTGAAGAGCAGAGGATGAATAGAAGAACACGCCACGATAAATCCTTCACGCAGGGTCAGAGTCTCCTGCTTTGTGCCTCCTGGCAGGAGGGAGGCCTCTGGTGACGGCCGACAAACAGACACAACGGCAGAATAATCCACTACTGTTTCTCTACTCTGTTGGTTTACGAGCTAACGGGCCGCCTCTGTGTTTGTAGGACCGAGATCCAGCAGATTAGAAGGCAGCGGAAGCTCCACAAGGACTTCTCCCAGGAAAAGAGGCTGGTCACTTGCTTCTAACCTCTGTCTCTCGGGCCTTTCTGGATCCCAGCATGTCAGTGATAAAAAAAAAAAAAAAAACCTCTTTGTTGAAACCAGTGTGATCTCTCAGCATATTGCATTTAAAATTTCCATGACTCAGAGGACAACTTTAGGTCAACAGACTCGAGAAAACAGCTGAAATCATTTTCAGCAGACCGTTGAGCTGCCATACTCGCTTGGAATGAACATCCAACGGTTTCGAGGCGGATTTCCTCATTCAAATGAACCTTTCTGCAGTTGTACATCCCACTTTTCGTGAGCACTAAGCGAAATGACTGACTTCACATGTGGTTTAAATAAGTTCACCTAACCACTGCTTCTTTAGAAACTTGTTCATGGACTGAGTTCGCTTTTCTTGCCAGGGCTGAGCTCATTAAGGCAGCATCTTTGCAATTTCAACCACAATAAAATTCGAAAAATCTCCTCATAAAAGCCCCTGCACTGTAATAAACGGGAGTTTGGATTCGTGAAGTTCCCTAAAGCTCGAACACGTGCTACAAGAAGGATGAGCCCCGCCAAAAAAGAAAAGGAGCAAAGATGTAATTTCGCTGCAGCTGAGCTCTGTCGGCATCTCTAGCGTCTGCAAAAGTCTTCAGGCTGTGGCTTAAGTGCCTCTTCCAGTGGTGAAGGAGCAGCAGGGCCCCGGCGGGCGGAAGTGTGCCAGACAAGAGAGGCTAGGAAGGGCTGGGGAGGGCCTGGGCAGCTGAGGTTACCCTCCACCCTGTGCAGCGGCGAGGCTGGGGTAATCCTTTGCTCCGGGCCAGTGTGAGGTGGCTCTGCCAAAGTCTGTCCTCCTGCTGCTGCAGGAAATTGCCTTCAGTGCAGAGGCCCGTGAAATGCCTACAGCTCAACAAACCTACAGTTAATTTAAGCAATCAAATTCTGTTCAAATTGGAATCCTCTTTTACAAATTCCTCCTTACATAATGCGTTTTTCTGCGTTTCTTTGTGTTATGCATGTGCCACATTACGCTCTTTTGACACTAAAAGCCAGTTTTCTTCTGTGAGGTTATGTGTCAGACTCCATAACGCCTCCTCCATTGTGCTGTTTGACCCACGGGCCAGCCGGAGCTCCCATAAGGTCCCTTATCCCTCCCCCCATCGCTCCTCTCTCATTAGCCCCTACAGGCAGAGTGGGGTAACACCGAGGGGCCCCTGCTTCCTTCTCTGCTCCCCATGAAATAAATACAGCAAAAAACCCAGATGACCTTTAGCAGCTGTGACCTACTATAACACCCCCCCCCCCCCAAAAAAAAACACTGTTTAAAGACCCACTCCAATGAAAATGGTGTTTTTATCTTCTTGTGATGGAGGACAAATTTAGAATAAGGCCGAATCCCAATTGTTTCCCTACCCCTCTGGCTCCTCCCCATTGCTCCAAATGTAGGGGCAGTTGGGGCTGTAGTGGTGTCCAAGAGTTTCTTTGTAGAGGAGGAACCTTAACCACTTAAGGCTGGCTATCTCTCTGCCAGTAAGATGATCTGTGTTATGCTTGTGGCGTGAAGGAGAAACATATCAATTCAGAAATCATTTAACTGTTGTTTTATTCAAGCTATAAAACCGATGTTATGTATTTTCCGAGCATTGCCAGCTACGCGCTAACGTAAATGACGTCATCAAGCGGTAGCAACGTCCAAATTTGAAGACACTTGTTTTTATCCATAACTCTCCCCTTGGAGGGATAAATGCAGGGGTAGAAAAGCAAAATGGAGATTCAGCCTAAAACAATATATCGTTGTAAATCAGGAGAGGATGAGAAAAATGCCTTTTGAAAAAGCCTGTAACTGTGACGTAGGTGCTACAAGTTCTCTGCTCCGCTCCATTCCGATGCATCCACTTGTAGACGACTGGATCCAGGTACGTTTTCGTTTTCCTAGTCCAAGCCGGTATCTGGGTTAAAACTGTACGGGTGGGTTAAGTTGAGATTGTGATGGCCTGTAAGGCAGCGAGAGAGAAAGAGCGTAAGCAAAGGGATGATGGGAAATGAGGGGAGGCTTACTCTGCACCAACAGTCCCGTCCACAACTCTGAGAGAAACTGTGTCCTTGGGCTAAAACCAGCATAATCCTATTTAAAAGACCACTGGGAACGCTTTAAAAAGTGATCAAAAGATGATCAGAGTGGGATTTTAAGAGAAAGAAATTGGTTCAGGTGTTCTTCATATGCAGCATTTTCTCCGTGATTACATTGTGGTTTTTCTTTTTAGGTATTTGTGCAGGCGGTTTGACAGAGAGGGCTGAAAAGTGGAAAGCAGATGTGGCAGCATGATGGGGGGGGGGGGGGGGGGGGGGGATTGGGCAGGACACAGTGCAGAAACAGTTGATTATGAGTCCCATCAAGTGATCAATGATTTCATTAATAAGACGGATCGTGTGGCTGTCATAGCCGTGACACGGGCTGAGGGATGATCCGCTCCCATTGCCCCTCTCCCCTCCCTCCCGTCCCCACCGCCACCCTACCAAAAGCCCCCCCCCCCCCCCCCCCCCCGCCTACCTTCCTTCCTTCCTTGCTTCTCCCTCTCTGTGTCCTTCCAATATCGCCAACGACAAGGGAATGCCAAGGGAACAGAGAAACGAGAAACGGAGGGGGGGGGGGGGGGGGCAGTCAGGAGTTGGAGGGGAAAGGGGGTTAGTCATGAAAATGGAGTGGGGGGGGGAGAAAAGTGAAAATCCATTTTGAAACCCATTTTCAATTAGGGGTCCACAAGCTGTTATCACAGGTGTCCCAGAATGGGGGCCCGTAAGTGAAAATGTCTCCTATCCGTTTCTGAAATGAAACCTTATCTGGGAGGCACAAAGATGGCGGGGACAGCGTATCTGTAAATGACTTTCCATCCCCGCTGTAACTGGAACTTTATTTCTGTCGGATGACATTCCCCTCTATTTACTGTTGATCATTTAAATGGCTGCCTAAGAAGGTGGTGGTCTCCCTCCTTTGGCTCTACACCCACCCCCACCGCCTGCCCCTCTCGCATCCCTCTTCCTTCACCGCCCATCAGAAAGGCTTTTTTCAGGGTATTCAAGTCTTTTTTTTTCTCCTTTAAACACTTTAGTCATGCTTATCCCTTTGCTTACGGATTCATCTGGCAACCTCCCCTACAGACTACCATTCGTTGGCCTTTTAAGGCTTAACTTGTTTGCCTTTTTCAGCTTCAGAAAAGGTCCCAGTTTCCCAACTTCATAATTCACTTTACACAAGATATGTTGCTTGAGTTCAGATTCTTAGATCTAACTCCAAAAACTTTTCTTCACCACAAATAACCAACTCCTTTAGCCCCACCCTGCTGCTTGAAGACTGCTTTCGATTTTTTTTTATTAGCAAATCATCCCCGGATGACTTCTCCATCCTTTAGAGAATCTCATTTTAATGGCGGGACTCAAGAGGATTGTGGTCCGAATGCTAAGAATAAACATCTTCCCTGTTCAGCCCCAAACCTCCACCCATCACAGCACTGTTGTGGTCCAGTCCCCATAGAGGAGAGGCCACTGTTTAACTTCCTAACAAGGCTTCAGTTACTCACAAATATGGGGCTAGTTTCAGTTTTTCTAAGCCTTTAACACCGGATAACACACGCTCTCTGACCCACTTTGACCATTTGGCGATCGACATAAATCAGCCGATTCTGATGCGGAGAAAAATTGGGTTTGCCCTAAGTGTAAATCAGCTGATCTACGTGGTTTTCATTTTACTACTTTAAAGTGTTGCACATTAAATTTAATGTATTTTAAAATTTTCCCACTGATTATGACTGTCGCTTATAGCCAAAATCATTTTCTAGGACACAGAGGCATATTTTTGTTGCTCTGCAGAAACTAAGTTGTGGGTGGGGCCATAGGCGTAGAGCAGGCTGCCCAATCCTGGTCCTTCAGAGCCAAAACCCTGCCTGTCTTCCAGTCTTCCTTGCTGCTGGTTAGCTGACTCCAGTGATTCACTATCCGGATTGACTGAACACACCTGATTCAGATAGTCAGCATCAGGGAGTCCAGGGAGCGCTGGAAAACAGGCAGGGTTGTGGATCTTGAGGGCCAGGGTTGGCCTGCCCCGGTGTAGACCAACCCCTGACCCCCTTTCCCTCCACACTGCTGAGCTCTCTGTTTACATGCTCTTCCCACTAGCTTACAGCCCCTCACAACCCCAACCTTACATTATCGGTGCAACAAAAATGGTGAGAAATATTGGACATATCGAGCCGTGCAGTTTTAAACCATGTCCTCGGACAAGGAAAATGAAGATGTTCATGTCTACAAGTGGATGTATCAGAATTGAGTGAAGCAAGGAGCTTGTGGCCCGCCCAGAGTATTTGTCTACGACACAAATTTGGTTTCAAACGGAATTATTTTCGTTTGCTCCTGATTCACAACGATTTGAATAAATAAAAACTCAGAAACACATTTTTAAGCTTAAATTTCTGTCTGTGTGTCCACCATCATCAGAAAAATGCCACAGGAAGATGTTAAAAACCCCATTTTCATCAGAGTGGCTCTTTCCATGCACCTCTGATTCATTTCCCCTTTTCGTAGTTCCCCCCTAAAGGGTATTTTTTTGGTTTAGGGGTTGAAATCAAGGGGCCTGGGATGTATTCTGCCAGTCAAATGAGTTGCTGGGGATCCAGAGCTGCTTACAATTACCTTTTGTTTGGATAGATGCAGCAGGGCTTGGGCTCTGAGGGTTAAAGTTGAGGTAAGTGTAGGGTTTCACCTGATAAGAGGTTATGAGTTCTGGAGGCGAATTGGGAATGTGGTGTAATTATAACCACACAAAGAATGTGTAAGCAATCTTATAATTCCTAGACACAGATTAGCATCAAAAAGAGTCCTTTATACGTTGATACGTATCATCCTTCCCCTTGTCAAGTGCATTGTGGGACGACTGTAGTTTTGGACATTGTCTTCTGACATCTCTCTGAGTTGGCGTAATCTACCCCCCGGCAAGGTTTTCGCGACAAACAGCGAGCTCTTTCTGAGCCCTAATTACTGGGACATTACTAAGAAAAATCCACAATCACAGAGCCAAATTACATCCATGCTTTTTCCGCAACTAACTTTCCTTCCTGGCTGGCCCTTTAATGAATAAACCAGCGCTGGCCATCTGGGAATGAGTAAGAGCGAGAGCGTTCTCAAGATGCTTCAGGATCCATTACCTTACCCACTTCCCGTGATAACCCCCATATGGAGGCTGACACAAAGCAACTTATTTACCCTTTCTTTGACTTTTTTTTCCCCAGTGGAGGCTTGGAATAATTTTGTTTAACATCAGTAAAGTCAAGAAACGCTCCATCAAGCCGCCAGTTTCGTCTCCTACGGCCAAGTCTGGATATCCAAATCCTCCGACAGCTAATGAGCACAGCTGCAGTTTAGACTGTGCTGATCTCAACTCAGCTTTTGTTATGACTTTAGCTTTGTGCTCCAAGGCTTTCTGGTATAAAAATCTAATATTTCTCATTCCAGCAATAGAATTGAGAATGAAAGGCTGACTGATGACGAGCTTAATGAGCTGCAAGCTCGGCATCCCTTTTAGAAGCAGTCATGCTTAGAAAACTTGCCAAAGTTGAGGCCATTGAGTGTCGTTCGAGGGCCATGATGAACCAAGAGATCAGAGGAAAAAGATTTTGAGCATTTTATTAGGCACTCCGACCCGTCCAGGGTGTACCTGGCCTTTGTCCAACAGTGACTGGGATAGGCTCCAGCAACCCCATGTTCACGAAAGGGATTCAGCAGGTTTTGAAAATCCTGACCCTTTATTTATATAAAGTTGTCCCTCATTTATCGCAGGAGCTACGTTCTAAAATAACCCACACAATCGACTGTAAAATAGACCCCAAAAAAAATAAAAAATCTCCGAAACAGTGAAAGATGAACCGGGTTATAGTGAGGGACCATTGTATATAAATAGACACATCGCTGTTGATAAAAAACTGCCGGTGTTGTATTAAACAATATTTCATGTAATCATGAAACTCAAAGTATGAAACTAAAAGGCATCTCAACCTATTTCAAGTTGTATTTCCAGAACAAAAACAAAAGCAACTGATTGCATCTTTGTACTAAACCGACACCTTTAATTAGAGGCTCCATCAAATTACATTACAGTCCCACTCCGGTCATCTTTTGATTTGTTTTCAAACCCATTCCCAGTGGTCCTTTAATAAAGATGATGCCGTTTTAGCCAAAATCCAAACACGTTGTTTTTCTAAGACATAATTTCTGCAGAGCAGCAGGAGTTCATCAGAAAATTCCCCTCTGAGTTTTGGGTGGTACTGTTGGCGAGGAGTAAGCCTGCCCTAATTTCCCATCATCCCTTTGTATGGAGCAGAGCAGGGAACCTGTGGCCCAACAGTTGTAGTTTGTAACTAAAACCTTTTTTTAAATGGCTTTTTTTCCAGATTCCCAACAATTTGAATAAAGAAATACTCAGAAATGCAGTTTTAATCTTAATTTTCTTTATACATGTCTCCCATCCTGAGAAATATGCTGAAGGGAGATGTTTAAAACATAATTTTCATGGGAGTGGGTCTTTCACTAAATCATCCACTGCTTTTGTCTTTAGAAAGAAATCCTGCCTAACTGTGCCAGCTCTTCTGTAACTGTTAGGGCCATGTGTTTTAGACATATTCAGTGTCCAAGTCCTTTTTTTAAACAGACATTTTTATAATGAGTCTAAGCTCCATTGTTTTGGCAGATATGATGTGAAAAGATTATGAGCTGCATGAAAGGAGCAACATACCACACTATCGCAAGTAAGTTTAAGCAGATGTGAACCACAGGCAATCCAAAAGACCGGAATGGAAACTGGTCACAAAGGAGGTCTTACAGGCCGGCGAGGGCATGACAAGAACCAGTTACAACTCACAATGGTGCTTTTATCAGAAAAACATGATAATCAAACACTAGAAAGCTGCTCCAAAGGATGTGTAAACAACTGAGAACAATGGAAACCAGATAGGGTTTTATACATCCTAGAGAAGCAATCATAAGAACACAACCAGGTGTGGATGGTACAAACACAAGGCATCCATATAACATGAAACACGTGTGGAGGAATCGATTCACACAATGTATAGACATTACAATATGAACAATGTTTCCATTTTTGTCTTACCTGTTATTTTTACCAGCTGTAAAGCACTATTTCAACAACATTACTTATTATCTAACTATTAATTGAGTAAAAATAGTAAGACTAGCCTCAACAGGTGGGCTGACTCATGAGGCAAAGTTTCCAAAATGAAGTACAACCCATAATCTTCCTGTCTCGCTAATGACGGCCAACCACTGAGTTCCAGTCTGCAGTTGAGCCAACATTTACCGTTTGAGGTGGTGCTGGAGGCCACCGCCTTCTCGCTGATGTCACAGCGTGCTGATGAGCCCTTAGCAGCCACAATGGTCTCCACCCTCTTCTTCTTCTCAGCTGCTGAACTGGCCTGGGACTGGGTTTCCATGGCGATTGTTCATTCCTTAAGACCTCATGGAGATCGGATAACTGTCGGAGAGGAGTCAGATGATGAAAATTCATTAAAATATCACAACAGGAGTTCCTTAAGACTTGTATGAATTTGTGATGAATGAATGGAAAACATTTTTAATTGAAATCAGTTTTCACACCTACTTCTGTTGCAAACAGACAGTAACGAGGCAGGAATTGAAAAAAAAATTGGGGAAAAAAAGCTTTTTTCTGGCACCAACCCACCTGGAAACATCACGCAGTTACCACAACTACTCATTTGGAGGCAGTACAGACCATTGACTGTATATGAGAACTGGAGTGAGTGTGACGTCACCCATTGCCAATGGTTTACTTCCGGCTCCAACAAAATGAAGTCAAGTCAGTTGCCATTTTTTCCTGATAATAATTGTTCTGAATAGATCTGAGTCAACATTTCTATGGCAACCACCCTCGCCAATCAAGAGGGAACATGTTGGAAGTCCTCACCCCTACCACTTGAAAGCGGGCTCTGGAGAATCTGTCAGTCAAATGCTTCAAACGTTCCACGTGAGACCACATACTTTCTCAGGCATCTGATTCATTCATTTATTCATTCATCTTCTTCCGTTTGTCCCTTTCGGGGTCATGGGGCTGCTGGAGCCTATCCCGGCCACTTATGGACGAAGGCAGGGGACACCCTGGACATGTCGCCAGTCTGTCCCAGGCATCTGATTGGTCAATTTATAATTTTAATAACTGTACTCTATTGTGAAAGTGTTTCCTGTGGTCTTTGAATCATGTTTATGCCGTTTTTAGCCAAAATTAAAAACCTGTGTCATTTTCTAAGACAAAGTTTGTCCAGGAGTTCATTGGAAATTCACCTCCGAGTTGTAGGGGCGGAACTATTGGTGTCTAAGTAAGCCTCCGCCTATTTCGCGTCATGTTGTTTACACTCTCCCCCACTAGCTTACAGCCCCTTACATCCCCAAGTTAACATTATCAGTACATCAGAATTGGCCAGCAATATTGGAGCTATCCAGCCGTACAGTTTTGAGCCAGATGCCAGCTTGGATGAGGAAAACAAAGATGTTCATGGATCTGCGTGTCTGCAAATGGATCAGAATGGAGCAGAGCAGGGGGACTTTGGCCCGCCCATTTCAGTTGCTTCATGCTTTTTCAAATGATGTTTTTTCATCTTTTCTTGATTCAATTTGAATACCGGCTCAGAAATGCAGCTTTAATCATATATTCTATTATTATGTCCTCCATCATGAGAAAAATGCAACAAAAACATGTTAAAAACACCATTTTCAGTGGCGTGGGTCTTTAATGATTTGACTTGTTATTTCGTATGCATAGTTTTAGACTGCAAACATTGTAGTCGCACATGTGACCAAAGGTTCTCAAAGGTTTCAAATAACTATCTCAGGTAACACTAGTGCACCCAGCCCTTCGAGGTATACAAAAATATATATATCCAGGTCTCCCTGTGTTTTAACAAGACTCACATTGAGCCCCTATTGTGGTCTACACCAATCAGTTTGTAAAAGGCACAAGCCACCCTCTGATTGGCCAGGGTCCTGATGGTTCAGTCTCAAATGATGAGACCAAATTCAAAGAAAGGAAGGACGATGGCTGGTAACAATGCCTTTGTGACTGGTTCTTTTGAGTAGAAACATTGGAGCAGCTTGATGGATCTATCCACCCGTCCACTTTTTTTGACCCAGCTGATGAAACCCTTTTGGGGGTCACAGGGCTGCTGGAGCCTATCCCAGCTACTGTTGGTCGAAGGCAGGGCGAACCCATCTGACACATTTCATGTGATAAATTACCTGCCCCAATGTTTCCTCTGGTATGGGCCAACATTCACAAAACAAAGTGTGACCCCGACAAAGTGGTTGAGAATATGAACGCACCTACCAGTAATTAAAAAAAACAAAGTTAGACCCATCTGTGGGTTGATGGACTGCACCAAAATACCAGGACCCTCAGTTCAGGTGGACCAGGATTGTGTTCTTTGGTCCTAAACAGAGTTAAATTCCTCTTTTGGTCACACTTTTATTCAAATTTATTGAAATGTGTCTTTTCAGGAAGTACCTGTTGCCATTTTTCAACTATGATTTGTACCATATTGCACCACTATTAATGTTCATCAATATTTCTGCTTTTTTTCAGCAAAACACAAGCTTCATCTGTCAAGCTTGCTCATCAGTTCCGGGGCTGCTCCCATTTTTAAGCCGCAAATTCTTAAATAAACTTGACATCCCACTTCTGACAACGCAGGAATTTCTTTGAAAGCATGGAATATATTCTATTTTTTCAGTAATGGATCTCTTGACAAACTCAATATGAATTGGGCACTTTTTCTGCTCTGCGAAATTCCAAGAAAAACATCAGATCCAAGTCTCCCTTTCTCAGTCGGGACTATCTCACAGTGATTAATTTGAGCTCAAACCTGCACAGCTCTTAAATGCTTGTCTCAAACTTCCTCGCGCTTTAACAACCAAACCTCATTTTAACCAAAACTTTTGACTTCTTGTCAAAAAACAAAAAACAGCAGCTCAATAAAAGAGTAAAACGGGACACCCTGATAAAGTTTGATACCTCCGAATAGACGTGAAAGCAGCTTGTGGATGTACTGATAATCCTTCTCCAGCGGTCTTTCCAGAGAGAAAGCAGAAACCTTAAGGGGATCCCACAGAGAGAGAAACATTCACGGCCCTGAAAAAAACAAGGCTTGTTTGAAGGCCCTTTTGGGAGTATCATGGTGCCGGGCAATTTTTCTTTCAAAGAATAAAGGTGGTTCAAGTTAATACTGTCTGTGGGTTTAGAAGGGGTTCAGCCAACAGTCTGGCAGACACGCTGCTCAGTTCAGCACCTTAGAGGCCGTCTACAAGCTAAACTCTATCTAGGTCACGGAGGTCCTCTGATTATGGATGTTGATACACCAGAGCTACTCATTTATACAAAGTACAGGACAGCTTCTTCTGGTCCAATACAAAGCCTTTATTTCAGCCCCATAATTTATGGAAAACTCCTGGAAATATTTAGTCTGACAAACATTTTCTTTCCAGTAAAGAACAGCTAATTACCCAGATGTACTTTTTAATCGTCTTCCACGCCATAAACATGTTTGTATCCAAAGACAGCTAGGATGCAAAAAACGGTAGAGTTGCAGAGACTGGAAGAATAAGGGGGTGTGTTTTTTTTTTTTTTAACCAACTCCCCAAGGAAGGAAGGCAAGGGGGAAGTGTTGAGGGGTAAGCTTCAGACAAACACAGTGTGCTTTGTTTGTTTTTTCCCAACCCCCTGAAAAACCACAGTCTGTCATCTGTTCTGACCCGACAACAACATCTGTAAGTCATTTCTGGCTTACAAAAAAGAAAAAGCGAAAGAGCAAGGGGGGGGGGGGACAATGCAATTACACCCCTACCAATCAAAAGGGAATTAAACAAGAGCTTGTCCTCTAATCACTCCCACATGAATACAAGAGCAGGAGTCGTCTCCGACCAAAGGCACGGTCGTCCTGCTCCACAGATATCATCTGAATTCTCTTCAGCTTACGTTTGATGGACTTGCTGCGCAGCCTTTTGTTGAAGTAAAAAGAAAAAGTCTAGATGTTCCAGTTCCTCCATTCTAATGACCCAATCTGAAAAACTCCAGACGCTCGGCTTTCTATCAAGCCCAGGTAAGTGGGATCCCAGAGAGAAGAACACGGAGTCCCATAAATTTCAGGGGTTGGGACTATGAACGAAGGAGGGGGACGAGGAGAAAGCGGGGCATTCCACTATTCGGGGCAAACATTCACAAGTCCGAGCCACTGAAGCGTGTCTGACGCGCCTTTTGTGTTTGGTAAGGCAGGCCACAGTTCCAAAGCAGCAATTAAAAGCAGGACCTTTTCACCCATAATCCCCCTGACCTGGTCGCCCACACCCAGTCCTGCAGATGTTCCCGTCTCTGCTTTTGGCTGGGCTATTGCTCATTTTTGTCCCAAAAAAAAACAAAAAAAAAGTTCAAATCTTCCGCCACATGTGCGTTCATTGGGCCTGAGCTTTGCAGGACGGAGGATTCTGCTCCTCCCACTTTCAGGTGCATTTTCATTCGGCCCTTTGACCTGTTGCCATCGAGATCAAACGCCAGCCACGAGCCGTTGACTCGAGGCTGTGCGTCAAAGAGACCTGGAGTGGACCGCTCACGAGAAGCAGATTTTACCCCGAAATGAAAAAAAAAAAAAAAGAGTATTAGTCTGTCCTACACCCAATTAGAGGAGGGAGAAAGAGGGTGTATCTTTATTTGTGTTCAGCTGTAATCCTTCACACAGAAAAGGGGAGGCGATTAAACGGGTTTAAAACACCACAATTTCCTCTGAAAAAAAAAAGAAAAAAAAATTATAAGCACATTAACCAAATCAATTTTACATAAATTATACGCCTTGGTGACAAAGACGCTAAGTTGAAAGTCATCTACAAAATTGTACAGATCAAAGTGAAACACAAAATAAAACTTGTGCCTTTGATTGAACAAAAAAAAAAGCAGTTTTCCTTTTCTTTATGCCGGCTTCAACGAGCACTAATGGTATAAAACAAAATCACAGCTTCTAGTTGTTTGAAGACGCTTTTACCAGCTTCATTTGATGCCACACATCCACACGCGCACTGCAAAGTGGCGGACATTTATATATAAACTCTTGAAGTGTCTTCTTAGATTTGGCACCCCCCCCTCACAGACAGGGTACTGTATTTGTGTTCATTTCATTAGGCCGACTGTTCAGTGTCGAAGGCCCCCCGAGGGGGAGGCTGGCAGCACCGCAGCATTCATCATCATTACATCAGCGACCACCGAGATCTGCTATCTTAGGCTTATCAACGGCACACAAACGCACCGCGGCGCAGCGACGGCGAGGGGAGGGGAGAGATGGGAGATGCAGACGATGGAGCGAGATTGTGTGAGAAAAAAATAAAAGTAAGCGGGAGAAAATGAATGGAGGGAGGGAGGAGCGTGTTTGCACGTGTGTTTAGGTATGCGTGCACACACACACACACGCATGCACTCAGCCCCCTGCATGCCTGCACATGTTTTCTCATGTGTCCAATATGTGTTTTGCACATTTCGCAGCTCTGCCAACAATATTAAGGGGCTCCGTCCCAGCTGGAAAACTGAAGAGGAGGCAGGGCCCGAGCTCTTTAGCGACATTTGCTGAATGTGCATGCGACGCTTGGTTCTGGGTGAATCGACCCAGAGGGGAGGAGCCTCTTTCAGGAGACAGGGGAAGTGCTTAGAGGGCTTGGGTTCAAGCTCCCCACCCAGGAGGTGTTCCCAAACCCAAGAGCTCATTGAGGAAACCACACACACTTAGGTTTCCATGCTGTGTTCAACACTTATAGCTCGAAGGGCAAAGAGAAGGAGGGGGTATTGGATTTTGGTGGCTGTGGTTCCCATTCAACAACAAAACTTTGCCCAGATGGCGCTAAATTTGGGTTAGACCAGCCTCTTGTACATTTAAAGACCCTCTCCAATGAAAAATTGTGTTTTTAACATCTTCTTGTGGCTTTTTTCTCATGATGGTTTGAAGAAAAGTCTGCTTAAATTTGCATTTCTGAGTATTTTTTAATTCAAATTGTTGTAAATCAGGAACAGACAAAAAAATACGGTTGATAAATGTTTGTAACTGTTGTGTCCAAACTACAATCGGAAGGCCGCAAGCTCCCTGCTCTGCTCCATTCTGATGCATCCACTTGCAGACAGACGGATCCTTTCGGTTTCCTCGCTGAAGCTGGCCCCTGGCTCCAATGTGGTTTGCCATTTTTGTTGTGTGTTCGGTTCGGAGTGTGAGGGGCTGTAAGCTAGCGGGGGAGCATGTAAACAGATCGATAATTGGGAAGGGGGTGGGTCTACTCAACCACAGTCCCGCCCATAACCCAGAGGACAATGTCTTGTGAACTCCTGCCGCTCTGCAGAAACTATGTCCTAAACACGATAGTTTGGGGTTTTTTTCTTTCAAATTTGAATCATAATTTTAAAAAAAAAACAGTTGGAACACTTTGGAAAGAGATCAAAAGATGACCAAAGCTGGACTTGAAAGTTCATGAATCTGAGAACTATCTAATAAATTCTAGCATGAACCTTTAAGGGTTTTTTATTTCTATTTGGAGGGGTGAATAATCTTAATAGCCTCCCATTATTCAAAAATGCTATCCACAAACTCTGAAAGCCTGCTCCTATCAGGAGCGCTTTTTTTCTCCCAAGGACAAACAGTTCAACAACAGAGCCCATCACTGGCTTTCAGCGCCGCTAATAAGATTATCCTCGCATGCGTCCTGGTCCCTCAGACCCCTCCACTTCATATGGAGGGCTGGTGAGGGACCCTGAGCGCCGCTCAGCAGAATGAGCTGAGAGCATCTTACATTCCCACGTAACAAACCCACACGATGTAATCATAATGCTTACACGATGCCTCTTTGGCTCTCCCTACCCAGCAGACGGGGCAAATAAAGCCCGCGCCACAATGGAGGCCGGGCTCACAGCCCCCTTGCTTATTATCTTGTTTATTTATTTATTTCAAATTGAGCAACTTGTTTTATTGCAGCTGGGGCTGCGACGGCTGAGACGGTGGATAACGCCGGCAGCTTTGTGGCGCAGTGCTGGTTTTCCCCTGCTTCCACTTTTTTTTCCGTGTTTGATCAAACACTTTTCCTTTTTTTTTGTGTGTGTGTTTGTACAAAATAATCCTTCACGGTTGTAACAATTCATTTCATATCGTAATTTGCGATCGCTCAGCCGATTCGGTCGATTTTGGTTCTTTTTGGACCATCCGATTCACTGACCTAAACTGGATCCAGGACATCTTTAGCCAAAAATTCAACTAGAATTAAACTACCCGTTTTTTCCGGACTATAAGTCGCTCCGGAGTATAAGTGGCACCAGCCCAAAAATGCATTATAAAGTAGAAAAAACACAGATAAGTCGCATAAGTCGCTTTTTGACGGGAAATTTATTTGACAAAATCTGGGACCAAGAACTAATAACTTTCACAACCTCATATGACACAATCATAGCAGACTGTTTATCTCATAATTTCACAGTAATTCTTTCTCATACTTATTTATTTATTCTTTTCATGAAGCATCATTGGCCAACTAATACTCTGTTTTCATCCTGTATTTTTAGAAACAGTTGTCATTTTTATTGCATTTCTGAATCTATGAAATCATTGGAAAATAAAATATTATGTTGTTAGCCTTCAAGATTTTACTGTAAAAAAATGTTTGCTGATTCTCTGAGTCACTTAACATACTCTTAACACTTAACATACCTCATACATCACATTGACCCAGGAAGATCATCTCTGTTCCTCACAAATGAACATAACAGGAGGGTTAACAATGTATTTATTTCAATTTATTTCTAATATAAGTCGCTGCGGAGTATAAGTCGCACCCCTTGCCAAACTATGAAAAAAAGGGCGACTTATAGTCCGGAAAATACGGTAGAATGAATGGCAAATCCATTCACATTTTTAGTTTCCTAAAGTCCAGCCCACTGTGGCACATTCAAGGAACATTCTCCCACACAGTATGGTCGCCTCTTTGCTAGATTAATGGCTTGATCATTTCTGGCTTCCAAATAGTATTTTCCAACAGCAATATAGTCGATTTGATGCATTTGGAAATGATTTCATAATGTTATATATAGGACCATTTGATTCACAGCTTGCCTCAGACAGATTAATCTGGTTGGATTGCAAGAATATAAATCAATTCATCAATTAAGTTGATTAATCGTAACACGCCTACTTTTGTATCTTTAAAAGTTTACTTCGTAGAGTTTAAAGATGACAAAAAAAACGGTTGCATCCCTCAGCAACTACCTGACGTTTTGCTCAGGTCGCCCTTGCACATGGCAGATAACACAAAGCCAACAGGATCTGCATGCAGTCAGAGCTGCAGTGGGAAAAAAACACTCTTCACGCTAGTCTACAGAGAAACCTTCTCGACGCCACAAGCAGAGCACGACAACAACATCCTTCGCCGTGCTCCGGCACCAAAAGAGTACATGTTACACGGCGGGCTGCCACGCTTGAAAGCGTGACTCGTGTGTGTGTGTGTGTGGGAACGTGTGTGCATGAGCAGATGCAGCAGCTGCCGCTTTCCACATGCAAGTGCAACCCAAGGTAAATAAGGCAGGGGACCCGAGGGAGCGGATGAGTGCAGGGAAGACGCATTCCTGTAGTGATGAAAAACTCTTTCTCTGCCTCCTCTTCACACGCACAGAGGGACGCATTCTGCACTTTAGACAGGAGTATACAAGAAAGGCTGCACCGCTACAAGTTCTAGAGTGAAGCTGGCCCGCTAACTTTTCTGCTTTTTGTGAATGATCTCTCCTCCCTGCCTCCTGCAGTCTCCCTTTCCTCTGCTGCGGCGTGTCACTGGAATGAGGGCTGAAGCAGAATGAGTCAGTGCTGCTTTGTGATTAATGACGGGCTCCGGCGTCTCCGGGGCCGAACACTCAAAACAGCCAGGGGGCAGCGTGATAATGCACAATAATAAAGCCCGCAGACAATCAGCCAGGCAAAGCAAAGGCCTATTAGCTAGCCCCATCAGGACGGCTAAGTGAGAAATTAGCCCTTCCCGAGCTCCGCCACAATTCATCAAGTGCTGCCCCTGAATCCCCCTGCAAGAAGTCATAATGTTTACTTAAAGACTGGCCTTGATGCCCCAGCGGGGGGCTTTATTGGCTCTTATTAATTCCCGGCCCAGCCCTTGCAGCCATGTCATTTAAAGCGAATTAAAGGGTGAAAATTGGATGAGATGAAGTTGTCTCGGTGTCGGGCTCCCGCCTGGTAAAACCGGACCCGAACGACGGAAGACGTGGAAAAACGAGGGTGAACAAATCTGGATGTTGGAATGTTGAATGAAGCTGTCCTAAAATGAGCCTCAGTCGGTCCGAGGAATGCAGAGAGAAATAAAAGCTTGTGGGGGGGGTAGACAACTTTAACACTAGACTTCCTGTGTGGATGAGGACAGATTTGGAAAGGGCACCTCTGGGTCACACATTCCACGGAAAAGAAGGACTTTTATTTAGCATATATGATGACCTGAAACTTTCAGAAAAGCTGACCTGTCAACACTTTTATCAGTCAGTACCTGAACTAGCTTTGAACAAACTTGTCAAAATGGTAACAAAAAATCAATACATTTCGAAAAAGGGAATTGATTCCAAAGTTGTTATCTCCTTTCAAAAGCAGCCTCACATCAGAGCTCAATGGCCGGCCTGCGAGTGAACAAGGAAGGAGCCTGTGTTGCGGGATTGACAGCAGGTGAGTGTGCTCCATGGAGCAGTATGGAGTCTGCGGCGGCGCCGGAATGAGATCAAAGACAGCGAGAGCTCTGAGGGAGTCCCAGAGACTTCCATCTCCCTGACGGCTCTCCCCACGGCGGCGTGGGGAGACAACTCTCTCCCTTCACTTTCATATCAGCCGCAGAGCCCCCCCACCCCTCCGCTCGGGCTCGTAGGCTTTGCACACAGTCTCCGAGGACGAGGAAGTGCTGCCAAACCTGCATCCCACCTACAGCAACACTCCTACTCGTCGACGCACGCAGCATCGCTTATGAGAGACGGATGAATTTTTTCGGGTTTTTTTGAAGAGTTTGGGAGAAACTCCACACAAAAGCACTGCAATGAGACAGAACCTGACAGACCGAAACAAAAGTTCCCACAAACTCCAGAGTCATAAAATGGCCCCATAAAAATCCCTGGCGTGAATAACACTGTTATTAGACAGGCAGCCGCCCCAGGCGAGACGATGCGACTGCGAGGAAAACAAACATCTGGGTGCGTTCGGCTGTTAGCAGCACCGCCTCAACCGCATCTGGGAGCTGTCCGGCAAAGCAAACGCGTCCAAAGCATCGACTGTATCAGAGAACTGGACTGAGCGGGTCTGACGTCACCCGTTATAAAATGCTTTACTTGCAGCTACAAAAAAGGAAGTCAATTCAGGCGCCATGTTGGAGCTGGACAGTTAGCAGTGCTTCATCCGAGTCTGTCTGAATTTCCATGGCAACCACTCTCCAATCAGGAGTGAGCTTGTTGGACGTCCACACCCCTACCAAATAAAGCCAGGCTCTGCATTGGATGTGTGTAGTTCAATGGAACTGGTTCCGTTTTGGAACTCCAGACTCGGAGCAAACCACATGATGCAAAATCTGTCTGAAGGTGTTGATACCAAAAGTGGGAGAACCATGAATTAGCAAGCTAGCGGTAGCTCCCAAAACACCGGCCGCAATGGTTTACAAACATTTTTACCGCTTAAATTTAGATGCTCTTTGTGTTTAGGCCAACTTCCAAAGGACATGTTAGAATAAAACAGTTTTAGTGAAATATATTCTGTCATTTGGATTTATTGGTCAAGAAAGTAAAGGAAGGAAGAAAACTTTTGATTAAAATCGGAAATTGAATTTCATGTGAAAAACTCTGAGATACTTTTTTTTTTGGCCATGTCAACCAGTCCCAGTGAGACCGTCTGATATTACCAATCATCTGATTGGACAGTTAAAACTTCAATAAATGGCAACAAAAAACAATAAAATGGGGGGAAAAAAGAGGATTTAAATGCTATTTCTCCATGGAAGTCTACGGGATTTTGGCTTTTTGGAGCCAGCAGGTACTTCCTGTTTGGAACGTGGGGGGTGGGGGTCACTCAGTCCAGTTCTCCTATACAGTCAACGCATGCACGCTCACCTCTGCATGCCACCAAAGCCAAATGAACTCACAGGGAGGAGGAGAGGCCCATAATTGGAGCATCTGACGGGTGCCGGGGGTTAATTGGGAAGCAGCTGGTTTCGCGGTGGAGGTTCAGCCTTTCCAGCAGAGACAGTTAGTGATGATTCAGATCAGAGGAACGGTGTACTGTAATCATCCGCGCATCTCCCCTCCTCCACCTCGCACGGCTGACAAGCCGAGACAACCTGGCTTCCAGCAATGCAATCTGGCACCTATCAAACAGGACCGCCGGTCGCAGGGAGGGGGATCGGCCAGCTCATGCTTCACGGGCGCTTGACATCCTCCAACCCTGCTAATCACTCACAATAACTCCTACCTCTAGGATACGAAACCTAGTTCATCAGTTCTCTGGTGGAAGTATGTAAATCTGCCCAACAGAGTGTGCTCTAATGGCTTATTAGTGCACACAAACTGGTTTGCATTGATCCCAATGCCAGAGGAAGATGAGAAACTTTGTTTCTCGGTCGCTATAATCGCATTCCCGCTTGTTTCAATAAAAGACAAACATTAGCATCTAAAGCACACTATAACCTTCCTTCCGTGGAAGGAAAAAAGAAGGGAAAAAAACCTCCCCGGATTACAGGGTAATCAGAGCCAGATGGGACGGGCCGCGGCGCGACTTTGCACACCTCTCCGAACCGTATCTGTCCGCTCGGATACTGCCGGTCCAAATGGGAAAACCACTTTTCAAGAGGGACAAACTGTGCAGCCCGTTGATAGAGAAGAAAGTGAGTGTGGTGGCGGCAGAGGGTTTAGATGTAACCCCTTCCTGCAGGAAGGAGCATTTGAGGGCTGAGCGAAGCCCAGGTAGAGTCGTAGGCAGTAATGGGAGGAGACAGGGACTTAGGGCGCCACACAAAAGCCAGGCTTTATAAATAATTCCAAAAGCTAACAGGATCTGGTGTATGTGAGAATCTGTGAAATACATTCACACATGGATGCACACACACCCGCACAGCGCCACCAGAGGGAATCGTTTATTCGCAGCGCCCCCAGAGGGGCTGGCGCGGGTCTGACCTGCCCAGATTGGTAACATTGAGTGAAAAATCTTTCCGGCGTGGGTGATGTAAAGTGCAGAAAGGTCCGTTTTTGCAAGTGGCACATACACGTCTCTCCACCCTCGTAATGAAGGGGCTGCAGAGCACACCGAAGACCTGTCTTGTAAATCTCTTTGTGAAAGCAGCTTTGGGGGGGTAGACAGGGGCTTACACACTGAGCCCTGAGGTAGAGCTCCAGACTCCACTCCCTCTAAACCCCCTCCGCAGTCTTCCTCCCTCTCCCACACACATACTCCGCACCCTCCTCTTCACTTTTCTCTCGCTTTCCCCTTCCCTTTTTCTCGGCCTGCCCTCACCTTTTCATTGGCGCCCTCCCTCCCCTGTCCGGCCCGGGCTCCGGAGAGCGCCGGTCCTCAGCCCCTCGGGCTCCCGCCGAGTCGCGGTGACTAATGTCCTGCCTTCGCTCAGACAATGAGTTTAAGGCTGAGCCGAGAAAGTGTTGAGAAGGGGAAAAAGACTCTAGCACCTTTGACAAATGGAACCCTTCCAACTCCCGCGTCCACGGAGGGAGGCTTTACAACGCTGCGCTCCACGCTCCACGTCCTCCGAGGGACGGCTGCGGCCCACAAAGCCGCATCTGGGGGAATATAATGAATTCTTTAGGAAGTCTAACCCGCCTTTTCTTCATGAATAAGATATATTTCCAAAGCATGTCTACCACTCTTAATAAACACACCAGCCTGGCAGGAATAGCTAGAGCCGTTTTAGGCCCCCGTCTACACCTTAATATTTCTGTTTCTCTATAAATTTCCACAGGCCCACGCTTTTTTCCGGGACTGTCACGGCGAGGCCGGACCTGCATTTTTTTTTTCCCCGGGAAGCTAAAGGACCCCCACCCACACCCCAATGACAAACTGTCAACAGAAACGGGCCCGGGTCCCTCTCTTTCAAGAAACTCCTGGATGTTCCACCATCCGCTCCCTACCCCCCACCCAACCCTAAAAGGAACTGGGGCTTTGTGAAAGGAGCAAAGGGGAGAGGAATCCCCCCCCCCTCCCTCTCTCCTGCCCAAACCCCAGTACCTCACTCCCTGCAGAGTTTTGTTAAAGCGCAGCCCCCCTCTTCCTCCCCCCTCGTGGCCCGGGCTCTTAAAACAGCATGCTTTGCATGAGAAAAAACGATTAGTCTTCAAATGCTGCGCTGTCAAAGGAGGGTCCTCTCAGGTTGGGGCCGAAATTTGCTCAGATAGTGGAGTCGGGGGCTTTTGTTTTTCCAAGATGAGGCATTATTACTGTTAGCATTCATTACAGAGAAGCACACCATGGAGGGGGTTCATACGGGACACCGGGCCTCCCCCTCCAGGGTGCTCCAGGACCACAGAGGAAGGAGATGAGGAGCATCCCAAGCATGTTCAGGGGGCAGAGGACAGGTTTAGGCCAGTGGTATTCAGCACCTTATCGGCCGGGTTTTCAACATTTTCTTACGATAGAGGAAATATATTTAAAAAAAATTCAGCCAAAAAATAACATTTCTGAGCGTTTCAGTGCAAATCAGGAGCAGATAATCCCGGCTCTGCTCCATTCTGATGCACTGTACCACCGGATGGCTCCGATATTATTTACTGCTCATGTTCGCTTGGCGGGATAGTGTAAACAAAGGGATGATGGGAAATCAGGGGAGGATTCGCCCACAGAAACTCCTGTCTCTCTGCAGAAACTATGTCCTAGAAAACGACAGATTCTTTGCTAAAATCTGCATAATCGTAATAAAAAGACCACTGGAAAGGCTCTTTTCTTTTTTAAATAGATGGACGTGGGACTTGAAGGTGCAAAGAGTGGAGGTTATTATGAGAGCAGCACAGTACTTTTTCATTTGAGATCTTTTACAAAAAAGTATGTTTGCAGGCTTGACACCTCAGGGAGAAGAAGGACAGATCCTTGCTCACAGCGAGCGGCGGGTTCACGTGTCCTCACAGACCTCCTCACGGACGCCACAAAGCTGACGCATCTGCAGCCACGGACCCGGCAAACCGCTTCCCCGGCTTTACGCTCGGGCCTCAAAGCCAAAGCCCTTCGCCTCTCGCGGCTACACTTCACACCGCAGACCTAAAGACATTTTAACAGCAGCCAAAGCAAACAGAGAAGGGGATGAGTGGCGGCCACATGCAAGCGTGACTTGTCCTGTTTTCTCCTCAAGTGGCTGAGAAAAAGCAAACGCTTGCAGGCACTCTGCACGCTGGCACACAGGCGTACTTATTAGCATTAAAATTTACCATGACCTACAACGGCTCTTTATGCTAATCTGTCAAGCACACTTGTGATTTTAAACCACTTGCTTCATGCAAAGCGGTTTTGTTTGGGAAAACTTGATGATATTAAAAAAAATGTCATATTTTGAGCTCCTACTTTTGTATCTTTGTCCTTATTTTATGCTAACAGTTTCTACTAAATGAAGGTTAAAAAAAAGGAAACTTGTGCTTGAGTAACCGTTGATCTGCAGCAGGAAGTGCATGCATGCATCTCTGCTGTGATGAGACTGCAACGGCCAGCGTGCATACAGAGAAACTAAAGGAAAAACTCCTGCATGCAGCTAATATACATATCTAAAATTGCAGTTTGCTATCTGGAGTCTCATCCCGTTCTCATCCCTACTTTTCCCCTTATCCAAAGACATCACCCAGCTTGAAAGGTGCCTTTAGCAGGCTCCTTGAAACGGCGAGCGAGGGTCCCGCTCAGGGACAATGATGGTTGAGGTGGAGGGGAGCCGGGGGGAGGGGGAACACATAGCATATTAAATCTGCTGGCGGAGCTGGCTCATCGGCGAGGAGAGCCAGAGAGTCAGATCTGAGGGATGCCCTGAAGGGATGGCTGGGCCTGGGGATTAGGAGGCCAAGAAGAAGCCCCTCTCACGCCCAAAGACCCCGTCTTGTCTCTCCTCGCCACGCAAATGCGTCCAGACGTTTTGACGCTCCTCAGGTTTAGCCCAAGTTCTCACACACACACACATTCTCACCACTCTTGTGCACCCCCCCCCCCTCTCAATCACAACCTCTCTCTGACTTGTCCTCTTTCTTTCCCCACTGTGCCTGTTTCATTTGATGTCAACATATCAAAGTACCAAATCATCAAAGTGGGGGCCTTTCGGTTTTTTTGGGGGGCCATCAAACTCCACTATATGCCAGGGGACGGAACGGCTAATCACGCCAAACTTTCACCAGCCAAGCGTTTACGTCGCTATAAAACCACTAAACATTTGATGGTTTTTCTGTCGCCTTTAAACCAATAAGGTCCTTTTTTTTTTTCTCCGGCCTCATTATCTCAGGGATAATCAACTTCCCTCTCGTTAGCCTGGTTTTAACTTCTTTGACAGCCTCAGGTTGCGGCATTAGCACAACAACACAACTCATTAGTGTCTCCGGCATCCAAACCTGATAGCAGGTATTTCCTCTGGTAAAAGTGGAAGCTGTGAGAAAAAAACAAAAAAGAGGTCACAAGCCCTCAAAAAAGTAATAGCATGTCATCCCTCTGCATTAACTCCACAGCCCCTATTCTGCCAGGTCACTGGGTCACAGGTGTTTGTATTCATGCATTATACTGCAGGAATGAAGCGCTTAAAAGTTGAGATAAAACGGCGAGCTGCTGCTATCAGACGGATTGATTCCTGCGGAGGGAAACGCTATCCGCCCTCTCGCTCCTCACGTGTGAACTTGAAGTGGCGGAGCGGCAGTGATGCATCTCTCCTGGCTACAGCAGGTGAGGAAGTTGTGCATTTCATTCCAGTAGATTAGCATCTTATTGCATTTATTACTGCACTAAATAACGTTTTTCCTTTTTTTTTTTTTGGTCAGAAAGCACCGAAAGTGATGGATGGTTCCTTCAATTCTACCTTAAGTGCAGAATGTTATTATTATGGCATTTTTCATCGTCTTGTAAACTTTTTTTTTCTGCCAACATCAAACAAAAATTAAGATGCAAAGATCAATATTATAGTTTTCAATTAAAAAAAGTATTTTAATTTATACATTTTTATCACTTTAAAGCAAAAACACTAAATCAAAAGCATAAAGTGAGCAGAAAAATCACATTTTGTTGTCAAACCAAAAAAATGTTTTTATGATTTAATCATTTTTCTGCTGTGAACATATTATTATTAAGGCCTAATCATTTTTATATAATCAAAAAATGAATTATTACAACATTATTATCATTTTTGAATGATATCCTTTTTAAAAAAAATACAAATTTGACCAAGAATTAAAAAAAAATCTTCCTAAATAATACTAAGAGTTCCACCAATCTCATTTAATTGTAGAATTCACCACAGATTTCACCACACGCCAGTCACAACTTCATCATTCGCCGTGTGTAGAAAGTAAAGAAAAAAGGTGGATTTGAGCTGCAGCGCCTGACCGAGCCCCTCGGACCCTCGTCGTTTAGTATGAAACCCGAGAGCAGGCAAGCAGATAAAATGTGGAACAGCTGGCGAGGACAGGAGGGAAAGTTTTAAACAAATATCTGCACATGTGGAGGCTCGGGAGCACACAAACATTTTTATGTCCAACAACAGACTTCTGTTCACGCATTTGATCCTTTTTTTTTGCATCTATTTTTAAAAGCCCACATAAAGTTTAATTATTTCTGCATTTACTTCAAAATATTTTTGGTGTAACCTTTGAACGATCGCTTTATAAACAAAGAAATCAACTGTGAGGAAGTAAAATATGGCGGATTGACACATTTTTCTATTTTAGGTGGCCCCCATGAAAAGTCCCCCACATGGACCCCTGCAGGGACGCAGACCCCACAGTGGTGAGCTTGAATTTCTCTGAGCACACAAAAGCTCAAACGCTGTGATGCGTCCTCTTTAGCCTTTTTACCGGCTTGGTTTGAAAATACAAATTGTCAGCAGCATTACTGAGCATGCTGG
The DNA here is from genome assembly GCF_053564925.1 of Oryzias latipes. Lineage (NCBI taxonomy): Eukaryota > Metazoa > Chordata > Actinopteri > Beloniformes > Adrianichthyidae > Oryzias > Oryzias latipes. The sequence continues at coordinate 25,966,442 of NC_136256.1, read as the reverse complement.
GAAGTGACTTTTGGGGACAAAATCCTGTTAATTATAAAAAATAAAGCAATTAAAAAAAAGAGAGGATTCATTTTCAATGAAGTTTTTTTAATACTTTAGTGCCAAAAAGATTTAAATATTTTTGCAATAAAAATGTTTTTTATTTTTTCCATTTGAAAAATATATATTTTAACCTGTTATGTATTATTTTAAAAATCATATAAATGTAAAATGTAGGAGTTGCTATTGGATAATTTCAAAATAATGGTTCTTGAGCAAACATTTTAGTTTTTTTCCTCCAGCTTAGTGCTTCTATAAGTTTGCCCCCCTTTCTTTTTTTAACTCAAACTAATCAATACCAGGCGCTGAAATATGAACACACATGCGCATATGCGGGTCCCCACACCGCAGCACACCCACGCGTTTTTTTTTCTTCACTTCAATAAAGTTTTGATCCTGAACGCCCTACGGAGTTTTAGATAAACTGTTTGTTTGGTGACATAGTACACGCGGGGTGGGGGGTGGGGGGGGGGGCACACAACTAATTTACAAGTTACAGAAGTTTACAGAACTTTGAAGAAGTTCTAAAGTACACACGGCGCCGCTGGAAGCACGCGGGGCTATGAGCGGTGCGTTCACGGCGCATCCAGGACACTTTTTTTTCTAATCACCGCTTGGAAAGCGGAGTCGCTCTAAACTATTAGAAAAAACTTTAACTTCTACATAAAACACCGATATGTAGCTCATTTTGAATGTTTGACATAAAAGCGAAAAGGTTTTTAACTTTTTATCGCCATGTTTTAATCGCTTTTCTATCTAATTACTTACTTTTCTCCGCTTATGACTCCTTCAGTTGTTCTGTTCTTCCTTCTTCTTGTCTTCAAAGGGTAAAAACAGTAAGCCTTCTTTTCTTCTGAAGTTGCAGATGTGTCTCTGAAGTTTCTTGGGACTTTTTTTCTTTCTTTCTTTCTTTTTTCTCTCTCTCTGTTTTTTTACGCAGCCACTCCAACTCCAAAACGGCGCAGCCAGACTTTTCCCTCCTCTTGTCTGTCTTTCTCCTCCGTTTTCAGCCAAACTACCAGCATCAGCGCGCGGACAGAAGTGCCGAGAGCGGCGCGCAGATGTGCGTGAAACACAGAGAAACGCGTGGCCAGTCGTTATTACATTTAGTGCGTTTTTTCGAGAGGAGAGAGAAGCGAAGTGTGGGACTCCAGCTGCTCCTTCCCTCACTTGACTCCTCCCTTCGGATTGCTCCCTCCTTTACTATCAGCCTCCCTCTTTTTTTTTCTTTTTTTTTTGAATCACGCACCTCTTTCTTTCTTTCTTTCTTTCTTTCTTTCTTTCTTTTTGGTTAAAAAAAGTCAAACTAAACTGTTATTTTTTATGTATTTATCTCTTTTTTACTTTTGCGCAAAAAGCAAAAACTTCAATAACATTTTGGAAAAAAGTTATTATGGCTAAACTTATTTTTTTAAATAAAGTGTTTTAAAGACGGACTCCGATGAAAATGCAGTTTTTAACATTCTTGAGGCATTTTTTCAAGAATATTAAAATTGTTTATTCATTTCTCTGTTAATGTATTCAAAGTCTTGTGAATTAGAAGCAAAAAAAAGGGGGTAAAAAAATGCTGGGCGGGGCCACAAGCTCCCTGCTCTGCTCCATTCTGATGCATCCACTTGCAGACAAATAGTTCCATCAGCGTCTTTGTTTTCCTCGTCTGAGCTGGAAGCTGGATCTAAACTGTTTTTTGTTACGAATTGTTAGGTTGGCATTGTGAGGGGCTGTAAGCTAGTGGGAGGGATGATGGGCAACGAGGGCGGGCTAACTCTGCACCACAGCTCAGAGGAGTATTTCTAATCCACTCCTGCCGCTCTGCAGAAACTATGTCCTGAAAAAGGGACACAGCCATGGTGCAGAGGTAAAGAGGTCGCAGGTCTGATTACATTTGGTGTATAAAACTGAGACAACAAACAAACAATTGGCGTGCTATATTTGGGGAGACATTTCTTGGCATTCTCCATCATTTGGAATGTGAAAATACCCTGAAACACACAAACACATCTTTTACCTTAAACATAACTGCCCTTACAGGTGGATACGGGGTATCTGCGGGTGAAAAATTGGCAAACCTGTATAAGGCAAGTGGCTTATGCAAATCAACAGCTGCTTAACTGGGGGAGGGGGGGGCGCTGTGACACAAAGCCTGAAAAGAAAAAAAGCACAGATAACAACATTGGCCCTATCGCTACCCAGTCTGTCCCAGAAATCCGATTGGTACCCCACATGGGCAAATCATACGTCACTCCCTGTTGTTGCCAACATTGCGACAGTTAAGCAAATGGAATTAGACTAGCTCCCTGGAATATTCCCTGACAGGTTTGCCTAATGTATGGCTGTCCCAACAATTTAAGCAATGAATACCTTTGTGTTCACGCAAATGCGTATGCTTTACTCAACATCGGAGAGCTTCGGAGAGAGTGTTGCCTAAATGCAACACTGTATAACCATTTATGGTTGTCATTATAGACAATGACATTCTCTATAGTGTGTGATATCACGAAACCATACGGGATGGAGCCATTCTTCTCTGTGTTTGATTGTTTTTATTTTTATGGGAAAGTGGAGAACTGAGGGCAGTTTACTCTGAGGAGATGCCCCTGGGGCTATTGCATCCTTTTTTTTACTGCCAAATTAACTGTTAATAAAGTGTTAACTGAGTTAACAGTATGTCCGTTAAGTGATGGTATCATCGTACGTTGGGGATAAACTGCCGTTAAACGAAACAGAAGAAGAAGAAAACATTCCACATCCGCGGTATAGATTGGGTTGACCTAGCCTCGAGGTCCGACTTTGCACATGCGCAATAAGGATTGTCCCTAATTTTCAGACAGATCACACATTTCCTGTTTGACTCTTGTCAATTGCTGAGCAATAAACCATCTAGAGAAAAGAACTCTGATGTAGATCAATCAGTGTTGAAAGCATTTGCAGTAAAAAAAATCTATCGTCGTCAAAATTAAAATCCATCATTGATTGAGGCAGTTGTTCTCCTACTTTGCAAAATGTTGATTTCTGAAAGCTTAAATCATCTCCTGAGCTTTCTTTAAGGTGATACTAAATGCTGCTGTGAAGCACAGGGAGTGTGCTCTCTTAGCGCAAGGTGCAATCGATATACATAATCAATATACAGGGAAATTATGTGATAAGAGAGGTCTTTAGGGTACACTTTTAATCAATGAAGAGGTGTGAGTTTAGGAAGGAAAATCGCCAGTTAATCATTTAACTAGGATATTTAGCGTGTGCGTGTGGCCAAAAGGTCAAGTCCATCTAGATGCAGTTAGTCTATTTATCCTTGCAGTGACATATCACCCATCAGATGCATAGGAGACTGCATAAACTTGTGGGATTTATTGTAAAGGAGGCTTTGTACCTTATTTTTGAGGTACGTTACATTGATAAAGTCAACACCAGCTAATTATGACTTTAATCAATGAGAAACTGAGATTTTCCATCAACAACTTTACTGTCGTTAATTACGTCTGATGCGGAGTTCCTTGTGTTGTTGCGTTGGATTCCTGTTTGAGCCGGTTGACAAAACCATCACGGCTGCAAATAATTTTTAGTAGCCGAAGGAAATTAAAAATATTAGGGAAGGTCTATTTTCTGCATGAAATGCTTTTGTATTGAATTTCCGAAGGGACAAAGGCTTGTGTGATGATAGAACCGACATCAGTAAAGTGGAAGCGGTTGAGTTGAAGACTACAGGAAGTCAGGATGAGAGAAGGAGACAGACAGAGGTGTTCTGTAAGACTCAGCTAATACCCCTGTCAGTTTGTCAGGCAGAGCTCATCTGGCCCGGACTACACAGAGATAAAGTCCTTGTTATGAATCTCTCAAAGAGAATCCAAGGAACGTGGTATAGTGGAAGTGGAGGGGGGGGGGGGGGGGTGGAGAAGAACAAGAGGGTAAAGGAGGAGGGAGGAGGCGCACATGGACATCAGTAGGGTTAGCAGCTCCCGAAAGTATTTCATCAAAGAGGGCCAGGATCCTGGGGATTGAGATTCTGCCTGGAGGCAAGTAACCAATGGTCTCCCAAGAACATATTCCAAAGTAGGACTCACAGAGCCAAAGCACACATCAAAAGCACCTCTGCAGCCAAAGCGATTCTGGAGGAGAAAGAAAGGGGTTCAGGTCCCTTCTTGGCCCTCTTTAAGCCCCAGATCTCACCCCAATTAAGAAGGAACTACTGTTTGTTCCAGACCCTGGGATCTGCAGGCAGGGAGGTGCGCTCGCCGAAGTTGCACACAAACAAACACCAAAAAAAAAGCCTGAGCAGATCTCCATCGTGCCCACACTCTCTCACCAGAATCGAGCATCAGCAAACCCTTTGCTTTGTGTCAAATTTACATGCGGCGGCCAACTGACAGAGCGTGTTTCCAGTTTCAGATGATCTGACTGAAGCTGAATGCCGCGCCAGCTTCATCCACGGAGTAACAGTAAATCAAAACTTGGCAGAATGTTGTGTAGGCATTTTCCTTCAATTCTCGCCGTTGGACAGATGTCACAGCGAAATGGATACAACAGAAAGATCACATTATGTCTGGACAGATGTGACCCCCACAAATGCACTGACTGCAGAACCGAGCAACGGCCGGCTGTTGCAACATTCACAGATTTCTGAAGGATTGTCCGTCAATAAACACTAACATCCATTTTTTTGAATGTTGAGACAACATAAGAACATAAAAAGGTCTTGTTTTTTTGTTATTTTGTTTTTTGGTTGCATGAGCATTGCTCCTCTATTGGTAATAACAAAGTTCCCACAGCAAAACTACATCCAAAATCCGTTTTGGAACCATTGAGGTCTAGCGCACAACCTCACAACAACGATCATGTGAGGGTTTGTCAAGGAACATTTGATCTTTGATTACACTAAACTTACAGACCATGTGCAGTACAGAGCAAAAGTTTGGACACACCTTCCCATTCATTTGAATGAGAAGGTGTGTCCAAACTTTTGCTCTGTACTGTACGTCATGTATCATAGAGTACTCCCGTCTCTTGCTCCATTAAGCCGAGTAAGAGGGGTGATCTGTACGGGTGCCACAGGTTTGTGGGTTTTGTGGAGGGTCATAGAGAAGAGTGGCTGCTTCCTTAAGGCAACGCAGTTCCCTTTAGGTTCATGCGGCCACCTGGGACATGGGTCATGAGAATGAAATGTACCATTGTCATGTGGTCAGTGTGTCGCAAACGACTCATGAAGCCAATAGAAGTTGCATAAGAACAAATGTGAAACTGTCGTACAGTGTCTTTATGCCACACCTTATTAACCCCATGTGAAAACATCAGTGCTTGTCCCGTTGGACGCCCCATAGGATTACCACACAAATCACACTCTGATTGTGTAATTTCCCAATTTGTAACAGTCAAAGAGTGAACAATTATCACTCGAATTGCACAAGTGCAATATTTGGGGGTAGTTGAACAAATAAAAAATCTGTAGGACATCTCACCTTCACCCTTACTTACCCTCGTGTGTTGTGGGATGTCAACGACCTGTTGATCCCAATATGCTTGTAGACAAAAATGCGTTGCTCTACAGCTTCACGAAGGAGTATACAACCTTGATATTTTGTGTGGGCCTTTTTTTTTTACCCCCAGGCAGCCCGTATCCAACTGTAAGGGCGGTAACTATAACTAGTTCTTAAAGAAAAGTTCCCAACAAATTGTGTATCATCAAACCATAAAGTCAAATCCATCCACAATTTCACATAGTGTCTTGTCACATTGTGTCACGGTGTACGTTGTCATACTCTGTTGCATTGTATCGCATTAAACTGCATTTCTTTTCCCTGTAAAGATGAACAAATATGTGATCAAAGTAATTTGGTTAAAGTGTTTTCTCTAAAAGCGGTGTTAAATGACAGCTGGTGACTCGAAACATTACCAGTTTCCACGATACAAACCCTGTATATAATTTAGTTACACCATGTGACATGAAGAACACTAGTTTAAAGGGATTTATTGCACTTACTGTGTTTACATTTTTTCACCGTTGCAAAAAACCATTTGATCCAATGCTAACTAAATTGCTGCTAACTCCAGTGTTGCATGTGGAGCTGAACATATGGACATCCAGATTAAGTTTGGTTTTATTCCGATTATACTGCAACACAAAACCGCAGCAGCCTTGGAAATCATCTGCTTGAAACCGCCAGCTACAGTTAATTGCAGCTCAGCACAGGTTGTACATGCTGCTTGTCAAAGGGTGTTTTTACCCTTCCATGAACTGCATTTTCCATTTATTTCTCTTAAAATATAAAATAATAAAATGTGGCAAATATGGAATCGAAAAAAAGGAATTTTTTGTGAGTTTTTGCCTTTTTTTTCTCACCTTTATGTCTTATTTATGATTTCTGTCCGTGTTTTCTTTTTTTTATATAATAATAAACAGCATACTTAACAACTAAAAAAAGTAAAATCTTTCTTTCTTTTTACCAAGAACTTGCAAAGAAATGTAAAAAGAAAACTGAATTTATAGATGCATAAATACATCTAGAATAGAAAAGTAGTTTAGTTTATTTGTTTAATACATATGATAAAAACATCAACAATAAAATAAATCAATTCACTGACCAATAATCATTCAGTCATTCAATAGAATCTGAGAACAAAACAAAAAAAATAATAAATATATATATATATATATAATTCTAAGGATAATAAAACCTGAAATAAAGTGGATTATCTGAACCTTTAGGATTCAGTTGTTAGATGAGTTCCAGAATTTGGTTTATGTATAATAAAATATATTGAACAATAAAAATGTTACTTGACTTAATGTGTCATTTAGCCCGTGATGTGAATGTGGTGTCACTCAAAGAGATTAGCTTGCAGGTCTCCCCTCAGTGTTTGCTCTGCGTATCCTGAAAACCACCTCCAAAGGATTTAGCCAAAGTGTTTGCTTTCTCCTAATCTTATGGCTACAAATCTGTTGAACACACACGACTACAAGAGGCTGACATTTCAGCTTGTTTGCAAGGAGCGCAGGATTTAGAGGGCAAACAAACCTAGCATGAGGGCCAGCTTCTGAGGCCCTGTAATCGACTGTCGGGAGTGTGGTTTCCATCCCTAATAGTCTCCAAAAAATTTCCTCCCGCCGTGTCTGTCTCCTCACAGTATTATTGTTATTTCCTTGCCCTCACGTCCGCCTGAGCATGTGCGTTCAGGACCCTCACATCTTACCTTTTCCCCTGCCGGAGGTGGCGGGTGGCTTGAGTGGGCCATTAGTGTGAATGACTGATAAGACCTCTACCTCCCCCCCAACAACCAGGGGGGAGAAGAAGAAAAAAAAGCAACTTTTGCAGCTATTTTGAATCTGTCAGGAAAAATAAACGTAAAACTAAATCCACTTGGGCTACTTAAGCAATTTTCCTGTGATATTGTCCCGCAGGGAATTCATGTGGACTCCAAATGACGACATAATAAGACCCCGACGCCCGCGCCTTCTTATCAGACTGGATTAAAAGGGAATAATGAAACAGAGAGGGTTTAGAGCCTTGTGTGGTATGAATATGATTATTTAATGGACTCCAATGGAAAGGCATGTTAATTCGACTTTAATGCAAGACCTTTCGCAGAGGATCTGCTGCCCCTGGCTTCTCCCAAGACCCCTCCTTTCGCCCGTTTTTTTTTTGCCTCTTCCTTCAAGTTAAAATAATCACTCTGCCTTCTCCTCAGAAGTCATTATGCACGCCGTCTATCTGTGTGTGGACGTGAGCATGGGAGAGTGATAAATCCTCCCCTCGTTTTCCTCACTCTTTGTCTGATTGGAGCATGTTGGCCTCTTAACTTTCAGACAAAAGCACTCAAGGCCATTTATCACCATTCATTCCTTTTTTTTTTACCCCCTTCATTTCTACAGACACTAGTGTTGCAGAGGAAATGTGGGTCATGCCAACTTTCTCAGGGGCTCACTTTGCTTCGGATTTTCTGAATTTGAAATCGTGGTCACAACAAATCACAAATGAAGATTTTCTGTTGAAAAAGGCCGAAAAACCAAGTCCAAAAACTTCAAAATGCAATTAATAAAGTAAACAGTGTTGAAGCGGTTTTAGCTTGTTCTTCCAAGCAGAATAAAGATTTAAGCAGCTGCTGTCAGAATTCTTTCAAGATGGACTATATATATCGCTTTTGTGTGCTTTCTGGAATGGATTCTGACTGATTAAAAATAGTATTTCTTTTGATCAACAGCAAAAGTCCCTGACTAGCTCAGGGGGTCATCATTAGCTCAGTTAGGGCCGATAACTCTCCGTGAGCGGCGTTGTCCAGCCCATTCTTATCTGGCGAAGCACGAAGCAGCGTTGTGGATCCGCACACACATCCTGAGAGAAAACTGAGCTCCCGAAGGACTCAGTTAAAAAAAAAAAAGCATCAATATTTCATCAAACTACTCTCTTTCTGGTCCAGATCAAAGCCTCGACTCCCACAGTCCTACAGGTAGAGATGGCTCTTTTGTTTTTGCTCCTCAGGTAGAGCAGCAGTCAGACTGCTCGCTTTGGAAAGCCTCACAACGCTCAGCCCATCCATCTCTCGGCTCACAGCCTCGCTTTTGAGACGGGGAGGTAAAAGAGAAGGGTAGAGACTGAGAGGGTAAAAACATGATCCAGAGATGTCCACGGAGTGCACCTTTCGGCTTTGCAGTGCCGCCTCATTTCCTGTTTTTCCCCAAGTCGAAGAACAGCAAGAACAATGCCACAAACACTGTATTTGAAAGGTTCTGTAGCAGGATTTATGGGCTGCACAATGCTTTCAGCTTCAAGCAGGGGCCATGCGGCTGCTTTTCGTCTAACACAGTAATCAGGAATACAGTCATTTGCCACACTAATAGCAAAGTTTTTTTAAATGAAAAATTAAAAGGGAATCTCTCTAAAAAGAACGCTAAATAGTGACAATAACTCAAACTACCTTTTTTTCACACAATTTCAGTCTAATTTTCTGCCTTTACAGAAAAAGCTACACCCCTGTTTTCACAAAAACATGTAAAGATTGTGTATACTTTTGCAGCAGTCCTCCCCCCTTTAGTCGAAAACTTTTCATTTTGCCTCCTGCCTTCCCAATCTGCCCCCTTGTTGAGAAACCAGGTGCTCCTGCTGTACCACACAAACTCGGCCCATACCGCCGTATTGTTGTCCACAGTGCATTTTTTGGCGCATCATGCAATGTAAACTTTCATGCTGCTAAAAGACGTTTTGTTATTGCACCCCCACCACACTCTAGGTGACAGTACAGATCCTTTTTTCTGGTGTCGTAGTTGCAGAGCTGACCTTTCTTGTCTTTTCTTCTAAGATGCAACGATCCTATGACCTATAGCTAAATGCAAATTAAAAGCAAAAAAAAAAAGGATTTGTTCTGCCAAAAAGAAGTCTGCTCCCATTCACTTTAAGGAGCCACTATTTTTAACATGTTCTTGTGGCATTTTTCTGATGATGGAGAACCTTTATATGAAAATTTAAGCATAAAATTGCATTTCTGAGTATTTCTTCATTCAAATCGTGATCAAACAGAAACAAGTGTGACCAAGATGTTGTGGCCAAGAAAATATGCTGGGCGGAGCACAAGCTCCCTGCTCCGCTCCATTCCGATGCATCCACTTGCAGAAAAATAGATCCATGAACATCTTTGTTTTCCTCGTCTGAGCTGGAATCTGGATCACAACTGGACGACCGGATAGCTCTGATATTGCTCGTCATTTTTGTTGCACTGCTAATGTCAGATTAAGGAGTGTGAGGGGCTGTAAGCTAGTAGGAGAGTGTGTAGATAGAGGCGGGTTTACTCTGAGCGAACAATTTCTAATGAATACCTGCTGCTCTACAGAAACGGTGTCCTAGAAAAACAATGCATTTTTGGGGGGGGCTAAAAACTGAATAATCATTATCAAAAGACCATTAGAAACATTTTTAAAATAGATAATTTCTGTGGGCCTATAATGCAAAATTGTCCAACAGAATCGAAGGACTTTCTATGATATTTAAAAATGACATCAACTCATCAACATTCTCACAATACAGTTTAGTCTTTCATTGAATGTTGACTCTTGGTCTAGAATTGCTTTTTTGAGCGCATCAACATTAAAGAAAAAATCATCGTAATTGGGTTAGTTTGAACAAATGCTGCCCTTTTTACCCATGACTCCTTTGAGCAGGTGACTGAAACAGATCTGTTCATGTTCCTGTTCATGTCCAGGACAGCTGCAAACCGAAAACGGCACCAAGAGCCTCATAGCTCTTTAAAAATGATGCTGGAGATGCTGCAGCTGTGAGCCTGTGGAGTGAAAAACAATGAAAACAATGCTGTCAGGTAGAGAAAGGAGCGGTAGTTTTTTAATATTTCCAATGTGGTGACCTGTGGTTAGGCAGAAATTGGTCTATAAAGGCCTCTATATTGGAATGCAAACGCATAACAAAAAAAGGAGAGAATTTGGCTGTACCTTTTTCACTGTTGCTTAACACTAATAATCAACAATGCATTTATAATTCAGAAATATCATAATTATTGTTTTTATTTGTTGTAGCTTCAAAAATAAGTCTGTTTATTGATTTTTATACTCAAATAAGGCAAATATGATAAGAAAAGAAAAATTGTTACTCAACATTAAGTTATGAAAGAATGTTAAATATATGATAAGTAGAGGATCCATTATACGATAAACTGTTGAATTTGTGCAGTTTTTCTTAAAATATTTATTATTTTGTGTGGCAAAATTTGATTTAAGACATTAAACATTATAAAATTTACTCTGGTGGAAAATTTGCAAAAGAACATTTTTGGCTCATGAGCTCAATCTAAACATGATATCATATTAAAAATTCTGCTTTTTTTTAAAATAAACAGCAAACAAAAACAGGCCGCAGCCGTTCTGTGAAGCATTTCTGAGCTGAGAATCGTTTTCCTGAACACAGGAAGCCTCTCCTCATCCCTCTTCCTCCTCCTTTCATCATCAGCGTCAATCTGTGGCTGTCACTCGGCGCCGGACAGTGAAGAACGACGCCCGCAGTCAGTCAAACACTTATCACCGCACAGGTAACACACAGGCCTGGAAATGACTGACATGAAATGGAAACGTCTCTCATTCTGTGGGCCGGGGAGCTGAAGTGAAATATTAGTTGTGGGAGAGATGGCGGACGATAAGGAGCTGGAATTGTGGAGGTCCGAGCTCGGTTTCTCTTTCTGGAGAGGCGGACGTGGAGCATTTTATATGAGGGGGCGGGAGGGGGTCAGAAGAGTATGGACGGGTTGCAAACAGACCAATAGAAATGACAGCATCAAAAATACATACCAAAGTTTTATTTTTGCTTTAAGAAGCTTCCTAATGCTTGTCAAAAATGGTACTATTATTGAACAGGGCGGGCAGACACCCCCTGTCCCCCTGTAGCTCCGCCCCTGCTTGCATGGCGTTTTCATCTCCTCTGCGGTTTTACTCAAAGCGTGGCAACAATCAGCCCAAACTTGCAGTGTGACATTCATGTGACTTCCTGCTCAACTTCCCTAGAGTTCTTCCAAAGTGCGCGGGCGCTTGTCCCCGAGGCCTTTTATTGTCCAAAGGATCCGGGCCGGTCCAAACCAGACCGCAGCCTGCTCAGTGTCAGCGGGTCACACAGGCTCACTGGATCCCTCCCATTAGTCACTGCCTGTGCCGTCCCTCCCTGCACATTTCTTTCCCGCGTGAACACACACACAAACACACACACAGGTAATTCCCCCTGTGCAAAAAGATAAATGGGATGTTCCCAAACCACAGGTGCTGCTCCACTTGTCTTTTACATTCTTCCTTCACTACATAAACCAGACAGCTTCACTTTTTTTGTTACTTTTTGCTGATTTCCCCAGTGGTGATTACCTCCACACCCCGGGACCGTGGAGTAATGCACCGGACATTAGTAAAACTATCAATCTTTGGCACGGGTTTATTTTTACAGGAACAGAACTCCCAAACTTTCCCAAGGAGCCGCTCTCTGCCAGACTCCAGCCTGAAAGGCCACTAGATGGGGTCAGTGTCATTTCTCATTTGACTGAGACAAACGGGACCATAAAAGGGGAATTTCTGTTGTGCAGACTGTGCCATCTTGTGGTAGAAATCATGTTAAAACCATAGAAAACACCAAAAACCGTGGATTTACCTGTTTACAAATAAGTATTTTATAAACAATTTGTGTCTACATTCAGATTCCTGAAGATTATAATCTGTATTTCACCATTGACAGATGTAATTTATCACTTCTGGGGTAAAAATGGTATAATTTACAAATATAAGATTGTTAGTCTAAGAGTCAAATAAAACATTTATGGTTAGGAAATATAACACTGATATACTATTGTAAATATCACAAGTTGAGTGTATTTTTCTAAAAAATAACGTGGGAGTTTGTGGCTCTAGCTGGGTTTCAGTCCCTAAGAAACTGACCTAAATGGCTCTTTTAATGGTATAGGTTGCAGACCCCTGGACTAAACATAATCAAATAAATCATTGCAAAGCTATTTTACTCATTGTGTTTGTTTTAATTGCTTAGCAAGGTAAGATTATTTCTTTCTGGATCATAATTTAAATTTTAATATTTTTTATCTTCCTGTCATTAGTTGGTGAAGATCTTCCTTTATGCATGTTTTCCAGTGTCTTGAGGTTGAGTCATCTTCTTCGCTGAAACGTTTCGCTGCTCGTCCGTCCAGGTCATCAGCAAACATCGATAACGCTGATTTGTCTGTCTGCTTTGCTTTGTTAGACAGACTAAATCTCTGGATTGTTGCTTTGGTTAAACATTGACAGGTTTAACCAAACCATGTTACATCTCTAAAATACGCTGAATTGCCTAAATTGGGCGCCTCATACCAGGACATTTCAACAAAGTCACATTTAAAGCATAGATTTTGGATTTTGTGTAACTTTGTAGTTATATTTTGGCTGTTTGCAATATGCAAAAGCACTTAGTCGCATCAATTTTTCTTTTTTTTTTCATTTATTATGTAATTTTTTTAAATATCAATTAATTAAGTAATAGTTTTCCTGAGGGGGGTTAAGGGGATGACAAATAAAATGGAAACTTTTGTATTTCTAATGCAAATGTTTCAATGAGTTAGTTACTGATTACATTACTTTAATTTGATCATCCCACTCCAGGGAAGTTATACTTTTTCACATGACAGAACTATAACATCTTGAACTGTGATCGTTGGTTCTTTGGTTCAAATCTTTTTACCGTCTTGTAAATATGTTCAAACTCTACATGTCAACTACCCAACAAAGACAAAATCAATTTAAAAAAAACAAAAACGTTTTTTTCTGCTGCTTATTGTCTTGGTGGAGTAATACAATCAAAGCTATTTAAAAACTTGTTTTTTTACTATTTCATACGTTTGGTGCAGCAGGTAGTCGCAGAGTTAAAAAATATGGAACAAGCTCCGCCCACCATGCAGAAATAAATGTTTTTATCTTTTTTTTTTTACCTGTTCAATAAAAATGATCTAAAAATCCTGATTCTAGAATTGTGGAGGAAGTTCTGAACATCTAAAGGGAATTTTCTACTGTCATGTGCCAAGCGGACCACAGGGGGCGTTACAGAGCACAGCAGGGTTGGTTCAGTCTCCTAAATGTCTGCTCTGTTGTAAAACCACAACTTGGAAGTACAAAGATGATCAATAAATTCTTGGTTTTGGCTGCGACACATGGCATGGTTGTTCTTAAAAGATAATGACACCAGGCAGCAGTGGATGCAGTTTATTTAGCTGTTTGGACATCAAACTTTTCTTTTTTCTTTACTTGTTTCCCTCAAATGAATATCTACATCAGTTTTTTGGGTGGTTTGCGTGTAAAAGATCTGAGTATAAAAGTATACCAAACAATGTTGTAAATCTTTTATGGACCAGTCCACTCCAGAACAATTCCAGTGTGAAAGCAACCAGTAAGCTACGTGGCTTCCAGTTTGAGCTGAAAGGAAACTTACTTGGAGATAAATTCCTCTGACGCTTCAGTCACAACTGCTCTTACGGGTGGATGGAATTTTAGGATTGTAGACCGTTCGGTGAGCCTGTAAACAGAAAACTTTCACACACATCTTTTCCTCCGGTATGGTATGTTCCATGTCGCTTAAAGCCCCCCTCCGATGAAAGTCATGTTTTTTGAGTTTCTGACATGTACATGTGGCATTTTTCTTATGAAAGCGAACAAATGTCCTAAAAAATCCTTTCATTTTTCCATTTCTGAGTATTTCTCCTTTTAAATCGCTGTCAATCAAACTGTGGCAAAGAAACTGGGTTTGAATTAATGAGCTGTTATGATGTCACAATGGCCCAGGAGCGCATGCGCACACTAGGGAACCTCACTGACCTTCCCCATCCAGTGTGCACATCAGCTCAGGTGCGACAGAAGAGAAAATGGCACTTTGCTGTGTTGCCCGCACGTATTTTAAGTGCATCCAAGGCTGAATATTGTTGGACGAATGTATTTAAAATTAAACTTAAAGTTCCAAATGTCTTCCCTGCATTTGTGTTCTCTCTCTGACAGAGTTTGAAGGCTTTCTATTCAGTATTAACCAGGGAGGGTACAAATAAAAACAAGAAAAAAACAGAGGGACCTATTTTTATTATTTCCTTGATTAATAGAAGAAAAATAGCATAACGTTCAGTAGGCCCGAGCTGGCTGGCTCCCCATCCCGCAGCGGTTCTCTGTCTGGCCTCCAGCTCGCCTCCCGGCAGCCAGCATAGTAGTCGCCATCGCCGCTCCAGCTCCATTCGCCCTGCGACAGACTGTGCAGGGTGAACCAAATGGCCCAGCTGTAGCCGGGAAGAGGCCATTGGGTTCAGACAGTTACCAAATTGCACTGCGCTGCTGCATGACCTTTGCACCGCGCCCGCTCAAACCGCGCCGCAGGACCTCAGAGCGCATCTCTGAGGTGGACTTAACATAGACTCAACATTGAAACTGTCGCGAAAATCAGGTTTTCAGCTTAACACGGGCGGCCGTGGTGCAGGTTCAATTCCCGCCTTGCACGCCCATGAGTCGATGTGTGCTTGGGCAAGACACTGAACCCCACCTTGCCTCTGGTGGTAGGCAGGTGCCTGTGTTTGGCAGCGGAGCCGCCACCAGTGTGTGAATGTGTGTGTGACTGGGTCTGTGACTGTGTAGGACTTTGGGCCTTGTAGGTAGAAAAGTGCTATATAAGTATATGCCATTTAACCCTAAACTGTAATCCTAAACGTGACCCTTTAGGGTTAAGGGTCGTTCCACACATTGTTCAAAAAGTGTCGATTTGGAACCAAAAATGTCACTTTTCATCGTTTCTTTATTGTTAAAGATCGACTTTTGAGAATAGAGACCGTCAGTTGGTATCGTTTGTCCCCCCCCAAGAAAAAAAAACTTCCTGGTTGAATGAACGTCAAAATGAAAACGAACTTGACACAAGTTCATCTAGAAAGTCTCCACGAGGATTTATTTCATGGATCATTTTCATCATTTTTGTCTGTTGTATGTTGTTGACATCTCTGCTCGCTTCCTGTCGTGCGAATGAAGACATAATAGTCTGTGGTCTACCCTAAACTCGGCAGGTGGGGTCCAACCTCAGCAGCCACAAGAACACCTCACTTCTTTTTACTCTGCACATAACATGTACTTTTCTGTCTTTTTGCCTCTCACCTGTTTCCTCCTGATTTTTTTTTCTTCTTTTGATTGATTTTTATTCAAACTTGAATAAGGTTTACTGAAACGCTTAAGGGCTCACTTTGTTGTTTTGGTCATTGTACGATTGCTTACAACAACAACGGGAGCTCTCCTAGTGGTGCAAAAGTATAAATATGACTAAAATAAATCAACTTTAATTTATTTGACAATGAATCTTATATGTTTTATATAAATTTTATATTTATTTATAAGTTTTCTTAAAATCCCTATTTGTATGAAAAGTGGCTCAGGCAGTAGAGCAGGTCGTCCAGCAACTGAAGGGTTGGTGGTTCAATCCCTGCTAACTACTCCCCTAGGGGATGTGTCAAATGCGGAGAACAACTTCCCCATTGTGGGATAAATAAAGTGAACTTTCATTTTCTTTCATTTCATTTAAAAGAAAATGGAGTTTCTACCATGTTTTGTGGCATTTTTCTCACGATGAAGGATATAAATGAATAAGTTTAAGATTAAAATGTCTTCATTTAAAATGTTTTGAATCAGGAGCAAACAAAAAAGGGTGGTAGCAGTGATGTGGACGCTACAACTGGGGGCCACAAGCTCCCTGCTCCGCTCCATTCCGATGCCTCCACTTGCAGACAAATAGATCCATGACCGGCTTTGTTTTCGTTGTCTGAGCTGGAATCTGGATTCAAACCGTACGGCTGGATAGCTACGATATTGCTCACCATTTCTGGTGCACCGCTAATGTTAGCTAGAGGTTGTGAGGGGCTGTAAGCTAGCGGGAGAGCATGTAAACAAAGATGGGAAAACATTCTTCTGCACAAACAGTTTCTCCCACAACTCAGAGGTGAATTTCAAATAAACTACTGCTCTGCAGAAACTATGTCCTAGAAAAACAACACAGGTTTTTGGCTAAAAATCCTAACTTAAAAACCAGTGGGAACGCTTTGAAAATAAATCAAAAGACGATCGGAGTGCGTTTTCAATCAGGTGTAGTTGTGTGCGAAGTGGCATTAGAGGCCTGAATCTCCGCTTTTCGGAGCCGCAGACATTCGGAGGTCATCGTGCGGAGAACCTTTCTCTACGCCTTTCGAAATTTCCTCAGTCATCAGATTAAAGAATTGAGTGAGTCAGCACCAACCATGGCACAGACTGGTGACGGAGTGGATGTCTAGTCAGATCGAAAAAAAAGTTTGTGTACTCAACCGACCACAATCAAGCTGGTTTCCCACCACACCGAGTGAGTACAACTAGTGAAAGCAGACGGTTTCCTCCGTGTAAACGGTTGAGTTCACCTCCTGCAGTCATGCATGTTCTGCAGGATCTCCTTCCCTCTTGCTTTCTTCTGCTGCAGAGGGAGCAGAAGTACACAGACTGCAGCAGTTTTCTCTGTTTGTTTAATGCTCACTATGATGTACAGCAGCACACACAATGAAAAACTGGAAATACAAAACACGTAAAAAAAACATCATTTACAGGAATTTACAGTTTTTACAGAAGCGTCGGAATAAAAATGAAATAACTGTAAACTGGCGAGAAATCTTTGGTGTGATGATAACCTGCTGGTTTGGAGATGAAGATGATGAATAGGGCTGGACTCAACTCTGAAGTTGAGACTCTAAATGGAAAGAGCAGGAGTGGTATCGGTATCTGACATGCCAGAGGGCCGTGACTGGACTGCTGGCGTCTTGCTGATCCCACTTTTGCCCAAGCCGCCAACCCGCGCTCTAACCATCTTGAACAGGTCCTCCCTGAACCGAACGCCGATGAAGACGTAGAGAAACGGGTTGAGGCAGGCGTGGGTGAACGCCAGGCTCCTCGTCACCTGTCCAGCGATGTCGAAATGGGTGACAGTCGCGCAGTCTGTGATGTTGGGGTTAGCGGCCTGCACCGCCTCCATGATCAGCGTGGTGTTATAGGGCAGCTGGGAGAGGATGAACACAAACACCACAGCAAAGATGACGCGCAGGGCTTTGTGCTTCTCAAAGTTCCTGGCCTGCAGGAGGTTGCGGATGATGACGGAGTAGCAGGAGAACATGATCAGAAGGGGGAAACAAAAACCCATGCAAATCTGCATGGAGAGCACCAGGATCTTGGTGCGGTTGAACGCATTATCCCAGTAGACCAGTGCACAATTTGACAGGTTTCCATCCGTCTTCACCTGAGCAAAGATGAACTCGGGGAGGGCCAGCAGAGTGGAGAAAAGCCAGACGCCGATGCATGCAAGCTTGCTATAAAACAGCCTCTTCTTCTTCAGGTTCTGAGCTTTGGTGACCTGCACAATGGCGATGTATCGGTCTATACTAATGCAGGTGAGAAGGAGCATGCTGCTGAAGAAGTTGATCTTATAGACAGCAGAGACTATTTTACACAGAGGAAGGCCAAAGTGCCAGCCCTTTATAGCATCGACGGCCCAAAAGGGCAGCATGCAGAGGAAGAGGAGGTCGGCCACGGCCAGGTTCAGCAGGTACACGTCAGTCATTGTCTTCAGACGGTTGCGTACAGTCGTGTAAATCCAGACCACCATTATGTTACCCACTGCACCCAGGATGAAGATGATCCAGAACAGAGGGGGCTCGTAGTGGCCTCGAAAGTCCCTGACCCAGCTCTTCTGGCACATGCCCGTGTCTCCGGTGTAGTCGTAGTCACCAGGGGTGGTTTCCTGCAAACCGAGACACGCCGGTAATTGGAGTTATTAAACGCTGTTGCGTGCAACGTCTGTCGTTTGTTTCACACAGCTTTCATTTCCTGTCACACGTTGTTTTTTTTAACCCCTGATTTTGCTGCACAACATCAAAGGATGGATGGGGGGGGGGGGGGGGGTAGCGTAACTCTCTTCTTGTGGGAATACAGTGAATTTACATCAAACGCTGTCTGTGACGCGCGAGCTAACCAGAGCGAGCAGCCAGGTGCAGGTGTTATCTGAGTGCAGGAGAAACCACAGAACTGCACTGTTTCCTGCAGCTTTCCAAGCCTGGGGGGGGCAGACAATCCTGAGGGGCTCTAGAAGGGTTGTTGGGGGGGGGGGGGTGCATGGCACAACTCTGTACCCCTAAAACATGAGGTTTATATGTAGGGCAGAGATAAAATCAGCAAACAATGGAAAGTTCGACGGCAGCTGTGACGATTTCAAACCTGACTGATGTCTGCTGCGGATAAATTCCCTCACGCTCGTTCCTTCGTCCCTTTGAAGTGTCACTTTCAACGGTTGATTTAAAGGTTTAAATAACACAAACTGACACGTAACACGTGTTTACGAATGCTTGAAAATAATTGATCTCCCGCTCATCGTTTTTAATCTGTATTTGTGGATCCAAGCTAACAAAAGACAGAAAAAAAAACCGTTGGCATTGGACTGCAGTATTAAAGGCAATACTCACACTTTCATATGGATATTCCGATGTTGACATGAAGGTGGTTGACTCATCCATTTTGTCTAAAAAACAAGTAAAAGATGTGACTTATTAAAAGTTTTAAGGCTGAGTAAAAGCTTGAACGTAAAGGAACAATTTCGGGAGAAAATATTGTAAAATGTTTACCTTTTTTTCTGGTCTAGAGGTAAAGGAGCAACCTTGCAGTCACCAAGCTGTTTCTTTGGCTTGTCTGAGCCCCATCACCGACTTATACAGTTCCCCTTCAACCACAAAGTCACGTGTGGCCATCAAGCCCTTCTTCTGCATGTCAGGGGTGAATGTCATCATTCCTATCAGGCTTTTTTTTGCATCATTTATGTAGTCACTAAACGTTGAGTATTTAGCTCTGAACTGAAACCAAACTGCTTGAAACCTTTTTTGATTGTTTTCAAGGTACCGATTATCTTTTTACTGCCGAACCACAACCATCTGCGTGGAACCAAAGTGAGTTTCATCGAGCATTTTCTCGGCTCGAACGAGCTGAAAGCCACAGATGATTTTAAAAAATGTAGCTGAAAACCATAACTGTGATTAAAGCCCCCAAAATAGAGACAGAACACAGAGGTTGAGAGCTATTCAACAGATGCTTCCTGAACAGACTGATAATCATCGTGAGAAAAAGACGACAAAAGGATCATCGTTGGGTTTTATTGGGTCCTTCAAAAACACATTTCTTGCGTGATGCTGCTGAAGTAAACAGGCGGTCATGAGGCAGGTCTTGTGGGTAAAAACAAAAAAAAACTAAAAAAAAAAGGAAGTATCAGTAGACTATTTTGTAAATTTTGGGAAAAAAGGGAAATTCATAGCAAGAAAAAGTCCTATTGTTGACGACACGTAGAGACAGTCACACCAACTGAGACAAACAAAGATTGAAAACTCATCCTGTGGTGAGAAATTTTAATCAAGTATTGATATGAGTTTTCTGGCCTCGTCTCCTCATGAGCAGATGCTCCGCTGTGGCGGTTTTGGCCCCCCTCGAGGACCTCTCCGAATGGTGCGAGTGGGTTTGTTTTCTCACAGTTTCATTTCCCAGCGCCTCCCCCATCTCACTTTCTCAATCCTTGCGTGTTTTTTTGCCGGTGAGACGAAGCATCACCTTCTCAAAATCGAGTGGCCGGGTGCGGTTTTTTTTTTCTTTTCGGTTTTGATCTTCATCAGCATCATGGGAGCAAACGTTTGAAGGATTGTCATTTGCTGTTGACAAACTGCCAGTGACTGTTTGATGGCGTCCGTGGGAAAGTAAGACACCAGAGCATGAGCAGAAAAGTAGAAAATATATGTTGTCTTCATTGCGTTCTGATACATGGTGTAACAGCTGATCAGGGAGATCTGAAACCACAGAACTTTCCTGGACTACATCCTAAAATGTTGCTTTATTTGGATCACCAGGGAGAAGAAAAGTCACATTTCTAGATCCAGTTTCCCCTCTGGGATCAATAAAGCCTTTTTAAAGGGAAATGCTTTTGATGTTTTAGAGCATTGGTTCTCTTGGGGTTGTTGTTTCGCATCAAGGCCCTGTTTTCCTTTACCATGGAAGGAGTTGTACAAGCATGACACCGTCCTTGCAAAAAGAAAGGCCATCAGCACCCCCCACTCAGAGTCTGATGGCAGTCATGGTTCCAGATTCTCACAAAGCAGAGGAACCTTTGCTTTATGGTCTGTCTCCATCCACCTCGGTCAACGTCCAGTTTTTTTAGGCACCTCTGTTCCTCAGCAGAAGCCAGAGTCTTTGGGTTGTTCATCTGGAGCCTCCTAAGGGCGTCCTCTGACTCCATCAGTGAAAATCCTGTTTTCAGAAACCCTCATGACCCCTGAGGTCAGATTTAGGGCCTCCGCACAGGAGGGTCATCTGCTGGTTCCCGCCGTCAGACCAGGAGCACTGAGCCTGCCTGCAGAGGTCAGCCGCAGCAAAACGTCCTGGAGTCCAGAAACCACCATGAAACATGACAAAATGCCACATGATGTCAGTCATAGAACAACATATCACCATCACCTATGACCTATCGGTTTTCCATGTTGGCAAAACAGAGAAATCCAACTATTCAGAACACTTTCTATCATGATCTGATGCTACTTTTGTTTTTACAGTAACTTACATTTAACTCCAACCTTCTTGGCTAATTTAACATTTTTAATGTGACATTTTAGCAAAGATTTCAACTAATTCATGAATTTCTCTGTCTTCTTTCATGACTAATCATCCTAAGTTTGATATTTCTGTGTGTAGACAGCTTTTCTGTTGTTTGTTTTGATTGCTTCAAATGAACCAATTCCATTTACCATGGAAGTGAGCAGTGAACAGCTTCAGCTGTCCACGTTACCACAAGCTTTTTGCTGAAAACGTATTCTAGTAGCTGTAAAATGTAAAATTTTTCCAAACGTTCAGTGCATTATAAAAAGGAAAAGACTGAAACAAAATATAATGACCTATCTTGGTTTCTGAAATAAAAAGCAGATCCTGCGGTTTTTTAAAAATCCTGGCAAGTGTGACAAACGATCAGAAGTGACCCAAGGGTCAAGACCCAGGCCAAACTTAGGCTGTGGTATGTGTTTTACGGGCCACATTTGGCGCTGACACATGTCAGGGCAGGTGTGGTGACGGTCAGGTCCAGAGAAGAAGCAGCTATAGCCAACGTCTCCGTCTGAGTCAACAATCCGAGTCAACGTTGAATATTTGTTATAAAGCCTGCAGATGCGGTTCACACAAACCCTTTAACCACTTTTTACTGAATCACAGAATGCAGAAACCTCTGCAGCAGCAAACTGTGGAGTGGAGATCCTCCAGATGTACTGTTCACTGTCTGCAGAGGTTCAGTTTGACCTCAAAATTACCTTCCGTGTGTTTTGCAAAAGCGCGTTGAAAAATTATCAGATGGTGAGATTTCTCACAGTTACCAGGCTGAGCTAGTATTCTCTAAAGCACTTCCTGAAAAAACATCAGTTTGTGATTAAATAGGAGCTCTTAAACCGTATATATATGTTTAAATCTCATTTGCTTCAGTTCCACATCCACACTGACATCCTGGAGGGACAAAGGGGAAAGTTTCAAACAGGGATTTAGTCAAAAGAAATCAGATTTATCTTCATTTATCTCACAAACTGTGGAGATGTTTCAGTCACCAACCCCAGAGCTGTGTCTTTGGACTCCCCTTGAGAGTTTTGAAAACCTTTGTAGGCTGCTCACCCATTGATGTTTTAGGGGATAACCAAACTGTTTTTTGCATCACGTTAAAAACAAAAAGAGAAACACATGTGCAAGCAGAAACTATCAATTTAAATGAGTGTTGAGTCGTTTTTGACTTCTTGTTATTTCCTAGAAGAATAGAAAACGAAGCAGAAAAAAAGAATCATGACCTCAGCAATGATGGCTAGAACGAGCAGAAGGGATTTCCTAAAAACAATGAATCTTTTTCTCACTTAAAAAGGGGTTAATTTTAATAGATCTGGTAATGTCAGTCATTGAGAGAGGAAAAATGATACGTGAGGAGTTTTTAGGGCAACAAAAATGGAACCGACTGTAAGATAAATGAAATGTGGCTTTTAAATCTCCTCTCTGATCAGAAATATAATCATTTTTAACACTAAACAAAGGAGTCTAAGTTTGCACACAATCATGACCCTTTCACAGACAAAAGCATAAAGCAGTAACCCACCACCTTTTCTATTGTTTTTCTCCTTTTGTGTTTTCAAAAAATCCCCCAGGATATCACATCAGTTCTGAAACCAGTGAAATCTCACAAGCACACACGTGCATTGCAACTCCGTGGTGTAAAAAAAAAAAGAAAAAAAGAAACAGACACAGAAGGGCTTTGGTCTTGCAAGTGAAACCAAGAAAACCTCTTTGATGCCTCCTGGGTGAGCTAAAAGCTGTTGGCTCCACGGACATGGATTAACTGCTGGCCCGTGTTTGTGGGAAAGTACGGCTGCAGCTCTCAGCAGCGTCACAGATGGAGCACTGAAACGGTAGCCACCACTTCCTGTACCTCGCTGTGATTTATTTGCATTGAGACTCACACCTTGCATCTTTTCTGAAGAGTCTCTGCTCATCACACCTGAGATTTCTGCCTTCTCCAACTATGTTGTAGGTGTAGAATTACAATCACACCTGGTTACAACCTTTAACTAACCAAATAAAAAACAACAATTTAAGCACAGAATCATTGTGTTTTCTAAATTTTGCTCTACCGTTTTGGTCGAGCTGAAGGAGTAAAGGGTCTATCAAACTGTGGGAAACAATTGAGACAATTGTAAATCATGCAGGCAACTCCTCCACAATGTGCAAAAGAGAGTATGTGTGAGTCAGGGCATTGTGGCTTCAGAAGTTTCATTGAAAACAAGTCATTGGCGGTTAGCCGGGGACCCTCGTGTGTCAAACTCGGCCACCAAGATGTTTTTACAGGAGCACAATCAAAGGGTTAATGCACTCAATTCAAGCTTTAGGTCAAAAACGATGCTGTTGAGTTTCAAACCTTTTGAGCTTTTAGATTGTCTTAAACATGTACTAAACTTAAACTGTACTTAAATCAGCAACAGATAAACGGTTTGAATCTCATATTTACTTTGAAAATATCAATTACATGCAGTTTTACAGGTGTCTCTGTGCCCGTTTGTGATTTGCGGTAAATCTCAGGCATGTTCTGATTGGCTTTACCCTCTGACGTCATTAAGAAGCAAAACTGTGAATATTTAATAAACACACAAATATGAAGATTATAATCTGCTGAAATACTTTGATAATGATGCAACAAGTTCAGCTGGTTATGAGGTTTTTGTGGTCTGGTGGTGTAGCGCCATCTTGTGGAACCAAATAGATAAAATATGAAATACAACAACTAAGATTTTCCTTTTTTGGAACTTGTTTAAAGACAAACTCCAATGAAAATTGCGTTTTTAACATGTTCTTGAATTATTTTTCCGATGACGGAGAAAAATAAAAAGATTAGGCTTAAAACTGCATTTCTAAGTATTTCTTTATTTAAGTATTTGTGAATCAGGAGCAGAAGAAAAAAGTCGTACTTGTGATGTACAAAACACGCTGGGCAGGTCCTTAAGTTCCCCCTCCGCTTTATTCTGATGCATCCACTTGTAGAAATAGATCCTTGGGCGTCCTCATTTTCCTCATCCATTTGGTACCTGGCTCAAAACTGTACGGCTGAAAGCTCCAATATTTTTGTTAGGTCGGGGTTGTGAAGGACTATAAGCTAGCAGGAGAGCGTGTAAGCAGATGGATGATGGGAAGTGAGGGTAGGCTTGCTCCAACACCAACAGCCCCTGCCCAAAACTCAGAGGTGAATTTGTCATTTTTAATTAACTCTGCAGAAACTATGTCCTAGAAAACGACACAGGTTTTATAATTTTGGTTAAAAATGCCATGATCATAATTAAAAAACCACTGGGGTAGCTTTGAAAATGGATCAGAAGATAGTTTTGATTCTAACCCCTAACTACTAAAAAACGATTTAGTGGGGCACTAGGTAGTGCCCTGAATTTTAAAGGCAATTCGGACACCATGTCTTTATTTTTTTTTAACTATGAATATGATGTCATAAATTTCACAAAGTGAAAATCTAATCGAAATGAGCGTTTTGCAACAATTTTTTTTGAGTCCACTGTCTTCTAAAGATAAAAATGTTGATGGTTTAATCAAAAAAACATTTAAATACATTTTTTTGGCAAAAACCTTTCCGACACAATGCATTGTGCTCTATGTTCTAGTGAGCATCGATGCACACTGGTTTTTTTGCAGAGACTTCTGGGAAATTTCCAGGGCACTGGATTTTGTAATTGTAGATTCGGACAGCACTACAAATTGGCGAAAGCCCTATATAGTTCACTATGTAGTAAGTAGTGAAGGAATTGATTCCAAAACTAAAACATGACTAATTAAGATCAATCAAGCCAAATCATATTTTAAATACTATTGTAATAGTGAACAACATTTTTGGAGAAACAGAAAAAAAGGTTAAATATATATATATATATATATATATATATATATATATATATATATATATATATATATATATAATATAATATATAAATAATATATAATATATATATATATATAATATATAAATAATATATATAAAAGAATTAAGTAAAAGTTTAGCCTGAAATACAAAAGGAGTTTATACAAATATACACCTCGTGTCAGAAGATTCACAGCCCCCTATTGTAACCGCAAAATATGTCCAATACAATACAGCTCTCATCTGTTTGCTCAGCTGTTGGACAGCATAAGACAAGATATAATACAAAAACTTACAACTTTTACGTTCCTGCTCTTCTCAGTTTCCACATTCAAAACGTTTAGTGTGTTTATCTGTAATCTTACACGAACGTTTTCCATCATATTGTGTTTCCAGCCTGGATTGTGACAAAATCACAGCCCAATTCTTGGTTTAACAATCCATTCTTCATAGTTTCGTAACACACAATCATTTCTTTATTCTATCTAAGCTGATTTTATTACATAAAATTAAAAGCACACATATTTTGTGATGTCTTTTATTACCCCGTTGGCTGCACAGTTTGGACAAATTCAGATTCTGGGTGGATGTTTCTCACTCTACAAGAGCATTTCTCCGTGAACATAATGTGCACACATGTTCGGACACTCCACCCACAGAGGTGTCCACTCAAAAACTTTCTGTTCCATCGGGAATTTAAGAGGACAACACGTATGGAGGAACAAAAACATGTAATAATGTTTTTGACATGATCTCAGAAAATGTGCTAGTTAGTGTTTATGTTGGTCAAGTAGGGTTCACTTTAAAGGGTTAAGAAGCTTTTGTAGAAGATAATTAGTCATTTGTACCAGATACATTTGGTTTAAAAGGGAAGCTGCTAAAATTAAAACATAAAGTGAGTTTTCCTACAGCTGTATGAGCGGAGTAAGACGTCTGAACAGTTCAGTGAGCGGACAAGGCCTCTTCAAATTCAAACGGGGACACTTCTGTGCTTTCGTAGCACCGATGGGGGGTCTGCTAGCCACTGTAAGTAAGCTCCAAAATAAGATAGAGAGGAAAAAAACAGCTGTGGTCATTTCTTTTTGGTGTCAGCCTGGCAGATTTTCCCTAACGCTGGCATGAACCGAAGATGTCAATAAACAACAGCTGTGTTCTGTCTCATTGTGTTGCAGAGGAACTAATGGTTTCCTGTCGTCACCACACTTTGACTTCTTTATTTCTCCCTTCATTCGTTTGGCTCATATCTGAAAAAGACACAAAAAAAAGAAACAATACCGTAATGCACAAGCCCCTGAAAAACATCTCCAGCGTTGCTGTGAAACTGTCTCTCCAAGGCCGACCTTTGCAATCGTTTTCTAATTTCTTTGATTTGTTCGTTCTTCTTGGTGAGAATCTCTTTCATGTTGCGGTAGGCTGCGGTTTGCTGGAACTTCTTCTCCAGTTCCTGAACAACAACACAGAAACAGTCAGAGGAGAAGGGGGAAAAAAGAGAATTGCAGATTGCTTTTGGAAACACATGAACAGCGTAGCTTGAGACGCTTTGATTTAGCAGAATCAGGCCTGAAAACGGTAAAAAACAAAGAACAGCTGGATGATGAAGAACACTTAGTACTCTGTCCTGCAGCAGTCCTGGACTGCAAGGACCAGAACCCCCACCACAAACTCAAAAGACTCACACCTAGCCCCCCGGTGAAAATGAACATTAGACATAGTGAACGATGACATCACAGCGGGAGAAACAGTCAGAAACACAAATGGGGCCATAATCTCTAATGGAACCCAAAGAAAAGGCAGAATCATCCAACAAAATCAAAACCTACGTGTCAGGGATGTCCAAAGGAAGTTTAAAAATTATTATGGGATGGCCAAGATTTACAACTTGGTGGCCATTTTGTGGCAAAGTGTAAAGTTTATATGCCACCAGGCTAAGACTACGACCACAACCGAAGCTTCATTGACCTTTGACCTCAAGAAGAGGCTGCCATCTTGAATTTCTTCACAAAGAAATACTCTTTAATACCTTCTACCCTCACCTCCCAACTCCTTGAGCATCATTGGGAGGCTACTTGGGAAAAAGAATAAGTTGGTTTTGATGTTTGGACGTGTTGAACACCATTTACGTGGCGAGCTGGGTTAACTGGTGTTCCCCTGTTGGTCACATATTTTTTGTGCAGGAATATTGTGAAATTGTAATACATGAAACGTTGGCTCAAGCTGAAGGAAACGATATTGCATACGGTATATTTCCTTGGTATGGCCAAGGAAAACCAAAAGTTTACTTTTGCAGATTATTCTAAAAATTACATAAAACTGTTAGTCACCCCCAAGAAACCAAAAAAACAAAATGGTTGCTATGGAGATAAAACCAACAGAAATCTTTTAGAGTGGGTGGAAGAGTTAAAGGGTGTAGCAGGTGCTCAGGCAGCGAGGGTGGGGGCAGGTAACACGCCACTTTGGCGCTCTTTGACACTTTGGATGCTTTCAACGAAATCTGTTGTTTGTCTGACTTTTATTTTGAAAATCCCTCCTTTGGAAACGCCAGTCTGTTGTGAGAACTAAAGTATGTCGGTTCCCGCTTCTTTGATAGATACAAATATGGATTTAATTTGAAGAGTTACAAATGATGAATGTTTTTTTTGTGTGAAAAGTAAAGTTTTGTCTTCTGTGTGATGCAGATGAGGACTTTTACAATAAAAAACTGCAGAAAAAAACCTTTGGTGAGGACAGTTTCTGTAAGAAAATAAATACATAAATAGAGAAATATTTTTTAGTTGCTACCACAGAGATTCTCCAAAAGGAAAATACATCAAATTCAAAACCAGAACAGTTTCAACGTTATCTACCAAGCCTCAAATGAACTCTGGGATTTAAAAAAACAAAAAAAAAAAGCTTTCTTCTGTCATACGAACCTTTGAACCGTGACTCACCTTCTCTGCTAACGCCAGCTGCTCCTGGACTCGGAGAAGCTCATGTTTAGAAGAGATCAGGTTCTCCTGCAAGTCCTTCTGGGAAGCAGCGTTAGCACTAAGGGACCTTTCGTAGTCGTCTTTCAGAGCGGCCACCGTGTCTTCCAGACTGCTGATTTCCTTGGATTGAGCAGCCACCTTATAGGAACAAAGATCCCACGTTGAGATTAGAGGAGAGGAAACTACACAATCTGTTTAGTGTCTACCTAACAGCAACACAAAGCCAACACTTACATACGAGGACAAAAACCCATTTAGGTCCGTGTTTGCAGGTAGAAGCAAATAAAAAGTGAGCGTTTACTGAGAAACATGTTGTAAAACATATAGAGATTGCGGTGAAAATGAAACAGAAACGGCGGCGGTGTGGGCGGAGTGACTGCGAAGCGGAGTTGGAGCCGTACCTGCTGCTCTCCTTGCATCTTCTGAAGGTCTTTCAGAGCTCTCTCTGCCTTGGTTTTCTCGTCTAGCGCACTCATGGCCTGCCAAACATTAGAAAAATGAAGAACACAGCTGCCGTGTGACCTTATGAGAAAGAGGAGGTCACTTTTGACACCTGAGATTCTAAAGCCCGGAGTCTGCTTTTCAGTTTGTCGTTCTCCTCCTGTAGTCTTGCTATCTCCTGGAAAAACAGAGACGTTTTGCTCTTGAATGTGGCAACACCACCAGAACTTTCCTTTCCATCGGTGGAAACATTTGAACTCAACCTTGTTGAGTAGTTCCGACACCCCAGCCTCATTCAGTGGAGCCAGCTTGGGTTTGCTGCTTTCCTGGTTTAACTGGAATTGAAATGAAGCAAAACGTAAAGTTCTCGCGCGTGCAATCGAACCCACAACCGGGCAGACTAGCAGATTATTGCATTACAATGTGGGTCAGAAGAAGATGTAGGAAGTGGAGCGAGAAGCGGGTTTCGCTCACCTTACTAGCAGTTTTAAAGTCAGTCTTCTCAAATTCAGCCACTTGTTCTAACATCTCCCTATAGGGGTGGGAAAAAAAAGAAAAGGACAAGTTATCAGCAGTAAAATGAGAAAGTGCTTCTGTTTGAAATCAGGCCTCAACTGTTGTGCAACCGCAATGTTGACATGGAGGTTTTCTAGCAATACAATGTGGCGCCCGTGAGTGTTCGGCGAGCACAGCTAACACCCTTTTTTCCCTGATGGCAGTTTGACACTTATGATAGAAGAAAGATGCCTGTGGTTCTGTGAGGAGCTCATGTGTGGTTTTTAAAAAGCAGCTGAAGGCACGTCGCCTGCGCCGCGGGGCGTATTCCCAGCTTGCCAGTCACGTAGAGTTGAGGCCTTCAAAAAGAAAAAGGAGGTCTATGGGTTGCATTTCCACCCACCGTGTGCGTGTTACAAAACAAAGAGCGTTCTCCAAAAACAGTCTTACAACCGGGTGAAAAGGTTGCAGAAGTCAAGAGTTCAATGAAGATCATCCCTAAAGGCAGAACACTAAGCTCTTCTCTGTTGGTTTTCTATAGTTAAGTAGACAAACGGGAGGATTTTTGGTGGTAAAAACTCACTAAACAGTCTTCTGCTGGCGTCACATGACTCTTTCCAATGTGAGGAACTTCCTAACATGTGGTTTTTGTGTAAAATAACAATTAACATCTGCAAAAGAACCCCAACAAAGCTCCAGCTCATGTTACACAATCCTTACAATTTTATTTCAATTTGTTCTCAAAATTCACAGATTTTTCTTCCAAAGTGACTCACCTAAAATAAGACTAAAACCAAACCTTTGTTGTGATTTATAAATCGTTTTTAAGCAGAATCCAGGTCTGGGGCAAACTGATGCGTGATGTTCCTGCGTTTTTGTAGCTTCCCAGCGGCGACCGGTTTACCTGACAAAGAAAACGTCCCCTGAAGATCTGAATCTAAATGATATTACAGTGAGGACGGGAGCTACAACATAAAACGGGAAGAGTTAGATGCTTTTGCTCTGCATTTTTTTCACAAATGGAAACTTTCAAACGATTGCAACCAGCATTCCTGAACATTTTGAGATTTTACTAAATGTCAAAAGAATGAAAAGAGAGTTTTCAATCACACAAATCCTTGTTTTTTTGTTGTTGTTTTTTTACCCACAGACTCAGATAGCACAAAAGTTTTGATTGGGAATTTTAAAATCTAAAAAACTTTATTGCAAAATATTAGCTAATTTAGAATTTCTTGTCAGTCTTAAAATAGCAACTCCTAGTTTGGTCATTGAGGTTATGAACTTTTTGGGGGTTTTGGTTTCATTCCTGCCTGATCTAGACTTCCTGCTTCTGCATTATGGTCAGTTTTGATGCATTTTCTTCCTGAAATTTGGCTTGAAAAAAGCTGTTCTTGAAAACTTTCATGTTAATCCTCCTCCCCCCCCCCCCCTCCATAGCATGAGAAACACTGTGAAGGTCCAACAAGAATTCGGACTCATGGGACTACAAAATGGGACACGTCTTTGGCATTTTGGGGCTGGGATTTCTGGAAGCATTTCTTGATCATTTGAGAATGTCAGAAGTCAGAACTCTGACACTACACCTCCCAGCAACCCCAGCGTGCACTTCCTGGATGCCGCACACCTGACTCTCGTTCACTCAATCAATCACAGCATACTTAAGCACAGCACTGAGCTCAGTGTTAAGTATTGTCTGTGCAATGCCGTCCGTCCGTCCGTCCGTCCGTCCGTCCGTCCGTCCGTCCGTCCGTCCGTCCGTCCGTCCGTCCGTCCGTCCGTCCGTCCGTCCGTCCGTCCGTCCGTCCGTCCCACGCGGTTTGCTTGCCCCAACTCTCGTCTGGATCCTGACTGCCCTGTCTCTCCTCTGATGATCTCATGCCTTTTATTGGCTCCTGCCTACCTGACCCAGATTTAACTTTGTGGACTCTTAGCTGGGCTCATAAACCTGCTGCATTTGGATCCAACCGTCTGCCTGTTCTTGTGACAGTTGCTGACACAAGCTTAAGTTTCTTTTGTCGTTTATTTGTTACCCCATCTGAATTATTTTAAACCTGTATTGGACATGATATTAAAATACATGTTCAGTGTAAAATTTCTCAGTTTAAAGGTTTTTCAATGGATCTTTGTGCTGTTGTGAGCAAAATACTAGTTTGTGGTTTGAATGTCTTATAGTTTTCATTCTATTTAAACACTCAAATGTAAAAAAAAAAAAAAAAAAAAAAAAACCTCCCAGATTTTCTGGAGTTGGAGTTGCAGTACATATTGAAGCATCCTTTAGATTTTAAAAAATGAGAGTACAGCTTCTGTGTAGCTCACCTATTTTCCAGCTCAGAAATGTCAGTCTGGAGTCGAAGGTAAAACTTCTCAGCCTGTGAGAAGAGCTGCCTCAGCAGCAGCACGTTGGTATGAGCGGAGTTGATGAGCTCCACCTCCACCTCCCCGCGCACCACCACCTGCAGCCCGTCCAGCATCTCCTTCACCTCGTCCACTGTGAAGGTTTCTTCTACCAGCCTTCAGGGGGACAGAAGCATTTACAGCTGTTGAGCTCTGCGGCTTTAGGAGGAAGCAACTTGTGTCATCAGGGTCAGAAACGTCATCAAAGAATCGATTTATCAACAATTCAGTGTCTTAAATCTGTCTGAGGCAAGTTATGAATCTAATCGACCGTACATGTGATCATACTGTTAGCGTGGTAGAATGCTCTAATGTGTAAAATATCAGGGGGCTGAACTTTATGAAACTAAAATATGAATAGAATTGTTAACTTGTTTGTTTGAACACCAATTTAATTTACACTTGATTGTCTTGGAAGAAATACAAGGAATCTAGAAAAAATCACCTGCGCTGTTCAATACCCAGGTATTTATCTCAAAAGGCTAGAGATGTCCTAGAACGATTTTAAGGTCATCGAATCGGACCGTTCAAACGCAGATCTGAATCAAATCATTGCTAAAATGGATCAGAAACACTTTAGTCACCTGCTTTCTTTGAGGTCCTCGAAACAAGAGTCGATAGTCTTCAGCCTCAGGACCCTCTTAGAACGAGCAAACCTCATGTAATTGATCATTTCATTCTGATGGTGCTCATTAAATCCCAAGTCAGCCTGGAAAGAAAATCACAATCAATCAAAGTAATAAATATACTCCAATAAAGACACATCCGAAGGCAACAGATGTCATAACATTCATAATTAGCTTATAAGCTAACAAGAAGCGGATTTTCTCCTGTATCAGGGCCTGAGTCTCCCTGCTAGCTCTTCATTGAGATGCATGCTAACAGACAGTCAGTAGCTTCCCACTAAACTCCACATGATCGCAGCTCTAACATCGAAAGACGTTTGAGATTCTGGGCTTGAAAACGCAAACAGGTGGTCAACACTTACCATGGTGGCTGCAGCTAATGCTAACGTCAATACTAATCTAAACGATGGGGAAATTTTGATCCGAATTTGAGCTACGATGAAATCAAAGTGAAGCCAGGCGGGATAGAAAATGCAGTTGTTGTTTTTCTGTGTATTTGTTTTGGAAACAAGCTAAACAAAAGTTATACAAGAAGAAAAGATTATCTTCTAGATCTGTTAGCTTAGCTTTCTAGCTACCAGTGTTTGCCTTAAGAATGCCTTGGTAACGGAATACAGCGTCATCACCTTGGTTACGACTGATGCATTCACGGACAGTATGTGCAGAAGAGAGAATCAGCAAAGCAGCTACAAATTCCATCCGACCATTTTCTAGTCTGGTACAGGGTCACGGAGATTCATTCAGTCATACCCCAGCTACTTCTGGGTTAAGGTAAGGTTTTCCCCGGACTGTAATTGGAAAGAGTGCCCGGGGAAAAAAACGCATACACAAAGAAGACGCAAACCCCAAACACAGAAAACACACAACGGGGATTTGAAACTACAAAATCCCCACATACTTTATGTAAAAACAGCACGAATTTCTTCTTCTTACTTTAATTACTAAAAGGGCGAAACATGTTCTTCCATTATTACCGCTGAATGTCATTTCTTTTGAGTTCCTTTTTTGTGAATTTTGGTTTGTCCGCCCGTCTTTGAATGCGTCATTTTCACCAGGGGTTGGCTTAGAAAGGCGGGTTTCCCCTTTCAAAAATGTTTTTTATTGTACTGTATTTTTAAATAAATTATTAAATAAAAAGACAGGACAAAAAACACATCTCAAAAATATATTTAAGACAAAATTATTTACATTTACTTTGCAAAGGAAAAGATCAATAAGAAAGGTACAATGAATGAAGAATAACACACAACATTGATAGAAGTGTGGTTTCTGTAAGTAGCCCTAAACATTTACAGATGTGTGTTTTTAACCTTTAGGCTTTTTCAACTGAAGATTTTTTCCAAATATTTCTGAAGTTCCATTTTAAGTAAGTGTTCAGTCTTTTTTGCTTTTGTAATATTAAATTTTGTCCAAAATAAAAACGTATAATATATAGTCAACATTTTTACGTTGTTATTTATAAATATTAAAAACACACAACAAAAAATAAAGATGACATGGTTTCAAATTGATTCATTCATGTGTGTGCTATACAACAGCAGATGGCAGTGTGGCCCAAGAAAAACAAATTGTTTAAAACATGTTAGTTTTTGAAAAGACATGTCCAGGATTCATACAGTTTAAGCATTAAGACATTGAGAAACATTGAGTAATTCTCCAATATTCGTCCCAGCACCGCTCTTCCATTAAAGTTCCATTCATCTTGTTGATTTAGGAAAATTCCGATTACTTATGGCAACACTTTTCTGCATTTTGGTCTAGATTTAAGGATGTTTATTACTCCAATTCTTGCTTTCTAAGTTGAATACCTATTGAGACTCATTGCAGATTTGTGGGTTGAACCACTTAACATCATGTGAGTCAAATCAAGTCTTAACAGAGAACCTGTGAGGCAGCCTTCTCATCCTCGGTCTCTGCAGCCCCGAATCCTTTACGTTCTGTCCAGTTAGTGGAGAGTTCAAGCAGGAAAAGAGGAGGAAACTCTTCTTTTCCTCATTTTTCTGCAGCTGTAATTAAATTAGACTAACGGGCAGCGCATGTCTTATAACGTGATCTTAGGGCTCTGCTCCTCAAGTTCAGAGAACAACTTCAGTGAGTACAAGAAGCCAAGATGTTTCCTCTTTACCTTCAGTCGAGGTGAGTCCTTCACAATTTCAAAGAAGGCGTTTAAAGCGTTGAAAATTATGGCCTAAATGGGGGACAATTGGTTTGAGGTGCTTTCCATTCAATTGGGAGACTTTTCGTCATCATATCAACAAAATAACTTCAACCTGCTGCACCAAACTGACAAAAACGTGTTCAAATTTTACTTTAGAAGAGGACTGGACACCGTTAGACATATGTGAAGGTGAAAAAACATTTCAGAGGTTTGACTGTTTTAAAGAAATGTTTGTAAGTCACTTTTGTTGAGGACAGTTTTGCTCCAATGTTTTTATCTGTATCAATTATTAATCTATCAAGATTGCAAATTGATAATTTAACAGGATTCCATAAATACTATTTATCCCTGTAAGTGAGATGTTTCTGCACTAATGGGTGCTGGTCTCTAGATGGCATTAGAGACACTGTTTAGCTATTTCTTTTTTTATGTCAGAATATTCATTGGATAATTAAAAAAATAAAAAAAGCCATAGACAGCACATAAATAAACAAAAATGTTTTAAAATATTTTTCTTAGTTGTAGTTGGTTTGTACTTATGTTGCTTAAAGGTGACCTTGCTGTCTAATTATTGTCTATTTTCTGTTTTATGTCTTTAAATAATCATATTTTCCCTCATAACTTTCTTTGTATCTGACTGTTTTCCTTCCATTTAGTATTAACAGAAGCTTTTATTTTAATTGGACGTCTACAGCTATTCTGAGATCGGCTTTAGCAGATAAAAAAAGGTGTAAACCCTTAAAAAACTGGTTCCAGAGCAGATATCTTCATAATTCCGCGTCCATACAAACCAATCAGCTGACAGCCGCATGACAGCCAAATCGGACGCATGCGCAGTACGACGCGCTCGGCATCGGAACATGGCAGCGTCCTGAGGCTTGTTGTCGGGGGGGGGGACGGCGCACCTTCAGCATCAAGAGTGGGGGAAAAACAGGAGCACTGGCCTCACTCACAGGAGGGTGTGGGGGGCCGATGATTGAAACGCATTACTGATTTGAAAGGTAAACGCGCCACTTCTGCCTTCTCCCTGTTTCCCCCCCGACAGAACTCCGCCGCTAACGCGGCTAGCTAGCTCCCCCCATAGAAACGTATCGATCTGTCAGTTAGCCGCTAGCGACTTTGTGGCCAAGGCTCGTTATTTTTCGATTAGCGCCGAATAGGCGCACAAACGGCGCTGACTAACGTGTTTGCGTGACGGTGGTGGGCCTGGTTAGATGGAGCGCTGAGGTCGACAAGCAAACGGAGTGTGATTTTGTGTTTGTCGTGTGTTTGTGCGCGTGTGGCTTTAGCTAGTCGCGAAGGCCTCCTGCCATGAAGCAGATTTGGGCCAGCTTCTCTAGAGCCAGGTAACGTTATGCTGCTTGTCATGGATTTGCCAGGCACTTTCAAAATAAGACGTAGGAAGTTGGACTTCAAGCTGACCACGTTTGCCGGAGTTTGCAAGTTATGAATGACATTTTTTTCCCTCCCCATTTATGTTGACAGTTGAAGTGGTTCCTCTGTCCACAAGGTTCCTTTTCTTAGTCAGAATATATTGCTTCATTGAATTGGCAAATAGTTGCTGCAACCTGTTCAGAAACAAGGAAACTCAAACTCATGTCTATTGATACTCTCTTGTTTTTTTTATTTGTCATCTATATAACATTGTTTCCATACTTATAAAGTATTTTTCTGTGCTTTTATATCCAGTTGGTGATTTTTCTTTTCTTTGTGTGCAGCAAAAACTCTTACAGCAATAAGTTGAGGTAGTGTCACATGACAGCGTGACCCTTGTCCTTAAGGTTTATGGTGGAGCGGCTCAAGGTGGTGTTTTTGGAATTCTTCCCCCCAAAAAAAGCACTGATTTTAAAGGAAAGAAACACAAAATCTTTTGCAGATGAGTAAAACTTCAGTTGTTGTGGATGTGCTTATAGTTGTCACGGTGTGGAGAAGAAGCTGCTTTACATTCTTTACGTTCTAAAGCCCAATATTCCAGCCACCATGCAGGATGACCTTTAAAGGCTTTTTGTGTTTTTTGCATACTTTCCTGTTAGTTTTTTCTAAAGACGTCCTTCTTCTCTGTTTTGGCAAAGAGGTAACGGTTAATCTGCATTCATGCTGGAGGAACTGGGAGGGGAAATCACATGACTGGTCTCACTTATTGGCTTTTAAAAACAAAAAAAAAACTCTTATCAGAGCAAAACTATTGCAGTAACACAATAAAAAGGGCACAACACTGTGCTAACTTTCAGCAGCATTTGCCGTCAGCTCCTGCCTTCTATCCGTTTATGCACTTCTGCATTTTAGAATAGACGCTCTCCATTTAAAATACCCAAATTATTTTTGGTAAATCTGTTCTGAAAATGTTAAACGTGTAGGCTTTTGAGGTTTCCTTTTTTTTTTTGTAAAAAGTGTGTTATTGGCTTATTACTGCTGCCTTTGCACACTTGGATGGAAAGGAAGGAAAACGCTGGTGGGATTCTTCCAGGATCCTGGCAGAGTGCTGACACAGGTTCCTCTTGTCAGGCTGTAGCTGTTTGCAAATCACTGTTCTGGACTGTGGGGACGGCACTTTTCTCCTCCTTCTGCTCTGTTTTCCACTGCTTTTGAAGGACCAACTATGTACTCATCTCAACGGTTGCTAACAGACCCGCTCCAATGAAAATTGGGTTTTTGAAAGGTTATCGTGGCGTTTTTCGGATGGAGGACAAATGTGAAGAAAATTGCATTTCTGACTCTTTCTTTATTCAAATTTTTGTGAATCAGGAAAAAATGCAGTATAAAAAAAGATATTTGTGACTTAGAAAATACACTGGGCGGGGCCACAAGCTCCCTGCTCCAGGCCAATCTGATGCATCCGCCTGCAGACAAATAGATCCATGAACGTCTTTGTTTACTGCTGCTCTGCAGAGACTATGTCCAAGAAAATGACTGGTTTTTGATTTCTGTATAACCAAAATGAAAAAGACCACTGGGAGCATTTTGAATAATGGGTCAAACGAAGGTGGCTGGCGGTTGGTGCTCTTGCAAGACGGCCCCTGGTTGGGGGGGACCTGAACCAGTACACCAATGGGGGGCCTTTCTGTGTGGAGTTTGCATGTTCTTCTGTTCATGCGTGGGTTCTCTCTGGCTTCCTCCCACCGTCCAAAACCATGCTTCATAGGTTCATTGGTTACTCTAAATTGCCCCCTAGGTGTGAATTTGAGAGTGCATGGGTGTGTGATTGTGGCCCTGCGGCAGACTGGCGACCTGTCCAGGGTGTCCCAAGCCCACAAGTGGCCCGGATAAGCTCCGGCAGCCCCGTGACCCCGAAAGGGAACAACGGTTTAGAAGATGAATGAATGAAAAAACGTCCAAAGTAGTTTGGAGTGGATTTAAGCAAAATACATTACTCAAAGCATTAGATTTCCCTAATTTTTACCATTTTATTTAATCTGACCAAACATCAAGACATCTTCTTACATCTTTATCTGCAGAGAATCACTTATAATGTCTGATGAACAATCACTGATTTGATCTTTGACACCGGATTGTTCTCAGCTTCGTCTCATTTTCCCTCAGCAGGTTTGTTCGTTTTTCCCCATAAATATGTCTACAAACTGCGACTCCATCGCTGCGATCTCTGTAGGTGAAATCAGCCGGTCCCAGAGTCCAGGTTCTCGCTGTAGTGGGACAATAATAGGTGTTTACATCGATCTGTGGTATCAGACTTCAGCCTCCCTCTGAGCAGAAGCATGTAGACCGACTGTGTGAAGCGTGTGTGGTAAATAAACATGATATAGTCGTCTTGTCATGTCATGTCACACCTGCTCTCAAGAAAGGCTTTAATTAAACTCTTAACTCTTCCTGTTTGCCAAAAAACATTTGTGCCGTTTTTCCACCTAATTGTGAGAACTCCTCTTTTGTCTTGTAGGTCCTGTGAAAAGATGAATGTCGTCAAAGAGAACAAAGACCTGGCCTGTTTCTACACAACAAAACACTCCTGGAGAGGAAAGTACGACAACTTTTTTTTGTTTTCACACCACAGTTGACCTTTTAAGGGAGATTTTTTTATCCTACATGTTTGATCTTGCATGAACTTAAACTTCATTTTAACATTTGGTTAGGAAGATTTGAGGAAAATCCTGAACCCCTGACTGAGTGTTATTGTGTCGACGTCTTTATCTTGACGATAGCAGTTGGACCCCTGTCAGCAGCTATGAGATCAGTTCATTTAAAGTCCCAGTCCAACCATGTTTTTTTTTTCTACTTTCAAAGCTTTCCCAGCTGTCTTCTCATTAGGATTATGGAGTTTTTAGCCAAAATCCAAAAACGTGTCGTTTTGAAGACAGATTTTCTGCAGAGGGGCAGGAGCTTCTTAGAAATTCCTTTCTGTTCAGACTGGACACATTTGGTCCTCTTAAAGTGAAGCATCGTTCGTTTCCCCCGATAATCCGGAACGTGGAAAATGCGCTGGGCGGGGCCACAAGCTTCCTGCTCCGCTCCATTCTGATGCATCCACTAACAGATACATAGATCCATGAACGTCTTTGTTTTCCTTGTCTAAGCTGGAATCTGGATCTAAACTGTACGTCTGCAAAGCTCCACAATTGAGAGCGGTTCCTCAGTCTGAATACACTTGGGTGTATTCAGACTGAGGAACCGCTCTCTGACCCACCTTTTGGAGGTGGTCTCGGTTCGTTACGGCTCCGAGGTTCCTCTGTCTTAATACAATCCGTCCTCGGAGCGGAGCGACTGAACCAAAACGGCCACCGTAGCCGAGGTAAACAGAGTAGGAATGTAGCAACATCTGAGCCGCGGACAAATGTAAAGCAACGTGTTATCAAACAGGATAAAGGCTCCAACTGTTTACTGGTTAGAACGTTTATTTTAACACCGCTGAAAACGCTTCTTATACGCTTTTCTGTGTCTGGTTATGCGGCACGCAGCGCTGTGACGTCATCCTAAAAGCTATCTTTTAGTTCCTCACTGGAATTCTCTTAAAAACAACGCCACAAGGATGAGACACAGGGACTCCCTGAAATGGGATTGGATGAATTCAAACTCATCCAAACAATTTTTAACGTGACCCACATTGCTTCTCACTCTGTTTTCCCGATAATCTATATGTCAAAAACCTGCCGTCTCCTCATCACTGTAGTTGCTAGCATCCTCTGAGTTTCAGCACACACGGCACGCCTTCCTGCCACTAACCGCCTCCGCTGAACTAAAGTAACAAGAAAAAAGTGTTGCTCCCGACTTTCAAAACTGCTAATCGACATATGAATTTTTAATAAGTTAACTGTTCTGATCAGGACTTTAAAGCGCAGCTCGTCCGTCTCTCTCTTATCCTGAACCGCCTCTGTAGTTTTTGGCCAATCCGGAACAAAGGGTTGTCCCAGTCTGAAAACGCCTTAAGTTGTGGACGGGACTGTTGGTGCAGAAGTTGGCCTTTGGTTTATTTCCCATCAACCTTTTGTTGACACGCTCTCCCTCTAGCTTACAGCCCCTTATACCCCCAAGCCAACATTAGTGGTGCAACAAAAATGATCAATTATGGAGCTTTGCAGACGTACAGTTTAGATCCAGATTCCAGCTCAGACGAGGAAAACAAAGACGTTCATGGATCTATGTGTCTGCTAACTAGTGGATGCATCAGAATGGAGCGGAGCAGGAAGCTTGTGGCCCCGCCCAGCGCATTTCCCACGTCACAAATACAATCTTTTTCAAATGACATGTCCTTCACACCTAGGGACAAACTCTCTAATGCAGTTTTAAACACGTTTTATAGCTTTTTCATCAGAAAAAATGCTATAAAGACATATTAAAAACAGCAAAGACACCGTTGTGATGCGAGCGGGTCTTTGGTTTGCTAATACTCACCTCCAAAGAGCAGCTCGCTCATGCCGCACAGGATTAGTCCTCTGTAGGATGATCTCAAGCATTTCATTAACTCTGTGTCATGTTGATAGTGCAGAGATTAGACAAAATGCAACACAAAGGAAGCTTGTATGAACAGAATACACTATAAAGTATCTTCTATGAATGCACAGATGCTGTTCAGAGTTTGTGCATGGCATCACATTACTACTTAGATGTCTTTGACCCATCAGGGCCTTCCATTGACCTGCTGAAATTCATCACCACTTCATCCACTTAATGTGCCGTGATGTGTCCGGCACAAATGCATAGTGCTTGTCAGAGGGTGGGGGTTCTTTGGTAGCTGTACATGCTTCTCTTTTGATCTGAGTTTTGTGGTTTTTGCGATGACCGGCTTTGGGGAATAGATGTTTCTACCACCCTTTTTAAAGCGTGGGGAAGCCTGAAACACCCCCAGATGACACAGAAGCTTCTGGAAAACATCCTTGTAGTCTGGCTGAGACCTGGAACTGCTGCCACAGCTTGAATCAGATAAATGTTGGTCATTTAGGTTTCAAGAAACCTGCATGAAGAAGCCAAACGCACGTTGACGGGCCGCTAAAATGACTTTGAGTAGCAGCCAGAAAACAAAGGATTGGAATTTCCTATTTTTGAACACAAGACAAATGCAGTCGATTAGCTTTGCTTGTCAATTGGAACAAAACACTGTCTTCTTTTGTTATTGTAGTTTTTTGTTATAACAGTTTATAACGACTTGATCCAATTTTCAGTGAGTCCTTAAGATTAGCTGTTCAGAAAGTGATCTGTGCCTGACGTCCTGATGATAAAAACAATATACATAGAAGTGTAGGTAAAAGTGTGAGCTGCACAGTGGTGTAGTGGTCAGCACTCTGGTCTCACAGCAAGAAGGCCCTGGTTTGAATCCCGGCTGGGTCCTTTCTATGTGGAACATGCATGTGGGCTTCCTCCCACAGTCCAAAAGCACGGGTTATAGGTTAACTGTTGTCCCTAAATGGTCCCTTAGGTGTGCATGTGTTTGGTCCTGCAACAGACTGGCGACCCGTTCAGGGTGTACAGTCGCTGGGTTGGCTCCAGCAGCCCCACGACCCCAAAGGGGATACAGCGAGTTCAGAAATGGATGAATGGAATAAAAATGGAATGGAATAAAAAAGTGGTTTCAATCACATCCCTCTCTACGTTTTTTTTTTTTTTAACAAAAAGACTTTGTTAAGGGAAAAAAATGATGAACCATAAGTCTTCCAGGGTTTCAGAGTGAGGGAGATAGTTGTTATATTTCTTTTATCAATTTTTTGGGTCTTAAAATACAGTAATGTAACATTAGCAATCTCCTTCTCTGTCTTTGGTTTATTAAATGTTAAAGTCCCGCTTCGACCGTCTTTTGAACTATTTTCAAAGCTTCCCATTGGGTTTTTTTAAATTATTATTGTGCCGTTTTTAGCCAAAATCAAAAAATCTGTGTTGTTTTCTAGGACTTGATTTCTGCAGAGCAGCAGCAGTTCATTCTGAGGGAGCATTGGTGCAGAGCAACGCTGCCCCCCTTCCCCTCGCCTTGTGGCCCACCCTGTGTATTTTTAAAAGCGTTATTTCCTCTGCTCCTGATTCACAATGATCTAAAAACACAGAAACACATTTTCAGCTCAATTTTCTTTTTGTCCCACGTCATGAGAAAATGGCAGAAGAACATGTTACAAATACCAAAAACGCCATTTCCATGGAAATGGGTTTCAATGTTGTCTGAATATCAGAACTCACCTGTAGGAAGATTCTTTTATATTTTGTAACATGTTGTACCTCCAACCGGTTTTTCCTTCCCAAAATAAGCTTTGTGGGGGCTCTTGTGCTAAATGCTTGGAAAAATCGTATTTGTCAGTGGCTCGGTGGTAAAGTAGTTAATCTTTGTTTTTGTTTTTAAAATGCAAATTTTCCTGCTTTGAATCCTCTTTGAGTGCCACATATGAGCAGAATCTGCTGCAGACAAGTTTAATTAAACTATTTATACTCATTTTGTACACTCTATTCATATCAGTCTTAGTTATCAAGTGTCAAATGTCTCACAGAGAATATTCCTTTTTGTCCGTATGATGCATTGATGCACTCAGAATGTGCAGCTCAGCGATCTTTGGTTGGGGAGGCGGCTGTGGGGATTCCTGTTCAGACGACAGGAAGTTGCTTAAAATCATGAATGATGAAACCTCCGGAGGACACAAGAGTTTTAAGCCACAGTGAGCTCTTCTATCAATGAAAAGTAACTGGAAACCAGTCTTTTACTGGAACTTGGAGGCTTTTCTGTGCGACCGCACATACAACGGGGCATTTGAAGTAGATAACGTTAGGTTATCTTGCAAAAAAAAGTTGTGTGTTTGGCGGCAAAACTCATTGCCGGTTTTCAACCTGCGTTTTGATGCCAGTTCATCTAATTCTCAGAGTTTTGCATTTTCCCTGAAACCCATGGTTTCTAAAGTATCAGCCGCACAATCTCTCCTGCAGGGGACGTTTTCATTACACCTGTGCTTTTAAAGGAATTAAACAAAGTCAGCTTTCAGTAAATGAATAATTAACCAAGTTTGTGCTGACACTCAATTTAAACCCTTGCACCAAGGTCAGGCCCTGTACACAGGCAGCACCCAGAGGATGGCAGTCATTATTAAATATTTCATAAGTTCAATCGTTTGGAGAGAGATGACGAGCGGAGCCCATGTGTGTGTTTTTCTGTGTTTCATTTATGTAAGAGTTGTGAGCTTGTAGTTTTGGACTGGCTCGAGGAATCTGTGCACACAAAAACCTGATTTCTGAAAGCCATACCTCCCAGTCGTTTGCTGTGCAAAGGAGCTGGTGCTGCATCCAGTTAGCTTTAAGTGAAGGGCGACAAGCGGAACAGGATAGGACATTGGAGCGAGGGTTACCAACATAAAAGTATGACTGAGAGCTCAGGCCGAGCGTCATAGTCCACTGCCGCCTCAGGCCGCTGTCCGTCTGTGTTCGTCATCTGTGTTGTACACAAGTCCAACTGCATTATTCCTCTATTCTGCTTCTATAAAGGAAATAAAGGGAGCATTTCTCCAAACGGGTTACCACCCGGGCCTCAGAACAGAAAGGAGCTGAGTCGGCATGCTCACTAGGCAGGAATGTACATACCGTGTGCAGGACTTTGAAAGGTTCAATTCAATTTTCTTTATTTCAAACACAAGAGTTTAAAACAGACAGATAAAACAAGACAGTGGGTTGAAGAGAAATCTTGTCTGAAGATCTGTGTATTTCTATTTACAATTTTGTTCATTACATTCTGCACAGCACCCATGCAGAAGTGACATTTTTGTTGTTATTTATCATTTCTAGCCTTGTAGTGTCCCATCAGTGACATCTTGTAGGTTTTTTTTGAATGCATGTAAACTTTTGGTTTGTTTAAAGCCTTCGTACGATCCGTTCCATAAATCCACACCACAAATCGATGAGCAGATTTTCTTTTTTGTGGTACGAATGCTCTGCTTCTGCTGCTTGATTTCTTCAATTGTAACCCCCATCTCTGTCCTTGAAGATTTGTTGTATGTTTATTGGTAGCAAGCTATTTCTGGCTTCAGTGTCACTAGTTCAGGTGAACAAACTTCCTGCAAACGTTATTCAAAACAAATCCTTGAAATGTTTTTAAGCATTCTTTGAAGAATGTTGAAACTCTTGCCAAACCCCAACCGACCACACATGGACAAACCTGTCTCACTGTTCCTTCCTTCCTGGAGTGTCAAAGCTCCAATCCGAAACCGAGAGAATAAAGCGGCTATTTGAAACGGCAGATAATGAAACACAGCGAGAAAGTGCTGCAAAAGTTTGTCTCAATGCCCTTATTAGGTCGTCTACCGGCGAAAAACAGGCAAACCAATATCAAGGTCGTCGACTGCTCGGTGAACCTCTACAGCCAAAATGTTCATACACATTGTTTTGTATTGGTAGTGAATAC
Source organism: Oryzias latipes (assembly GCF_053564925.1). Taxonomy (NCBI): domain Eukaryota; kingdom Metazoa; phylum Chordata; class Actinopteri; order Beloniformes; family Adrianichthyidae; genus Oryzias; species Oryzias latipes. The sequence goes on along the minus strand of NC_136256.1, from coordinate 25,922,517 downwards.
TTAAACAACATGCATGGGTACATTAGAGGTGTAGTAGGTAAGATCCAGGGGTGGCGTACAGATTTTTCTTACTCCTTCTTGCATGCTGCCTGACTGTGTGGAATGAGGAAATTGGGCTGTGTGGTCTGTGTGAGGATCTTATCACGTGCACACTCCCCCGTGCGCGCAGCGGTCAGTAAGGAGCGAGCACTTACGCCCCTCTAACAACTAGACTGTGGTGAGAGGGCACTGCAACAGCACCACCGTTCATCAGAAGTGCGTCCAACTTACATTAGCCCTGCGAAAACGTCCCCATACACCGACACGCACTGCAATGGTACGGTCCATTTTCACGACGCCCCTTGAAGTGGCCGTATGAGCCTCACGAAAACTGACCTTCCAAAAACCTGCAGCACCTATGCGGGTCAAAATGTGACGACGCCCTTTGACGAAAGATTGTTGAAACGCTGGGGGAAAAAACAAACAAACTTCCTGTTGAACAATACAACCACAAAAATATTAATTATAGAATGGCTGACGGCAAAGAGGTACACAAACTGACACAAGAAAAAGTGGAAACCTGCAGGAAAATGGTAATGGAATAAGATCATTTTAAATTAAAAGCAAATACTCGAGGCACAAAAAATTAATAAAATTAACAAAATACGAGGCCTGCACAATATATCGCAGATTTATCGTTTTGCAATACGCATATCGCAAAAGACGGCAAAAATTTCTATAAATGGTTACAATAAATGTGCCAAAACAATCAGATTAAAGTATTTAACCGATTGGATGGACCCCTTGACGTTGTTGACTAATCAGATGGAGCCGTTTTATGTTAAATGTTCGCCTCCTTTGTAGACGATGGTCATTTGGACTATCATTTTTAAACTGTTGAAGGTTATATTAATTTATACTGAAATTAGACAAATATTTTAGCATAATGCTAATTTAAAGGATCAATGTTAAATCAACTACAATAATAGCCAATAGATGTGTAAAATCTAAATTTGCTTAACAAAACTATTGGAATGTAAAATTAGGTTGAAAACCTACTATAATAATAGTAATAATAATTGAAAAGCATTTTTGTAAACAAGTGAATTTAAAACTGTCTGTGTCATGGTTACATGTGGTATCCATGTAATGGGAAGACCACCAACGCATCTCCGGGATGACGTCAGCTTGGAGTCTTCAGGCATTAATGATGTTTCCCACACGGACTGATGATGCGGTGGGTGTTACCGTCCTGTTCTGTGTCTGAATCGGCCCGTCTGTGTTGCAGATATAAGCGCGTCTTCTCGGTGGGGAGCCACGGCATCACCACGTACAACCCGACCACGCTAGAAGTGACCAATCAGGTTTGTGTGACCGACACAAACCTACTCTGTGCTGCTGGGTGGTTTGTGAAAATCAATTTAAAGCTTGTTTGCTGAAAGACAAAGTGGACTTTGAACATCTTAAGGTTCATCTCCTGAAAATGCTGCGAGGCGAAAAAAAGAGTTAAGACGAGATAAAAGACGAGATTTATCAATAAAAAAGGCGGATCATTACCCGTTATGTGGGGTCAAACCAGGATCAGCTTAAAGTGAATGAAAAGCCAGATTGTAAATTAAATCAAAAAGTATTTTCATTTAGTAACAGTTTTAGGCTTTTTTTCCCAAAAAGTTTATGTATTTATTTAAATTCAAAATGCATTTTTTTCTAAATGTCTTTGAAGTTTACAGTTTCCAATTCAAAACTATTTTTCACATTTTTTTTAATTCAAATTTACGATCTGTTTTTTTAATTCAGTTTAAGCTGACCTGATTTGACCCCATAACATTGACCTTTGAGGTGATCTCTGTATTATTTTTGATTTTTTTTTTTTTTTTTGTGTTTGATTACATTTTTGTGGGTTGTTCTTTTAGTTGGACTAAAACAGATGCATGACAATATAAAAAAGTTCTGCCCTAATGTAGCTTCTAGTATTTCATTAATGCTTTATGACTGACAAATTATCCATGTTTTGCGTTTTCTTCTGCTGCTAGTGGCCTTACGGAGACATCTGCGGCATCGGTCCTGTAGGAAAAGGTCAGGGCACAGAGTTCAGCCTCACCTTCCGCAAAGGCAGCGGCAAGAAGTCCGAAACTTTGAAGTTCTCCACAGAGCATCGAACAGATCTCCTCACAGAAGCGCTGGTATGTAGGACTGACTCGCGGGTTCTCGTGGCGCCAGCGGGTCTTGATATGCAGAACATTTCCGAGAAGCTTTTTGATGTGGCTTTAGTAGTTTTTTTTTTTTGTTTTTTTTTTAAGCTTTCTCGTATTTAAAGGCCTCCTCCAGTCATCTTTTGAGTTATTTCAAAAACATGATTATGCTGTATTTTAACCAGAATGTAAAAACTTGTCGGTTTCTAGGACATAGTTTCTGTAGAGCAGCAGGAGTTCATTAGGAATTCAACTCTGAGTTGTGGGCAGAACTGGTGGTGTGAAGCAACCCCGCCCCCTTTCTAAACGCCTTTTTTTCTCTGCTCCTGATTCACAAAGATATGAATAAAGAAATGTTTACTTTTTGGGCCTGATGTACAACTTGGATGTAATTTAAAAGAAAAAGAAAGGCTCATATGTTTATTTTCCTACTAACAACCGCAGAAGAAGCAGCGCAGAAGTGACGAATTTAATGGTTTCAATGATTTCAAGTGATCTAATCAGTTTATTATTATTATTATTTGTTCATATGATGCACTAGGTTCCTCCTATGTTTCATGAAGGTCTGTACGGTTATGAACCGTCTAAATATTCAGTTTATTATTGTAATTATTGTCATCATTATTAAACATCTGTTTTGCTCTCGTATTTTGTTGAATACATTTCTCCCAAAAGTACAACTTTATATAATTCTTTTATTCTTTAATATGCATTTATTATTTATTATTCAGAAATTAAATTTTGAGCTGAACTTTCTTTATATATGTCTTCCACTGTCAGAAAAATGCCAGAAGAACATGTTAAAAACACAATTTAAATCTTTAAAAAAAAAAAACGGAAAAAAAAACAAGTTAATATATAGACCCAATCTTTAAAATAGTTTCTTGCATTTTTTGGCAAACATCTATGTTCAGTTAATTTATTATGTAAGAATTAAGAATTTTGTAAATTGGATTTCACTGCAGTTTGTGGGAAAAGTGGGTTTGTAGCCGAAAAAGTCATAATTTCCAGCCCTACCTGACTGTGCAGTGAGACGTCACTGCACACGGTTTTAGTGGCGTTAAATTCCGATTCAGCGTATTGATCGTGAAGAATTGATGTCAGTTAGGCAGTGGTTCATATTAGGAAGTAAACTCAGATTTTTTTTTTTGTTTTAGTTGTGTGAGTCAGCGGGCTGCTGTGTCCACTCACACACGTTTTTGTTCTCGTTTCTATTTGCAGAGATTCAGAACAGAGTTTTCAGAAGGGAAGATAACTGGCAGGGTAAGTAGTGACCGGAAAAAAGATTCCATCCTCCTAGATGAAGGAGCAGGCCTGTGTGCTGACTGAAAGACGCTTTTCCACAGCGGTACAACTGCTACAAGCACCACTGGAGCGACACAAGGAAACCTGTCAGCTTAGAGGTCACCCCCGGAGGCATCGACCAAATCGACCCCCACACCAACAGAGTGGTGTGCTCTTATGACTATAGAAATGTCGAGGGCTTTGTGGAGGTTTCCGACTACCAGGGAGGATTTTGCATCCTTTATGGGGGCTTCAGCAGGCTGGTATGTATTGGCAGTGGAAAACATGGCTTTTTCTTCAGAGAGTTTATTCTCAAGATTTGATTTGCTTTTTTCTATTTTTTTTCCCCCCCGTCAGCACCTCTTTGCCTCGGAGCAGCGAGATGACATCATCCGCAGTGCCATAGAACACGCCGCAAACTTTATCGGCATCATGCTGCGTCTACGGAAGGAGGCCCTGACTTTTGAAGGTTTCGTCACGGACCGGTTGGGGAAGTACAGCTCAGATGAGAGCATCACTTCTCTGGCTGAGTTTGTGGTACAAAAGATCTCCCCTCGACACCCGGTGAGGAGAGCTGGCTTTTTTATAAACACATGATAGTTCTCCGACAATAAATAATATTGAAGCTTTTTCTGTGACTTTAAGGTGTTCAAATAGTTTTGTTTTCTTCCTCGCCGCTGCATCGGAACGTAACAAACCCCCCAAGTTTGCTATTTGATCTTATAGTAGCCCTGCGACTGGATAAAGAATATCCCTACATAGATATGACATCACAAAACGCAGGAGAAACTGTTGTTGGACATCAGTAAGGCTCACTTGAGTATACATTTGATCAATAAAACTTAAGCTGTTCAAAATGATCGCCAGCAGAGACATGGAGGTGATAAAGGGGGTTTAAAACCACACTGCAGTATGTGAAGAAAGTCAAACAAAATTCAGTGTAATGTGTTCTGCGTCCTGATTGGCTGTCGAGCAATGCCAATCCATCTCCATGCTGTGTTTCCTTCAGAATGCATCCAGTTTGCTAAATTTACCCAAATGTTCTCTGGCGAGCAGATCTTTGGTTTATTCTAAATGCCAAACTTATTTTTCTACAAAGGTTTGAGCTTTAAGAGTTGAAATAAGAAAGAAAAGGGTCAAAAAATGTTCATGTCTGTCTAAGAAAAGTGTATAAAGTGTGTCCTGAGGAGCTTTAAAACATCTGTAATTATCCTAAAAACTAAGGAGTAATACATTGTGGATTTTAATTTATTACAGATTACTTTTGGAGTGTAAATTTTGAGGGAACACTGATTTATTTTTTCTGTTTATCAATAAGGGGACATTTTACAATGGAGACATTGTGTCATGAGTGGTTATTTGGTAAACTAATCCGTCTCCAGTTATTTTTGCCTGTAAACCTTTCACAAACAGAGAGTCTAAGTGTGGCCCCTCATTCATTTTTACACTTTCTTCTCGTAAAATTTGGTTTTACATCCTTGAAGCGTTTTTTAACTGCAATCCCCCCCCCCCCCCCCTGTTTTTTTCATAATCAGGATTATCACCTTATTTATTTTTTTACCTTTGTACTTATGCAGAGTCCAAATCGATTCAGCACAACAACAGTTTTCAAAATCAAAGCCTGCTGGAGTTTCTACAGTTTTTTTAGTTTAAATCCTTTTTCTTTAGTTGAGCTTCTATAATAGGGGACTTCCTGAGACCAGTAAAAAAAAAACCTTCCTAGAAGTTAATAAGCAGCCATTAAATGCAAGCATAAGATAGATACTTCATATTTTATTGGTTGCAGTCACATTTAACTACTTTTAAAAAGTGCCCTTTGGTCAGTGTGTCATTCGTTCATTAAAGCAAGAATTTACAATAATAAAAGTGTTAAAGTTGTTTAAACAACAGTAGAAATCCCCCCAAAAAAACCTCTACTGACAAGTTTAACGCTAGAGAACCCACAGAGTGAAATTTGGCCGCTGTTTTTCTTTTTCTCTTATTTATATTATCAATTTTTTTATTTTTTGCATTTCTTTGGCGGTTGTTAATGACTACTACCAAAATGGATAAAGATAAATAGTCAAACTAACTTTAAAAGTCCAGAAGATAATTAAAACCATACCATACTGCATTCAATGTCTTTTTGTGATGTTTAATGTATTCATGCAGATGATTTTAATAAACGTATTCTTCTTAAACGATGTTCTTCATGAGGATTTTCCTCTTTCAGGAACCAGTGAAGCGCATCCTCGCCCTGACAGAGACGTGTCTGGTGGAGAGAGACCCAGCGTCATACAACATCGTCACCGTTAAACCCTTCGGGGAGGTGAGCGTCCTTCTGCGCCCTCGGCGCCAGCGGCACCGTTCTGAGCGTACAGCTCAAGAGCTCCTGATCCTGGAACCTCCTGCCATCATTCAGCTCTGTCTCATCTGATTTCAGGTGTTTGCACTCATCTGTGATGCAGACAACCCTCAAGTGTTTACAGCTGAATTCATCAGAGGTCAGATCAGGAAGTACTCCTCCACTGAAAGGTATGCAGATGTGATGTTGACACAGAATGCTGGTAATTCCCCCTTTTTATTAAGCTTTTCTGCAAAACCCCGGACAGGGTTTCGTAGAGTCGTCCTGCGTTCCTCACCACCCGTCTGTGTCTATCGTCTTGCAGAGATTCCTTGTTAGCCAGCCTGCTCGATGGAGTCAGAGCGTCGGGCAACAGGGATGTGTGCGTCAAGATGGCCCCCACGCAGAGAGGACAAAGATGGGGTCTGCTGAGCATGCCTGTGGATGAGGAGGTGGAGAGCTTGCATCTCCGATTCCTGGCAGCACCTCCGAGTGAGCCGTCCTCTGATCGTATTTCGCTTATTTAGACAAAGTCTGTGTGAGAGAAACAACAGAAAGTATCTGTTTGTGGGAACAGTTGACTGGAACAGCAAAGAATTGTCAGACAATGAAATCCACAGTAAAAGCTCAAATTAATATTAATTCTAAGAATACAATTAGAGGAAGTTTTTATTGTTGTCTCGATGCAAATAGGAAAAATATCAAGAAGTTCACTAGAAGAACAATGGGTTTTGGTTTTGGGCTCCATCTGTTGATCATGTCACTGAACGCATCATGGGCCAAACCTCCTGATTGGTTGACGCAACTCCTCTTCTTCACCAAAATTCAGATTGAACTCTGGACACGATGCTGCGCCCAAAATCGTGCCGCAATGCTGCCAGTCCGACACAACGCATCCAACTCGGACCTCAGATGGCGTCTGCACATCAGCTTAACATAAAAACCGGACGCCTCTGCTGCGTGATTCATGTTCGTTGTGATTGCAGCGTGACAGTTCGGGTTCACAGAAACCAGTTAGACTCTCCTAATCAACCTGTCACTACAATTGAAGACAACTGTTTGAACTAATCACCTGTAGAAAAGACACCTGTCCACAGAATCCGTCCACCGGATTCCAAACTCTCCAACATGGGAAAGACTAAAGAGCTTTCAGTGGTTTTAAGGGAGAAGATTGAAGACCTGCACAAGACCAGAATGGACTACAAAATACAAGAATGTGTCCATCAATCCACCTGTAGGTCTGGAGCTCCTAACACGATCTGACCTGGTGGGGTTTCCACAATCATGAGAACAGTGAGAATTTGGCCTAAAACAACAAGGCAGGAGTTGATCTCAAAAAAGCTGGAACCACAGTCACCAAGAAAACCATGGGGAATACTTGGCGGCGCAGTAGTTTAACATCTTGCTGCTTAAAGAGGCACTAGTGCAGGCCCGCCTGAAGCTTGTCACCTTCATGATTTAGAGAGTGATTGGTAGAAGGAGCTGTGGTCAGATGAGACCAACATGGTGCTGTTTGGCATCAAGTCAACCCATCGTGTTTGGAGGAAAGAAATGCTGCCAATGATCCAAAGAACACCATCCCCACTGTCAAGCATGGAAGTGGAAGCATTATGCTTCTTAAGGAACCACCAGGGGGCGTAAAACGGGTCTTGGATGGGTCTTCCAACAGGGTCACCACCCAAAATATAGAGCCAAGACAACCAAGGAGTAGCTGAAGAAGAAGCATATCAAGGTCATGGAGCGGTCCACCCGGTCTCTGGATGTGCAGAAACCTGCTCATCAACTGAAAGAAGCACCTGACCTCTGTGATTGATAAGGGTTTTACCACAAAGTAGGGGGTTCAAATACTTATTACCCTCAATTTAATGCAAGTACAGTTGCATAAAAGGGGTTTTTGTAGTTTTCTATTTCTCACTTTTAAAGGAATCTACCATAAGGATGAAAGATTTTTTATTTGAAGGGAGCAAACCAACAAAATCAGCGAGGGATCAAAAACGTATTTCCTCCACTGTAACTTCAGTGCCTCTGACTTTGCTTTCAGTGTCATTGGAAAAAGATTTCTAAAGCTGAAGTCCTAACATTATAAAGGCATCGGCTTTCAGATGGGTTCATGAGTAATCCCATTAGGATTGACCGCTGTGTTTCCAGCTCCACTTTCTTTCTTCCATGTCTGATTTTGTTCCAAACACAAAATTCTTTGCAAGGATTTTTTAAAATAAAAATGAACCTCTTTAGAATCTTATGCAGTACTTAGCTGCCTAAGTAAGACTGCGGCGGATGTGTCTCTCCACACTCATTAGTGCACAGGATGGTTGACATTTGCTGCCTTGTCCAGGTCACATGGCCTTATGTCAACATTCATGGCGGCTTCTTGGTGTCAGTGGAGTCACCTGCAAAAGTAGTCTGTCCTTCCAGTCAAAGCCGTGGAGTCGACTGGTTTGGTTGGAAACCCTGGTACCCCTCACATCTGGTGAACAGGCCTGCATATGTGCGGCGTTTGCTAAACCCCGTCTGAGTGCAGAGGTCCCTCGGTTCTGGTCATAGTAGTGGTCTGTCACTGCTGGGTCTGTCCAACTCTGCCAATAGTTCTGGGTCTTGATGTCAATTCTACTGATGACACTATGAGACTCACCAAGTTCACTGTCTCTGACTGTCTCCTACCAACCTGAAGGCCCTCTATGACTAGGTGGCGCTGCTCGTCTGTTCAGCCACGTCATGTGTTCATGGCTGTTTGAATGATGACCTTGGACTGAAATCAGCTTTTTATACCCACAGAATATTGAAGAAAATAAAATAAAAAAATTTGGGTCTGATTTTGTTCCAAACACAAAATTCTCTGCAAGGATTTTTTAAAATAAAAATGAACATCTTTAGAATCACCTCAAAAGATTTTCCAGCTGTTTGCTTTCAGCTAACCTTCCTTCTGATTGATTGTTACCTGTCTTGCTTTTCTCAGATGGGAACTTTGCGGACGCAGTGTTCAGATTCAACGCCAACATTTCCTACAGCGGCGTGCTGCATGCAGTCACCCAGGATGTGAGCGCGCTCCGTTTCTGCGGGATTACGTTTCCATCGACTCAAGCCCGACCCACTGTAAACTCATCGTACTTTTGTTTTTTTTCCTCTCCAGGGTCTGTTCTCTGAGAACAAAGAGAAGCTCATCAACAACGCCATTCTGGCTCTTCTGTCTCAGGAGGTGGAGCTGCCGACTCTCAACGCGGAGCTGGAAAGTCAATTTCAGGCCATCCGCCGCTTGGTGGCCTCCAAGGCTGGCTTCCAGGCTTTCACCCAGCTGCCTAAGTAAGACTGCGGCGGATGTGTCTCTCCACGCGCCTCCTTCTCTTACTTTTAATGAAAAACCCTTTTTTGCTGAGCTGCTTGTAACAGGCATGCTCTGTCATTCCAAGGTCTGGTCAAGGGTCTGGACTCACAGATGCAACGTAAATATGAATCCATACATCTCAGTCTGCCTTTCTCCCTGTGCTTGATCTCCTCCTTGATCCTCTGCGGCGTATTTCCCAGCCGTTTTATCTTTGCCCGCTTTCATCTGCAGCTTTAGGACAGGCACATCAGAAGAGAGGTCATGCCGCTCCATATTTTTCAGTTGAGCCGTCTCCTTTCATCCATCTTCTCCCGTCAGCATTTTATCTGTCCGTTCGTGTGTCGTCTTCTCATCTGCTGCTTTTGGCCCCCCTCCTTCTACTCTCCGCATTGATCTGGTTTATTCAGTCCCCTCCTCCTGGGTCACTGAGATGTATGCGAGGATCTTTATTTACCGCTTATTCCCCATTTGTTGTCAACTAAACGGGCCAAATTTGGTTTGCCTGCAAAGATTCATTGCATACGTCTCTTGCTGTTTCTCAAACAGTATCTTCAGTGCTGCGGATGCACAAAGACACCTTTGTTGTGTCATATTCCTCTGGTTGATAAGCAAAGGAAACAACAAGCCACTTGGAAGCAATGGACTCTTTATCTCTCCAACCCTCAGACCGTTACGTTTTTGTGTTTTTTATCGGATGCAGAGAACCGGTCTGCCAAATAAAGCTTTCCCTCTCCGTGTTTTGCAGGTTCAGAGAAAAGTTGGGCGTAAAGACGGTCAAAGCTTTAAAGAGGAACAACAACGGTGTGACTCACGCTGCTATAGACATGCTCTGTGCGCTCATGTGTGTAAGTGTCGCCCATAAAAAGTGGACATCAACCGAGAACGTATTGATTTTTTTTTTCTCCCATCTCTGAGACGTCTTCCTGTCTGTTTCCGTAGCCGATGCACGATGATTATGACCTGAGGCAGGAGCAGCTGAACAAGGCTTCACTGTTGTCCTCTAAGAAGTTTTTGGAAAACCTCCTTGAGAAATTCATCACCAATGTGGTAAATGTCTTTTTGTGATTGACAGGAAGCTTCAACTGTTGTTGGTTAGGAAATGCAGTACCTGACTGTACAGGAAAATAAAAGCAAGTGATTTCTGGTTGTTTCCTCAGGACCATGGGACCGGAGCTTTGGTCATCAGCTCCTTACTGGACTTCTTAACGTTTGCACTTTGCGCTCCGTACAGTGAAACCACAGAGGGGCAGCAGTTCGACATGCTACTTGAGATGGTTGCCACCAATGGAAGAACATTATTTAAACTCTTCCAGGTGCGCAATTTAATGTCGCCATAATGAGTTAAGTCTGAACCGATTTAGCTTCCAACGCTTTGATCTTTGTCGTCTTCTTCTCAGCATCCCTCCATGGCGATAGTGAAGGGAGCAGACTTGGTCATGAAAGCCATTATTGAGGTAACTTCCTCTGCAGACTTAATGCTTTTACACTACTCACATTAAGTTAGGGATACTGTTCTTTTCCTGAGTGCTTCTCCGTTTTGGTCAGAATTGTAATGATAGTTTTCTTTGGTATTACTAATTTTAATCAGTTTGATATTTATCACCACCAAAATTAAAACAATAATACGAAAGATAGCCCTCAAATAACAAACATTGACCGTCTCAACAGCAGGTGTTTCCACCATTTGCCGCCATGACAGTTTGAAAGCAATGTCTTCTGCCCCTCATCAGCCTCTTGATGTTGTTCTGAGGCCTTCCACTCTTCCACAAGTGCTACATGCTGTTCTGCCAGGTCACTTGGGGGTCTGATCATCCAGTCTCTGCTTGAGCTGGTCCTAGACATGCTCTATATGCTGGTCATACCATATGAGGCCACTCCCACTCCCTGAAGTCCAGCGGTGACATCTCTGGCACCATGCGGTGAAACATTTTCATCCATGAACAGAAAGTTGTGGGTGTTCTGGTGGAATTGGGAGATGTTGATAAAAGAACATCCAATAGCTGGGCTCATGTACAAAAACTAAGTTGGTTTTGTGCTGACTGGTGGTGCCTGCTTAGACTGTTGCACCTTCTTCACCAAAGCCAACCCTGGGGATCGTAGGTTGGCTTTGCCTTGACGTATCGCTGACCACGCCTACTCCAGCAACTCTGACGGCCATCAATTCTGTGCAAGGTGACCCGACAGTCATCAGTGCACAGGATGGTTGACCATTGCTGCATTGTCCAGGTCATATGGACTTATGTCAACATTCATGGCGGTTTCTTGGTGTCAGTGGAATCACCTGCAGCGGTCGTCTGTCATTCCAGTCAAAGCCGTGGACTGGTTTGGCTGGAAACCCTGGTACCCTTCACATCTGGTGAACGGGCCTGCATATGTGCGGCGTTTGCTAAACCCCGTCTGAGTGCAGAGGTCCTTCGGTTCTGATCATGGTAGTGGTCTGTCACTGCTGGGTCTGTCCAACTCTGCCAATAGTTCTGGGTCTTGATGTCAATTCTGCTGATGACACTATGAGACTCACCAAGTTCACCTGCAACATCTGACTGTTCCCTACCAACCTGAAGGCCCTCTATGACCAGGTGGCGCTGCTCGTCTGTTCAGCCACGTCATGTGTTCATGGCTGTTTGAATGATGACCTTGGAATGAAATCAGCTTTTTATACCCACAGAATATTGACAATGAAGAAAATTAAAAAAGAAATTTGGGTCTTGGCCCCAATAAGTAAGACACACTAAACACAATGAGACCATTATGTGGAAAACACATGTTTGTCACCTCAATACAAATACCTCCCGTCCTGAAAATCTGTGAAACTAACACTAAACAACATCCACTGAGTTTTTTACAACATCCCAAACTTAGTGTGAGTACTGTAAGTTCTGTGAATCTGTGAAGAACTCCATCATACTTTGCAGCGCAAGATCTCCGATAAATAATCAAGCTTTTCTTTCTTTTATTCAGGAGGGAGACAAGGAAATAGCCACTAAAATGCAAGAGCTGGCCTTGAGTGAAGGAGCCCTGCCGAGGCATCTGCACACGTCTTTGTTCACCATCAGCTCAGACCAACGGATGCTCACCAACAGGTCCACACTGACACTTAGTGTTCGCTCATATAGACAGGATAACACTGGAAATAGGATTAAAAACAGCTATTTGCCTCGGGTCCTCTTCTTCTTTTGGACCACTCCTGCCATGATTCAGATTCCAAAAGAAAGCCACGTTTGCCTGAAGGTTAGCTCCATGACAAAATCATGGGAAGCAACGACAGCGTGAAACAGCTGGACATAGTGAGAGGAACGGAGCTGGAGGCTGAAATCAGAAGTCTGGTGTTGTCAGGCCAGACTGAGCCTCTCCTAATGAGGATTCAAGGAGATTTATTGTCACATGCACAGACATTTTGTTCCAGTACAACCCGAACAAGATCAGACATACAACAGAAATACACACATACAGTTTAAAGTTGGCCGAGGCGCAGCCATGGCAGGCAGGCCCTGCTTAGCACAGGTGTAGATGGTTTACAATATGGGTGGAGGGGCAAAAAAGCTGTAGATACACTTGCCCCATGGATCATTGGTGTATCCAGCCGCATGGGTTGGATCTGAAACTTGGTCAATCACTCAAGCTAAGCATCTAAAAAAAAAAAAAAAGTCCAAGTCATAAGAGGTCTAAGGGTGCACTGGCGCCGCCAACAACAGACTCTGTTCTGGACCGGAAATGAGATCACCACAACTTTTAGCAATCATGTTCCGGTAGCCAATAGGCTCCGAGTCCCGCCCTCATGTCAAAGTCGGGTCAACTCCAACAACACAAAGTCTAAAAGCAAAATGGAAGACAAAAATACAAATGAAAATACAAAATAGCAGCTGTTACAAAAAATTTTTCTTTTTCATTTACAACAATTTTTGGTTTATAGTGTTTTGAGTTTTCAGTTTTTCATTTTACAATTTTTTGGTATCAAATGTATTTATTTTTCAAATGTACATTTCTTTTTCTACATTTCGTTTTTTTTCTAAATTTCATTTTTTATTTAATTCCTTTTTTCAATTTTCCTTTTACTATAATTTTCCCCCCAAATTTTCAGTATTTTGTTAAAGTTTACAAAGTGAACTTTCAAGTTAAAAACTTTTTTTAATTGACTTTTTTGTTTTCCTTTATTTTCTTCAAGATTTCCCGTTGTTCTTTCAAATGTACCAATTCTTTCCCCATTTTTCAATTTTTTTCATGTAATTCTTTTTCCCATGTTTACTTTTTTTATTAAAAAAGGAAAAATCTGTATTTCATTAAAGTTCTAAAAGTGAACTTTCAAGTTTAAAAAAATATATATTTTTTTTCATACTGACAAAAAAAATTTGTTTACTTTTTCAAATTTACCAATTTTCCCCCATTTTTCATTCTTTTAAAATCTAATTCTTTCTTCCCACTTTCACTTCTTTTTAATTAAATACTAAAACTCCTGTATTTCATTTAAGTTTACAAAGTGAACTTTCAAGCTTAACAAACAATTTTCAATTTTACAACCCAGTTGTTGATTCTCTTTAATTGGATTTGCTGGGACTCTGATCTTTTTAACATGATGCTGTTTAACATAACCGAGTGGAAGTTGTTGAAAAATCCGGTTGACATCAGCTTTTCGCCGTACAGACAGCTGAGCCGTCACCTGGTGGGACTGTGGACCGCAGAGAACCCTGTAGCCATGAACCTCCTCAAGAGGATCCTGGTAAGCTTCCGGATCAGCTGGGATGCGACTTTGAAGCTTCTCTGCTGCCGCCCAACAGCCGAAGCTCAAACGGAACCTGCTTTTGTTAGCCGTTAATGTGTCGTCTGTCTCACTTCGCTCTGTGTTTGCAGCCGACGGGTTTGTTGGCGTACCTGGACAGTAGCGACTCTGTCCCGGAGAAAGATGTGGACAGAATGCACATCCGTGATAACCTGAAACTCGCCACGGTATCAAACACGCATCGCAGCAGTTTCGCTTTAAGGAAAAAAACAGTAAATATTTAGTTTTTTTGTTGTTTTTTTTTGCTTTCCATAGGACCAGTTAAATCGTAACAAGGTGCCCGAGTGGCAGCGGATCGCCGGCAAAGCCGCCAAAGAGGTGGAGAAGTTTGCCAAAGAAAAGGCTGATGTGGTTCTGATGCACTGGAGAGACAAGATGGGCATTGCCCAGAAGGAGGTGAGCCTTTCTGTCTCCCATTTAGAGCGCTGGCTTGCATGGGACCTCCAGATGATGAGGCTGCCAATTACGGCTCAGGTGTCTGCAGGTGTTTAATTTACTCATTTAGTTATTTTTGCAGAAGCCAAACTTAACAAAACAGTTCAGTCAGTCGCACAAAGCGCATGTGTCCATGTAATCAAAGCTGCTTCTGCACATTCTCAGTTGGTTAAAATGGATTAAAAAATAAAGATTTTGTTGGAGACGAGGTTTGTTTGAAGGTGGGGTCGCTCTTCCCTCTGCTTTTGCACCTTTGCCACTCAGATCTGTTGCATGTTCAGGTTTTTTTCTCCAGTGCCCCTGCTGATGCTTTGCACAATAAGTCTGATCCTCTTACCTGTTAAGAAAAATCAGTTTTCCTTTTTTATGTCCTAATCTTTCAGCAAATGACGAGCTTTGGAAAAGCACAAGTGATGATAATCAAGTGTCTTTGTATTCGTAGTGCATCAAACTGTAACCCTTGTTCTGATTTTGATCTGAGAAACATTAACTTCTCTGTGTCTCCACCCCACCTCCTGTTGTCTTTTCTGATGTCTCTGCTGTCAAACATACAGCAGGACAGAAATAACCTGGTAAGTTGGACTAACGAATGGGACTTTTTTTTTTTTTTTTTTTTTCCAATCATCCTTTCTCCTGACCGTTGATTCCCCATCTTCACGTCTCAGCCAGCTTTCCTACTTCCCATTCAGTCAGACTACAGACGATAACACCCGCTGAGGATTTCCACAAACCTTAACGAGAACATACAGAAATACTCCTCCTGCTTTCCTCAGAGGTTATTTCCAGGAAGAGGTGCATTCAGATGCTGCTGGAAGGCTTTCGGGTCATTAATAAATAATGACTGCATTCAATGTCTGACAGTAGCACAGTTACTTGAAGCAGGAAGATCTCTGCAGAGATGTCTGTTCTTTTGTTTGAAGCTCTGCTTTCAGTGTTTTCTCTACCCTTCTGGCTCTGAGGTTTGCCCTTTAACAGGCAGATTCAGTGCTTTTTCAGTTTGTGTTACCTTCAAAGTCTGTTTAAAACTCCACAACAGCAGCAACTCCTGTGTGTTAATCAACTCAGTATTACTGTCAAATCTAAGCTCTATTTTAGGCTTCACAAACACAATGAAACAGTTCAACAACATTTTGTCTTTTTTTCCCATTTTGGTTTAAAGATGATAATATTGGTGGTTTTCTATTTTTCTCACAATAACCATTTAGTGTCATGTTCTCTCGAAATGACATTTTAGTTTTCATCTGTTTTGTCTTTATTTATCCCAGACTTTGTCATTTTTCTTTTAAAGACCCACTCTGATGAAAATTGTGTCTTTACCATGTTCCTGTGGCATTAAAAAAAAAAAACATTAAGCTCAAAATTGCATTTCTGAGTATTTTTTGATTCAACTTGTTGTGAATCAGGAGCAGATGGAAAAATGTCGTTCAAAAAAAGATCTTAATTGTGACGTGGAAAATTCGCTGGGAGAGCTCTCAGCAGCAGGGAGGGGAAAGGGTTGCTGTTTTTTTATTTTTTATTTTGGCTAAAAACGTCATCATAATGAAATGAATACTGGGAAAGCTTTGAAAATAGTTCAAAAGATGCTCAGAGTGGGTCTTTAACTTCACGATTCAACCTAAGTCTGACTGAACGATTTGAAAGGACAAACTACGGACAAATGATGCGTTAAAGGACCTTCTTTTTCCCTGGATTTTAGAATCCAAACCAGAAGCCTGTGATCCTGAGGAAGAGAAGACAAAGAATCAAGATTGAAGCAAACTGGGAACTTTTCTACTACAGGTAAAAATGTTCTTCCTACTTAGATCTGATGTCAAACTGATGAAAAGACGTCCAAATATGATCCTATCAGTAGGACCTGTTTGTAACTCCTGCTAGAATGAGAGCATTTATCAAGTCTGCTTTTGCTTCCTGATGGAAGATTCCAGCTTGACCATGCACGCTCCAACCTCATCTGGAACCTCAAAACGAGGGAGGAGCTGAGGGACGCGCTGGAAGGTGAAATGCGTGCTTTCGGGGTGGACCGCGAGCTCGGCAACGCCACGGTCATCTCCTGGAACCATCAGGAGTTTGAGGTCAGTGCTCCTGCTGCACGGTCCTCGTTCTTTCTCCTGCAGGATCGCTGCTGTGAGAACGTACGCTCATTTGGAAGCATGCGTGGTTGACAGGTGAAGTACGAGTGCCTTTCCGACGAGATTAAAATCGGGGATTATTATCTGCGTCTGCTGCTGGAGGAGGACGAAAATGAAGAGTCGAATGCCATCAAGAGATCGTAAGATTTCAAAGCTGCCACAGTGTGGATTGGTCACAAATACGCAGTCCAGCAACCTGATTCCGTCCTCATCTTCTGCTGGTAGATACGAGTTCTTCAACGAGCTCTACCACCGCTTTCTGCTGACGCCCAAAGTTACGATGAAGTGCCTGTGCCTGCAGGCGCTCGCAATAGTCTATGGCAGGTGTTTTGAGGAGATCGGCCCCTTCGCAGACACAAAATACATCGTGGGAATGCTGGACCGGGTCAGTGCAACATAAAAATACTCACACTTGTCTGTGTCTGTCCATAAGGTCTCTGTTTTATGTCTTTTTTTTTTTTTCAGTGTACCGATAAATTGGAAAGGGACAGACTCATCCTATTCCTGAACAAGCTCATTCTTAATAAGGTAGGTCATACATCAAAGGAACTTTCATACCATCCTAAAAACACAAGTTTTTCACCTATTTTAATTATAATATTGAATTTGTTTTGTAGAAAAACGTGAAAGATGTGATGGATTCGAATGGAGTTCGCATCTTGGTGGATCTGCTTACTTTAGCCCATCTGCACACCAGCCGAGCCACTGTCCCTCTTCAGGTACAAACCCGACCCCCCCTCCAGGGATTTTAGGAATTTAATCAACATTAATCAGCCACCAGATGGTACAACTCTGCTGGAGCTCCAGGGAAAACAAATGAGCTCAACACTGACCTATATGTGAGCATCTTTAAGAGGCGAGTCTGCAGCGTCTAAAGGAAGTCCTCCTCTCCACAGAGCAACGTGCTGGAAGCGGCGCCCGACATGAAGAGGGAGAGCGAGAAGGAGTGGTATTTTGGAAATGCAGACAAAGAAAGGAGAGGACCTTTCAGCTTTGAAGAAGTACGTCAATATTCCCCAGAATGTTTGGAATTTGCTGTTTTTCTCAGAAGATGGAGATGAACATGTTTTCTATCAACACCGTACTAAAATGAAACACAATCTAAAGGGTAATAACTGTTTGAAATAGTTCAGCCACTTTAATGGAACTGAACTTCAGTTGACCTTTATTCAAACCAATTTAAAATGTTTTTTTTTAAGAGTTGATCATGAAAACACAAAATAATTGAAGATAAAATCCGAGTGGCATTACATGGCCGCGACGCTTTCTGCCCCCTCCTGACTCGCTGAGGGCTGTTACACACCCCTTACTTTGCCCCTCTGCCCCATGCCACCCTGTTTAGAACTGTACATAAAAATAAAAATAAATGTTTAAAATGGCTGCTTAAAGCGTTTGCTTTATCTCCATATTATTGTCTACAGGTTCATGTAATCTGTAGAAGAATCTGCGATTATTCGATTACTTTGGCAATGGAGGTTTTTTGTTTTTTGTTAACCACGCCCACATTTCTAATATGGTCATATCTTAGTTTAAACTTGTAGAAGGCACTAAGTGTTTTTTTGATTGATTTATTCAAGATGGCCTCCTGAGGGGAAAAGGTCAACAAAATGTCAGTTGTGTCATGGAGATTGTCGAAACAAAAAATGTTGGAAAATGTAAAATTTGCCAAATCTTACACTACGGTTGTGTCCGAATTCCTTCCCTACTCACCATATAGGGCATTCGCCGTTTTCTACTGCGGTCCAAATCTACAATTCCAAAATCGAGGGCCTTAGAAATTTCCCAGAAGTCTCTTCGGAAAACCATTGCTCACTAGATCGGCAAAAATAGACCACAATGCATTGCGTCAGAAAAATTTTTAACAAAGAAAATGTATTTAAATGTATTTTTTTTAATAAACCATCAACGTTTTTATCTTCAGAAGACAGTGGACTCATAAATAATCGTTGCAAAATGCTCCTATCAATTAGATTTTAACTTTGTGAAATCGATGAAGAAAAAAAAAAAAAGGGGGGGGGGGGGGAGTGAGCATGGTGTCCAAATTGCTGGGAGTTGTTATTGTTTACTATGCCCAAAATTGAGTATGTGGCAGGGGTGACATTTTTGCTGGTAGATGGTGTTGCGTACAAATAACATCTTATTTTAACTCATTTTTAGGTGTAATTTTTTTTGGACTCTTTTTTTTTTTTTTTTTTTTTTTTTAATCACAACTTTCTTTTGCGTTTATTCCCTCCCTAAATCCAGATGCAGGAATTTTGGAACACAGGCATCCTTACCGCCAAAACTCGCTGCTGGGCTCAAGGGATGGACGGTTGGCGCCCCCTACAGGCCATTCCCCAGCTGAAGTGGTGCCTGCTGGCCACAGGGCAGGCTGTGATGAACGAGTCAGACCTGGCAACGCTGATCCTCAACATGCTCATCACCATGTGCTCCTACTACCCCAGCAGGTGGGGGACCCTGCTTTGGTTGCTCACATTCCTCTGGATTGTTTGGTGCAGATCTAACACACGTTTTGTTTCCAGGGACCAAGACAATGCCATCATCCGTCCTTTACCAAAGATCAAGAGGATGATCAGTGACAACGCTTGTCTCCCACACATCGTTCAAGTAACACTTAAGTTCTTCGTGGTTGTTTTTTTTTTTTTTGCTGATCTTCGCATTCTGATTCTTTTTTTTTTTTGTCTGTTCTAGCTGCTGTTGACGTTTGACCCCATCCTGGTGGAAAAGGTTGCAAACCTCCTGTACTTGGTGATGCAGGACAACCCCAACCTGCAGCGCCTTTACCTGACGGGGATCTTCTTCTTTATCATGATGTACACCGGCTCAAACGTTCTTCCCGTGGCGAGGTAAAACCTCTTTAGGCTTCCACCAACATCACAGCTTACCAGAATTGTAAAAGTTGTGTTTGGAATTCTTTAGGTTCCTGAAGTACACTCACTTGAAGCAGGCCTTCAAATCAGAGGAGGTAAAAGAGGATCTGGATCTTCTGCGAGGTCTTGACGACCCTGTGTTCTCCTCATAGTGGAAATGTTCTGCTGTGCTGCTCCACAGGCGAAGGGTCAGGACATTGTGCAGCGAAGCGTCCTGGGACCGGTCTTACCCGAGGCCATGGTCTGTTATCTGGAGAACTACGAACCTGAACGCTTCTCTGAGATATTCCTCGGGGAATTTGACACACCTGAAGCCATCTGGAGCAGTGAAATGAGGTTAAAAAAAGTGTCTTTTTTTTATTTTTTGGGATTATTTTCCAGTTTTGGTGGAATTTCAGCAATCAGAAAAGAAGCGGTTAAGCTTCCTGAGTTTACTTTTGATCTGTGTTTCAGGCGGATGATGATAGAGAAGATCGCCGCCCATATAGCTGACTTCAGCCCCAGACTGCAGAGTAACACAAGAGCCCTGTATCAGTACTGCCCGATTCCTGTGATCAGCTTCCCTCAGCTGGACAATGAGCTCTTCTGCAACATCTACTACCTCCGACATCTGTGCGACACCACCCGCTTCCCCAACTGGCCAATTCGAGATCCGGTATGAGCTTTTTGCTCCTCTTTCTGACCTTTTTTTTGGGATCTATCTGTAGATACTTCTAGATTTGCTGCTTTTAATTTACAGGTCAAGCTGCTGAAAGACACTCTTGAAGCCTGGAAGAGAGAAGTAGAGAAGAAGCCCCCTTCCATGTCCGTGGACGACGCCTATGAAGTCCTCAACCTCCCCAAAGGACAGGGCCAGTGAGTGCAAGAATTTCCCTTTTTGAGCTTTTTCTTTGAGCCCGAAAGTTTCACTGCAGGCAAATATTTTGTTTTTCTGTTTGCAGACATGAAGAAAGTAAAATCAGGAAAGCCTATTTCCGATTGGCACAGAAGTACCACCCTGACAAAAATCCAGAAGGAAGGGTGTGTACGACGGCTACGGCAGCTGAGACATGAGCCAGTTAAAGCTGAACCCATTTGTGGATTTGACTTCAGAAACTTGACCTTTATCTTTGCAGGACATGTTTGAGAAAGTGAACAAAGCCTACGAGTTTCTCTGCACCAAGTCTGCTCGAATCGTGGACGGCCCCGACCCAGAGAACATCATCCTCATCCTGAAAACTCAGAGCATTCTGTTCAATCTGCATAAAAAAGGTGAATAATAAGAGTTAATAAGAGTTTATGTGGGGATACTTTGCCTAAGCTGTCGCTCCCTCCCACCCACAGAACTGGAGCCGTACAAATATGCCGGTTACCCCATGCTCATCAAAACCATCACCATGGAGACGGAGGACGAGCAGCTTTTCTCTAAAACGTCGCCTCTCCTGCCGGCCTCCACTGAGCTGGCCTTCCACACTGTGAGCTGCTCGGCTCTGAACGCGGAAGAGCTGCGCCGCGAGAACGGCATCGAGGTATCGGCACCGCGACCTCCGCTTTCATCTCAGTGCCTTCAGATGACGACGCTCTTTCACCACGGGGAGCTAAATAAACGCTTGTATAATAACTGTGTGCACTCAGATCTTGTTGGAGGCGCTTTCCCGCTGTGTTGCTGTTCTGACCGCATCCAGCAAACCGGAAGACATGGCTGTGCAGGTAAAGCGGCGGCCTCACGCGAATCACCCGGAAAGGTGCATTTCCTCACAGAGATGGCGTGTTGTGGTAACTGCTAAGGTGTCTCGCCACAGGTGTGCGGGCATACCTGTAGGTGCTACAGCGTTGCAGCCCAGTTTGAAGAGTGCAGAGAAAAGATCATCGAACAGCCCAACATCATCCGTGACCTCTGTCACATCCTGTACTACGGAAAGGTAAGAGCGATGCCTTCGTGCATCTACAGGAAAAAGTCTTCATATTATGACTTAGACACTAGAGAAACCATCTTTAAAGAGGATGTTTTAGCTTTTTATAAACACTATTTTGCCAAAAATCATACTTTTATTGAAGATGTGAGGGTTACGTTTTAAAAATTAGTGAAATCTGTGAAGAATTATAGACGCCAAAAGGCTGTAAAACGAAACACTTCTTACTCTTTTCCCTGACAGACATGAATATTTTCACACTCTTATCTCTTGTTTACACACTCAAAGAATAACACTTTGCAGAAAAGCAAGTAAAGTTTTTTTTAAATGAAGACAAAAATCAGATATTTATGTAAATTTGTCAAACTGAGCGCATTCTGTCCAGGAGACATTATACAGATTGGCGAGGTCTACGGCCAATCCGAATGCAGAACACAGTGCGCTATAAAAAAAAAAAAATTAGAAGAACATGCAACATTGCACTGAAATCCCTGAGACGGCAAAACAGGAAGAGATGAAGTGCAAAGCAGCGAAGGAACACTTTACAAAGCTGGAGGTCTTATTGTTACAATATGATCATATAAAAATGTACAAACTAAAATAGAAACGTTAGAGGACATCAATAAAATAAGCCTTTCTTTATTACATTATTACTTTTGACCTTTAGGTTTTTGCCAAAGTTTTAACCTTTTTTCATTTTTTAGGTCAATAATATTTGAAATAATCTAATAATTTGATTAGATGAGTTCAAATAATTCTGTGTATTGAAACGGTGGCAGAGGGCTCTAATTTAATATTTTCCTTCTTTGAAGGTGCCAGATCTTCTATGAAGATGCTAAATGTTGTCCACTTAAAAGTCATTTCCTGTTCTTCTTCCCCCCCAGACTCTCCCAAAGACTGCAGCTCTGGCAGTTCAGTGCGTCAGCTCCTTTGCGGTGGATTTCTTCCTGCAAACCCATCTCTTCCACGCCGGCGTGCTCTGGCACCTTCTAGGCTACTTGTTCGGCTACGACTACACCCTGGAGGAGAGTGGCGTTCAGGCCAACCAGGACACAAACCAGCAGGAGGTGGCCAACAACTTAGCCAAGCTCAGCCTGGTAGCTCTCAGCCGTCTTGGAGGCTTCGCCCACACGCCAGACGGCAACAACCCAGTTGCAGAGACCAACGGCGTGGAGGGCGCCCCTCCCGAGAACCCCACCATCCGCAAGAGCTTAGCTGCCATGCTCACTCCGTACATCTCAAGGAAACTGGGAACGGGAACTCCCGCTGAGGTCATTTGAACAAGAAGACCGCAACCACTTCTGTAAAGAGAAAAACGGCTTTTAGCACTTATTTCTGTCTGTTCAGGTCTTGAAGCTGCTGAACAGCAACTCCGAAAACCCCCACCTGATCTGGAACAACGGAACTCGAGCCGAGCTGCTGGAGTTCCTGGAGGCACAACAGGAGGGGAACATCAAGAGGGTAAGACTCAATGCTCACACGGGCATTTACAGTCTCGGGTCGTCTTTTTCAGAAGTCCGTTTCCTTCACAGGGAGAAAATGATAAAAGCTTCGGTGCAGACTTTGTGTTCAGCGATCACAGCAAGGAGCTCATAGTGGGGGAGATCTTTGTGCGAGTCTACAACGAGCAGCCCACCTTCCCCCTGGAGGTAAGTCGGCTTCTGTTCATCTTTGGCTTTTGTCGTGGAATGATCAGAAAAACGCACACAGTGACATCAAAAATAACATTTTGGGTTCATCGAATATTATATTTTGGTTTACCTTTTTTTTTTTTACTAGAAGTAGCTCAGGAGTATAAGTCACTGGAGCAAAAATTGACGTAATAAAGAAGAAAAAAGTCATATATGAGTCGCACTGAAATATAAGTTGCACTTTTGGGAGAAAAATGAGATGCTTCTAAACAACACCGCCAAGCCCGGCATAATGCTGAATTCACACCAAGCATGATGTACGCAAGAAATTCACATCAGCTGCCTCTCTTTCGACGTGCGTCGAATTTTCTGCTCAACACTTCTCCATAAACATGTTCATAAACTAGACACTTGCGTTGTGTTTGTGTGTGTGTGTGTGTGTGGGAGGAGCTACCATCAAGCGTATTTCGCCTCACTGCTACATGGAAGGCTTGACATGATACGGATGATGTCCAGAGATTTCAGTTTTATTTAGAAAAGCGCCACAAAGGCATCGGTAAGGGGTGGATGAGATCATTCAGAGACTCTCCCAGCATGCTGAGGTTATGCAGCAGAAGCTGCGTCTGAATGACGGACGCTCTCAGCGGCACTTCCGTGTCTCTGTAACCGCGTTTAATGACTTTCCGAGGAAAGAAAAGATGAAAACAAGAATGAAAATGACTCGAAACAAGAATATAAAGTTCAGGAGGAGAATGATCAGATTCCTCTCATGTTTGATTTGGACGGCGCTTCTTCTTCTTCTGCATTGCTGTCAGTAGTGAACACTGATACACTGACCTGCAGTGCCCTCTACTGGTTGTTAGTATGAAAGTTGCAAAGATATGAGCCTATAAATTCCAACCTCACACCTCAGTATGAGTCACTCCCCTGGCTAAACTTTACTGAAAAATGTGACTTGTACTCTGGAAAACACGGTAATAGGCATGATGAATAATGTACATTTTGGTCTGTATTTAGTATCCCAAAGCGTTTGCTGCCAGTCTGCTGGACTACGTTGGCTCCCAGGCCCAGTACCTCCACACGCTGCTGGCCATGAGCCACAGCAACAAGGTGGAGTCCCAGCAGCACGCCGAGAGGCTTCGCTTCGCTGAGATGGCTTTAGAAGCTCTCCGCAACGTCATCAAGAACAATCCTGGTAGGGAAGACGACACCAGAGTGCGGTGGTCCACAGAGGAATCCTGACTCTCTGTCATCTCTTTCTACGCACAGGTTCAGAGACCGAGTGCATCGGCCATTTCAAGCTTCTCTTCTCTTTGCTGCGCGTCCATGGAGCTGGCAGAGTGCAGCAGCTGGTTCTGGAGGTGCGTTTTATGTCCTCTCGATGCGTCTGTGTATCCCAGCAGATTGTAACGGTTTTGGTGTCCCGTTAAGGTCGTCAGTACTGTGACGTCAAACCAGGAATGTGTGGGGAACATTGCAGAGTCCATGGTGTTGTCCAACTTGTTGCTGCTGCTGCATTCTCTCCCCTCCAGTAAGAAACTTCACGGTTTTATCGTCTTTTAGGGTTTATAGTTTAACTTACTGACTTTGTTGCATCCTTCAGGCAGGCAGTTGGTGTTGGAAACCCTTCACGCATTGACGTCAAACACAAAAATTGTGAAAGAGGCTATGGCCAAAGGTCATTGCAGACGTTATTCATGTCTTCTGAAATGTTTTGAGTCTGAATTTTTGCAAGGAGACTTATGCGAGTTCTCTGGTCCCGCAGGTGCTCTCATCTATTTACTGGACCTCTTCTGTAACTGCACACACCCTCAGGTTCGCACTCAAACTGCAGAACTCTTCTCCAAGATGACCTCGGACAAGCTGGTTGGACCAAAGGTCCGTCTGGACAAACGAAGCTCGTCGCTCTTGTAAAGATCTTCATCCCGCTCAACGTTTCCATCTTCCCGTTCCCTGCTAGGTGCGCCTGACACTAATGCGTTTCCTTCCGGGCGTTTTCATGGACGCCATGCGAGACAACGCAGAGGCAGCGGTTCACATATTTGAGGGAACCCACGAGAACCCGGAGCTCATCTGGAATGACAGCTCCAGGGAGAAAGTCTCCACCACTGTGCGGGAGATGATGCTGGAGTACGTCTGACTTTTGATTCTCTTTCATTTGCAGTTTGTCCCTGTCTAAGTGTAACTTGTGCTTTTTTTCAGTCACTTTAAACAGCAGAAGGATAATCCTGACGTGAACTGGAAAGTAAGGATTTGATTATTGTCTGGGCTGGTTTCAGTTTTTGCAGTAGATAGATAAACGTGCGTTCTTGTGTGCGTGTTCAGCTGCCAGATGATTTCACTGTGGCGTACGGCGCCGGACAGGGTGAGCTGGAGGTCGGCGGAGTGTTTCTGCGCATCTTTATCGCTCAGCCCGGCTGGGTGCTACGCAAGCCGCGAGAATTTCTGGTTTCTCTTCTTGAAACGTTGACCGAACTGTTGGAGAAAAACAACCCAAACGTGAGCTCCTTCACCGCACCGACTTGTCTTTTTGAGGGAAAATGCATCCAGAGATTTCTCACTGTCACGTCATGTCACCCTTCTAGGGTGAGGCCCTAGAGACGGTTACCACGGCAGCCGTCTGCCTGTTCAGCACGCAGAGCCAGCTGGCTGACCAGGTTCCACCCCTGGGTCACCTTCCTCGCATCATAGCAGCGCTCAACCACAAGAACAACGCCATCCCCAAGAGCTCCATCCGCGTCATCCACGTCTTATCGGATAACGAGGCGAGAAATGAGTCAAACGTCACGTGTTTACTTTTATCAACAAGTAATCTAGCTAATGACTTCAAAGGTAACACCATTTCTGTCATCACCACCGCCTTGGTGGCAGCAAATTCTAATGATCGACTGATGGAAGCAAACAGGGGAAAGCCACAAACACAGCATGAGCAAGTCCCCTTTCTACAAAGGTTTTTAATTTAGGACTTCAAAAATGACAAAACGGCAAGAATGGACATGTGAAAGATGCACTTTGTACAAAAATAACCCGTTTTATTCATGAAGTGGAAGTTTACAACCAGATTTTTCTTAAGGCGCAACACAAAAAGCAAATAACAACCAAACAAGATAGTTACGGATACAGATCATTCAAGGATAGAAAAAAATGGGTTTATGTATTACCCCTGAATGTGAATGATAGAATAATCTCAGTACATGACAGGATAAATAATACTCATTATTAAAAACAGTCACTTTTATCCACTTTACTCCTAATTTTTTATCCAAAATAATCTAAGCTAATTTTTTTTCATTTTGTCTGTCCATCAATAGTTTTTCTTCCTCCTGTGTTTATCAACAAAAAACATAAATCTTTTCCCAAAGCTTATTATTACGAAACCAGTTAACCGTTTAAATTTTGAGATCTTCAAATAAACGTTTGAATTTGAACATCGGTGTATCATCTGCTAAAAGGATGACTTTCAGTACAGCTGAAGCTGAAACATAGTTTGAAGTGAATTTGTACACAGCGAAAACTGAATCTTCAAGTTAAAAGACCCTTGTTGACCTTTGCAAGAAAAATAATCGTATCTAGAAACATTTTCAGTATGGAAATAATCTTAGTTTGAGAGAACATCTCTGACTAGAATGAAAATGAAAATTATTGTTAAGACCATTTTTCTTTCCCCATTGGCAGATTTTTTTGCCAATCTAAAGAACATTAAATTATATCTGCAAAAAAATACCAACTACTGTTATCTTTTATTCTTGTATTGTGTATAAAAGAGCCTGAAGGCTGTTCCTTCTGTTTCTTTTTTCTCCAACCTTTTAAGCATCCATTAGTTTGTTGACAACAAGTAGGAAGTAATAAAAACAACTTACAAAACTATCATTTTAAATTTGTTTCACTATGATTATTATGTTTGTCCAATATTTGCCCCTCTGAACCAAACTCCCCAAATGTGGCCTAAAGCAGTCGAGTATCTTCATGTAGACATGCAAAACTGAGATTCAAATATGTAGAATCAAGTGTCATTGGAGCATTCTTTTCTCCTGAAAATGCAATTAAAAGGGAACGCTTGCTTCCTGCAGCTCTGCGTGCGCTCCATGGCGTCTCTGGAGACAATCGGTCCTCTGATGGCTGCGATGAAAGTGCGGGCAGACATGGCGGGCGTGGCCTGTGAAGCTCTGAACCGCATGTTTCAAAAGGAGCAGACGGATCTGGTGGCTCAGGTATTCTTTCTTCTTCTCCCCCCCACTACTACGTTGACTTTTATTTTGAAAGCTTTCTAACAGAATTGATGTAAACAGGCTCTGAGGGTGGATTTAGTTCCGTACCTCCTGAAATTACTGGAAGGAGTTGGTCTGGAGACGATAGAAAACCCCTCAGCTACCAAGGCCCAGATAGTTAAAGCTCTCAAGTCTATGACTCGCAGTCTGCAGTACGGAGAGCAGGTATGACGAAATCTTTTAGACTAATATTTGTTGGCCTTCTTGGTTCCATGATTGTTCATGTAACTGTGAACCCTTTTCTAATTTTGCAGGTTAATGAAATTCTTTCCAAGTCCTCAGTGTGGAGTGCCTTCAAAGACCAGAAACACGATCTTTTCATCTCAGACTCTCAGACAGCCGGCTACCTTACAGGTGAAGGGATTTTTATTTTACTCTTTTTACATTTCTGATTTACAATTTAACCTGCAACTTCTCTAACGTGATCAATTTCCTAAAAAGGTAAGTAATATCTGTAGTCTGACCCCTTGATGCTCTGCTTTACCCCTTAATAAAAACCACCTGGCTAATTCCTGACTTTATGCTCAAACCCAGCGACCCTTTTTCTCTCCTGTGACTTCCTGGTTCTTCCCTTCCTGTCCTCTTTTTCTGCCACTTGCGTTTCCTTCTTAGGGGTTTCCACTCCTTCTCTCCTGGCTGCCAGCAGCCCACTGCGAGGTGGGCTCTAGACTCCAGAACTTGGCCCTCCTCTTGCTTGCTCTGATGCAGGTAGACTCCAACCTGGCTCCCAATCTGCATTCATTTCCTGTTCCCTGTCTATCCTTATTCATCTAACAACTCTGTCGCACTCTGAGTCGTTTTTCGCCCCTCCACCTTAGATCTGCTCTTTAGTGAATCCACCCGAACTGCGTCTCTACTGTCTAGTTTGACAAAGATTCTTAAAATCGGAAAATCCATGAGGCCGATTTGCGGCTTCTATGTTTGCTTTTTCCAGTAACTAATTGACATCAAGTCATTTTAATTCAAAATGTCCAAAACTTGAAAAGTGCAGTTATTAAGGTGATCTTAAATTAATAAATGTAAAAAATAATTAAAAAAAGATGGCATCACAATGGGAGAAACCATCAAAAAATGAATGGGGTCAAAAAAAATAAAAATAAAGGACGTGTCTGGGATGTCCAAAGGAAGTTTAAAAACTGTTATAGAATGGCCACAGGACTAACTGTTTGATTTGGAAAAATGTTGGTTTTAATGTTTGTAGATTTTGAACACGAGCATTCCCCTTTTACTCGCACAGTTTTTACCAGAATATTGTGAAAGTTTTATACATGGATTGTCGGTTCTGGCTGAACAAAATGATATTACATACAGAATAAGCATATTAGGAATGTGCTTGACAAAAAAAAAAAAAAAACCTCTGTTGCCAAGGAAATCTGAAAATTTACTTTTGCAGATTCTTTTAGAAATTACTTAAATCAGTTCGTCACCTCCAGGCAGCCAAAACATGAAATGGTTGCTATGGAGATAAACTAACAGAAAAGCCACCATTTTGAAAAAGTTTTTTTTCTTTGTTTTTTCATGAGTTTTTGGCACAGGGTGACGGGGGCAGAATGGGAGAGTAAGGGGTGTGTAGAAGCTGCTCAGCTAGCCAAGGCGGGTAAAATTGGGGGCAGGTATCGCCTGCAGCCCATACAACGCCAATATCGGCTTTAATCTTTTACTAGGGTCCGGAAAATTTCACAACTGACAGTGAAGATTTGCATTGTCTAATAAGCTTTATCCCAAAAAATTCTCTAAATCATCTAAAGCCAGTTAAATGTAGAGAAGCTTAAGAGGTTTTCTAATAACTCCTGTTAAAAAAAAAAAAAATGTAAAAAAAGAACTCCCATCCATCATTTCTCGTGTTACTTTTATCTGCAGGTCCAGGAGTGGCGGGTTACCTAACAGCAGGAACTGGCACCACAGTTTTATCCAGTGTCCCACCCCCTGTGGACAATGACGTTGGAGACCTAGGCTGAGGAAGCGGCGTGCAGTCACGCTCAGACACTCGGACTGCCCCGCAGCCTCACCAACGGACTGTCTGGTCAGCAGAAAAAGGTCGGGGAGAGGGAAAACAGAAGAGCGGGCCCTCACCTTTTGTCACAAAATCTTTCAGACATCAATCTCCCTTCTTTCAAAAGAGAAAAAAAAATTATGCACTCAAGTCTTCATAAACCTTTTGTTTTTTAGTGACCACATTTGTTTTGTTTCTATTAATTTTTTCTTGTTTCTTTCAACAACAGAAAAAGTTTACTTTTGTATGAATATATTTTTTACTCTAGATTTTTTTCTAGGCAAACCAAGGCTTGTTATTTAGGGAATGTTTTTCTTCCTCTGATGCGTTAAACTGAAATTATTCCGACGGGATTTATTTGCCTCCATGGTGTCTGGACCTTTTCACCTCTCACATGACATGTAATTCACAAAACTGTCTTTAAAAATACACCAGTAATGGGGAAAAAAATGACTTTTTCTGTTCGGTTTGCGCAAATGAACAACTCTAGATCAAACCTTCGACCTGCATACGTTTTTGGGATCATTACACGAATCTGCTCCCCTTTATTTTCCAGCCTTCGACTCTTCATCATTGATTCTGTTTTCTTTAGTTTAATCTTCTTCCATGACTCATTTTAAGTAATTCTCCTCCCAGAAAGCAAAAAGCACTAGAATATTTATAAATGGAAAAATAACCACCGGAATGAGCTTCTGCTGACCTGAGTGACTGATTAAGAATATTTGTGAAAGACTAGTGCAATTTGTGAAATGTTCCATGTAATATTGCGTATATAAAATTTCTACATGAATGTACATTTAAAAATAAAAAATCTGTCACACTTGTACATAAAATTTTAAGAATAAAAGGGAACCCACAGTGTTGTTCTTTGTATGTCTATTTCTGTTTGTCTAATAATCAAATCTAGTAATCATACTATTGTCAAATATATATTTTTAATTGCTTAACATTCAGTTAAGATTATCTATATTTTTTATGAAAAGGTATCAATATTTCCACTACCTACTGAGTCTAAGTCTTCTTTACAATTTTAGGGTAATTTGGGTATTTCTGTAACTGATTAAATAAACAATCTTTAATATTATTGTATATTTATTCTTACAGAAGACGTATTTGTAGTCTGAATGACAGTTGGCTTTGATACAGATTTTTACAACAAATGTTTTGATGAATTTCTGTCATATAGGGAAAATGATTGTGTGGGAATGTATGGCCCAAAATAATTATTTGGGGGGGGATAGTGAAAACCAAATTGTAGATAAATTACTATTGACGTCACATGCCGGGCATGACTTTGAAGTTGTACATGCAGACATGTAGCTTTTTTAATTTAATTTTAACCAAATACATTTAGGGTGATTAATGGTATATGTTTCAAACTACTATTTTACTAGGACAGTGAGTTACATATGGACACTCTGACGGATATATATTTTTAAAGTTTTATGCTAAATGCGTGCCGTCCCGGCCAAGAAGAAAGATCTCCGATTCCACTCGGACACATTACGGAGTAACACCGGAAGTTACGCCGAAAGGCGCGAACAATGTAAACAAATAACTGCATTTCATTTGGCTGAGCCTGAGGACTTTTTAAAATTACTATTATTAGAATAAACTTGTATTTTTATGTCAATTTATTTATTCATTTTGGCAAAATAGAATGTTGAACACCAACTTACTTTACTTAAGTATTCTTTCGTTTTTGACAATTTGAATGTTAGCTAACCCGATTGGACGTTTTCTGTAAGCTAGTAGTAGTTTTGATCTAAATGAAAGTATAAACGTAGCGACTCCTTGAATTAAAAAAAAAAAAAAAGCATTGTACGCATTACACCAGACTATTGATTACATGCTGTCTGTATTGCGGCCTAAAGGACTGGTCTAAACGGATTTATAGGTAAGTACTTTCCAGTTTAAATATATTCATGATGATGTACTCCTTCTTGAGTCGTTCCATGGTCTGTAACATTTAGTTATGATGACAAGTTGTATTCTTTTGGCACATTTTAAACGTCTTCCCAATTCGGCGTCTTTTTACAGAATAAAATTCGCTAAATAAAAAAAAAAACTTCAAGTTAAAAGTCTAGCTAGCGTTCAGTGCTAACATTGAATGTTAGCTGACTCTGCCGTCCCATCATGTCCAGCAGTTAAACCTATTTCAGCTGTTATGCTGCACCCAGATTTTAGCAGCTTCCAATCCAAACAAACTCAAATGCTCCCCGGCTGTGTTTATAATTTTAATGATTTTTTTTTAAATCCTTAAATTACTGCTCCATCAAATGTACTTTTTAAATTCATTTTGTTTGATTTTTATTGCATGCTGATATAAACATGGCATCAAAAGTTGGGCACGTAAAGAAGATGTTCTCTAACTTTTATTTTGACTCTTGTGTAGACTCAACATGTCCAAAGTGGAAAAGGAGCGCTTTATTGTGAAGTTTGTGGAGAGTAAAGGATCTAATGCTGAATATGCTGTTAAAGCGTATGAGGTAAACACAACTGCACAGTCCTTTCTGCAGACGTTTTTTTCTGGATGTTCATCGATGTATATTTATTTAGTATTTATTATATAATTTTCATCCTATTCTAACAGGCCATTTTGGAGCTGCAGTCTGAAAAATATTTAAAGAAGGTTAAAGAGGAAGAGGTTTTACAGATGGAAGAGAAGGACAAGTCTCTGTTTGTGTTCAGCAGTTTTACCTCTCCTGCCTTTCTGCACTGCAAGAAGGTTTGTCGCCTTAGTGAAAGCAAAATTCCTGGCAGGATTTTTAGGAATGAACGCTTCGTTGCTCTGTGTTGTGCAGCATGGCTGTAGAATCGTGAGCCCCTTGGTGGTTTTGTACTGCCTGCAGCAGCAACGCTGCGTCCCAAAAGCAGAGAAGCCGGTCTACAACATGGCCATGGCTGATGTCACTATTTCCTGCACCAGCCTGGAAAAAGCCGCACGGGTGAGTTCTGGTCTGTCTTTGAAAAATGCTGAGACTGTTGCACCATTTCATTGCAGTTGTGTTATTTGCATGTATTGCACTGATAATGTTTTGAAAACTAGTTAATTAAATCTGTGCATCATTTCGTTTAATGCAGATTCTTGCATTTTTAGGCACAAATATCTCTGCTGTTAGTTTTTGATATAGAGAATAAAAGAAACAGTTTTTTTTACATGAAACCAGAATAGAAACTTTATAATTAGTTGTTGTTTTTTTAGGTTAAATGAAAACCCAAATGTGACCTCATGAATTGACACTAAATCACTTTTATGCTTTCACGGGCCACATAAAGTGACATGGCGGGCCACATTTGGCCTTCGGGCCTTGAGTTTGTTCATGTTTATGTTTTGTCTCACTCTGCAGGTGGATGTGATGGATCTGGTGCAGCTCATGGGTGGACGTGCCTGCCTTGATCTTAATGTGTCCGTCACACATTTAATTGCTGGGGAGGTTGGAAGCAAAAAGTATCTGGTGGCTGCCAACTTGGGTAAACCCATCCTTCTACCCTCATGGGTCAAAGCCTGCTGGGAAAAATCTCAGAATAGGTATGAACTGATTATTTTTGTTTTACATATTTGCTCCTGGGTGGCGCAGTGGTTAGCGGTCTTGCCTCATGGCAAGAAGACCCCTGGTTCAAGTCCCGGCTGGGGGACCTGAAATGGAACATCAAAAGGGGGTCTTTCTGTGTGAAGTTTACATGTTCTCCCCCGTGCATACGTGGGTTTTCTCTGGGGACTCCGGCTTCCTCCCACCGCCCAAAAACATGAGAGTGAGAGTGAATGGGTGTGTGATTGTGGACAGTCTACCCTGTGACAGACTGGCCAGGGTGTCCTTCCCCCACAAGTGGCCGGGATATGCTCTGGCAGCCCCGTGACTCCGAAAGGGACAAAATGAAAGATGAATGAATGAATCAATGAATATTTGCTCCTTTGTGGTCTTTATTATAAGTGCTAATAGTGTATTGTTATTTTTACTCTTTACACTTCATCACCCTAGTTTCCATAGATTACCGCTGATTCATAAAACTAAGTTTCTGTAGAGTTATATATTTTTTATTCTCTCTTCAGCCTTTTTAGATACACAGACTTGCCTATGGATGAATATCTGTGCCCCGTGCTGCTCGGATGCACCGTTTGTGTGACAGGCCTGTCCAGCACAGAACGCAAAGAGGTGCAGCGCCTCTGTGAACAGCACGGCGCCAAGTACAGCGGCCAGCTTAAAATGAACGAGTGCACGCACCTCATTGTCAGTGAACCAGCAGGTGAGACACTAAAATATAGAACAAAACTGGACTATAATAGGAATACCCGATACGTCCTCATTTTCATGAACATTCACTAACACAGTTACGAACTGTTTCATATTGTAATGAGTTTCTCTTCTTTTGTGTCATATTTTACTGTTACTAATAAAGCTTTGATAAAAAATGTACATTTTTTTACTCTACCACCCATCACTGCTGCTTTACAAGCATATTAGTTTGTGTTTCCATAATATACTGTCATGATGAAAGACGTTTGCTCTCACTACAATCACCTGATAAGTCAAAGCAGATTTAGATTCAAACAAACTTATCAATATCATTTTCATGCAGCTGTCTGCCTGCAATCATGGTGTGCCTGATGCTGTTGTGTAATCCTTTAGGGATGCAACAATTCCCTTTGGTTGAGGCTTCAATTTTTGTGTCACCGTTTTGTTTTTGTTTGATATATGATTTGTGTATTACAAAACGTCAACAACAAAAACAACAAAAACAATATGGAGAATTATTTTTTAAATTTGCTTTTAAGCAAGTAGCAATTAGTGTAATGTAATAAAATAATGTTACATATATTAAGTTTAGCACAACGCATGTGTTTGATGCTTACGGTGTAAACGTATTCAAATGTATCCACTTTGTGTCACCCCTCTTAGAATGAACCTATTAGTTTGTTGTTTTCCTGTAAAACTCTTCCAAAAGTGTAAAAAATCTGGAATTGTAAAGGTGATTGTTTTTAGAAAAAGTTTCTCATTATCAAAAAAAAAAAACAACAACAGCGATTTAGTAATGAAGTTAACACAACTGGTGGTGTTTTTGTTCTGAAGGTTTATGTTTTGTTGCAGGTCAGAAGTACGAGTGTGCTCGCAAATGGAATGTGTATTGCGTATCTCTGCATTGGCTATTTGACAGCATAGAGAAAGGTTTCTGTCAGGATGAGAGCAGGTACGCCGTGGAGCGCCGCGCGTCAAATACCAGCCGACCTCACACCTCAACCCCCACAGGCAACGGCAGGAAGGAAGGCGAGGAACAAAAAGGCTCAGAATTCACCTTTTAGACCTTAAAAAACGAAACATCTTTAACGTGTTGTCTTGTGAAACAACATTTGCCTCCTTTAGATGGTCCTTCGCTTTTGGGCTTGAGCAACATTTCTGTGAGTGGCAGTATGGCGATCAACGACACGGCCCTCACCATCAGCCGCCTGGAAACGGCCGATCCCATAGATGGTTTGGATCTCACCGTTTGTCCTGCTGATGACTTACTGGATGGCTGTAAGGTAAATCACTGACAAATTCCATTTTACTGTCGATGCTTGTTTGAAAGTGAAGTGCAGGATTTGAAGGCAGGACTCTTCTGCGCTCGCTACTTCACAGCTGTATTTGTGCGGCCTTCCACTGAAGAAGCTGGAGAAGCTGCGGCGTCTTGTCAACAATGCAGGAGGTCTACGTTTCAACCAACCAAGCGAGGAACTCACACATGTGGTGATGGGAGAGCCGGACCAGGAACTCACAAAGTTTCTTTCCAAAGCAGCTTACAGGTTTGATAAAATCCCTGAAATTCTGTGTCTAAATATTTAATGTTTTTTTTCCCTTAAACTGACTCTAAGCTTGTGCCGCTTGGATTGAGTTAAACGTCAATTTAAGTATTTAAGTTCTGAGTTAATAATTTCTAATTTTTTGTGATCAAGCTGCATCCAAATATTTAAAGAAATTGCAGATAAACTTGAATTATTCGGATGTAAAATAAATAAATAAAGTAGGATTTTTTTTTTAGACATTTAAATGGAATTAATATTAAATTTAGTTTGCCATTTAAGTCACAAATTTTTACATTTCTCAGATTTTTGATGCCTTTTTTAGAAACTGTAGATGTGATGTCAATCATGTAAAATTAGGATCAAATTAAAAAAACAGAAAAAAGTGTAAATTGAGGAATGAAAGTAAAAAGGGAGAGAAAATAACAGCAGCTGTTATAAATAAACATTTTCTTTTCATTTGGTAACAATTTAAGGTTTATAGTTTTCAGTCCTTCCGATTTAAAATGAACATTGTTTAAATTTACAGTGTTTACTATCAAGTTTAAAAAACATTTGAATTTTCTTTTTTTTTAAATTTACAATCCAATTTTTTGATTAACTTTAAGCTGAACCTGATTGTAACCCTTTATTTTACAGAACTGTTTGAACAGACCGAAATTCATTTATGACCATTAAAAGGCTTCGATTTAACCACAACTGAAAGCAGAAAGCGATTGTCAATCACACAGAAAACTCTCTGTTTCATTTAAACATTTAAAGCAGATTAAGCATAAAATGTAAATGGATTTATGGATTGGCCATAACGTATCCAACATCATCTTTCTTGTAATATTTAGTAAGGATCAAGAAATAAGTGTGTTTTTGAATGTTGAGAGGCAGGAAGCAGTTTCGACGTTTGCTGTGGTCTTCCTCACAGGCCTCATGTAGTCACGGTGCAGTGGCTGCTGGACAGTTACTCCAGAGGCAGGCTCCTTCCAGAAGCTGAGTATTTGCACCCCGACTGCCTGCCTCCCGATTCTGCATCCGTGCCCGCCGGTCACGTGGTGAAGCCCCGCCTTTCGGCCGGTCCACCTGTTGCCAGCCCCAGCACCCCCAGACAAAACAGACTGGAGGAGGATCTGCTCTCTCAGTATATGGACGATGATCCCACAGTGGGTAAGAATCTGTTTGTTTGTTTTTAAGACTCTGGAAGAAATTGGTTCAAGTTCAGTGGATCTGAGAGCCAATGCTTCTCCCCGCGTTCATCCTCCAGTTGATATGCCACCACCAGCTGCAGAGAACAGCGGCAGAAGGTCGATCAGTGCGGCTGCAGAGCCTCAGTCGAAGCCCCAGGCTCCCAGCCTCACCAGGGGACCAGAGCAGGACTCCGCTTTGCAGGAATTCAGCGAGACGGGCCTGTTTTCTGGGAAGTCTTTTCTTTTCGTGGGCTTTGGTGTTGAGGCGGAGGCACAGCTCTCCACGCTGGTGATTGAACATGGAGGAAAGGTGCTGGCTGGCCGCTGTCGCGCGGTGGCAGACTATGCCGTGGTTCCTCTGCTGGGATGCTCGGTCGAGGCCACAGTTGACGAGGTGGTCACGGATACGTGGCTGGTAAGAACAAAACCCATCATTTTTGCCCGGATTTTCTGCAAATCCCGGCTTTCTCATATTTGTCTTTTCTTTGGCGTTTCCCTGCCAGGCCATGTGTGTGGAGAAGGAGTGTGTTCTCCTGCTGTCGTCCAACCCGCTGTTCACTCCTGTGGCTGTGAGGGAGGGCTGCTTCCCTCTGGAGGGCTGCGTTCTCTCAGTCAGCCAGTTCATCGGAGCAGAGAGGGAGTCTTTGATCCAGCTGGCCAAGCATGTCGGAGCCGAGTACGATGAGCTTCCGTGACCTTTTTTAGAACGGCTGCAGGGGTCTGAATATTCCATAAACTCCTGAAGACCCACTCCGATTAGTGGCATTTTTTATGATGACGGAGGACATATATAAACATAATTAAGCGTAAAGTTGCGTTTCTAATTATTTATTTGTTCTAGCCGTTGTGAATCAGGAGCAGACAAAAAATGCTGTTGCTCTGGAGAAACTATGTCATAGAAAAAGACACAGTTTTTTAAGTTTTGGCTAAAAATGGCATTATCCTAATTAAAG
The DNA here is from genome assembly GCF_053564925.1 of Oryzias latipes. NCBI lineage: Eukaryota > Metazoa > Chordata > Actinopteri > Beloniformes > Adrianichthyidae > Oryzias > Oryzias latipes. Next base: position 25,885,515 of record NC_136256.1, on the reverse strand, counting down.
ACCTCTGAAAACACTTTCAAAATAGATCAAAAGATGACTGGAGTGGGACTTTAGTGGTTTCTGTTCATTCTAAATATGATACCTGATTTAAGTTATCCTAATCCTCATCTTCTGCCTGCTGCAGTGTCCAGGATTACTTTGTGCGCTTTGCTATTAAGAAGAAGGGCATGGTGGCCAGCACTCATCTGGTTTTGCAGAGTCCAGACGGCACAAAGTTCCAGGCAGCAAAGAAGTGGGGCCTCCCTGCTGTGAGCATGCACTGGATTCTGGAGTCGGCTCGAACAGGACAGAAAGCAGCAGAGGAGATGTTCCTGGTTGATCTACCTCCTTCACCAGGTTAAAGTCCAGCATTTGCGCGTCTGTGGTGATTCATTGTTGGCATCATCTTTTAATGTTCTCCTCCTCTACAGAGAGGGACGATGAGAGCTTCGTCGGCGGCTCCCAGAAACCGGCTCAAGCTCGTAACTCTCCAGAAATCCCCCTGCTGGGCCCGCAGAGCGGTAAAGCTGTCACCCCTCTGGATTTAGGTCGCTTTCAAAGCAAAGTGTTTCACTCTGTTCTGGATGAGATGAAGCCCAAAGACGGCCTCAGCACTCCCAAACAAAACCCGGATGGCAGCAGAAGACACGCCCACAGGGAGGCGTCGCTGCAGCTGGACACTCCCTCCCGTTTCCTCAGCAGAGATCAGCTCTTCCGTCCGTCCTTCAACGTCAAGGTTGTGATTCACTGAAAGCAAAAGAGGGCAGACTTTTCCTTTATTGACCTGAAACCTTTGTGGGTTTTGCTCTCCAGGATGCTCTTGGAGCTTTGGAGACTCCAGGGGGAAGGTTGAAGCCAGGCGAGAAGGTGGAGACTCCACTTACTGATGTCATCAACAGGAATCTGAAAGTAGCTTTAGCCAATAGCTCGCGGAATAATGTCTCAGAAATGCAGGCGGCTTCTGGAAGCCCTGAACTGGGAAAATCCACTGAGAAGGAGGTAAAAATGAAAGAACTACACAACATCTCCTGTCTGCAGTTTTCACAAGTTTGTGGTTTAGTTCCTTATGTGTTTAAAGACTCACTTCAGTCATCCTTTGGTCCAGTTTTAAAGTCTTCTAGTGGTCTTTTAATTAGGACTATGATGAAGTAGTTTCTGCAGAACAGCAGTTGTTATCGGGACCGTCGGCACGGAGCAACCCCGCCCCCTCTCCCTGTCACCACTCTGTTTTAGGGATCTCCAGCTAGCTTACAGCCCCTCCCACCCCCGACCTAACATTAGCAGTGCGGCAATATTGGAGCCGTACAGTTTTGATGCAGATTCCAGCTCAGACGAGGAAAACAAAGACGTGCATGAATCTGTTTGCATCAGAATGGAGCGGAGCAGGGAGCTCCTGATCAGAACAAAGAAAAGACTCAGAAATGCAACTTCCAGTTTAGATTGTTATTTATATATGTTCTCCGTCATCAGAAAAATGCAGGAAGAGCATTTTAAAAACACCAAAATGCTATTTTTATTGGAGTGGGTCTTTAAAATGAAACTGTGTTTGTGTTTTGCACAGAAGGACCCGCAGAAAGAAGCCGGACCGCTGGCTGGAGTTGTGGTCTGTGTGGGAAAGAAGTTGAGCAAAATGCAGACTGAACTAAACGCCGTCGCTGCCTCACTGGGAGCAGACTTCAGGTTTTCCACTCTTCCTCACTCAAATCCGTTTGTACTTCTGTGTTCTGTCACTTTGCCTCTTCTTCCGCCTTCAGCACCAGGCTTTCATGGCCGGTAAACAAAGTGTTACGCCCCTTTTAACCCTCCATACAAAATATAACAAATAACTAAAAGTGAATCAAAAAGGCTTCAGGGAAGGCCGGTTGCAAAACAGCACCAATTGTGAAGAAATATTTTACATTGAATGAAAATGATGTCTCTTCTTCTCTTTTGCAGGTGGGCTTATGACGACACGGTGACACACTACATCTACCAGGGCCGGGTTGGGGACAACAGCCGTGAATACAAAGGAGTGAAGGAGAGGGGGGTGCATGTGGTCTCCCAGTACTGGCTGCAGGCCGTATGTTTCCCTCTAACTTTGATTTTAGCTTCATTTATGACAAAGTTGGGTTTTAGTCCCAAATGTGTTAGTTTTCTTTTTTAAATTTCATATAATGTTTTTACGTAAATACTTTTAAAATGAAATGTCGAGTTAATTTGGCCAAAAATGATATTAAATTGTAATGGTTGAACGACACTGAGAGGCTGGTCGTGTCCACAGTTTTTGTCTGAAACAAACCTCCTCTGGTTTAGTGCGCTGATGAGCAGAAACGGGTTCCAGAGTCCCTGTTTCCTTTCACCTACAACCCTAAGATGAGCCTCAACCTGAGCCAGGTGCCCAGCAGCTCCCAGAGATCTCCACCTTTGACACGGACACAGCGGAGAGACGCCGCTGCAGCCAAGGTGGGTGGAAACATGGCCGTCATTTATCACAAAGCCCTGGTTTTTAGAGCTTCTCATGTCGTCTTAAATGAGTTTTCTTTGTTGTTTAGCTCAGTTTTTCCGAAGAAGAAGCTCCAGCTCTGCGCCGTGCGAGTGATGGAAGCGCGGACCAGGAAGATCTTGATCACACAGAGAGAACAGGTGGGTTTTTTTTTCCTCCACAAGCCAGTCCTGGTTGGTAAGCGAAGAAAGAACATCGAAACTGACGTGGGTTTGATGATTAGATACTCTGGAAATGAGGGAGAACCTGCAGAAACAGCTGCAGGAGATCATGTCAGCCACCAAACTGACGACCGGCAGACGCACTTCAGTCAGGCTGGCAAAGATGGGGTCCGGTGGGGCCGACTCAGGCCCTCATACACCTGAAGGGAGCCGAATGGGACGGAGTGGAAGCAGAAGAACCCTGGAAGCTTTGAGGTAAACAAACAAAAGACCCTTCCCAGCTGGGATCAGGAGGAATTTGATGGTAAAAAGGTTGTTGGATGATTCCTCAAACGTCTGTGTCCCCAGAGTTTCCAGAGAAGCAGCGCTGGATGTGAACACGGAGCCCTCGCAGAGCGAACAGATCGTCTGGGACGACCCGACGGCAAGAGAGGAGAGGGCCAAGCTGGCCGATAACCTGCAGTGGCCCGGCAGCCCCTCGCAGCACTCAGACCCCATCGTGGCCGCTCCACCCCCCACAGCAGAACCAGCACCACAGATGAAGGACTCCATGACCGACTCCGAGCTGGTGGAGATGGGTTTGTGTCGTTTTCAAAACCTCTCAGCAAAAATGAGCGTCTGTGACCTCATTAAAGTCCCACTCCGATCATCTTTTGATCTATTTTCAAAGCGTTCCCGGTTAATTATAATTATGCCGTTTGTAGCCAATATCTAGGATATATTTTCTGCAGAGCTGCAACGGTTCATCAGAAATTCACCTCTGAGTTATTAGGCGGGACTGTTGGCGGGGAGCGACTCCGCCCCCTTTTCATCTGTTTACAATCTCACCTGCTAGCTTACAGCCACAACCAAACATTATCAGTGCAACACAAATATCCGAGCTATCCGGTCGTACAGTTCAGATCCTGATTCCAGCGTTTTTTTTCTTACCGTCACTAATACAATCTTTCTCAAACTGAATTTTTTCATCTGCTCCTGATTCACAACAATTTCAATTGAATTCTCAAATATGCATTTTTAAGCTAAATTTTCTCAACATATGTTCTTCTTCGTAAGAAAAATGCCCCAAGATGTTAAAAAGCGCATTTTTCATCGAAGTGGATCTTTAAGAATAAAATTTAGAATAAAAAGCAAAGAAAATTCTGTTAGTTAAAACCTTAAATCAAATACGTTTTAACTTCAACCTAATTTTTTGTGTCTTACTTAAAATGAAAAAATTATACAACAATATTATAAGTTTAAAAACACTTTTTAACACACCAATCCCCATAAAGCAGCTTTATTGTTTTGTAGAAGCTGTTTTCTGAACGTCTTTTCCTATAGTACATGACTGATAGTATATTGATGTATATGAAGTATTCTGTTGAAGCAGAGGTAGTAGGTTTATGGGAGGAAGTCGGATTTACTGGGATGACTCTGTAGATGGTTTGAAACTTCATGGCTGAAGTGCGTTTCCTGGTCTCCAACAGCTGCCTGTGACGTTATTGACCAGCACCTGGGGCAGAAGCTGATAACTCCCCCATCAGAGGAGGCAGAAGATGATATTCTCACGCCCAAAGCCCCCTGCATCGCTTTTCCTCTCACCAAACCCACAGCAGCCCCCGAGCCTCTGAGAGAGGTTCGCATTTAACCAGAAGAATAGGTTTTCCTAAAATAAAGGGGACTTTTTTCTTTTTAATATAATGTTCTTCTATTTCTCCCAGGAGGAGAAAAAAGAAAAACAGCCCCCCAGGTTTCAGATGTCCTCCCTCAGCCCTCAGGAGCGCATCGATTACAGCCACGTCATCGAGGATCTGGGTGAGTCTCATCGGGATTCAGAAACGGAAACTAAGAAGCTGAGATTTACTGACGGGAGCTGTGAATATTTTCTTTTCTTGAGCGTTTTTCTTCATTCTTTTTATTTTGTCAGAAATATTTGAACGAACATCTTCTTCCACGGACTGGAAAAGAACACGAAAACCACAAACGTGTGTGTTTCTGTCTGCTGTAGGGGGTGTCGTTTTGGAAAAGCAGTCGTTTGACCCGAGCTGCTCCCACATCATCGTTGGGAGTCCTCTGCGTAACGAGAAGTATCTGGCAGCGATGGCGGCCGGGAAGTGGATCTTGCACCGCTCCTACCTGGAGGTCTGTCGCGGCGTGGGCAGGTTCATTCAGGTGAGGAGCTTCTTACCCAGCCCACCATGTTTACATGTCTGTTCAGTGCATGATCCCGCTTATACCATGGTCACTTACAGAGGAAATAAAGATTCAATCAATTATTAGCACTTTATTCTTGTATATTTTAAAGTTTAAACCGTCTTCCAGAAGAAGCAAACCATTTGATTTGCGTTGTTGTGCCACAGAACCGCCCTCATGCCTCTGCTGCTGTAGGAGGGCTAACCAGCGGAGGAATGGGGTATATCGGTTAAATGTCATGTTAGGCGATACAAAGCATCATTTCAGAGGGAAGGTTCACCTCTTACTGCTTGTTTTTGACCAGATGATGAAGAAAAAGTTTGTTTCAAACAAATAAAGTCCACAAGCAGTTTTCAGATCAAAGATTTATCCACTCCGATCATTAAATATGGATCAACAAACAATTTCTTTCATCAATTAATAATACAATTACTTATAAACTTATGTTCCAAGTTTCTGTTGTTCCAGCTACCAACTGGTGTTTAGGCCAATCCAATACTATAGGACATTTGGGTTGAGTGACCAGAACTTATTGTTTAGGTGTCCACTATCACTTTTTCTGCAGCCAATCAGAAAAGAGGATTCTGATGATATAATTAATGATAATTTTCCTTGGTCATAGCGTTTTAGTTTGTTTTTCTTTTTTCTCACAAGTAATGATTACCCGATTATTGTTTAAGACCCACAAAATAGTATTTTTAAGAGGTTTTGTTTGATGATTAAGGACATACATAGACAAAATGAAGCTTAAAATTGTAAACAAGTATCCTTCAAGTCATCCAAACCAGAATTCCCATTAAAGGCTGCACACTTTCAGCTTTATGTCCTCCACGGTTTGTCTAAGCGAAGTAAAGAAATCCTCTCACCAAAGGTTGATTGTTCGGGTAAATCCAAGCTAAAGAGAGTTGAGTTGATCCTCCTCTGTCATTTAGCTGAAGCCTAATTGACATGCTGCCGTACGGGGGTCGACCCATACGGGTACTGCGGGTTTTTAACATGTTCGGTATTCTGAGTATTTCTTTATTCAGATTGTTGTGAATCAGGAGCGGAGGACAAAATGCCGTTCTTGTAATCTTGTAATATTTCTGAACTAACTTCAATCGGCGAGCTGCTCCGCTCCATTCTGATGCATCCTCTTGCAGACAAACAGATCCATGAACGTCTTAGTTTTCCTCGTCTGAGCAGGAATCTAAACTGTATGGCCTGACAGCTCCGATATTGCTCGCCGTTTTTGTTGCGCAGGTAATGTTAGGTTGGGAGTGTGAGGGGCTGTAAGCTAGCAGGAGAGCACGTAAACACAGAAGCAAGATGGGGGAGTCGCCAGCGGTCCCGCCCATAAGTCAGAGGGTGAATTTAGACTGAACTGCTGTCGCTCTTCAGAATCTATTTTTTTTTTATTTTGGCTAAAAACACATAATCATAATTAACCCTCGAATACTTTCACAATAAATAGTTACACCATTACTTTTGCCGGGTAATTTTTACCCAATATTACATTCCCAACAAAAAGTACTAATAAAAAATAGATCAAAACACGGCAACACATGATAGATTAGAGTAGTTTTCTTTTATTTTTCTACAAAATGAAAAAAACAGAGAAGAACATGCAAAAACATGCTGAAAAATTAGGAATTTGAGAAGAAAAAAATTCCTACAAAATAATCAAATTATACTAGAAACTTGGTCTTTTTGTCCACCCGTTCCTGGGACACGTGAGACGTCCCTGGTGGAAGCGCAGACTCTTTGACAAGCGAAATATTAAAATTCATGTCAATAGTTTTGCTCGGATGAAAATCACCCGGCGTTAGTACTCCAAGGCTAAAGACCACCGGAAACGGTTTGAAAATAGATCTAAAGACGATCCGTGTGGGTCTCTAAAAGTGTTTTTTCATCTTAAGGGTGAATGTTTGAGTGAGATGTGCCTGTTTTCTTGGGTCAGGAGGATGACTTTGAATGGGGCAGCAGCTGCATCCTGGACGCGCTGCCCTCCATCACTTTGCAGCAACGCAGGCTGGCAACCGCCGCTATGCGCTGGAGAAAAGCCCTGCAGGGAAGTAGAGAACGTGAGGTAGGAAGATGCTCACAATCCGTTCACATCCACTGTTCACTCGCTGTCATTCTTTTGTTGGTGACATGAACGTTTTGGGTTCTTTAGGGAGCCTTCAGCGGATGGACGGTCATGCTAAACATCGATCAGAGCAGAGAATCGGGCTTCAGACGGTTACTGCAGTCAGGCGGAGCGAAGGTCTCTCGCTTCTTTACTTCTGAAAGTTCTTTCTTTTCACTCGTCTTTTTTTATTGCAGCATGAAGTCATTGAGGTCCAACCTTATGAGTCAAAACATTGTCAATGTTTGTGTTTTTTGTGACATAATGATGAAAAATTAACCCTTCTTCATCAAACTTTATCAAACAAAAACTATTCATTTGTGGAACATCAGGGTGGATGATTTAAAATGACCAATGTCAGGAGGACACTTTTTGAAAAGTTTCATCTGCTGCATATTTTACGAAATGTTGTTTTCAGTTTTGTGTTGTGAAGTTCATATTCTTTAGTTTATTATCTCTAGGAAATCATGGTGGAAGGTTTGCAGGATGCTATTTTGCTTCTTCTATGCTAATTGGCAAATGTTTTGAATGGAAACGACAGGCTGGTTGAAGTGGTAACTTTTGATTAAACCTCTCCGCTTCTGTAAAGCCAGAGCTCCGCTCGCCGCTTCTGAAGTAAAGTGACTGCGGCGGCTCAAGCTGACGCTGGAAGTGAAATGTAAAGGTCAGCGGGTCAGGCTGAGCATGATTGTGGCAGTGGTGCGGGACCGATCTGCTACCGAGGAGCTCATCGGGATGCGACGTTGACCCGTTCCACCTCCTGCAGAGAAATCTAAAATTTGCCTTTTGAAGAAAAATGTGCTCAGTGAAGCGTTTCCCTCGTCTAAGGTCACATCTCCGGCGTGTTTCCTTTTTCCTACATGACCTTGATGGGGTTCAGCAGAAGACTGACATTTACAAAAAGAAGCAAGGTTATCCTGAGCTGGAAAATCTGTTAGAAAATATCACAAAAACATTCCAACTTTAATGTATTTCTAAGGTGTGAAGTTGACCTCTAAACTCATCCTGACAGGTTATTCATCATCTCGTTAATAATTTGCATTTTTTAATTGGAAATCTGCTTCCCTTGATCGTCACTGTTAGAGCTTTTTTATGTCACTTTGCAAGTCCTCAGTTCACATTTCCAGTGGCCATCCCATAATAATTTCAAAACTACCTTCGGATGCTTGCGTTTTGGTTTCGTTGGAGGCTTTTGAAATCATTTGCTGAGCCCCATAAGAGATTGTGGTCCCAGTTATTTTTGGACGGTTTCTCCATTTGTGATGTCATCTTTTTTTTCTTTTTAAGTCAAAAGTTAAATTTCACCGGCTATCAAGTGTTGATGGGGGTGACGTTTTTGCTTAGAGGTGCAGGAGGAAAGAAGAAATGTGGAAACAATATAATGAAGTATCAACTTAATAAAAGATTAACATAAAAATGTCAACAAACCAGTTTACTTCAAAACATTTGAACATTTTAAGGAAAGAGAATCAACATTTGACTAATTAGTTCGATGTTTAACTGGAGGTTTTCCTGCAGGTCCTTCCCGGTCCGTCACCTTCCTTGTACCGAGAGGCGACTCACCTGTTTGCAGATTTCAGTCGGCTAAAACCCGACGATTTCAAAGTGGACGTATCGCAGGCCAGGTCGCTCGGGGTGAAGTGTCTGAAGCCAGAGTACATCGCAGATTATCTCATGCAGGTGTGTTTTACACACATTTTTTTATTTTTAAATGTGCAACAACTATTTAACCCTTTTATTTTGAAAGGAAAAGATCTATGAGGGCAGAAGAATCTCATAATTCAGAAATGCCCACAGTCTGTGTCACAACTGTAATTTTATGCGTCACCGCAGGGATTTCTCTCACAAATGAGGGGGGGGGGTTGTAAATGCACATTCTGCAATTTGCATGATCTGTGAGTGTACCTAATAATCATTTTTGTGAAGCACCCATTGTGCATTTCTGAAACATTTATTGTGTTTTTGTGAAACACAGCGTGCACATTTGTGAGAAACACATATGTGTGAAACATTTCTAGAGCATTAGTCAAACACAACGTGTGCATTTCCAAAATTTATGTTGCACGTTAGCATAAAAGTACAGTTGTGAATTGGGGCGTGTGCATTTTTGAATTATGATACAGATCATCCATGACTCTTCTTAAACATGTGCACCTGTATTCTTCCCTAAGGTGCCAACCCCTCCTGTGGAGCTGTACTTCCTGCCTGCAGCTGAGGACGCTCCTGACACGCCGTCACGTAAACGTAAAGCAGAAGCGGACGTTTCCCGGCTGAAAAAGAGCCGCCTGACCTGAAAATATCCCGTCCTAATCCCCACATCAATATCATTTCAACTGCATAAAATTTAATGTAAATAAACGTTTTTTTAAAATGAACTAAAAGACAATAAAGTAAATGTAGCAGATGTTTTTGTTCTTGTGCATCTTCCACGAGAAACACTGCGGCTGAGCTGTGAGAGTGTGGATGTGATGGATTATTCCGTCAGTCTGCAGAAAGTGTTGAGTCACGGATAAGAGCTGATGCAGTGATGCGCATGCGCCTGTAGGGGGCAGTAGGGCGCCATCAGGCCTCCACAGGATGGCCACATCTATTTTCTTTATAAAAGAAAGGTGAACCTATTTTGACATTTAGGTCATACTTGAACTAAATTTCAACTAAAATTACTCAAATATTTGACTATAAAAATGAAAACTGACTTTATTATCTTTTATGTAAAAAGGGAAGATTTTTGCCATTTTTATGTTCTTCCTGCTGGATGTTTACTTCTCTCCAGCAACCTCAGAACTCGCTAATGCAAGGTAATAGACAGTTTAGCAATTAACTGTTCCCTTCCAGGGATTAGTGGTTTACCTTTCTCCTCTGACAGATGCAGCCGCTGACAGAACTAGGGCCGACCTGTTTCAGGATTACAGGAAGAAGAGCTGACCTGTCCAGGAGTTAAAGTAGACGTGACTCAGGGCTTCAGGTGCATGTGAGGGCCCCGCTCAGGCTGAGCCTATTAGCTTGGTTTGCCCTGAAATAACCTAGTGTCACTCTGATCATCTAATGATCTATTTTCAAAGCATCCCCAGTAGTCTTTTTTTTTTTTTATATGTATTGTTGTTAGCTAAAATTAAATAATCTGCGTTTCTTCCCATCATGTGCTCTCCTATGTTCACAGCTTTCATCAAGTGGGACTTTAAACTCCTATGTTTGTATATTTTGGAGTTTTTAATTTAGTTATTAAAAGTGGAAATCCTGTTGTCATGGATAATTTGATGCTAGTTTGACGTAAATTCCCATAAAAGTTGGGAATGTTTAGAAAAATCCCCAAAGTTCACAGCCTCGGTTAGCATTTTATGAATATTAAAAGTCCTTAATGGATGCAGCTGTTTTATTTGACATCTAAACTAATGGAACGAACGGTGCTAAACGTCAGTTTCAGCATGGTGGTGGTAGTGTGATGAGCGGGGCTTGTTTTGCAGCTATTTTCAGCCACATGGGATCCACATTTATCTGAAAATACCTCATTTGTGGATTTCTTCTGAGACCCTCAAAGGGCTGAGGACGTTCAGTAAATCCCTGAGATTGATTATGGCAAAAACCCAAACCAGTTACTTTAAAATTGGTTTAGCTGCACGCGCCTTAATTGACTTGAGTCCAAAGGGGGGCATCCCAATCATTTCTGATCAACAGGTGTCTTGTAGAGGAGGAGGAGGGGTCTCTTTGCGGACATGGCAACCCCCCCCCCCCCACCCCCCCACTGAGAGGATTGTTAGCCCGGGATTTCGTGGAGGAGGCTCATTAAAATTCCCCGTCCGTCCGCACGCGCGCTAAAGCCTCTCTTTTGGAGGGTGGCACCGGTGTCCTGCGCGCCTCCTCACTGCGCACCGAGCGCTCAGGACCGGATCGTCGTCGTTGCATCGGCAGGCGGCCGCGAGATCGCGCCGTCCCGGGAGTTGCTCTGTCATCTAAAGGTGGGCTCACATGCCCGGAGGTCCGGGGAGGGGTGGCGCCCCGCGCGTGATCCAGCCCTGCAGACACTAAGTGTTGCGGCTCGGCGGGGATCCTCCGCAGCGCAGCCGTGCGTGACATTTCTCCCGACATGTGCGCCGGCGTGGACCTGAAGTGACACAGCGGGTTTGGCTCGCGCTCCTCCGGGATTCGCCAAACACCTGACGTTGCGTTGTGTGACAAAGGTAAGCGCTCCGGATCTCCTGCAGATCCTCCGAGTGGGGGGGTTTCCAGTGAATTCTGGGGATCTGAGCAGCCTGTGCTGCAGAGAAGATCGCCAGCTGAGACCTTCACAGCCATTCTGTCCACGCAGAGGCAGAAAGCTGGACCCAAAGTTCAGGTGGAGCCAGGCCCGGATTCAACCAGCGCCACTGCGGGGTGCAGCAGGTAGAACAGCAGGAGTGTGCTGAGATTGTTCTGTGGCGTCACATCCCTCCTCCTAGTCCCTAAAATGCTTAGAAAACCATGCCATTAATTTATCTGTGCGTCCATCATCCTCTTTGATCTATTTGAAAAGTTTTGTGTGGAATGCTCTTCCTGACACTTTTGACGCATTTGCCGGGCTTTGGACAGGCACAAGTAGAAGACTGGTTTGGGTCCTGATGAGGCTTGTAAATTACCATCCTTCCGTTTTTTGTCTTTTATTTTATTTATTTTTAGTTTTTGTGTGTGTGTGGGGGGGGGGTCATTTTATTTATTTATTTATTTATTTAGGAATTTAAATCAATTCATCGATGAATCATTACCCCCTCTTTCAAAGGGTTCCTAAACTGACAGATATGGATTTTTTTTTTCAATCTCATAAATAAGTTACCAGATTTTCAAGGATAAAATGTTCATTTTTCTCCGATTACTGTCAGTATTTTGAGTTTTTCTTTCCAAATACTTTGAGCAGCCGGGGGGGTCCTGCACCTTTCCAATGCTTTACTGTCCAAACAACATGGCAGCTCCAGGAGCAGACAAAAGGACAACATGTTGCTTTCTTTTGGTTTGAAGGACTAATTGAACCTGCGTTGTGTCAGGAATGTCAGAAACCCCCCACTCCTTTGTTCTGGGAGGGGGGCACAATCCTCTAGTACTGGAGGACCCGGAGTGGGGTCATTCGGGGGGGGGGATTGACTGTAACTGACAGCTTCCTCAGCTTCCACGAGCTGTTGTGAAACCATGACTTGGTTGGGGAACATGTGATCGGGTTTACTCCTGAGTTTTTGTGCCATCGTTTAAGGAGGAATGTTCTTTTAAAAACACTTAAGGTGGAACTTTTAACAGAACGATGATGAAGATCCTGCATGGTGGTGGCTTGAACACCTCTCAGTCTGAACCCAACAGCTGCTCTCTTATCACCACGACCAGGAAAAGTCCACATAAACAATGGAAAAACACCCGGAAAATCTCAGTCACCCCCCACCCCCCATCCCAGCCTTATCTGGGAGTTTGCAGGAAAAGGGAAGCTGTGGTTTCTGACTCCTGCAGTCGCAGCTGATGGGACCACGTTTGGTGCTGTTCTAAGTAAGCGTCCCTTATGACTGGTGGAGAGTGGTACATGAAGACCTGGAATGTGGCCCCCGTGCCCCCCCCCACAGCTCCGCAGTGTGTGGACTTTGCACTTTTCTTCAGCCTGACCAAACAGTAGGTGGACAAAACAGGATTTTTACCCAAACTAAGGGAGAAAAACCAAATTCTGCCTCCTTTCATGGCCCCGTCCCTGATTTCTTTGAGTGCTGCACCCCCTCCACCCCCCAGCTGCTTTTTAAATTATTTGTACTTTGGCCTAAAGGGGGTTTATACATCGGGTGGGGGGGGTGAAAACTATTTTTTAACGAGAACAAAAAGCATGTTTCCAGTTTCAGCTTTATCAGAGTGAATTCAGACAAATGTAACTGTATAATGCTTTTATTTTGGAAAGCCCCTTTACATATTTATGTCAGAATACACAGGAAGTGTCATAGGAGATCAAGCAGAAGTAGCAGCATTTCCCTCCACCTGTAGGCGCCAATCAGAGGCATGTAGAGAAAGTCGGGAATGAACAACCAGCGGTTCAAATGAGTAAAGAGATTGACGCTGGAGATCGGTCGGAACATGAGGCGCGTTTAGAGGAATTTCTCACATTCCTCGGCTGCGGTCATGCCACTCCGATCTGCACCTCCACCCGCTGACGGTTGCCCTCCGTGCCCCGCGTGACCTGAGGGGCTGAAAGGGCAAACGGGGGTCTTTGCAGAAAGGTAACGCTAACGAATCATGTGAGGGGATTTCTCATTAAGTGAGCCTTCCAGTAGGACTGAATAGATCCCAGTAAAAAAGGACAAAAAGTTTGTAAATTCAAGAAAGATCATAGAGTTATGTCAATTCAGCAAAAAATGATCTTTTAGTGACAATTTTTACATTTAAAAACGGCCTCCCTTTTGAGGCCTTTTGAGTATTTGTAGCTACTTTTGGAGTGTTTTAGTTCAACAATCTATCAGAATGTGGTCATACACTCCACTTCCCTTTCACTTTAAACACATTTCCGACTGTAATGGTTAGTTTTAGATCTCTTTTGTTTCATGTCTAAATTGCATAGTTTGCTTTGGTTGGTAATTATTAGAGTTTGCCTGAACTCTGGTGCAAATTTAATACGTAGTTTGCTTGCAAGTGAATCTTGATGTGGTGTGGCAACAGTGTTGACTGCAGATGGACGATCTACCAAAGAGCAGACGCGTAAAGCCACTTTTCTGCATGTCAGAATCAGCTGATTCGTTGTGTAAACTTTTTATTTAGGTGTCACCGATGACACATCTGGTGTACAGTGCTCCTGCTCCTACACTAGGCCGTGGACCCTGCCTCTGGCTCGTGTCGAGCCCCCAGCCGTCCCCCAACTCCATCTGGATGAAGTTCATCTGCTGGACTATATAAACATGTAGTTGTAGAGTTAGATAAGCTAATTCTTCTCTAAGAGTTCTGGTACATCGCCTGTTGTTCCTGGGGGAGGATCCCTCCTTTCCATGGACACCCCTGAGGTCTCTTTTATTTATTTATTTATTTATTTATTTATTTATTTATTTATCCAGAATCCAAGTTTTTCCTTAGCAAGTAGAAATATCTAAGGGCAGGGATGCCCAGTTTATTTTAGTTTGGTTTTTAGCCACTACCTGTTGAATTCTATGACATCGTGTCCTTTATGATTTCATGTTTATTGTACAATTACCAGTATGAAGCCCATTGAGACGACTATTGTTGCAATATAGGGCTATATAAACAAAATTGAATTGAATTAAATGAAAGGTTAAAGGACTAAAAGGGCTTTTTCATTTTTATCAAAACTGTATTTCCTTTAAAAGAGTAGGCGTGAGAAGAAATTTGGTATTTTTTTATAACAATGAACTAATTTTTTTGAACAGATTTGCTGATTTCTTGATGTTTTATCTACCTGGTGAATTCAGATTTTCTTGTCGATCGCAGAATTCCAGGACAGAGTTCAGACGAGCGTTGTGGTTCTCCTCAGCTTCTGTCCTCTGGGCAGCGTTTCTGTTGTTAATGTAAAGAGATTATAGGAATTGCAGCGGGAGGAGGGGGGGGGGACAAAATCTTTGGGGGAGCCACACATCACCCCTGTGAGTGTGGTGGCCGGGTGGGGAGGAGGCGTCAGTCCAGTAATCGGAGGATCTGAGTCGGGGCTCATCTTTGAGGATTAGTCAGAGTCTGCGGTGGGTGTCGTCGGGCTCGGCCGACAAAGAGGTAAATCGCCCCCCCCCCCCCCCCCCCCCCGAAAAGTTCAGTCCTGTCAGGCTTTTATAAGAGAAAGAAAGGAAGAGGCTCAGTGGTTTCCATGGCAACGTCTGTTGGAGTATTTGTCCTGTCATCAGCGCTTAGCCTCTGTCATCCGCCGAAAAGCAGAACGAGAGTGGAGACACGTGGAAGTGTTGCAGTTTGCAGACACACACACACAACACACACACACACTGCAGCTTATTATGGGCGACTTATGTCACCGTCAGCAGCTAATTACTCTGTTATATTGGGGTGAGAAGAGGCAGCAGCTCCCAGACTTTGTCTTTAAATGCTGACTCATCTTTCCTGGTTTCTCTACACTCACAGTTTAGATCCACAGCAGGAAGAGGAGACGGGAAAATCTGACCACGTCACCTTTGACCCGCGTCAACAGCTGCTGGACAAGTGGATGCTGTTTGGCAAAAAGAAGGGTGGACTCTTTAGGGAAAAAGAAAGGCACATTTTCAAAAGTCCCGTCTGTAAAAAAGGAATAGATTTGAGAAGAAGCTGTCGTCACAAATCACTCGACGCTAAAACATATGAAAGATCACAACGGCAATTAAAAAAGCAAAACAGTTGATCAAACAGCAACATTACATTTTAGAGAAAAAACATTGCAAAATTCCAGAAACCAAAACACAATTCCAAAAAAATTGGAAAAGTAAATTCCAGATTTCAAAATGAAAGGTTAAAATTCAAAACAACAAAAACCCAGAAAGTGTAAGTGCCATAGAAGATCACTGATTGGAGGATGATTTTAAGTACTTTAGCATGAAGCGCTTTTGGAAATCCTCCGTACTAATCGTTACTTTCAGTATTATGCAGACATTGAAGACGCATTTAAAAAAAAAACAACCTCAAATGTCACCCTTCTATCTCTGATGTCCCATAGTACCATTGACTGTATATGAGAATCGGACTGAGTGACCCCTCTCCCCTTTGCGTTCCAAACAGGAAGTACCTGCTGGCTCCAAGAGGCCCACATCCCATAGACTTCTATAGAAATAAATAAAAATAAAACAGCTGTTACTCAGTCATTCTAATGATCAGAATAATGTAATGTAATTTTTAACATGGGTATTCCTCAACTATGAGAGACAAAATGAGGAAAAAAAATCTAGAAATTCAATTTTTTTGGTAAATTATATTGGAAAAATAAATATTTGGTCAATAACAAAAGTTCAACTCCAAACTTTGATATATACCCTTTGTTGGCAATAACAGCAGTCAAATGTTTTCTGTAATTCTTCTCAAGGTTTTCACAAACTGTTGCTGGTATTTTGGCCCATTCCTCCATGCAGATCTCCTCTAGAGCAGTGATATTTTGTGGCTGTCGCTGGTCATTTCCATGTTGGCGGAGCAAGCTCTGGTCCACTTTCATTTTTGCCCACATCAGAGGATCTGTCCAGTGTATTTACATTTATGTTTTTGTTTTTTCCTGTTTTCTGAAAGTCCAGGCATCAATCATTCTGAAGGTTGAACGGAAGAAGAAAAAAATGATTCATGTTGGCTGACAATCACTGGTTTCAGTGTTTAGTGAGACTTTTTCTCAAATGTTTTTGTTTTTTTACGCTTTTAAAAACAAGAACGCATTGTGATGATCAGGTCAAACAGAAACTGAGCTCAAACGAGGCTTCAGATTTCCTAGAAACTCCTCAGCGGCAGCATTTATATTTAGATGTATTTCTGTTGGTTTTATTATATCAGTTGACATTTGATTGTAATTATTGCCAAACCCATAAATGGAGTCATGAGCTCTTTTCAGTCCCAATGAAAAAGCAGCATTCGATTTCCCCCCGTGGAGGTGGTGGTGGTGGGGGGGGGTCTGGGCTGTTTAGTGATCTTAGACAGCCGCATGCTTGAATTAATTTTTATACCCAGTGCAGCAGGAGAGGCGGAGGACCGGGAATGACACAGCGGGACACAGTTCTGCTGATTTTGTGTGTTGCTGGAAGTGGTTGCGGGGATTGGGGGGGGGGGGCAGCTGCATCGCCATGGAAACAAGTTGTAATACCCAATGACGTGAACAACGTGGTGCCAGGTTTGGCTGGAAATAAGGAGTAACGATGCAAAAATCAAATTCCTGATCTATAATCTTTACATCATTTCAAATATATGGATGAAAAAAATGATGTTTTCCTTCTCCTCCCTTCATAGAAAGGAGGTTTCTTCAGACATTGAGATCTTTTTTTTAAAAAAACATCTTTTTTTTGCGTTGTGGTGTATATTTTTGTGCTTTATGACTTTGTCTTTACTTGATAACAGAAGCTTTTGCACTAAAAGATGCTTCTGTTGCCTCCTCAGTTCACTAGTGCTGTTTACAACTTATTTGTTCAATGATTCACCTGAAAACGGTGGTTTTTAATCTTAAATAGCATTTTTTTTAACCTAAAAACTATGGCTTCTATTTTAACCTTAAAACAGCTGAATTTGATCTGGAAAAAGCATTTTTAATCTAGAAACTGTGTGTTTTTTTTCCTGTTTTTCCACCTGGAAAAAAATGTTTTACCCTGGAAATTGTGGTTTGTTTTCTGGAAACTGCAGTTTTTAACTTGGAAACAGATTTTTGATCTAGAAATGTTGGTTTTGACCCTTGAAAAATATTGTTTTTTAACTTCTAAATGGCCCTTTTTTGACCCTAAACAGCTGTTTTCACTTCGGCAATTACATTTTTATTCTGGAAACTGTGGTTTTTTAAGTCTGGAAACAGAGCTTTTTCATCTGAAAACTGTTTTTAACCTGGAAACGGAAGTTTTAACCTCACATTAGTGGTCTTTTTTCCCCTGATATAGAATTATCAGTTTTCTGTCTTCAATTAGTTTTAAGTGTTTAAAATTAGGTTGTAACTGATTTGTTTAATTAATATTTGAGGCCATTCGTTTTTAATTCTGTGTCATTTTGATAAGATTTAAAACTTATTTCATTTGTTGTTACTTAATGATCCAAATGAGCTAAAGTGGGACATAATGCATGAATTTTGTTGTATTTCCTTGCATGGTTCTGATTTGCGTTGTTGAACCTGCCTTTCATCAAACCCTGGTGCTTTGATGGCGCGTGTGTTCGTCTGCATGTGCGCTCCCACCCCACAATGCTGAGTCTGGATTGTTCCTTTACTTTTAATCCAGTAATTAATTCAACCATGAGTGAGGATCCAGAGCTGCTCCTCCCTCTGCAATCACACGTCTGTCGGGGGGGGGGGCATTTTTCTCCCGTGAGGCGTGTTGCCTGCAGACCTGAAAGCGTCCTGGCTGGCGTTGGTAATTACTGCGCCAGTGGCTGCACTGATTGCTTCATTATTTTTCTGAAAGCCATCTGTAAGAGATATTTGATGGATGTTGCGTTTGCGATGAATCCGTCCAAGAGCCGCTTCCTTACCTAACGCCAACATGAGCTGAGGTCTCTTCTCTACATCGTTTGCATCACACACATCACAACCATCCCCGCAGCTTCATTTCTCCAGGATTCTTTTCAAGATGTTAAAGAAGATCTGAGTCGTTCACAACTTTTTGTGCTGCGAGTCTCTTTTAAATGGAGAGCTATAAAAGTTCTGTTTTGTCCAAAAGAGCTGTTAAAAGTATCGTAAATGTAGCCAAAAGGAATTTCTGAAGATGGTAAATAAGTCTTTAGAGACTTATTTCTTTCTGAAGTTTCTTGTGTTAACTTGATAAATAAGTTTGACAATTTCTTGGTTTTTCTCTACATTTTTAAATGGTTTGATGTTCAATGATGTAACGTGGAGCTTTTATTACACATAAAAAAGTCAAATAACTTTCTAATTTGCAAAGAAACATAAAAGCCGACAATTTGGAATCACCTAATTTAAGTTTAGTCTAAAATCTTCTGCTTTTCTTTTCGGCTTTTTCTTTTTTACGGTTCGCTGCAGCAACTCGGCATTATAGGACTGGTTGGCATATTTGCTTTCATGCCGGATGCCCTTCCTGACAAAACCCTCTGTATTTATTCGGGCTTGGGACCGGCGCAGTGATGCCGCGGCTTTGGCCCCTCGTGGCTACATTTAAGTTTTGTCTATAATATTGACACTAAATTAACTGCTGAAAGAACATTTGCCAAAAGCGTCGGCATTTACTGGTTGAAGTCTCACTCTGATCATCTGTTGATCTATTTTCAGTGGTCTTTTATTTTTGATGATGCCGTTTTTTTTAGCCAAAATAAACTAAAAAAAAAAACCCTGTGTAGCTTCTGCAGAGCGGCAGTAGTTAATTAGAAATTCACCTCTGCGTTGGTGCAGAGTAACTCCGCCTCCATTTCCCAATATTCATCTGTTCACAAGCTCTCCTACTAGCTTACAGCCCCTCACATCCCCAACCTAATGATGTGAGCAGTATCAGAGCTATCCAGTTGTACGGTTTGGAGCCAGATTCCCGCTCAGACGAAGAAAACAAAGAGGATCTAGTCGTCTGCAGGAGGATGCATTGGAAAAACGGAGCTTGTGGTTTGCCGTTGCAGCTTGTACATCACACCTACAAGCTTTTCCATCTGCTCCAGAGTCAAAACGATTTGAATAAATACTGAGAAATGCAAATGTAATCCCAGTTTTCTTTATATATATCCTCCATCTTCTGAAAAATGCCACAAGAACGTGTTAAAAACGCGATTTTCAACAAAGTGGGTCTTAAAGCAAACACAGTTAGGTCGATTTTTCTCATTAGGAACCGTGTGTACATGTTCTTGACCGCCACTCATCTCTGCGGTTACTTCCTAGAGTCCCATCGGACCGGACTCGCTTCTAAATGTCAGCGCCGTCGTGTCCCCCACGCCCTCATATCTCCTGTCATCTCCAGATAAACATGAGAGAAACTCATTACAGCCTGGGCTGCTGGGACGGCCTTTTAATTAAAGTCAAAACATGAAATCGATGATTTTCTCTGGGGTTGGTTAAAGCTCCATCAGGGAGACACATCATCACCTTTTTTGCTCCACTGTTTTGGTGGAATTTCCATCCGCTTATATTTAGGGACGTTTCTGTTTTTTTCTGTTGTCTCTTCAGTCCACCTGATTAACCAGGGAAAGGCTGACTCGTCGAGTAAAACAGCGACCAGACGCAGTCAGAACGGGCGTCTTTTAATCCGTCTCGGGGGGGTGATGGCGGGAGGGGGGTCAGGGGGGCTGGCACAATGCAGCGTCTTTGCCTCATTTGCTCGTCGGGACTCCTGGGAATCACCTGGCGGGAAATCCTGGAAATTCAGCGCTTCTCTTTCACTCGTGTTTGCTGGCTCCCAGAAGCCCCTGCTGCTCTGCTTAAGGAAAACAAGGTACATTACACCCCCCGGGCCCCCCCTGCCTCTGACCAACATATTTCCACTGTCTTTTGTTCCTGCCATTGTGACCAGACAAGAGGCCGCGTCAGGAGGTTAGTGGAGGATGTGTGTAGAGTAAGAAGCAGGTTCGAGGGTTTCGGTGTTTTTGCAGGCCAGAAACTGAGGCAGGAAGTGTTGTGACACAAAGAAAAACAATATGCGTTTTCCTCCTTTGCTTTGCAAATACTTTGGTAGAGCACGGGCGTGCTGCGTCCGCCTCACGGATGTTTCTGGACGTGACAAAGGGCCGCGTTTCCGGCCGCGGTGTAGCCTCAGAGTGTGTTACAGAAAGGAAGGATGGAAGGAATTCCAGAGCCGACAGCCAAATATTTGTTCAATTACATCTTTAAATTCCATAATTGTGGCATTGGTTCAGATCCGCAGGGAGAGCTTCAAACTTTTCCCTATTGTCTTGTAAGAACAACCATGACAGTTACTATTGTTTTGTCATTGTGAATCATTGACTGTGTATGAGAACTGGACTGAGTGACCCCTCCCCCCTGGTGTTGCAAACAGGAAATACCTGCAGGTACCAAGGAGCCAAAATTCCATAGAAATCTATAGAGAAAAAAACAGCTGTTACTCAGTCGTTCTATAACCGTTCTTGCTCTGAAACCATTTTTTGGAAAAAAAAATCACGAGCTCATTCCTGATTGAAGAGAAGTGGATGCTAAGGCTGCACAATATGAGGAAAAACTCGCGATTTGCGATATTAGTGATCAATATTGCGATGGCCTTATAACTTACGATACATGAACAAATAGCAAAACAACCTAAAACATAATTTCCATTTCACTGCAACAGTTGAATTTAAATAAGCGTCAAGACGATTTAAATTATAGACCAAAGGACCCTCGTCTACAAAAGGGACGAGCATATTACCTAAATGGGGTCCATCCGATTGGTCAAATGCACACAATTTATTTGATCCCCTAAATATTACAAGCTATATAAGAATGTTTTGGCACATTTAAGGTAACAATTCATAGCAGTTTACTGCGTCTTTTGCGATCTGTGAATTGCACAGCTTGATGTCGCGATAGCAATAAATTTGCAATTTACTGTGCCCAATGGTTGCCATAGAAACAAGGATTCAGACCATTGACTGTATCTGAGAACTGGAGCGAGCGACTGTGACATCATCCAGAGAAAATAGTTTACTTTAGGCTCCAACCAAATAAAGTCAATTCAGTGGCTATTTTGGTTTTGATACTGCCGCCGCCATGTCAGAGCTAGGCGTCTTTAGTAAGCTATGATAGGTCAGTCCGATTCGTCAATTCTATGGCAACTGCCTATCAGAACTGAGTCCACACCCCTACCACTTCACAAAACATTCACGAAATCTGTTGGTCAAATGTTTCAGATTTGACCGACAGCAGGCGCCACCTTCTTTTATTAAGGCTTCTAATTGGTCAGTTTATAAACTGAATAACTTGCACAACAGGAAAAAAAGAGGATGATTAAACATTAGAACATGATTAAAAAAGGTATCAGAGCAAGAATGGTTATTCCAACCAATGTAATTTTTTGTTTATTACTCTATAGAAGTCTATGGGATTTGGGCTTCTTGGAGTCAGCGGGAACTTCCTGTTTGGGAGGGGGAGGGGCCACCCATTCCAGTTCTCATATACAGTCATTGAGTCAGACTGGCTTGGATCAATCACTGCTTACTGGCAACGTCTGGTTCCAACATGGTGGCGTCCTAATTGCAAAGAAATGGCGACTGAATGGACTTGGAAGCCGGAACGAAACCATTTTCCATGGATGACGTCACACTCCCTCACTCCAGTCCTCAAATACAGTCAATGTTGTTCACTGAACTGTCCCTTAAATATTTCATGGCTTCAGATGTGTTTATGACCAATTTGTTGGAAGAGAAGATCAAATGACGCCAGGCTGTTGTTTCTTCAGAACTACTTTTATTTTGTTAAATTTCTAAGGAAATCCCAGAGCAAAAGAAAAACACGATTTTTTTTTTTTACTTTAAACAAAGGACATTTTTTTTTGTTTATTTGCATTTATTAAGCCCTTGAAGTGCACAGACTCGATCTCCTAATGCAATCAAAGCATTATTTATTGAAACAATGCAGCAGTCCTAGAATGAACTTTTGATGTTCGTTCAGCTCCTTCTGTCAGTTACCTGCACTTGGAAGTATTTCCGCACTTTAAAGTTGGCGCCGCAGACGTGCTTTTATTTCCATCACGCCAAAGGTTTGCATCGTTGTGCTTCTTTAAAGATTTACCTGCTCGGAGCGAGCGGCCTTGCAGTCACCCAGGTGCCTGCTGGGAAGCCGGTATTGCTGTGCAGCAGCTCAGCTTTTTTCTGTTCTGCTGTTTGCTTCTCTGCTTGAAGTCTCTGGTGGAAAATCTGCTTTTGCTAAATCACAATTAAAGCACTTTTTTAATTTAGCAATGAAAAGAGAAAAACAGAGCAAACGATGATGTTGGAGAAAATGTGAAAATAAATTGTTTTGGCTTTTTTCTTGTTTGTGCCGAAATTATATGCTTAGAAAATGCGGTAAACATGTTTTTCACAAAGTGTTTTCTTTCTTTTGATATTTGAACGTGGGTGTACAATCAAGCATAAAGGTCTGTGCATAAATTCATATTAATGCCCCGCTCAGATGCTCCTCTAAAATGTAGCAAATTGAGTATTCAATCCTTTGTGAGCCAAAAAAAAACACGACAAACACAAAAAAACATGACTTGACTCACGTTGAGAATTCTGATTAAGCACTCAAACTCCTGCTGAGTCATTCTACTTCTGCAGGTGGAACTCCCTGAAAGGCATTTAGGCCACCAGCATGTCTGCCAGCACCTCCACGGACAAACACCGAGGTGTAATAGCTTTTCAAATGTCTCCTGATATGCTGCCATACCAGAAAGAAAAAAAAACACAACACCCCTTTTATCGGTATCTCAGAGGACGTCCACGTCTTTCCTGAATTCTGCTTCTGTTTTATTGTATTCACTCTCTTCAAATACCAAACATGGCTCCAAATTGCTTCAGTGTCAAAAGGAACTGAATGTCAAAAGAACTTGGCAAACATTTTGTTCTTGAGTCAGTTCTAACAAACACTCCAGGGATTCTGGATCTCTATGTTTTTTGTTGGTACAGCTGTCGGGTCTCGGTGGTCTGAAGTCCTCACTGGAATCTCTCCTGATAAGATGAACCTCTGATGAGCTGAAATGAAAAGTGGAGGAAATGAAACAATTTATAGTCAGGCATGGTAGTGGCAGCATCATGCTGTGGGAACAAAAAAAAGCATTTTAATTAAGAGCTGCGAGCGGCGTTGTATGGCCCAAAGGCGCTATCCGCCCTTTACGTCCCCTTTTGACCCTGCTACGCACTCCTCACTCCACCCTTCTGCCCCCGATACCCTGTTCAGACCATGTTCATTAAAAGAAAAAAACAAGACTTCTTTCAACATGGCAGTATTTCTGATGGTTTTATCTCCATAGCAACCATTCTATTTGTTGTTCGCCTTGGGGTGACGAACAGGTGTACGCCATTTTTAAAAGGATCGGCCAAAGGACCGTTTGGAATCTTCTTGGCAACGAGGGTTTTTTGTTATTATTGTTATTGTTATTCATATTGAATGCCATATCATTTCGTTTAGCTTGAGGCAGGGAATCGTGTATTACATTTTTAAAATTTTCTGGTAAAAAACAAACAAAACAGAAACAGCAACAGAAGAACGCCCCTTTTGTGAGCACGCCACAGTAAGGTCGTTCTAAATCCACATCTTCTCATTCCAACAATTGTCTTTCCAAAAAGCTTCCCAACGAGGCTTGAGGAGTTAGAAGGCGAGAGATTGAAATTCCTAGGAGTTATACTTTGTTTGTTTATAACTTTATCAGACAGAATTAAGAATCCTTAAGTATCAATAAATCACATGACAAAGATGAAGTACTTGAATTATTATGTAAAAATTAGACATAACTATTTTAGAAATCACCATGGAAAATGCAGGTCAGTTATCTAAATTATATGCAGATTATGTTAATTACAAAAATCATGTATATGATTAAAAGTAATACTGTATCAGTAAAATAGACATAACACTGTTTCAAAAATGTTCCTAGCATAAATTGATCAAGTATCAAATGTTAAAAATATGTGCAAATTGTGTTTCATTAGGAAAAATCATGAATCCATTTTTGGAGCAAGTGAAGTAATATAATTACAAATCAATCAATTTAACCATCATCTATAATTGATTAAGCATTTTTTATTATAATAAGGTTTTTATTTTTATTATAATAATTTCAAAACCTTCCTGCCAAAAGTGTTTTTGATTTTTATGTTTATTTTTTATTCTCATTAGAAATTTTGGCCCCATTCTTTAAAAAAAAAAAAAAGATTTCTTATGGTGTCAATTCGACGCCTAAAGTATTGCGCATCAAAACCCCAAATTTGCGAATCAAAATGCACACTGTATGTCAGGGACGTTCCGACTGCCCTCCCCTTGATTGGCGTTTTGCTGATTTGACAGGTTTTAGAATCGGCAAAAAATAAAAGCGCAACTCAAAAAGACGATTTCATAAAGGCGAGGAAAGAAATTGGCACCCGAGAAATATGATCTTGCTTTGGTTGCAAATTTTTGGTTTTGGTTCTCAACTTATGCGTTTTGATTTGCGCATTTGCAGTGTTTTGATTAAGCCCACAATTCCTTTTCACCGGGTACTAAGTGTGTCCAAATGTAGTGAGTCTTGGGAATGTGGCGGCTCTCAAAGGTTTTGCGCAGCAAGAAAGGAGAATAGTGAAAAGTCCTTAGAGTCCAGGACTGCTGCGGGATGCAAATATCTGCTTTGTTTGAAGCGTGTGGACTAAATTCAAATGATTTTACAGTAAAGGAGTGATGAATTACTTTTTATTTGCAGCCGCCCTGTGCCACACTGGCTTGTCTTTCGGACGTCCCACTTCCAGAAAATCAGCCTTGCATTTATGCAAAGTTTGCCTTCAATCTGAGGATCCCTCTGAAAGTCATGCTTCACACACATTCAGTCATTTTTATCTAACCCTAGTGGTGTCTTAGGGGTCCGCACTGTCTTGTGGGGTCCAGATGACCCCACTCCTGACTTTAACGTGCCTCCGAGGCACGTTAAAGTCAGGAGTGGGGTCATCTGGACCCCACAAGACAGCAGAAGGGTTAAAAGAGGCAAAATTCAGTGTTTCCATTATATTTAAGTCAGAGAGGAAGTAAAACAGGACTTGATTGATGAGGTCACAGAGGTCATCAGAAGTCTCCCCAGCCATTTTTCCCAGTGTAAATGTAGATCTTTGACACCCATTAGGTGGAGGATTATGTGCTGGTTATTCCTTCCTGTGGCCTCATCGAGCTGCTCCAGTGAAATAATCAATGTGGCAAAGCGGGAAAAACCGACTCTACATATCAATCTGACAGCCGGCCTCAGAGGGAGATGAGTCGTCGTTCAGATGATTTCCTTTTTCCCCAAACTTCAGGAGAAAAAAACCCTTTTATTGTTTACCCTGTTCGACAATATGTCAAATATGTTCATGCTTTGAGTAATCCAACCAGCTGTGTAGATGAGGTCATATTGTTGCTCTTCATCCTCACTGAGCTGCTCAGAGAGACGCCAGGGGATGAAAGCAAAGATGGAGGGATGGGATATTTACGGCTTGGACAGGGCGAGGGTGGGCTTCATCCCCATTTCGGCTCCGTCGTCGCCCGGCTCAATAACTCTCAGGAGATGATTTTGAGACATGTGGCGACAAAAATGTGCTGAACATTTTAGATTTTTTTTTGAAGGTTATGGGTTTTTTTTTTTAAAGTAAACATTTGAACCGGTTATAATCTTTAAAAAAGAAAAAATGCGGAAAAGAATGTCAGAGCTGTGAATATATTGATGGATAATCTATGTTGTTTCATAAGATTCTAAAGAGTAAAAATAAATGATGTAGTGAGATCGTAACAAAAGAAAATACAGTAATAAATATTAAAAATATTTTTGACTGGTTTATTTTTATTGTAAATCTGGAATTTTTCACATGGAAATCGCTCCCTTTTCTAATAAGCCTCTAGTGGTGATTTGAGGAACTGCAGCATTTCGTAGTTTTTCTTTAAGAAAGCAGAAGAGCTGAACACAAACAAAAGTTTCAGACAAGGTCAACAATTTCATCTTTTTCACTTAAACCCTCTCATAAAATTATTAGAATAAAGAAAGCTTTTCTATTTTGAGATTTAGAAGACAAATGTG
Organism: Oryzias latipes; assembly: GCF_053564925.1. Lineage (NCBI taxonomy): Eukaryota > Metazoa > Chordata > Actinopteri > Beloniformes > Adrianichthyidae > Oryzias > Oryzias latipes. The sequence continues at coordinate 25,859,331 of NC_136256.1, read as the reverse complement.
TGTAACATCAAAGAAAACAGCCATTGACTCTGCTGAATTCAGTCATCTCTCTTTTTAAACCCTAGAGAACCCAAAAGCAATTTTACACTGGGTTTCTAAAAGTTAATTAGAAACTTCTTCTTTTTTTTCATTTTGGGCAGCAGCAATTAACAGCATCCAAAAAAAAAAGTGACAAAATACTTGAAATTTGAAGAACTTGAAAAAGAAAAAACAAAAATCAAATCATTTGGCCCTGTCGGTTCTGTTATAGTGTTTTATATCCCAATAATACGTTGGTTCTTTTTGGTGGTTCTAAGCAAATTGTTATATATTATGAGTTTTTATTAACCTAATTGAATTTTATTTTTATTACAAAAAAAACTAGTAAAATAAAAGAAAATGACTCATTTTAGAAGAACGTGAACAAATTGAGATTCCCATCTTAGTCTTAGTTGGTCCATCTTAATAAATCCTCATAAAATCTCAAACTAGCATTTATTCTTAAGCCATAAATCTACATTTCTGCATGTCTAACTTGTCAACATTAAATTAACTTTAAAATAATCCCTTAACCAAACATTACAGTAAAATTTGACTTTGAGTCTTAAACCTAGTTTCTCTATTGCCAAGAATTTGGAACAAAAGGATTTTGACTCATTTTAAGAATCATTTCCTTACTTCTAGATCCTAGCTCCTAATGATTCAAAAAATTCTTTAGATTTTGAGAAAAGCTTGGAAAGTTGTAGAGATAAATTAAAATAACTTAAAACTTGTTGTTGAAGCTAAATCCAGTCTAATTTATAGATTAATTTACAATATTATGACAATATTTGATCATGAAATAGATCATTTGTATATTGTATAATTACTTAGACTGGATTTGGACTTGTTTCACGACTCCTCCCTCCCAATCAGGGCTCTTAGTTTTGGTGAAACTGCAAAGTGTAGTTTCTATTTTTTAGTTAAATTTTTTATTTTATTTTAGGCGGTTGACTCTGTTGGCTGGCGTAGGGCTGGCGTGTGGGAAACCAGGGTTTGATTTACAGGGGACGCAATGAGCTTCATCCAGTGCGAGTCCTTGGGCAAAACCCTTCACTCTACTGCATAACTATGTAGCCACAGCCCACGTCTGGGTCTCCCCGTGGCCGTCCCCAGCCCGGATAACATACAGTGTTGTGTCAGAAAACTCTGGGTGAATCAGTGAAAGCTGATTCGCTGTGGCGACCCCTGAAGGGATGTGATAAAAGGTGACCAACATTTTGACAAAGAAGTCAAGTTGTTTTTTTACTGACCCACAAGGGCAATTGTGTCGACAACGCCTGGTCAGGTATCTGATTTTGTCAGACTTGACCGTAACTCCAGCTGGGATGCAGTGGCGGTTCTACCCTGAATTACTCCCCGGGCGAGACCCTCCTCTGCCCCCCCCCCCCCCCCCCCCCCCCCCAATAGAGTCACTTTGTCCATTTATTGTAACTGAAAATACAGTGGGAAATATTTTATCAAACACAAATAAATAATCTAAAATAAATATTATAAACTACAAATCACACTAATAACACACTAGAATAAATGTAACTGAGGCACTAAGAACAGAAAACACTAACTAAACCTAACCTTTGTGGCCTTCCTGATGCAAGCTTGTCAATAACGTCATCATATGAAATCTGCTCCCCCCCTGAATGATTGATGCTAACAACAGCAGGTTAGTGAGTTGCTCCTGAGACATTGGTGATCTCAGGTATGACTTGATCAACTGGAGTTTTGAAAAGCTAACAGCAGCAGCAGCAGCAGCAGCAGCAGCAGCAGCAGCATGCTACCATCACAGCTTATTTAACATTATGAACTAATATACAACAATAAAACACAACACAAACTTTGTGTTACAGCAGAGCAGACAGACACACGAATCATAACTAATGTTACAAGTTAAGGCAGAGCAAACATTTAAGAATAAATATCTTAAAAATGACGTTATTTGCAATATTTGGGCCTACTTCAGTTTTGGTCATGATAGACCAAACAAGAGATTTTTCTTCTGCAACGTTGTTGTTGTTGTTGGAGGGCAGGTAGCATTCGAATTTAGAAAACGTGCATCTAGCTATGCGATAATACCCTTTTCTTTGTCTCTTTTCTCCTCTTCTTCTCTTTTCTTTCTAAATTGGGAACCAATTTTGACCTTTTTTGTCCATATTTCAGATGTTTTTGCATTTAGCATAAATGTCCTGACATAGGTATCAAGTCTGTCGACTAAACCAACTGTCATCTAAGTGAAGAATTTTTTTTGTTTTTCCATTTTTTATTTGGGCATTTCACACCAAAATAACCAAAAAAGCATGATTTTTTTATACCTTTTTATACCCGCAGCGCCCCCCCCCCCCCCCCCCCCCCCCCCCGTTCGTCAAACATTTCCAGAAGGAGCGCGTGCAGCTGCACCCAGGGGCGCCAATTCGCTACATGGCGGCGCAATTTTTATTTTTTCATCAAGCACTGAGCCGCGGCCCGCGACCGTTGCCCCCCTGGAAGAAGATCCAGTCAGGTTTGCGCATTGTTTTGCGCTCCGTGCTCACCTCTCAGCCTGCAACCTTCACCCCGCGCCCCCTCCCTTCTCCTTCTTCACCCCGCGCCCCCTCCCTTCTCCTTCTCACACACATTTGCGTCTACTTCTCAAAGACAGGAGGGAGCGCAGCTGCGGGGCGGGGGCTCCGCCAGGTTTCAGGCTGTTACAAACTCTGTGATATAAGTAAACCAATAGTGGTGCATAAAGTATTTTACAAGAGCTGAGCCGCTGGCGCCGCCCCTCCGTCATTTTTCCGCCCCGGGCGATCGCCCGTATGGCCCGTGCCTAAAACCGCTACTGCTGGGATGTGAGAGTTGTGTCTTGTAACCTTTTCCAACGTGGGACATTTCAGTGTCCAGCATGATGGGCTGCAGTTTGAAGACTCCAGTCATTTGATCTTGTTTGGGATGAATGTTTGCGCACAGCTGATCCCCAAACCATCAAGCTTAATACTCAACTGGATCCTGACTGATGTAAGACTGGATTTACCCGACTCCCTGCAGACTTGAAATTCCTCTTTGCTTTTGTTCTGGGCCGCCTGGACTCCTTAAGGACTTCGGTGCCGCCGTTTGACGGAGAGTTTCTAGATTTTCACGAAGCTCTGAGGTCCTCAGGAGGCTGGTGCTGCTAAATGGACTGCAGGGCATCTGTGCTCCTACCATTTATTTCTTTGTGTGTCATTCACACACCTACCCATAGCCCACACTTCCTCCCATGAACTGCCTCAGCCACTAACGTGTGTGATGAGTAATGAAGAGGTTTGGCTTTGTCCACGGCTGCCCTGAGCTCAGGTGGGAGTTGTTCATGCTGCATGTGAAGTGAGGCTCAGATTCTGCTTCGGCGGCCACTAAGGTGAACACACAAAACAAAAAACAACCCTGCAGGGACTAACCCACACTGCGGCTCATATGCTGTGATGCCTTCTCCATTAACGACTATTGGCAAGTGCATCATCTTTAATTCTGCCCTGTCCTAGTTTTCCCAAACTGACATGTACGATATGTTAACATAAGGAGGAAGAGCCGAGACGTGGATGTGATGTGACAGCTCGCTCAGTGAGTACACACATCGATCTGTAGGACGTTGTAATCTCAGACGGACAACCACAACTCCGTAGGCTTTGCTGTTGTTGGGATTCCTTCATCTGTGAAGAGGACGGAGCCAAACATCAATTCAATTCCACAAAAAGGGTTTCCAATGTCCCCTTTCAGCCCAAGAAGTTTGAAGGTGTTGTTCACCAAATCAGCGATGCTAGATCGAATCCTAATCTCATTTACCTTCACAGCGGCATAAGTCTTTACGTTTTCTAAAAACAGTCATATTTATCGTTCTCTGTGGTCTTATCTAGTCTTCCTAGGTCTTTAGAAAGACACCAGGTCTCATTTGATTGGTCAATTTCTTAAAGTCCCACTAAAAGTGGTCTTTTAATTCTGATTATGAAGTTTTTAGACTAAATAAAAAAAATCTGTCATTTTCCCTTGCCGAGAGCTCTCTGTTCACACACTCGCTCTCGCCCACAAAACATTCATTCATCTTCTAATCCGTTTTTTTATTAAAAGTTAAACATTTAATAAAGAAACTTAAACAGGACAATTACCACAGAGAGACAAAACGGTGACAAAGCAGATGACCTGACCATGAAGAACTGAAAACCAGACGCTTATATACACTGTAGGTAATTCACCGAATGAAGACAGCTGTGGATCCATTGACTGTATATGGTGAACTGGACTGAGCAAGCGAGACGTCACCCATAGAAAAATGAAGTCAATGAAGTCGTCATTTTTCCACGATATGTCCGTCGCCATGTTGGAACCAGACATCCTAAGTCAGCCGTGATTGGTCCGTGTCCAACGAGTCTACATTTCTATGGCAACCACTCTTTCCAATCAGCAGCGAGCATGTCAGAAGGCCACACCCCTTCCACTGAAAGTGGGCTCAGGAGAATCGGTCAAACGCTTCAAACGTTCGACCCAAGATCACCTGCTTTTATTGAGCCATCTCATTGGTCAGTTTTATAGCTGGAATACCTTGACATACAGGAAAAATATCATGAAATCAAATTGGGATTATCAAGGAGATGTTCAAGAAAGGTGTCAGTGGTTATTCTGACCAGAATGACAGAGTAATAGTGGTCTATTTGTGTATAGAATTCTATGGGATTTTGACTTTTTGGAACCACGGGTACTTCCTATGTGAAACGCCAGTCCAGTTCTCATTCATGGGATGAACAACTGGAACCTGGTGAGGCTAACAGAAAAACCAGAACCTGACAAAAACCGAAAACATCAGAGCAGAATCCTCACAAATAGGAAGCTTTATTTACAGAAATGTCTTTCTGGAATCAGTCCCTCATAAATGTAGAAGGACTGTTCTGCGTTCACGCGCAGTTTGACACCAATCTGCACAGGAACTGACAAATTCAACCTTAATATAGAAGGGATTTGAAAGGCAATGTTTGGCATTTACAACCAAAGTATCGTTTATTGCTGCCTCTGTAAAAAAAATAAAAAGGATTTTTTTCTTATTTTTTTATGATTTCAGATGTTTCATAGCATTGCATCAGATTTGTAACAGTCACAAATATTTACATACAGTCTTTTTTTTTTTTTACATTTTTCCGCACAGTGAGAATCTATTCTGCAGTCCCATTAACAGCAAGCCGGAAGCTTAATGTTCTTTTAATGGCTGTTGTGTTGTTGTGTCGCAAGCAGGGCCAGAGGGTAGGTGAGAGTGATGAATGACAAGTTGCACAACCTTTGCCAGCCGCTGTCACACGGCAGCAGAGACTTGTCCAAACCCTGGCCTGACTGTCGTGGGATGGAGGAGGAGATACCAGGAAGCCTTCTTCTAGAACTTCCTGATCCCATTTCAGTTGTTCTCCAGTGTTGCATCCAATCAATACTTGTAGTTGCTGTGTGTATCCAGGTTGGATAATTAAGTTGTCGAAGCCCCAAAGGTCAGCCCCGCTGGTGCTTGAATTGCTGTTATTGGCTTTTCGGTTTTCTGCAGGACAGAAGCCTTTTTCATAACAGGGTTCTTAGATTCTACAAAGTGGCAATTTTACAAAACAAAATTTGGATGTTGGCTTATTTCTTTTGTATTTCTTCAACAGTAAAAAAGCAAAAGTGCCGAGTAAACAAGTATCCTTCAAGTCATCCAAACCAGAATTCCCCTTAAAGGCTGCACACTTTCAGTTTTATGTCCTCCATAAACGGAAATCCAAGCGAAATAAAGAAATCCTCTCACCAAAGGTTGATTGTTCGGGTAAATCCGAACTAAAGTCCAAACTGGTGTTAAATCCAAACCAAAGACAGTTGAGTTGATCCTCTGTAATTTAGTAAATGACATGCTGCCATACGGGGATTGACCCGTACGGGTACTGCGGGTTTTTGGGTTGTCCGGGCCCCAGGGAGGGTCATAGAGAGGAGTGGCTGCATCTTGAAGACCCTCTCTGGTGAAAATGGAGATTTTTACATGTTCATGTTCTCATGATGGAGCACATATGTAAAGAAAATTAAGATTAAGATGTGTTTCTGAGTGTATATTCAAATCGTTGTGAATCAGGAGCAGATGAAAAAAATGCTGTTGAAAAAAATCTTGTAATATTTATGAACAAACTACAATCGACGAGCTCCCTGCTCCGCTCTATTCCGATGCATCCACTTGAAGACAAATAGATCCATGAACGTCTGTTTTTTTCCTCGTCTGAGCTGGAATCTGGATCTAAACTGTACGGCCTGGTAGCTCCAATATTGTTCGCCATTTTTGCTGTACCACTAATGTTAGGTTGGGAGTGTGAGGTGCTGTAAGCTAGAAGGAAAGAGCATGTAGACAAGTGGATGATGGGAAGTGGGGGAAGGCTTGCTCCGTGCCATCCCGTCCACAACACATTCTCACATTTCAAATGATTTCCTGCCACTCTGCAGTACCTATGTCTTAGAAAACGACACAGATTTTTCTATTTTGGCTAAAAACCACATCATGATAATTAAAAGACCACTGGGAAAGCTTTGAAAATAAATCAAAAGATGACGATGAAAATGGAATGTATCATTGTTGTGTTGCTTGGTAAGTGTATCATGAAGTATTCATAAGACTGATGTAAGTTGTACGCTTTAAGACATAAAACTGCCCCTGCGCTACACTATAGTTATTAATAAGAGTAGGGTGAGTCCTTACTGATCGCACATGAACACGCACATACGGGATGTGCTTGTGCCCACACGATTTCCTTATTTCTAACAGTCAGACTGCACATAAGGAGCGTGCACTTATCCCATGAACAGCACTAATGGGCTCCTTGCACAGTCTGCAGGATTTGGGAGCATTAAAAAGAATTTAAAAATCTGTACGACACCTCCTTCACCCTCACTTACCCTTGCCTGATGTAAAAGTGTTCACTACTCACACCATCCCTGTAGGAAAAATGTTTTTCGCTCTACGGGCTCATTGAGGCGTCTACGATCTTGATGTTTGGGCCATCTGCACGCTGTATTTTTGCCCCACGGGCAGCCCGTATCCACCCATAAGGGCAGTTGGGACTGAGGCTTAAGGCTTTAGCAAACTCCCGTGATAGCCCTTAACCCTTGTGCTATCCTAGGCACTTTACCATTGGGAGTTGGGTCATCTAGACCCACTAGACAGTGCGCTGAACCTTTTTTCTTCAATGATTTGTGATCTTCACTGGTGTCCATAGATTACATGAAATCTTTCCACCTTTATCCACCTTTGTCATGGTAGGGAGAACATGTCAATGGAAGGGTGGGGTCATAGGGTAGCACAAGGGCTAACTAGCACCGGTCACTGGTCCCATTTGTCCAGTTATTCCCTCGTTAAGCGGGTCACCTGACCTCGTGCTAGAGCAGGTGTTAAAGCCAGACTTATATCATATACATACGGTGACACGTGACCCTCATGAGTCCGTGGGACCGTACAATTCAATTCAATTCAATTTTATTTGTATAGCCCAAAATCACAACAGCAGTCGTCTCGATGGGCTTCGAAGTAAAACATGACCTCAAAAGGATCATGAATACAAAGAGTTCAATAGGAAAATACTAAAATGAACTAACAAACTGACTAAGCTATACTGACATCCCTGCCCTTAGGGAAGAAAAAAACTCCTAAAAAAACGGATTCCAGAAAAAACGAAGAAACCTCAGGGGTGCCCACATGAAGGAGGGATCCTCCCCCAGGACGGACAGGCGATTTACCAGAACTCAAAGAGAAGAATTAACTTATCTAACTCTACAACTACATATATAAAGTCCAGCAGACGAGCTTCATGCAGCCGTGGTTGGGGGGACAGTCAACGGCGCGAGTCGAGCCTGAGACAGGAACCACAGCCAGGTGTAGGAACAGAGCAGAGACGAGCCAGAGGCAGAATCCACAGCCAGGTGTAGGAGCGGGAGCAAAGGCGAGGTAAACGGTCAGGTACAGGGGCACGGATGAGCCAACTGGAGTCTGATACACAACAGGAAAACATGCGAGAACATACCAGCTGATTTCACAATCCCAAAGATTCAGCAGTCTCCTGTGTGTCGATGCTACAAATGATTTGCGTCAACGTCTACAGGAATCGGCTTCTCCGCTGCAAAGGAAGCTTCAGCGTTTGGGTATTCGAGCCATACGACTACAAAAGGTCACCATCCAGCCATCAGCAGCCTCGCATGTTTACTTAGATTGAGCAGAACTGCAGCTCCACTGCTATCAGGGAATGTTTGCTGATTTTGATCAAAGACTAAAAGAACATCAGTGGAAACATGGACGCCCTTTTGAGAGAGCGTCCCCCGAGTAAAGATGGAAGGCATGGCGAAGGGAAACTTGCTTTTGGATTACTTGAAATGGAGCTAAACTTTCTGAGATCACATCAAGGCGGAGCTTTGATGCCGTTTTTTTGGACACTGAGGAGCTGCTGAAAGTGCTTCACCCCACAGAAAGTCTTTCTTTTGATCTTTATTCCTATGTGCTCCTTGCTTTGCCGCCTCTTCAGGCTCAAGCTGCTCACGGATTTTTTCCATTCCGCGGCGACGGCTGAGGCGTGAGAGCGCCGCTCTCCAGCTGGAACCAGAAGGAATCGCCGGATTTGAGGCGTTGTTGCCAGAGCGCCGGTTATCAGTCCACGGCGAGAGAACAACACCGCTGTCGTCGACTCCCACACTCCCCTTCCCCCCCACACCCCCCTCCTCTTGGAAAAGCTCTCAGGCTGCAGCATTTGTGGGCAAGCAGCCAGACCCCCCCCCCCCCCCCCACACACACACACACACACGTCCCCCGATGCATTATAACAGAATGGAAGGAAGTCCAAAATTAAAAGCATTGTTGTCCCTGCGGCTGGTGGCCGCAGAGCAATCAAATCGAAGGCTTATTTTATTCTGCCTCCTCAGGTGACCTTGGCTTTGCCCCCCCAAATTCACTATTCAGAGGTACAGTCCAGGAGGGACGGGGCCATAAATCCTACACACAGTCCCACAGACAGTGTAACAGTTTTTCGTCTTCAGTCTTCGGTGAGTGAGAATTTCTTCCCCCCATAGTATTTCAGCCCCCAAAACTGTCCTTGTGAATGAATTAGAATTTACTCTAATGTTCCATTGAAGTTGCTATGGTGATGGCTGCCATCTGTGTGCATGTCCGTTGCCATGCAACTTTTTTTTTTTCCTTCTCTCGTTGAAACCAAGGGAACCAACAAAATGCCAGCGTGCATCAAATCAAACCAGGTTCCACCTGTTTTCTTTTGCTTTTTAGTGTCGCTCTTTTCTTTTTTTTTTATGTCTCATGCAGCCTTTTTTCTCTCCTATTTTGACGTCAAAGACACGTTATTTTCTTTCGACTTCAGCCTGGAAGTGAGTAATCGGTCTGTGGGTAGATATAATGATCAGAAGTGAATTTTTCCTTAACCCACGTGGATCTGGATGTACTCTGACCCAGCTCCTCTTTATCGGCCACTTTTACACCTCAGATGAACCAAACCGGCGTTGGATCGTGCCATAGACTTCCCGCTTACACTGGAAAAAACGCCAAAATATAGAATATTAGATGTTTTTCCCTTTAAGTGATGAAATCTTGGTAAGATTTCTTAAAATAAATTGTGAGGTTCCTGCTTTTATAGGACAAAATAACTATAAACTTAATATGAGTAAGTATTGCTCCAAAGAAGAGTTTAATATCTTAAATTAGGTATGTTTATTCACGCCTTTTGCCCCAATGTATCCTATTTCATGCGTTTCAACAGTCCTTAAGTTCTTGACAATAATCATCGCAAAGTAAACGGAAAACTATTTGATCCTTGTAAAGCAGGGGTTCTCAAAGTGCGACCCGGGGGCCGATGGCGGCCCGTGGGAAGATTAATTAGGATTAATAAATCCTAATTGATCGTTATTAAACCAGCTTCATCAAAATTGGCCCCCAGTCTAATTTGGCCCTCCGCTACAAAATCTTTGAGAACCCCCTGTTGTAAAGATTGAAAACCGTGTTTTTGGACATTCAAGATATTTGACCAGGTTTGAAGTTATTTACTTTTCTTTGCTCTACACCTTTCTAAGTTTTTTTCACTGCGTAATTCTAGATCCATCAAAAATTTTGAACATCTCAAAACCAAATTCACATAAAGATTGCATTGATCCAGCCGTCGCTCATCAGACATTTTGGCACATCGACGAACGCAAGAAACACTCATGACTTACGAATATCACGCAGGAATCGCGAAAAAACGAAATTTAATTTGTGGAAAATGCGCAAAATGTATGTAGTAGCTGATAATTTTACTTTTTTTTAGTGATTACCTTAAAAGTTGTGTTCTCTTTCTAGTGGGACTAGAATTACACATTTTAAGATAAATTTATCCTTACAGTCACACATATGCGTTCTGTCAAAATTCATTCCTGTTGTTAAATACTTTTATTCTGGTATGAGTAAAAAAAACAATTTCAGTTTCTCTAAATCAAGTAAATCTGTTTCTTAAACAAGAGCACCCACCATTAAAAATAAAACTTCTGCTTAAAATATTATGTAAAGTTTAAAAAAGAAATCTTGTTTTATTAGAAATTACAAGTTTTCAAGATCAAATAACTCAACAAGATATTTATGATTTATTATCCTAAAACGTCTTCCTGAAAAGTTGTTTAGTTTTGACTTAAATCAAGTCAAATATTTAAACCAGACAAAATACATGTTAGATATTTTCAGTTGGTTGCGGTCTCAAATTTCACGGTTTAATGTCAATAAATTCCACCCACGGCTCCCTGAGGGTCTTGAGATGAGTGACAGATCTTGGCTTGTGGAGCGTTTCTTCATAAGTCATAATACTGCAGCAGCTGTTGACAGATGTTGCCACGGCGGTAAACAGCTGTGTTAGAGGGAAAAAAAATATTCTTTTCACTTTTATTTGGCAAACTCACAGCAGCTTCAGTTTTAACCGAGCTTGCCTTTTCTTTTTTTGGTTTCCAACATTTTTTGGGTGTTTTTTTCTCAACAAAACAAACTCATCTGTAGACGCGACCTCCCACCGTTAAGGAAAGATCTGAACTGGAATGTTGTTTACCTGAACCAAAGATTCGGTTTAAAAAAAACAACAACCCTTTTCTCACTGATAATAAATGAATCCCTCGTCTCCATTCACCTCCCCCCCTTGTGTGTTCTCCTCATGAAGGTGTGGGGGCTCTGATAACCACCACAGACAGAATCAGCTGCTCTCTTTTCTTCCCGTATTCAATTCATGAAGCGTCAAACCACAGCAAGGATGCCCTCCATCCCTGCAGATCCACGCGGTGGAACTGTGGAGGTCTCGGATGGTTTCCGCTGCTCTGGAAAAAGCCATTTTCTGCTACTGCAGTGAGATGGCAACCTCATCTGTTTTATTTTTACAGAACTAACTGCACGTTAAATCCATGTTTTGTTCATTTATAGTAACAATAATACTACATTTTATCTAGAAGGAGTCAATTTTGACACCAAGATTTACCACTGGTGAAGAGAGCAGAAGTTGTGACCAGAATCCAGAATGCTTTTGATGGAGGACGTTTTGATCTGGTTAGGTGTTGCTGTTGAATTGGAGTGAGTTTTTCAGCCATCTATGCCTCTATCTCTTCTGGACAGACTTGGAGGGCAGAAAAAGTTAGGGTGACACTGGGGTCCATTTTTACATAAGACTGTGTGTCATCGGCGTAGCAATGGAATGAAATGTTGTGTTTTTACAGATGTTTATGTTGGTTTTGCTCAATAAAAAGTTTCAAACTGACTCACAGACCCTGATTTTTAAATGTCAGGGCTTTCCTTGTTGGTTCAAAAATAATAATTTAACCTAAAAGGGCAAAGTTACCCCCAAAAAAAGTCATAATTGGTACCAAAATAAAGCTATTTTCGAACCTGAACCTAAAAAAATACATTTAGTTATGTAAAATAGAGCGCAGAAAGTCCACAAACTGAAACATAAGAACTGCTGTATGTGTGCCTTCAACAAGAATAACAAACATTTCATGTTTTTATTCAATAAATTATTTAATTAGTGCATTTTAATGAATATGTTTAGATGTGTAGTTACTTTGCTCAAATGGAAAACTAGACTCAATGTCCCCAAAAAGGGTTTTATTTATTTATTTATTTATTTTAATTTTCTAAAGGAATTCTGGGAAAAGTGACCCCAACACTGCAAATATAGAAAATTATGTTAGTTTTTATGCAACTTTCAACACATCCCCTTTTGGAAAAAAACAACCCACACATTTAATAGTAAATAAATTATTTTTCTGGTGTAATTAAACAAGAAAATACCCTTTTTCCATTACAAAATAGTTTATAATTCTCACAGAGGTCCACATGACTTCCTTTCAAAATAAAAGACACCCTTTATCACATAGGACCATCCCAATGTAGCAAATGTAGTAGTACTACAAAGTCATGCAGAAATGAATAAAAAAAAAAAAAAAACAGTTTTTTAACCGTTTTTAAACCATCTCAGCCAGAAAATGTATTAGCCAAAGTAATAAATATCACACCTGAGCTAATTCAGTGACCCTTACTGTATTCTTGAACAAGACTCACTCAAACATGTCAAAATATTCTCGGCTTGTGATTTATACACTGTCCTTCAACTGAATGAGTTAAATAAAGTTTGAGTTAGTTAACCTTTTTTTTTTACTTAACTACTTATTTACCTTTGACTTTACTTACTTTTTTAAATGAAAACCTTTTTCAATCAACTATAAAGCCTGTAAAACACTTTGTGTTACTGTTGCATGAAAAGTGCTTTATAAATTACTTTTAATTTGAGTAAAAAGTCTTTTAAAATGTTCAAAACAGGAAAGCATTGACATGTATTAATTTTTGCAAACAACAAACAATGTAATTTACTTTGAAGGGGCAGATTTGAATGGACCGACTCACGTAGAGTAAAAACCAAATAGATTTAGTTTTATAGAATTTCTTTTGTTGAAGATAAAAGTGGCCAGAAATGATTGAGTTGGACGCTCAGTGATGTACATGCGGCAGCTTTCCATGCTCAGAGATGATCCATGATTAGCTTAACCGTCAACCTTCCGGTCTGCAGGATGACGGCCTATTGTGAAACGTGTGTTTTATGTCATTCTCATTATCTGCTGCGAGGCGCGGCCGTCGTAACCGGGATTAAACTGTCAAGGTTAAGCAGGACCGTTTGAAATCCCTTCGTCCTTCTCTGTGTCAGCTCGGCTGAAACTTGACGGCCGGGCGTGATCACAGCCCACCGCGGCGGCGCCTGACCCTGAGCGGGGCGAGCTTTTAAGTTTCACCTTTTCCTTCCTTCTCTGTGCAGAGAACCATGAGCCCTGGAGAAGAGGAGCCGGATCACATGATACCATGAAGACAAGCCTGCAGGTTCTGCGCTGCCAGCTGCTGAGTGAGTGGGGGTAATGAGTTGGCAGGGGTGGGTGTGGCGGGGTGTCCGGCACCTCCTAATTGTTGGTAGATGCATGCTGGGGGGCAGCTTTTTTTTAAATAAAAAAAAAAACAAAATAAACCGTCCGTCAATAACGTAAACTTGGTGCCACCATCACAGCAAGGAACCAGATTGTCTTCCTTTGAACCAGTTACCATGGTGACAAGTCCAACCCCGGGTGATGAGGATGCCGCGGCCTCTGTGGAAAGGTCACACATACTTCGGAGGTTTTGGGGTCAATTTTAAGTGTTGCATTCAGTCTCTAGAACAATCCTGGAGTCTCCAGATCAAAGCTCCTTCCTTTATGAGACTTTAAAAACATGAATTAATCAGGAACAGGACACGATTCCTACACAGAACCGTCTGAAGCTCAGAGAAATGACTAACATGCACCGAACACCATCTGAAGGCACCTATTTGGAATAAACCAAAAGGTTAAAAAAAACTAATTTTATCCCGAATGAACTCCGAAGGCAATTTAAAACTCTTCTTAAAGCATCGTGACAGTTTAGCAACCAAGAAAAAGGCTTATAAGTGTTTTAATGTCAAATAAAATGACCTGGACTAGAAAGATCAGCTTGTTTTGCAATTCCACAAGCTTCTATGTGTTTGTCTAATTCAAAATAATCCACAAAGATCTTAAAATTATTTGATTTTCAGCATTCTGCAGCTGTATCTCCTCATGTCTTCTCGGATGTTTGCAGTTCTTAGTTTCCAACCACACAGCTGGGGCAGGCGACCAGTGGAGAACGCCACATGAATGTGGAATATAGGGGGGGACTTTATGACAGTTCAAAAAGCGCCTGACAAATCCACCTTAGTCCCTCAAAAGCGATAACCTGGACTTCTGCGTGGCTGAGCTGCAGCAGAGGTGGAGGGAGGTCACGCTGCTGCAGCAGTTACATCAAAAAACACGCTCCGGTTGAGGCTGTGTGGACTCTTTCCAGCCATAATAGAGTCTCATTTTCTTTTTATTGTGGCCGCTTTGCTTCGCCGCACGCAGTTGGTATTCCAGCTGAGGTTTGAGCGGAGAACAGCTGAGACTGTTGAAGGCGTTCAAGCAAAAATGTTGGGCTCCTTTCACGCGCGTGTACACATCATGATTAAAAAGAATAGACCAAAAACCAAATAGTCACTTCTTTTAACTGTTGTTTATTTTATTTTTTTTATTGTTCATAAGTTCCCAATCCAATGAAAATGGTGTTTAAGAGAGAACTCTCAGCAACAAGAAAGGGAGGGGGGGGCGGCCACAACTCCGCTGTGAATGTCCAATGAACTCCTGCCGCTCTACAGAAGCTATGTCCTAGAAAACGTTTGCCTATAAACGGCATTATGATTTAAAGACCACTGGGAATAAAAAATATCTCCAAATAAAAAGTAATAAACGGAAGGAGTCTGACAGAAGAAAGTGATCCTATTTTATACCGGCTGACTTCTCAATTCTGATTTGCTACAAATTGAAATGACTGGAAATGAACCGTCTGAGGCTTCTGCGTCGTCCAATAATTTCTGATTATGCACATCCCATCGGGCATTATCCCTTACATATTTAAATGCCCAAATTTATTAATTTAATTCTTCCAAGAAGAAATGGGAAGGACGAAGAGCAGGTTAGGGTGATTAAAGATAGGGATGGTGACGTATTGACGGGTGTCAGTTCTGTAATGGAAAGATGGAAAGAATGAAGAAAATCAGAGAGAAGGAAGAATAGGATAGGTGACTATGGTGGAGCAGGAAGTAACAAGATGAAGGATGAAGAGTGGAAAGGCACTTGGTCCTGATGATGTATCTGTGGAAGTGTCTAGGAGAGATGGCAGGGCAGGTGAGGTCTGACGGTGCCCATTTGTTTTGGAATAAGGGAGAGTTGTGGCAACTACAGACAATGGAGTTATGGGACAGAGTCGTTGAAGCTAGACTAAGAGTAGAAGGGAACATATGTGAGCAGCAGTACGGTTTCATGCCAATAAAAAGTACTACAGAGGCTAATTCACTTAGGAGGAGAGGATGCAGAGGACAGGGTTAGATGGAGGAAGCTGATTTGCTGTAGCGACCCCTAAAGGGAAAAGAAGAATAAAAATTCTTATATTCTTATTAAAATATTGTTTTGTGATTTTATAAAAGCTGAGAGTGGCCCAAAGGCTTTGCCAATCCTTAAATCTTTTCCTGGAAATGTTCCTGTAAGTACAGGAATATATCTTTGATTGTGGCGCGTGCTTCGGTTTTTTCCCCCCAGATTCCAGACATCTTCCTGTTTAATGTCTCTCCTTCCTGTGGAGTCCATTGCTGCTGTCCCAGCAGCTAAATCATCACCTAAGTAAACAGCAGAAAACGCCTTTGTTCTGCTTGTTTTCCCTTCATTCTCCCTCCGTCTGATTCCCAGATTAGCACGTTCAAAGCTGCTGGAACCTGACAAACAGTTTTCGGAGCCTTCAAACAGGAAGCTATTATGCTGTTCCGAAAGCTTTGCCTCTTATCGCTGCTCTTACATCTGTGAGGTCCTCTCGGCTCCGCCTCTCCACCGCCGCGCCCATCCAGGCCTCCACCAGGACTCCACAGGATGGGCCCTATCTGTCTGGGTCTCCCCGTGGGACAGACGCTCTGCCCAAAGTGGCAGACAAACACACCCAGGAGCCAAACCAAAGGAATTTGTCTGTTTGTGCTTTTGGGGAGATGATGCTCCACAATTGTCTTCCTAGAAGCTTCTATGCGGATAAACTGGTTGGTGGTTGAAGTGTTGCTGGATGCAGCAGCTCGGTGGCCTTTTGGTTGTCAGACAAACAAGTCAGTGGATTGTTTGTTTGCTAAAAATAGTGCCACAGATGAGGCGTCTCATCCCCCAAATTAAAATCTTTGCTGCTCCTCCCTCCCTCTGTCATAAAGTTATTTCTGTGAAGAAATAAAGTTGACTCTCTTTGGCTAAACCTTTATGTTACTTGGTGGGATTTTCCATTTTGAGCCAGTCTCAAAAAATACATTTGCAAATTTTCTGACTTCAGGAGTTCAGAACTTCCTTTATAGATAATATGTTAATTAGAATGTCATTTACTAGGGGTGGTGGGACAAACCTACCCAGAAACAATTGGAATTTTGACTATTTGACATTGAGTGTTGTAAACAAATAAGGCTATTACAGAAAATTTAGCTAAACGGTTCGAAAAAGATCCTGAAAAGTGCATCAGATTTGAAAAAGTATAAAGAAACAATAACAGGAAAATCAGCTCAGAATATTTTAAATCTTATCCTCTATCCCCCTATATGCAGGAGGGAAAACGCCCGACGAGGTGCACAACGCATTTAGACCATTTCACGTCAGAGGAATACCAGACCTTCCTGAAGGTTATTTAAAATGAATCCAGGAATGAATATTTCTATATTTCAGGGCACCAAAGTGCTTTACAATCTAAAAAAGGCAAAAATTAAAAAATAAAAGGATTAAGTACTGGTAAGTACATAAAAGAATGCAATAAAACAAGTTAAAGAAAATAAAATGCCACCAACTAGTGAGTAGTATTATTTAAACTTTGGCAGGTGTGTTAGTATTAGGTTTTGAGTCTTCGGTGATCATCTTCTGCCAACTGCATTCAAACTGTTTTTCTAGCTTTAAAATATACAATTCTTCCTCATTTTCAGTAATTTATTCAGAAATGATCTCTTCCAAAATAAATACTTTGTGGATCATAGACCATGAAACTCAATGCCTGTTTCTGGACTTTTGAGTAGATGGTAAATAAAAAATATAATTAGATAAAATGATTTCAGGTGTAGCGTGACGCTTTTAATTCTCATAAATTCCTCGTGATTTCCTACAGATTTGCTGTGCAGAGGCACAGTTCAGGTGTAAACTGACACAACGTCTCTAATGGATGGACGGTTGTGTGACTGGCAGAGGCTTTAGGGCAAACGGCGCCACAGCCAGCTGTTCGCATGATGATGCAGCACCAGCGGCCAGAACTCGCCTCATAAGCAGGTTGTCTCTGCACACAAGAGCTGCATGTAGCATGAGGTGACCCCTGGTGTGATAAATGCCCCAGCCTCCTGAGCACACAGCCCCCCCTCAAGAATAACCAACAACAGCCTGGACGCTGCACGCCTAACCCTTAAGCATGATTGATTCGGCTCCCGGAGTCAGGAAACGAGTCTTTGCATGTCAGCGTGAGCAAAAAGTGAGTAAGACGTGTCGTCTGCCACTCTGCTGAAGGGGGGGGGGGGCTGAGATGGAGTGACCGCCACTCTGGCCCCTGACATAGAGCCTAAAAGTGAAGGATTGGTTGAGACAAAGCCTGCTTTGGATCAGCACACAGGATCCTGCTTTGCAGCATGATTTATTGATGTCTGCGATGGCATCAGTGTTGGACTTCCACAAATGTCACTGCATCCCGTGCATTCAGAACAGCCTCGTTCCGCAGCTTTCCCCGCATCCACTCCCTCCCTAATAAATTCCACGTTGGCATATTGCGAAGCACATTAGTCACATGAACGAGGGCATCATCTCATGCTAATTTTTTCATCGTTGATTTTGGCCGCGATTTTATTAGCTTGTGCTATTCTGAGACGATCGTCTGGGTGGTGCAGATAGGAGGCCAGCGGGACGGGGATAACAGCTGTGTGTCCCATAAATTACACGGCCAAATGAAAAAGAAATCTGGCCTTGAATTTTATCATTTGAGTGTAGGACAGATGCCAACATCAAATGCAGGACAAGACGGCTTCCATATCTGCCCCCAGAAGTCCAAGATCTTGAAGATCAACTCTGCCAGCACAGAGCTAGTGAAGCTCCAGAGCAACAACCTGGAAAATAATGGAGACCTACACGTGTTTAGGCAGTGTGGTGACACAACAGGGAGGAATAGATATGGACGTAAAAACTTGCTTTAGAAAGGCAAGACAAAGTCGTCTTCAGCCTAGAGAACATCTGGAGATCCGCACCAAGACTTGCCTGTTCAACTCAAACAAAAAAACAAAACAAAAAAACTCAATTAAGAGATTATAGACCATTATCTACTCCTGCACGTGATGTCACAGCACCTGCATAACAATTAGGGGCCACCATTTTGGGAGTCAAATTATGGGAGTCCAACAGAGAGCGTCGCTGGTGTTGATCTGTTGTCGCGTCCCCTCTGCTGTCTGCGTTTGATCGGTTCCCTCTGTGTTGTCGGCAAGACAAAATAAAGGGCTGCAAGGTTTGCCAATGTTTAGAACCGACGTTTGTTGTTCCTTCACATGACCATCTCCTCTAACTCCTCTGGATCATCCAAATGGTCATTGGCAAACATTAGACCTGTGCTGGTTTAAGCAGGGGAACCTTCCATGATTTCATACCATGACATCTTAGTGTGTTACCTCGGAAACGGTGGTCCCAGCTCTTTTCCGGGTATTGACCTGCTCCTGTGGAGTGCTGGGGTGAGTCCTCACCTTTCTTAGGATCATTGACACCCCACAAGGTGAGATCTCGCAGTCCGAGGAAAATAGACAGTCATGTCTATCTTCCTTCTATGTTTGCTCTAATATAGACAAAAAATATGA
The DNA here is from genome assembly GCF_053564925.1 of Oryzias latipes. NCBI lineage: Eukaryota > Metazoa > Chordata > Actinopteri > Beloniformes > Adrianichthyidae > Oryzias > Oryzias latipes. The sequence continues at coordinate 25,840,360 of NC_136256.1, read as the reverse complement.
TCTGTGTGTACTTTAAAAAAAAATTTCCTTTTCTGATTTTTTTTCTTTTCTTTTCAAAGGACATACCATAATACTGTACATAGTTTTTTTCTATTTTATTTTACCAGAAAATTCCATTGAGACTACATCTCTTTTTCAAGGGAGACCTGGGCCAAAGGGCATCAATACAAAATAAAGTACGGTTAAAACAACTGAATAAAAATACATTACAAAATACAAATGCAAAAAAAATTGAAATGAACAGTAGGACAATGACTAATAAGTTAATTAAAAGTGGTACAGATAGGTCAAGGGTGACATGTGCATGTTTCTTTTAAGAGCTCAGAAAGTTTTGCTTTAAAACAATTCAAGGGAATAAGGTCACTTAAATGCAGAGAGTTTTGAATAGTATTCCAGGAAAGCGGAGCAGCAAAGGAAAAGGCTGTTTTTCCTAATTCACTGAGGAATCTAGGGACATAAAGAAGCAATTTGAGTGAGGAACGAGAGTTATATATATTGTTAACAGGAGAAAGAATTCATTAGTTATTTTTTATCTTTAGATCTTGCCAGATTTAAAGATAGGAAATTGAACCTTGACATTTTATGGGAAAAAAATGTTTTTTTTGTTGCATTTGTGATTCTTTATTTACGTCTACTGCTGAAAACACAAAACTTTAACTGATTTAAAAAGAGCCGTGTTCTTTAATTCTCACAGAAACACGGGAAACTGTGTCAACTTTAGAAGACAAAGGGCCTTCAAATATCTCTTTAGAAAATGAGCATCTCCCCTTTAATATCTCAGATATGATCTTTAATAAGAAATTATTTAAGTAAACTGAGAAGTTCCAAGTGAATATCGCTCTCCGCGTTGGCAGCAGATCAGAGGGAAAGTGGATGATTTATGCAGATCTTCCATCACTTGAAAGCCGGGACACGTGTGCCAAAGCGTTTAGCTCCAACCCCGTCTGGATGATGCATTTGCAGCCCCGACGTTCCACTCTTCAGGTTGTAACGACCAACATTGGCTAATGATAGAATAACACAAGCACCTTTTAACATTCGTGACAGTGATTACAGCTTTTCCCTTTGCGGCTGCAAAGCTCAGACGTTTCTGTTCTGCAGAAACCGTCTTGTCCCAACAGTCTGCTCTTCCTTTTGGATTCAACGCCTTTACTTGAAAAGGTTGAGTCGAATGCCTCTGTGCCTCGGTCTAAAGGATAATAACAGACAAGAACAGTCATAAATCAACAATGACTGTGTTTGCTGCCTCCTCACATAAGGGGCCGGCGTGGGCTCAACAGATTACAGGTTTGACACATTTGGTTAATGGAGGACACGCATCGGACCCTCTGTCCTGCAGCTGTGCGCCTCTGAGTAAAAAAGATCCTGATTAACGACTATGAAGGGCGATTGTTTTTTGGTTTGTTTTTTTTTTCAGCTGAGACGTTCTTCAAGTCTATTTCTGTTGGATTTTTTGCTGCTTTTGTTTCAAAAAACGGATTCATCCGCTCACTCTTATTTCCCATTCCGCTTTGCTCTTTGTGGAAATGCCAACGTGGTTGCCATGGTTACTGGTAAAGTCCGTAAACACCTGTTGAGTCGTTTATTTCTCTCTGTTATTTTTTTATTTTTATTTGTAGAGCAGTGAATGAATTAACTGCATCATATCATTACGAACCTAGTGATAACGCGTTTCTGGAACCCTCCACGTTTTCTCAGTAAATTGCTTTATTCAAATGAATAGAAAGTAAACAGCTAATGTAATTCTGTTAAACATCTATTTTGTCTCAAAATCAATTGAAATTAAATTCGTCTTTCTTCCCTAACAATTCTTTTTTCTAAGATCTGTTTTGTTTGAATCTGATAACAGTGACGAGTATTTAAAATCTGATAAAATGCATAAAAATGTATACATTTTTTCATATGAGTATATAAAGTACTTTAGTCATTATACATTATAACTATTTAAGCATTTCATTTAGTTCTAGGTTTTGATGTTTCACATGCGACCAATGAAGTGAATAGATCTAGAAGTAAAGGATTGTTCTGTAACCTCACTCGTCCACTAGGGTCCCTCTCTTTCACACTCGTTCATTCCTCTCCGTCTCAGGGCAAACCTCTACCTCTCTAGCTTCTCCTCCACCTGTTTCCTGCGCTCACGACAAATCACAATATCATCTGCAAACATCATAGTCTGTGGAGATTCCTGTCTAACCTCATTTGTCAGCCCGTCCATCATCATTGCAAACAGGAAGGGGCTCAGAGCTGATCCCTGGTGTAATGCCACCTCCACCTTGAACTCTTCTGTCACCCCTACAACACGCCTCACCACTGTCTTACAGCCCTCATACATGTCCTGCACTGCTCTAACATACGTCATACAATACCAGTTCCTTTCTCCAGATCTTCAAAGACACTGTTTAGCTCTCTCGGACCTTTCCGTACTTCTCTATCAACATACTCGAACCAAATCAGTAGTGCTCTGTCTTGGCATGAAACCCTACTGCTGCTCACAAATGTTTGCTTCTGTTCTTAGTCTAGCTTCAACTACCCTTTACCATCACTTCATTTTATGGCTCCTCAACTTTATTCCTTTGTAGTTGCCACAACTCTCCCTTATTCCAAAACAAATGGGCCCCATCACACTCCTCCTCCATTCCTCAGGCATCTTCTCACCACCTAAGATCGTGTTGAATGATCCAGTCAAAAACTCCACGGCCATCTCTCCTGGACACTTCCAAACCTCCATGAGTGTGGAGGTGATTTTAATATTATGTTTAATAGAAAAGAAATGTTTTGAGTTCATTAGGATTTTAAAAAGTCTTATCTATACATGCTTAGTATGTGTCCTTAGGATGTTGTCAGAGAAATACAAAAGAATTGCTGCAGTGGGGGGGTACCTTACTAATTTGTTACATGACAGCGTCAATAAGGATGGAGTAGGGGGAGCATATAAATGAAAATGAATAAGCCCGTCCATACATCTCCCTCCTGTGGCTTGATGTTTGAGTTACACAGCAGAAGCAATATTCTCCACAGGAGCCGGATAATGGATTGTCATTACACTGTCTCTTTATGGCATTGATCTTGGGGACGCAAATCTGTGGCACGGTTGCCGCATGTTAAGCGGGTCCTTTGACGATGAGACTGGCATGGAGCTTAAAGTTCATCCTTAAATGACCTTTTACACTACTCACAATAAGTTCAGGATATTGTGAAAGACTCAGTGCATGTCATTTACAGTATTTGTTTCACTACACAGATTTTAGGGATGGGGAGGGGGTTGTATTGTTTTGACTGTGTTCAGTGTGTCAGACTTATGGGGGCCAAAACCAAAAAATTCTAAAAGAAAACCCTTTTCAATGTGGCATCAACGTCAACATTCTGTTGGACAAAAAGCTGATTTAGCCAGTAAGTCAGTCCAAGTTCATCATTCAAACAGCCATGAACATACGACGTCACCGACCTCACCTTGGGGTTGGTTGTCTCAAAGTATCATCAGCAGACTTGCCTCAGGACCCAAAACTACTGGCTGAGTTTGTGACGAACTGCAACCATGACGAGAACCTAAGGACCCCTGCACTCAGACGTGGTTTAGCAAACGGATCACATCTGCAGGCCCGTCAACCAGATGTGAGGGGTACCGGGGCTTCCAAACAAAGCAGTCTACTCCACCGCTTTGACTGGAATGACAGACGATCGTTGCCGGTGACTCCACTGACACCAAGGCTGTGAACATTTGCAGTTGACACAAGACCATGTGACCTGGACAATGCAGCAATGGTCAACCATCCTGTACACTAACAAGGGTCGGGTCATTTTGCACAGAAATGATGGTCGTACACATTTGCTAGAGAAGGTGAAGTGAGCAATATGTCGAGGTCGGCATGGTCCCCAGGGTTGGCTTTGGAGGAGGTGCAACAGTCTGAGCAGGCATCACCATCTTACCACAGAGACATCATAGAACCATCAACATTCCCCATGGATGATAATGCTCCACCACATGGTGCCAGGATTGGCACAGCTGGACTTCAGGAAGTGAGAGCGCCCATATAGTATGACCAGCGATGACCTCTGACCCGAACGCCATAGAGCATGTCTAGGATTGCAGCAAATGGTGGAAATACTCGGTATTGACATGGTCAATATTTATTTGGGGCTATTTTTCCTGTCTTAATTTTAAGGTAATAAGTATCAAACCAAATAAAAACAGTATTTTTTTTGTCAGTCTTCTCATTATAAGTAATATCAATGGGGACTTTCATTAAGTTTCAGACCAAACTGGAAAAGCACTCATAAATAACTATATCCCTAACTTATTGTGACTAGCTGGAAAACATTCTAACTTTTGTCTAAAAAAAAAAAAAAAAAAAAAAAAAAAAAAAAGGTTGAGTTTTTCCTTCTAAAACGTATAAACATTAATAAGTTAATTGGCCACGACACGCTAAATAAATACAAAGGTTTTCCAGTTAGCAGGGATATCCACAGCACAAACAGATGCACCATCTTGGTTGGGTTTTTACTTTAAAAATACAGAGCTCCTCTTATTTCCTGCCACCACTTCATGCATGCACTGGCTCACATAATGAAGCCAGTGAATAATGCAGTTAATAAACTAATCTGATTAAAGTAGGCGGGTGACACAGCAGTTCAGTTAATTTTAGGCTGAGCAGCATGATGGAAGACAAGGCTTTGCGTCTCTTTTTAGCACCGTAGAGGTCAGTTTTTGTCTGCTGAGATGCACTTTTTTAGATTTTAGCTTAAAAAATGGAAATATGACATTTAAAAGAAAAAAATGATACATTTTCCGATTTTTCTTTTCTGCAGGTGTCCTAGCAATCCTATCACTGCCAGTAGGACTGGTGTCACCACAGGAGCTGTCCTTTATCCCGACGTCTCTGGACTCCATGGCAGTCGACCACGGCAAGCCTTCTTGGCACCAGGATGCCTCCAGCAGCGGGGAATGGTCGTCCAAAGTCGGGCGGCCGTCAGACATCTCCCATCCTGCTGCTGCAGCTGAACCTCACAATCATGACACAAAAGCTGTCACGGTGAGCTCCGGCAGCCGTGGAAGTCCACCCCAGGTGCCAGACCTTGAGACCGCCTACCAAGGCTCTAATCGCAGACTAGTCAGGGTTCACCACCCAGTTACTGTCGGCACAAGCCAGGCCAACAGCAGCCCTGAATTCCCCAGCACAGCTTTTCCAAGTATGAAAGCAGATTCTCCTGCTGAAAGAGCTCCAAGCTCCGGAGCACTTGTGCTGGGATCTGACAGACACAAACTGAGCCCTGAACCCCTCTTGTACCCTTCCTCCCTCACAGTCCTCCCCTCTGCCCCCAATGCTGCAAAAGACCTGAAACTCAGGGAGCATCCTGTAGAATCCACGGAGCTGCTCGCACACCACACCATCACTCTGCGGGAGGCCCCCGCTGTCAATGAGCCCCCCACCGCTGAGACGGGGATAAGTCCAGCCCCGGGGTCTGCGACCCTCAATGAGAATCTGACCTCCGCCAACCTGTCCACACCTGTCCCCAGCGGCAACTCACAGAGCTCGACTGTCCTCGCCGTCAGCCACGCCGCATCAACCACGGAGGAGGGGCCGCTGGCGGCCGGGAACGGCACAGACAGCCCGCCGGCAGCCCCCCGGCTGGGAAATGCCACCGCTCATGCGGGGCTGCTCTCCAACAGCAGCTACGTCCAGTACGCGCCAGATCAGGCCAACAATTCTGAGCCTCTTTCCACGTTTAGCAGGAACTTCCTCAACAGGCAGGAGCCAGCCGCAACTGATGAGCCCTGGGCGCCCGGCAACAGCTCGGACCCCACCGTCAGATCCCCGTCGTCGGAAATCTGCCTGAGCAGGATGGATATCGTGTGGATGGTGTTGGCCATCAGCGTCCCAGTGTCCTCCTGTTGTAAGTAAAACAGTCATAGGATCATGCACATGCTGCCAGGTTGAGTCTACAACCACAACCACAGTTTATTCTTCTTATAGGGGATTAATCAAAACATAGGAAAGAAATTGATGTGAGGGTGTGTGACAGAAACCTGTCTTTTTTTTTTTACATGTTACACATCAGTATAAATTTACAGAAAGAAAAAGATTAAAGTAGATCAAAAACACAAAAGTAAAAATTACGACTAATTAGCTATGACGTTGAGTTTATATCATGAAAAATCTGTTTTTTGAGTGTATTATAATTTTCAATATCCAGCCCCCCCAATCCATAAAAACGTGTGGGTCCTCTCATTGTGATGTCACAAAGTGAGGGCCCGCCCCTTCCAAGAAGAGTATGCGCCGCCAGAACCACCCCCAGGCTAGCAGACACACCCACTTTCTCAGCGGAGCTAGCAGTGATCGGCAAAAACGCTTTTCCTTTTCTATGCACAATCTGAACATCCATCTTTGCAAAAGTTCAGATGTTGTTTGTTTTCGTGGGCGAAACGCAGACACACTGCCCAGGCCGACGTCACGAAATGGGCAGCGCCCACAAGGAAACAAAGGCGGAGCCTCACAGATTGAGTCATTTTACTTCTGGGTAGAAAAATAAACAGTGCACACAACTCACATTTCATTAAAAAATGTGTTCTTCAGTGTGCCAAAGATATATAAATCATCATATATATGGATATAGTTTACTCGGAATTGCTTAAGAAAAGGTAAGGTCATTTTGGAGCCAAAGTGGTTTAATTAAACAACACAATTTCATTGGTAGAACTATACCAGAATACTAGAAGTTTCACTTTTATTATTATAATAATGATAATATAATATTATAAATTAATTATTATAATTACAACCTGCCCAAAATGGAGCTGCCAGAGTGGCTCTTGGTTGCTCTTATAGGACCAGTGTGAATGAGATGCTCACCACTTTAGGTTGGTTGACGGTGAAAAAAATTACAACTCAGCCTTCTATGCTTAATGCATAACACCATTTGTAAAAAAATCCCCACAATTTTTGCTAAATAAATTATTATACAGTGGTTATTGTCATCAATATCGAACTCGCCAGCTCAGCTCTGGTGACTTGATTTTTCCTCTTTTAAGATCAAGTTGGATGAGAAGAACAGTGCTATTTAGATCATCTGTTGCATGGAATAAACTTTCTGGGAGGACGAGGCTTATTAGTGACGGATATCATTTAGAAAAGATTTTAAAACTAAGATATATGAACCACTTACAATAACCAACGATTTGTATAATTTGTTGTTATGAAATGTATTTGTTGTTGATACGCTGGGATGGGTTTTTGGTATGAAGGTACAAAAATGAATTTCTTTTTAACTTATTTTAAAATGTGAAGCTTTTAGGGTAAATATGATGAATTAGTTTGTGAATTTTGTGAAATCATTTTAGGTTTTTTGTGAAATTTGTCAAATCTATGTACGTACTTTATGCCTCTGGACCCCAGGAAGACTAGGGACCACTTTGTGGAAGCTTTCAAATAAATTAATTAAATTATTACACTTAAATTATTATTATTATGTAAGCAGGCAGCTGAGGAAAAGTGTATAATTTATTGCCTTTTTTTAAGTAACTAATTACTTTTAAGATGCCGTAACTGAGTTACTAACTCATTCACTTTTTAGGCAATGTAACTACTAACTGTTTTTAAAGTAAGATTACCAAATCTGTCCATCATAGGCATCAAGGGCTTAATGAAATTATGTTGAAAACTGAGTTTTTATCATGACAAAACAGCGCATATTTTTGTAATAAATCCTTCAAATTTGTTATTTAGTGAAATTTGTAATTGTCTACATTTACTCCAACTGCATGAAGCCCAACCCTTCAAATGACTTAGAGTCAAAACACATATCTGGGATTTTTTAATTAGCAGCTAAAAGCTTTTCCAGCATCATGCATCTCGCAAATATCGTATATTTAGGGTGAAATTGTTCCTAATCAGTCACGCTAACCTAAACACGCTGGCGTAAAATGTCTTTCTGCCTTTCTGCCCTGACTCCAGCCGTGCTGCTGACGGTCTGCTGCATGCGGAGGAAGAAGAAGTCTGCCAGTCAGGAGAACAACCTGAGTTACTGGAACAACGCCATCACCATGGACTACTTCAGCCGCCACGCCGTGGAGCTGCCCAGGGAGATACACACTCTGGAGAGCGAGGTACCTCCAACAAATCCACTCAATCTGGATTTACGAAGCACTTTCATACCTGGCAACACAAAGTGCTGTACACCTGAATAAACAAAGCAAGGAAATGCATTTAGAAACTAGAGATGCATCTTCGTAAGTTTTAGTTTTTACTGTCGGAATGGTTAATAGATTAGATCCTATATTACAAAAAAAAAGCTGAAAAAAAGAAGAAGTAGAATAATCGATTCTACTGAAGATGAAAGAGCGCATCAGCAAGGGAGAGAAGTGGGCGGAGCCTAGCCACATTTCTGAGATGATCAAAAACAGTTTTAATCACCTGCTGAAGATCAGGGATGAATGTCAATGTTTCTGGATAACTTCCTGAAAATTCTGTCCGTTTCGAACACTGTGTGTAGCGTTTACTCCACGTTCAAGTCCTGAAGCTCACCAACACAGTTATGGAGCAATAATGTGGAAAATGCATTCTTAGTCGCTATTAGAAGTAAAGGTTAGACAAAATCTATTTTAATCTGGTTATTTAGTGGGATTATTTCCTACCTGACCCGTGACTGTTAAAATTGTAAATTTCTTTAGAGTACAGAAACAACATTTTTGATTTCACCAGCAAAAACAGTTGTTAAAATTAAAAAGGCCAACAAAAGATATATATAAAGAATTTTTCTTTTCCGTTAACCTCCAAAAACGTAAAACTATTTAGTAATAAATGGATGAAGCTGTAGTTTTTGGGCAACATTACTAACACGTTTAGTCAGACAGATTTTACAAAATAAATCTAATTATTAGGCTTTTCATAAGTTGAAGTTTTTAGGACTTACCTGTTTAAAAATTCATGTTTGGGCCTTTTTAAAAAAATATTTCTTTAATAAATGAATTTCTTGCTTATATGTCACTCAAACAGATAAGAAAAACCTGTTTTTATCATCTGAGGATTTTGGGAAAAATTTAAAGTATTTTATCTCGATCTGCCGAGGTAAACAAACATTCATGCTTTAATTTCTTCACATTTAGATGACTGCAATTCTTTTTTTTAAGCGGTTTTAGCAAACGCTCCCTTAAATCGTCTTTAGTTTGTCCAAAACTCTGCAGCAAGGCTTTTAACCAGTAAACGGACTCACTTACATTGGTTGTTAAATTAATAATTGATTAAAAAAATGTTTTAGCCTTTTATGGTCCTGACGTATGTCACTGACTTTTTAACCCCATTCTGTTTGGCCCGATCCTTTGAGGTCTTCAAACCAAGCCTTCAAAAAAACCTGCTTTAAGACTAGAGATCGCTCCCCTTAAGCTGTCGCTCGTCGCCCTTCTGTGTCAGATTGACTACGTCGAGTGTTTAAATCCCAGGTCAAGTCGTTATATTGAGAAAAGCTTTTAATTGATTTTTACTCCTTGCTTTATTGTGTATTTTTTATTTTTGTTTTGACTTGTCGCAGGCCGTGTTACTATTGGATTTTACTGCCTCTTTTGGTTTTACAATGTCTTTTTGTTGAGCACTTTGTGATTCTTTCTGTGACAAGTGCTATAGTCCAATATTTTCTTTAAATTATCTGTAGAAGTTACAATTGTTTGACTGTAAAATTGTGTTTGTTTATAACAAATTTCATAAGCCTTCTTTTGATAATTTATAATGAGTTCTTTATAAAAAGTCAGTCTGATTAAAACAATTTAAATGTATTACTAGAAGGAGCTGCATTTCCAGAAGAAAATGCAGGGTTGATGCTATACTGCTGAATGAAAATGAAACTTAAAGGGTCATAATAACTGGCAAAAAAATGAAATAAAGAAATTATCAAAGTTGACAATAAATAAAGTGAAAACAGCGCAACAACAAATATGATAATTTTGTGAAAATTGCTAGCGCCGGGTATCGAACCAGCGAGCTTCTGCACCAAGGATTCCACGTGTATTTCAATGGAGGCAAAAAATCCAGGAATATCTTGAAAATTCAAGGATTTGAAGGACCAAAAGTCATAGCTGGAAAAAGATGAAAGATCTGAATATTTGAATAGTTGAACGGTTAGAATAGATGAAAAATTGAGGAGTTAAGCGACAAAAATGTACTATAATAAAGAAAGAGAAACAGGAGAACAACATTAAAAAGCTTCAGTTCTACTAAGTTACCTGACTCAGCCAGTTTCTAGTGTTTTGATGCATTATGGCGCCATCTGTTGGCGGTGGAGACACAGAACAGCATTGTCAGAGTAGCATTCCATAACCTCCACCCTGCGTCTGTCATTTATGCTTCATCTGCATGAGCCGGACCGTTTCATGTTGTCTGTCCTTTCTTTTACATCTCTGCCTTTGTTCGCTTTCCATCGCCGCCTGTCAGGACAGAGAGGCTGGGGTCGGATCATGCGTGGGATGCCCTTGGTGACATCCAGGTGTTGCCCCCTCTCCCCACCCTCCACCTTTGATTTAGCAGTCTGTAGAGCCTCATCCCGTAGCCTTGATGCATTAAGTAATTGACAGGCCGCTCTCGGAGCTGATCATAAACCCAAACGAGGGCTCTGATTTGATTGGAGCTGGCCAAACGGGCTCTTTCCCGCTGTAAAAACAAATCGTTTTTGTTTTTCACGCCTCCCTCCTTCATTACCGCTGACTCACCGTTTCCCCCCTCCCTGGCTGAAGCCCCTCTGCTGCTGAGTCATCCTTTTTTTTCCTCCCTTTTCACCATTTTTTTGGTTTCCTCTATCTTGCGCTTAACCTCTCCTTGAAATAAAAAAATAAGAAACCCTTTCCCGCTCTGTCCCGCGATAAATGCCTAGAACCAGTAGACTGCAGCGTATCTCCTTCTGCTGAGCCCTGAGGGGCTGTGCAGCAACTCTGCTCATCTTTTCCTGCATGTTTGTGCTGGTTTGCAGGAGCACGACACCTGTCTGCCCCCCAATGGAGACTACAGCGGCAGCAGCGTGGTCCTGGTGAACCCTTTCTGCCAGGAGACCCTGTTTCTCAACAGAGAGAAAGCCTCTGCCATATAAGGACATGCTGATCCCTGTCATTTATACATATATATATAAATATAGATATAGATATACTTATGGGGTAAATACTCAGAGACTTTATACTGTATATTAGAAACACGAAGAGCAACCTGAGGAAAAGTCACTGAAAAAAAGACACAAACACTATTTACTATAAGGATGCACCTGCATATTTTTATGATGTACATTTTCTACAAAAAGGCTTCGTTGTGATAAAGGTTTCTATGGTCTTTCTATAACACAAGAGTTGTTTATGTGGTTTTGCTGCATTACAGTGGATTGACAGTGAGTCACTGCACCTACATGAAGTCCACTTTAGAGAGAAGAATCTACGGTGGCCCCGAAGGACAAATCACATCAACAGTCTGAAACATGTTAAAGCTTACAATGATGATTAAAAAAGCCAAAACCATTTCCAGAAATCAAAATGAAATGTTAAAAAATAAGAAACCCCGGAAATGATGGATGTATTATGGGATGTCACTGATTGGATGATGGCGTTTGAATTTTGAGGAAGAGCGAAAGATGTTTTGCGCTAATTGTGGAAAAGAGTTGGTTAAAAGAAATCCTCCAGCTTAAAGAAATTTTGATGTTTTCACATTTTCTTGTGACATTTTTCAAATTATGGTGGACATTTATAAGAAAATTAAACTAAAAATCGCTTTTTTTCATTCAAATTGTTGTGAAGCAGACCAAACACCCTGCTCTGCTCTATTCTGATGCATCCACTTGTAAAACTTAGGGTTGAATTTCTGATGAACTTCTGCCGCCCTGCAGAAAGTATGTCCAAGAAAACAACACAGGTGTTTTGATTTTGGCTACAAACGGCAAAATCCACTGAAAGAAATGAAAAAAAGATTGGCGTAGAACTTCAGAGAAATATCTTATGTTGGACGATATTGTCATGCCAAATACGTCCATCGGTGATGTCACACAATACCTACCTTTTCCTGTTTCTCATTTTGTTTCATTTTTCTAACATTTCAGATGGATTTCTGGAAATTACTTTTGTTTTCCAAAACATTTCATTGTTATTTTGTTTCATTTTTTCTAAAATTGTGTTTTGTTATTTTAGTATTAAGCTATTTTTGAGCTTTTTTAATTGTCGTTGTGATCTTTATTGTGATTTGTTGATGGGATTTGCCCTTCATGGCTACTATAAGAATGAGCTATAAAACTCAATCTGGGCTTTGTCATTTTATTTTCATTTATAATTTTAAATCAATCCCAAACTACTTAAAGCCTGTTAAACTTGAATAAAGCACCTATTTATGGAGGGGACACCTGTAAATATGTGCAGGAAACCCTGGCTTGTGTTTATCAAACCTCTTGGAAATGTTTAAGAGTGAAGACTGTTAAATAGAAATAAAACTAAAATGCAGATTTATCAAAAATCTGTTCTGTTTATTGAACATATTGGTGTCAATTTTTACGTTTGGGTGGCTTAATAACGTTTTTTTTTAATAAATCAAAAGTAAAAGATGACAAATTTAATTTCCTGAATACTTAAAAATGCTCAAATAAATGTTACAAAATGTGCTTTCAATCAAATATAAGATGATAAAACTGCATTCTGTAAAATTACAGAAAATTACTTCTAAATGTCTTTACTGGTTCAAAGAAAGATGTCACGTTTGTGCAGATAAAACAAAAACAAAAAATCTTTAAGACTCAACGATGATGTTCAGGAAGTTTGATAAATAGACGCCAGGATTTCTTGGATCAATTTGATCGGATCATTTAAGAGTTGTGTACTAAAATGGATTTCCCCTCACGAGACACCAGGACCTCGTAGATGTCTTCATGTCAGACGTTGGCCCTTTATGCATCAGCGGATGCTTCCATGCGACTGTGGTGGGTCTGTGGACAGACTGGACGGTTGGAAGTCTGAATTTGCCTGTTGTTGTGGAGCTGCTGCTGGTTATGTGGATGACGAGGACGCCAACCTCTCCTGCTGTAAATGTCTCCCCGTGTTTGTCCGTGTTTCCTCCAGCGTTGAACGACTGTGACAAGGAGATGTTTTGATTTGACCCCAGCAGAGAGCTTGAGCAGTTTGTGCTCCTTCTGTCTTTGCATTGCTGCTGTTTTCTTCAAAAGCTGCCTGTCTCTGCTGTCGCTAAGGATTTTGGTTTTCAGCATTGTCATAATCACAATGGTGATGACGAAACGACGCCTATAAACGCTGTATTTGCTGCACTGGGCTTGTTGTTTTGCACGCTCAAAACATTCAGTGACACGACAGAGCAGTGTTCAACACAGTGTATTTTTTGTACTGTAGTACTCTGTACTTTTTACTGCTGAGCAATAAAAACATGAAATTCTTCCGTTGGCCTGATTCTTTCTCTTAAACAGATGGGATTTACGGCGTAACAAACCTATTCATGCTGTTTTGCAGACTGCAGCATTGGTTTTGTGTGCAGCTGTGAGCTCCGCCTCATTGTTTCTGACTCCAGCTGATCGTGGGTGAAGCAGACCCGCTCCACCCACACCTGAAGGCTTCATCAGCAGATTTTAGGATTCAACACATCAACACAGGAAAGATTGTTTGTTTTGAGCAAACTGTAGTTTGGGGTTTAATTCGTGAATGCGTTTTTTTTTATTTTAATGAGTTTATGTTAAACCCTGGAGAACGCAAGAACCATTTTCTTCTGGCTTTTTAAGGTTCACTTTTTGTCTGTTTGTTCATTTTGGTCAGCAGCAATTAACTACAGCCACGCTAAAAAAAAAAACAAGAAACAAATGAAAATAGAAATAAATTAAAAAAATGTAAAAATAAAGAAAGAAATTAACTGTGGCAACATTTGACCAGAGTTAACCTTCCTCTGAAGACAATCTCTATAAACTACAGTTTTACATTTTTTTATTAAATACTTTGACAATACTGAATCATAAGAAGCATAATATTTTAGCTTTCTTATACCAAGGTATTGCAACATTTTATCTTGTAGTTTTTACAACGGTTTAAAAATTGTTTAAAAATGTGTTTTGTTTGATTTTTGCACCAGAATTATTCATCTGAGACTATATTGACTTTGGAAGAAGTTGGAAAAACTGTTGTTGAGTTTCACTTTCTTGACCTAAAATGATCGACGCTCTTGGAAACAACATTTCTACTTTTCTCTAAAGTGAATTTGTGTGACTTTACATGAGCTGAATGACCGAAAGATCCTCTCTGATCCTGAAGAGCCTTCCTGTGGACCCTCTGCGGGAACATTTGATCTACAGATTCCACTCCTCAGCTGAATGAACCCTTTGGAAAATCCACGTTATTCTGCAGAAGTTCTTCAGTTTTCCTAGCTGAGATGGACTTAAAAAAACAGGAATGACCACATTTCCATCCTGTTTCATGAAGTTACAGAACATTTCTTGTTACTGAAGAGCCTGACTGTTCATGTTCTGTGTCTGATTCTACAGGCAGTGACACTTTTTTTATTGAACGAGGCTTTTCAATGCTTTTTGAAGATGTGTCATGTCTATAATCTTTCAAAATGTTGACCTACTGGAGAAGGTTTTGCTCTGAGATCTCTTCCAGTTCCAGCTAAGTCCAAATGAACAGATCCAACATTCACAGAACACCTTAGGTTTGACCAGAAGTCTCTTGGTATGTTTGTTAAAAAATTAAATAGAACAAAAAAATTGGAAATAATATCTTTATTAAGACAGCCATGGACCCATGTACATCATGGAGAAAAAAAAAACATAAAGAGATCAAACTATCAAAGAAGAGTTTGATTTGGCATTTTGACTCATTTTCAACTCATTTTCATTCATTTATTTCAAGTATAAATGAATGAATCATAAACAGCAACTTCTGTTTAATTTGTGCATTCTTTCAGTAGCATCAGTGCTCTCTGTATTTACTCTTTTATTTATTTTACAAAAATGTGAAATGTAAGTGTTTTTTCCCTCACATTACACAATAAAGGTTGTATTCGAAAAATTAATATCTTTATGCATTTTTGCAATATGGCACACTCTTTCAGTTTGTGTCAGGATGTATTTATAAAAAGTGAAAAAATACAAAACGGTAGCCGTTTTCAGAACAGATTATAAAGCTGCTAACTTTGGAGAGTTTTTTTTAAACTGTTTCTAACTGTAAATTGAAATTTTAAAGTGGTTAAAAGTTAAAAGAAGTTGTGAATTCAATGTGTTCCTTTAATGACAGAATATATACTGTATGTTACACTTTAAATAAGCAAAAACCAAAGACAAATATGTCATGTGACTGTTTCTTTTGGCAATAATCCTACAGAATGTCTTTGATTAATTCAAACAATTGTTGTGACAAGATATTTAAAAAATATATAAAATTCCCTTAAATTTGTTCAGGCTGGATTAGTAGCTAAAAGGTGATTTTAAAACTGTATTAATCAAGTAAAAATAAAAGTTAGTTATTTAAATTATAGACATTTGGAAGTAAAAAGAAAAGTGAAAAAGAAAACTTGTTTAGTGCTGATGAACAGTAGAAACCTAATGCATGCTTTGTTGTTTGAAACAAAAACATTATGGAAATTCCTGTATAGATTCCTGTAAGATTGATATAATTCAATGACAAAATAAAATATAAATCGCAAATATTTAAACACCTCTGAATATATTTTACCCCTAAAAATCTAAGTTTACTTGGTTTAGACTAGGTAAGGCTATATTTAAAATGCCTACATATTAAAAAACATAAATATAATTTTTAAAAATAAGTTTAAAAAATTATAATTCTCAAAATATAAGTGAATGTAGTTTTGTTATTTTTATGTTGTCATAAAAATGTATATTTATTTTTAGACGGTGTCAAGTTGATGCAACTTTAACTGTACAAATATATTCATACACAGAGCCTTGTTTTATATTTATTAATATTTTAATTTGTATCTTTTGTTTTTCCTGAAACCACCACCCCCCTCTTACCAACCAGAAACATATCCGGTTCAAACCAGAACTACTTCCGGAAGACGGTGCAGGTTTGTCAAATTTCCCGTGCATGGCGTGGTTCTCAGACTATCCAACATTTCAGACCGAAAACTAGGGCGTAATTTTTTATCAGATCGTTTCTAAAAGTAGCTAAACGGACAGATTTGGTTGTAACTTTTTGTCTCCCGGTATTTCCGGCGGCTGTCTTCGCTCCTCGTCGGCGGATTTTGTCGCTTGTCATCGCTCGGTTAGCTCGCCAGCAGCCGCGGCTCTGTGAAAATGGCGGATGTACCAGCAGAGAAGAGCCTGGACGATTTCTTCGCCAAGCGGGATAAAAAGAAGAAGAAAGGGAAGGAGCCGGTCGTTGTGCCCGCGTCCGCAGCGGCGAAGAAGACTAAGAAAGAGAAGGAGAAATCTGCTAAAAACGAGAACCAAGACGCTCAAGTGGAAAAGGTAACTTTTCGGACTCCTCGGCGCTGCTAAGAACGGTGTCGCAGTTTAACTCCGTGCTCGTGACGGTGAAGCTTTTCTTGCTAGCCCGTGTGTTTGTGACGTGGGTAAATCTTGTCACGGGTGGGCTTGGTGACGCGCCGCTGTCGACGGGAACGGCCGCTCCCCGGCATATGGCAGCCGGCGTGGCGAGGTCAGACCTTGGCCCGGGTGTGGAAGCTTTAGTTCGGGGCCTAGCTCACACGGGCGGCCGCAGAAATCCTCCCGCTTTTTGATGCTACAAGTTCAAATCCGTGTTTGTTCCTCCTGAAGGGATCCATCTGTTCGATCTATTGTTCATGAATCGACTAGAAGTGGATTTATTTATTTTTTTTTAATCTAAACTGTTGATATGAACAGCAGGGATTTTTCATGACCATTAACCCCCAAATCTGCTTAAAAATAACAGAAAGTTAAAATAAATTGATTGATTGGATGAATCTATTCCAATTTAATCTCTGCTTTGTTCTAGTTTTAAAAGTATTTGGTTGTAATTGTACGAATAATGTAACTGGAGTTCTGATAAATGGGTATTTACCCATTTTATTGCAATATTTTGTGTTATTGTCATCATTTTTGTGTTGTTTTTTGTAGGACGATGAGGAGTGGAAAGAGTTTGAGCTGAAGGAGGTGGACTACACTGGGCTTCGCCTCCAGGCTTTACAGATGAGGTGAGGGATTGAAAATGATCGTCCTGAACTCGTCTGCAGCTGTGCCAGATTTAAAACTTTGAACAGATTCTGCACTTTTTAAAGTCCACAGACTTATTATATTGAATTCATTTGATATCTTTTATTTGTCCAAAATCCGACCAGCGAGCCCAAAAAAATGTATTTAGATATTTCTGTTCTCTAAGTATTTAATTGCACACATAAAGCAGGCCGGCTGGTCCTCTTTGTAAAAATTTTGGACACCTCTGCTGTAGAAACGGTCCAGGGTGGCGTCCAGAATGGCGTCTGGTCTTGAGATGTTGTTTTTTTTAACTATAACATTACGTTTGTACAACTACTTTGGTAGAACTTGACCTAAACACCAAGCAATCAAGAAAGTACAAAGTAAACAGAAATTCCCCCTGGAAGAGAAGTCGCAGAGGTGGATTCTGGAGACCTGCAACCTCCGGTTTAGGAGGTTTTCATACCATACAAGTGTTTCCTCTCAAAGTGGGACCGTGACGGTGCATGTGGGTATACAATGATTGTGTAGCTTTGCATCATAGCAGTGCAACTACAGCAAAAGCAAAGCGAAGCGCTTGTTTTTTTTTGCTGGACTTTTGGTACATCGTATCTACAAATGATTCCATGTTTGACAGAAGATCGCGGGCGGCAAAGAGGAACACGGCCAAAAAGAGGAAACAACGTTTGGATCTTGAGTTGGGACCAAAAAACAAAAAGTTGAATGTGTGGAAACGGCGTTTTCTTTTGTCGGTTTCATTTTTCTATGGACCTACAAACAATGGTGACACAAAATTGCTATGCTTAAATGGGTTTATTTCATAATGGAAATGCTTAAAACACCAGACTGGACCGGACCGGACCGCTCAGTGAAAACCAGGCGCTAAAGAGCTTTTCTGATCCATTTCTCTCTGACCACAAAGAAGGAGCCACAAAGTCTCTCTTAAAATAAGACTTTAAGGATCAATATAAAAAAAACCTATAGGTATTCTGTATAAATAAATCGAAATAATTCAACTATACACACTTTAATTTATGGTTACTGCATCTTATGGACTCGAGTAGAATAATTAAAAATAAAAGTCAGAACCAGAAATGCTTTTTCATTTTCTAAATGAAAAAGCATTTTTTTGACTCACAATTAAAATGAAAAAACAATACTTCAAAATGATTTTTCTTTTATTTTGTCACCTAATTAAAATGATAATGAAAATGATATTTGACATTTCATATTTAAAATTTTCTCTGGTAAATGTGTAGCAAAATTCATTTAGAAATGTCTAATTTGACAATTAAAATGGATTAACAGAAATGCTTTTTCATTTTCACAATGTAGCTGCATCAAATGACTCAAATGAAAAATCAATACTTTAAAATGCTTTTTCATTTCTACTTAAAAACCGCTTCTGTGTCATAATAAAAAATGTGTCTCCCTCGAACTAGCTTTGTCTTCGGGCGGAGCTAAACCCGGCCCGCTAGCCCGGAGAGAAAGCTAGTCTGTGGAAGCTTTGAAGCGCAGGAAGAAGAAATGCTGCTCAAAGACCTGAGAAACTCTCAACCATCATATGAATTTGTGTTTCCAGTGGTGTCCAGAACAAAATAAAGGCTGATGTTATTCCCACATATTTACATCCAAGTTTCTCTTTGCTGGATTGACCACCTGGAGTTCTGTTCCTCCCCAGCTAATGTTTTTAGCACACATTAGCCTAATGCTAGCCCTTCTTTCGGGTCCTTGCAGCCAAGAAAAAAGCACCGACCGCACAGCTTAAAAAAATTATGAGCCAGCAGGCCCTTAATAATAATCATAACGGTAAAAAAAGCACATTTAGAAGATAGTCTCTTGCAGCTAAGTGCTGGTTTTGCTGTTCGAGGACAGCTGGAGCCCCATCAACAGCTATAGCAGATTTTTCCATGCTAAACGTTTGCTGGTTGACCAACACGGATCTTCTAAATGTCCTTTGACTACTGTATTACTAGCTTGGATGCTCCTGGTGTTAGCAGCCGGACACACGGAGAAAACACAGACGTCATCGCCCCGCCTCCCCTCTGGAAATCCTAAGTCGAATTGAAATATACGACACTATTTCAATTTGTGAAAATGAAAATGTAATCCTCTTTGCATTTTCGTTTTAATTATGGCGCAGAATAAGCGGTTTTTAAGTAGAAATGAAAAACCATTTTGAAGGATTGATTTTTATTTTTAATTATGCTACACAATCGCTTCCATAGCATCTCAGCTAGAAATTTGTAAATCTAGTGAAATCAGAACTAATGAAAGGACTTTTGCCGAATTTTTTAAACCATCAGATACGCAGAAACTCCTTGAATTTTGTTCAAAAATAGAAAGTCTGTTGCACCTCAAGTCTGTATTCTTGTGTTTAATGACTTCAAATGGAGTTTTTGCGGTACACAAAAATCTGTCAAGATGTTCGACTTTAAACTACGAAGGTTTATTGATCGCTGGAGCATCATGGGTAGTGTAGTCAGGAGCCTGGCAGAGCCTGTTCTCAACCGTTTGTAAATGAGTTGAATCAAGTTTCGACATTAAACTGTTTTGTTTTTTTTTTTTGCTCCATGCGCCATACAGTTTAAAAAAATGTTACCTTTTGAAATTAAAACCATTTCATCTGATTCCTTAACCAGAGGGTCACAGAGGAGGCCCTGGAGCCACATGTGGCCTCAAGAGGATTTAAAGACATGGTTCTTACCAACATGAAATGGTTGAATCCAAATCAATTAGCAGCGTTTTCTCAGCTACATTTAAAAGGTATCCTCTTCCGTGGTGCTTTTCTGCCGTCTTAAGATCTAAAGGGCTTTACTAATCAACAAAACGGCAAATTCACATACCTATACGGCACTAACCAAGCCAGCGGGACGTCGGTGTGCTGGTGGGACAGAAGAGGAGACATTGATCGTGGATGGAAGCACGTTTATCATTGAATTTGAAGACACTGAAACTAAGTTTATATTTTATTGCTTTAACTGTTTTGCCTGTTTGTCTTTATGATTGTCTGTCTCTCCGTCAACCAACAGTCTTCTTCACTCGAGTAGAAGAGGGTCTTTCTCAAATTAAACTGAAATTCAGAAAACGTTTGTACAGACCTCAACCCCACTGGGAGTTGTGTAAAAGTCGGTTCAGCCCGTTGTCACTACAGGAAAAAATACACAATTATCCAAACCAGCAGTTTGGCTTTTTATGGCCAGACACGTGTGCAGGTTTTCAGAACGCACTGCAACAATGAAATGACACAAAAACCTTGTGTATCGCTGCTAATCAGAATAAATCTACACAATCCAGGAGGAGCTGCTTGGGTGGGTGTTTACAGCTGGGGTGAGCAACCTGGGTCACACAAATGTATGACGCCAATAGGCACTTTCTCCGTGTTCTGCTGTATTTTTCAGAGTAAAAGAAAATGGGGTTGGAGTGATCATCTCTTCTCACAATGATCTTTTTTTCCCTCTCCTATGGCGTCATAAGGAAAGGGTCCGTTCACGCAGCGCCGCGACTGAATTATGACGCTGTCCAATTGCCTTTCCTACCCATGCACATGCGTCACGTTCCATCCACAAACACTCAGTGCCCCCATTTCCCATCATCCCTTTTTTGTTTTACACGCTTACGCTAGCTTACAGCTCCTCACGCCTCCAGCCTAACATTAACGGTGCAACAAAAATGGCACCAATATTCTAGCTATCCAGGTGTACAGTTCTGATCCAGATTCCAGTTCAGACGAGGAAAACAGACCTTTTTTTCTGACAGTGGATGCTTCAGATGGAGTGGAGGAGGAAGTTTGTGGCCCCGCCCACTGTCGTTAGTTTGTAACAAGTGTATAAACTGCATTTTTGTCGTCTGTTCCTGGTTCACAACGCAGAAAGACATGATCACAAATACAATTTTAATCTTAATTTTCTTCATATGTCCTCCATTATCAGAAGATTTTCATTGGAATGGGTCTTTAAAACCTCCAAATCCATTTATAGTTCTCATTACAAAACGGATGCTGATGTGGAGACAAGTTGTTAATCAGAATTTTAGATTTCATTGGTTTGTCATGGAAGTTAATTTCTAAAATCTGCAAAGGACTTTTTTTTTTTTTTTTTTACAATGAGTTGAAATGTTTTTAAGGCTGTAAAACTTCATGAAACACCTTTCTCAGAACATTTTTCCACTTTTCTCTCTTATGGAAACTCCCAGATGTCACAACTGTAGAAAGGATTCGTGTTGACTTGTCCACCTGAACACTTTCTGCACTGGAGACAAAACACGGAGGAGATTGAGTGACAGTAGGCAACAGCCAATCGAGACGGAGAAAACTGTGCACTAAAAAAATGATGCTAAAAACATCTGCAGGAAAACAGTAAAAGATATTTTAATGTTTTGTTAAGCAGCTAATGTTACCTCGATGCTTTTATTTTGTCAAACAGCATTTTTCCACGCTTATATTTTCCAAACTTCCATGCCATCTCAATTCAATGTTTTTGAGGCGAGTCGACGGTAAATTCTGGATGTTCCTCCACGTTTTGTGTTATTTTTGTCGCACACTAACCATCTTGTTGCTGACATTTTTTTCTTCAGTGATGAACGAGAGGAAGAGGAGTATGAGAAGGAGGAGGTGGGAGAGGATGGAGAGATCATTCTGGTTAGTGGGGACAAAGTGTCCGGCCCCTGGAACAAGTCTGGGGCTCCTCCCCCTGCCGCCGCTGCTGCTCCTGATGGTGAGCAGTGAAGGGATCTGTTTTTGAACGCCGTCCTCCCCAAAAGCGCCGCTAACCTCCTTTTTTTGTGCTAGTTGAAGAAGTGGAGGCGCCTGAAGCCAAGCCTTCCGGCGTGTACCGACCTCCTGGAGCCAGGCTGACCACCAACAAACGGGGCCCCACCCAGGGCCCCCCAGAGATCTTCAGCGACACGCAGTTCCCCTCGCTGTCGGCCTCGGCGAAGCACGTGGAGACGCGCAAGTGGGTTTGAAGCTTGAGCCGCCGGCATCGGAGCGACGAAGAGCTGTGCGTCACGCATGTGCTTCCTGTTTGTTGCAGAGACAAAGAAATGGAGAAGACGTTCGAGGTGGTGAAGCACCGGAACCGCGGCCGGGAGGAGACCACGGGCGCCTCCGTGCAGCACCTGCAGCTCGACAACCAGTACGCCATCCTGGGGGACAAGTAGAAGCTCCGCCCTCCCGCTCAGCCCACGGGAGGAAGCTGACTCCGGCTGTCTGGGCTGCAGTCCTGACAGAGATGCTGCACCCCCCCCTCCCCCTCCCCGGTCACCACACCAAACAAAAGTACACAATGCCACGGCAGCGACACGCTTCACACACGTCACACACACCCGGTCAGCAGAACTGAGGGGCTGCAGCGGAAGGGGCAGGAAAAGGGGGGGGTCTTCATAACATACCCCAACATCCGACACTGCAGCGAGTGTCGTCGCCCCCTGTGGGCGGTGATCAGAGCGGCGGTTGTGTGGCGCAGCTTCTGCCCGGACTTCAACGCGCTTTGACGCTTCCTCAGAGGACGGAAGACTTTAGACGACCCGACGGACTCTCCGTGAAAACTACGCTTTGTGTTTTCTTTTTGTGTTTTTGGCCAAGCGCGCACGCTTCCTCTGAGGTGCGGTCCCGGGACGCGGTGATGCTTCTCCAGCGGCGTTTGTTTTGGATTTTTTTTTTTCTCTCTCCCTGGGGGGCGGGGGCGAACCCCGGCCGTCCACCCGGCTGTTTCAAACTGGGTTTTCACGCATGCTGACGACACTCTGGAGGTGGCGGCCATCCTCACAATCTCTTTATCAAGTGACCTTACTGACGAAGAGTCGCGGAGGCCTCTTCATCTCTCACCACTTTGCAAAGAGAGGAAACGTCTCCAATGGTTCTGGTCCAGATTGTAGTTCTGTTGTAGATTGCCTGATGATTACAGCGATTTACTGTCATCCGTGTCCACTGGTGGATCTTGCTCCTCTTTACCTTCAAAACATGAAAGAAATTGAATAAATAAAGCTTGTTTCTAATCTGAGACGGTCCTGTCGGCGGCGTTTCACAAGAAAAGCAACAGCTGGGATGCATTTATTTTGAAAATATCCAAAGCAAAGAGGACAATCCGTAAAATGTGAAACCATAAGAGTCCTCGGTTTTCTGGAAATGAGGCAAACCTCGGCGTCGATCGGCTCGCCCTCGTCTTTGAGGAAGGGTTTGTCGTGACGGTCCATGGTTCCTCTGGTCCGGCTCTGAAGCTCCAGGTCTTCATTCCCACCTTCACCCTCAGCGTTGATCTAGATTTACTGCTACTAGGAATAAAGGAGCGTACCAAGCCGTCTGAAAGACTCAATGATCAGTTTTTCAAAATAAAAGTACTTTTGAAAAAAGTGACTTCTGAGTTATTTAAAAAAAAAGAGAGAGAAAACATTTGTTAAACTTTTATTCATTTGAATGAAATTCAGACCTCCTGAATTGTATTTTTTAATTAATTTTGTCTCCGAATGAAAATTTACAAAATTTAAGTTTATAAATTACAAAAAAGGTCATGTTATTCAAATAAAAATGAAGAAATGTACTTCCATTTTTAACCAAGTTCTAGTCTAAACTTAGCCTGACTTTGAATATGTTAAAGAAAAATCTGCCTCCTTTTTTTAGATTTCCTAATGATAAATTAAATCAGTTTTTTTCTTTCATTTTGTATAATAAAAAACCTATTTAGACTATTTGAACTTTAGTCAGCAAAGAAAATCTAGATTCCAGTTAACTGAGTTTAACTTTAACCCATGGCTCCCTATACACGAAATACGCAGCCGCGTAGGGCCCCCGCCACCACCAGGGCCCCGAAGTGGCGAAAAAAATAAGAGCCAAATCTGGCAACCCATTTCACAGCGCGTCCGTACCAACGTGCGCTCTGAATGTTGTGCAAAAGAAAGTTGGCTGCACTTTAATGATCGCCCCCTTCCACACACCTGTACGGAGCCCGAGTCCTGACATTAACATATACAAAAACATATCTTGTTTCCACAGATTATTATCTCGTTCGTACGAAATACTTTTCCGTTCCCACAAGATACTATTGCGTTCCCTCAAAATACTATTCCGTTCCCTCGAAATGATTAACTCGTGCGAACGCAATAATTATGTCGTTCGAACGCAATAATTAATCCGTTCGAACGCAATAATTATTCACGTCATAAATCTTTCACGCGGATATGCTCTCTGTACGCCGGCAAAAGCCGCTTTCAGCGGTAACTTCCGTTTCTCTGTGACCCATATTCGTTCAAAAAAGGAACATGAAAAACAAAATGATCACTTTATTACCGTCTCAATGAATGTAAGAAAAATATCAAAAGAACTAGGCTGCTTTGTCATGCGATAGCTCCTGCTAGGCTACTACTAGCGCCGCCGCAGAGCTCTTTGATGTATGCCGGCATTTGGGCAACTAGCTGGTCGGTTGACAGACAGACAGCTGTCTTTATTTTTCTTACATTCATTGAGACAGTAATAAAGTGATCATTTTTGTTTTTCATGTTCCTTTTTTGAACGAATATGGGTCACAGAGACACGAAAGTTACCGCTGAAAGCGGCTTTTGCCGGCGTACAGAGAGCATATCCGCCTGAAAGATTTATGACGTGAATAATTACTGCGTTCGAATGGATTAATTATTGCGTTCGAACGACATAATTATTGCGTTCGCACGAGTTAATCATTTCGAGGGAACGGAATAGTATTTTGAGGAAACGCAATAGTATCTTGTGGGAACGGAATAGTATTTCGAGGGAACGACATAATAACCTGTGGGAACAAGATATTAATCTGTGGGAACAAGATATATTTTTATATCTTAATGTCAGGACACGGGCTCAGTACACCTGAACCAATCTGGCAACCCAAATGATGACGTTACGCCACTCTTAGCAACGATTGGTCAACATCATTTCATCTACGCCTGGCACAGTGTACATTTACGCATTTTGTTTCAATAACGTCTGGAAAAAGAAAAAAAAACGAGCGCATTTTGTCACGTTGATCAACGCGACAACAAGAGAACTTTATGCCAAAGAGACTTTATCCATCAGGAGCTGAAAACAGATGAAGAATTGAAACATCAGTCACAAGGGAAGTTTGGAGGATGTTGTATTCTTCTCCTGCCTTTCTGCGCGATTTACGTAAAATACTAATCAATCCGAGGTGAAGATTGCACAAAACTATCCCGTTTGTCGTAATTTCCAATGGAAAACTAGAAAATAATTCTGATACCCAAGTTTCCAAGATGAGGTCAGACATAACCTTCCAAAACGGAGGAGAGCAGAGAAAAGCAAATAATGACAACGGTGGCTGATAATTAAAACACTTCCGGTGAAGCAGCAGCAACTGGTGATGTGAGGTCGTCAACTGTCAATCAAACTTCAGCTTCAAGGTTCCACTGATGGAGATGAAAGGAGACAGTAGAGCAAGAAGGTGCTGGTTCAAATCCCAGAAAGCACCAGATGGAGGAAAAATGGTGATCGACAAAGTGCTGACTGATGTACAGAATAGTGCAATGGAACTGACTTGATCTCCAAAGCAGAGAAGCGCTGGTTCAATTCCCCGTCTCAGTTTTGTTGTTTTCGGTTTTTGCCGCTCCTTGACAGTCATCGGCTCAAAGGAACAAAGCAACACAGTTCTGCTGTAGACAGATTAGCACAGTGGGAGTGTTTCTGTCCTTGAAGCAGGAGAGCGCAGGTTCAAGTCCCAGTCAGGGACATCGAGGTGTTCAGTCGCTTCACAATTCAAGCTGCGGCTAGGAGGAGTCAGGACGTCCGGAAAGGGGGGCTTCATCTTTGCCCCCCCCTCCCTGAGGAAGGAGGACCAGGAGAAGAGGATCCCAGAAGAAGATGTGCATTTAGATAGATCCATGCAGAATGCAGCTTGGATGTGTGGAGGGTCTGCACACTGTAGATGTAATACAGGTAGAGAAATACCTGGAGGTGGAGGGCAGGTGAGGGATGTGTGGAGTAAGTAAAACTTTTATTTACAAGAACTTTTATTTATCAACTCGTAACTTAATTAACATTTTTAGCTTTATATATTTCTACATAATAATTAATAATGCTACAAACACCAACTTTTCGAGTTTGAAAGACAAGATTTATGTAAGTGTAGTACCATAATGTAGTTTGTACTGTGAAGGTACTATCATGATCTAGTTGCATTAGAATAAAGCTACACCCCCCCCGCCCTCCTGTTAATAGTTAGTCTAGTTGGTTTAGCCCTCCTGTTGGTTGCTAGTCTTCTAGGTACCTGTCTCACTACCAGTTAGCTGTAGCTCTAATATCAACCTTCATCACCTATCTTATAGCACAGAAGTTGTTGATCTCCTACCAGACTAAAGATGAAGCCACCCCCCCTTCCCAGCATCCCTGACTCTTCCTCACCCAAAGCATGAGTTGTGATCCAGGACTTGAACCTGCACTCTTCTGCTTCAAGGACAGAAACACTCCCACTGGGCTAATCTGTCTACAGCAGGACTGTGTTGCTTTGTTCCTTTGAGCTGAACACGCTCCACATGTTTCAAAAATCAACAATCAGGTTTAAAGACACAGACTATGACATCTACTTCCTAAGGACCCTTATTCTAACTGGGAATTGAACCAGCACATTCTCACTGGAAGCACAGAGACACTGCCACCACACTACTCTATCTGCATCAGAGCAGGGATTCTGGGCCATGAAGGATCTTCACGCAGAGTCAGCTTTTATAGCGACGGTTTGTTAACGAGTCGGGAATTGAACCAGTCACTCCCACTGCAATATTTAAAGCACCACACAGGTCCCAAAAAAATGTCCTTTTTCAGTTTTTAAACTAATTTGGATTTACACGACAGTTGTTTAACTTACTGGTACATCCTTTTATCCGTTTGTAACGTCACACTTAAAATAAAACAAAGTCAAAGAGATTTCATCATTACACAGAACATTCTTCTAATGCTTTATTTCTGCTTTAGCTATAAAAAATGCCCTTGTAAACTTACTTTGTAAAAATTTCAAAACATTTAAGGCATGACAAAATGTTGAAAGCTTTTATCAATTTAGTGTCTATCCATCTTCAGAACCAACTGAATCCTTTTCAGGGCCACATAGTTGCTGGAGCCTATCTCAGCTGTTTTTGGGCAAAGGCAGGATACGCCACGAAAAAAACTCCCTTTTATGTTTTTGCTTTCATGTTGATGCTAAATGTGGGTAATTTTGGAGCCAAAGAATGCGCATTTATTTTCGATGCATATTTATATGCATTAAGGGATGAATGCATTGTTTTTGTCTATTATTCAGGATATATACTTATTTATTTACCTTCTGTCATGGTATATTTGGGATGCACGAGCAGCATTCCAAGGAAACAGATATCCAATCTTGGAAACGTTCTGAGGGTTTGCACGGATTTCAGGCAGCAACACCAGCTTTACATGTCAGAATGTAAATTGTTTTCGCTATTCTACTCACAAATATCATAATGAAACACTCCAAAACAGTTTTGGGAGGTTAACTGTATATATTTCATACTGAAAGCAGTTTAAAAAACATTTTAGTATCCAGTTGTTCTCAAATAAAACACTTAAATTTTACTTCCGTTCAAAGTTTGTTTTTTCACTTGCTGGTATTTGCATTAAATGACATTCCAAACAACTCCTTTTTTTCCAATTTTATTTGAGATGTATGTACATAATATGCAAAGTTTGCTGAACAATAAGTTGGCATTGCTTTGTAACAATTCACCCTCCACTCAGTAGGGGAACGTCACAACGCCGTTCTACGGCTGGGGCATTAAATATCAAGACAATCTGCTCTCTAACATTACCGAGAAAAAAACTCATTACAGTTTGTTGGTGCTGCTGATCAGTTAGAGGGCCCACAAATTAAATTTCGCTTAGGGCCCCCGGAAGACCAGGGCCGGCCCTGCACAAGGGTTAATAGATAACTGATGATTTGTATGTAGATTTTGGGGGGAAAATAACTTGTAAATAAAGAAAGACAAAGACTTTTGCACGAGATCAGAATTATCTTTATTTAAAGGCTGAAACAGCAGCAGCTTCCGTCTTTCAAAGTTTTCTCCGTCTGCTGAGCTTCTCCGGACCGACTTCACTTTTTCTTCTGTTTGGGTAGAAACGAAAACAGCAAATCAATGTTTTTCTCTGTCCGCCCGCTGAAACATTAAACCCTTTCTAATGTCCTGTTGGCTTTATTTTGAAAATCTCACACCGAGCTTCACCTGGTCCTCCTTTGGTGGTGGGGGCGGGAAACCCACCCCACTGTCAAGGTAGACCAACTGCTGGAGGAAATGAGTCAGGATTAGATTAGAAGACAAATAATCTCTGAGATTATCACCAATCATGACTGAATATGGAAATTATTTCTGTAACCCTTGTTCTATCCTAGTCACTTTAACATTGGGAGTTGGGTCATCTAGACCCACTAAACAGTGCTCTGAACCTTTTTTCTTCAATGATTTGTGATCTTCACTGGTGTCCATGGATTACATGAAATCTTTCCACCTTTATCCACCTTTGTCATGGTATGAGTAACACGTCAAAGTAAGGGGGGGGGGGGTCATCTAAGATAGCACAAGGGCTAAAATGTTGAAATAATACCGCATGGCTGCGTTCTAATTAATTGAAATTTCGTTTTTGGTAAAGTATTTCCTTCAGGGAACAGAAAAAATTCTTTGAATGTTTTATTCCGGCAGGAGAAATCCATTTTTACTCTAATCTGATCTTCTCAGCAGTTTAATTTATCCTAAAAATGGTTTAATTATATCAGATTTAAATTATTAAACCTTTTAATAAACCAAACTGCACTAAATATAAAAACATTTGCAATTCAAAAATAGAAACCTTTAGTTTGACATGAAAAAAGGTAAAGTAATGTATTTTTTTTACACTTTTGTTAAATTTTGTGTCTAAAACATGTTTATAGAGCTAAAACTTTAACTGAAAACATTTTTAATGTGAATAAAATTGAAGGAACTGTTCAGTTCAAAACGACATCAGAAAACTTTCATTTTAATTGAAATAAACAGAAAACGTCACTTCGGGGAGAAAAATATGAATAATGTAAAACAAAAGAAAAAAGACCATAAATTTGACCAGCTGTTGTATTTTATTATTCTAATCTTTAAATTTGTTTTATGCTAAACCTTTAATTACTTTCATCTCATTTACTCATTTAATTTACCAACTAAATCAATATTTTCATGTAAAAGTATATTCTTGTAGCTTTTCTTACAGCAGAAACATAAACATTTACTTACATTTTTGTCCACTTTTGTTTCTGGTGTTGATGTGATGTTAGGCGTATTTTCAGTTAAAACCTGCAAACAAAAAATACATTTTAAACAGTTTCACTGAAGACTGAGTGAATTTTTCCTAAAGGTTAATAACATCATGAAGGTGTTTTGTAGAATCTCTTTGCTGTTTGTTTGTGATTTGATTTTATTATAAGTTGTATTGCACTGTTATATGAAGTTGGCTATCACGCTAATAACGCGAGAGTTCCTGTGAACTCGCGGGATTTGATATTGGGCTGAGGAGTTTATTCTCACATCATAATAGATCCATGCAAAAAGCAGCTTGGAAAAGGAGTATACCAGCTGTGAACGGTTGTTCACAGACTGGTAATTCCACAAAGACCTCCGAAGTGACAGGCAGCCACGAGGTAGTTAACTTGTTAGGTATTTTTTGGTATAATTGTAAATGTATATTGTAAATGTAAATTCTGTTCTGTAGTTTTCACGGCGTGACATGGAGTGAAGACATTGAAACACGCCTGTTCTCGAGAATACCGTGTCCAGCATTGCCATTGAGGAGGAACAGTGAAGAAAACTCTACAGTGAAAACTCTTCCAGCCAAGCGCCGCGGGGGAGAAGCTCGAGAGACGGACGGCACAGCAGCTGCAGTTGGTCGATAACCGACGTTCACCACAAGAGGGCGCCGTTACACCAGCTCAACGTTCCCCAGCAACAGTGCTTCGTTGATTGAGGACAGTTTCATAAAGTAAAGTAGCAAATAAGAAAATAATTTTCCTCTAAGGAAATAAAGGTGGTTTACAAGAAGTTAAACTTAACAAAGTTATTTCAGCACATTAAGCCAAAGCTACATATTGTCTACTAAACTTTATGGTAATTTGTTTGTTTTAATAACTGAAGTCAGTACATTTGTCTAAAGTTAAAACCATATTCAACCTAAATTGAAGGAATATAAGTGAATTTATACCATGGTCCGGGTGAATACTCGATTCTGATTGGCTGCTGGGTGTACATTAAGTAAGGGTTAATGGCCGATGAAGGCCCGCTTATACCATGGTCAGTTACAAAAGAAATACATACTAACCAGGTTTTAGTCATTAATTCTTGTTTTTCTTTTTTCACCGTGCGGTTATCAGGTTTTAATGCATACCCAGCAGCCAATCAGAATCGAGTATTCAACCGGACCATGGTATGAAGAGTGATATACCACAGTATAACGCCACGGTGAAAAAAGAATTTCCGGTCACCTAGCTTAAATGTTTTGTATCACTGCGCCAGCTTCTTTAAAACAACCTTTTGCTTCATAATTTGGACAAAAACAAGCCGTAACAGGTGAACTTTCTCTTTGAACTGATGCTTTATTCAACCCATCGGAAAGATCAGCATATATATATATCGCTTATATTGCCAAATCTCCACTGCAGCGGTGGTGCGGCGCGACGTAACAAATAGTCTGCTTTTTGTGAGAAAAGCGATCTGACTTGGAAAAAAACAGGAATGAAGGACTAAAAACATGTTAATATGTATTGCTTTTGTAAGTGAGTATGGTATAGGCGGATTAATGGCCTTCGAAGTATGCATTATCACTTTTTAATGCACTTCGAGGACACAACCGTCCGACGCGAAGGCTTCCACGGCATGCGTTAAAAAGTGATAATGCACACTTCATCGGCCATTTACCCTTACGTATCCTATTTATGTTAAAGAGTTAAGTGACTAATTTTATTTACTAAGAAATAACAATTTGAAGGTAATATTTGAGTCATTTGTCATCAGAAGTAAGATTACTGTATACATGCTTAAGTTTGGTTGAAATAACTTTAGGATGGTAAAGACTGTGGCTCGTACCGACCCATCTCTCTCCTTAACTGTGATGCAAAGATCTTAGCTAAAGCCCTCTCTCTTCGTTTAGAATCCACAATACAGGATGTGATCTCTGATGATCAAACTGGTTTTATGCCGGGGCGCCACTTATTCAAAAATGTACGCCGACTTTTTAACATAATTTACTCTCCTGCCTCTGAAGCAGAGGCAGAAGTGGTAATTGCACTTGATGCAGAGAAAGCCTTTGATAGGGTGAAGTGGAGATATCTATTTGCATGTTTAAAGAAATTTGGTTATGGTCCCAACTTCATCTCCTGGATCAAGCTTTTGTATAAATCACCCAAAGCCTCCATAATTAGTAATAGCAAGCGGTCACAATATTTTCAGTTGTCACGGGGTTCTCGCCAGGGTTGTCCTCTCAGCCCACTACTATTCGCTTTAGCTATAGAGCCCTTATCTATCACACTTAAAACTTTACCATCAATCAGTGGAATTCACAGGGGCGGTAAGGAACATAGAGTATCTTTGTATGCAGATGATTTATTGTTATATTTGTCAGACCCCATTCTAAACGTCCCTCACATAATTTATGCTTTGAGGAAATTTGGGGCTTTCTCTGGGTACAAATTGAACTTAAGTAAAAGTAAATGTTATCCTGTTAATGATCTGGCTCTCCAAATACAAAATGGTGCCTTGCCATTTCAAATGTCCACAAATGGCTTTAAGTACTTGGGTATCACTATTACAAGAGATATGCAACATCTCCATCAAAAAAACTTCTGTCATTTATTAGAAAAGACCAAATTAGACCTAAAGAAGTGGAGGACTCTTCAACTATCCCTGGCAGGAAAGGTTAATTGTGTTAAAATGACTGTACTCCCCAAATTTCTTTACCTTTTTCAGTGCATCCCCCTCTACATCCCCAAAATATTTTTTGAATCTCTTGATAAGATTTTTGTCTCATTTCTGTGGGATGGAAGGAAACCTAGGATACGGCTTGAATTGCTACAGAGATCTAAAAATCAAGGTGGTTTAGCCTTTCCCAACTTTCAGTACTATTACTGGGCTTCAAATGTAAAGAATATCTTACACTGGCTCCACAGTCCGAGTGTGGACTGGTGCCGTCTTGAAGCTGCATCATGCATCTCAACTTCCCTCCGTGCTCTGGTCACCTCTGACTTGTCTCTCTCTGCCCTTAAATATACCGATAACCCAGTCGTCATAAATACTCTTAAAATATGGTTTCAGTTCAGACGGAACTTTGACTGTGGGGATCTCCTGCATTTGAGTCCCATAAATATGACTCACTTGTTTCCCCATGCTAGACTGGATTCTGGTTTCATTCTCTGGAAACAGCAAGGTATTCATTTGTTCAAAGACATGTACATAAACTCTGTTTTTGCCTGTTTTGATGATCTTTCAATTAAGTTTAATCTCCCCCGGTCTAGCCTATTCCGTTACTTCCAAAATCGCTACTTCCTTCAGCGTCATACCCCAGACTTTCCATATTTGCCATTATGCTCAGGTATAGAAGCACTTCTAGAAACTCCAGTACATCTTAGAAGATTTATCTCAAGGATATATGATCAGATAACTTCCTTAAAAAACACAAATCTTGTAAAACTCAGGACAGATTGGGTGAATGAGTTGGGGGAGGAACTGGCTTTGGAGGACGACATATGGAATGATGCTTTACTGAAAGTAAATGGCAGCTCCTCCTGTGCAAAATTAAACTTAATACAATTTAAAGTTGTACATCGCATCCACTATTCCAAAGCTAAACTAGCAAAGATCTATCCTAATGTAGAAGCCAGCTGTGATAGATGTCACCATACCCCTGCTGACTTAACACATATGTTCTGGCTGTGTCCATCTCTGACGTCCTACTGGTCTGTCATTTTTAAAACATTGTCACAAGCTCTCAAAATTGATCTTGAACCTAACGCAGCCATGGCTATATTCGGCATCACAGGTGGAAAACAAGCTATTCTAAGTAAACAAAATAAACATATCATTGCTTTTACAACACTACTTGCACGTAGAAGGATTTTACTTCATTGGAAGTCAAATAAACCACCCAAAGTGTCTCTATGGTTTAGTGACTTGTTACAATTTATGGAGATAGAAAAGATTAAATACACACTAAGGGGGTCCAGAGACAAATTTCTATCTGTGTGGGGGCCGATACTATCCTACTTTAATAAGCTCAAAACTGTCCCCGAGTAGCAGCTTCCGACAACTTTCCTGTTGGCTTGTGTTGTCACACTGAGCCTTAGTGGTGCACACCTGCTTATATCTCTTGACGTAATCACACTTTAAATATAATTTTTATTTTCTATCATCATATTTTTCATATTTATATATATATATATTTTATTTTTTAAATTATTATCTTTATTTTTCTGACGTCTTTCATGTTCTGTGGGATGGGGTGGGAGTGGGGTTCAGCTATGTGTTTGTCTTGTTTACAAAAAAAAAAAAGAGAGCATTGTTTGAATAGTGCCTGACATGTGACCTTGTTTTTGTACATGTTCTGTACTTTTGTTGCTCAATAAAAAAAATAAATAAATAACTTTAGGACTCGACTCAAAAGATGACTGACATATCTAAGGATCCAGATACTCAAACAAATATTTGCAAAAGTATAAGAACAAGAACATTAACTGAAAAGGGAAGGAGCTTCAAGAAGCAAATCTCTGCAACGGAAATTCAAAATTTCTTATGAAAAATGGAGACATGAGGCAATAGTAACCCTTGTGCTATCCTAGGCACTTTAACATTGGGAGTGGGGTCATCTAGACCCACTAGACAGTGCTCTGAACCTTTTTTCTTCAGTGATTTGTGAACCTCACTGGTGTCCATGGATTACATGAAATCTTTCCACCTTTATCCACCTTTGTAATGGTAGGGAGAACACGTCAATGTAAGGGTGGGGTCATCTAAGATAGCACAAGGGTTAAGCAAGGTAATATTGACTGACACAGCCACTGAGAAGGAGTTGTCAGAGTTGATGAACAACATAATATTAACTTGCCAAAATGTTCAAGCTATTTACAATGAGATTCGGCAAATACATGCTCCGGATCCAGACATGAGGTGCAAGGAAGATGCAAGAGCAACCCTTTCAGATTTCATTGTTATAAGAGCTGAAAGGTGGCTAGAAAGAAATGCTGAAGAGGACCAAGAGCCATGGCCAGATGTTGGATCATGTTTGGCTTCAGAAAGATCTAATTCCAGGTCAAAAACACAAAAGTCAAATAGCTCATTGCTGTCATGCCCACAGTCAATCAAAAAGTGGCAGCCGCTGCAGCAGCATCTTAAGAAATCTTAACTGTCATAGAGGAACGAGACAAGCAAACGAGCAAATTACAAAAACTTGAAGTTGAAACATTAATGAGACAACAAGATAGTACGTTTGGAAGAGATTAAAAAGCTTAATGCTCCCAAAGCCAGAGTGAAAGTCTAAAATGAGGCGGAAAACAGCTATGATAGTTACAGTTCCACAAGCAGCAACAAACTGGCAGTTGAACGTCATGAAATTCCCGTCGCACCACTTACACTCTTTCAAGCTTCAAATACAGCACAACTTCTACATGCAACAAGCCCTGAATTTGTTCCACTTGCTAACACAGTTGTCACAAGTCAAATAATTCAAGAATCAAGCCCGCCATTTGTTCCTACAGAAATACCAGCCCCCCCACAGCTGCCACACAAATCAGCATAACTCTGATTTAGTGAGCATCTTGGCAGAAGCCACATGTGCCAATCGGCTTCCAACTCCAGAACCTGTAGTGTTTACTGGAGACCCTCTAAAGTTTAAAGACTGGAAAAAATATCCCCAAAAAATAAAAGGTTGTACCTCAGAAAGTACGCTGGTGGACCTGCAAAAAAGGCAGTTGAAGGATTTCTCCTAATAGGCATCGAGGAAGCATACGACTCAGCTCGACATTTGTTGGAAAAATGATTTGGAGATCCATTCACCACAGGAAAATGTTTTCGAGACAAGCGAAAAGTTGGCCAAAAATAAACTCTAAGGATGGAAGTGAATTACGGGAATTTGCAAACTTCCTTAAAAGTTGTAAAGCGGCAATGCCACATATCAAGACTCTGGAAGTCCTTAACGATTGTATGGAGAACCAAAAGATACTGTTAAAACTATCAGATTTGCTTGTGTCAAATGAGATGAGACTCATCAGTGGCGATTATCCAACGTTCCAGATGTTTGTGGAATTCATGTCAGCTGAGGCAGACTTGGCCTGCGACCCCATAACTTCAATACAAGCACTCAAAGCTTTGGAATCAGAAAACCCCAAACACAGAAAAACTCAAGTCATTCAAGCCAAAACTCTAACAACAAACCTAAGTAACTTAAGTTCCAATCTCACAACATGCATATTTAGCAAAAGGTCTGGTCACTCTCTCAACAAGTGTCACAAATTTATAGAGCAAACCGTACAAGATCGTGTCAAGTTTGTACAAACAGAGAAGCTTTGTTTCAGATGTTTAATGACAGGGCATCACTCCAAGAAGTGTGACAAGAGAAGCACATGAAATAAAAAGTTCATATAGTTATTGATCATTTCTGTCATTTATGTTTATTATGTTTTTATCAATCTGGACTATGATAAAACATTAAACACAAATTTAAGCAGACATAAACTTTTTAATGGAAACATTTTATAATAACTGTTTAGTTATTACAAGTTTTACAAGTAAAACTCATTATTTTTTTAAATTGACTAGTCTTTAAAAAATGCAGTTTGTAAAAATTGACACATTAGGAAATTTGAATTTAATTTTTTTCCCTTGTTTTGTTGTTTTTGTTTTGTAGAAGTCATGTTTCGTCAACTAATTCAGATTTATTTTTTGCAATTTCTGTAAAAGAAATCTGAAGTAAGAAAATCACATTAGCAGATCTAAATCGAAATTTTAGCAGAACAAAGTCATGCTTGAACAAACGTGACCCTTGACCCCTTGAGGACACGCAGTAGATATACAAGCACCGATACCTTTTTATTTGGATTTTAGTTCATATTTGAAGAAGTGTGACGGATCAGAAACACAGAGAAAACTCAGTGAGGAGAAGTTCTGTCTTCATTTTACCTCTGAGGAGTTGAAGAAAGTCCCGTAACGGTTCTGCACCATGTTTGATGTGACATTTTTTCTATTGCTAATAAATAAAATATCAAACAATTTATAACAAGTGGCTCAAAATGTCTAGAAGCAAATATTCTGACGTTAACATTTTGCAAATGACGACATTTGTGTCATTTCTTTACCCCAGATAGAATGACTGCAGCTCCAGCTGCTGTCAGAACGCATCCAAACAGACAGAACAATGTTAGTCCTCTCATCCTGATTCTGTTCTATCCTCTGGTTTAACCTTTTGTTACGTTTAGTTTTTGTTTTCCACTCAGCAGCAAAGTCCAATTTCCAAAAAGCTTTTATTGATTTGTTGAAGGCAAACACCGCTGATCTTTACACGTCCAAACTCCATCAGAGCAAATCGTTTGCAATTTAGGATTTATTTCACAAAATAGATTTAGATTAACCCTTGTGCTATCTTAGTCATTTTAACATTGGGAGTTGGGTCATCTAGACCCATAGTAGGTTCTCCCTACCATGACAAAGGTGGATAAAGGTGGAAAGATTTCATGTAATCCATGGACACCAGTGAAGATCACAAATCATTGAAGAAAAAAGGTTCAGCGCACTGTCTAGTGGGTCTAGATGACCCAACTCCCAACGTTAAAGTGCCTAGGATAGCACAAGGGTTACACTTAGTCTGACTTTGAAGATGTTAAAAAATCTGCCTCCTTTATTAGATTTCCTAATGATAAATGAAATCAAAGTTTTTTCTTTCACTTTTCAAGAATGTATATTGAAAAACGTATTTAGACTTTTTGAACTGTAGAAAATCCATATTCCAGTTAACTGAGTAAAATAACTTTAAATATTTATTCAGATTTCATTTGATGTTTTATCAGACAAAATAAAAAGTCAGGATTAGATTTGATAACAAATAATCTCAGAGATTATGACCAATCATGAGCGTCTGTCAGGAATCAGGAATCTTTATGGTCCGTTAGCCGTTTACAGTGAGAAGACACGAATAAGTAAATATCAATATGACAAAGTATGATTCCTATTGAGTATTGCACAGTGGAGAATATATTACAGTATTGCACAGTCCTCTGATTTTGCACTTGAGATTTAGCAAGTTGTCCCTGGGGGGTGGGGGTGGGGGGATACAGTGATCAAAAATGCCGCCCAAACAGAATAATATAGGAGAATTATTTCTGTAAAATGTTGAAATAATGATAAATAAATAAATCTTTGAATGTTTTATTCTGGCAGGACTGTTGGGTTCAAACAACATGAGAATAACAACATAAGGAAAGAAAGACAGCAGACCAAAGGTACCTTTACGAGGAGAGCGAACAGAGATCACACCCAGCAACCATCTCTCTCCACTTCTGTCGCCTCCCCTTTTATTAAGTTTGTTGGGTTTTTCCCTAATTTACATTTGCGCTGAGCTCTAAGGAGGGGAAACAGAACGCAGCTGCAGGGCTGTCAGAGAACATTAATTGTGATTGTCTTCTCACTGTCCTCCCACATCATCTTTGGACCTGAACAGCCTTTTCTCACGGATGACCAACACAGAGCGTCCTGCTATTCAGGTCTAGACTCAGCTAACGCCAGTTCCCAGGCTGGGAAGACGCAACGTCAGTCGGTTTCCCCCCGAGGGTTTCATCTCCACCTTCCTGTGAAACAGAGTTGGACACACACTTCATGATTATATCACCTCTATAGCTAGGTAATGCATAAAAGCAAATATGAGATGATTAATGTACATTATTCCAACAAGGAGAAATCCATTTTTACTCTAATCTGATCTTCTCAGCAGTTTAATTTATCCTAAAATGGTTTAATTATATCAGATTTAAATTATAAAACCTTTTAATAAACACAACTGAAATAAATATAAAAACATATGCAAAGCAAAAATAAAAACCTTTAGTTTGACATGAAAAAAGGTAAAGTAATGTATTTTTTTAAAACTTTTGTTAAATTTTGTGTCTTAAACATGTTTACAGAGCTAAAACTTTAACTGAAAACATTTTTAATGTGAATAAAATTGAAGGAACTGTTCAGTTCATAACGACATCAGAAACTTTCATTTTAATTGAAATAAACATAAAACGTTACTTAGTAGAGAAAAATATGAATAATGCAAAACAAAAGAACAAAGAACAGAAATTTGACCAGCTGGTGTATTTTATTATTATAATCTTTAAATGTGTTTTATATGGAAGCGATTCTGTAGCATAAATAAAAAGTAAAGTCAAAACCAGAAATGCTTTTTCACTTTCAAAATGAAGCTGCATTTTTTGACTCAAAAATAAAATTAAAAAGCAATACTTCAAAATGCTTTTTCATTTCCTTCCTCAATCCAGCTTATTCTGTCACTTAATTAAAATGATAAAGAAAATGGTATTTGACATTTCATTTTCAAAAAGTTCCCTGGTAAATGTGTAGCATAATTCATTTAGAAATGTCTAATTTGACAATTAAAATGGATTAATAAAAATGCTTTTTAATTTTCAAAATGTAACTGCATCAAATGCCTCAAAATTAAAATGAAAAAGCAATCCACCAAAATGCTTTTTCATTTCCTTCCTCAACACAGCTTATTCTGTCACTTAATTAAAATAAAATGAAAATGGCATTTGACATTTCATTTTCAAGACGTTCTCTGGTAAATGTGAAGCATAATTCATTTAGAAATGTCTAATTTGACATTTAAAATGGACACATTCCACATTTATGATCTTTATTATTTACTTACATTTTTGTCCACTTTTGTTTCTGGTGTTGATGTGATGTTAGACGTATTTTCAGTTAAAACCTGCAAACAAAAAATACATTTTAAACAGTTTCACTGAAGACTGAGTGAATTTTTCCTAAAGTTTAACATCATGAAGGTGTTTTGTAGAATCTCTTTGCTCTTTGTTTGTGACTAACAGATAAAAAAACGGAAAAATAATCCAAACATTTAAATGCTTATATATTCATTATCATCTGTTTTTCCATTTTAGTTCAAATGTCAACAAAATCCTAAAACTAACAGAAAAATCTAAATCCTGGATCTAATCAAAGTAGATTTGATCTCTTTTAAGAACCCAGAAAAACCAAATTAGCCCAAAAAAAAGTGTTTTTATGACAAAGAAATGATATTTAGAGATGAATTAATGTTTCACAGACATTTATTCCATCGTCTCTGCATCGTCTGAACGACAAAAGTTATTTTAGAATAAATTGTTTCGTCAACTAATTCAGATTTGTCATGTCTGTGAAAACATGTATTTAAAAAAACAGAACTAAACCAAGATTTTTGCAGAACAAAGTCATGACTGAACAAACGTGACTTTGACCCTTGATGACAAGCAGTAGATTTACAAGCGTCGATACCTTTTCATTTGGAATTTAGTTCATATTTGAAGAAGTGTGACGGATCAGAAACACAGAGAAAACTCAGTAAAGAGCAGTTCTGTCTTCATTTACCTCTGAGGAGTTGAAGGAAGGTTCGTTGTAACCCTCCAGTGCGGCAAAACATCCCGGACACTAAACGTTTAAATTAGGAAGAATCGGAAGTCAGAAACGGTTCTGCACCATGTTTGATGTGACATTTTTTCTATTGCTAAAAAATAAAATACCAAACAATTATATAACAAGTGGCTCAAATATTCTGACGTTAAAATATTGTAAAGTTGTTGTATTTCTTTACCGCAGATATCGGGATTTCAGCTGCTGCAGTCAGAACGCATCCAAACAAACAGAATAATGTTAGTCCTCTCATTCTGATTCTCTTCTATCCTCTGGATCTGGTTTAACTTTTAGTTACGTTTAGTTTTTGTTTTCCACTCAGCAGCAAAGTCCAAACCTTAGAGACATTTCCAAAACGCTTTTATTGATTTGTTGAAGGCAAACACCGCTGATCTTTACACGTCCAAACTCCATCAGAGCAAATCGTTTCCAAATTAGGATTTATTTCACAAAATAGATTGGGATTAAACGGTAAAAGAAATCTCTATTCTAAAGTAGGTTGATTCTATTTGACTGTTTACTCATGTTTGTTAGATTGTATAATGTGTTTTTACAACAAATATCACAGTAATTTACTTAAAAATACAGTTTACAATTTCTTATTAAGTAAAATCTTTATATTAATTGACTTTTAACCACTTGAAGCACTTTGAACCAATAAAAAATCAGGGGGGAAAATCTTGGGATAAAAATATGTTTTAAGTGATCAGATAATAATCATTCAGACTACAAATATTTGAGGATTTGGTTCACTTGAAGGGAATAAAACCTTGCCTAATTTAAAAGTCCTTCTGCGTATTTTCTTTCCTAATTTTTAACTTTGGGGACGTTTTGTTCAAACCCGACAAAAGACACGACTCAGAGATTCAGCCTCTTAAATGAAAAGTAAATTTTATTATTCCTGAACCACAAAATAGACTTCTTTGGTTGTACAAATTCACTAGTTACAGTCTTGTGTGAGCTATAACCTCTGACCCTAGAACTCTGAACCTCTCAGTTTGCTTGACATGAAACCAAACACAGCATGGATCGTGTAGTGAAACCCATCGGAAGAGATTTACCAACTCAAAGTAAAAAATAAAACAAAAAACGAAACTGAATTTCAGTCAGTGAGAGCGACATTAAAAGCTAAGATAAGAAAACCCTACATTAAATTAAAACGCTAGCATATTCCCAACAGAAACGCCATCTGATGGGAAGTGGGGGTGGAGGTGAGCCAGAGCGATTCCTGACGAGTTCTCCCATAACCAACCCAAGCGCCCGCCCCCAGCGGCGGGCGTTTGTGTCGACATTGGCTCAGATTCAAACTCATCTTTTTTCCTTTCGGCATTTGTACATTATTCACAAAAACAATTATTTTATTCAGTGGCATCAGATTTAAATTAACCGATAAAATAAAAACACCCGCTACCTTCACATCCCTGTGGCGCCTCGTGAAACAGCTGATTCACATTGATTAGAATAGAAAAAACCAGGTCAACGTACCATTAACCAAAAAATTAAAA
Source organism: Oryzias latipes (assembly GCF_053564925.1). NCBI lineage: Eukaryota > Metazoa > Chordata > Actinopteri > Beloniformes > Adrianichthyidae > Oryzias > Oryzias latipes. The sequence continues at coordinate 25,799,039 of NC_136256.1, read as the reverse complement.
AAAAGGTAAAATTCCCCCTAAAGGAATTTGAACTTGTGTACGTTTGCTGCTCTCTACAGGGGAATGTAGCTGATGTCTGTGTAAATGATGGAAATCCTGTTCAAATTGTTTAAATGAGAGGAAAACTTCATTAGGATTTGCCTAAAAATGGGTTAAAACTTTCAAAATAAAAGCCTTTTCATTTAAAAACAATAAATTAGACAAAAAATGTTTCAAAATGCTGATCAGTGGCAGTGCAAAAATGATATGTATTTTTTATTTAAAAAAAAAAAAGCTCTCCACACTCTGATGATGAAGGTAGCAAGCTGTTCCCTCTTCAGTTAGAGATCAAATATTCAAATATACAGCCCCCGTCTGTCACATCCAAAGCCGCGGAAAGTTAGTAAAGACCCATTTCTTTTCCAGTTTCTAGGTTGTTAAAAAAAAAAACTAAAAACAGATGCAAAAGTAAAATCCACTAAAAATGTGATCACCCAAGTTAAAACAGACCAGACTATCAGGCAAACCAAAGAAAATCCAGTAGCAGTCCTAGCTAACCCTACTAGCTCCTCCCTCCCTGCCCGCCAGGGACCGTTGAGCTCCAGCGCCTCCGTGAGCTGTAAAGGCAAGGCCGGCCCCCCCGCAGAGCAGAGCGGCGGCGTCTGTGCAGTGGTTTTACATAGAAGAGTGACGGCTGAGCGTTATGTGGGAACGGCGGTCTCCAGGCTGCGGCGGCCCTGCCTCAGTTTACGTTTGCTGCTGTACAGCGCCATCTCCTCCAGGGCCGAGGTGGCAGGCAGTGGGGGCGGGGCCTCGACTTCAGGGTTGGCATTGTTCCCTGAAAACAAACAAACGGTGAGTCACGTTAACAGATCGTCTAAAAGAGGAGAGAAGAGGCCTGAGAAAATGAAACGGCGAGGAGCAGAAAACCAAAGCTCATCGAGGGACGAACAACACCTCCCCCCCCAATCACACACACACACACAGTGTGAGCCAACATGAGTCAGTTTCTATGGCAACCACTCTCGCCTATCAGGAGTGAGCGTGTTGGAAGGCCACACCCCCACCACTTTCTCGGGAGAATCTGACACCCAAAGGTCCAAAAGGACCTTTAAGACCGGAACCCAAAGCCAGCAGGTTAGAGACGCATGCAGACCGCTGCACATCCAGCCCCACACACACCCGACACACACAAGTCCTACCACGAGCGGCGGCCTAGTCCTGGTCACCTGGACGAGAAGGACGGGCTGATGAAAAGCTGTTGTGCAGAGTGAAAGCAGAGCAGAAGCTGCCGTTCTTACCTGGGCTGCTGGAGCTGTCGATGTATTGAATGTTTTCGGTCATTTCGGGAGACTGGAAGAAAAAGGAGAGGGGGGGGGGGGGGGGGGGGGGTCAGTGAGAGCGAGACGCCGTCTGACAGGTAGCCTTCACCAGGTGAGTCGGAGGAGAAGATCCAGGTGGGTCAGCAGGTGTAACTGCCCCAGTGTCAGAAAGGAAAGCCCCAAAAGCCCCTCTGCCTTCAATCTGCAGCTCTGTACAGTCTTATGGTAAACGCTGGATTACATTTTCTAAATGAACTTAAAAGGATGAAAATCTGCTCAGTTTTAATTTCAATAAAGTCTATTTGCCAAAGTTTGAATCGATTATAAACCCTGTAGATGAAAACGACACATTTGTCACGTTTTGGATATTTAAGCATTAAAGATGAAACAGAGGTCTAGTGTGGATTCATTATAAATGAAATTAAAGGTTTTTTTGCATCAGTTTATAGAAACTTTAAACAAAACTACATTTTATGTGAATAATAAAGAAAAATAGAAGTAAATAATATACTTTTTAAATAAAAACTAATTAAATTAGATCATTTTTTAGTTTGAGATTTCGTCTGGACGCCAATATTCAAATGACTAACAATATTCAGCTTTGTGTGTTCTTTTCTGGGTTTCCAGGTAGAAACCTGGACTAAAGGTGACAAAGAAAAAAAAAGAATCCAGCATTACATAAATAAGTGTGGCAATTAAAAAATTAATTAATATTTCTTAAAAACACACACATGTAATTATTTTACAGTCTTGTGTTGCAGCGTTTCAGGAGTAAATCTCATCTGTCAAACTCCCCTGTCATAGTGAAGTGGGCGGAGCTTACTCAAATTGACATGAAGGCAGGAGCGATGGCGGACCTTTGAGAGCTTTAAGGTGACCCGGTTCTGAGCTCTGACCCAGAGCGCGTCGTGTGGACGTTAGATCGATTCAAGTCATCGGAACAATTTCCAAACATTCAGACGCAGACATTAACCCAACGGTGACGGCGAATTTAGAAGAAATGCTCCACCGCTTCTCTGGCCCAAACGCAGGACACGACCAAAACTGGGGCTGGAATTGATCTGCCTTGTTTGACGGACAGGGTAACAACTAAGGTGCTAGGCCCCGCCCACTTGACTTTGACAGAAAGAAATTCAAGAAATGCTGCAACACCAGACCATGAAATAAATCCAAAGTGAAATATGGATATATATGGATATATCAATATATGTTAAGTATTTATTTATTTAGTTATTAATTTAACTTCTCACCTTTGACCTTCCATAGAAACAGTTTTCTTTATCGTAAATGTTGAGGTAAAATCTATGGAAGCGATTATGTAGCATAAATAAAAAGCAAAGTCAAAACCAGAAATGCTTTTTCATTTTCAAAATGAAGCTGCATTTTTTGACTCAAAAATATAATGAAAAAGCAATACACCAAAATGCTTTTTCATTTCCTTCCTCAACACAGCTTATTCTGTCACTTAATTAAAATTAAAATGAAAATGGTATTTGACATTTCATTTTCAAGACGTTCCATGGTAAATGTGTAGCATAATTCATTTAGAAATGTCTAATTTGACCATTAAAATGGATTAATAGAAATGCTTTTTAATTTTCAAAATGAAGCTGCATTTTTTGACTCAAAATTAAAAAGAAAAAGCAATACTTCAAAATGCTTTTTCATTTCCTTCCTCAATACAGCTTATTCTGTCACTTAATTAAAATGATAAATAAAATGGTATTTGACATTTCATTTTCAAAAATGTCCATGGTAAATGTGTAGCATAATTCATTTAGAAATGTCTAATTTGACAATTAAAATGGATTAACAGAAATGCTTTTTAATTTTCAAAATGTAGCTGCATCAAATGACTCAAAATTCAAAAGAAAAAGCAATATTTCAAAATGCTTTTTCATTTTATACCTAAAACCGCTTATTCTGTGTCATAATTAAAACGAAAATGCAAAGAGGGGATTGCATTTGCTTTTAACATCCACCCCGCGCAGCTCGTCACAATACTCATTTCGAAAAAGCAATAGCAGAGGGGAGGCGGGGCGATGACGTCACTGCTTTCTATGGAATTACGTTTCTCCCATTAACTGAAAGGGCGTAAAGACAACTAAGCAGGCGTATTTAGGAACTGAGTGAGTGAACCTTAAAACCGCGCAGGCGCAATTCTAACTGAGAAGTGATCTTGTGCGGTCAATTCCTTTTTGCGCGCTCATGTGGATTTACGCTCAGTGTTAAGGGGCGTTTTTGTCACTTTTGGGGCAGGAACCTTTCTGTTTGATCTGATTGGCTGAAATTTGCATGGCCTATCGGCGAGGCAGAGGGGCGGGACCTTCATTTTTCAGTGCGGGGGGTGGGTTAACAGGCGGCTCTTGAGCTGCGTGCAGCTCTCTGCCTTTTATCATATTTTCTATATTCAGTACTTTCACAACCATAAGGCCGTGAAAGAAGACCCCCCCCCCATAGTACAAAGGAGCAGATATGTGAATAATGCAGAACAACTTCGTTTGGAAACCCTTGAAATGCAAAGAGACACGATTATGAGGCACAGTTTAAACTGCAGCTATCAGCTACGCGGAGGAACACGGGAATAGAGCAGCTGTGGTTTGGTTAAATTAGATCTTCACAGATTCGGACTTCCTGCTTCAATAACTCTTCTGATAAACGTTCAAATGTGTCAGCAAGTATCTCACTCATTTTGTATTAACACAGAGAGTGAACTACAAAAGCATTTTTAAATAAAAAGTTCGTTTTTATTGCCTTTTAATCAGAATTGTTCGTTTCAAGCTGTGAATGCAAACAGAGCAGCGGGCCGACTGCTAAGGGACCGTCAAAAAAGTGCAACCTCTGTGAAACAGCATTCTGTAAAAATCAGTGAACTTTTAAAAAGCGAATAAATGTTTATATTTATATGAACTGGTAATGAAGACTCGTCAGCATAGTCATGCTACATTATTATTTATTATACTAAATTTTGTTAGAAAGTCAACCTCTATTTTATTGCTTATAGTTTTTAAAATTTAATAGAGATATGAATCATAACATAAATGCTCAATAGCTCTGAAGATACTAAAGCTTCTGTCACCAAACCTCCTGTACTGAGTAATCATGACCTCATTGTCCTACTGCAATAAAGATTATGTCATAATTCACGTTGTTTATTGTTAGGAATTTTTCATATTAAAATGTTGATCAGATTTGGTCAAAAATGCTCAATGGTTTTGAAGATGCTGTAGTTACTGACACAAAACTTCCTGTACTGACTAATCATGACCTTATTTTATTTTATTATATTATATTTTCCTACTAAAATAAAGATTATGCAAAAAAAATTTTTTTGGCATCTTCAGAGCTATTGAGGATTTTTGACCAAATCTGATCCATTTGTAAATATGAAAAATTTCTATAAATAAACAAAGTGAACTATTGACATTTATTTTAGTATGACAATAATGTCATGTCAAGTTACTGATAACTTTAGTCATGATTCATATCTATTAAAATTTGAAAAAGTATATGCAACAAGATAAAATGAAGATGGACTTCCCTACAAAATATGTATTGTAACAATAATATGCTTTATGATCATTTTATGATTTTTTTGTAAGATTATTGATTTTTACACAGTGATGTTTCACAGTTCACAGAGGTTGCACTTTGTTGACGGTCCCTTGGCAGCCGGCTGCGGCATGTCTGCATTCACAGCTTAAAGCGAACAATTCTGATTAAAAGGCAAAAAACGATCTTTTTTCTTTAGAACTGCATTTGTGGTTCACTCTCTGTGTTAATACAAAAGGATTGAGATACTTGCTGACACATTTGAACGTTTATCAGAAGAGTTATTGGAAGAAGCAAGAAGTCCGAACCTTTAGATCTTTACGACGCTGAAGTTGGCTTCCGATTCACAGCTTCCGATTCGCAAGGGCACTAAAGGAACATTCCGCTGTATTTTTTGCACTAAGATCACCTAAAACCGGGTCCTGTTCAAAAACCGCTGGACCTGGACTGCTCAAACCTGGATTATATTATGCATTAGATAGTAAAGAACACATTAAACACAGATTCTGATTTGTGAAACCTTCCTCTGATTTGTGAAAATGTGAAATAGTGAGAAAAAGGCGATAAAAAAAACCTGAGTCCACTTCAGACCAGGTCCTGTGCAAAAACAGCTGGACCTGGACTGCTCAAACCTGGATTAAATTATATTTTAGATAGTAAAGAACACATTAAACACAGTTTCGGATTTGTGAAACCTTCCTCTGGTTTGTGAAAATGTGAAATAGGTTCATTTTTATTGCCTTTTTCTCACTGAGTCCACTTCAGACCAGGTCCTGTGCAAAAACAGCTGGACCTGGACTGCTCAAACCTGGATTAAATTATAATTTAGATAGTAAAGAACACATTAAACACAGTTTCGGATTTGTGAAACCTTCCTCTGATTTGTGAAAATATGAAATAGGTTGATTTTTATCGCATTTTACGCACTGAGTCCACCTTAGACCAGGTCCTGTGCAAAAACCGCTGTACCTGGACTGCTCAAACCTGGATTAAATTATAATTTCGATAGTAAAGAACACATTAAACACAGTTTCGGATTTGTGAAACCTTCCTCTGATTTGTGAAAATGTGAAATAGGTTGATTTTTATTGCATTTTACGCACTGAGTCCACCTTAGACCAGGTCCTGTGCAAAAACCGCTGTACCTGGACTGCTCAAACCTGGATGAAATTATGCATTAGATAGTAAAGAACACATTAAACACAGTTTCTGATTTGTGAAACCTTCTTCTGATTTGTGAAAATGTGAAATAGGTTGATTTTTATTGCATTTTACGCACTGAGTCCACCTTAGACCAGGTCCTGTGCAAAAACCGCTGTACCTGGACTGCTCAAACCTGGATTAAATTATAATTTCGATAGTAAAGAACACATTAAACACAGTTTCGGATTTGTGAAACCTTCCTCTGATTTGTGAAAATGTGAAATAGGTTCATTTTATCGCATTTTACGCACTGAGTCCACCTTAGACCAGGTCCTGTGCAAAAACCGCTGGACCTGGACTGCTCAAACCTGGATTAAATTATGCATTAGATACTACAGAACACATTAAACACAGTTTCTGATTTGTGAAACCTTCCTCTGATTTGTGAAAATGTGAAATAGAAGGATTTTTTTCATCACATTTTATGCACTGAGTCCACCTTAGACCACGTCCTGTTCAAAAACCACTGGACCTGGACTGCTCAAACCTGGATTAAATTATAATTTAGATAGAAAAGAACACATTAAACACAGATTCTGATTTGTGAAACCTTCCTCTGATTTGTGAAAATGTAAAATAGTGAGAAAAAGGCGATAAAAATAAACCTGAGTCCACTTCAGACCAGGTCCTGTTCAAAAACCGCTGGACCTGGACTGCTCAAACCTGGATTAAATTATAATTTAGATAGTAAAGAACACATTAAACACAGTTTCTGATTTGTGAAACCTTCTTCTGATTTGTGAAAATGTGAAATAGGTTGATTTTTATTGCATTTTACGCACTGAGTCCACCTTAGACCAGGTCCTGTTCAAAAACTGCTGTGTGAAATAATATATTTTTATCGCATTTTATGCACTTTAAGGACAATAGGGACAAGGGAAGGACAACTTACATCAAAACACCAAAACAGGAACTTTAAAGTAAATCAGAAAACAAACCAAGAAATATTGAACAAAAAAACTAAACTTATGTCAGAGATACATGCTAACCGTGACCATAACTATGTATCCAATCTGACATCTGTTTCTCAGTTTATTTTGTATTTTGAGATTTTGATGTCGCCTCGTCTAGCCTTCTTGGATTCCTAAAGTCCATCGTAAAAGTGCCAGCTTTTGTCTGGGCAAAGTATGTGGAATGCAACAAAGTGATTTTGCACACCCAGGTTAGGGCCACCGGCTCGTACCTGTGTGAACACATACAATAGTAAAATCCAGTATAAAAAATAAAAATGTTAAGGAATAAAAAAATACAATTCCACCCAAATTACATGAACAGGACCTGGTCAGAGGTGGACTCAGTGCGTAAAATGCGATAAAAATCAACCTATTTCACGAATCAGAGGAAGGTTTCACAAATCCGAAACTGTGTTTAATGTGTTCTTTACTATCTAAATTATAATTTAATCCAGGTTTGAGCAGTCCAGGTCCAGCTGTTTTTGCACAGGACCTGGTCTGAAGTGGACTCAGGTTTTTTTTATCGCCTTTTTCTCACTATTTCACATTTTCACAAATCAGAGGAAGGTTTCACAAATCAGAATCTGTGTTTAATGTGTTCTTTTCTATCTAATGCATAATTTCATCCAGGTTTGAGCAGTCCAGGTCCAGTGGTTTTTGAACAGGACGTGGTCTAAGGTGGACTCAGTGCATAAAATGTGATGAAAAAAATCCTTCTATTTCACATTTTCACAAATCAGAGGAAGGTTTCACAAATCAGAAACTGTGTTTAATGTGTTCTGTAGTATCTAATGCATAATTTAATCCAGGTTTGAGCAGTCCAGGTCCAGCGGTTTTTGCACAGGACCCGGTCTAAGGTGGACTCAGTGCGTAAAATGCGATAAAATGAACCTATTTCACATTTTCACAAATCAGAGGAAGGTTTCACAAATCCGAAACTGTGTTTAATGTGTTCTTTACTATCTAAATTATAATTTAATCCAGGTTTGAGCAGTCCAGGTCCAGCTGTTTTTGCACAGGACCTGGTCTGAAGTGGACTCAGGTTTTTTTTATCGCCTTTTTCTCACTATTTCACATTTTCACAAATCAGAGGAAGGTTTCACAAATCAGAATCTGTGTTTAATGTGTTCTTTTCTATCTAATGCATAATTTCATCCAGGTTTGAGCAGTCCAGGTCCAGTGGTTTTTGAACAGGACGTGGTCTAAGGTGGACTCAGTGCATAAAATGTGATGAAAAAAATCCTTCTATTTCACATTTTCACAAATCAGAGGAAGGTTTCACAAATCAGAAACTGTGTTTAATGTGTTCTGTAGTATCTAATGCATAATTTAATCCAGGTTTGAGCAGTCCAGGTCCAGCGGTTTTTGCACAGGACCCGGTCTAAGGTGGACTCAGTGCGTAAAATGCGATAAAATGAACCTATTTCACATTTTCACAAATCAGAGGAAGGTTTCACAAATCCGAAACTGTGTTTAATGTGTTCTTTACTATCTAAATTATAATTTAATCCAGGTTTGAGCAGTCCAGGTCCAGCTGTTTTTGCACAGGACCTGGTCTGAAGTGGACTCAGGTTTTTTTTATCGCCTTTTTCTCACTATTTCACATTTTCACAAATCAGAGGAAGGTTTCACAAATCAGAATCTGTGTTTAATGTGTTCTTTTCTATCTAATGCATAATTTCATCCAGGTTTGAGCAGTCCAGGTCCAGTGGTTTTTGAACAGGACGTGGTCTAAGGTGGACTCAGTGCATAAAATGTGATGAAAAAAATCCTTCTATTTCACATTTTCACAAATCAGAGGAAGGTTTCACAAATCAGAAACTGTGTTTAATGTGTTCTGTAGTATCTAATGCATAATTTAATCCAGGTTTGAGCAGTCCAGGTCCAGCGGTTTTTGCACAGGACCCGGTCTAAGGTGGACTCAGTGCGTAAAATGCGATAAAATGAACCTATTTCACATTTTCACAAATCAGAGGAAGGTTTCACAAATCCGAAACTGTGTTTAATGTGTTCTTTACTATCGAAATTATAATTTAATCCAGGTTTGAGCAGTCCAGGTACAGCGGTTTTTGCACAGGACCTGGTCTAAGGTGGACTCAGTGCGTAAAATGCAATAAAAATCAACCTATTTTACATTTTCACAAATCAGAAGAAGGTTTCACAAATCAGAAACTGTGTTTAATGTGTTCTTTACTATCTAATGCATAATTTCATCCAGGTTTGAGCAGTCCAGGTACAGCGGTTTTTGCACAGGACCCGGTCTAAGGTGGACTCAGTGCGTAAAATGCGATAAAATGAACCTATTTCACATTTTCACAAATCAGAGGAAGGTTTCACAAATCCGAAACTGTGTTTAATGTGTTCTTTACTATCGAAATTATAATTTAATCCAGGTTTGAGCAGTTCAGGTACAGCGGTTTTTGCACAGGACCTGGTCTGAAGTGGACTCAGGTTTTTTTTATCGCCTTTTTCTCACTATTTCACATTTTCACAAATCAGAATCTGTGTTTAATGTGTTCTTTACTATCTAATGCATAATATAATCCAGGTTTGAGCAGTCCAGGTCCAGCGGTTTTTGAACAGGACCCGGTTTTAGGTGATCTTACTCTTAGTGCAAAAAATACAGCGGAATGTTCTTTTAGTGCCCTTGCGAATCGGAAGCTGTGAATCGGAAGCCAACTTCAGCGTCGTTAGATCTTTCTAACTTATCGAACCTCAGCTCCAAGAGAATTTAAAATAATGAAACCATGGTTCACAAGTGAGAACGCTGGAAAACCAACTCCGACAAGACAAGAAGACGCAGCAGCAGTTGAGTTTCCGCGAAAAAGGAAAGGCCTGTGTTGGAAGATCGACTCGAGGCTCAGCGCTGCAACTTCCAGCAGATGACCGTGAAAAGAGCCATCCTCCCCCCCTTACCGGGACGCAGCGCCGGCAAGTTACTTTGGGACTGCAGGACTTAAACTTGGCCTGAGGTGTCTGCTTTCACTGTTCTTTGGAGCCGCACGGCAAAGAGACGGACTCTGATGATGAGGAAAGGGAAGCCGGCGTGTTTGATAGAGATGTAGTCCAGCTGTTTCAGATGCAGAAGATGAGGACTTTGATGGATTAGAAATGCTGATTGAAGACTGAAAAAATAAATCACAACCAACTCAGTTTTGCGCTCGCTGCCTTTTTTAAACACACACCAGCGTGCACGTTTCACCGGTATATGTGTGTTAACGTTAAATACAGAAAAAACACTAAACTGAAACGGCGCCGTTGTAATGAGAGGAGGGGGTTATGGCACATAACATGGCTTTAATTGTGTGTGTGACTGGCAGATCAGTGTGTGGTGTGGCTCTTTGACTTTCACAGTTAGAAATGTCAGCTCTTTGTGTCAAACTTGTTTGTCCCCCCCCCCCCCCCCCCTGTTAGAGGCAATCATAGGAAAAAACGCGGATGTAACGTGGATTAAAACATTAACCAACGACCCAAAACTAAGGTAAGAAAGTGCAGCGGGTTTTTCTGTGCTGTATGTTTTTCTCATGTGAAATTCACTGCATTTGTTACAGTTTTAATGCTTTTAATCCACGTTACAGCCGCCGTTCGATTTCTATTAAAGCCCCAAAATTAAAGTCCCGCCCAGCTGCTTGACATGCAAATTTCAGCCAATCAGATCAACCAGAAAGGTTCCTGCCCCCAAGTGACAAAAACGCCCCCTTAACACTGAGCGTAAATCCAGGTGAGGGCGCAAAGGAGAACTGACCGAGCAGGATCCCTGCTCAGTTGGGATTTCAGCCGTTCAGTTGTAAAATACGGGGTCGCTTAGTTAGAATTGCACCAGCACGGTTGTAAGGTTCACTCAATCAGTTTCTAAATACGCCCCCTTAGTTGTCTTTACGCCCTTTCAATTTTTGGCATTTATGTAATTCGATAGCTTTCTCTGTGTGTCCGGCCGCTGACTGACGCACACACGCGCACCAGGAGCAGACTGTGTTAGCGGCAGAGACGAGGGTTTTGTGATGGTTGTGAACTTCTGATGAGTTTCCACAGCTTCTCATGACTACATAGCAGCATGTCCGCCTTCTGCGGTCCTCCTCCGGACGCACCGCGGACAAGCTTTGTTCTGCGGACCGCCAGCTGCCTTCGCATAGCGGAGCGCGAAGCTCCCGATGATCGCTGAAGGCGGAAATGCTGATGCGATCTGAGAGACCATATGAATTTGTGTTTCCAGTGGTGTCCAGAACAAAATAAAGACTGATGTAATTCACAGATATTTACACCTTGATCTGCAGCTTCGCGGTGAATTTGCTGTTTGATGACAGCTGGAGCCCCATCATCAGACAGTAGATCTCTCGATGCTAAACGTTGCTGGTTGGACCAAAAACACTCACTCAGCGCGAAGCTGCAGGAGACTATCTTCATAATGTGCTTTTATTACAGTTATGCTAATATTTTACGGCCTTCTCTGCTCGATCATATGTTTTTAAATCCGTGCGGTCAGACGACGCTAAAGTTGGCTTACGTTGGCTTCACAGCTTCTGATTCGCGAGGGAGCTAAAGGAACATTCTGCTGCATTTTTCACATTACGTAAAACCGGGTCCTGTTCAAAAACCGCTGGACCTGGCCTGCTCAAACCTGGATTCCTGGATCTTAATAAATCAAACAGCAAATTCACCGCAAAGCTGTAGATAAATGTGTAAATATCTGGGAATTACATCAGTCTTTATTTTGTTCTGGACACCACTGGAAACACAAATTCATGTGATGGTTTCTCAGATCGTAGCAGCATTTCCGCCTTCAGCGATCATCGGGAGCTTCGCGCTCCGCTATGCGAAGGGAGCTGGCGGTCCGAAGAACAAAAGCTTGTCCGCGGTGCGTCCGGAGGAGGACCGCAGAAGGCGGACATGCAGCTACTTAGTCCTGAGAAGCTGTGGAAACTCATCAGAAGTTCACAACCATCACAAAGCCGTCTTCTCTGCCGCTAACACAGTCTGCTCCTGGTGTGTGTGTGTGCGTCAGTCAGCAGCCGGACACACAGAGAAAGCAGTGACGTCATCGCCCCGCCTCCCCTCTGCTAATGCTTTTTCGAAATGATTATTGTGACAACGTGCGCGGGGTGGATGTTAAAATGCAAATGCAATCCCCTCTTTGCATTTTCGTTTTAATTATGACACAGAATAAGCGGTTTTAAGTAAAATGAAAAAGCATTTTGAAATATTGCTTTTTCTTTTGAATTTTGAGTCATAAAATGCAGCTACATTTTGAAAATTAAAAAGCATTTATGTTAATCCATTTTAATTGTCAAATTAGACATTTCTAAATGAATTATGCTACACATTTACCAGGGACCTTTTTGAAAATGAAATGTCAAATACCATTTTATTTATCATTTAAATTAAGTGACAGAAAAAGCTGGGTTGAGGAAGGAAATGAAAAAGCATTTTGAAGTATTGCTTTTTCTTTTTAATTTTGAGTCAAAAAATGCAGCTTCATTTTGAGAATTAAAAAGCATTTCTATTAATCCATTTTAATTGTCAAATTAGACATTTCTAAAAGAATTATGCTACACATTTACCAGAGAACGTCTTGAAAATGAAATGTCAAATACCATTTTCATTTTAATTTTAATTAAGTGACAGAATAAGCTGTGTTGAGGAAGGAAATGAAAAAGCATTTTGGTGGATTGCTTTTTCATTATATTTTGAGTCAAAAAATGCAGCTTCATTTTGAAAATGAAAAAGCATTTCTGGTTTTGACTTTGCTTTTTATTTATGCTACATAATCGCTTCCATAAAAATCTGACTGAGGTCTACAAGTTTCCTTTTTGTCGTTGGGAGGCAGACTGACCACCAGGTGGCAGTAATGCCCAAACGCCCAAACCTTCACCTTCATGACTCCAAACTTCTCTGCAGATCAAGGTTTTCCTTTAGATGAAGATTCATGATCAAATAAAGTAATAAAACTCAATTTCATACTAGCAAAAAAACAAACTTCCAGATTGCAGGAAAGTTCAAACGTGCACCAAAACACTGAGGACAGACACATGAGGAACACGCCCACACCAACGCAGCAGCTCGCTCACGACTCCAGGATTGTCGCTTCTTCTACAAGAACCAAAGGGAAGCTGTTTTAGAGCGGGGGGTGGGGGGATGGGGGCGCACTTGAGCGACTGAAGGAGGAGATCTGGTGAGTTCAGGATGACATGCGTGGATGGAGGTGAGCATGAGAGGAAGCGGCCGTTCAGCCTCTGGTTAGTGGATTTACAGTGATATGGTAGAGTCTGATGTGTTAGAGAAGAGTAGGGGGATCCGAACGGTTAAAGATGGTCTTTGATTGGTAAGTCGTGGTGAGAGGCGGAGCCAAGTTTACATTCCTGAGAGGAAAAAAATTGTCTTCAGTTCCCCGGTTAGTTAGCCACACCGCCGACAAGGAGCTTCGCCGAACCACAACTGAGACTGCAATCACACCGATGCATCCGGAGGGACAGACACTGGGCGGGGGGAGAGGCGGGGGGGACGTGGGGGGCTGGGGGCCCCCCCCCCAGATCGTCATGCAGCCAATAATACCTGGATGTCGTAAACGGGTTTGGAAGAAGGAATGGCGGCAAACTGTCGGTAGTCAAACTTCTTGATTGGCGCGGACTGGAAGGATAGCAGAGAGGAATGAGCGGAGGAGGAGACGAGAGGATGGAGGCGAAGGAAACGGGGGGAGAGATGATGGAGGAGGGGGATGGAAAAAGGAGAGGGTCATGATTTTAACCAGCCCGCTGTGGAATTCGATGCGTGCGCTCAAAAGAGCCCGTCTTCATGCTTCCCATTATTGTAAAATCAAGACTGAATATTTGGCTCTCCAACATTTAAACGACGACGTCTCGACTTTAAGGAAAGAAGAACTAAGTCCTGTTAGTCCGACGTGGAAACGTAGAAAGGAAAGGGTTCTTACCAGTCTGCCCGGTGAGGTGAACCCTCGAGGTTTGAGATCTGTCCAAAGAAAAAAGAAAAGATTTATGTCTATGTCTAAGTTAAGACCCGTACACACCGGGACGAATTTCGCGCGCGATATTCGCCGACGTTTAACGCCTCGTGACTAAACAAAGGGCACCAATGTGAGTGTGCACACCAACGCGAAAAACGCCCCGCGTAAAAGCGTCACTTTTTAAAAAACGCCTCGGGTTCGTTTTTTTGGTTTGACGCGCCGCGTCAAAAACTATACGACCAATGAGAACGGCGCTTTTGCACACGTGTCTGGAGCCTCTGAAGTTACAGTAAAACACAACTTGGGGGCGCTCAAACACAAAACTGCATTTCTGAGCACACATACCAGCGAAGAAGATAGACGCCAAGTAGCGTCTACACTGCCGTGAAGAAATAATGACCACCGCGAACCAAGCACCAGTTGGAGCAACTGGTGCTTGAAATATTCATGCTTGAAATATTCATGTTTTCTTTGTATGATTCTGACAAGCGCGTAAATACTTGCTCTCTTCTTCTGAGTGAAAAGCGACTTTAAGAAGCGTAAAGTTGCGCAGCGCCACCTTGTGTACAGGAGTATTTCTGTTTTACATTAATCGCCATCTAATGTCAGCGAATGAAATTGCATGTTCGCTCGGCTCATCGTCAGCGAAAATCGCCTGGGTGTGAACACAAAAAACGTGGCGAAAAACGCTGGCGAATAACGCCTGGCGAATATTCGCCCCGGTGTGTACGGGCCTTTAGGAACAGAAAATTCACACCAACCACTTTCAATGAACGCTAAACCAGATTAACTTCCACCAATCGGAGCCTCAGATCCGGTGGTGGCGTGTGGATGGCGTCCCTCCTTAATTCACAGAAATACCAACCGATTGAAAATTGATCATGAAGGGGAAATCAGTTCCCGGCTGGAATTCTATGACACCAAACCTTACATATATCGGAAAAGAGCTGTGAAAGTAAAAAAGCGATTCAGGATTCGTGAAATTTTCGCCGCTTTGACCACTGTGAGAGCATGCGGCTGTATCGGCAAGTGACTGTATGGCGATTCGTGGATGCCAGTAATTGAACTAGCGTACAGATAAACTGAGCGAGTGTATTCAGGCGCAATGCTGACCGAGCGACCCCACATTTTACAACTGCATGGTTGCAGTCCTAACTGTCACTTGGGGGCGGTAACCTTTCTGGCAGCAGGGCGGGACTTTGATTTTTTTAGAGGTTTTAATTGAAAAGAAACAGAGGATGGAACGTGAATTAAAATGTTTACCACCGACCCACGAGCAAGGAAAGACAGTGCAGCGGGTTTTTTTGTGCTGTCATTTTTCTCAAGTGAAAATCACTGAATCCGTGCATTCGTTAACGTTTTAATCCATCCGCCATTTTACTTCTATTAAAGCCTCTAAAAAAAAAATGAAAGTCCCGCCCCCTGCCTCGCCAATCAGATCAACCAGAAAGGTTACCGCCCCCAAGTGACAAACACACCCCCTGACAAACCCAGCGGGCCCGCAGGAGCGGCGCTCAGTTAGGATTGCAACAGTGCAGAAATGTTGCAACAGTGCAAAATGCCAGGTTGCTCGGTTAGCATTGCACTTGCGTGGTTGTACGGTTCACTCATTCGGTTCCTGAAAACACTCGCTCAGTTGTTTTTGCGCTCGTTCAATTAATGGCAGCCACGAAACGCCATACGACGGCCCGGTGTGAACACCGTACGGCAAAAGAACGCGGGTTCTGGAATAGGCGACACACGCAGCATAGGTTTTAACAGACGTGCATTACCTTCCATAGGTGTGGGGGAGGGCGTCGGGGCAGGGGAGGGGGACTCGGTCAGCTGGTCTAGCGCCCCCCGCTTCTTGCTGTCCCTCGACTTGGCGATGACCATCTGAGCCTTCAGCGCGTCCTGCTCCAAAGACTTCATTCTGTTCAGGAAAACGCCCAGTCAGGGTTTTTTTTTTTTCATAGAAACGGCGCCCCCTCATGGGGGGGGTGGTCTGTGCATCAGTCACGGCTAACTTTGGGTGCTCCTTGTCCTGGTTTGCTGGGGCAAATAATGTTATCATTTAGTTAAAGATTTAAAAGGGTGGGGGGGCATTCCAGGAGAAGGACTACCTCCTGCTCGTAGGTTTACCTTCAGCAGGTAAACAGCCGTTCTGCAGGTTAGTGCGGAGATGAGAGAACAGCGAGGCTCAAAAAAAAACAAAGGAGGTAAGGGGGGGAGGGGGCAGAGACACGGGGGGGGGGGGGGGGGGGGGGGGGCTAAAGGAGTCGGGAGCAAAGTCGTGCAGAAGCGAAGCCCACATGAAAGGTGTTGCTTGAAGGAACTTTCTGGCAAAATAACCCAAAACGGAAGCACCCTGCACACCCCCATGATGCAGTGCCCTGGCGGGAGGGGCTGAGGAGCAGACCTGAGCTGGGGAGGAGCTTCAGAGGAGGAAGTGGGGGGCTGAGGGGTCGCGCCCTGGGCGGCTCTCACTCGGGCCTGATAGAGCCTTTTAGCCAGGTCCTGCTCATACTGTCTAACATCCTCCTCTAGGGGCCTGTGCCCCCACAGGCCACAGGGGGGCGACAGAGGGGAAATCAGGATGGAGGAGGGACACAGAGAGGAGGAAGGAAAGCACACCCACATAAAAAAGAAGGGAGCGGAAGAACTGACAGTTAGGAGACCCAGGAATACGAAAAATGAGAAAGAAACACCAAAGGATTTCAGGTGAGACTAAAACGATTCGTTTTTGTTTTTACCGTGCCGCCCGCCACATGGCCCTCTTCTCCGCCTCCAGAGCCCGTTTCTCTGCGGGGGACAGGTCCTTGTCGGGGGCCACGGCCAGCTCGGGGCTCTGCATGCGGAGCCTCTCGTTGTGCCGCCGTTCTGCCTTTGCCGTGCGGACGGGAGCCGCCGACTCTCCGGGGTAAACTGGGATGAGACTGGCCAAACAAGTCGGGGTTATTTTTATGAAGACGTAAAGAGGCACGTGCTGCGTTCACGCCATTCGCACGTCAAACTCGCGTTGGATGCCTCCGTTTAGACGTGCATCGTCCTAAAACGTGTTGATAAACTCTACATGTAGCTCGTTCAGAACGCCTTTTTTGTTGCTCTTTTTTACTATTTACTAGCGTTTTTCTGCCACCAATAGTGGGAAGAGGCTTGAAATGTAGAAGCGGTGCAAATCTGGCAAATGGCACATTTATTTAGTTTCGCAGCTCTATTCCGATCAATGAAAGACTGGAAAAGCACGATTATTATTTTTCTCCTTCCGTGATCCTGTTTGCAAAGGTTGGCACTTCCATGTTTGGAAAAGGACGTGACCTACACGCCTCTGCCAGATCGGACTCCCTCATGGATCACGGTTCTGTGTTGTCGCGTTTTAGCAGCCAGTTTTAGTGGCGTTTCTATAGACCTTTCACTGAAAGTGGTCGCTGAAACGCAGGTAGACGCGTTTGGTGTGAACGCAGCTTTAAGCTTCTCTCGTCTGTTTACCCCGCCATAGAGTTGGGCCTCTGTTCCAGCCTGAAGCCGTCCACCGGCGAGTTCCTCTCCGGCTCTGCCTTAGCGTCGAACGAGGAAAACCTGCGCGCAGACAGAAGCTGTGGGTCAGCAGGAGATGGACTTAACTCTGCAGATGAAGAAGACGCCTCTCACCCTGAGCCGCTGAGGTGGCTTGGCGGGGTAAAGCTGTAGTTTGGTGCCGGGGAGGCGTGCTGAGGTGGCGAGGAAACGGGCTCGACCTTGTATTCCACTCCATCCAGTAACACCTTCCCCGTGGCTTTCATCTGCGCCACCTGCTTGGCCAGGTCCTCCTCCTCATCGTCTTCGTCCTCGTCGTCCATCAGGTATTCTCTTGCTCTCTGCTCAAATCTTCTCTCTGGTGAACAAATCAAAGACGATTGTAGAAAACAGACGATGCTGGAATGAAGACGGCGTCTGCAGCTGACCTTCTTCTTCTCTCATTTTCTTGAGGTCGTCCTCTCCGACGAGGGAAACTCTGGGTTTGGGTTTGTCGGGAGTCTGCTGATTCACGTCGATCTCAAAGTATTTCTGCCTGTCCCGGAAAGAGCGCTGCTCTGGGCTGTTTTTGTTGCCGGGCGAAGGACTCTAAAGGGGGGGGAGGGCAAACACACAAACCAGGCCGGGTCGGTGAAACCGAGATTTGACACGGCAGGATGAATCGCAGCAGCCAGAAGAAAAAGGGCCCAGATCCAGAAGACATGTCCAAAGGCCACCTTTGTGCCGATTTAAATCCAGAGAAGGTCTGAAAAAAAAGCAGCGAGGACCCCCTCCCCCGGAGCTGTAACACCCACCACCTTTAAAGCCAAGCACACCACAGCCGAGCCGCAGAGGCGGGACTGATACCTGCCGGTTCTGGGTCAGCCTGGAGAGGCGGGGCACCGCTGCCAGGTTCAAATACTCCTCAGAAGACAGGGAGGGCCGGGGGGGGCTGCCCCCCTGACCATCCAAGTCGTCATCAAACACCTCGTTGTGGGGCTGTGGCGGAAAAGGGCCACACGTCAGGAGACGGCTCTCTCATTGGAGCCGGCACCTCCACGTCTCCTCCGGGACGTTACGCTCGCTCATGACTACAAACAGCTTCTCAAAGCTCCACAGGGAGCAGACGTTTGGACCTTCTGGTCCAGTGGGACGTTCCGCTCTGCGACCTCACTCACCTCTGGAGAGGGCTGCTTCGGGTGGAGGTTGTTCCTCACGCCGTTCGGGTCCTGTGGGCGGAGCAGGATACGGTGTGAGTGAATCAAAGGTTCGGAGCGGACCTCGGAACAAATGTGAGCGTAAGTGCATGAGCCACGCATGGATGGACCAGCGGAGACGACACCAGATGGAGCGAAAGCATTCCACAATTCACAGCACAGGCCCCCCCTGACAAGACGCAGGCGTGATTAAGGACTGGCATGTGATTGGGGGTGGGGTGGGGGGGTGGCGGGGCGAGACCAACCAGTCAGAACAGCATGCTTGGGTTATAGTCCGGGGCAGCGCGGCCTACCTGCGGCGGCTCCAGCACTGCCAGCGAGCGCGGCACGGCGGCAAACGCCTTGTATGCCTGCTTGACATTCATTGGAAACTCATCGGGCGAAGTGGGGGAGGGGGCGCGAGGCTGCAGGGGTGGGTGGAGGAGTTATGGAAGGTTGGGAGAGATCGGGATGTGTAGGAGAGGAGGTGAAGACGGACAGACACGGAGGAGAGGGAATGAGAAAAACCAGCAGGACAGGAAGAAAACAGGTGAGCAGGATGGCTGCTGGTTTCTGCAGGGGGGGGGACAGGTGTGGCACGTTTTTGTGTCTGAGCACATCTAAGCAGCTATCAGACCGGCCTCCAATGTTTCATCTGCCTACATTCTGTTTTCTGCAGGTGTGCCGCAGGTACGACGAACACCTGAACGGACCGGGCGCCTCGTTTCTGTGAGTGTCATCTGACCGCGGCCCCCTTCGGTGTTGGGGGGCCGGGCCGCTCTATGAGGAGGTGAGGGGTCTTACAGAGGTCTGGGAGTTGAAGGGGGAGGGGTCATGCTGGAATGGGTTCGGGCTGTGTCCGTCTGGCGTGGACGGGGAGGCGCCTGGCCGCACGCGCCCCACTGGCTGGATGGCGCCGGGTCGAGTCTGGAAGCAGAGGAGGAGACTTTGGTTAGCGGGAGTGAAGGTGGGGGCGAGTCTGGACTGGAACGGCGGCTCGGGCGTGAAAGAGGTCGATCGAAACAAATCCTCTTTGACGTTTCTGCTCTGACGAGACTCACTGATGACGGGGGGCTGTCCTTGGCGTTGGGGGAGAAATTAATGTTTGCCTGCAAAGAAAGTGTAAACCTGTGACAAACGCTCGGATCTCAACTCTCAGAACTTTGTTAGGAGGAGCCAACATAAAGACTAAAGAAAAGGATCACAGCAGGAGAATAGAACTGCAGTTCCTTTAACCATTGTGCTATCTTATGGGGTCCAGATGACCCCACCCTTACATGGACGTGTTATCCCTACCTGGATAAAGGTGGAGAGGATTTCATGTAATCCATGGACACCAATGAAGATCACAATCCATTGAAGAAAAAAGGTTCTTGTGGGGTCATCTGGACCCCACAAGACAGCACAAGGGTTAAAGAAATTCTGTTTAAAATGCTGAAAGCAGTGCTTTTAATAATCATTCAAAAGCTGCTGCCACCAGACTGCTGTATAAGGAGCAGGACATAAAACAGATTTTTTATTTCAGATACGATCAAGATAGAATAAAATCCTCTAAGTCACCACCAGGTGGTGCTAGAGAGCTAGATTTGATGTTTAATGTTTTACAACTGTGGCCCCCAATGTCTGGACAGTTGGTCCCTGGAGGAAAAGAAAAAACACCACCTACATAGCTTACATTTTATTTCTAATCTGATTCTACCGGATGTCTTATTTTGGGAAAGCGACTGGATTCTCTCCACTACATCAGACTCATTCTTGACGCATGTCACGTCTCGGTCAAAAATCCATCCGCTACGCTGTAAAGCGGCTGTGTTTTTTTTGGTATTTATCCTCACTTAAATAATCGGAAGAGGCTGAAGTTGGCGTCTGACTTTTTAGCCCCCCCTAAATGGAAAAATCTATATCACACTTGAATATGGTTCCTACACAAAATTTAAATTATAAATGGTTTAAATCCGCTGCAGGGAAAAATACAGTTTGACACTAAAAGGTTGGAGACCCCCGCTTTACAAGTCCACTTCTGTCTATATTTCTGTTTATTATAGTTCCTATAAATGTCTAAATAAACACTGTGGTCTAAAATGAGGTTGGGTTGATCTGTTGAGGATTTGTTGCATAAAAAAAGTTGACAACTTCTCTTCTAAATTGCTTTACCCTATTTTTCAACCCCTTTTGCACTAGAGCTTTAGCTCCAGAGTTGACTTTCTTTTAAGTAATGTAAGTCTTCAACCGTTTACGCAATTAACATAACCGCTTTGCGTAAGTAGCACTAGCTTCCACTAGCACTAGCTACATCACATCAGTAATGTGCTGCATATGGGCGTTACGGTACATCAGAGTGTTTGTTATTTAGGAGTCACCGGCGACATCTAAGACATAAAAAAAGGGTTAAAGTATGTGGAATAGGAAGCCACAAGAGAAATGTACAAATCCCAAATGGCGGATAATCTTGTAAAACGGAAGTGGGTGGTCTTAAAAACTTTCTCTGGCATCCAAGAAAATCTGAGGTGAAAAGAATCTTGTGTCTACGACTTTAGACGTTTTGTGTCATAACTGACCACATGGGGGCGTAATAGAGGCAGATATTGCTCATTCATTAATTTTCTATGACGAGAAAGTTGCACGAAAAAAGTTCCCATTAGATAAACAATAAGTCCAAATGCCACCAAAAGTAGTTAGAGCTGCCTATTCCTCCTGGAGATCTAAGAACTACAGGGGAAATCATTTAGAAAACTGTTGAAGAAGCAGAGTTTTGAAAAACACCTCCACTCTGTAACGGAAGCGCATCCACGGCAAAGCAGCGCATGCTTTTCAGCTGCTCAGCCATTTCAACTCCAGGCCAGAGCAGAGGGGGCTGCGAGCCCCCACTTACAAAGCGGGTCTCCCTGCCTGCACACAGGGAGCTGCTGGAGGAGTGGTGGCTGGGCTGAGAGCGGGAGGAGAGTCGACAGGTCAGCTGCCGGAGAGAGCCGGATGGGACTCGCGGAAAAGGATGGAAAAGGTGGAAGGGAGAAAAGCGGAGGGGGCGGGGCTCACCGGCTGGAAGCTGGGCGAGTACGGCGCCTCCCTGACGGGGCTGTCCGTTCGGGTGTAATCGGAGGAGGGCGCCTGGAAAAAAAGCAGAAGTGAAAACATGAAAAGAAAAGAAGAAAACGAGTAACGAGTTAGTTCCCCTCCGTTAAAACACTACTCGTGGTGCACATGCTGCAGGGGGGGGGGTTATTTGGTCCAGCTGGGGCGCCTCAGAAAGTCTGTGCTCACAGCAAAACCATGCAGCCTTTGATGAAAAGTGAAGTCCTGGTTTCAACCTCGGGGGTAACGTCTGGTGAACGCGACATGCAGCCTCCACGCCAAACGCAGGCAGAGGGCTTGCCTTGTTGAACAGCCAGGGCTGCAGCTGGCCCTGCCGGCCGTAGCCCACAGGAGGCCCCGACAGGATCTGCTCTCCGGGAGGAAGAGCCTTTCCCCTGCGATTAGCCACTAAGAAGGGGTTTTCTTTGAAGCACATGGGCTGCGAGTCCACCAAGCATTCCTCCTCCTCCTCTTCCTCCTCCTGGTCCAGACAGACTGTTGAATCAAAAGCTGACGTGGAGCTGCCGCTGTCACTGGTAGCTACCTGGGGTCCATGGGGATAACTGCTGCCGGGCCGCAGGCCACAGCTCGGGGGGTTTAAGGGGACTCTGCTCTCAGCCTGCAGCGGCGCCTCCATGACAGAATGAGAGAACTAAGCAGGAGCAGAGGAGAGATGGAGGAGAAGCTACAACCAGAACCACAAAAAAGGAGCTGAAACGATGGGAAACAGACGGAAAAAGGTTGCTTTGTCCTTTTAAAATGGCAAACTGCAGGCCTCGAGGGCCAACGTCCTACTGGTTTTTGTAAGAACCCCGCCCCTCCTGCTGCGGGTTACCTGGATCAGGCGTGTTCTGCCAGTAAGAAGCTTCAGTGGAAGGTTAGTTGGAAAACATGTGGGACTCCGGCCCGAATCCTTGAGTTTGACACCCCTGAGTTTATGGTTTGGAATAAAATGCTGTCTGATTTCACATAAATCTGTGAACATGTAACCATGGCAACATGGATGAATTTACACCGCTATGTCTGATGGTGTGATCAAGCAAAAATAATTCAAGTTTCAAAACAAATCCAAGGACAAAGGAGAAAAGACACAGACTGTATCTGAGAACTGGACTGAGTGGCTCCTCCCCCCTGGCGTTCCAAACAGGAAGTGGCTCCAAAAGCCGAAGTCCCAAAGACTTCTATAGAGGAACAGCTGTTACTCAGTCACTCTGTTGGTCAGAATCAACATTCTTGCTCTGCTATCTTTTTAACATGTTCTTGCTAATCCCGTTTTATTTAAACATTTTTTATTCAAGTTATTCAGTTTAAAAACCGGCCAATCAGATGCCTCAATGAATGTGGGTGGGGCCTGCTGGCCCCCCACGTCCAACATTCAAAACGTTTCATTTAAGGTTTCTCCAGGCCCCGCTTTCAAGTAGTAGGGGGAGAGGACTTCCAACAAGCTCACTCCTCCTTAATGAGAGGGGTTGCCATAGAAACGTAGACTCCGACTGAACCAGAACGATCACTCCTTACTGACGACGTCTGGCACCAACACGGCGGTGTCTCTATCCCCCCAAAAAAGGGCGACTGAATTGACTTCATTTGGTTGGAGCCAGAAGAAAGACATTTTTTAATGGATGACGTCACACTCAGTCCAGTTCTCATTTACAGTCGATGGAAAGACAGGAAGAAATGAATAAAAAAAAACCTGATATTGATAAAGTTTAGCTGGTAAATCTCACACAAACTATAAATATAAATGAAAAAACTCCTGTTTGGAAAAAGATGGGCGTCTTTGCTATGAATAACCTTTATCAGCCCTCCTTCACAAACACCACCTTCCACAGAGGTGACCCAAATGCAGGACGAACGCCATTTAGACAAAGCAGCTCTGCTCCGCACGCTGACGATGAGGACTGGTGGTGTGATGAAGGTCAGGGGTTAAAATGCAGACTCTGAGGGACAGCTGGGCAACGTGGACCGAGCTGCTCAACCAAACACTTTACTGACCCAAACGATTCCCATCCAAGGCATTCAGTTTTGAGCTCAGCCCGACGCAAGGTTAGAAAGCGGGACTGAACTTTCGGGAGAACAGCCGGACAAAGCCAGAGAGGCACATCGGGATGACGTTTTTAGTGTCTCGCTGTAAGTCACAGAGCTCTGAACAGAAACACAGCAAACCTGCAGGGATTTCTACCTCCTCAGAGTCCCACATTTCACCGTAGCTGGAAGGCTATTCTGGTCTGTCAGACACAAGCATGAACAGCTGCACACGACACAAACGGTGAAGTTCTAACCCTGAAGCCACACATGAGCACTAAGACCTTTAAAATAGCCTTTTGAATAAAAGTACAGAACAGGAAAGTTTTACACCAGAAGAACGATGGAGGAAACTCACTGCTTTAGATCCACCAAACGGCTCCACGCGGGACGCTGAGAGCTTCAACTGAACCCCCCACCTCAGCTGATGGCCCTCCCACACGGGGGGGTCTGTCCAACTCCGAGCCAGATGCCAGTTTAAAATATCCCCGACAGCTCCATGGCGGGCAGCTGTCCCCCACCCCTTGACCCTCACAGACCTTCACTGATTTATATTTTTATTAAATGAAATCATTTCCCTTCATTATTTGTTCTTGGTTATTTTCTTGCTTAGTTTTTCTTTTTTTCTTTAAAATAAATTCTCCCCGTTCCTCCACTTCACCGGTCCCACGATCTGAATCTATTTTGAGCTCGGAGGCCCCCCAGCTCGGGTCACGTTAGCAGCCCGATAAGAGTCTTTCTTTTGAAACGCAGAACACCCCCCCCCCGTGGACGTGGGGAAGAAAGCTGGAGTCAGGCTCACCCTGTTGACTTTCTGCAGGCTGGTGGTGGGCAGGGCAGCCAGCGTTTTGTAGTCCAGCTTCAAAGGTCCGCTGCTGATATTCTGTTGGACAATGAACAGACAAGAAGTCAGAAAAGGCATCATCGTTTCAGATCATTAAAAGAAGTTGTGTCAGCGGGGAGAAAAAAACAGGCATTTTTAGCGTTGGAGGGCATCAGGATAGGAGCTGCAGGTTCATTTATGACTAATATATAAAGGGTGATTGTTTTAAATCAAGCCTTTACTGTGTTTCATAGTCAGCCTTCAATTGTTAAACCTCTAGAAAAGGCGACAATTTTAACCTTTTAACTCCCTTTTTGAGTCCTCAGTATGCCCACTTTTATGTCTGTCATAGTCCCTTCAGGTTTTTCTATTTCTTCTGAATTCGATCTGAGGAGATTTATTTTGAGTCTATGTTGAATATCTTAGAGCTAAAGAGAGTCCAGATGCAAAAAAAATAAACCTCTAAACTGAAGAAAAATATGATAAATATTTACAGATCTCAGAGCGTCTAGAGCCTCAAAGACCCACTCTGTTAAAAATTGTGGTTTTTTTTTTATTTTTTCTGACGTTGGAGGACATTTATAAAGAAAATTAAGATTAAAAGTGCATTTCCAGCATCTCTTTATAGAATTAGTCATCAATCAGGAGCAGACGAGAAAATGCATTTGTGACGTTTAAAATACGCTGGGTGGGCCACGAACTCCCTGCTCCGCTCCATTTTCCTCGTCTGACCTGACGTCAGGGGGTGCGTCAGGGGCTGTAAGCTAGTGGGAGGGCATGTAAACACAGAGCTCTGAGCAACAGCGAGGGCGGTGGGATTGCTTCACGCCAGTGGTCCCGCCCACAACTCGGACGCGGAACGAACTCCTGCTGCTGCAGAAACTATGTCCTAGAAAACTACTTTTTATTTTTTTTTATTTTGGCCTAAAACGGCATGAAGACACTTGAAGACACTTTTAAAACAGATCAAAGATGATCAGAGTGGGTTTTAGGGTGTTTTTCTACGACAGATCTTTGTTTAAAATGATGATTGGATCGCTGCCTTCTCTTTTGTCAGTGACTAAAACGCAGCACAGACTAGTCGGATCTGGCCGTCTCCCGGCACGAGTGTCTCACCTCCGTCTCCTCCTCGAGCAGGCGTGTCGCCTCCTCGCGCTCCAAGCGCATTCGCTCCTTCACAATGACAGGAAAGGGGCAGCACAGAAAGGAAGACAGCCGACCACACAAGACGGTGGAAAAAGAAACAAAAGACAGGATTCAGAGCAGAGGAACGCGTACGGAGGATGAGGAGCAGCGGCGAGGAAGACGGAGGAGCAGACAACGAAGAGAGAAAGGATAGAACCCGCACACATTAAACAGAAGTCCGCTCATTTTACTGTTGAAGCAAAAAAGGCATGCAAGCTGGAACTGATCTTTCAAACCATACGTGCAGAGGAGGAGCTTCATTCATGCGCTCATAGACTGATTGAGACCGCTTGACTTTATTTTCTATTTCAAATCAACTTTCCCTCATTTTTTTAATCCTACTGTCGCGATGGGGACGTGTTTTAAGTCTACTCACCACTTTCTCCATCTCTTCTCGCTCCCACTGTGACGTCTCTCTCACCATCTCAGATTCCTGCAGGAAAAGGCTGGTCAACAACAGCATGTTGGCCCCGCCCATCCCAGAGGAACCGCACAGCTAAAGCCAAAGTCTTTGTAAAAAAAATAAACTTGCATCACCTTCTGTAAAATGTCCATCTCCTCTGGGCTCAGCTCCCGGTCGATGGAGGAGATGCTCTCGATGCTGTTCTTGCGTACGATTCCTGTGGCAAACGGGTTTGCGATGATCCCAGGAGACGCCTGCAACAAACCGCAATTTCCTTTAAAACTGACGATAATTCAAATTTTACATCATCACAAATCAATATTAAGCTTAAAATCAGTAAACACTGAACACAACAAAACTAAAGGTTTGTGGCTTTGGAAGAACATCAGTTTTTTTCATTTTTTATTCACAATGCTTTAACTTTTTCGAGAAGCTTTGATCAGAGAGAAGCTGTCCTGCAGCGGCTGCTCGTTTGGGTTTTTCCTCGTTTTCAGGTCAACTTCAAAATTATTTTCATTGACAGAATAAAAAGATGTTTACCAAGTCATGAAACTGTCATGAAAACTCAATGACTGATTCACAAGAACAGGATAAAAGTTTTAATTAAACTTTAATAAAAACTCAACAGAAAAGCTGTTTTGTTACCTAAAGATATCTAAGAAATTGATATAAATGAGCATTTATACATAGATATTTTGGGGTTTTTAAGCCCTTTAAGACTCTCGTGTTGAATCCACGGCCCAAGGAGGAGCTAATCTTCATCTAATTTGTCAAAAATGAGAGTACATTCTCAGAATCGTTGCTTTACTCAAATATCTTTCCGCAGAAGCCTGTCTCACCTCCACAGCAGCCACCTTGCGTGGGTCGAAGCCGTCACACACCAGCACAACCAAAGAGTCCCCGACCGCCCGGAGGACCCGCACCGCCTCCGTGTGGGTCATTCCCAGGAGGCTGTGGTTGTTCACCTCCAGGATCCGCATCCCGACCTGCAGTCTTCCGTCTCTGGCTGCAGCTCCTGTCGAGCTGACCTGAGGAGTACGGCCACAGCACGCTCACACTTCTCCATAATCCAGTAATCTACGCTCAAGAGTCAGATGAGCAGAGATCTGATGCTTTAGACGGTGGAAGAACCTTGGAAATAAAGATGCCCTCATCTGTGGGGTCGAAGGGGTTTCCGGCGTGCCCCTTGGCTCCCCCCCGAATGCTGATGCCGAGCTTCTCTCCTGGCTGCTTCTGGATGAAGATTTCCTCCATCCCAGGGGGCGAGGGGTCCCTCCGCACCAGCATCCGAATCTCCTGCTTGTTGGCCAGCAGGGCGCGCACGGCCTCCTGGTGTGTGGCGTGCCGCAGGTCGGTGGAGTTCACCTCCAATATCCTGTCGCCAACGCGCAGTCCGCTCTGACACGCCAGACCGTGAGGAATGACCTGAGGACGAGAAGCGGGACGAGTGAGACGCCGTCAAACGAGCCGACGAGGCGCGTGTTCGCAGCGGTACCTTTGAGATGAAGACCCCGGGCTCGTTTATGCCGAAAGGATGGCTGGCGTGATCGCTGCCGCCGACGATGCTCAGGCCCAGAGGGCCTCCCGACTTCACCAGGGTCACTTCCTGTTTGGATCAGACACTTGTGTTGGCAAATGTTTCAAGACCCAAAACGGCACACGTAAGACATCTGTCTAGTTTTTCAGGAACACAAACATGTGTCTCCAGACAACAACCTAAAGGATGTTCACCACACCAAGCCTTCATACCATGCACCATCTTCTCTGGAGCTGGACAGCATGAAGAATAAGCCATGAGTCACATGAGGTCAAACTGAGGATTCTGATCAGGTTCACACAGCTCTGTCCACACAGTGTAAAAAAAAACAGTTCAGCGGTCCTCCTGATCTCACCTCGATGGGGTACTCGTCCTCCATCCGGCCCGAATGGTTCCCCTGGAAGCCGTCTTCCTCCTGGTCCGGAGAATCTGACGGCTCTGGAGGCGGAGGTGAGTGGGAGCGCGCCCGATTCTGACCTGGAGAGCCCGCTGGTGCATTCGGGTCTCGCTCCACCAGTAGTGTAATGGTGGGGGAGGTGCCGGTAAGCAGAGCTACTGCCTGGTCATGCCTGGCCTCTGTCATGTCTACACCATTGATCTGGATCAACAGCAGAACCAACCAGGAAGACTCAAGAGATGCAAACACCAGCCTGTCCACTTAATGCACGTCGTCAACTCAAGGTTTCAGATTTTGTGAAAGCGACACGGCGAGCACGGTTAGTTGAGGAAACATCTAGAGCACCTTTGGGGAGAAAGACAGAGGGCTGCTGCAGGAGGTTCACTTTAGGAGGAAAGAGCAAGCAAGCAGGAATCTATATTTAAAAACACTCCTAAAAACCTCAATATTTATATTTTTTATTATTTATTTATTTATTATTACTTTTTCCAGCCTTTCCTGCATTTGTTTACATAAAACCACCAATGGAAGTGATTGGCTCCTAAATAAGCTTGATGATAACCAAGACTTATAAATGCCAAACATTAGAACTTGTTGTGTGGTCTGCAGGCGCTACTCGCTGCCCCCTTGTGGCCTGTCTGCACTGGCAGAATTGCTGCCTCACTTTGCCCATCTGCCCCTCCCACCCTGGCTGCAGGTGACAAATTCATATAAAAAACTTTTCCTTAAATGCCGGCTGGCTGATCTACGTTATTTTTACAAGAATTGGCAAAAGTTCACTTTTGGGTTTCCTTGCCAACAGAGTTTTTTTGTTAACCACACCCACATTTTTAATATGTGTGTCATATCATTTGGTTAAGCTTGAGCCAAAGACTCATGTAGTAAAATTTCACAATAGTCTGATAAAAATAGAGAGAATTTCAATTGATGCTATGGCAGAGAAACTGATTTGTTATCGTAGCTCCAAAAACTAAAATAAACAACAGTAACATGGGCCACTTTTTTGAGCTCATAGTTTAAAATCTACAAAACTCCAATGTTTGTTTTTTTTATGCTTGAGGAGTTCTGAGGTGATTTTATATTAATTCAGGATGGGGGGAAGTCAAAGGTCAACAAACTTTGGTTGTTGCAGACTTAACCTGGTGGAGTGTGTGTGAAATTTTGTGAAAATCGCTACAATAAAAGTATTTTCTCATATTGTGCTAAAATGTAAAAATCGCCAAGCCATCCCTGTGGCCATACCATAGTAAATCCAAAACTTCCTGTGGATATCCCCAACACATGAGTGTTGGCTTTGTTAGTGGATTTTGAACTATTGTTTTTGAGATTTTGACGGTTTCTCCTGCTGTGATGTCATCTCTGTTTGGGGGGGTTGTTGGTCACTGTGCTCAAATTCATTTTCACCGGGTGCTAGCTGTGTGTAAACTCTGGTACGTTTTTGTTTTTTGCTCAGAGTAAGAATTGCAGAATCAGTCTGGTTCTTTTCCAGACCAGGACTGCGGCAGGAAAGAATAAAACCTGGAGTTTAAGGATCTGTAGTTTTATCTCTAACCACATATAAAAGCAGGCCTACAAATAAAGTGATACAAGGCTTTTTGTTGCATTCTGAAATGTGAAACCACATTTATGCACATAAAGCTGGATACTTCTCTACTGCAAGAGTAAATAACCAGTAAAAAAAAAAGAACCTTTAGTGTATTTGGACTCATAAAAGAGCTCCCAGACATGCACCTCCTTCAAACCGTGTGACAGAAAGTCAGCTCTGACCCGACAGTAGCAGCTCTTACCGCGGGGTCCGGCGTGCTGCTGCGGGTGTGGTCACGAACGCCGGCCACATCTGCAGCAGCGCGCTCAGCCCACACCACCCAACACCAAACCCACCACCGAGCAGGCAAAGGGAGACGCGTGATGCATTAGTGGGCATGCAGGAGTAGAGATAGAACAGAAGCTCTGCCGGAGACGCAACGCTAGCATAAAAAGAACTCGTTTACTGGAATTTATAAATGTATCGAGCTGCAGGGTGAGATTATATAGGGAGGGGGCAGGAAGACACTAAGAAGGACAGGAGAAATCCAGAGACTGACAAAAGAAAGAGTTATTAAAATGAAAAGGACGATAACAGTTTTCTTGTTAGTAAAACATGAGCTTTTGTGTTCACTCCTGGGTCAGAACATGAAGAAAACTTTATTGAAAACACACTAAACGTAACAGAAATGTGGAGTGGAAATACTCACGGAGATCACCCTGTCGCCCACTCGCAGTGTGCTGTCCCTGTGTGCCGCTCCACCCTCGGCTATCCGGGAGATGTAGATTCCCTACAACAAAACACCGGGTTACAGACGTCCCGTTTGCTTGACGGGGATGTTAAAGACGTTCTCCTCATGTAACGTCTCTGAAAAACACAGAACGCTCTTTGCTTGATGCATATCTTTGCGGAAACAATGAGTTTAACTCGTTCAGGAGGTAAAATCCTGCAGGAAATTTCCTATAATCTACTCCTCACACGTTCATTGAGTGTCACCTTTGCTCAGATAAATGGTGCATGCAGTCTGTCAGCATCTGCTGCAGAGCGGGCCGCACTCGCAGGCAGACCTGCCTGGATCCAGAGTTTAGGAGTCTCAGCTTTCGAGCTGCACACGATGCAGCGCTGGACTTTTCTAAAGCGTACACCTCCACCCTGACCATTTACAGCGGTCCTCTCGGGTTTCAAGGCTGGCTATTCATATCTCTGTCGCCGTGGTAATGACGGTAACCGCTGCGGCCTGAATGGACGTCGCTCTGTGACGGGAACAGTGGAAACTTTACCTCCCGACATCCGGTCCCCGACTCTTCTCCTATATTATTCCTGTTTTTTAACCCACTGCTTTCAGGGTTAGACTCATGAGAAACCTGTTGGCCGGCATCTCACCATGTCTCCCGTGCGGTATGGCGTGGAGCCCTTCCCCCCGGCGATGCTGAACCCCAGACCCTTGTCGTTGCGGATCAGACAGGTGGAGAAGCACTGCCGCTGTCCAGGTGGACTGGCGTCCACGCTGAAGCCCAGCCCGCTGCTCCGTCTCTCCCGTGGGAAGTAGTCATCCTCGGGTCTCAGCGGCGTGGTGGTGATGGCGTTCTCCGGTTCCACCATCCGCTCCCGCAGGACTGTCATGGAGACGGTGGCGCCGGAGCTCCGCAGAGCCTCCACGGCAGTGTGGTGCTCTGCTTCATGCAGGTCTACGCCGTTTACCTGAGAAACAGACTATGATAAGCCCACAAACATTTTCAGACAAAAAAAACACACGACAAACGTTTTAGATCTTCACCTCCAGGAGTTTGTCTCCCACTTTCACCCCCGCCCTCGCCGCAGGACCCTCCTCAGACACTCTGGAGATGAAGATTCCCTGAAAGTCCAAAAGAGGAGGATGAGGCTGAAGCTCAAAGCTTCTACCGTGGAGCCGGAACTCATCTGACCTCATCATCTCCTTTGTAAGGCGTGGATCCTTTTCCTCCAGCGATGCTGATGCCGAGGCCGCCCGTCTGCCGCACGATGGTCAGAGTGTGCTGCAATTCCGGTCAAAGATACAGACAGTGAACACCCAAGAAAAGCCCCGGAGGCAAATGCAGAACCAAACGCATTTGGCAAAAACATCGGCGTCTTTTAAAAACCTCACTTAAAGTAAAAGGTGCGGTTTGTGTCTGCAGGTGTTTGTGTTAAATGCTAACAAAACGCACACCAGGTGTGTAGTCTGTGCACTTGCAGAGCCATGAAAAAACATGGGGAAGGAGACAAACCAGGAAGAGGTGGAGGGGGAAAGAGAAGATTCAGACACAAACATGCAGAGATCAGCATCCGACCTTCACTGTGCTGCAAATTCAGACCTATTTATCTAGAAGAAAAAAACGTCCCATTTAACAAGACTTTTCCAAATAGTTGGAGAAAATTATGCCCAACAGAAGGAACAAAAGCCAATATATGTTTTCCTGTAGGTATGCACTTTCAGAATTTACTTTTTTTGTTGTTGAAATCAGATTTTTTGATGCAGTTCTGACTAGAGTGAGCTGCAAAATCACAGAGCAAACAGTCACATGAAAGCAGCACAGGCAGAACGACGAAGAGCAGGAAAGCAGCAGAGGTGCAATGTGCCAGAACCTGGTGCTGGGATTGGGTGTGATGGTTTTTATGAGAGGAAAAAGTGCAAAGAAACAAACTTTCCAGCTCCGTTACTGTCCCCCCTTTTTATTAAATCAAAGTTTAAAACTTCAGTCAATTTCTAAAGAATGTCCTTCTGTTTATTCAGCAGGGAAATAAACAGCAAACAGTAAACAATTAACCTCAGAAGACATTTCTTTATCATTCTAAATTAAGGCCAATAAAACATATTTACACTTTAGTTTGTTAACTTGGCCAAAAATCATAAAACTTAAGGTAACACCTGTTGCTACAAAAAGATAAGAGCTGTAAACGTTTTATTATTATTATTATTATTGATTTAAAGGAGTTATACGCTTTAACACAGCGCAGTATTTATATCTGTCTTTTTTGGCCTCAACAGGAGCTGGTACGGTTTGAGCGATCGCCTTGTGCAGAAAGAATTTATCTTTGTTTTTCTTAGGATTTGAAAAGGCTTTGCTTTGTCTTTTTTTTTTTTAAAGTTGTGTAGATGTTATCAAACACACAAAAACCTAAAGAACTACACTTGTGATATTTGCTTTTTAAAAACAGGTCAAAACGTTCTAATTTACCAGTAAACTGAAATTAAATTTTTTAAAATGACGTTTTCTTGTCTTTTTAGCGTTTAAATTTACGTAAAAATACTTTAAAATGTTTGGAATTGATCATTTTTGTAACAATGTTTCTGTAAAAGAACAATTTGTGACTGAAGCTTTGTGGAAGTTGCACAAATTAATTTGGTGCACAACTTAAAAACAAACAAACATATGAAATAAAAATCAATTTCTGCCGAAAATTCCAACAAAACGGAACTAATTTGAATAAGAACCAAATGAGTAAAGTATATAAATGAGTGAAGTAACAATAGGGATTTTTTGTTTGTAAAGGTTCTGCCACAGAGAGCTGTATGTCATCAAAAGCATTTGGATGAACAGTGAATTTCTGTTCGATTGCTGTGTAGAGGCGGTTGACAGGGTGAGGGAAGTTCTAGTAGACAGATCGGATGGGAAAAGAAGGTACAGACCTCTTCCTCCTCAATTCGAGCAGGTTCAATCAGCAGATTATTGACTTGATCAAATGACACCCCCTGTTAGGACAGGAACCAGCGAGAAGCATGCAGATTAGTCAGGCCACAGTTCCAACACGCGCTCGCACACACAGGACAGAAAATCCACATTAACTCTGCGCACACAAACATCTGATGACAGCTTGTGGGACCCTGCTCCCCCCATGAAGCAGAGGAGACGTCACACCCACCCCCCCACCCACCCAGCCACCAGAAGCAAATACAGGCAGAGGTGGGAAGACCAGGAGCTGGACCACACAACGACAGAGCGACAGCGTAAGATCCTGACAGAATCCTGCTGCTGGAATCAGAAACCACTCAGGAAGTCCAGAGGAAGTCCAGACGCAGGAACACAAGGTGGCGCTACAATAATAATGTTCATTAGAGAGGATTTTTTGGGACTTGAAAGTAAAACGCAGAAGAAAGATTTTGACAGTGAACATCTGTGTTGTGAATTCCAGCTCTGCCTGTAGATGTTCTGACCGATCTGGCATTTGACTGTACATTGGAACTAGATTAAGAGACCCCGCCCCCCTCGCAGGAAGTACCCGCTGGCTCCACGAAGCCAAAAATCTTCTATAGAGAAACAAACGGCTATTCAGTCATTGTTACGCCGATGCTTTTTCCTTTCCTAATTTTGTTTTTCATTCTATTTTTCTACAGTGCAAGTTATACAAGTTTTAGCCCATGGTCCGGGTAAATACTAGATCCTGATTGGCTGCAGGGTGTGATACTTAAAGAAGTAGTTTTGGTCACGTAGCCTGAATGTTCCATGTTATTGCGCTGGAATAACACTTGGAACAGAGGTGGACAGATGTTATTCCATAGCTTATCACAACAACAAGACAGTCGAAAAAAGATCTCTGTCCTTCAAAGTGAGGTCGGTGCAGGTTTCGTAGCTGTTACCATGACAACTAGTTGCGCAGCGTTTCAAGTAGTCCACTTCTTGTGGGAAAACAATTTAAACATTAAAATTGACACGGTTAAAGTACTGTCTTTCTTTCATTTGTGACTGTTGCATAAACAGAATAATGCCAGACAAGCTGTTCATTGTGTATAGACGAGGTGTCCATTATGCAACAGGTAACGCCCAATGCGGTGTCCATTAATGTAAAGGATAATGTAAGACGAGGTGTCCATTATCAGAATGTATGGACTTGGCAAAAATAACTGTCCTTCGCTTCACGTTGGACAGTTCACGCCTATCTGGTAATGAAAACCCCGTCGGGCATCATCCCTTAGATAAACTGGTCAATCAGACACCTTCTGCCCCCCCCCCCCCCCCCCCCCCCCCCCACGTCAAATGTTTGACAGTTTTCGTGTGGCCAGAATGGTTGCCATAGAAATGCCGACTCAGACCAATCCCTGCTTACTGACGTGGATTGACTCAAACATGCCGGTCTCTGAATTGACTTGAAGTAAACCACATTCTATGAGTGATGTCACACTAACACGGTCCAGTTCTCGTATACAGTCAATGGTTCAGGCACACAAACAGCTTCAGTGGAGCACACAAACACCAGAAGGCTTGGAGTGATGATCTTTGCGTAAAGAGGAATCCCAGTAATCAATAAAACCCACAAAGATAAAACCCACAAAGTCTACCCAAACACAGAAAAGATCAGCAGGAAGCCATCAGCTGGTCCCCCGTAATTTTCTCTCTCACACACACACAGACACACACACACTGTTATAAAAGCTGAGCGTGAACACATCATTACTGATCTCAATTAGCAGGTGGATGGCAAAGATGACAGGTTAAGTGCTGAATTTTCAATTATTGAGCAAGAAGAGCCACCGATGTGATGTAATGGTTTCTGTTTGTGTGCAGGACTGTGTGAGTGTGTGTGTGTGTGTAGGAGGAACGGTGGCAGGTCAGAGCTCAACTGCAGCTTCTGCCTTTAAACCATCAACTGGCAACAAAAAATAATAAAAACGTGGGATTTATGGCACGAGAAGAGGTGCACAGGTCTCCACGAGGACCACCTCCGTCATGAATACTCAGGAAAAACGTGCGAGTGTGTAGGAGTGTAGCGCACGTGTGTGTTTGGTGTGTGTGTGGGGGGGGATCTAAGGCTTTGTGAGCTTTAAAATGTGTTTCCTGCTTTCATCTTCCCTGACGTCTCACCACGTCCGGCTCTCTTTTACCTTCACTTGACTAGAGTTGATGTGATGTCGGCTGTCCTCCATGTCCTCCGCTCTCCGCCGAGGCTGAGGAGTGCCGAAGCTCTCCTCCTCCTCCTCCTCATCCTCGTCCTCTTCATCCTCCAGGGCTGGCTGTGGTGGGGGGTGGAGGCTGTCGGGGTTGAACCCCTGCAGCAGTGCAGCCACAGCCTCGGGTTTGGGCAGCTTGGTGATTTTGAAGTGCTTCTTGTAGTGTGGCGTGTCCTTTCTGATCAGCCGCTGCTTCTCCGCGACGTACACCGGCCGCTCGTCTTCTTCGTCACTCCTCTCGCCGTTCTCTCCTTCGTCTTCGTCGTCCTCCTCCCCACCTCGGATGATGGGCTCTTCTGCAAAGTGCACAGTTGGCTGCAGAGGAAAGCGGATCTGGCATTAGTTTTTCATTTTTATAAAACAGACTTGATGTGTTTGATGGAGGAGATGCTGCCCCCACTGTTTACCTCGATGTACTCCACCTCCATCTCATCCAGCTCTTCCTCGTCCTCCTGAGCGGCGTGTCCATCCACCACGTCGCCCCTCTGCGGTGCGGCATTGCGTCTGTCCTCGTGGGAGGTGGCCGACAGCGTGCTGTGAGAGTCGTGGCTCTGGTTGGAAAGGTCACTGAGGCGTTTCTCCTGGAGGCCGAGAGGATCCGCCGCATAACGCAAGATCAGTCTAGAGTGTCAGCGTCACACGAGGTTGTTCTTTAAAACTCGGATCCTTCTTTAGTACCTGAGGGTCGAGCGATTCCTCTTCATCAGTTTTAGGTGTGTAGGCTTCGTTCCTCCTGTCCTCCATACCCTTCTTCATCACCTTCAGCTGACTCGGGTGCGGCGTTGCTCTGCGCAGAAGGCCCTGGAGGATAAAATCAGACGAGGTTACCCCAAATCTGGTGGTGGTTGTGGGGGGGCGGGGGGTGGGTAATCACAGAAGAGATGTCAGATCTGCTGACTCTGCGCTCTGCTGCAGCCTCCTCGTCCTCCTCTTCCTCAGCCTTGGTCTCTTCCTGGAACTGAATGACTGACACCCGGTTCAGGTTGCTGTCTGTCCAACTGTCATCCACGCTGTTCTGCTGCAGGTTCTCTGAAGAAGGAAACGCATTCCATAAGCTTAAAGGAAACGCGTTTGTCCAAATTTTCCAGAAGCTTAGACTTAGACTTTAGATCATGGCAGAGAGGCCTGCCAAAGGTCTAGATATTCAAATTAATATTCAAACAACAAAATAATGCTTGAATTTTCAAGTGATGTTTATGAATGGATGAGTGATAACTCACCAAGGCTGGATGATGGCTGCTGGGGCAATAAATAGCAGGTCAGCACCTTCTCTCCGGTCCGCTCGTCGTCCTCCGTCTGGAACTTGAGCATGGGCTGGGACTGGTTCTCTGCGAGCCACATGGCCTTCAGATTGAGGTTTGTCAGAGCAAAAGGCAAATTTTGCAACCTGGGCGGAATAAAAAAAAAAAAAAAAAAGACACTCAATGAATGTTTTGGGTGACACTATAAAACTAAAAAGCATTTAAAACTAGAAGGACCTGCATTTACAGAAGAAAATGCAGGGTTGAATGCTATGTTGCTGAATAAAAATGAAACTTTTATCATTGTCCAAAAAAGAAAAGAAAAGAAATTATCAGAGTTGACCATAAATAAAGTAAAAACAGCACAAGAACAACAACAAAAAAAATTGTGAAAAGAGCCGGCCGGGTCTTGAATGGGCGACCTTCTGCACCAAGGATTCCCCATGTATTTCAATGGAGCCAAAAATCCTGGAGTATCTTGAAAAGTTCAAGGATTTGAAGGACCAAACGTCATAACTGGAAAAAGCCGAAAGAGCTGAACATTTGAATAGTTGAATGGTTAAAATAGCAGAAAAATTACAGGAGTTAAGTGCCACAAAAATGGCGGAAAATACTACAGTAAAGAAAGAGAAACAGGAAAACAATGGGTTGGATGCTTTATTGCATTCAACCAACTAAAAGGAAACACCTGAAGCATCCAGGTTAAAAAAATCTTTGCTAAAAAGGAAAATGTTGATCACAGAGAAGCAGACTTATCGTTTTCTGATGGCGGTGTAACATAACAGGCTCATTTTTGCGGTCTTTTGCAGGTACCTGTTTCCAGCCACATCCAGCACGTGCAGCTCAGTGGCATCTGCAAGCTCGGCAGGCAGTCTGTCCAGGCGGTTGTCCCTCAAAGAGAGCACGTTGAGGCTGGCACAGCCGCCCAGCTCGGCAGGCACACTGCCCAGCCGGTTTCGGTCTACATTCAGATTGGTCAGCTTCTTCAGCTTTCCCAGAGAGCTCGGAAGAGACTGCGAGAGAGACAGCAGATTTCCTGAAAGGATCCGTTTCTAAAGGAGCAGAGAAGTAGACACAAGGCTGTACCTGTAAAAAGTTCTCGGTGAGAACGAGTTCTGTGAGGTTTTCGCACTCTCCGACCGAGTCGGTCAGGTGGGTCAGCCTGTTCTGGTCCACTTTGAGGATAGAAAGCTGTTTCAGAGAACCTGTGGACAAAACTGTACTTTAATCTGGGACACCATTTCTCCAGCAGAGGGCAGTGTTGCTCCATTAAAGAAAAGCCTTTGAAACAAGTCTTTTTGTGTCTGTGACATTTATTTTGAAATGCGTTGATGCTAGGTGAGGTATTCCTCACCTATGCTGTCGGGGAGGGCTTCCAGCATGTTCTGTGTGAGCAGCAGGTCGGTCAGAGCCAGGAGGCCACTGACTTCTGAGGGAAGCTCCTCCAGACGATTCTCCGACACATCCAGACACACGAGCCGCCGGAGGTTTCCCAGCTCCTGCACGCAGAAGCACCAGGGTGAGCGACAGCTTCCTGAGCGCAAAAGATCCTTTTCATTTAAAAAAATAGAAAGTATGGACTTACTGGAGGCAAGGAGGACAACTGATTTCGATCTAACCACAGCTCCCGCAGGTTGGGGAGAGCGCCAAGGGTGTCGGGCTGAAAACATGGGATCAGGACAGAAAAAGGTCAAAGTAAAAAACATAGAAGTCCACACAGGTAAAAGTTCATTATATTTAGGTTTGTAAGTCATCATGTCAACCTGCTCCATCCCAAGAGGATTTCTATATAATCATATTTTTTTAGGATAGTTACTTCCAAAAAGCCATTTCAGGAGATCGATCATCTAAAGTCTCCAGAAATTGGTTCCAAATCAAGTTCAAAGAAGAAATAACTAAATAAAAAAGTAGAGGACACAACAGTTGAACTTGTGACAGACATGTTGACAGTTTTCATCCTGATGTTTGCGCAGCGGCCGCCCTTGTCGGGTCATGCGGCGCTGTTTACTCTGTCCCGTTGAGACAGCTGGGCGTTCCCAGGCTAAAAGCAGCTCTCAGTCTGGGCTTCACTCCTGACAAACCGCCTCTGCTTTGTTTGGGGAGGCAAACATGTGGTTCGGATCATAATTGCGGTGCTGGGGAGGTGAGCGGGGATTCTGGTGATACGTGTCAATCTGACAGGCTAATCCGGCCTCATTTGATTATTTTTTTCTTCAGGGTGACACAAAGACTTATCTGCTGGAGGACAGAAGAGAATTAGATGCTGACGAACCAAAACTTCCAGTTCATTGTTGCCGAGGTCCAGCTGTTCCAGTTTCACAAGAAATGAGAGAGATCTGCGGCAAACACAGAGCAGGACTGACATTTGTAGCCTGTAATAAGAAAATCTTTCCAAACCAGAAATATTTATAGACATCATTTAGAGTTGCTGTGCTAAAAATAGCCAAAGAATTGTGATTTTTTTTGACAGTAAAGTGGAGAAATAAACATGTTTTTTTTTCTCAGGGGACAAAGAAACGGTCAGTCCTGCACATTTGCAGTATGACACTTACGTGGGTAGAGACTTCAGAAGGTTCTCCCTGAGCTCCAGCGTCACCAGATTGGCCAGACTAGAAAAGGAGGAGACAGAGGAGCAGCAGTTGGCAGGAGAAAGGAGAGGACAGGAGGACGGGTTAGTGAGAGCCGCCTGGCGTGGAGAGGGGCATCTCCGTCTGTCCAATGACGCCAGTGGCCCTCAGCCCAGTGGGCAACAACAAAACAGTCCTTCAAGCCGACAACCGTTTCTCAGCGAAACAGGATCTTCATTCTGACGTTGTGACCGCCTTAGATTGCAGCAAAAAGTACCGTAATCAAATCGTCTCTGATCGTCTTATGGATGTTTAAAATAAGGGTTAAAGGCCAGCAAAGACAGAAATTATACCATGGTATGGGTGAATACCCAATTCTGATTGGCTGCTGCATTAAGTAAGGGTTAATGGCCGACTAAGTGTGCATTATCACTTTTTAACCGTGGAAGCCTGAACCGTCTGACGCGAAGTGCGTTAAAAAGTGATAATGCATACTTCGAAGGCCATTAACCCGCTTATACCATGGTCACCTACAAAAGAAATAAATATTAACCAGATTTTAGTCCTTAATTCTTGTTTTTTTCCGATTTGGATCGCTTTTTCCCCGAAAAGTGGACTATTTGTTACGTGGTGCGGCGCCTTGTCACGATAACATGACAAGGCGGCGCACCACTGCAGTCAAGATTCAGCGATATATATATGCTGATGGTCAGGGTGTGTTAAATAAAGCATCAGTTCAAAGAGAAAGCTCCCACTTTACCGCTTGTTTTTGTCTAGATGATGAAGCTAAAGATTGTTTTAGAGAAGCCAACGCAGTGATATAGAACATTTATGCTATGTAACCGGAACTTCTTTTTTAGGCGTGGTATATCACTGTGGTTTATCACTTTTTAATCCACACCAAGCAGCCAATCAGAATAGAGATTTCACACGGACCATGGTATAAAAAGTGATAACGCACGGTGATAACCGCACGACCAAAAAAGAAGTTCCTGTCACATGGCTTAAATGTTTTGTATCACTGCGTTGGCTTCTCTAAAACAATCTTTAGCTTCATCATCTGGACAAAAACAAGCGGTAAGAGGTGAACTTTCTCTCTGAACTGATGCTTTATTTAACACACCGTGACCATCAGCATAGCTATCGCTTTCCTTTTCCGCTGCAATCGAGATCGGAGGCCACACCACGCAACAGTCCGCTTTTTGTGAAAAATGCAAACCAAACCGAAAAAATAACAAGAATAAAGTACTAAACGCTGGTTGAATATGTATTTCTTTTGTAAGTGACCATGGTATAAGTGGGTTAATGGCCTTCGAAGTGTGCATTATGAGAATTAATGCACCACACGGAAGCAACCGTCCGACGCAAATGCACACTTCGTCGGCCATTAACCCTTACTTAACGTACGCTGTGGAAGCCTGAAGTTCATTAATGCTGATCATTTCTTTCTATATTTAGATTATAAATGTGTACATACTTCCCAATATCGCTGGGCAACGTCTGTAAAGACACATCGTTGAGCGTCAAGTGAGCCAGAGCTCGCAGCTGAGTGAAACCATCCGGCAGTCTGAGGCAGAGGAAGAGGAGGGAGAACGTTACACCTTTGTTCTTTAGAGCTAAATTACTGGAAAACGTTTAAATTTCATTTTACGTTAGATTATTTGTTTTAAAACATTGGCAACAACACCCCAGGAAGGTTTCCAAGTGTTAAGTCACTGAGCATCACGAGGTTAAATCTATGGAAGACCAGAACGGCCTTTAAAACAGAAATTCATCTTTCTGATGAGCAAAAATCGTTTGTACAGATGACGAAATTCAGTTTCTATTTCAGCAATAGATTTAAAAATGATTTATGCTTAATAATTCCTCACTAAATTAACATTTTAAAAGAGATTTTATTTATTATTTAAAAAAAATGGGATTAAAAAACTTTTTGGGAATATCTTAGACAAAATAAATGTCATAATTCACAATTTAATTAAAAACGTATATATTTTACGTCTACAAACATTTTGCTCCTTTTTGTAGTCAATTTCTATCTTAACCCTGGAGAATCCATCAAATTTGGTTTGTTAATTCATTCATTTCTGCTAAAATAAGAATAGTCAAATTAACTTTTGAAAGCTCTTCGATTCTTGAACTTGTTTTAAATAAATTTAAGAATTCTTGCATTTCCAAACAAATCATTGAATTACTAAATTTGTTAATATATAATAACACTAATGTAACTTTTGCTTTACAATTATATTTTAATGCTTAATTACAAAACACACATAAGATATATATATATTTTTAAGTTCATTGTTCAGCTAAAAATCACACACTGATCATAAAAACTATATTTAAAAGAAACTTTTGGTCCTCCATACAAAGGAAGCACTTGAGTTTTTTTTTTTTTAGACTCAAAGCAACAACTTAAAACAATTTCTAGACATAAAAAAGGTTTCAAAATCAACAGGGTTTCAAATCAACAGGGTTTCAAATCAACCGGGTTTCAAAATCAACAGGTGAACATAAAAACGCTGGTTTTTGCATCTGGGACAGATTTCTACAACGCTAAACTTTAAATGTGTTTTTTTTGCTTTCTAGCTTGCTTAATGACCAAACATTGTTAAAGTGATCATATGTGCTGAAGCGTTGTCTCCATACCTGGACAGATGGTTCCCACTGAAGTCTGCGATCTCCAGGGCCCGGCAAAACTTAATGCTCTCCGGGATCTCGGAAATCTCTGCAGAGAAAAGCGAGATGTTTTGAGGAAGCGGTCACACATCGAGACCCACGCAGATGCAAAATGATGTGTGTGGGGGAGTCTTTTATCAGTTTAAGAGATTACATTCACAGCTAAACACAGACAGGAAGATCATTTTCCACCTTTGGCGTGATCCTTTATGGTCGCATTTAAACCATTGGGATCACTGTACTCATAAAACCATTGATATACAATAAAACTTTCAAGTAAAGATGTTTCTAGACGATGTTAAGGCGTCATAAACGAGGGCTAACTCTAATCACGCCTGTTAAAAGTCTTGGACTAGATAGGATGAGGTATCTGGGCGCTCCATGCTGGCATAGCAAAGGCAGTCCATCACTCCTGTCCAGGTCGGAGCAGCACTGCAGCAAACATGCAGGCAGAAGGGAAAGCCTCTCACAGGCCACTGCACACTGCTGCCACAGCACACCATGCAGAATGAAGCAGTGCAGATGTCTCCAATCTGACACACGGAGCCTTCACTCAGCGCGTTTGCAGCATGCAAGGACAAAGAGATGCACGTCT
Source organism: Oryzias latipes (assembly GCF_053564925.1). NCBI lineage: Eukaryota > Metazoa > Chordata > Actinopteri > Beloniformes > Adrianichthyidae > Oryzias > Oryzias latipes. The sequence goes on along the minus strand of NC_136256.1, from coordinate 25,756,448 downwards.
TTGTGCAAAATCATGAAAAGATCAAAGCCTTCAGGCACCTTAACTATTGAAGATGCATTCAAATACAGAAAGATTTCCTATTGGGCCTGGACAATACATCGCAAAGATGGCCAAAATTGCGATAAATGGTTACTTTAAATGTGCCAAAACAATCTTATGGCAGCTTGAATTATTTAACGAATCAAATAAATCCCTTTATGCTTTTGGCCAATCAGATAATGAGATGGACCCCTTCACGTTGTTGACCTCCTCTTTAGACGAGGGTCATTTGGAGTTTAATTTATGTTGACTATTTAAATTAAACTGTTGCAGTGAAATGGAAATTATGTTTTGGGTTGTTTTGCTATTTATCTATGTATCGCAATTTGTGCCGTCACCGCAATATTGATCACTAGTATAGCAAATCTGGAGATTTCCTCAAATTGTGCAGCCCTTTTTTTTCCTTGTAATTCAAAGGAGACTAAAAATAAAATCTGCTTTCCACACTTCCACAACCGATTGCCGTACCATTTCTGGAGATGTCCAGTTCCACCAGCTGCATGAAGTTGGACACATCAGGAGGGAGTTTCTGGAGCAAATTGTCGCTCAGGCCAAGTCTGCGGAGATTCAGTAGTCTGAAGAAAGGCTGTGAAAATATGAGAATATGTTCAGAAGTTTTTTGAGGCACATTTTATTTCCCTAAAACATTACTTTAATCAGTCCCTTACACAACAAGAAGCCTCAGCTTCTGCACATGTTAGGCCTTTTTGCGACACCTAAACTAAATCTTTTTTGCAATCAACTATAGCAATTTAAAGGCAAGGGGAAAAATATAATTCGTGTTCTAAACCCGTTTTTAGAAAAATATCAATTCTTTGTCAAATAGCTCAGTAAACACAAAACCAATGAACAGAACAGGACGGGCTTGTTTCAAACTCCACAGTCCCAGAATGACCAGAAAAGATGATAATGATGCTCCGCCCAGTCCTGTTAAGCTGGAACGCTTTTGTCAGAAAAAGTCAGGAAAATAAAAAAAACATAGTTTTACCACACTTGTTAAATTTAAACTAATTTTAATATGTAACAAGGATTCAAACACTTTTATTTACAGCAAATATTCCATTTAAAACAGCTTCATAAATTTAAATGGATAAATCCTTTGTAAGAATAATAATGAAATTAAGTGTTTGGGGGTTTTTTTTGGGGGGGGGGGGGGGGGGGGGGGGTAATTGAAGAAATTATATGAAGGAAGACCTATTTTGGTGAAGCACAGGCTTAACGTGCACATCCATTTCAATAGGGGTAAACACTGAGAGGATCACACCAAATAAAACTTTATTTATAAGAAAACGCTTTTCATGCTATGAGCACAGCTTAAATTCAGTTCAGTTCAATGTTATTTATGTAGCCCAATATTTACAACAACAGTCGTGGGCTTCATACCAGTAATTGTGTAATAAACATGAATCATAACAAACACAAAGTTGCAGAATTCAACAGCTGATTACTAAACTAAACTAAACTAAACAGACTAAACCCTGCCCTTAGACCCTCCCTCACATGGCAGTTAAAGTGCTTTACAATTAAAAAGCCTTTTTCTCCCCAAGAACAGGAACTGAATTGCTGTTGTTTTCCTTGACTTTCACAATAAAAGCTTCAACAACAGTAAGAAAATTGCTTCAAACCAAATGTCTGTCTGTTTGTGCGGACCAAACGGCCGACTTTCTCTGTAAATACACAAAACGGCGTGTGCATTCAGCCGAGGGTCTTCTCCTGAGCCGGCAGTCAAAAAATTCCTTCCTTATATTCCCACACAGAATTAAAAAAAATGTGTTTAAAAAAATCCTCATCACCATGGCAACGCCAACAAAACAGCCAAACGAACGTGAGGAGAGCCGAGGAGAGGGCTGTGGCTCTGCCAAGTGCTTTTCACAAGAGCGGGGTTGTTGGACAGGCCGCCATTGAAAAAAACGGCAGCACTGCGTGCCGCTCCGATTGGCAGACAAGACAGGGTGGCGAGGAACGGCAGGACGAGGAGCGGGCCAAAGCTATGCAGTTAACCCTTCCGTCAGCCACAGCGGAGCTCAAATGCTTCACCTCAGAACCAGAACAAATCCATTGTTCCTGCAGGTTAGGGTCTGATACCATCAAAGCCCATCTTACTAGAAATAAACATCCAGTTACACTCCTCTAGTGAAATTGCTGTGCACACACGATGAAAATCAGATAGCTAAGAAAGCTCTTTGGTGTGTAAGTAAATAGACTATCTGGTATAAGAACACTTCATCTTTAGAACTGTGCTGCTGGTGCTCAGTTTCCGGCAGTTCCTCGATGACAGACGCTTCCTGAATGAAAAGGATAAAAAACTTCAGCTTTTAGTAGAATTTACACATATTCAAAACCTTCCAACACACTGTAGGAGCCACTTAAACGGGACAAATAACGTTTGCAGCAGGTGCTGACGGAGCTTCCTGCAAAATGCCACAAAATTGGGACTGGAGGCATGAACTACTGCAACTGGATGTTCAAAAACCTCCCCGCCCAAACCTCTGCGTTCGCACATTCCTCTCCACTCCCATCGGTAATGAGCAGAAAAGTGGACGGTAATGCAGTCATGCTGCAGAACAAAAGCTGCACTGAGAGGCTCATGTGAAGGACGTTCAATGAGTTAGTTTGCAGTTTAAGACCACAGTTACTCCAGTATTTGAATAATTATTTGAATGAAAAGCTCAAATTAAAACGAAAAACGTAGATTTATTTACACCCCCCACCCCCCAGCGTTGATTTTTTTGCTAACAAAAATGAAGACAGTTTCCATCTTCCTCCCTGCCATGAACTTGGGTTTTCACAGATCAAATGTTTGACAATCAGCAGAGTGTAGAAGGGGGTCAGCAGGTCAATGGGAGGCGAGGGATGCGGTGCTCCGCTGCGGTCTGCGTTGTTGCTCGGCGGCTCTGGCAGCCTTCCAGAAGGCAGCCTGTTCACTTGTGGAGTCGTTTCAAACAAGAGCTCGAATTTTAATGTAAAAATAACCAACTGAGGCGTTTTAATAACCTCCTCCCTTCCAAGAGCTGTTTGCATATGGAGCACGCTGGAACGGACGATAGAGGTTGACGATGAGTCAGCAGTACGAGGACTTACTGCCATTTTAGAAGACAGAGAAGCCAGCCAGCCCCCCCCCCCCATAAGGTTTGCGTATGTATAGAGACGGACTGTTTAATGTTTAGGAGCATGGTGGTGAAACTTTGTTCAGGTCAGGAGTCAGGACGGAGGGTTCAAACCAATCCTTCATGCATACTTTTTCTGCGGGGGCATGCAGAGAACCTCCACCAGGAAGAGGCCATGCTAACCACTCCTCCACAGCCCCGCCTTCCTTCATCTGAACGCATGTTCCTTTTCAAACTGCTTCCAATTCCAGCGGAAGAAAATGGGTCGATTATATTAAAGGTGGTTGGAAAAGTTATGACGGCGCACGCAGCTGCACATGCCCAGTAGGGCTTCGTGATGGGGGGTGGGGGGCTTTAGACTCCAGCTGGTGTGAACTGGATTTCCTCTACATGCTGTGATGGTGAATGAATCCCACTCATCCGCAATGGATCACGCTCTCAGCTGCTCTGTTATCTGCCAGGATGTACTCGTATCCGTGCCGGTGCGGCCCGTGAAGTTAATCTGGTTTGCCAATCTGGAATAAATGATATTGATAATCCATGTTACTGTTTAATTGTTCCTGTAATTCTAGTGTTTCCCCATAGAAGGCCCACTACAAATACATTGACCGTAGAAAGTTATTCTTAATTCATGTGGGGTTGGAAGATTTCATTGACATATTGACGTTCAAATGAGTCCGATAGTCGTTTTTCCCCATTGTCCCAACATCACCCGAACGCAGCATTTCTCTAAATTTGCGTTTGTCCCTGAGGGACATCAACCCATCGATGCAAATGGCCCTAAAATAAGAACAAAAGCCACAGTTTTGGAATGTATATAAATATACATATTAATTTTCATCCAGATTCCATGTTATTTCTTTCTCTTATGAGGTGGATTACCAAAACACTCCATGCATCTGCTCCTGGTCCGGCCTTTCTGCAAATTCTAGAGCCCTCAAACAGTTTGCCCACCCCTGCTTTTGAGGCTCCTGGACTGCGGTTCCATCAGTCATTTTTCCTTGAAGTAAAAGCTGCCAAAAACTCCGCTTACAGTAGCCGGACTGGAAATGTTGATGCCTGAGGATAGAGCCGTGTGTTAGCTGGAGTTTTCAATCGTAGTAGCAGCAGCTGGTGTTTGTTTAACAGCCATTATCAGAGTGTTTATGTGTGCTGGAATAGTCTTTAACTGGCTGGAATGCTAATGTTTGTGGACTTCACTGCTGCAGAAATAAAACACGGCGGCGCGCACGTGAGAGGTGAAGCGTGTGCGCATGCATACGGGGCCGTGGCGCAGGACGGACCTGCGCTTTCCGCCGTCGGAGCAGTGAGCATAAAGCTGGATGCTCACAGAGGCTTCACTGTTCCGCTCAAGTGATTCCACTTAGCTCTAATTCACTTCCAATCACGCCAAATATGAGCGCGCAAGGTTTTCTACCCTCATCTTTGAACATCTTCCTCCATCGTTGACATCAACGACCTCATGTTCTGATGAATATTTTCTGAGAAAAAGGAATTTTCTGTATTTTTGCTCAAATTAACAAAATCTAAAACTGATTTGTAGAAGAATCGCATGCTAGGACTTCTCATTTCTTACTTCAACACGCAAATTAAATTTCCATTCACACATTCCTGAGCCTCCTAATCTTATTCCAAATCTGCCCCCTTTGGCCTTCTGCTTAAAGCCCCTCCTTTTGCAATTCCTAAACTACACACGCCATTGTGAGCACACCCTCAAAACGGGGGGGGGGGGGGGGGTGTTGCTTTTTGAATGTCTGGGGCTCCAAAATAAAAGCGGAGATCTGGTTGACCGAGTAACGTGTTGAAAACAGCTCATTAAGGCTGTTTCTATAGCAGAAGGCGTCGTGCTTTCAACCGAGAACACGAGTGACTTCAGATCCAAGAACGTGGGAGGACGTCGGGAGTTTCTGTTCACGCCGTCACTCCTCAGTGGAATTATGTGAGGCTAAGGATGCCGTCATTTCAGGGCAAACTGAGTGATGTTTCTGGCATAAAGTGCAAAGAAACGTCTGCAGATGAACAACACCAGAGCGGATCCTCCTTCCCCCTGTTCCACCTCCCGCTTTTCTTGGCAGAGGGACAAAAGGCCGGGCAGCCAGTCAGCAACAGGGCCGTCAGTCCAGCCACAGATCCTCCCCCTTTCCTGCACCCCCAGCTAGGGGATTTCTCCATTGTCTGGAAGGGCACCACAGAGAGGAGGCTCCAAAACAGGAGGATGAAGAACTGGAAAAGGAAGGAGGCAAAGAGATAACAAAGGAACTAATGAATGAGAAGAGTAGAGGAGGCGTGCGAGGAAAACAGCGCAGAGAAGAAAAGAACGTTTGTGTGCAGAGCAGAGAAAAGAAAGAGCTAGAAGACTGCAGGGAAAACAATGGCTTCCCACTGAGCTTCGGCCCATAATGGGGGGACAGAGACTTCAGCCGCTGACCGAGACATCATTTCAACAGACTTTACGCTCAGAGTCTGCCGCTGACAAATGAACGGTGGCGTTTATGAGGCAGTGGAGTCTGACGCATGGAGGCCCTCGTGCAGCCACCAGCAAACCCGACATCAGTCTTTCACAGAACGTGAAGGTGCTCAGCAAACAGCTTTAAGGCCAAATATGTTTTCATCCAGAAAACATGTCCATCATACCATGGACTGGTTAAACGTCAGACAAACTCCTAAAAGTAAAGTTATTCATCTTCCTCTGTAAAACATCTGCAGCAGGTTAAGTTTTATTTACACTCCAGTACGCCTGCACAATTAATCACTAATTTATCGTTGTCGCGATTTCAAGCTGTGCAATATCCATATCGCAATAGTCGGCAAAAATCGCAATAAATGGTAAACCTTAAATGTGCTAAAACAATCTTACGGCAACTTGAGCTATTTAATGAATTAAATAAATCCCTTTATGCATTTGACCAATCAGATGGAGCTTTCATGTTAGATGTTGCCTTCCTAATTAGAAGAGGGTCATTTGGAGAATAATTTAAGGTATTTTGACCGTTATTTAATTTAAACTTTTGCCATGAAATGAAAATGTTTTTGTTGTTTTTACTATTTGTTCATTAATCGCAATATTGATCACTAATATCGCATATCGCGAGTTTTCCTCATATCGTGCAGCCCTATACTCTAGATTTCATTTAGGCATTGCCTTCCCCCCATTTTTGAGTCAATATTAGTACCATTATAGACAAAGATTAAAAAAAAAAATCATCAATGCTGCTTCTTTAAGCGTTCCAAAAAATAGCAGAAGAGCAATATTTTTTAAATGAATTAAAAACAACAATAGTAACTAGAAAATGAAACTTAAAGGGTAATAATCGGCACAAAAAAATAACAAAATAAACTGAAAGAGCTGAACATTTTAATATTTTAATAGTTAAAATAGCTGAAAGATTGTCTGAGTTAAGCGGCAAAAAATGACGGAAGATACTAGAATAAAGAAAGAAATAAAGAGATACAGGAAAACAATGGGTTGACTGCTTTATAGCAGTCAACCAATAAAACTGTCATTTGTAATGGCCTTCCGCTCTGGTGCTTTGCCGCCGATCTCTGGTAAGAGCCAATAAAATGTGATAAATACACGATTTCCTTCAACTACATTTGTCAAAGCGGACGCTAAAAATGAGCTGTTAAACTACAATCTGGTGCAAACGTCTTTGCTTTTTAAGCCTAATGTATTTGTACGCTTTTCCAATAACTTAATAATAAACAAACAAACAAAAAAAAATCAAACAGCAACTTCAGCCGTGTCCAAATTTTAAGGTGTAGAAGATAAATACAAAAAAAAAAAAAGAAGAAGAGTCAATAAATCTAGTATTTTGACAAACATAATAAGTCTGAATCCACCGTTGGAGCAACTTTATTAGCATCATCCTTGTAATAAATCCACATTTGGAGTAAAGACTCCTGGTTTTTGTCTGTTAAATGCAGATTTCTTTTATTTTGAAGTTGAAGGCTCTTCTGTTTCCTCGCTGGATTTTTTTCTGCCAAAAACAACACAAAACGTTGCTTTCCTTTGGTAGCTTGAGCGTTTTTAATGTACTGGTTAACGCAGCCGGTAGTGATTGTATTTTCAACACATGTCAGAGTAACTTGGCATTCATCAAGAATGAGCCGGATGTGGTGGAGAGAATCCAGTAGATTTCCAAAATAAAACTTCAGAATCAGATTAGAAATAAAGGTCATGTTTTTCTGTGCGACCAAGTTCCAACTGGGTCAAATCCCGACAGTCAAAAGTGTTGTTCGAACCAATTCAAAAGTATTCGTCTTGTTTACTTCACTTTTCCGTGATCCTTTACTTTCCGAGGCTGGAGGGGGCCACACAGGGAGACGGGCGTGGCCCAGCAGTTGTGAGTGGCAGCCTAAACACCCCCCGCCCCACCCTCACTGCTTACACCTGTTCCGGTTGACTTTGATCCGTGGGGGCAAGTCTGAGCAGAGGAAATGTAGTCGATCAAACAGTTTTAGAGCCCGGAACCGAAGACGCAACGACAAAAAAAGATCAAATGCTCGTTTCATTCAATGATTAGCATCACAACTCTTGTGTTTAGGTAAGAAATTTGAAATTTTGTTATGCTTTGAAAATTCTGTAAAAGAAGCAAAGCTCCTAATACTCTTTAAGGAGTTCTATACTGAATAAAAACTAGGCTCCATAATCTAAATATAAAGTGCAGTGGGAACCACATGCAGGTGAATTGAAATTGAAAAAAACACAAACTGTTAAAGTACAGAAAAGCTCAGCGGAGCCACTAAAGCGACGGTCTGATCTTTGTCAGCGAGTTCAATGGGTTTTCCAATGTCAGCATGGTGGATAAAGAAACTCTTTTCCCTCTTTTCCTCTGGAGAAAACTCATGCAGTCTTCTCCTCTTTCGTTCTACTGGACAGCAACGTCTGCTTAGCAATAAACATAAAAAACAAACTGAAAGATTTTAAATTCTCCTTTGATAGGATTGACAAGAAGCAGGCGGAAGTGACAAACAAATGTATGTGGTTGAACAGTAATGTTTTAATAATGGATATTTAAACTACAGCTTTTCTTTATCTCCTTGCTTTACATAAATCAGGAAAGATTTTAGAATATTTTGATTTATCTGATGTTTATGCAAAGGTAAGTGACCACAACGTTTAGATGCTTGGCTTGGTAAAAATGTGACAACAGGAGGAAAACCTGTACTGCCGGTTCCAGGACACCATGACGACACCTTGATGAACCTGGGCTCACAAAGTCGAGTACGCAAAGAGCTGCAGTGATTTGCAATTCAAACTCCATTCAAATCCACAACAAGAACAGAAAAGGCCGAGCTCCCGGCTGCAGTTCACCTCCAATTCACGTTCCATCTAAATAAAACGTTCCAAAGCATTAATGCAACCAAATCAATTCCCTCACAGGCAACAAACAGCTTTACCCATCAGATAAGCAGGAAACATTAAAGCTAATGAAAAAAAGGATCAGGAAGCAAACTCTAGAAGGAAGAGAGAGGCCTTGGACAAAGAGGTGGAGGACGAAATGAAAGAATACCTGGGACTTATTAGTTTTTGGCCCGGAATACCAGGATACCAAAGCTTGTGGTCACCAACCTGTTTGAGTCACCAACCAATTAAAATGCAAGGAAACATTTTCACTGTACAACTTTGTGGTTCCAGTTTCTGAAAAAATAAATAAAAAACTTTTCAAATTAAACAGATCATCTTATAATCTATTTTCAAACATTTCCCAGTGATCTTTTATTTATGATGATGCCGTTTTAAACCCAAATCTAAGAACCTGTGTTGTTCTCTAGGACAAACTTTGTCCAGTGTGGGAGGAGTTCTTTAGAAATTTGCCTCTGAGTTGTGGGCAGGACTGCTGGCGCAGAAGTCAGCCTCCACTGATATCCCATCATTCCTATGTTTACACGCTAGCTTATAACCCATCATAACCCTAATCTAACATTAACAGTGCAACAGAAACGGCGAGCAATATTGGAGCCATCCAGCCGTACAGTCAAGAGCCAGATGCCAGTTCAGACGACGGTGAAGGATCCATTTGTCTGCATGTGAAGGATTCAGAATGGATCACAGCAGGGAGACTTGCTGGGTCACAAAAGAGAACTTTTAATATTTATTTTTTATCTTTTTTATTTATCTTTTTAGTCTGCTTATGATTCATTCAGATATGAATAAAAACATTCTAAAATGCAGTTTTAATCTTGTAAAAAACTGCTACAAGAACATGTCAAAAACACCAAAAACTATTTTTTTATTGGAGGGGGTCTTTAAGAAGTCAGTTTAAAAATGTCTAGAAATTAACTGAAAGGCAAAAAGACTGTTTGTTGTTTTTTTTTACACTGAACATTTAGCACTAAGACAACTTCATTAGGCACAGATTGTCCTTCAGGGCAAAAAGATTTATCATCTTGTCTGATTGTGTTTTTTTTTTTTTTTGGCCACCATCCATAACTGTTTATCAACTCATTTGATTTAGAGTATTTGCTGATACAGATTCTATAATGCAAAACTCCTTAAAAAGTAAAATAAACAGATCCAGGTTTTCCCATATTTTTCTTTCCTTTTTTCATTTTTGAAAGAGTTTTTTTTTCTTTACACAAGTGAAAGTTAAGTGTTAACTTGTAAAAAATAGTGCAGATTTAGACAAAAATTTGAATATAAACCAAAACACCAGCTCAACCTTTAATACCCAGCAGGCATATAAAAATAAATGAGCTAATAAAAGTGCAACAGTGTCATAAAGTAAGGCCGGTAATGTGCTTTTAAGAACTCTCTCAATTCTTACTTGCCTTTTCTGGTGTAAAGTATAAAATGCATGTTTTTTTGATGAAAATCACCTGTAAAATATCTGCAGTCCTTCTAAACTTCCTTTGTACATTAGATGTTATGTAGGACCCATTAAAATGCGATAGAAATGTCCCTAATTCTACCTTTTACTGTCAAAGCAGAAGCTAAGAACTGGACATCAACTCCAGGCTAGTGCAACTTTGAAGGACTGGAGAAATAAAACTGGTGTTTTCAAAATAAAAATATTAAGTTGTGACTCAGCCGTATTTGCAACTTTATTAGCAGAACCCTTGTAACATTAGAGAATTGCTCGCTGCATATTATGTTTAGCGGTTTTGGTGTAGATGAACAACTGTCTCAATAAATCCATATTTTGAGGAGATCTCCTGGTTTCGTCTTAAAATAAATGTAGAGCTTTTTGCTCCTTGTTTCCTCTCTGACGATTTCTGCACAAATAAACTTTCCAAAGAAGTGTGTTATTTTTGTTAACGTTCCTAGCTTGGGGGGTTTCTAGTTAGCGCTCTCAAAAGATACTTTAACACAGTGGTGAATTTATTCAGACATGTAACCGAGGAGAATGTCTTGACCTGAAAATACAGTCGTTTACTTCCTTCTGAATAATATATGAAAAGGAAATGGCGTTTGAAGTGACCCAAAGGCCGGTACTGGTCTGTGGCCTAGGGGTTTGGGAACATTAGCCTGAAATTTAAGAAGAATGTAAAGCATTCCAATAAACACTTAATTCAAGATGTGATTAAAAACACTTAGTTAAAACTAGAGGTGTAACAATTAATTTTAACAAAGATTTGATTCGTATCAAAATTTGTGGTCACTAACACTGTTCAAAGTTAATCGACTTTTTTTTTTCAAGAAATCAATAAAAATCAATAGAAAATCAATGATCAATCAATTAATCATTGCACGCCTAGTAGCAACACTCACTGACGCTTCACACCCAAATGTGCTGCAGTCCTGCTGCTTCTGCATTTCATCCTTCAGCGGCGCCGTCATCCAGCAGGAATGAACGCTCACAAGATAAACTAAAGGAGGCCTCGGCGCCTTTTCCTTACTTCATCACATGATTTCTTTCTGCTCGTGAACTCCCACAATCTGGACACAAAAGCATTGTTTACAGTCCCCAGAGCTCCTTCCTGGAAGGGCCGGAGCCCGTGTGAGGCGCTTTTGCCCCGTTACAGAGGAGCCGTGCTGCTGGAGGACCACCATGGTAACATCAGCTCTGCATGAACCAGTCAGTCATGAATACGAGTGACTTTCCAGCCAGTCCATCTATTGTCAACCAAAAAACAGCAAAGAGACTAAAAAGTACAGAAACAGACATCAGAACTGGACAAAAAAAAGAAAGACAAAACATTAAAAAAGGTTTTGGTATAAAGTCACCCAAAAGTTAGTGGAAATAAGGTGAGCTGTTTTTATAAAAGACCTTCAAAACCTGAAATAAAACAGATAATTGACTATTTTTTTCTTTTTCTAACTAGTACCAATAAGCAAGAACAGCTGGAGCACAATCACCTCCATCACAGGTTCATGCGGCTCTCCAACTGGCTCTCCGATTGTACTCAACCTTAAACTGTCTCTTTTTGTCCACTGCCACAACAAAAAAAAAAAACTTAAATCATTCATTCAGAATCCACAGGAGTATTAATTTCTAGTTTCCATGATATACTTTGTCAGGATTTCAAACGACCTTTGTGAGTTAATCCAGTCTGAACAGGGAAACATTCAACATCAAATGCAAAACTCTGAACTTAAACAAACTGACGTCTTATTGAGGATTACAAAGAACAAGGGAAGCTGGAAGAAGGCCCTGCTGACCTTGAGCCTTAGTCACAACTGCCCTTACGGGTGGATATGGATGAAATCTGGGCCTTGGTCGAGCGGGTAGGCCGGACCCTGAGTCCCGAACAGAGAGGAGTAGTGAACCAGGCACGGAGCTCAAAATCTTTATTTGATCCAAATTTTGAACTTGGAGGTGTAATTATAAATAGGTGTAAGAAATTCCAACTCCGGGTCCCGCTTCACAGTCTGCCATTGTTATCAGAAAATCTCAGGGTTCGGCCGCAATGCATCTTGGGATACGGACAGCGTAGAAGAATACACCAGACCGCAGGAAGAACACATCCCTCAAATTTGGACACAACCTATATGACAGCATCACCCACACATCTTGAGTGCGTGAAACTTACATTATCCTTACAAACCCTCTAGGACAGTGGTCCGCAACCTTTTTAACGCCGTGGACCGGTATGACTTCATACAAAGTCTTCACGGACCGATCTTTAAGATGTAGTGGACGATTAATGTAGCAACGCTACGATGAAGGAGGAACAGAGACATGACGAGACGAACTCTGAGCTTTTATTTTGAAAGGCATGTCATTGTACATCGCACACGTGTGATCATCCTCTCCTCTTCCCACACTCATGGTGCAAAATAGACGTACTGTCTATTAAATGCAGCTTTTTTTTTGGAAGAGGAAGGTTCCTCTTCTGGGCGTTTTCCCCTTGGCAAAGAAACTCATTTTGCTAGCTCCTGGGTTTTATTTTATTTTGACCCTATTTTATTTTATCACGTGACCGAGAAGAGCGCCTTGGCCTGCTTCAAGAACAACTGACGGATGCAACAGAGAATCGGGCAATTTTTCAAAATAAAACATCTTTCAGATTCCGGACTTAATAAAACGGAAGTAATCTTTAAATCTTTTTCTTAAATGGCATGTCATTTCTATACATTCAAATACATCACAATGTATTTGAAAACATGGGAAAGGGTCGGTTTTGCGATACAAAAGCTTAATTAGAAGAAAAAATCTGAAAGGTTTTCCAAAAATCTGCTGTGAGATGAACCATAAAACAGAGTTTCTGGTAACAGCACAGTCACCAGTCTCCAGCATCTCACCCCTAAATGCTCTACTTTCCGCTGCTGCAGTCTCTCTGTCTTGCTGCTGGAGCTTTATTTTAATACCCAAGGACAAAGTGAGACGAGCTGCAGTCCCTCCGTGCTTCCCTGTGACAGCTTTGGCTCGAGCTGAAACCAAGGTTGCACTGCTGATCTGGAACACTAATGTCCTCTGGGCTCACGCAGCAAAATCGGGTCGGCAGTGACGGCCAAGGCCCGGCCCACCCGGTGTCTCTCCTTGACAAGTCAGGATGAACTTGCCCCCGCATTAGGTGAGGCGCAGGCCCTGGGAGATCCATCACCTTGGAGACCAGCGTCCGTTCAGCCAGGATCCAGGGAAACGAAGAAGCAGAAACGCCTCCGGTGACGCCTGACTGACGACAAAATGAAAACACTGGATTGAGACGCATCCAGCGGTGCCTGAAGATCTGCAGTGCACCATCACTGCTGGAAATCTGGTGTTGCCTCACGTTTCAGCTGCAACATTAGCCCTTTGCATTGCAGCACATCTACTTATCTTCAAGACAATGAAGTTGGTACACGGGTTCAGAAGCAAAGCCCTGTACATATGTTACCGAGACAGTATAATTAGAGATGTCTGCACTCCCCTCCCACTCGACTCCAGAGGGGATCAGTGCCGGCATCGACCAAAACATCAGGCCTCAGCGGGCAAGCACACGCTGATCCCCAGCGGCGGCATGGAACGCGCCGAGCCCACGAAAGCCACCAAAGAACCACAACCTGAAAGGCAGATGGGGAGGAGCTCATTTCATACTTCTGAAGTATCACGCTACAACTGAAAAGGTCTGCTTATCACCAGCCACTTGGCTGACAAAAGACACAGCTATCGGGACGCAGACTGACATGATGTTCGCCTGGAGGGAAAACGTTTCTGAGAACTAAGTTCCAACGAATCTTGCTGCCTCCCTTCAGGGAGGTTGCTCCAATCCCAAAGATCTGCTATATTCCTGATCAGTTTTGGTGTTAAGTTTAGTTTGCTCTGTTTCTAAAATAAAGTTCAATTCAATAAAAAAAAAGAATTTAAAAACTCAGAAGTTCCTTCGGCGACAGACTCGGTCACCCACAGTGTGGGAGTGAGTGTTACCACAGGCAGACAACCAGGACGTCCAAATCTGCACAAGTATTTATCTGCCAAATATTTATCCACCTGTTTGTTTGAACCAATATTTGGTGAGTTGTAATTGTACTATCATTTATTTTTTGTTTTTTTCCGACAAGTGACTTTCTCCCTTTTGACATTAAATAAAGTTCAATTTAATTTAGTAAAATAAAGTAAAAATAGCTAAGAAGTGTATTTAATTTATTTAAGCTGTAGAAGAACTTTTTAAAGTGCCAAAAAACGTAAACATTTTCCGAAACATTCATGCAGGAAATCTGAAGAATCGTTTAAGAATGACAACTTTCTAAAAGTAGTTAAAAGCCATTGTTTTGTCGTGTTCTTGCTGCACCTCCTGCTAGTGTGCTAAACAAATAAATTGTAAATAAAATCAATGCAACTTATCTGTAACAGGTTGACAACAAGCTTTATCTCAGTCAAGACGGTTAGAGCGTCTCTGATCTTAAACGACCATTATGTCTTCAAATCAATAATAGATTGCTTCCGCTCGCAAAACCAACAGATACAGGAATCTGAAGCTTTCTTTCAGCGGAGCTGCTGCACTTTTTCCCAGCTGTACTTCAAGCCCCACCAGACCAAACACTGTGTTAATTAAGGCACTGCTAGATTAAGAAGAGCCTGTAGTTAATAAGAAGCTCAGCAATGTGCAGATTTCGTTTGAGCGGAGCGCGGATGAGGCAAGCTTCGCGCGCTTATCATCTGTATGCAAAGGTTTGAAACGAGGAGGTCTGAGCGAGAAGAAAGCTCAGCTAGCAGAGGGAAGGGCACGCTCCTGGAGATTCCAGACATGCCGGAGTTTCTCCGGCCATCACGTGGTGCAGAGCAAACACAGCAGCACCAGTTCTTGAGATCACCGTGCTCATACATTTTTCCCTACAGCAGACGAAACTCAAAGATTTGCAAAAGAGGCCAGAAATGTCCTAGTATGATGAAAAATCTAGTATATGTCCATGCTTTTACTTTGAAACATTGTATTTTATTATACAAGTCACCAATTGACTATTATATCTTTTACTGTTTTGAATGATCCGTGCCTCCACATTTACATGGGGTCTTCATAAAGAGGGTCTTTTCCTTTAAGGCTGAAAATGTCAACACGAAATCTAAAAAAGAAAAGCAACGTTTGGAAACCCCAACACCAAAATAAAGTGGGTTTTCCTGCTTGAAACTTTGCCTCTGGGGCCACAACTGTGGCCGTCCGCTGCTCTTTCAAGCCGTCACTGCTCTGTTTGTTTTTCATTTCACTGGAATGAGCAGAGCATGAACACATTTTTCTCTTTTGCATCCAGTAAGTCGCTTAAGTGCTTCAAACTGCAGCTTGTTTTTTCTTCCATGCACACAAACATTCAGTCATCAGCCCGACTGTAAAGACGCCTGAACCGGTCCTGCGGCGCAGCCCACAGATTCGGTTCGTCCCACTTTGTGTTTGTTCAGAAACAGCCCCCCCACCCCCCCACCCCCCCACCACCACCACCACCACCACCACCACACACAACACCGGCTCAAGTCTGAATCTCCCCAGAAAAGTTTCTTACAATATAAAATAAAAGCCTAAACCCACATTTGTCAGGTTACAAAGTTATTTATTGAAAGCTGATCTGTTATCCATTAAACCTGAAGTTCCCTATTTAAGGCTTGAAGTTGTTCAACCAGCTGCTTCTATTTTATGTCCTGTGAAACAACACCAACACACAACCCAGAACCCAGGATTGCAAACACAAAGGATTGTTTCAAAAGTTTTTTATTTGTATCTAAAGTATTGAAATGGTACGTCTTTTTATGTCTATTTACCAGTTTTGGGTACTTAAGGCAGATTTTGTTGTTGAAGTTTTTAGGGGTTACTAAACAGAAATCCTATTATTGTGGTTTCATTGGAAGAAAATGACAGAGCTAAAATATTCTGTTGAAAGATCTTTGGAGTTTCAGGCTCAACATTGTATTTGTGTGCAAATGGGTGATCTGACACGTGGAGTTATAAAAGATTGACTAGATTTACATGTGATTTAGGGAGAGGCGACAGAAAAGTTTCACTCGTTTTTATTTCATTTTATTTATGCCATGAATGTAACTGTGTTTTATGATTGTTTTGTACCTGTAAGGAATAACCTTGGGTGTCCAGAAAGGCGCCGTATGAATACAATTTATTATTATTATTGCTGGTTTTCACAAAACTGCAATTTTATTCACCAGGAAAAGACTTAGGCAATAAATCACAATTTTTCAATAATTTTAGTAATTTTAACATGTTCTTGTAGCATTTTCTCATAATATAGGGCATAGATATAAAATAATTTAAGATTAAAAGAGTGTTTCAGAGTATTTCTTTATTCCAATCGGGATGGATGATGTTTGTGACGCAGCAGCTGCCCTGGACGGGCCACTGTCTTCCTTCTCCACTTGAAGACAAACAGATCCGTGCACGTCTTAGTTTTACTCGTCTGGGATCTGGATCTAAACTGTACGGCTGCATAGTTCCTATATTGCTCGCTGCTATGTTAATGTTAGTGGCTAATGAAAAGCTCATTTGATTGTAAACAAAGGCATGCTGGGATATCAACATGAGGCTACTTCTGTGCCAACAGTCCCACCCACAACCCAGAGGCAAATTTCTACTGAGCTCCTGCTATGCGGAACAAAATATGTCTTAAAAATGTTTGCTAAAAAACTGTATAATTCAATTTTACATTAAACATATATATATATATATATAAAATTGGAGTGGGACTTTAGGGAAAGATGCTCAAAATTTAGCTTCAGAACTTTTGCTAACACATTTATTTCATTGCCGTTATGTAACATGGGTAAAAACAAAAAAAGAGGAGTTTATTAGTCAACCATTTAGGCAGAAGCTGCAGTTGGAGCAGCAGCAACATAAAAGAATCCTCACATGAGCACACAGCACATAAAAACCAATTGCTTCCATTTTATTGAGTGATGAGGGGAGATAATAGCAAACTGAATCCATTTCCAGATCGATAGAGAACATACGCACACAAAACGCAAATTAACAGAAGTTTTGCAGCCGATGACCTCCTTTATGGTCAGATAACCAAAACCCCGAGCTCAGCACTGCTGAAGAGCGTCATTCACAACTGTATTTATTAATCATCTGGCAAATATTTCACATGTGAAGAAACATTTCTTGACAAATGCTGCTGTGTGCGAAGGATTTATGCATCGCCACACGGGCAGAGGTCAAACCTTCAGGCTCACATGCTTCACCTTTTTGTTTCAGCTGCATTTATAGCAGTTTTCAATGTTTGGGGTGCGCTACAAACATTTAGATTTTACCTCAAAAAAGGAGTTTTAAAAATCAGGACAACAAATCAAAACCAAAATATCTCTCATCCCGGCTTCTAAATCCCCACAAAGGTGCTGCCGCAGCATGACGGATTACACGGAAACAAGGTGATTTACATGACTGACCAGAATGCATCAGTGTGTTCATCGGAGTATGACAAAAATAGGAGGTGGAGGGAGAGGCAGACAAGGAAAAGAGAAAAAAACAGGCAGTTCTGTAGGGAGGAGCTCTCATGCACACAATAAGCTGATTTTAGTCAAATGTCCTCAAATGCAGCACCAAACCAAGTCCAGACTGGAGGTGGTCTCAGAAAAACATCCTGGTCTGAGATTATTCCTGCTTCCTGCTCCCAGAGACACTCCCAAACAAAGAGGAATCAACAAGAAAAAGGCGAACATCAATGCTCTGGAAATGTAGGTGCTGACAAGCCCCGCCCCACAGAAAATACACAAGATCCTTCAACCATAAAAGCCTGGTTAGAATAAACCTAAGGAAAAAAATTTAAATGGACAGAAAAAAAAAGAAATCAAGGAAAGGGAAGATGATCAAAGGACAACCATTTGGAAAAGTGGGGTGAAAATGTGAAGGCCATCAGGTTGCAGCGATAAAGCCTTTAATTATCACATGTGGCTCACTGATAAAGGGCAGCATTTGTTTGTGGTGGCTCTAAAAGCTGCTGTCCTGGATGACCTCTTCCTCCGCGGGGACAGCAGCGCCCTGACAGATTCAAAAGGCCATCCCAAGCATAGATCCTGAACTCCTTCACCATCAAAAGCTCCAGACACAGTTAGCTGTACCACAGAAATGTCACGGCTGAATTTAACCACGACAAGCCTCTAGTATTTAGCAGCAGCAGTTATGGACTGAGTTACAAAACAATAAAAACACAGATTTGTAAAAGATAACCACACTTGTAGATCTAAGAGGAACCTATCAAAAAAAGATAAATTTCTGCTGTAATTTTGGGAATTTACAAAAAAAAAAAAACACATGGTCTGAAGATTTAAATCCTAATATCTTGGTTTGTGGATTGGACATTGAAACCTTCAGATGTCATGAAATCAATACCATGATGAGCCAAGCATGAACGGTAGTTCAGCCTTCAGTGGTTGTCTGTCAGTCCACCAAGTGTAAATCATAAGTGCATCTGCTGTCCTGTTTATTATCATGATGCTAAAGAAAAGGTATTCCTGGTTGTGAAAAACGTTTCCCTTTCCGAAGGGTTTTCAACCCTTTAACAGGGCTTTAGCTTCAGGATTTACGTTCTTCGAATTACTTTTAGTTTTCAATAGTTTACGCAGTTAACATAATCCCAATGGGTTCTAGAGCCGAGAAAAACCTTACAGTCGTGACGTGTTTTCAACACCAACATAAACCAGCTGATCGGATCCATTGGAATCACATTAATTGCATAAATGTACACAGTAGTTCAAAAACCATGTGTTCTAAGGTGAAATCTCTATCGTGTCATTTTATACCAAAATTGGGGAACTAAAAACTTGTTGCTCAGTGCAGCCCTAATTACAAAGAGCTCTGATTACAAGTTAAAGAAATAAAAAAGTACAGCATTTTTCTGATATCTTGTCATAAGGAGTAAATGATGACAACAGCAGAAAGATGCAACCCTGTCCCAGTGCACCCACAAGCTCACCCCCTCTGCAAACAGCTGCAGCCACCAGCTCAGTCATCAATAATTCACCACAGCTTTGTCTATTTACCTTTCACGTCTGTGACTTGGGCCAGAGACCAAGAGGGACATCTCACCGGAGCATCCAGAACCCACAGGAGCAAAATTTTTTTTTTAAAGAGTTTCATGAACTTTTAAGGCGGATTTTCTCCCAAAGTGTATATTTAGTGTGAATATTTTGACTTTACTTCTGAAAGTTGGCCATATAATCACCAAAAATGATGGAATTACTATGAAAAAAGTGATCAATTGGATTCTAGAGGAACAATCAGCTTTTAAGTTACCAAAAAAAAAAACATTACACTATGTTTTGTACTGAGTCAGATATGACTTCAGAAAGAAACTGAATGATTACACTCATGAACATTTTCTGAAGACTCTTCAAAAAGGGCCAAAAACGTCCATAATTGCCATCTGTCCACCTGGCACCAGAGCTCCATATTGGATGGAGAAGCTCCGCCCTCTGACCACTTTCCTCGTATACAGGAAACAGACGTCCCACTACATCTCCAGAAGGGGGGGGGGACTTTTCCTCCTTACCCTTCATCGGGTCTAAATACCTCCTCTCTTCAGCCCACACAGATCTCCCATCAACACCTCCTCACCAGCAGCTCGGAGGCGGAGGCAGATAACCAGCTGGTCATCAGTTGGAACTGAGAAACCTGCTGAATGCGCTCTTGCATCCAACAGGAGCAAACTTCTCCCTCCTAATCTGGATCTCCTTCTCTTTTGGTTTCAGCTGATGGGAGGAGGAGCAACCTTCCCGTTTTTCCGTCCCGATGAACTCCCAACAAGCTAGCAAACACTGACGCGGAAATTCACACTTCAAATTCAAGTTCTATCTCAAATAAAAAAAAGAGAAATAAAGTCAGAGGAGCATGGAGAAAGATATGAGAGGAGATGAAGTTTATCTTCAGCATCAGCCAAGATCAGCAAGTCTCTGGGGACAGAGGAGAGCTCCGCGTTCGTCCTGAATTACAGCACCAAATGTCCTGTACTGAACACAAGCTTATAGCTGCAAGTCCAAGTTCATCTGAGGATAAGATAAACGGCAGAAGAGAGCTTCATCAGCAGGTTGGATTTTTATCAGGGACTTTAAATGTTAGAAAAAGAGGCAGCAGATCCATGAGGAAGTGTCCTTCACAGGGAACAAAAGCAGAGGTCCAAACTGTGTTTTTTAATGGGCGGGTGAAGCCTTATCTGCCCTGTAGTTACTCATCTATGGAGGAGCACAGCAAGGAGGCCCCAACAGCTGAGAACTGGTCTGATTACAGACCTCCTTCCTATTTCAACGTCATCCTCTTCATTCGGAAACCAACAGATTTTTTGTTGTTAGATAAAATCGTAAAGGATCTTCAAACTGTTGACTGTTTACAACTGAACAGCTATTAGGTAATGACCCTAAGAAAACGAGCACAAACCCGTTTTGCAAAGTTCCACGTAGACACGCCCTTCAGGGATTTGGTGCAGGTTCTGCAAGAGCAGAGCCCGTGTTTTAGAGCTTGAGCTGCACCTGCGGCCCACCTGACTCTCTCAAACAAAGGCCGCCTCCTCTGTGCTTCAGCTGTTGCAAAGGGACGAGTGTAAATGAAAAGGAATGATCGTTGGAGCGCGGCGGAGGCTGCAGCAGGAAACGCAGAGAGCTCTGACACTGGATATTGGCGATGGGGAGGGAGGGGATTCGGTGCTGAATGCACTTCTTTGTAACTTGTCATGGGACTTTAGAACAGCTAAAAAAGATCATTCCCTCCTGCTCAACATGATCTGGGAAGCAGAACTAGTTGGGAAAAGCACACTGAGTGAATTCACATCGGCTGTCAGAAGCTGGAAAAACAGGAAAATACATAAAGATTTGGTTTAGAACAACTTGAGGTGTGGCAGTTATATCTTTGATTTGTTCAGAGAATGGTACAAAAATATCTATTTGGGGGAGAAAGATTCAACAATTTCTATCCAGTGCTTCAAAATTGACCATGACTGATTTTTAACTTAAAATACAAACTGTCAAGAATGAAATATTGATTTCCCGCATTCAATAAATTCTAAGTATGCTGGATAGTTTTATACAGAGCCCGTGGCCTGACACTAAAAAACTAAAATATATCTCGTTCCCACAAATTGATATCTTGTTCCTACAAATGAATATCTCGTTCCCACAAGACAATATTTCGTTCCCTCGAAAATAATTAATTCGTGTGAACGAAATAATTTTTCACGTCATAAGTCATTCATAAACACGGATATGCTCTCCGTCTGGCCGCAAAAGCCGCTTTCAGCGGTAACTTCCGTGTCTCTGTGACCAACATTTGTTCAAGAAAGGAAAGGTGAAGGTATCTGTAAATCTATGACGTGAATAACAAGATAAATGATTAGCTAGTTAGCATGTAGCCTATTAGCCTTCGAATGTAAAGCGACTGCTGAAGAGCATGTTAATAAAAGACAAGTCCTGAATATTATTATTCCTATTCGACCCTAAACTACAATATCAGCTGGCTGTCTGTCTACCTACCGGCCAGCCGTAGTTTTAGAAGTTAACTGAAACATTAAAAGCTAAGGTGAATTGGATTTTATTCCTAAAAGCGCTTGATGTAAATCTGGAGGAGGAAATTCAATTCCCTATGGATTAAATGAATGGCAGAAATGTGACAAATGCATTAAAGGGCTTGTAATTGAATAAGCTGAAAGTGCTGTGCTTTCTGGCTTTTTCTTTGAACCATAAAATAATCGGAGTCAGCAGATGAGAACAATCTGGAGGTGGCGTTAAAACGGCTCGCCATTGTCCTGCTGACGCGGCCTCCATCGCTTAACAACGCATCCTCTAGCCCTGAATGCATGGAACACACCTGAAGATCGACGGCACAGAGACTTCACGACTCAGCTGTGTGGAAATACCACAACGACAGAGCCGTTAAGGCCGTTCAAGATTAGTTTTTGTGCAATCAGAAAGCAGCTGAGACGCAGCATTAACAGCTGAGGATTTATGCTCATGTGGGGAATTCCAGACCAGCTGTCAACCTAAAGGGTTGTCTGGACCAATTCCACACACATACGTCACACTTTGTGCTGTTGCTATTAATGTAGTACGATCACAGCCTGGATGAGGAGAAGAGTTAGATCTGAAGGTGGGTCCATCGCTTTTATTTTAAACAAAAGACCCATACCGGGAAATCTAAAGACTAAAGTCTGTAAACTTGAGAAACGACCAGGATGTCTAAATCTCCATCTGTCCACAGTGTTAAATCCCTGCCAGCACAATCTTGACCCTCAAAACTAACTAAAACCAGCTTGCCTCAATTGGTCAGCCCCACTGCTAAAAAGCTCCCTAAGCGGCGAAAGTCTTCGAGCCGATGAGTGGGGTTTTTGGTGAAACGGCGCCACGTTACTCACGCTCCTTCACAGGTAGGTGAGCGCCAAAGCGAGCGGGAAGTTTGACTGACAGGGGAGGGCCCGTCTGATGGGTAAATCCAGACTTATCCCTGACTGGAATACTTTGTGACAGGAGCAGCGGCGCAGGAGCGTTCAGGCGATTAGCCGTGAGCTCATAACGGTAATGCCATTCATGGTACAGTCAGCGCTCCTGCTCCAAACTCAAAGCGTGGGTCTGACCTCTCAGACCGCTTCCTCGCTGAAGCCCCACAGTCTCCGACCACCGAGAGCTTTTCTGGCATCCTGTCACTTCGCGTTTACGTCTGCTGGCTGAATCCTTCTCCAGATAAACAGATAAAGGCTGGTTAGTGTTGGGAGTCCCACGACACTTCCGTCTGTAGTGACCTCAGAACTGTCAAAACTCCAGATCTCAATCACTGTTTTCATGGAAGCCAACAATAACCTAAAATATTTTGTTCTGTAGAAGCGGAAAGCCACCAAAAGCGGTTCTCCTCCATCCAAAACAAACCCCAGAAAGTTTCTGTCATGGTTTGAATGGCGGGTGGGGACGGCTTTGCAGGTCATTCCATGCATGCCTTCCTACACTGCCTCCAGACTTTTTAACCGCTGTTGCTGCTGCCACAGGCGGCCTGTTGTGTCCCTGGATGCCATAGCGTTGCAATCCCTTTGTTGTTTTTTTTCAAGTAACAAACTCCTGAAGACACAAAGTTATAACAAGGTTGTGCACGAACCATGAAAACAAAACATCAGATTCTTTCTACAAGCCAACAGTCAGGACTTTTACTGTGGAAGGAGGGAGTCACCTGATAAGGTCAACAGGTAGGATGAGTGCTTACATCACCTGCAAAGTGACCCCTGCTCGGCAGGTGTGCAAAAACCACCAGGCATTTCCGCATCATGACCCGCTCCTACCTTTGGTAGATCTTTGAGTTGGTTGAAATCGAGCTGGAGCTCCTCCAAACTCCGGCTGTAGCGGAAGATTTCATCGGGGACCGTCTGCAGGTTGCAATGCCGCTTGTCAATCGACTCGACGTGGCGGTTGCAGCGCCACAGGGGGATACACTTCAGCATGTCCGGCAGCCGTGGGGGGTGGAGGGGGGGGGGGGGGTCAGGTCGCCGGCGCTACTGAGATCCCCACATCGGAGGGTGACGCAGCGGGGAGGTCGCTGGGAGAAGACGGCGGCTAACTCCCGATCCGGAGGCCAAAAAATCCACTTAAAAATAATAATAATCCCTTCAACCAGCGGGTGATGCTCGGGCTCCCTCTCAGATGTGACCGTCAGAGCTGTCGTGTCATCCGGCTCCGAGGCACCAGCAGCGCCGAGAACTCCCACTCGACCCGACCGTTTCCTCACTTTCGAGCGCTCGCGGCTTCGGACGAGGACGTTAGCTTGATGCAGACAGCCTCGCGGCGCCAAAAAAACACCTTTTTTATGTCACGAGTGGAGACAAAAACATATAAATGTCCACAGTCACGCAGCGATCACGGCGCGGCTTACACGGAGCGAGTGAGCACAGATTAACCCAAGGGCGGCAGCGCGAGGATGTTCCAGTCCTCATCGGCGGTGTTGTTAGCATGCTAGTTACGTTTAGCCCGCATCTGCTAGCTGCGTCTCTGCGCCAAGATGCCGCTAACAAAAACCGCTACAAATGAAATATTCCACACACGGAGTGTTAAAGTCTAAAAGCACCATCCCAAAATATGCAAAAAACGTATTTTAAAACCGTTTTTTTGATTAAATCCGAAGCGGGTTGAGTGTCAGAGAAGAGCAGGGCGCTTCAGCGAAAGCCGCGCTTACCTCCCCTGTTGAGCCGAGGCTGGCCGGTTGTGGCGTGTTGGGGGCTGGGCTAAGCTGGAGGTGAACCAGACCTCCGCTGCTATCCGCCTCTGGAGCATAGCCGACATCATAGCGCCATCTTGCGGCGAGGACACTGCACCTAAAACCAACCTTAAGGAAAAAATAAAATTACATATATCTATATATATATTCCATATTATATATATTATATTTAATATTATAATGATATAATATTTTAATATTACAATATATTATAATATGTAATATATTATAATTTAATATAACATAATATTATATTTAATAAATTATAAAATATATTATATTTTATATGTGATTTAAATAAAAGTAAATATTTATTGACACCAAAATTTGTGACAAGTATTCTTTATGGACTGCATTATTATTTAGGGCAGAAGTGCTTCTCTTTGAGGGGAATTCAAGACTTATACCAAGAATATGAAGGTAACTTGATAATAAATAATCTATACACTATCGGTCCTATGTTTTGAAACATTTCTCCTTTAAAATAATAAGGAATGTCACATTCTTATATGGCAATGTATATATGTTACAACAGGAACAACACATAACATTTATGCACTTAAATACACAACTCAAAAATTTATTTGATCACAACTGAACCCTGTTCAGTATATAAATAATTTTGACTTTGGGGTTTCCTGTTCATATTCTGCACAAGTTTTTGTATATTATTCCATTCCATTCACTGAACACACTGTCAATTGGGGCCTTGAGCTTGATGCATCCATTCATCTTGGACTTTTAAAGACATGCCATAAAGTCAATTTAAGGCATTTTTCCGTTTTATATACATTTAAAGTCACTGTGTGATACTTTTTAATGACAGGTATACTTATTATTTAGCTGCAAATTTATTTGCTATATCTCATGTGTAATGGAAATTTTTTTTGGTTCTAAGTTTTTTCCCCTCCAGTTAATTATTGTTTCAATGAATGAAAAATGCAGAGAGCAAGTAGAACTTCTTTCACTTTCCAATGAATCACATCTTCCATTTATTTTTTTTCATCAAAAAGTCAACACTTTGTGGACCAAACAATACGCTTTAATTGTAGAAAGAAATTTGTTTGCATGTCCAGTAAGTTTCATAACAGAAAACAAAAGAACTAAAGCAACAACAAAACAACAAAAAAAAGACATTTTATAAGTTTGGTGTAAAAAAAAAAAAAAAAAATTTTGCACAAAAAGGTTTTTCATAGATCACAGAAAAAAAAAGACAATGAACGACTCCGTGTGGAGCTTTAACCAACAAGGGCATTTTTTTTGTTTGTTTTTACATTTTTTCTAAAAGAGAAAATAAAACCATAATTACAAGTGTTGGAGGAAATGAGCGGGCAAATGGATGGGGTTTGAGCTGTTAAAGCATTTCAAACATTACGCAGAGAGATCGCTGCTGTTAAAACGGTCTTGGTCATAGACTTCAGCGACGACCTTACGACCCCCAAACCAGCGGTCGTTGAGAGCCTGGATAGCTTTGTTCATCTCTGAGGCGGCGGAGAACTCCACGAAGATCTTGACGATGATATCGGCGTCCTCCTCCTCGCCTTGCTTCTCCTGGTAGATGATCACCCGGTTAACGGTGCCAAACTTCCCGCACTCCTCCGTCACTTCTCCTTCCAGGTCGTCGTCGATGTCTTCCGGACCGACCATGTTCCGGAGCACCATCACCGTGGACTGAGGAGGAGAGTTAAAGCCGTGAGTGAAAATGCTCTCGTCAAGAAAACGTTAGGAACACAATCGAGCGTCACCTCCGACTTTCTCAGCAGCTTCTGCATCACCATATGCCTGGCGCTGCTGCCCGAGATGCTCATGTGCTCTTGGTCGCTCAGCATCTCCTGCCCTGTGCCGTCCTGGAGGGCCTCCTCCTTCTCCTCTTTCTTCTCCTGCTGGCTGGAGCTGGCGGCTTGGTTAGAAAGGACCGGCGGCGATGCCAGAACGGGGTTCACCAAGCCAACTTGTGGTATCACCGGTATGGCAGGACGCACCGGCGTCACACCTTGTCATTGAAAACAAGACGGGATGTTAGCACACAAACACCCCTTTCAGCCCAAAAGGCAGAGCCGGCGTCTGGCTTGTGAGGTCTCTCTAAGCTTTGACTTTTGACCTATACAAACAGGAAGAAGATTAAAAAATAAAAAAACTTCTTAAAGTCCCACTCTGATCATCTTTGGATCTATTTTCAAAAGCATTCCCAGTGGTCTTTTCAGTATGATGAAGAAAAAACTTTGTCTTTTTCGAGGAGTTTCTGCAGAGAAGCAGTAATTGATTCAAAATTCACCTTAGTTGTGGGAGGGAGCAATGGCGCAGAGCAAGCCCGCCCCCTCTTCCCCTCCCTGTTGCTGAGAGCTTGTAGCTTGCCCTGCGTATTTCTATTTTCCAAGTCACAGATGAACTTATTCAAACGTTTATTCATCTGCTCCTGATTTATTTGAAGAAATGGCATTTTAAGCCTCATTTACCAAATACATGGCCTCCATCTTCAGAAAAACACCACAAGAACATGTTAAAAAAAACAGCAAATTTCATCGAAGTGGGTCTTTAAAGAGTAAAAAAAAGGAGAAAGAAAAGGGTAAATTAAAACTACAATAAGCAAAGACGCATTTCCCGTCGTCTCGTCTACCTGTAATGACTCCTGGAGCCTGGGCAGCCATGACAGCTTGAGGTATTCCTATTTGCTGACCGAGAAGTTGGGGCGCAGCCAACGCCCCCAAGACTGACGCACCAGCTACAGCCTCCTTAAGAGAGGGGGTGCCCAACACATTAGGTAAGGGAAACACACAGAACACAACAAAAGGCAGCACAGTCAACCATCACATAGCAGGACAAAGAGGGAACTCAACCTTGCTGTTCTGTGAGAATCAAGGTTACAGTGAGACAATCATTGACTTTGTCTATGACTAAAAGGAAACATACTTTACCACAAAACACTCGAACAGACTGGGGCTCTTAAGAGAAGCTAATTCTGTTAGCATTAAAAAAAAAAAAAAGATTCATCTCATGTGATTATTGTGTTTAAAAGTTCAGGGAAATTTGATCTAATAAAGAATGTTTGATTTTCTACATTACAATAAATGGCACTCCCAGGAAAACCTGTTTTTGCTTTTTCTTAAAGTGGCGTTCTCCCAGTCACGCGATCAATCTATGCTGGTGTCATATCTAGCTACATCTGGGTCATATTTACCTGGAAGGCCATTAAATCCCTTTGGAAGGGATTCATACTTGCCTGGGCCGTTATCTTAGCAGTGGCTGCCGCCGCAGCCACGGCTGCAGCAGGTGGAAGCCCACCTGGGGTTGTGGGAGTGAGTAGGGGCATAGGCGGAGTCACGGCTTTGCCAACACGCAGGTACTGACCCCCCAGGTCGAATAGATTCATTGAAGAAACGGCATCGACGGCCGATTGAGGCTTTTCGTACTCTGGGGGAATAGAGGAAGCTCGTTGGGAGCGCAACGTCGGCAGCACATGCAGAAGAAGAGCCAAGTCGGTCTTACCAATGAAACCGAAGCCTCTGTGTCGCCCTGAAGTAGGGTCTCTGGCTAACATACAAGACTTGATCCTTCCAAAGGCTTCAAAGACACTCTTGATGTCATCATCTGACAGATCAGGGTGAACGGACGCGACGTAGATTCGGTTATAGGCGCGCGCCTCTTCTGCGAGTTGGTCAATGATGGGTTGCGCTTGACCGATGTTACTTGGCCGCCCAACCTATAGCACAGAATACACCAGCAGGGCGACTAAATGAGGGTGTCTACGGACGTTATCGTGAACGCATCTCAATAAGCTCTATCCACTACCCAGTGTCACCTCCAGACACCAACTGAGCTCAGTCTAAGCTAGCTGACCCTCCATCCAGCAACCTGACCGCTCCAGGCCTAACTACATCCAGCTACCTTGATGAAAAACTAATAAAAAATAAAGGCTAAATGCTATGACACTAAAAACTAACTACACTCTGGAATATGCTTTAAAAAAATAAAAATAAAAATACATAAAAAACTAAAATAGGCGAGAACGGGACTGGGTTCTGTGCTACAGATGAGGCGGCCAAGTAACACCGACCAGGCGCAGCCCATCATTAGCACACTCTGGTGACAGTGCAGCACCGCTTGCTGCTGCTGCTGGGCATCCCGCTGGAAATCGCCGCTTACAAGCCGTGATGATGTCATGGAAGAAAAGCACACACACACAAACACACACACAGACACACAACTCATACAGCACGTACCTGCAAACCAGAACGACAGATTGATTTCAATATTTTTAAAACACATTTATTACAAAATATTAGTAAAAGTTCATATCGATTTGACTCCGAATCCCACCTTGTACATCAAACTACAGCAAATCTGACACGCGTTTGGAAGTATTTGTTGCTTTTTAAAAAAAACTTTAAACGCATGAGACAAACAAAACCTCACCTTTATGTTTCGCCCCCCCAACATGACTGAGTTCATCTGCTCCAGAGCCAGCTGAGCAGCTTCTGGCACGTCGTACTCGACAAAGGCAAACCCCTGTGAAGCCAGATGACTGTCAAAACCAGCCCAGCACGCAGGCGGTCTCAACATCCACCCCCACAAGTCCAACCTTGTGCTTCATGGTGACCGAATCCCAGGACATGTCGATGCTCTTGATCGGGCCGAAGGGGGCGAAGGCCTGCCGGATGGTGTCCTCTCCAAGCTCGTAGTAAATGGAGCCCACGTAAACCCGACACATGATTGCCAGTGCACGCTGCCTCTGAGCTGCCACCTGTCCATCAGGGAAAACAACACATAAGCATTAGAGTAAAAAAATAAATAAAAACAAGTAGACACACTCACACACACATACTAAAAATGCCCTTTTTTGTTTTTTTTACTGTACTCATTTTCCCCCAAAAAACTGTAAGAGGCCAATTCCAAGCTTCAAGGTCTGGACATGTGAATGGGGAGTTTATACTGTACTTTAACTGAAAAATACTACTATAAATGTGCAATAAGCTATGAAGTCTCAGGAAGTAACTACAATGTGGCCTCTGCTGTTACAACTGAACAGACATATGGAGGAAAACACACTGAAGTAAGTGACATGCACAGCCCTCACAAATATTTGGCTTCAGTAACTGACCTGTAATCCCAGGATGCAAGTAAGGTAACAAAAGTAATCGTGGAGTTCAAACAAAATCCATACAAAATCTTGATGACAGTATTTAAACTTTCTTCTTAAGGGGGCGGGGGTTTAGTCACCAAAAGTTCCTGCGTCTCTCAGACGCCTTAAATCTGCCTGAGCCTCATCGGTTTTTGCTTTACCTACAAAAGCTACATCGTCCTCATCTACAGCACAGTGAGAAGATGACTTCTTTGAAAGAAAAAGGGAAAAAAAAGGTTTTGAGATGGCAAATAAAAAAATAAAAGAAAAGATCCCTGTCCACTCTCATTTTGGTCCATAAAAGGGATTGCTATCCCTCTTTTGTCCCATGCCAGAACGAACAAGTAAATGCATATTTTTCCAAAGAGACCTGAGTTTCGTTCGATTTGCTGCCTTCCTGAGAAACCGGTAATAAAAACGTTTTCACCAAAAGACGCCGTATAGAAAAGCAAATAGTCCCCTGACAACTTAAGAAAGCAGAGACGTATTTCAGCGGTTCATCGGTGATTTAACCCAAGGATTTGCGTCGCTACAAGAGCATTCGTCGTGTTTTCTGATTAAATATGCATTCTTAAGTGAGGTAAAAAGGCAGGGATCGTTGCCAACGCAACCAGTAAAAGAAGGGTAACAGTCCTTTTCCATTGGGAATGCCACAGGAAAAAAAAACTTAATGATCTATTGACCGATTGTAAAGGTGAGAGAGGATCTCCAAAGCCCATTGTCACTGCTGCCATCTGAAAGACAGTAAAGATGAAAAAAGTGCTGAAAAGTAGGTTAGATATCCCTTAGCTTTGATTTTTTTTTTTATTGCTTTGATAGACGAAAGCGGTACAGCTAACACTGTATTCAGACCCTCCCTCTAAACAGCATACATTGTGAGGATTTACCTCCCGTCACTAAATTACAAATCACCAAAACAGCAATCTGCATTAACAATTCCCCTCTTAAAAGAGTAAAAGCATTCAACATGAAAACCAAAGCCTTCAGGATGATGATCTCCATCTGAAAAAGAGCAAAGGCACATGGTCTGGACATGTGATCTTTTCACAGGATGTGGGAGAAAAAGGCACCAACACCTACACGAGAACTAAACCAACTTCAGATAGTTGAAAGAGTTACTAATGCAAAGAAGGCAAAGATACTCTGTCTAAAATCAAGACAGTGACGACACCCTGAATTGCAAACTTGGTCTGGAGGAGCACCTAAAATTTTACACATCTCACCTGCAGGTTGGTGAGCTGCTGCTGCTGATGGGCTATGGTCTGCTTCACCAACACACTCTTAATGCTTTGTTCCATAGCATACTTCTTTGCCTGGAAAAGAAGATGCATCATAAAAAATATTATTTACCAAAAAGACAAAAACACTTCACTTCAAGTTAAAACCAAAAATCACCTGTACTTATAAGTGGCGGTTATCCAGCAATTGCATTACTATGTATACTGAATGCTTTGGGACAGACTTATTCATTCTACTCCTGAATAATTTCACTGAAACTAAACTTGATCCCTCTTTTTTGTGTATAGTTTTTTGTGACTTCTTTACCCTCTGCAGAGCCTCCTGCTGCTCTGGAGTGAGAGGCGGCAGGCCAAGCTTGGAGCCTGTGCCTTGTCCATTCTCCATCTTCAGAGCTTCACCTCCCTGCAATGCAGAAAAGCCAAATAGAACAATCTTGAAAATTTATATCTAAATCCCACAGTTTTAACTTTGATTACCAGACGCTTATTCCAAAAAAGCTAACATCGCGTTACACATTACATTTTCTAGTTAATAATAATTCCGTATTTAAAGCAGGCGGGACCAGATAAAGGTCTTACCTATTCAACACACTAATGGCTGGGTCCACCAGACTGAAGCAGGAAAACCCCCAAGAGGAGGAGGAACACTGACTGACCGGCCAGGTTTAGCAACTCAACAAATTCTAGGGAGAATGAAAAATGCCTTAAGGCTAAAAACCAATGGGCAGAGATAGCTAGCAATACGTATGCAGTAATGCACGGTTTATAAGTATTTATTTAGCTGCAGAGATGTGAACAAAATGACGGTTTCCTCTCCAACACGTTTAGCTAGCTGTACGGTCGGATAGCATGCTAGGAGTTAGCTAAAAAATAAAAGCGAATTTAAATAAATCACGGAGTCATCTAAACTCAGATTTAATTGGTAATCAAATCTAGAATCATTTTGAGTTTAATAAACAATAATTTGATTTCTAGAGTCTAATTTATTTCCCTACATGCATCACGTTACCTTTGTTGGTAGCTAAAAGCTAGCTAACATTAGCTCACGCGAGGCAATCATTACAATGAATAGTGCGGGAAATCTGTATTTTTACAGCGAACGCACGCAAATATATCTGCAAAATTATTATTGAGTAGAAATGCGCTTCTTTTAAGCGACAGCTAACGCAACAACGGCATGTTAGATAAAGAAGTTGAATTACCGCAGTCTCCGTGACCGCCATAAAGCACACCTTCGAGAAAGGGCCACTCACCAAAAACTCTCGCGATATTACATAATATTTATATTAGGTATCGCGAGAAGAGAAACGATCATGGTGGCGGTTTTATCCGTGACACTTTGCATATTTTATTATTTAAAAACCAACAACAAGTTACAAATATTCTTTACTAAATACTTATTTGTATTTGTTTTTCCCTAATTCGGGACGTGAATAAAAAGAAGACGCAAATATAAAGCTCACATTTCTTCTATTGGAAAGCCTTTTATCAATGAGTGTTTACAACAGGCATACAAAATCTGACCAGAAACCTTTAAAAGTCAGGAAAAGAAGACAAAAAACACAATATTAAGCAAAATAGATAATACGAGTCAGATTTTGAGCTTAAAGCAAAAATTCGAACAGATGCATGAAAGCCTGCTGTACTTTATTCTTCATAAATTACATAGTAAGGGCAAATAATTCAATGGTTTTGGTCTAATGTTTCGATTTACAAACCAGTAGAATTCTATGACTGTGAGCATCAACAGTTTCACCAATTATAGACAATATGGTAAAAATACATAACAAAGTTTGAGTTTTCAATTTACACAATTGGATTTTTTAACCCTGAAATGCTTGCAAACATATCTAATCTGTAATTATAACTCCAAATGATCAGATTTTTATTAAGGTAACGGTAAAAGCAAAGAACGCATCAACTAGGATAAGAAATTTATCGTATATTTAGGTTTAGACAATTCTTTTTATTCACATCTCAAATACAGTTAAACGGCAGCTTTCAGAGGATTGCAGAAAAATGTAGATCATGCTTTCTATGACAATGCAAACACTTTCCAGCCATAACCAGCATGTCACACATTCGATTTATCCTATTTTGTTTCCAGGTGCTACAATAGTTAACAAAGGTTTAAGAAGAAGACACCAAAAGGCAGGTTTTAAAGTTCAACACGGTCAAAAAGTAATACCCACATAAAATAAGACTGATATGCAATCATGTGTGCACAGTCTCAACATTCAATTTTCTGTTCCCATCTGGAACTCAACTGTTATTGACAAAGGCAAAATGCAGAGTTTGGATGGTTGCAAGTTATTAAGACATGCAGCTTACACGATCAAATGAGAGCAACAGTGGCACTGCATTGCATTGTAGGTTTGTCCAACATAAAATCCATCTGATAGCCACAAACTAATATATATACCACAATCCCAGTGTGTGGGAGAATTCAGAGCAGTCGCTTTTGAAGACACCGGTAAATAAGCTCAATAAAGCAGAATAGAGCAAAGACTGTAAGCAATGACTGTACAGCAGCTTTGTTGTGATGAAGCTGCAACTTTACATATCTAGAAAGCAAAAGAAGTAGAGCAAAATGAGCCGGAGAGGAAGCAAAAAGTGTGGAACATTGGTTACACAACCTTTAGTGTGTTTTCTTTTGACTGCTTTTAAGGCAAAATAACCCAAATCTAATTTTACCTGTTCAAAACCAACTTCTAAAAAGAAAATATTGAAAAAAAAAAATCAGAAAATCTTGTTTTTGCATTAGTGCTGGCTACAACACAGTTATAAATGACACTATGAAAAAAAAATCTAATTGAATTCTGGAAATTAAATGCTTATTTCAACTGCCTACATTCTTGTTATTGACGCTAATATTTTGATAAAAATAATAGAAAATGTAAATATCTTGGAGTAACTTTCGCCTGTTTTGCCTTTCAAATATCTCCCTCAATATTTACACTTTATTTAAAATAAATTAAGCTATTATATTTACCAACCATATGTCCCTGTCACTATTGATTGCAGCAGAGACCTGTTATCTATGCGTTCAATGTAGCTTTAACAAGCCTTCCAAATGTTCTCAAACAGAAAATAAGGAAATTGTAAGAATGTGGAAAGCTTTAAAAAATAAATCTATATATATAATTTAAATATTAAATGGGAAAGTTGGGCATGGTGCCTTAATTCTTATTGAAATATTTTGTCCAAAATGCACTGCCATTTCAGGCACTTTGCAAGTCTTTGGCTTTCAGAACGCGTTCACAAGGAAAACCCTTAAGAGCACTGCAGGATGGAAGCGAGGCATCGTCTCTTTGCTCACTGTTGCATTTAATCATGGGTTTTTAAGCTGCTCCAAGAAGGAACTTCTACCCAGGAATGTAGTGGAGATGAGGGTTGTTCTGCAGGTCAAAAACACAGAGGGACGGGGGGAAAAAAGGAAGAACCAAGCTTGTGCAATGCTTCTATTGTTCACAGTTACATATAAAAAAATAAATAAGTCCACTGAATGTGTTACAAGTGCATGAAGGACGGAATATTAAATTCCTAAAACGGCGATGAGCTGAACTGAAGGCTTGCAGGAAGTTTACACTTCAATGAAAAAGTAGGTGTTGGAGTGCAAACGAGGCTTGGAATAATATTAATAATAATAATTCAAGGTCCTTCTGAAAAAGAATAACTGAAACTGTAAGAAAAAACATGTGTTTTCATTAGTGGCGTTAATTAATTAATTAAAATCTAAAGATATATTAAGGCATGGTAGCCCTTTTAGGCAGACACTTGGTTGATCTTCCACTTCTGGGTGGGGTTGCTGGACTCAGCAATTGTGTCTCCAACGATGGCCGAGGTTGATTTCTCACTTCTCTTTCCGAGATAATTCACTGACTGAAGGCTCAGAATCTGTCATTGTTTGCCCCCTTTCACCCCCCAGCTGGGTGCTCCGCTCCATGCTCTGTGGCTGTGACCCCGTCCTTTCTCCACCCGTGTGGTCAACGCCCCCCGGACCTCCTGACTCGGCGAGCCGCTGCTCGGGAACCCCTCCTCATTGTGTGCTCCCAGTGGCGAGCGCCCGGACTCGGTGTCGGCTGATGGCGTCCTCCAGGAACCCCGCCACCTTCTCAACGTCCTCCTGCCCGACAGCACAAAGCACATGCTTGAAAACCCAAGCTTTAGGTTTTTACATACAACACTTTATTTTCTTTAAAGTCCCACTCTAATCATCTTTGATCTATTTTCAAAACGTTCCCAGTGGTCTTTTAATTATATTTATGCTGTGTTTAGCCAATATAAAACCAAACTAGTGTCGTTTTATAGGTCATAGTTTCTGCAGAATCGATCAGAAATTTCACTCAGAGTTGTGGGCAGGACTGTCGGTGAGGTTGGTAAGCCACCCTCACTTCCCATCATCCCTTTAGATTACAGCCCCTCACACTAGTCCAACAAAAATGGCGAGCAACATTGAAGCTCTCCATCTGTACAGTTTTGACCTAGATGTCAGCTCAGACACGGAATAAAAAGACGACTGGAAACATGTATCCTTTGTAGGTCCTATGAGCTTTTTCAAACAGTATTTATTCGCCGGCTTCTGACTCCTAACAATTTGAATAAAGACATACTCAGAAATGCAATTTTAAGCTTAGTTTTCTTTACATATATCATTAAAAAAATGCCACAAGAAAATGTTAAAAATACAAATTTCATCGGAGTGGGTCTTTAATCAAGTCACACAATTTTAGAGTTTTAGATTCTTGACATAGACAAAGGAAGGTGAAAATGAACGTCATTCTGGAGCAGCCATAACCTCAGGTGATCTACTGTTGGAACAAAACAAACACCAGGGCTTGGAATCCAATGCCAACTCCTTTGTTAACATTCATAACAAAGCTGCCACGTGCATTTAGGGTCCTTTAGACAGATAATATTGCAAATAAAATTTTTAAAATGGACTTAGTTAGACCCTAAAGCACACTGCAGTACTGTCGTACATCTCTGGTACGCATTTGACTTTTTTTTCCATTTAGATCACAACCAAAAAGTGAAAAAAAATTGAAAACAAAGCAATTAAAATCCCAACTGGCATAAAAATTCAATTTTTTTAATGACCTACTTCAATTAAAATGGCATATTTGGTGTTTTTAACATGTTCTTCTGGCATTTATCTGATAATGGAGGGCCAATATAAAGAAAATTAAGTCTAAAAGGCCTCATGATGTAGGTCTTTTAAACTGCATTTCTGAATATGTCTTTACTCAAATTCTTGGGAGCAGATGAAATTATCGTATTTGTGATGTAGAAAATAAGACGGGAGGGTCACAAGCTTCCTGCTCCTCTCCATTCTGATGCATCCACTTGCAGAAAAAATACATCCACATTCGTCTTTGTTTTCCTCGTGTGAGCTGGAATCTGGATCAAACATGTACGGCTGTATAGCGCTAATAACGCTCGCCATTTTTGTTACACGGGGAAGGGAGGCAGGGTTAATCCATGCCAATGGTCCCGCCCACAACTCGGAGGTGAATTTCTAACAAACTGCTGCTGCTCTGCAGAAACTATGACTTAGAAAATGACAGGTTTTCAGATTTTGCCTAAAAACGGCACGATCATAATTAAAAGACAACTGGGAACTGGGAATGATCTGAGTGGGACAATAAAAGGGTTTGTCTGTTTTTTTTGGCATTTCTTTATTAAATATGTTTTGAAGAGTCATTTTTTTTAATCATTTATTTTTTTAATAACATTTTTTAGGAATTTGGACATAAAAAGAGGAAATGAACATACCTCGTTTATGAAGGCGTAGTGAACAAGTTCACAGGCAAGGTCTTTCGGGGAATCAGCTGAAAGTTTCACATGAAATATGTCAGTTTGGAAAAAATATTGACCTAAAAACTTTTTTTTTAATGTTTTATCTTTTAAAAAACCTGAAAAAATTAAATAATTACAAAAAGCTTCAGCTTAGTTAAATACATTTACCAGATATATATTTATATTTTTATTGACTGTCTCACATAACATCCTCATGGTGTTAAAAAAGACAAAAAATCCTCAAATCTGCAGCAAAAAAATGACCTAAAATGAGCTGTATTGTAAAGTAGCATGATCATATCAACAAAGTTTTAACAATAAGTGTGTGGAAATCTGGATTATAGATTTATAGATAACAAGAAAAACTTTCATTTAAGACTCACTTGGAAGAATGTCACAACTAAGCTGTCTATGAAGTTTATCGTCCATCTTCAGAAATAAAGAGAGCTGGGGAGACATCATGGGATCAATATTTAAATCAGGTTTAAATCAAAGAAATGGCAGGGCTAAAGTGATTCAGCTGAAACGGGGAAGTACCTGCAGTACTGAGTGACTCACATGAGTTTTGGTCCCTTCTTCGTTGGACTCCAAGTTACAGTGCATCTGAACAACCTGCAGCAGCACAAACGGGGAGAGACAAATGTTTACATAACTAAAGGACGTGGATGCTTTTGCTCATAGCGAATTTCCTTTGTGCATCTAGTATATTGAATTTTTGCTAACATGTTTGCCAAATTTCACTTCAAACCCCCCAAAAAAATCTGGAATATTGAATTCCCGCAACACAATGTCAGAGCTGTCCAAAGGCCTAACCTTCCTTGTCTCGGTCTCTTGGGGTTCAGGGGTGGGCGTCTTCACCGTCTCCACCTGCTCCTGAGACAAGGAGAGCGCTCGGGGAACAGGGTGAGGTCGAGCACAAGCGAAGTTCATCAGCGGGTAAATGCCGTTCCTGCGGAGAGGACGGGACGTCACCACGGCTCAGACACAAAACAGATCACGACTGCATCTCCTCTTACTTGACGTCCTCCAGGAACTTGTCAAGCTCCAAAGGGGAGACGTGGGAATACCTGAAAGAGGAGCAGATGTGAGTGTTATGCGTGTCGTGTTTCATATTCACAAAGAGCTAAAAATACAAGGTGATGATTTGAAGTTACTTGAGCTGAACTCCCGGCCGATCGTCGTGTTTAATCTCCGCCATGACGGCGTTGGGGTCAAACGACTTTGTTTTCTCCTCCACACAGTTTTCTGGAAGCAAGTCTGCACCGGTAAAGGAGCACAGATGAGACACAATTAATACAGCTTTAGTCAGAACTGTCCTTACGGGTGGATCCGGACTGTCTTGCGGGCTAAATATGCGCAGACCGTTCTGTGGGCTCGTAGAGAAGAAACGCTCATGCAGGTTTTTTCTCCGGGCATGCTGTGAGCGACAGGTGAACACTTGCAGTCTGACTGTTAACAAGGAGGAATTTTTTTACATTCAGAGTGTGGTTTGTGTGCTCATCCTATAGGCATCCCTGCGCGTGCTCCATTTCTGTGCAGACACTACGAGCCTTTACTCGCACCTAGAGTGTGGGGTACGGTCATCGTGCGACCGCATCGCCCGGACGTCATAAGTCTCATTAGCCCCCTACGAGTACTTCACGATAAACTTACCGTACACAACAATGGTACATTCAATTGTTATGATGTTGGCCAGGATCAAACAGTCCGTGAATTAAAAAGGATGTCATCCATACCCCACTACCAAATCCGAGTCCCTGATTGGTCAAAGTTTAACTTTCAGCGTGCATTTGGTGCTGTACGTTTTTTACGTGGATCCCAAAAATGGTCGTAGAAACTTTCGTAGTCACACGAAAACGCGCAGCAGCCTGAAACGCACATCCACATGAACCTTTTCATTGGTCCCTTGAACCTGTGTTGGCACTGGCTGCGTAGCTTCAGGATTTAACCCGGAGGTGACATAACGGGGACGGGTGTTTCAGGACGGTTTGTCGGGAATTGAAGGATTTGGCGGCTCAGCAGGAGGAGGCGAGAAACTCACACTGGTTGTTGATGAGGCAGTGGGCGGCGAGCAGTTTGAGGGAGTGGACTTCAAACAGGACCCGGTGGAACAGAAGGTCGTGGGCGGTCGGACGGTGCTTGGGATCCTGACGTAAACAAGACTGCGTGAACTCCTGTTGACAGAAAAGAGACATTCATGATTTAAGGAGCATCAGTGGAAACCTGGGTGTCTTGTTTTTTAACTGAGTTTTACAAAGATGCACATTCAGGATCTGGACAAACTCCCCGCGCGCTTTTGGAAACAGTCCTAGAGTGTGTAGGTGGGTGCAAACACAGTATTTTAGGACGGATTGTCCTTTTCTTTCTCTGCTGCAAAGCAAATTTGGGATATGAACCCTGACTCACCCTCATGAGAGGGTCTTCCAGAGATTGGCCTGCATTCACTATGGCCTCCTTAGACACAGCAGCATCTCCATTGGCCTGAATCTCCAGAACTGCCATCTAGGAGTTGCAGATCGGTTACAACACAGCCGCACACAGACAAATGGAAAGCTCTCCAATCTGCTTCTCTCACCTCTAGAGCACAGATTCCGAAGGAGAAAATGTCTATGGAGTAATCATCTTCACTCGCTGGAGATGAGACAGGAGACAGGAAATGAGGGGAAATGAGGCGCAATCACAGAGAATCTGCTCCAAATATGGAAATACAGCTCAGGGGTTAAAACACTTCAAATGTTCTGTGATAAAAGGAGCAAAAACATCCATCCATTTTCTTAACACGGCTTATCCCTTTCAGAGATACAGGGTTGCCATGGCAGCAACACAGCTCTAATTTGTACTTATAGCCTATTCAAGAAAATATTTCAATGGGATTTGGTTCGTTTGGTGTCTCGACAATTTTTTGTTTTTGTTTGTAGAGTAGAGTATTAGAGCCTCCATAAAAATAAAAAAATTAAGAATTTATGAGAGTAGAGTCATAAAATTATGAGAAAAAGGTTGTAATTTTACGAGAACAAAGTAAACATTTACGGGAGTAAACTTATAGATATACGATTTTTAAAAAGTCAATATTTTTCAAGAATAAAGTTACATTTTCATAAGTTATAACAGGGGTCGGGAACCTTTTTGGCCAAGAGAGCCATAAATGCCACATATTTTGAAATGTAATTTCGAAAGAGCCATACAATTATGTAGTGTCCCTTTCCCACACTGAGGCACGGAGACTTAACCTCTTTTAAAGTTCTTTATTCCGATTACTGCAGACCGCAACAAACGCCGTTCAATTAATTCAGCAACCCCTGAATCTCTCCCGCCGACACGAGAGCGCTTCTCCCAACTTTATATTCCCCTGCTCCCGCTGCAGCCCTCCCATTACCCTTATTCGGCCCATAGCTGAACCCCATTGGTCCAAACTACCTAACAACAGGCTGAGCGACAGAACTGAGGGCCAATCAGATCTCTGCTTGATCGATGCGTTCAATGAACTCCAGAACTTTTAACGCGGCCCAACAGCCATCCAACTCAGTCCGCGACAATTTGTTTAAAACTAAATATACAAATGAATGTGTGCATTTGATTTAATTTCAACATTTTTAAAGTACAATAAGTCTGTGGATTCTTTTTTAATAACATTGTTATTCTGTTGCTAATAAATGATGAGTATTTCTCGTGGTAGTTTTGCTGATGGTCTAGTCCGGTTGATACGTGGTGAGTTTCTGCTTCACGCAGGCGTTGAGACTTTAACGTGATCTTAGGTCTGAATGTTCTGTAAATGTGACAAAGACTGCTCACATGCAGACGGGGAGCCAAACACACACTCACACGCCACAGTGAGTGTCAGGCAGTGGGTTTTACGTTTTTACAATCCCTGCGCGGTTCACCTGCTGCCGGTCCCCACAACACCTCAGCCCCACCCTCTGCTTTCTCCCTCACACATCCCGTCCCCGCATCTGCGCGCTCTTTCTCAGAGACGGGAGCGCGTAGTTTTAGGCGCGTCAATTCACAGGTTTCCAGGTGGTACAAACTCTGTGAAATAATAGTAACTGATAGCGCTGGCGCAGATTTCTCTCTCTAAGCACTGCTACTACTACGCGCCTCTGACATCGCATCGCGCCCGAGAAGGACTGGTCTAATGAAAAAAAAAACTATAATTAAAGATTTGTCTGCGAGCCACATGTGACCATCAAAAGAGCCATATATGGCTCGCGAGCCATAGGTTCCCGACCCCTGCGTTATAAGATATTGAGACTTTACTATGTTAAAGTAATGAAACGTGTGTGGCAAATATTTGTTTTCTAATAAAGATAGAAACAACAACAGTTTTAGTTTTTCAATTGGAGCGACATAGTAGGCAGTTACTTCAGCACCGGTTTCACATATAAGGA
Source organism: Oryzias latipes (assembly GCF_053564925.1). Classification (NCBI taxonomy): domain Eukaryota; kingdom Metazoa; phylum Chordata; class Actinopteri; order Beloniformes; family Adrianichthyidae; genus Oryzias; species Oryzias latipes. Next base: position 25,715,722 of record NC_136256.1, on the reverse strand, counting down.
AATAATAGTGAGTCGACACTGACTTACTGTGAGGAAAAGCATTTACAAGCTGCATTAATCGGCAGTTGGTGGCTCACATCACCAACTTTATGGACTTTTTTCTCATAAGTGTATGCATTTATACTAAGAAAATGTCTTCTTTCCTATAATTTTACAAATTTATTCTATTAAAGTTATAAATTTTTAACTCATAGTGTATGACTTAATTTTTGTAAAATTACCACTTTTTTCTCATAATTGTACAACTTCATTCTCATGAAATTATGCCTTTTTTTCATAATTTTACAAGAATATAGTTGCAAAATTACACAATTTTTCTCATTATTTCACAACTTTATTTAACAATTTAATTGCATTTCTTTCTTTATTGGTGGACCTAATACTGCATCGAAGGTAGTAGCAATTAACACCAGCAAAGAAAAAATATAATCCAAATTTGATCTTGCGGAATCCACAGGGTTAAGATGATAAAGAAAATTATTTTAAAACAGATTTGTTTATTAAAATCTTGTCATTTGTCATTGCTTTTTATACGCTAAGAACTTTGAACAACAAAATAAGTAGAATTACATTTTGACAAAAAAAGGAATAAAATATCCTTTCAGGTGAGTTTTTTTGTTTGTCTAAACTCGCCAAACATGCTTTCTCTTACTTCTATTCAAAAGAACTTGCAAGTTTCCACCATGTTTTTAAAAGATTGTTTTTTTGTGGTAAAAACGCTTTTTTGACATTTATTTGCTCCTGAAACCAACTGGGTCCTATAAATAAGGGCCTAAGAAGAGACTCAAAATTGCTCATACTTATGCAATTTTCAATAATGTGGAGTTTAAGTATCCATATTTATTCTAACATGGATTGCTTCAAAATATATATTTTTTAAATCCAATCCTGAATAGATTACTGAAGAACACAACAAAAGGAACATCGTTTTTTTATATATTTTTCTGGCTAACAAGGGAAATTTTAATTTTTTAAACAATCTTCAATTTTCTTTTAGGATTTGAGCCTGTTTTTACTAGAATTTTCATAAAATTGAGAAAATAAAGGAAATCCACATCAGTAGCCCCATACTACTCCTGTAAACAAATGCTTTCAGTGTTTATCACGGGGGATACAATCCATAAACAACTCGTGACAGGTAAAATCTGCAAAACGTTGTAAGGCTGTAAAACTCCTCACTACACTTTGAAACACTTTTCTCAGACACACATGAAAATTTTTTGATGTTTCTCTGTTGTTTAAACTCTCAAAATTCAAACTTTCATTGAAAAATAAGTCCAAGAAAGTATAAGCATAAAGATCTGATTCCGATTTAGACACACAGCATGGAAGAGACTGATTGAGAAGATCAACAGCTATTCATGATGGAGAACGCAGCGCGCTTTACATTAAATAAAAAAAACAAGCCTGCAAAGGTGTGCAGAAAAAGTCAGATAAATATAGCGAGGGAACACTACTTTGTTTAAAGTTTTAAAACACAGTGAGCAATGACGGTAATGATTTGACTTTAAGAAAAAAATTGATCAGATTGACGTGAAACCGCATAACTATCACAAAAACGCATAAAACACTCACTTCCATATTCCGGAGCAAAAAAATGAAGATTTCTCTGCTCGTCGCGATGCTGCCTCCCTTTGCTGTGAACGCTGGTGTCCGGAAACACTGGAGTTACAAAGAAAGCCACATCTTAGTAAAAAATAGTACACTCGAAGTTTATTTGAAGTATACTTGAGCATAAGTATGGCAAGTACACCATAGACCATGTAGTGTAGGAAGTATATTAACTGAATACTTTTTCAGATCAAAATTGGAACATTTTAAGTTTACAATAAATAGTTAGTATATAAAAAGTAAAATTTAGGTATAATGGTAGTTACACTATAGTTGTAGTACACTTGAATCCACTACTTTTTGCTATGGGACATTTAGGCCAAAAACTTACACAAAACAATAACATCAAAAGAAAACATGCAAATTTTCTTACCGTTAACAAAAAGTCTATGCCACACTGTAAAAAGAAAATTCAAAACTTTATTTGTTGGGGTTTTCCTTTTGGATGAAAACAGCACTACAATCATGGTAGTATCCGAAATGATCTGTAGGGGGCAGACCTGAGCCAATCTTGATGAGGCCGTTGTGCTGGATGAAGATGGTGTCACAGGTCAGGTTGCCATGGATTATTGGTGGGTCACAGGAGTGCAAGTAGCTGAACGTAAACAAAATAACGTCTTGTTGTTGTCGTGGCCGTAACAAGAGCGAATCTGTCGAACTCAGGAGAAAGGAATCAAACAGTCGGTACCTGAGTGCAGACAGGATCTGGGTGCACCATCGCTTCCAGGCCTAAAGGGAAATGTAACCATCAGGAGAGGAAAAGGTGTCTAAACATCATCTATAGGTGGCTGTTCTTTGATTTATAGGTGCAAAAGTCAAAAACAGACTTCCTTATGTGTGCTTAAAATCCTGGATGAATGCTAAATTCACGCTGAAAGGATGCGGCGTTAGTCTGAGCCATCAGAGTGTTGCATAATGCTTAATTCTGCTGGAAATATGGAGCTGCACCGTGACTACAGTACCGCCTGCCGGTCAGCAAACTGACCTTCACGTTCATGGTCTTGTGGTTCTTCTTGGTCTTTTTCAGGAACTGCTTCAGGCTGCCCGATGACATGTATTCAGTAATAAATATGACCTGTGGGAGGAGGATTAGATTATAGAGTTATGTCCTCATATATGCACAAAAACAGACGAAGGGAGGAGGAGGAGGAGGAGTCACCCGGGCTTGGCTCTCCTTCATGTCCAGCCAATACTTGTGGAACTTGACGATGTTGGGATGCTCCACCTGCATCAAGTTCTCAAACATCTCCTTGATTTTCTCCTAGAAACAAAACACACATTTACCATAAATTCATGGTCTTTAGGTGAAGGTTTCACAATAAAACCAAACATTTACACCAAATGCAGACTATAACATTATAAAAAGTTAAATAAAATAAAAAAACAGAAGGTAGTTTGCCCCAAAATGCCCCCATGATTGGGGAACAAACCAATTTCTGCTGCAACAAATGGATCAGCTGTTATCAGACGCAGAAACTACAGGAAAGACTTGGTCCAGTACCTCCTGAGCTTTGAAGACCTTCTTATCGGAGAAGAGCACCTCGTTCCACACCACCTCCACGCCCTCCTCCGTGTCCATGGCCAGAGACGCACTCTCCACACCGGGGACATTACCTTGGCTGACCTGCAGGGGCAGATAATAGCAGAAGGTCCATGTAATTCCTGCCTCCAACGATAATCCACATTGTTTATTTGCCAGGCTTTCATTATTTTTCTTACTTTTTGAGAGAGTTATATCACTTAAAAATTAATAATAATTGTTGCAGAAAGCTTTTATATTTCCAAAAGCCCGCAGGCTCGTTTGATAAAATCAATAACATATGGGCCCCAGCACTTACTAAAAACTGTGTTTACAATTTGTTGATTGTGATTGGCTTAATTAGGTTTTCATGAAGAGGCACTACCAGATGAGACACGCCATCTACGACAAGCTAACTGGTCGGGAACGGTGCAAAAGAATGGAAAAATTGGTTAAAATAAAACAGTATTCAGAGGCAATTGTTTTCTATGTGAAGACATAAAAAAGTATACCATTGCAATAGTATATTTCATGTTATTAAAATGGTTCAAAGAACGTCACAGTAAATGGTTGGTTCTCAAACATTTCCATCTCACCAAAACTGGCCCTCTTTACAAAATGTTTGGCCATCCCGGCACAAACAGCTTCGGGATAGTCAAATATTTGACTTTGCAGCTAAGCAGACATACTAAGCTAAAAAATATCCACATTATCAAACTAAATTTTCACAGCTACGATGGCTGTTAGAGTGTTCATTGAGCTAGAAAATGTCCCTAAGGTGGATTTTGTCAGGACAGAAAATGTGTCCCGGCTCATCTGCTGAAAGCTCTTTGCTGAACTCCACTGATAAAACGAGGTTTGTGTACGACTCAAACTCCACGGTAAACTTTTCATTACAGCCTGAAAGGACGTGACTGAGGACAGATGAGAGTTATCAAATGTGATGAGGATGAGGAGCAGCTCCCATAAAGAGTCGCAGGAGACAGCCATTGTGGATTGTGGATGAGGGATTAAGGGAGATGGAGGAAGCAGCGCCGAAAACTGCAGAGGAACAAAGCGGCTTTCATCATCTGGCAGAGGGCTTCATCCCATCCACAGGATATTGCGGTCTCAGCTCGAGCGTCTTCCTCAACACTGCTGCAGCGCTCCAGGTTGGACCCAGATCAGAGTCCGCCGTAATGACCATAAAGCGCAGAGCCCCCCCCCTAATTTAAATGTAGCGCATCGCTTCCATCATTTATCTGTTGGGGCTTTGAAACCTTAAACAATAAACACGCCGCACACACTCCTGCTGGCCAGACACGGCGCTCTACTGACCCCCTGAGGCATGACCTCAGGCTCTTCCAGCAGGTGATGTTTCCATGCCGCTTTACTACCTGACTTCCCCCAGATTTCCTCCCAGAGTTTCTTATGCTCCTTGCAGCCATCAGTTAGTAAACATGAGTTTTTAAAATGTCTTTACAGGACAATTTTATGTTTTTTCTCATAATTGCCCCTGATAATCTCTTTCTATTAATTATCTTATTTCTATCTTTTATTGCATTTTATCTCTGTTGTCTGCAGCTTTTTCATGTTGTTGTGACAGACAGACAGACAGCGATCCATGGACAGACGGACAGACAGACAGATAGATAGTTAGAGTTTGTCTGAGTTTAAAAAATGTATTGCAATTAGAATAAATTATGTTGTGTATCTGTTTGTTTTTTCCTTGATGTCAGACGTACAATAAAACAGCAGCCGGAGGGCAATATTAAAAACCAGGAAGACAGGATGTGTTTGCGTGTTAAAATGATGTGTTTTTTTTATTGCTTTCTGAACCACGTTTCTGTATCACAAACGCTTCTGTTGGATGTCAGTGATTTTTGACAAACTTCCACAATGTTATTGATCCTATTTTTGTCGTGTACAATCAGGTCGCCAAACCCAACAAAGGAAAATATTAAAAGGGTAAAGGACCAAAAAAGGACCGATTAAACATAAGGTTTGACCACAACCAAGGAGGCCACCCGTCTTAGCTGCTGTGTTCTTGTTTAGCATCATTTCACTGTGGATTCTGTGGTTACTCTGGATTCTTATAGCTTTCATCAACAAACAACAATTTCTTCCACTTCCTGCTGTTGTGTTTAATTTAACTGGTCATTTTTGCAGTTTGAATCGCTTGACCCATCATTCTGCTTCCCCCTTAAACCCTTGTGCTATCCTAGGCACTTTAACATTGGGAGTTGGGTCATCTAGACCCACTAGACAGTGCGCTGAACCTTTTTTCTTCAATGATTTGTGATCTTCACTGGTGTCCATGGATTACATGGAATCTTTCCACCTTTATCCACCTTTGTCATGGTAGGGAGAACACGTCAATGGAAGGGTGGGGTCATCTAAGATAGCACAAGGGTTAAACCAGCCCTCCTGAGCAGACGTGAGCTGACGCTGATGAAGAAGCTGCTCCTCCACACGTGTCATTTTTCCTTAACCTGTTATTACTCCTAAATGTGAGCCTCTAACCCCCAGAGGGATGGCTGGAGTTAAACTGTGAAAACGCTGATGTCTGTTTTTCGGTGCCACTTCAGCATTCTCAGCAGGCCACATAAGCTGGATTTCAGAGGTGTGATATATGTATATATATAATCTTACTACAATCCCTCAGTGAAGCCTGATCATCTGATCTCTGATATCACAGAGCACGAGCAGCGACTTGTTGACAGAACACAGAAATCCTGTGCCTCGAAAGCCGTCCACAAGTTTCCCTGTGGTTCATTTCCTCAATACAACATTCAGTCCCCCGTCCCAGAATCCAGGTCCCAGTGGGTTTAGCCAGGTCTGCTGCTGCGTCATGGCGGAGTGGAACTTATAAACAGCACAGCAGATGCTGAGCTCCGATTGGTTACTTTGGGAGGTGGGTTTTGGGCGCAGAGGGAGATTTTGGACTCGTGCATTGATGTCAGACATTCGTAGAATCCACACCTGATTTGGGTAAAACCGGATCCAACAGGGCGGCATTTGAGCCTTTCATCAAATCACAACACTGTTCCAGCTTGTGCGCCCCCCCAACACTAAAGCATGATTTAACACGCCTGCTTCACCACAAAAATACCACTGTTGTGACAGTGCAAGTTGTGGAAACATGTACTATAACACAAGCAACAGAAAATAAAGCGCCGACCATCAGAAAACAGTACATTTCAGAGATGTTCTGTCTCACGCTCAGATGCATTACATCAATGCAAAGAATATGTGGTTTGTACTTAAATGCGATTTCTATTCAGAGAATTTGAGGAATTGAAGTTTGATAAAGAAATGGTGAGCAAATTAGATGTTTTCTGCAAAACTTTACAACGAGCCACTTTTGTCCATGAAACTACTGACATCACAACCAATGAGTATAACATTGTAATGTGCATTAATGATTACTGAAAGGCTGTAATTACAATCAATAAGCTATCGATTTTGTTTACTTGATCTGCAATGTGTAGCAATAATTACTGGTTTAATGTGATCATGTGTTCTAATGATAAACAATGATTATTACATATCAGTACCGTTACTGTTTACTGAAATCATGAATTAATGTTTCTGAAGATAATCAATCATTAATAGGCACTGGAATTTTTTACTTGAAAAGAATTTATCTGATCAGAACCGGATAACAAAAACTATGTAAAACTATAAAATTAATGAACTCGTTAGGGTTGGGATCATATAAATTTGCTTCTTCCGACTTCTTTTCAAGCAATAAATCAAGCTCTACTTGACTTTAGTTAATGATCGATTTAATTAAGCAAATGTGATTTAAGTGACTTTTTTGTTTAGTTTTATTTTCTGTCTTTATATCAATGCATTTAATCATTTCTGTAATGAGTTTGATAAATATGTGTAAATTCTTTATTGCTTTGACTACAATGCTCGAAATAAATCAATCAAATCAAATCAAAATCAATTAAGTCTGGAAAATCGAGTTCAGTTAAAGACTTTAGGGTTTCTGAACCTTATAGCTGACACTTTCATTCGGTTTGGTCTGCTTTCACACTGTAGAACATGTTGCTCAAAATAAGATTGACTGTAAAAAAAAAAAAATTTTAAAGAGAGAAAAAGAGCAAAAAGGTGGAAACACTTTAACTTCCTGTTTGAAGCATGACGGGATAGCAAAATAACTGGAGCCAGATGGCTCCCCCCACTAGAAGCGAGTTTTTAAAATACCAAGTCAGACCCAGTTGTTGGGAATTCAAATGTTGACACAACAAATATAATAATAATAATAATAATGGATTGGATTTATCCGCGCTTTTCAAGACACCCAAAGCGCTTACATTGTGTCCATTATTCATTCACTCCTCATTCATACTTGGTGATGGTAAGCTATGGTTGTAGCCACAGCTGCCCTGGGGCAGACTGACAGAGGCGTGGCTGCCAGTTCGCGCCTACGGCCCCTCTGACCATCACCGGGATCATTCATGCACATTCACACACCAGTGGAGCCACACTGGAGGCAAGGAGGGTGAAGTGTCTTGCCCAAGGACACAATGACATTTTGGCTGGTGGGAGCGGGGATTGAACCACCAACCCTTCGATCATTGGATGACCCGCTCAACCACCTGAGCCACTGTCGCCCCAAATATACTTATACTCTATATACTCTAAAAATGTTTTCCACTCAATTTGTTTTTGTTAAAACTACAATTCCCAGTGCCTCATCCCCTTTTTATACTTGGTGTCACTGAAAAGGCCTAAGTGTCTTCTGTAGATCCCAAAGGAATTAATTCAGTAGTATGCCGTGGTTGGGAGATATTCAGGTTTAGAAATGCCCTTAGAACTTCTTCGATGCAATTTTAAGCTGAGAACACAATTCAGAAATTCTGTCTAGACTTTAGACGGCTTGTTGGCAGAGAAATCTGTTTGTGAAGAAGGAAAGCTGACATTTATTTTAGCAAAAAAACATAATTAATGAGAAAAATACTGTTCTGTTAAAACTGAATTTAAGCTGGTATTGGAAAGTGATTACTGATTCACTTTCAAACAAATGTTGAAGAACAGAAAACAAGATCCAGAGATGAAAGAAGATGCCGAATAACATAAATGTACAGACAGACATAAGACTTTTTGTTAGTTTGAGGTGTTTAGCTTTAATTGGTTTGTTGTTTCTAGTTTCCTCTCAGGCACAGAGGTTTAGCCTTCGATCCCACGGTCAGCTGTCAAACAGGAATCTGTCAAAACCTGTCTTTTCTTGTCTCACCTAAATGCATTTTTTCAGAATAAAAGAAAAAGTTTCAAAGTAAAAGGAAAGAAAAGATGGTGCTTTCATTTTCTAGTTTTGACATATTTTTATAATCATTAGGGAGTAAAATGCAGGTAAACAATGACAAAGACATAATTAATGAGGTTTGCTGTGCTCTGCTTTCACACACCAACATAAATTAACGTTTAATGTGAATATTTTTGTGCTTTTTACATAAATAACTCTGTTAGAATGCGACTCAGATGGTATTTCCAGTGGAACAGCTGCTCCACACACACACCAGATAATCGGACTTTTGCTGGCCTGCAGTTCAGGGCGTGCCTCTCAAGTCCCAGTTCTTGTGCAATCTTTTAACTGCTTGTTAAGATTGATGTCAGGCGCTGATTCCTACAGTCGGAGGTCCAAACTATAGTACCACAGCTTCAGTGCGACTCCTCCTGCAGAGATGTCTGATGTGAAAGATCGCCTTTGTGCGATTCTGCATGGCTTCAGCCCTAACAACCACAAAGAGCATTGTCTTCCACACGAGCTCTCTTCCCACACCTCATACCTCCGTGGGCTCTGCATTAATATTTAACAGCTACATCTGTAGGAATGGCGGCTACGCCCAAATTATACCGCCGCTCTGGAGGCCTTCCCCAGCCGGCGTATGGAAATCAGCCTCGGCTGCGTTCCCTGTTGCTTAGCGCCCGCGCTTGCAGTGATTTTTCTGGGACATCAAAGGCGATCAAAGTGTTGGACCGAAACGCTTTGGAAAACGCTGAAGGCCCAGACTCTGCATGTGGATCAGGACTGAGAAAAGGCACGCCTCAAAATAGAAATAAAGATTGTTGTCATTCAAGTACATTTACTCTACATGCAGCAATATGAATACAATTTTAGGGCATTTCTTTTCAGGATACAACAACATTTGACATTTACAGGATAGAACAGTTTGGCAATAACAAAGACAGAATGTCAAGATTTTAATAATGTTTTTAGTCTAAAACACACACATACATTAATGTATAAAAGATGAACCTCATTCGAACACTAGATATAAACTGAAGACCTAGGTGATCTTAAGATTAAATTAATAATAATTTTATTTGTTTGGCGCTTGTCTTGGAACCTTGTAAAAAAGATAAAAAAACAAACAAAAAAGCTGCAGTAAAACATCCAGTACTAATATACACTTAAAATAGTTAAAAACAACTCTAAAGGAATTAAGTTATTATAGGAAGTATGCAAGTTGGAATGGATGGGTTTAATGGAAACTTTGCACATAAAATCCAACATTTTTGACTAAAAAATTACCTTTTTCAACTTTAGAACATGTCATGTCTTTAAGTCAAGCCATTGAATTGCTCTATTTGAATTAAAAATGACCTGCTTTTCTCTTTAACTCCATGTGGGGTTGTTTTTGGCTTATTAACAGGATGTACTTGGCAGGAGCTTGGTGTGGTTTGGGTTTGGAGAAGAAAGTTTGTAGAAAGTGTTTTTTTAGGCAAACGATGATGCATTTTGTTGATAATACCTGAAGTAAATCAATTAACGTTAATTAAAAGTCATCTTTTTTTTTGCGCTAACCCCAAAACATGCCTGTTTTCCTAATAAGTGATTTTCTTTTACAATTTATCACGATTTCATTGTTTATATAATCTGTTTACTAAAGACATTCCTGGCAGAATATGGTCAGATAAAAATAATTGAAAAGTAGCAGGTTTTAAAAACAAATAAAAATTCTTTACATAAGCCTGTTTGCTAATAAATGTCACAAACAATAAAATGTCCATCCAATAAATGGGTGATAATGCCCAAAGAGGTGTTAATTAATGGATGAAGCAGAGAAGGGAAAGGTTTTTTTTAATGGAAGCCCTGCAGCCAATCAGAATCCACTATTAACCTAAAACCACCCAAAAAAATATACAGCCGTTTATCTTTAGTAGCAAAACAAACTAGACTTTATGGTGCCAACATCATCCGCATTATCAAAACGTTTGATGCATTTCACTCCTCTCCTCTAGTCATTGTCAAGACCGAGCGGCTGACCGTCTGCTGACCTTTCCAACCAAACACACCGTCTCCACATATCCGCCTCTGCAGGCCCAGAATGTCAAACGCTAACGCACTCAGAGCCTCAGACGCTCCACGTCTTTCCATTCGGCACAACAACCTCGCGTGACCAACAAAGCCACAGGAAATCACACGATCAGTCAAATAGGAGTAAGAAGTTTTAATTAGATCACAAACAAATTAAAAGAGGTTAGCAGCAAGCTGGACCTTTTAGAGCACTGAAAGCGTCCTTTGTGACCCACAGGGTCAGTCTGAGGAGAAAGCAGACGGCCCGGCCTTCGTCACGTCTCGTCACGTCTCACTTTTTCATTTTCTCATGTAGCAGAAGAGGCTGCTTTCAAGGAGGAATGCCTGCATATGGATGCAGAGTTTTGTGCAGCTTTGTGCCTCAAAGTATGACCCACTTCCGCCTAAAAAAGGTCTGGATGAAATCGTATTAGTGCATCTGAAAAAAGGAGTCAGCGCTTTTACAAAAGCTTAACATGTCAGGTTTCCGCGAGTGCACGGGGATCGGATCAGGAAATCATCTGTGCGGTTTTACAGGCTGCAGCAGGGATTGAGGATTACAGCAGCGAGCGTTGCGCTCGCTGTGACAAAACACAGGTTTATGAGAGCGGCAGAAGGCAAATGCCAGACGCCTGCATCAGTCAAGACGTAAGAAACTCTCAGTGAAAAATGGGACGGAAACAAGGATAGAAGCACATTTGACATTGTTACCTGCAGTTTTTGTCTGTGGATTTCAAAATCTACCGTCTATATGTTATGAAGCTGTTGTAGATTTGGGCTTTTTTAAATGCTGTAACTCTTTAACGAGGTTTTCCATAAGGTCAACTCTGTTGCTCTGACACAAACATCTTTTTTATTTCAGTAATTCAGTTTAAATCTCTGAAGGTGTTAATGTAAAGCCCCCAATCGTCTCCAAATTCAACAGGAGTTGAAAAGAATGTCACAAATTTTATTTTTTCACTAAAAAAAAACGACAACAACAAACAACAACATGGTTGAAATGAATCACTTTTTAAAGGTCCTCGTGAATGCTCCCCTTTCTATAATACCTGGATTTTTGAATCAGGATCATCTTAAAGTGAATCAAAAACCAGATTGTTAATTTGAAAAATAGATACAGTAAAAATAAAAATAGAATAAATACACTTTTAATAAACTCTTTTAAACCTGGAGGAACTAATAGTATGTTAGAAGGCAAATAATGAAATTAGTAAAGTAAAATTGTAAATATGCAAAAAATAGATTTTATCTTTGAAAGAAATATTGAAAAAAAAAACATCAATTTGAAACTTGAATAGAAGAACTCTAAAACTACCAAACATAAAAAAAAAAATTATTTGTAACAGCCGTTGTTTTGTTTATTTGTTTCTCTCCCATTTTTACTTTCAGAATTCAAATTGTTACTTGAGAACTAAAAGTGAAGGCGAACAAAAAAACAACAATTGAGAATCCAAACAGCATCTGTTACTGATAAACATTGTTTCAAGAGCCTATATCATGCTTTTCTTAAGCCTTTCAGACTAAACTATATCCATATATATGATCACATATTACCTTTGGAACACTAAAGAATGATTTTTAATGAAATACTAGCTTTTTTTTCGCAGTTCATTTTCCTCCTCAAAAGTAAGACGACTTGATCTCTCAGGCTCCGCCTTTCGCTCCGTGAGGGTGCCGCCTATTTTTATGACGTCATCCTCGGCAGTGCGTCTGCGTTTCGCCCACGAAAACAAGAAAAACATCCGAATTTATGCAAAGATTTTGATTATATTTCCTTCAAATTTTCAGTGTAAACTAAAAAAAAACAATTTTCAGATTTTCTTTTTGGTTCCCTCAAAAGTAAAAATCAGTTTTTTCATGTACATTAAACTGATCCTGATTTGACCCTTTACTGCATCTGCTACCTAAACGATCACCATCTTGTTAGAAAGAACTGAAATCTTCTAATGTCATAAGAAAGAACCAGGGTTCTCTGTTTTAGAGCTTCATTAAAGCTCCTGCAGCTCATTCCCTCCAACTCATGAGCTAAAGCCCCAAAAAACCCTCCTGTTATAGCAGCAAACCTAATATAAGACAACCTGCATGGCTGCTGCCTTTTCAGCTTCTCCGGATGAAATCGAGTCGATTTCAAGTAGTCAAAAAGTCTGTTTACAAAACAGAAATCCAGATTCATGCAGGCATGAGATCCACATCTTGTTTTTTTCCTCAGTTCAGGAAGAATATGGAGAATCTGAAAAGCGTTATTCTTCCTCACCTGCTTGCCTGGGCTCTGCAGCCAGAGGTTAAAGCTGCATGACGTACAATGATAAGTCTGTGGTATCAACACGCCGTCCTCTGTCCCGGCACTGTTGACAGAGGAACTTATTGCAGTCATATTTCAAATCAGCTAATCTGGTTTCCAGCGCTGCAGACATCTCGTAATTGAGTTCAGTCATGTTGTGCTTTTGCCAATAAATGTGTTTATCTCTGCGAGCCCTTCACGGACCCCGCAGGACGACCTCCTGCAGCGGTTCAGACGAAGCGCACCTCCTTTCTGCTCCACAGGACTCCTCAGGACCATCCTCCCTCCGCCTCCTGAGCCAGAACCCATTGAAGCTTCATTCACTTTGAGTTGAAATTTCGAATTTCAAACCCTTTTGACTTCCAGAATGAAGCTCATTTGAAAATCCAAGTAACTGAAGGACATTGGTTTCTCTTATTTGGTTGAAATACTTATGAAAACTAGTTAAAGTGTAGGACCAAAACAGCTAATTCTTGTATTAAACATTACAATTTTTCAAAAATTACTTGCAGTTTACACAAGAAGGTCACTTTTAAAATGAAATTAGAAAATTTAAATTTAAATTTGGGTTCATTGCATTTTTTTAAAATAGTAAATGAGAACAAAAGGTTTTTCCTAAATTTAATAGTAATTTTGTTTTGTTTTTTGTTGCATTTCTTGCAACATTGACTTCTGATTATCCTTCAAACTCCTAAATGCAAACTGAAGAAACCTCTATTCCTCTCTGGACCCATTCCTGCTCATGAGAACTGTTTGTGTAACAAAGCAGAGCAGGAGGCTCAGGAAGAGGGCTGAACCTCCTCCAACAGTCAGTTGGTACGAGCTGAGAGTCAAGTTTTTTCTTTTAGGGTTTAGCGGAACAGCATGTGCTCTCGGGTCTTTTAGGAGCACATCTGCTAAATCAAACTGCAATAATCACAAAACTTCATTCTGCATGCTTGTGATGAGCAATGCCTGTAGACATAAGGAATCTATTACATTGTGCAGCAAAAAGCTGGAAGTAAATAAAACTAATGACATGATCACAATCCAGACCTTTGAGTTTTTTCAGATTAAATGATAAAAAATACGAGTGTGAATATCATTTCAGTTTAGATTTGAGCAGATTTTCTGCAGTAGGAGTTAAATATTTGACAAAACTATGATGTATTTGCCTTAGGGAGAACATTTTTGTCTCTGAAGGAAGTTCAATTAGTTAATTTTGCTATTTTAACTTTATATGCTTCAACGCCACACATGACGTTCTCACGCATAGAAACCGCCTCGGGTCCTAAAAGGTTAATAAAGCAAACGGAGAGTGAAATAAAGGCAGGCAAATCCTGCAGGCACTGGCTCTGCAGACACCACACGTTTATTCGCATCAGAGCTGCTAAAGAGAAGTCCGACAACATGTTTTTGCAACTTCAATTTAATGCCACAGTAATGAAAAGTCTGGCCCCCTGAAAGAGCTAAAAAGCTGATCCTCTTCCTGTTTCCCCCCTGCAGAGATATAGATTCATGCTGAGTCATAAGAGTGGAGAACACAGCAGCAGCTCCTCTCATTTCTCCCAGGTTTCGACTTATTGCCAATAAATCTACTTTCACCTCTCACATTTCACACTGGATTCTCGCAGGAAATGAAGTCTTTCAATAAAAAGTCAGATTCCAATCTGTCCAGGCGTTATTGGTTTTCTCAGCAGGATGCCATTTATGGTGCGTGTCCAGTCTGTCCAAGCAGACTCTCCTGGGCTTTCCAGTGCTCCAAATAACGGCAAAAGTTCACTTGACGGCTGCTAATAGATACTTTATGCTACCCTATTTAACTTTGGTTCCATACATTTGCAGATTTGTGATCATTTCACGTTCCTATCATTACGCAGGAATTGTAGAAATATTTAACAATTTATTGATGTGTGAAAACTCTGAAAATGTTGTTAAGGAACATTTTCCTCCCACCGCTCTTCATGACCCTCACAATAAATGTAAAAGTGGCTGAAAGGGCCTGTTCCTCAGCGGGACTGTGCAAACATCGATGCTGTAATCAGTGGGTCTATGTGAAGCTCTGCAGACACAGCTGACAATCTCTGGAGCAAGACGCACATTGTTCCCTGCAAATCTAAAACTCTTAGGTTGATAAGATTATATTCACATATTTACATGTGCAGCAGCCATAAAAATATTACTGTTTCACTCATTCCCGTTTAAAATCCCACTCCGATCATCTTTAGATCTATTTTTAAAACGTTCCCAGTTCTCTTTTCATTGTGATGATGACGTTTTTAGACGAAATTGTGTCGTCTTCTAGAACATAGCTTCTACAGAGTGGCAGTAGTTGAGTAGAAATCCCCCTCTTGAGATGTGGGAGGGACTGTTCCTGCAAAGGCAACGCCGCATCCCCTTCCCCTTACCCTGTTGCAGAGAGCTGCTCTTTTTCATCAGATCCTGATTCACAATAATTTGAATAAAGACATACTCAGTAATGCAATTTTGGGCTGAAAATGTCTTTTTGCATGTCCTCTATCATCAGACAAACAGCACAAGAGCATGTTAACAACACCGTTTTTCATCAGAGCGAGTCTTTAAGTGTTTTAAAAAACATCCAACTGAAGAGGGAGAGGAGATTATGGTGGAAAACCCTTTCTCCAACTGCAATAAAGTTCAATATTTTTTAAAAAGAAACCTTCAATTTGCAATGTGCATAGTAAATTTGTAATTTAATAAAAAAACAGACATAATTTAGCTATAAAAGTAGTCAGATCCATCTCCAGATCACAGACAAACCCATCTGACAACCATTTTTAAGCTTTTATTTTTAAAGGCAGTATGATATTTGGAGAAAAAAATAATGTGATAATGCAGGAGTTTAGATGGTTCAGCTCCGCTTTTGCCTCAAATCGACTTAGACTTCGCCCTTCAGCTTTACGTAAACGTCTTCCACCAGACTAAAAAAAACAAAGAAACGCAGCTTCCACTTGAAACATGCAGCAGAAAAAAGACTTATCACAACTGGTTTTAAAAAAAATCTGCTTTAATATTGTATTTTTGTACAGATTTTTTCCTCCTATATTTAAAATATTATTTTAACCAAAACCAAAAGACATCTTTAGACTTTTCTGACTTCAACCACAATAAAAGTAAACATAAAAACAAAAATAGACTATAATAAGAGTACTCAAAATTGAATAAAGTTCTTCACATGAACATTTTGTTTTGTATTTTTTGTTGTTGTATTGAACCTTGTAGTTTTCTGAGCCACAGTACCGGTAAATCCTTTGTTGTTTTTTGCATTCAGGAATTTAGGCTTTAGAGGGCTTTAAAGCCACATTAAGACCAGGCTGGACACTCCCTGACACCATTATGGGCAGGAAAAGCTTAACGAAGTCAAGGTGTCACCTATGCATCAACACAAAAACGTCCAGTTGTGTGTGAGTTTTGGTGTTCTGCTGCCTGTGAGGAGAAGATGAACAGGCTCCAGCAGAGATTATCAGAGTATTTAATCTGTCCATAAAAAGGCTAATTTCTGTCCAGCGGATTACTCCATTTATGCTGCTAAAATCCTCAAACACTCCATGAAGGAGCAACATGCCATTGGTTTAAGGGACCACTCCTTCCTGCTTTGCATCAGAGGTTACTACAGTACAGAGAAGGGAAGTGGCTGAAAACATTGCACAGGCTTGCAGAGCCTCAGTCTCCAGGCAAAAGCAGCAAAAAGTTCAGTTTAAGAACTGAAGCAGTGGAAAACCAAAGCTGCATCATCTAAGGGAAAGGTAGAAGTTTATCCTCCTTTCTTCAGCTACCATAACTTTCAGACCTCAGCGAGCAAGTCCCAAGTGTGGAAACGGAGACGGCTGATGCAGGAGATGTGAGTGAGCAGAGTGAGCTCATCATGTGGCGTTTATCTTCCAGCGGGATTAAACTGTAAAAGTGAGAGTCAACCTGAGCTGGATCTCGGCGTGTGTTTAAACAAAAGGTTGTTTTGCAGATATGCATGTAGACGCTGAAAGGCTCTTCGCTTTGCTTCTTGCAGGAGAGTCCTTTGAGGCGACTGTTTACCCAAACGGCCTCTGACTGTTCACGCTCACTGCACAAGAAACAAACTACTACACATGCACCAAGAGACGATTGACTGAGGTAAAGCTCTGTCCGCTGATGTTCAGGAAGCTAATAAACCATCAGAAATGTCAAATTTTCAAAATAAAAAATAAAAGCACAGTTCATTTAGCGACACTCATGGTAAGTTTCTGCAGATAAAAGCTCTGAAATGAAGAAGATAAGAGGGGGGGAGAGAGGCGTCGTCATGGTGCCTCCGGGAGTCCTCTCCTCCCCCCTCCCTTCTCTGCTTCTATTCCAGATTGGACCCAGCTGTTAGAATTTACCTCATCACCCGTTCCTGTATTTAAGATGGCTGCAGTCCGGTATTCATCGCCAGTTCGTTGTCTTTTATGGTGCATACACGGTCGGACTTAATCTCAAGTCTTGCACGTTTTTTGCTCTTGACTAATTCAAGCTCTCAATCTGTCTACAGAAAACTTTAATCCACAAGTGCCGACCTGGGTCCAGTAACAAGATCCTCATCCTCAAGATCATCTCCCTGCTCCAAGTTACTACCATGCTCTGACTTCATCCTCCAACCACGTCAAGCCCGTTCTTCCTACACCAAGCTCCGCTTATCTTCGCCTCGCTTCACAAACGTTACCGTCGAAGAAACTTACCTTCTTCTCAACGTCTCACGATGCCATCTTCGGTGACGTCTCCGCTTCCCGCCGACTAACCACCAAATACTTTGAACAAATCCTTTCTCGCCATCCCCTGTGTTTGTCATTCTGGGTTTCAGCGCTTGGGTCTGTTCTCGTCCTAGCCGAGCATGACAGGCGTTTTATGTATTTATTTCAATATATATAGATATATTGGTAAGTATTATAGGTAAACCTTTTGGAATTTGTCACCTCAAAAGTAGCGTGCACAGCCAAAAAAGTGTGGACACCCCTGATCTACAGCAAAAAAAAAAAAAAAAAAAAAAAATTAACAAATTAAAAACTTCTGACAGAGAACAATTTTTTACAAAAACAAAATAAATGTCTTTAAAACATTTAGTTGCTGGAAAGCATCTATTACTTATAAACTGATGGGCTGAACATGTTTAAGTCCGATTTGACTATTCTGACATCACAAACACCACAGTGGAATTATGGGTGATTATATCCTTGAGACATGCTGTTAGCACAAGAGGTGTAAAAAAAACAAAAAAAAAGAGTGAAAATGTAGCTTTTGTGCGATTTTGATCAAAGCACTAAGTTATTTACGTTTTTTTTACCTTTAACTGTCCAGCTAAGACCCACTGCAGCTGCTTTGTTGAAGGAAAAGGACATTAAAATGTGGTGTAAATCCGTAAGGGAATAAAACTGCAGGGTGGAATAGGAAACAGCTCGGTCCACGCTTAGATGACACGTCGCTCTCAATTCAGCCTACTGCTAAACTGATGGCGCGAGGTTCGTCCCTGAGAATTAATTCTAGCCCATCATCAGGAGATGAACTTCATGTCCCAATAGAGCCGAGCATGAGGGAGATTACTTCATCCGCTGCGTAATTAATTCAGATATCTCAATGATTGATGGGAGACACGTCAAATTCAGCTGCAGTTCTTGTGTCAGAAAAATTATTCAAAGATTTCTAAAAATTTCACATTCAAATATTGAAATTTTTTACATTTGAACTGGAGCCCTGGTGCGTCACATCCAGGCAAAGGCGGACTTTGTCAGACCAGAAGTGTGATCATTTTAGGGATACTTTTCTATGGAAAAAGGACCATCGTCAGGTAAAGAGTTGGATTTTAGATTTATTTGACATTACAGCCCCATAAGCTGATAAATGTGCATCCCAGAAAAGGCTACAGAAAGAAAAGAAACTTTAATGATCAAATAAATATTTTTTTTAAAATGGAGATCAAATCACCTACAACCCCATGTTTTATGTTTTTTGTTCCTTCAAACTTCAACAAACTAAAATGAGAAGGATTTGAGAAGAACTCAGTCACTAAAAGTCTGTCATTTCGGAGATTCTCTGAATGCCTTCGCCAGCTGCTGTCACCTCGTTCAGATCGTTAAATCCTTACATTTTACTGACTTTCACAAATGCTCCACGTTTTACAACTGCTGTTCTTCCACCAGACTAAAGGTCCTCTTGATCTTCAGTGAGACTCAAACACGGAGATAACCCCGAGGTTCAAAGGTCAAGACTGTAGCTCTGTAAGGGAGCAAACACTAGAACACAAAACACCCAGAAACCCTCCAAAGGAGCACTCCTGCTAGTCTTTATGCCCTTTTCCTGCTGCCTTAAAAGCTGGCATTTGTATGAACATAGTCCGATTTTTTTTATTTTCAACCTTATATCAGCTCCCTGCTTTCAAAACGCTTCGAAATTATTTGATTAAAGCCACAAACCGGAGGGAAAACAAGCTGCACATTAATGCAGCAACTATTTCATAATCAATAAATTGGTTTATACCAGTTTTAGGTCTGTTTTTGCAAATGCATATAATGTTTGAATCCTTATTCCGAATTCTGCATATATCTTTTCTGAGCAAAGATAAGCAGCAAAACATTAAGAAAACAAGGGATTTAATCCTTTAAAAGCAGGAAATTAGAGGTTTCATGACAAAGGAACCACTTAATCTCATTGTAGGATCATAGTACAAACACATTAGAAGAGTATTGTACTGTATTATGGACATTTTATGACCAATTTTATCGTATTTGGCCACATTTATGGTATAATCCTCAACCTGAATTTATCCCCTTTTCTAAAAATCAGCTTTAAAATGTTCATATTTTTGGAAATGCTACTTTAATCTCTAATTTCAAACTGAATTTTTTACAATCCAGAGATCAAAGAGTCATGCATTTAAACTTTTTTTCGTTGACATGCGATCAATCAAGTGTTTGTCTAGGCCAAATTATTTTGAAACAGGAAACCAGCAATAACAACTCACTAAAAAATATTTCTAGTGAACCTTCTTTCCAGGAAAAAGGTTGTTTTCGAGGTTGCATACCCTGAGGGCTGTCTGTGAGGCAAAGTGTCACTCACAGCACCAACAATGAACATCCTTCAAAATAAAAGCAGGTTTTAGTAATGCTTTTTTTTTTAATGTGTCCTTCAGACCGCAGGCTCAGATTTGACAGACAAACAGGTGAAAGATACTGTTTCATTTGTTAGACTGCCTTTCCCTAAAACAAGACTCTTTAATATAAGAACAGGTCTGCTGGAAAACCCGAGAAGTTTCCTTACTTTTACTGGTTTCATAAAGTTTACTGAAACTCTTTGGAATGCAACCGATCAAGTTTTCACACTAACAAAAAAGGAGGAAGTACTTACTAAGGTTGTCAACATGTTTTACACTTTGTGTGAGATATATATTTTTATTTCTACAATATACAAACTCATCGACAAGCTTTTATTTTGACACAGCCAAAAGAGCGGATGTTTTTGATTTGAAAGCGAGCTAAAATGTCATGGAGAACATGTGCTTTACTGAGATTGTTACTGAGAAATTGTGTATAGCAGAGTGCAACGCTAACAACTCAAAGTCAAAAAAGGTAGCCAGGTAAACAAAAAGGTTGATTTGACTGTTAAACTTCTTACTTTGGTTAATGGTGACGCCAAAAGATTTCTCGGAAACAAACCAGTTTAGACCACCAGTGAAGACTTTGGTGTTTTAAAGCTGCATGTTTCAGCTGGGTTTCCAAATGTGTTTAAACATAAAAGTAACTGGAGCACGGTAGGTTCATCAGAAGCCACCAATCACTCTAAGGGGAAACAGCCCAATTTACACAGCAGAAATAATCCCACCCATAATCTCCGTCATAACGGTAAATCACATGGTTTTAAACCTTTTATGTGCAGGGATTACGTTTGATTTTCTGATGCTCGTATGCTGGATTCAAAGGTAAATATTTTATTTTAACTACAAGACAAGTCTCAAGTTTTCACCACTAAAGCCTTTTTAAAATAAAAAAAAATAAACAATGAAACAACATCATTCTGTATTTCACTCAGTTTTAAGAAAAATACTAAAAGAAAATATAAAATACATACCTAAAGTTCAAACTAAATGGCTTTTTGGTTTTGATTTATGGAAAAAATGATTACCATAAACGTTTTTGATGATCAGAAAATCTTAATGAGAAGAAAAATTACATTCCTTACAAAGCAACAGTTGAATTGGACTTTTCTTTTCAAAATAAAAGCCCAACTCTCTACATGAAGCTTCTATTCTTCCTTAACCCTTAATAGTCTGGGGCCTTTTTGAGCATTTTTAAATTACAATTTGCTCCCAAAGATTTATCTTTAAAACAGTTTTTGTAACAATGCTTCATATCCATCTTTTTAGTACATTTGCAGCTTCTTTTTTTCAGATATTTTTTTCAGCATTTGACAATTTAATTCCAAAATAACCCTGAAACTGTAAAAAAAATTAAATTTCGAGTAAATTTAGTTTTTTTCCCTTGGAAAAAAAAAAAAAAATCACAAAAATTTAGATCAAAACTGTTTTTAAAACAAAGATTAAAAGTATAATAGACATAATAAAAATGTGCAAGTCCAAAATAAATATGAAAAATGGCTTAAAAGAGAGGTAAAAAACTCCCGTAAACCATTTAAATACTTCAGCTAATCGCAAATAACCTTTCGGAAACTTTTATGTTAATATTTGAGAGATAATTATATTATTGGCAGGTCTGCGTCATTCCTACGTCTTTGTAAACATCCAATGTGATTGACAAACTCACCGGTAAGGGCATAGACTAGTAAGGCTTAACTTACATTTAACAAGTCCAAAATTGTTCCTAATGATTTTTTTTATGTATGCAGTACATACTTTTTTTCCAGAGATACTGAATCTCTACAGTTACATAAGTAAAAACCTACAAAATAAAAGCATGACATCTTTAGTTTTGGGCTAATCTGCATTTGAAAACGTGCAACAGCAGCTTTTCCGTCCAAGAAAACAAGGTAAAAGAATCAAATGGAATCAGACTGCGGCTGTTCCTAAATATGCAAACGCACAAAACGAAGAGGATGTGCCGCTTAACTTCAACAAACTTCTGCTTTAGTGTGATCCTCCTCCATTTATAATCCAAGTATGCAAGAGACAACAAAACAACAATAATGCAAAAGCTACACATTTAATTGTCTTGTTACTGTTGTTATGGCACTGGTTTCCAACCTTTTTCAGGCCACGGACCGGCCTGTACGAGGCTGAAGTGTGCATCCAATGTTCTTCTAACTCCTAGTTTTCCTTAACTTTTAAAGGTAAAGTTTATCTTCATCCTCTGTAAAATATCTGCAGCCATTTGTACACTAGATTTCTGGTAGGAACCATTAAAATGTGATCAAGAATTTAGTGTTTGTCAACCAGTTCGCACCCGACCATCTCTCATGTGTGCTGCGGGAAATTCCTACTCTTCACTGATCTAAAAACATTAAGTATCACCAGAATATCAGCTCTGTGTTCATCAAACATGGCTCAGGTTTCACACTGAGCTCTTTAAAATAAATACACCAGAACTCTCAGCATCTTCTGGGTCTTTCATAAGGAGGGCGATGAAAACATTTGACGGTAGCTCCGCCCACGCGCGGCGGGAGCGTCAGGTTTCCAAACACACTTTTGGTGTGTGCAGAACCGGGGCTACTAATCCATACGGATCATCCATGCACCCATAGTAGCGTCCTGCCAGGTCCGGCAGTCAAATCATGAAGCTCCGTCATCAGCATCGCTGCTTTTCACTACAATACCCATGATGCACTGCGTTAATGTGAATACTTTTCTCCCTGCTGTTAAGTTTCGTGAAGATTCCAGCGTTTTTGGTCCAAGTCATTTTTTTAAAAGAAACAGCCGGTTTCTAATAATGCCTGAACTGAGGAAAAAAATTAATTTTAGACTTTATTCAATTTTGAAAAACTTGAAGTTAAGTTTAAATGTAAGTAATAATGAATCAAAGAAACAGGATTTTGGTTAAATTGCCAACAGACTTAATTAATCTAAACTGAAAACAATTTAATCACCAAAAAACTAAATGAATAAAACATTTTTCTTTTTTGACTAAGACAAAAGACAAACTATTAAAACTTCAGCGTGTTCATATCCTTGTGTGTAGTGACAACGCAACATATAAACATGAGTGTAATGTTGGTAATGTTTTTATCTAAAATGTATCAAACATGCTGTGATTATATTTCTCTCCAAACATTGCTTTTGCACAAACATTTGAAAAACATGTAAAAACTAAATTACCATTTAGAAAGAATGTCATTTTATTTGTTTTTTGTGAGGTTTACATGAAACTGCATTTTACTAAACTGGAGGCAAAAACAACTACCTGGGCGAGTTTTCAACCAATGTAGTTGAATATTAGTATTGAAAACCATAGCAACTTTTAAGAAAAGACAGTTAGAACTTTACTTTTTTTGTCCTTCAATTATGACAAAAAATGCACGTGAGATCGAGGAAAGAGAGTATCAATACAGACTAGTTTGTTGCTGGTGTGCTACAGGCTTTTTGTCAAGTAAAAAGGCTACCTTGGCTCAAAAAAGGTTGAAAAACACTGGTCTAGATTTTCTCTTAACCCATGAAGTGGAAGCTAAAAAAAGAAAATCGGATGCCAACTTCCGCCGCGTCCAATTTTTAAGCTGCAACGGACAAAAACAGTGGTGCTTTCCGAATATAAACATAAACATGAATCCAACAACTTTATTGGCAGCATCCTTGTAACATAAGACAGCCAGTTGTTGAATATCATTCATTATTATTACGATCTGTTTAAACAACTGACTAAATAAATCCATATTTGGAGTAAAAACTCCTGTTTTTTGTCTGTTAAATGCAGATTTCTTTTATTTTGAAGTCAAGGGATTTTTTTCTGCCAAAACAAACTTTCCCACTACGTTTGTTTTTTGTTACCTTTGCTAGCTTTGGGCTTTCAGTTTAGCGGTTGCTGCAGATAGATATATCAAACGTGACTGAGCAACTAGTCACGCATGCGTCAACAAAAAAAAGTTGGAGTTTTTCAAAATAAAACTTCATTTAGAACCAGATTTGAAAGGAAAACAGAAAAAATGTAGGTAGTGTTTTTTTCCTTTCTCAGTCCTGTTGAGGACCACTGGTTTATGCAACTCCCTCGAGGAGGTTTGTCACGTTTGGTCCTCAAAACGATGAAAAGTTCAGACAGGACTCCCTAAAAGTGACCAAATGAAATCTTTCCTCCAAGACTGAGTTTACGTCAAACAGGCTGGAAACCCAGATGGCTTTTTTTTCCACACAGCTGGAGTGGAAAGTGCTGACATCTATCTCTATGAAAGATCTCGTGACCTCCCAGAGACCTCCCAGCCTCACATTTTGCCGCCGGGTAACAAGGGCAGGTCACATGACCATCATGAGCTGTAAATTAAAAAATAAAAAAAACGCTGAAAGTGAATGTACTGAAGATTGACCACCATCTGGCATCACTCACAGGGAAGGAGCTCAATGTTCTACAGTGAACCAGCAGGAAGAAGGACACCCCCCCCCCATTATAAAATCCATGAAGCTCCATTCATGTCAAAAAGGATTCAGTTTGGCGGCAGCAGCATCATTTCTGAGGGTCATTTTGGAACAAATGTATGATCAAATTCCATAATATAACACTATGTGTGTTTGTTGTGCACTAATCTGGATTATATAGTTTTAAACTTTTTTTTTGCATCATGCAAAATTAATCCCAAACGGCATCTAATAACTTAAAATGATCCTAAACTCTGGATTTTAGTCATAACTTCAATAAAACCCCTTTTTATGCACAGTTTTAAACTTTTTAAACTTAATAACTAAAGCTCTTTCAAATTTTAACTTAAGTATGTTATTAATTTATCTTATTTTATTAACCCTTGTGCTATCCTATTGGGACCAGATGACCCGATCCTTGCATTGATGAATTCTACCTGCCATGACAAAGGTGGATAAAGGTTTTCATGTAATCCATGGACACCAGTGAGGTCCACAAATCATTGAAAAAAAAAAGGTTCAGCGCACTGTCTAGTGCGTCTAGATCAGTGTTTTTCAACCTTTTCTGAGCCACGGCACACTTTAACCTTAAAAAAATCCTGCGGCACACCAGCATCCAAGAATAAAAAAAAAAAAAAGGAGAAACTCATAGTCTGTATTTATCTACAGCCCCTCCACAATCTCACGTGCATTTTTGAGATAATTGTGTCAGAAAAAGCTGGAAATTGCAGCTGTTTTTTTCTTAAAGATGCAATAAAAGTTAAGTTAGAAGATTTAAAAACAGTTTGATGTGTGTTCGTTGGTTTCAAGACGTTTAACAACAGATCTCCTTGTGCGCTGTCACTCTCACAACCCAATGCATCATGGGAGAGGTAGTGCATAAAACGGCCGAAGATCGCTTTTCGGAGCTTCACTGTTTTGTTCACTTGTTCCACTGTCTGATACCGGATTCTGTGGAAAGCTACACCGCTAAAGACGAGCTTTAGCTGGTGTTTTTGTTAGAACTGAGTGACTTTACGAGCTAAATCGGGACAAGGAAGTGAAGACTTTAACCACTTCTGATTGGTCAGACTGATGACATGTGATTAAGCTTTCAAGAATGATTGGTGGAGACAGTTAAAGGGACGGGACTTTTCCAAAATACAGCCGAAGCTGCAGCTGAATCGCGGTACCGTCATTCTTATCAAAATGTCTTTAATAAAATAAAATAAACGCAAAGAAAAGGTATTTTATGATCTTTGATATTCCTAACTCCTCAGTGTTTTATCAGGGCCTGTTTGGATGAACAAAGAGCTGAAATCCTGGAGATGGGAAATGTTTTTAGATCAGTTAATGAGGGCAATTTTCCACGGCACACTTGACCATCTCTCACGGCACACTAGTGTGCCGCGGCACACTGGTTGAAAAACACTGGTCTAGATGACCCAACACCCAATGTTAAAGTGCCTAGGATAGCATAAGGGTTAACGTTTATTTATTCAACCAGGAAAAGTCAAATACACCAATCTCTTTTTCAAGGGAGTCCCGGTCCAGACATCGGGACCGATCAATTAAAAGCATTACAGAAACAACAATGCAATTCAGAGACTTTTCTAAAACATTTACAAGTTACAGATCCAATGCCTAAGCCTGTGAGCAAACGTTTAAACTTGCTTCATCTGAGTTTTCCATTTCCGGCCCTTTTGTAAATCGTTTCAGGTAGTGAGGGTAGACTACTTAATCCTCACCGTCTTATTAATTTTTTTCTGTCGTTACAAACAAAATAGAATCACTTTTTGTCCAAAATGTGTGGTGTGGGCCAAACGAGTGGCCTGGAAACCAGGACTTTGGTTAGCTTGCAAGTGAACCCTGTCGTGGTTCACCACAGTGTGAATGCAAATGGACTACCTGATGGATAAAACTATGTAAGTGAAGCATTAAAAGAAAAAAACAGCTAATTGGCAAACAAGGCTGTGCTTTTTTTGTTTCCTGGCAGGTTCATCCGATTAAATTCTTGGTTTCTGTCAACCAAACGTGGGAATAAAAACAAAACAAAATGACCATTTAAGCTGCCAGGTAGAACCGAAACCAAGAAATCATCGTCGTGTAAAAATTAAAATGTAAATAAAGTTACTAACTGCAGCAGAGACACTTTTCCCGTTTTCTCATTTGTATTAGGTCAATACGATGCATTTTATGCTAAAAAGTTTTTTGAACGCTATCTGAACCGATTCCTAATTTTCTCAAGCTCCATTTTTAGCCGCACACTTTAAGAAATGCAACAGTTAGGAGCAAAATAATCCAATTTATGCTTTGATCTCACTTGTATTATTAATATACAACGTTAATAAAAAGCACATTGGGGTAAAATGTAACTGCTTTAGGTTGAACGAGCAAACAGAGTCCTGCTAAACGTACTGACACTACAGTGCATAACTAAAAATGAATGAGCTTTTAGGCACAAGTTCTTAGATTTGTGCTCCAAGTCGGTCTGTTAGCCTCCCTGCATGCTTCACCGCTCAGAAAACTTGAGCGAGCGCCGGTTCTGAAAACACAGGCCGCTGCTGCTGCCGCCGAGTTATTATAGTTATTAGGAGGAGCCTCTGCTAAGGTGGAACATGATGGAGCTCCTTAACGAGGAGGAAAAGTTGATGGGAGGGTTCAAATGCTCCGCTTAAGGGCTTGAAAATACCAGACTGAGGAGCTTATGCATGGTTTTCATGGTTGAAACTTGGAAAGCATGTCGTTTCATGTAAAATGACATCACCGTGGGAGAGCTTCTCACAGTTCTCGATGCAGTTTCAGATTTCAGAGTGTCTGTCAAACTCACACCTGAAATGACACAAGAGCTGTGTGACCCCGAAATCCTTTCATCTCCCTGTGAACAGATGGAGACAGATGCGAGCTGTGGAGCTCAGCTGGGTGTGGGTCCGCTTCAGGAGACCCACGCTGCCGTTCTCCAACCGAGATGTCAGAGCGATAATCTTCTGTTCAGGCTGGGCGGGAACGAAATTAGTAAGAAGGGAGATTTACCTTCCTATACATTATAGATGTATCAGATAATCCCAATGAAGGAAAAAGATTCTGTAGGATCTTAAACCAAAACGGTGTTTTTAACATGTTCTTGTGGCATTTTTCTCATGACAAAAACTAAGCTCAAAAATGAATTTCTGAGTATTTCTTCACTCAAATTGTTGCAAATCAGGAATCTTGTTTGAAAAATATCGTATTTGTGACGTAGAAAATATGCTGGGTGGGGCCACAAGATACCTGCTCCTCGGCTTGGCAGCAGAAAAGGGAAGAGGGGCGGGGTTGCTCCGCACCAAAGGTTCCTCCTTCAACTTAAATGCAAATTTCTAATGACCTGCCTGCCGCTCTGCAGAAACTACGACCTAGAAAATGACTGTTTCTTTATTATTTTGGCTAAAAAAACGGCATAATCACGATTAAAAGACCACTAGGAACGCTTTAAAGATGGATCAGAAGTTGATTGGAGTGGATCTGATTGATCAGCTTCAGTCACCTGATTATCCCTAACAGTGAAAAACCAGAAAACTTTAGGCGCATTACTTGATAGACAGAGAATCCACAAACTGAAAATCAAGGAGTTGGAGTAAAGTAAGAGTTGAAAAAAAATAATCATTGAGTAACAAATCTAAAATCTTTTGAAATCACTCAAAAAATGAAACTAATGTGCAACTTCTGATGTTTTCAAGTAAAAAAGGAACATCTTTCTGTTTACAGTTTTTCTGGTGTCACAGCTTCAGACACGATGAGTCGTAATATTTCCCCACAAAAGTACATGACCCACTTTCTTCCACAGCAGTTTTGGCCACAAATTGAAGGTTTGGAGAAAAATGTTTTGTCTTCTTCAAGTTTCAACATTTTGAGTTTCACACTCATGGAGTCACGCATGTAAATCCTGCAGATTGAAGCAGTTCTGACGAAGACTGCAGCTGCAGAACAACATGATTAGGACAGATTAGACTCAATTGAAGCACCAACAGCAGCTGAATGAGGTTTGTAAGGAGATAATTCAGGAAACAGCTCAGTCTCAAACCTGCTTCTGTGTTTTTGGGTTTAACATCTGTGCTTCCCAGTCAAAACAAGGTGGTGCAGTCCCTCAGGACACGAAGATGTAACTGCCTTTAATAACAACCCAAAAAATTCCCAAAATTGAAAAAAGGGTAAAAAAAAAAAGTCTATTTTTTTCTTTAAATATAAAGCCATCTCTATTTTTATGCAAACTGCACACTCTGAATGCATGTTGTTGCAGCTTCGTGACATTTTTCTGTTTTTAAGGTTGTTATGGACTTCTTGTCTAGAGGGGGAAGGCATAAGACATTAAAAAAGAAAGAAAGAAAAATCCAAATCATTCAGCCATCACAGCACTAACAATACGCTGCTAAGACAATTAACTTAATTAAAAATTAGAGTTTATGGTCCTGGCATCTGTATTTTTGGTGGTTTGAAGGCTGGTGCAGACAAGAGGTGCAAAACAGGATAGGGGGCTTGTAACAGTAAAATCCGAGCCCCCAATTTATATTACACCCCTTGCAGGGGATTGTAAAAAAAGTAACATAAAGGAAAACAAAAGAAATGCTCTATTGAGTTAAAAACTCTCACAAAGACCCCAAATGTAAAGACAATGTTTGTCAAAGCAAGCCACCCTGATAGGAGACGTAAATAACAACAAATTGAGGTTAGTAAGAGTGTATTAAATATTGCAAACTGAGTTTTCCTGCTGAAAAGACTCGCAGTTTCTTACAAAAAAACATCTGAACCTGATGTCAATTAGATCAACCGGGAGAGAATCAGAAATCCCTTTAAAACATTTTTTGATAGACTCATCAATTATGAAGCCCATAAAGCATTAAAAAAAACAGTGATAACTGAACTCTCTGCGAGACTCGGAATGAAACAGTGTGGCAGCAGGAGCAGCTCTCGGATGGTTAATCAATGAGTGGAAAGTCATCAGGGAGGGGGGTTTGTGTTTGCTCGGGTTTGTTTCAACATGCAGAATGTTCAGCCGGTGCAGAAAATGCAGCTTCGGCGTCCTCTCTGTGTGCGTACCACAGATAGCCCACAACTTAAATTCTCCGCCTTATCAGACGTGGCAAGTGAAGGAAACACCCACAGCTTCACCTGAAAACAACAGTTATTTTCCCTGATAATGAACATCCAGAGATCATTCAAATGAGAAACTTTAGCTATAATTTAAGATAAAATAATGTAAAAGTAGTCAAAAAAGAGGACCAAAAAAGTTTTTTTTTACTCAAACATCCAATGTTCTGTTTAAAACCTTTTATTCAACATTTGGCTACAAACTCAAATTTCCTGAAGTTTTTAAATTTTTCTTTAGGTTATTTGTAACCATTTAATTATAAATATTCTCCAAATATTAGACAGTATCTCCCCCTAAAACGGTTGACATGTTACTTATACATGTTTGTTTTTTGTTTTTTTCAATAAATAAACACGCAAAAACATCAGATTATGATGTTTATTTCATTTTATGACTTAAGAAATCAAATTTGATGAGATTGTTTGGTGTCTACTGTTCATCAATCCCACATTTTGTTAAATAAATGCAGAATTCACTTAATTTTATCTTTCATAGTAATAGGTTTGAAGGTTGTCATCTGGAATCTACCTGGATGAATGAGAGTCTTCATAGACATACTTAATTTTGTCTTGTAAAAATAGATTTAGAGTGACACAGTTTAGAGAAAAGCTCTGCATGGAACCTGAAACGCTGTAAAAGTAAACACTTCAAGTAAATACTTTGGACTGTACCAAGGTTCAAAGACAGTTTTTACAGTTTCTGTCCAAATGGCAACTTAAAAGCTTTTTCAAAAGTCAAATTTTCCTAAACTAAAAAAAGCTCATTTTAAAAAACAAACAAACAAATAAACAGAGAATTCCTAATGTATGGATGAGCAAAACCTCCTTGGAAACTGACTTCACCCCCCCAAGAAAATCCAGAGTTACCGAAGATTCATAATATAATGCAGGTGAGAAAGTCTCCAAACATGTCTCAGTGGTGGCAGAAACCATCACTGGAAGCAGTTACAGCTCAAATGTTTGCAGAGGGTCACTTTAACTTTTTGGTTTCCTGAAAGCTTTTTTTCATTTTAAGACCCCCCCATTTTTATTTATTTTTAACAAGCTCTTGTGGTATTTTAGAAAAAAAAAATGCTGTATTGTATTTGTGAGATAGAAAATACGTTGCACGGGCCAGAAGCTCCCTGCTCTGCTCCATTCTGATGCATCCGCTTGCAGAAAAATAGATCCTTGAACATCTTTTGTTTTCCTCGTCTGAGCTGGAATCTGGATCTAAACCGTACAATAATGTTCACCATTTGTGTTGCACCACTAATGTTAGGTTGGAGGGTGTGAGGGGCTGTAAATTAGATAAAGAGCGTGTAAACAAGGGACAGTTATGGGTGACAGGGAGTGGGGTGGGACATGCCAGCAGTTAAGGAACTCTGCAAAAACTACGTCATAGACAACAACACAGGTTTATGATTTTGTTTAACCCTTGTGCTCTCCTAGGCACTTTAACATTGGGAGTTGGGTCATCTAGACCCACTAGACAGAGCTCTGAACCTTTTTTCTTAAATGATTTGTGATCTTCACTGGTGTCCATGGATTACATGAAAACATTTATCCACCTTTGGTCATCTAAGCTTGCACAAGGGTTAAAAATGGCATCATCATAATTTCAAGAAGACTGGGAACACTTTGAAAACTGATCTAAACATGATCGGAGTGGGACTTAAAGTTTGTCAATCAAACAACTTGAGTAATCTATTAGATTCAGAACTAGATTTTTTAGGATCTACAGCCTCTGTCTTAGTGAAAACCAAGCGCAGAGAGGGTCCAAAAATGGAAAAGAATGTTAGATTTAGATGGAAACCATGCCGTCTACAATAATAAGATGGGAAAAAAAACTTCACATTGTTTGCTTTGTTGTGAGTCAATGAATGACTTCTTCTCGCCTCTAAAGCAGCAGAAGCATCTCCAGTTTAGCGGCATGAACTCATTTGACCTCCAATGATGACCACAGACTCGCTGCGTATGTTTGTGTTCAGGTCAACGCGCGGCACAGCCTGCGCGCTGGAATGGGCTCCATGTGGGCTTCAGTGATCCCCGCATTCACCACAGTGTGCGATTTACGGTGCAGAAAATCTCGGCCTGGCTCGAGCGTTGCGCAACCGCTCGGGATCAGCGGCGCCCAGCCCGATTGATCTATTGATTGATCGGGAATCCGTCCAGCGGACGGAAAAACACACCAACCTGCTCCTTGCGCTTCTGCCAGCGGCCGCACGGGCTCTCCTCCAGGATCTCGCTCTCATCCTCGCTTTCTTCCTCCTTCCCCTCCGATCCCGATTTCCTCTCTGGGACAGACATCGTCATTTTACCAGCGCGTGCGTCCAGATCTTCACCTCCTCCTTTCGTTCTGGGTTTTGCTGTGGCGGAGGAGGAGGAGGAGGGGAGAGGCGGTAGCGCAGAGTCCGCCGCTTGTCTGGAGGAGGAGATCCACCCCCCACAGACGGCAGGAGTCGCTCCGACAGCCCTCCTTGGCGCGCGAACTCCCCTGCAGATCAATCAGCGCCGTTTGAACGAGACACTCGGGAACAGCTGATGCGCCCTTTGGGTTCAAAGTGCAAGTGCGCGCACGGAATAACTTAACAGAGTGGAAAAATACATCCCAGACCGCACGCGCCCTGCGAGCACGAGAAGGCAGGGTTGCGAAACGGCTCTCTGCTTATAATTCGTCCATTCACGCCGAGGCGGCGCACGCGGAAAGCGCCGGCGCGCGGATCCCTCCGGAGCGCGTGTCGTCAGATGGAGGAGACTTTATCCTCCGACCATCTTCCTCTTGCGTCTCCGTGTTGCAGAAGCAGGAGGGCGGGAGGGGTGGGGGGTGCCAACAGGCACGGTGCGCAGAGGGACTGAGCCAAGTACCGTAAACCCTGGATAGCGTGCGCACGGCGCGTTCACGTTCATCGGAGATTGGGATGCCATTCCGAGGCGGATTAAATTTAATCTACCCAAAGTATAAAAATATGAGCCGTTTTAGAGGAATTACCGAATCTTGCTTATGAAAAATAATTGTTGCCTTTTCTATCTGAATTTTACTCAAATAAATGCGCTTTCTTTCTGCTTTATTTTTATTTTTTTCTGTCTTAATTGCATATTTTTTAGATTTCTTGCTGTTTATGCACTTTTGCAAAGTACTAACATAACATCATGATTTCATCTGATTAAACTACAACAATTATTTTTATTCCCTTTTTGGGTTTGTAGTCGGTGGATAAAACAGTTTTCCATGGAATAAAAGGACTTTTAGAAAAGGCTTGGTGCAATGTTTTTGATTGCAGCTGAAGACTGAAAATTGTAAAAATTTACCTCCTAACGGAGAAAAATCCTCATGAAGTTTTTTATTTTTTATCCTTATATATATTTATTTCTAAATGTCTGTTTCAGTGATGAGTTCTACATTTTTTATTGGGTTTTCTGCGTTTCTAAAGCAGCTGAAAAATCATTGAAGCCTCCATTACTGTGAACTGATTGTTAAATGACTAAGTGCTGTCAGTCAAACCTTTTTCTCACCTGTGAGGTTCTTCCTTCAACACAACAGGATTCAGAATCAGCCTAAGAGAGAGTCGACCCCACAAATCTGAAACCAGTTCCAGGAGAGCCCGGATCTGTTTTAAGAGAAAGAGCTCTTTGTGCGTTACAAAGAAGGGAGGGAGGGAGGGGGGTCAAAGAACAGAGCAGCAAAATCCAGGGCAAAGGTAGCTGGGGTCAGAAATGTCAGGAGGTCATCCGCTCGTTTGTCTGGATCCCTTCCGTGGGATCAAGTCCCACCATTACCTCAGGGGCTCTGAGGTAAAAACAGACATGCTCAGCAGAAAAACAAGCATCTGGAGTTCAGAAAAACAGTTTTTCCACGCACATGTTTTATGTTTAATGTGCATTTTGTTGACAAAAACGTTCAGTTTGGTGGGAAATTGGGAAACCGGGTTGTAAAAACTGAGATACTTATTTCATCCAACGACATTTGTAAACTGTGAAGTTAGTGACGTTAGAAAACATTTTGAGTTCAAAATGGGCGAAATTAAGTCCAGGAAGTCCATCCATCCATTTTCCAAACCTGCTTAATCCTTGTTGGCATCAAAGGGAAGTCCAGAAGGTGATCATTGAATAAAAAGAGATTTATTTTTATACGAAAAAAAGGTAATTCATTTAAATATGAGGTGAGTTGCAAACTACAAGCTGCAGAAAATTCCTTTCACAAAAGCT
Source organism: Oryzias latipes (assembly GCF_053564925.1). NCBI lineage: Eukaryota > Metazoa > Chordata > Actinopteri > Beloniformes > Adrianichthyidae > Oryzias > Oryzias latipes. The sequence continues at coordinate 25,682,217 of NC_136256.1, read as the reverse complement.
GACAGTCGAGGATGCTGGTGCCCACCTCACAGAGTGCATTATGGGAACTATCCTCCCACTTGACTTGAGCCTGAAATGAAGATTATTAAGGGAAAAAACAATAAAAACAATATTTTCTATTTTAAACACATGTTAAAATCAGAAATAATCAGGAATAGAGTCACAATTTTGACAAACTTTGCATGTTTTGACCAACAGTTTATTAAGATGTTGACACTTTCATGTAATTCTGCTTCCTGCTGTGCTCAGGTGATGGATGTGCAGCAAAGCTCTTTGATCCTGCAGGTTAAAGGTGCGTTCAGAGCTAAAATCCACAACCGAACCTGAAAACAACAACCTGCCGCAGAGCTGCACCTTCAAAGCTTCTTTCTCTTTGAGCCCAATTAGAAAGAGTGCCGCCCTCAGTCTGTGTTTACTTCAGCTTTGAATATAATCCCAGTTTGCCATCTGGTGGTTCTGCTAAAAAACAGACTATGACTGAACTTTTTATGTCCCAAAACCTGCATGTCTTCTCCTCATTTAGCTGGAAAATGAACTTCCTTCTTTGCTTCTTTTGAAAAGCTGGGAGGGAATGAAAGGGCACAGGTCATGAGTTCAGATGTAATCATAGATCTAGTTTATAGTAATCACCTTGTTTCTCTATATTTAGCGCCGGCTGCTCACAGTGAGCCCCAGTTCTACCAATCTGTTAATGAGATTTACTTTTGGCACAAGGAGGCGCGCAGAGCCGAGCAGACAATGGACGCGTCTAGACGTCCAGCTCCGAGGATGACGAGGAGCAGAGGGAGCGCCAACAGGAGAACAACAACCGCCAGAAATCACATGCGACACAGAAACATGTTGGTTTGGAGTAAATCACCTTCATACAGGAAATGCACCACTTCATGGAGGTTTTTTCTTTAAAAAAAAGTGAAAGGATGAAAAACAAAGAGATTCATTTTCTGTCAAAAGTGCAACAGAATAACCTTTAATTTAATTTACATTTCTTAAACCGAATTGTCAGTTTAATCCAGATTCACCAGCTTCTTAAATGATGAATATGGAGGCTTTTGCTCAGAGAATATAACACAAAAAAACTGGAAGTTGTTTCAGAAAACTGGGTTTTCTTAAAATAAACCTGCAAGAAGTCAAACCAGGCCTGAAACAAAGGACTAGTTCAAAGCAGGAAGAACCATTTAACCAAAACTAAATCAGATTAATTAAAGAAATTAGTTAATTACTTAGTTAATTGAAGAAATGCCACCTGGAGTGAGGCAACTATGCGAGGAGACTGACCTCTAGAGGTAAATTTCTGCAATTACATTTTCAATTTAACCCTTGTTCTATCCTAGGCACTTTACCATTGGGAGTTGGGTCATCTAGACCCACTAGACAGTGCGCTGAACCTTTTTTCTTCAATGATTTGTGATCTTCACTGGTGTCCATGGATTACATGAAATATTTCCACCTTTATCCACATTTGTCATGGTAGGGAGAACACGTCAAAGTAAGGGTGGGGTCATCTAAGATAGCACAAGGGTTAAGCATATTCTTGAAGTAAAGTAAGTTAAATGAATTAAGGCAAATGATAAATAAAAAAATATTTATAAATTGGATTTGTGGACGTTTATTCTAAACCTTTATCCATCTGACCAAGAAAAAAATCTGTGAAACATTATTTTTAAAAATTCCCACAAGAAATTGTTTCAAAAACATGTTTTCAAACTGTTTTGTTTTTACCTTTAGTTTGAGAATTCAGTTAAAGAGCTAAAAGCTTGTTTTGTAGAAACGCTTAGATAATCATTCAATTCTAATTAACTTTCTGGGTTCTAATTTTTTTTAATAATAAATAAATAAAATAAAGTTATAACCACATTAAAACCATGGAAGAAGTACAAAAGTACAAAAAAAATAGTCAGAGATGTGTCTGAAGACCCCAGATGATGATGTCATCATCATGCGGGTGATGTCCGCATATCTGAACCAACGTGGCGCCAACGCCCTCTCTCTGGTTGAGCCTCCTCTGACTATACAGCCATCAGGTGCTGCTCAGGATTTTGGCTCACACCTGCCAGGTGAGCAGAAAATCAGGCAAAGGCAGAAAGCAGAAAGACGTACGTAATTTATGGCCGAAATGGCAGAAAAATTCATATTTTATCACTCAAAGGCAGAATATAACATAAGGATTTTAAAAGTTAGAAGCCCATTAAGTAATGGAAATTATTATGAGGGAAAACATTTATTGTTCAGTTCAATCCTAAAAAAGGTTTTGAAATCAATAAAATCTCTTGGATTAGAAGAGAAAAGCTTTCAACCACCAGACCCCAACATTAAATAAATGAAAAATTCTCACCTACCACTGCTTTTCAAGCAATAAATCAAGGTCAGCATGTCTTTAGTTGTGATGTAAATGTTTTTTTGTTTTCTGTTTTTTTATTTATGCATTTCATCATTTCTGTTATGAGTTTAATGAATCTGTGTGAATTTTTTTATTGCTTTGACTACAATCCTTGAAATCAATCAATCACAAAAATTCAGAGAAAAGTTCAAATGTTCCTTTCTGAAAATGATGAATACAGTTTGTGTTGGAACACGTTCATACTATTAATTCTTTGCACCTTGTAATCAAACTAAGAATTCTCCTAAATGCAGACTAAAGTACAAAATAATGTTCCTTAAATAAAATACACACTAAAATGTGGATTCACACAAAAAAACGTACGGAATTTTCTGTAACTTAAATACACTTAAACATTTCACAAAATTTAATCAACTTCCATTAAATACTATATGTCATTATTATCTTATAGAAATTGTTATTATAGTTTTAAGTGACAGTTAAAGCTGCAAACTAAACTACAAGATGAAAATGATCTCAAAATCAAAGATTAGATTAAATGATGTGTAAATGTAGGTAAAACTTACCTTTAATGTAAATTTTCCAAATGTGCATTTAAAAGCATCACTGCAGAATGAAGATGCATGTCTAACATATACTCTGACACGGTTGGTGCTTTTATTTGGTGTTTATTGGCTGAAGAATTATATGGTTTCAGGTTTTTTTTTTATATAAAATTGGAGTAACAGAACTTTACATAAGAAAGCAAAAAACAGTAATTCAGAAGATGAACCCAAGAGGGCAGCAGAGTGCAAGAAATTCAGCTCGGCTTTTACTTTGGAGACAAAAATCAGGCAAAATAGAAACAATCTTTGCTGCTGTCATTACAACTCATTTCAGTTTATTTCAAGTTTTAATTTAGATTTCCTGAAGGACTGGCAAAATGATCTAATGAATCATTTGTCTGCCTCTGGTGAAAGTGTGAACCACTGGAAAATCGTTAAATTCTCACTCGTTCCCCTAAAATGAATCATAACTCAGGCTGAAATGGAGATTTTCAAGCCTTTAATTTTTTTTAAATAATTTACTGTGTAGATTTTTTTTAAATAAAGCAAAAACATTGTATTTTTCTTCTCTTTTGATAAATTTTGTCCAAAATGTGGCGAATTTCAAAAGCAGATCAAATGTTTAAAAAAGCAGAGAAAAGCCGACTTCCTATCATTTTTAATGAATTTACCAAAAGTAGACACAGAATAAAATGTGAGTAATAAAGACATACTGTTGCTACACAGAAGCATTTGTCCTCAGCTGCTTTTTAACCAGTTGACAAAGCCAGGATGGTGGGAGCTCCGGGATTGTAGCTTATTTTTTTGCATTCTGCCAACCGGGTCGCTTTCATTTCCTTAAAAAAATAAGAGGAACAAAACACAATGTCAGTTTCGCGGTTTTTAATAATAGCATTTTTGAAAAAGGAATGCTACCACTTTCGTTTTACACACATTTAGACAGTGATCGTGAGAAGAAAACAGGTTTTATTCCCTCTAATAGTAATCAGATTACACACACACACACACACACACACACACACAGAGTAAAATATCTTGAATCTTGAAAAATAAAATTTGAAATAAACTAATAATTCTGTCCACTCAAGTTTTGATTTCTGTTTAAATTTAGTTAATTTGTGTTGTTTCAGTGCAAAAAGAAAAAATCGTTGCATTTATCCACAGAATCATAAGAGTGCAGATGGTTATTAAGGGGATTGTTACAAAAAATCCACAAAACAGAAATCTGCGCTCTTATTTTGAAGATTTTTTTTTTTTCCCTATTCACAGTATTTATGATCCAGCAAACAAAAACCGATTAGAATACCTGGGTGATCCTGGGTTTCTGCATGCAGTGGACGTAAGGTCTGGGGTTTGAATCCATCCGTCCAGAGATGGTTTTGTAGCAGATTAAACAATCCATGAGCGGCTGAGGAGAAGAAAAGCAGACATCAGAGGGAAGAAGGTGAAGCCATCTCTCCTTTTTGGACATGCACTTACCCTGTCATTCCTGTAGGGGCAGTGTTGCTCCTTTGAAGCCCCTTTGGCACATTTGGTGGGTTTCAGGTAGAAGTGATGGTTGAGGTATTTCACCCCAAAACTCCCCTGAAAAGAAGAAAACAAGAGGAGATGAAGAAGGATCTTTGAAATGTTTCCACATTTAAAAAAACAAAAACAAATAAATGGTTTTGAGAGGATGGAAGGATAAAAAACTCCCCTCATCCTTTTGCAATTAGTGGTTTTCCTCTGGTTTTAGAGAATTCCAGATCTTTGTTTCCACAAGTTTCCGATTAAATTAATCTGAGACTAATCTTCTCTTTTAACCCTTTATTGTACAAAATGTACAATCAAAAAAGTTTCTTTGATCAGAAACATAAATTTTCAAACCACTTCTTAAATTTAGAAGACACAAACATGATTAAAAAAAAGAGTTCTAAACATATCTTAAAAAAAGCATGCAATGGTGAATTTCTCAAAAATCAACTCCCAAGTGGATTTTTATTTATTTATTTTTTTTTACAGATCATTTCTGCTTTGTAGCCCAAAAAAAGAATAGTTCAAACATTAATTTAGAGTTTCTTTTTCCTGTTAAACAAGGTTTCAGGGAATAGTGTCACAGAAGCTCAGATCTTTACCTCGATCTCCATCTTCTCCAGACTCCTCAGGAAGACGAAATGGTGTTGCACGCTGGCATGCGAGCTGAGCTGCTCCAACACCAGATCCACTCCAGGCCTGTAGGCATCTGGCAGCTCGTCGTAGGGGCTGCGAGCGCCGGCGGGACGCAGCACAGCTGCAGCACAGAGCAGAAGCAGCAGTCCTGCAGACATCTTCCTCAAACTGAAGACAGAACTGCAGGCTGAGGAGCTGCAACCCTGACCCCAGGAACAAGTCCTAATATGGTGGAGGAGCAAACAACTGAAAGCAGACTGTTTACTTTGATGTCTCCGGTTTCATTTCTCCTTTCACTGCAGCTGCTGGGATTAAGATCAGCATGTGGTGAAGTGTTTGGCTGCAGCCGTGATCAGAGTAAAGTTTCACAAAGTCTCCTGGGGCTGAATTTACTGGAAGGAGGCCGCTTACAAGAAGGGAGCTGAAAGCTGTTTTCTCATCAGTTCTTCATCCTCTTTTTCCACTGTTTTGATGCTCGTCGTCTCCTTTCTGGCCTCTTGTTCAGTGGGAAACTTCCTTCACCTTCATGCGGCTCAAAATGATCAGATAAAGGGAAAAAAATACAAAAAAAGTTGTTTTTTCTTGGTTTATAGGCACCATCAACATGCCAAAATAAAATGATAAAAGGACTTTTTGAGCCCCTTTAAAACTATTAGTTATAAATAAAAACAGTACGAGTTTCATTATTGACTCTAGAAAGATCTAGAACTATTTGGTCCAGTTTCTTACCCAACGAGAGCAAACTCGCCGTTTAGAAAAAAAGACTTTGTTTATTTTTGCTGCCTTCAAACCTTTCATTTATGGATTTTTGGGATTTATATTACAATATTTTATATTTCTGTTGCTTTTGCCAACAGGACATGCAAGTTTCTTTCAAAATAAAATGCGTCAACAATCCGTCTGCAACAGACATTCGTGAATTAAAAATGCAAAAAAAATAAAAATCAAACACGGTATTTTCTATTATTATGGATCCTTTTGGATGGAGGGACAATAGATTAAACCTTTCACCATCATTAAGCTCAGTCATCTGAAATGTTAACAGAAATGACAAAACTTAATCAGAACTAAAAAACCCTGTTTTATTCAAATCCTGTGCCAAAAGAGCCACAATGGAAGGGATGGTTTTTACTGGCTTTTGTTGTGCGCTGATAAAACTACAAACACTAATGAAATATTCTTAGGGTAAAGAGTCTCTAAATTTTTCATTTAAATGGTTTTGACGAACTGTATGACATTTGTCATTATAATGGTTTTATTTTTTATTATAATGGTTTATATCATTTCAACAACAGCTTGGTAAAAAATAAGGTCTTCAATTTAGAAATTCTTGATTGTCTGTTTATTCTGGGTTAGCTGAAGTCCAGATTTAAAAAAGCAAACCCAAAACATTTAGTGTTTTTTATTTCAAGTCATTCCATTCACTGAAAAAATAAAATAAAATAAAAAATCAATTCTATGGATCAAAACCAATTAATCGATTAACTTTCATTGTTACTCCTTGACAAGAAAATGTGAATTTTCCAACATAAATAAAACACTCAAAGCAAAAACTGTTGGTGGCTTTTTTTTAACCATTGATGAAATTCACAGAAAGGTTTTGTAATATATATTTTTTTATGAGAAATAGAATAAATTATGATCAGTTGGATGATTTGATACATTTTGGCTAACAACATTGTTAGTTTATGATGGAAAAATATTGCCATCGGAAAAAGCTCCTCATTTACCCACTGTCTCATATCTGATCAACACATTTTTAACATGGTGAAGGTGTATTGTAAAGATTTAAATATCAACAAATGTTGCAATATTTCAAAACAGCAAGACTTCATTTAAAATAATGACTGACGAGATGAGTTATTCTCACCATAAAGGTTTGAAGATCGTGCAAAAAGTGAGATTTCATGGAAGCAGCCACTTTGAAATGACAAGGAAAAGCCTTTCTACTGCCCCTAGTGGCGTGATGATGAACTACAGGACAGAAAGCAAGGAGTTCCTTCCAACGAGTTTTTAAAGAAAAGTTTGAATCTTGCTAATGAGTTAGAAATGCACGAATCAAATGATACCAATGGTTAAAGAATTTACGTGAATATTTCTTTTAAAATCTTTTTTTTTCCTTTTATGCATACAGAGAAATAGTGATTTAAATGTGAATATAAAAATACCAAAATGTGAGTGTGGTTTGATCTTTTTAAAAACTTCAGCAGGTTTTTTCTGATGTGCGTTTGTTTTTAGACAGAAGTTCAGTAGAAGCATGACCCGATTATTAAACTACCACCACCGTGTTTCACTGTAGCTTTGACGCCCTCGTCAGTTTTTAACCAAAACCTTAAAATGCTGCATATTTATTATACTATTTATTATTGGACAAAAAGAACGAATAACATTACATAACATCCACAATTTGTGGTTTTAAATTCATTTCAGCAGATAAAAATCATAGCATCAGCGTGGAACTTGCTTCATAAGACCTTTGTTGCATAACAAACTAAAAAAACGTTTTGTCAGAAATAGGATGAATATGACAAAAAGGCATTTATTACATCAAAAACATATAGACTCAATGAAGAGTGAACCCCGATAATTGCAGGTACATACCTTGTAAATAAAGGTGCAGAGATACAAAAATGTTTAAAATAAACTGACGTTTTCTACAACAAAGATAAACTTTCTAGAAATATGTGATTTTACAGAAAAGGTTCCCCTTACTTTATTATTGAATTCTTTTATATTGCCTTTTTTTTTATAACTAGTAGCTTCCTCTATAGTCTTTAATTTCTTTTTTGGGGATCTACAACTCCCAGAAGAGTTGCAGATCCTCTCCTGTATTCCATTCGGCTGCATTGCTCCGCTCTGATCCTTCTCATCTCCTGCCACCCAAAAAGAAAACAAAGCGGATTAAAACTCAAGACGTCAAAAGTTTGCATTTATGTAGAACGTAGAACATGCTGGGGTAGAAGCAGAAAGAGGGACAGACTGACCTCCGTCAGCTTTGGCTTGTGGATGCAGTGAAGGTAGGGAGTGGGAGGATTCTCGATCTCTCCCTCAAAGGTCTTGTAACACACCAAGCAGTCGATCAGCGGCTGCATGAACACACACAAACAAAAAAGATGGGCGGCGAGTCGGAGCAGGCCCCTCGCCCACGCATTCCACAGTTCAGACTAAACTCACTCTGTCGTTTCTGAACTGACACTCTGAGGTGTCGTTCACTCCTCTCTGGCAATCGGTGGCTTTCAGGTTAAAATGGTGAGAGATGTATCTCAAATTGAAGCCAAGCTAGAAGAAAAGAAGAAAAAAAAACGTCATTTTAATAAATGTAAACAAACTCTTTAAATGTTCTTTTTTTTTTACCTCCTCCTTCATCTGTGAGACGCTGTTGAAGAAGAGAAAATGCTGCTGGATGGAGGAGTGATTGTTGACGTTCGTCAAAGCCAGATCCACTCCTATCCTGAGGATTTCTGGGAGGTCGTCGTAAGCCTCCTGCGCATCAGAACCCAAAAACAGAACTCCAACTCCGAGGAGCCACAGCATTAAAGCAGCCATCTTTCTGCGTCTGCCTGCAGCCGCCGTGCTGATGAAGATGGCAAAGTGCCACCCACTCCGTGATCTTTTCCTCCACAGATCCAGCCTCCCCCCCCTCCCCTTTCTCTCCTCGTGACCTGACAAGGAAAAAGGCAAAGGGTCTCCTACTCAAATGTGTTTACATTAAATGCAGGGATCAGATAAGCACCTTTTCGGAATGTTTACAGCTGCTTGAACTTTTCATGGGAAAAGGCTGAAGAATGAAGGACTTTCAGGATCTTTCTCAACATAAAAAAACAAACAAAAACAGTTTCTGGAAAACCCATAATTCTGCACTTTTAAACGGTTTATGTGGAAAGCAGACGTGGGTTTTGTTTGGATGAAATCTGAGTAGGTTCTGAACCAGAATCATCAGAGATGTTCTCCAGTAACCTTTTGTTTTACGTGTCCTGTCCAACAGCTGACACACAAGGTGTGTATTTGTGTAAACCCCTTTTGTAGTTTAGGCTAAACCGGATTTAAATTGATTCCATTTCTGTCCTTTTTTGTTGTTGTTGGACCGGACAGAAACCAAGAAGAGGAAAAAAGGGAGGGATGTTGGAGAGAGGGGGAGTTAAGGAAATCTGGATGATGTTTACAGAGGTGGTGGTGGTGGGGAGGGGGTACAATCATCAAGCAACAAGATGCTGGAGGATTATCATCATTACTGTCTGGTGTAAATGGTAGTCAAAAGGGGCGGGGCCTGTCTACACACACACACACACACGTTCTCAAGGGCTCCAAAAATCTTAACACAGTCATGTCAACATGTACTCAACACAACTACAGTTCACGCACGCACACACACGAACCAACACGTGTAAAGCATTTCATCCCGTCATACATACCATTGTGCAAAGGTGAGCTTATACCTGTGCCCAGGTGGGTTTTATGTCCTGCTGAGGTGGAGGATGGAATGCAAAAAAAGGGAGAGTGCCCGGCCGTCCCCACACCAAGACCCCCGCCGCAGCCGCATCCGCATCCGCAGCCGCAGCCGCAGCCGCATCCAGGCTTACTGCTGCATCAACCTTTCAACGCAGGAGCTTTAGCGCTGTTGTCTTTATTTGTTGTGTTTTTGGAATGCATAATTCTATAAAGATGTTCAATTTAATAAACCCCCCAGCAAAGTCCCATCACCCACAGAGTTGTCATACGTTCAAAATATGCTAATGAACATCGACAAATGTCCTTCTTCCATTAAAGTTTGAGTCTAAACGACAGTGGCTCAGGTGGTTGAGCGGGTCGTCCAATGATCGAAGGGTTGGCGGTTTGATCCCCGCTCCCACCAGCCAAAAATGTCGTTGTGTCCTTGGGCAAGACACTTCACCCTCCTTGCCTCCAGTGTGGCTCCACTGGTGTGTGAATGTGTATGAATGTCCCGGTGATGGTCAGAGGGGCCGTAGGCGCAAACTGGCAGCCACGCCTCTGTCAGTCTGCCCCAGGGCAGCTGTGGCTACAACCGTAGCTTACCATCACCAAGTATGAATGAGGAGTGAATGAATAATGGACATAATGTAAGCGCTTTGGGTGTCTTGAAAAGCGCAGATAAATCCAATCCATTATTATTATTATTATAAACCGCTGGAGTCAACAGGAAATAGCTCCCTTCCCAGCCCACCCTCTAGTGGTCATTTGAGGAGCTGCAGCACTTTAAATTTATGAATAGTGTGTATGGAGGGGGGCAAAGGGGTTTACAGATTTATTGAGAGAGGGAAAAAAAAACAAGTACTGAATAAATAGAAAATATTTTTATCTGTCATTTGAACAAGTATCATACAGGAAAACATCGACAACAGCTTGCTGTACTTTGTATTGCTTTCAAAATGAATATCAGCACTAATGTCATATTGAAGGTCCATGATTACAAGATATCACAAACACAACTGCATCACATTTAAACCGGTTCTTACCAGAGTAATGTGGCAAAAGTGCCAATGACTGTAACAAAGCACAGCTGATCATGGTCCAACAGGCACTTCAGATTTTCTGTAACTCTGACCGGAATCACAACTTCAGCTCGGGCGGGCAGGCAGCAGTCCGACAAACGCGCCAGTAACAGAACAGAAATGTTCAAATATGTCACACTGGTAACAGGTGGAAACATGAAACTAAAATCCACTTTGGGAAGCTTTTTCTCTGTGAAATCTACAGCTTGGTTTACAAATAAAAGGCTGTACGATAATAGCAAAGCCGGTTAGTTTGATGTTTCAGACAAATCATTTGTGGCACAAGCACCAATTTTGCCGTGGATGAACCTCAGGATCCCCTTTTTGAGAAAAGCACAAGTCGCCACCCGCTCGGTACTGGAAACCTGATCTTATTCTGAATTAGATTCGCTCCAGGTAACAGTTTTGTCTCCTTTACGACTGTCTGAGCCATTTAAACTATTATCTTCGTGTTCACGCAGATTTATGTTTCCGACAACAACGGGGAGCTTTACAGCGACGTAAAATGAGAATTATAGCGCCTAAATGCAACACAGTATTTTGTTGTCATTACAGACGATGAAAATCTCAACGACGTGCGATATAAAAAAACAGTACCACTCAGAGCAACCCTTCTCTCGCTTTGCTCATTTTAATTTAATTTATTAAAAGTCACTGCTCACTTTTCAGGCTTTAAACTCACACTCATGCGTCACTACGCAGGTTTTTAAGTCAATTTTCGGGCTCCAGGTACACAACTATCGTAGGTAGAGTCCTTTTCGAAATACAGAAGAAAAAAATGTAATCATGAAGGAAGAATTAAAAATGGCAGATTGTGCCTGACTGGAACCAGATTCGCACAAGGCCTCTTCCAAATGTAGGTACATGCGCTAGTGTCGAGTAGAGACGGACCGTGTGCTAAAATGCCTGTTTGGTGTGTTCCTGAGAGCACAGCATAAACAATTGTGTTAACTGAGTTAATATAATCGAGTATCCTCGTACAATGGGGAGTAAACTGCCACTAAACGGAACAGCAGCAGAAGAAAAAGGTTTGCACATACACAGTACAGATTGCGTAGGCCCAGCCGTGTGATCGTGAAGATCCGTATCTTTTGGATTCCGTTCACCACAACCGTCACATGGCTTTAAACAGCTGCTCGGACCGCCAAGTTAGTAGCCTAAAGCTGAAAAAGCAGAAACACCAATTTGGAAAGTTTCTTTGGGGAGAAAAGAGCTGGGGAGGAAACTTAAAAGAAACGTAAAGCTGCCGTTTACCGACAAACCCAGGAGTTTTCCTTGATAAACGGATTTACTGAGACTGTTGTAAAGATGCAAAAACTGTGGATTCATGTTTAGTATTATATTTGGCTTTATTTTTCCATTAAACCTTAAAAGTCAGCAAAAGTTAGAGTGCTATTGTTAGCATCCACTTTGACGTCTTCATCTTCATCACAAAGTCTAAGTTTAAACCAGCCGCAAACATTTCACAGATAAATATAAATAAAGTCCTGCTGAAGATGTTTCTGATCTGAGGAAACTTGTAAAAGGGAGCAGAGAGCTAAGAAACGTCAACACAAAAAAATAATGCTCCTCCGTCGTAGAAAAAACACGATGAATCAGGATTTATGTAAAAACAAATCAGAAAAATCTTTTTGCACTGAAAGATGATCTGAGATTTGGTAGAGTTATGAATGTTTTATGGTATTTTATGGAGAAAAAACCCCATAATGTCGCTTTTATCTAATCTTAAATCAGAAGCCACTTCTACAAATCAATAACTTACTTTGTCTAAATTCTCATATGCAAAAAAAAACAACAAATTGTATTTTTAAAGGCACATTTCTCTTTACATTTTAACGTGAAAAATCAGTTTTTACAGAAACTGGAACGTTGCCCCCGTTTGGACCGGTCCTTGAAAATACTGTTTGACATTAAACTGGTTCACGGCCTGCAAAAGGATGGAGACCGCTGTTCTAACCGTTAAGTGGCATAAAACTGCTTAAAGCGGACGTAGACACATGCTGGGTAATGATCAGGTAGCCAGTAAAGATTGAGTTTGCCGGAAGAAAAATCCAAAAAGGCGGCGTTTAGCAAAGATGGCTGCCATACACTCAGTAACAAAAATATTTGACTTATACTCTTAATACACAAAATGCAGCCTTTTACTACTACTTTTTTGAAGTTATTTTGGCATAATCAGCTACAATTATGCCAAATTTGGTGCTTGTATCACAAAATGTCTGATTTTTTTGATAACCGGTTCCACCATAAAGTGTGTCTGACGCTTTTTGGAAAGCAGCAGAGAAAAGGAGAAAAACCGGGTTGTTGTTCTGACCTCTTACACACATCTACATTGGATTTGGCACTGACGACACAATTGACGGACCACCGGTGTGGGTACGCCACACCGTATTTCCCCCCCAAAAAAACCCAACCACAAACGAGGAGACGTCACATAACGGCGCCTAAACTTTTTTGTGCATTTAGAATATACTTATGTGTCATTTCCTACACAAAAATTAAAAAAACAACCCCCAAAACAAAAACGTATGAGGCGAAGAGCGATTTTTTTTTTTAATGGCGTTGGTGTAAAAATAAATCTGATGTCTGGATCCCTCTGCTGGTGATCTGACGTCACTGCGATTCTTTAAAATGCTGCATATGGGCACAAACTGAGCACGGACAAGGCAAAATAAAAATAAAAATCATTTAAAAAGGCCAACAAGGAGGTTTACAAAGCAGCTAAAAACAATTACATATCATACAGTCATTGATCTGATTTGTTTTTCTGTTTTTTTTTTAAAGTGCTACAAGATTAGCGTTTAAAGTGATCAGCTGTCTACAAAAAGACAGGGTGTCAAATAAAACCACAGCTCTGCATATAGATTTGTTTCCTTCATAAGGCGCTTGGTGAGCATTAAACAAAGCGACAAACCTAACAAGCACTAACTTAGCGTTAATTTAAAGGAATGTATCGTATAGGTCTTCCACATATTCAATGTGAATCATAGCAACTTTCAGGGCTAAAACTATGAGTCAGTTCTGCAAATCTATTCCCCGTTCCAGCATTCAACTATGAGATTGCATCATGTGATTTGGAATCGCTTGTACCCTGAAATAAACATTCTTCATGAGTGAAACCATGCTGCTCCCCTCACTTCAACTTTTAAAGCTACACGTTGCTGTTAACCAGCTAAAAAAAACAAAATACACTTTCAGAGTAAAATATCTGACCAGGGATCCAGTGGTTCAATATCTCTGTCAAACTACTTTGACCAAGGTGTTTTTGGGGGTTGGCTCACAGAGGTGTGAGGCTGCAGCCAGCTACACGGGCATCTGCATCTCGGAGTATTCATCCATGCACTCGCGCTCGTCCAGCTTCGGCTCCGCATCTTCAGAATCCAGCTGGAAGACAGACGGGGACGTCGAGGTTAACACCTCAAAAGGCAAATATGTAAGCTGAGCTTTTTCTGTGGCAACACTGAACTCTGCATTAAAAGTTCTGTATACTTTTGGGTGTTTTTTTATTGAAAGTGGATGGTTTTTGCTTCTTTCTCAACTGTTGCTTTGCTGCAATTTCATGTATTAAAATGAACATTTACTACCATCTGAATAAAGTTTAGGGAGGACCTGTAGGTCAGAATGCATCTTTTGAGGGATTTTTTGGAAATAATTTTGAAACATTTGGTTTGTAAATGATGATCAATGAACAAACATTGCTGGTACTGTGGAGCCATAGGAGGATAACTTATAGCATTTGGGTCCAAATAGAAATTCTAGATTAAAAAATCTAAAAGATGGATCTATAAATGTTGATGAACATCTAAAAGTGATGGTGGTAAGATGGTAAAGACCAGGACAAAGAAACTGAAGAAACTGTTTTTTTTGTCTGTGCCTGTAATTATGAAATAATTACTGATTAGTTATTTAAAAAAACATGATTCAGATCTTTTTTTATTCTCATTTAGAGTCCCCTTCTGTTTACATCATCTTCAACATTAGTATGGACATAATAGTTACAAAAAACTCACCAAATGCAGTAATTACAGGGTAAATGCAGGCTATATTCTAAAGCATTGGCTAAAACTACTCAGGATGTCTCAGTGGAAGTTTATTTTTTAATTTTTTTTTTTAAATAATGTGAAAATCACCACCAGAGAGAAGCAGCACAACTGATTAAAAATGTTATAAACCACTAAAACTGTCTCTGTGAAACTTTAAATGTTGGTTTAGACATTTTTATCTAAATAAATGTTTTGATGGAAGTTTTTGAGTAGAGGTGTTGGGGGGAGAAGAAAAAAATTAATCGATTCAGCGATATGTTGCGATATTTTATTTGGCATCGATTTAAAAAGCTGTCAAGACGATATTTGTTTATTTCCGCGTCTGACTCTTGTTTTCCACTTAAACCCCCAATCACGGATTGTGGTGCTTTGTAGTGGTTCTCCAGAGGCTTCACTCCTGACACTTGAGATGTATCACGATACACATCGTATCGTGGGACTTGTATCGCGATACCTACTGTATGCACACCCCTATTTTCTGAGTATGCAGCACTGAAAGGTGCAGTTAGAAAGAAGAATTGTGAAAACAATCTGGTCCTTGCAGTCCATAACCGCTGCTGGACAGAAGCACAAACAGGATTACTTTCAGCAAGTTTGTGTGAACTCACGCATGCCATCTCTCTGGCGCTGAAGATGCGAGGCAGCAGGAACATCTTGACGGGAATGGTGAGAATGAGGACGAAGGGGAACGCCAGGGACGCCTGAGTGGACTTGACCACCCAGAGGGAAGCCAGAAACACCAACTGGATGCAGGTGAAGAGGTGCATGCGCAGAGTCCGAACCTGGAGGACGGGGATGGTTTGAGACGTGTTTTTCACCCGAATGCGCCTCCTGTCCTCAACCAAGCGGCGTGCTTCTTACCTTGCGCACATAGGTGTGGTCAGGGTGATATTTTGGCGGCATGAGGAGGAGCATCATCCGCTCTGTTAGCTGAATACCATTGAGGGACATCACACCCATGTAGAGGAAGATGCCGAACAGCACAGCCAAGGGGATCTGCCGCAGAAGCTCTCCAATCACGATGGACATTCCTGGAGAGCAGCAGAACCGGATGTGAAGGTGCGGTTGGACCGGAGTGAGCGGCGCTGGCTCACGCGTCAGACACTCACCAACCATCACAGCGACCAGCAGCCCCGTCACCCTCTGCTCCTTCACCTCCTGGATGCGAGGCTTGTCTCCGGGGGCGACGGCCTTACTCATGACGGTGAGGGCGTTGACGTGGGTCACCGAGCGGACAGTGGCGCCGGCCAGCCACGGCAGGCCAAAAATCGCTAAGGTGCCACCCAGGACCACGATCAGGAGCAGATCGAGATGGAAACCTGAACCTTTGACCAGCATGCGTTCCTTTTTACTGACGATGAGGCTGCACAGTCCCACAAAAACGATGACTTTAGTCAAAGATTTACTGAACCTGGCGACGTTGGTGCAGCAGGACTCACGTTGTGATCTGAGTCTCCATGAAGATGAGGATGAACACCAGCAGAGCCGGCAAGCAGCAGGCAAACATCATCCAGATGGGAAACTGGCCGTTGGAGCCCAGAGGGTTGATGATCCAGCCCCGTTTTTCGGGACTCGTCACGGAAAATCCTTTGGGAACGCTGAGTTTCTGCACAAAACGCAAACGAGGCGCTACAACGGACTGTTGTTTACATGCCTGACGTGATCCACGTGGACTCACCTGGGTGTACGTGTCTTCTACGCTGTAATCTACCAGAACCATGATGAGGATGGCAATAGGTACTCCAAAGTCTCCAATAATTCTGCGGAGCTGACAAAAAAAAAAAAAAGTAAAAAAAGTAAAGCAGCAAAAACCTTTTGAAATTAATGATATTAAGCTTCATCCTGTTGTTGTTGTTGATCTTATAAGAGACCAAGTTAAAGACCCACTTTGATGAAAATGTTGTTTTTGCACTTTTAATGTTAACTTAGGCTTCTGAGGGGATAATGGGAAATGACAGCAGGCTAACTCTGCACCAACAGTCCTGCCTACAAACCGCTCTGCAGACACCACGTCCCAGAAAATAAGACAGTTGTAGTTTTTGTTTTTATTTTGGCTAAAAAGGCATCATCATAATTAAAAGCCCACTGAGAACGCATGGAAAACAGATCAAAAGACGATCAGAGTTGGACTTTAAGATGCAAATATATGTTAAGGGGGAAATATTGTGGTACACTTAGGAGCTCTCACAGATCTAAAACTTCCTGTAATATTATTTGTCTTACAAAATGTTGAATTTCAAACTATGCCATGACATAAAAGCGTAAATAAATCTCTTTGAGGGGCAGACGCTCACCTTTCCAGGGAAGAAGGCGCTGTTCTTGAACTTCCGCAGGTAGAAAGCGATGAAAAACGTCCCGGCCATGAGAACCAGGGAGAGCAGAGCGGTGTTGGGCTCCCCGCTGACCGACACTTTTCCAGCCAGGGTGCCGTTGCTTAGCAAGAAAGACCCATTTTCAACGGAGGAGATTTCATCGCTATTGTTGCTGAGCGAGCAGCGCTTCAGCGGGTGATCCCGGAAAATCTGCACACATGGACATTTCAGGTTGATGTTCACAGTAGCAAGAAACTTTAATTTGACCTGAAAGACAATTGAATTAGCCCCAAAATAAAGCATTTCGAGCCTGGAAACTCTTCTGATAAAAGCCTAAATGTTCACTTATTTTCTTATCGTTTCCTCTCACCTCTGCAACCCGAGATTCTGCATGCATCTCTTTTATTACTCCACAGATGTCGACAATTTCAATACATACTTTCAACACGTCAGATACCTGAACAAGTTGATGGTAAAATTTGGTTTGTTTTAAGAATTGTTTCAAATATGTTTTTATCTTCTGCTGCACAACAATGTCTAGTTGCTGTTCAGAGGCTAAATTCTATGGAGAACCCAAGAATAGTTTTCTTTTGGGCTTTTAAAGTTAAACATTTTTTTTTGCGTGGATAGCAGCAATTAACAAGGGCAAAAAAATAATGAAAATAACAAAAAATAAACACCCAAATAGACGCCAAATAAGGCTTTGCGGGATCTCCAGAGTTGAAGTTTAGACAAGAATTGCATTTACATTAGCAGATGAAAAAAAAGAAAAGTTCGATTCTAAACCAGTGTTGTCATATTTATAATCCATAGTAAAAGGAAAAAAAGAACGATGGACCAAAGTCCTACTGACAATAAAAATGTCATGTGTGACTTTGTTGACCTTTTAATCTAAGTAAATCTGCTGCAGCAGGAGGATCTGATTTAACACGAAATGGATTTTATTTTGAAAGGAACCTGTATGCGCACCTGTCAAAAGCAATTGTTTTAAATAGACTATAATATAATTCAATTATTGTAAATATTTCAAGCTACATTTTATAAATGAATGATGTAATATCCACAAAAGCATAACTAACATGTATTTTTCTAAACTTTCTGGCTCTTGTTGGGTTTTGGTCAGAGAGGAACTGGACCATTTCCCTCTCTTAACCTCATTTCCACTGATGCTAAAGCACTGACATAAAGGTGCCTCTTTGTGGTTCTTCAACTGATCAGTGGAGCCTCGTTTGTACCATGACAAGCTTGAAGAAGGTCTCGTAGATGAAGATGAACGAGATGATGAAGGAGAAGATTTCCTGGGTGAAGCGGGAGACGAAGCGCACGAGGAAGCTGCCCTCTAAGGCCACGATGACGACCACGATGATGATGAGCCAAAACCCGATCCAGGTGCGGCCCGTCAGGTACTCGATGTCGTTTCCTTTGCAGAACTGAGGAGGCGGCATCAAAAACATTAAAGACTTTTTCAAAACAAGCTGTTTTCAAGTGTCACTCTTCAATGACACAACTGAGGAACTTGCATTGAAAAAGGCTTCTTCAAAAACCAGCAGCGGTCCGGAGAAGCCCACAACCAGCAGAGGCTGAGCTCCAAGCAGGCTGAAGAAGATGCCCTGCACTGCCGTGGACACGATGAGCTCGGAGACGCCGATCAGCCCCTCCGTCTTTTCTCCTGAAAGACAAAAAAAAAAAAAAAAAGTGGTTCAGAGACTCCAGAGCAGGAGCAGAGGTCCCATCGTGTCCTCGTAAACTCACCCAGAAGACCTCCGAACGTGATGGCAGGAGACAGAGCAGCAAAGTAGATGAAGATCACAGCGGCCATGCACTGGCTGTCCAGGGCGTCTTTGAAGTCGCTGAGGTATTTGGGGTAACGCCGCCGCACGTCTCGAATTAGCCCGCCAAAGGGGCGCCCGGTACGCTCTAAGGGGTCGCTTGATTTCTTTGAAGGTGCGAGGAGGGCCTCTGGGAGACCAGAAGATCGAGCAGGTGAGCATCTTTATGAAGTGAAAAAAAAAATTCCTTTTGTGCAGCTCACCTTTTTCCTCAAGGCTTTTCGGCTCTTTGGCCATCAGATTGGTCACTTGCTCCTCCCTCTTGCGCAGCATCTCCCTCTGGAAGCGAGCGACAGAGCGCAGGAGCTCGTCGTCTCCCATCTCTGAGGGGGGCAGGACGATGCTGCAGTCCAAGAAGCTGTTGATGGCGTTCAGCAAGTCCTGTCTGCCATCCGCCAGATAAGCTGCCTCGTGAAATTGCTGCGTAGAGAAACAGGAGCAGGAAGAGTTGAAGTCGAAAACGGCCGCCCGCTTTTTGATCTGCCCTCACTGGCGAGGCGACAGCTACTCGCCCCTCACTTTCTCCCTCTGCCCTTGCAACCCTGCTCAGAGCTGGACGTGGCAAATTTATTTTAAAAAAAAAGAAGCACTTGTTTTCATTTTTGTTGGTTTTATCTCCACAGAACCATTTTAATTTTTGGTCACCTGGTGGTGACACACTGTGTGTAATTTTCAGAAGAATCGATTTCCTTGGCAACAGAGGTTACTGTCAGCCACAACCACATTCCTAATATGTTGATATCGTAATCTAATATCGCGTGCTCCGCTTGAAACAGAGATTCATGTGGTAAATTTACAATATACCCCTTGTGCTATCCTGTGACCCCACCCTTACATTGACGTGTTCTCTCTACCATGACAAAGGTGGATAAAGATGAAGAGGATTTCATGTAATCCATTAACACCAGTGAAGATCACAAATCATTGAAGAAAAAAGGTTCAGAGCACTGTCTAGTGGGTCTAGATGACCCAACTCCCAATGGTAAAGTGCCTAGGATAGCACAAGAGTTACAGGGGAACGTCAACTTTACGAGTTCGCCACACTAAAGCCATTTCAAAATCTGCAAACTTCATTGGAAGATGCTCGAGGAGTCAGGAGACATCCGTCCATCTATCCATCCATTTTCTTAACCCTTGGAGTAATCAATTAACCTATCAAGCGTGTCTTTAGACTGTTGGAGGAAGTCGGAGTGCCAGGAAGGTCCCAGCTGGGATTCGAGCTGTGAGACGGGAGCGCCGACCACTGCACCACCGTGCAGAGTTAGGAGTCAGCAGATCGAAATCCCTAAGAGTGCTTTGTATTTGTAGAAGTGAAATAACAGCTTTTTTTAAAAAAAATCAGGTAGTGACCTCTTTCTGAGGTCAAAAGTCAACAAAACTTCATTTGTAGACTTAACCTGGCAACATGTGTGTGAAATTTCGTGCAGATCCCTAAAACATAGTGAGCGAAAATGTGAAAATGTTCACTTTGACTCAACATGGCTGCCAAGCCTTAGGTCCTCAGGCCATCCCATGATAATTGTACAACTTCGACACGTATGTTTTGGTTCTTTTGGGATATTTTGAATTTTTTTTTGAGTCCCATAAGATATTTTGGCCTCATTAATTTCCTTGACCGCTGTGATAAAGTTCTTCTTGCCCTTGGTGCCTGCAAATTCTGGTAAAGCAGCATTTATTCTCCTAATTTTAATTGTTTTGAACACATCCCTTTGAGTTAAACTCACAAATCTTGGTCTGAAACATTTTACTTTCTGCCTTACTCACTTTGTCTGACATCAGGGTGGAGATGGAGCGTCCGATCTGGTGGTAGTCCATGCTGGTGGTTGGGGGCCCCAGCAGAACAAACAGAAACCTAACAGGGACCGGCACCTCCAGGACAGAATCCAGCTCCACCGCTTCCTGCAGCCTCACAAACGCCATGGTGGGCTGCTCCAGGAAGTCAACGCAACCTGAAAGCCCAGAGCGGTACATATTTAACGAGGACTCGGTCCGGCAGGAGCAGATTTATGGCAAACAGAGATAAACCGACCCACGAGGACCACCGTGGCCTCTGCGTTTTCAGGGATCTTTTCCAGCAGCTTCAGCTCATGTTTGGACTTGGACTTGTGCATGCCTGACACAAACAACGACTCCTTCTGCTCCAAACGACAAGGAACAAAAGATTCAGAGATGACATGGAGGTCAGCCTCTCGCTAAGTCTTTCAGAACCGAGTTTACTTGTAAGTCGTTCTTGTCCATGTCGATGCGAGAGTCCGAATCCCCTGTGGAGTTAAGGTTGCCCATGAGGGGATCGGTCACCGACGGTTCCTGCTGGTTGATGTGGTTGGAGCTGTGGTGGTGCGTTAGCAGGCTGGTGAGGCTGACGGAGGAGATATTCCTGGGGAAATGGCTAGCGTGCTCCTTCTCATCGCTCGGGTGACTTAGGGAGGCAGGGAGAGGCAGAGCGAGAGTGAGCAGGAGGAGGAGCGGCAGTGACCACGCATAAAACCATCTAACAAGCAGAAGGCGTCAGGGAGTGATAAAAAAAACAGAGTTTAAAAGTGACCAAATCTCTTGGTATCATCTAAAAGCACAAATCTGTCCCGTTTCTAAGTGACTTTGCAACAGTTTCCTACACTCTGTAAATTACCTGATTTTAGTTTTAAGTTTCTACAGAACTTTTGATGTCACAAAATCTCAGCCTGCATTAATGCAAACAAGCCACACGGAGGCAGTAAAGCACACAGAACAGAACTTCACAAGCGTCTCCATTGTTGTAAAGGAGGGTTAAGGCCACAACTTCCTAGATTTATCATGATTTTAGAGGTTGGCAGATTCTTTTTGCTCTGCATGTTAACAGATCAAAATGTGGCTTTTAAAATATTATTTTCCTTAAATACAACTAAAGTTATTTAAAAGATTAATAATTCAGAAATAAAGCAGCAGACTTTGTGTCTCATTGCTAAAATAGTTTACCATTTGAGCAGAAAGACAGATTTTTAGTTAAAAGACAAAAAAAAGCAATGATCTCCGTATATCTCCATAAGGCAATTCAAACATTAAGGCACAGTGGAAGCAGTTTCATAATTAGTCCTTTTTTCCCTCAGATTACTCTTAAAATGCTTTGGAATACCTTAAACAGCTTTAAAGGAGAAAATATAATCAAATCCATTAACATAAACACATAAAGGGGTAGCAGTAATAGTTTATGTTTATACTATAAAAGCAAAAGGATCAATTAAAGAAACACCAATTAAAATGTTTTGGAACCCTCCAAGCACGATGAACTTGACCAGCACTGATTGGGGGGAGTCAAACTATTTTGTCACCATGTTTTGAGGCTGATATTTAACAGAACCATTGGTATTTACAGGTTCAAATGAGTCTGCAGTGAAGGAGTGAGAAGCATCTAGAATGTTTGCAGCAGTCAGGCACTTCCTGTCACCTGTGTTTAAGCAGCAGGGCTCTCAGGACGTTGGCTCGGTCCTCAGCTTTGATCTGGTCAGAAATGATCATCTGCTCCACCACCTGGTGGGCAATACCAGGCAGGGTCTTCTGGTCCAGGTCCAGCAGCACCGCCCCTGCAAGCAAACAGGGAGCTCAGTCGGGACAAATCCTGTCACAAGTGCACTTGGTTTTTCTCTTTTCCCGTAAATACCGTGCGAGATGGTCCTTCTGAGCTCCAACAAACTGCGAAACGAAAGCGAGGCAACATGAGGTTTGCCCCAACGATCCGTTTCCTCCTCCACGTCCTCCTCAAACTTGATCCAGCGAGCCGTCTCCTTCCACTGCATCTCCTGGTTCTTGTCTATAGTGAGCTCATTCAGCTCCACAAACACCTGAGAGAAAGGTCAATTAGCTGTCGCTCAGGCAGGTCACCAATCAGACCTGAAGACCAGCAGCATGCATGAACACAAAGTGCTGACAGAATCAAACCAGGGGTAAAACTCCTCGTTTTGATCTTTGAAGAAATCCAAACTTGGATTGGATTGCACGTTTTAGTGAACTTCAAACAACAAAATGACTTTTCATGATCAAACTGATCCCATCCAAAGCTGATGACTGAATGCACCTGAAACATGCAACACCCTGTCCTCACTTTGCATCACCCATCAGCAGTGAGAAAGCTTCTGCAGTTAGTGGACAGCTTTTGCTCTGCTGGAGGCAAAAATGTTGTTGTCACGGCACAGAAGTGACTCTAAACCACTTCATCCGAGTGTTCAACTCTGCTCCACGGGGTCTGTTAGGAGGGAAGTCCACTGAACACCATGCTGATAAGTCACAGAGTGGTGTGCAGTAATGACCACGTTTCTACTAACATGAATCTTCTGCATGCCTGAGAAATCACTCTCACACAGGTCAAAGGCCACTCCGGCTGGTCACCCAGCCTCACCTTCTGGTACCGAGCCATTTGACAGGGGCCCAGGCTCAGCAGGAGGCCCCCTGGGCGTGAGGAGGAGCGGTACAGAACCACCGGTAACGACTGAAGGAGCAAAAACGGTGCAGGAGAGCTCTCAAAGACAGCATGAAAGGCCGGGATGCGGACTTTTACATGCCAACAGGTGACGCCTCGTCTCACTGCTGGGCGCCCAGACTATATGAGAGCGCGTTAATAAAACATTGAGCTCTCCTTTGTCTCAGGCTCCCAGTATTTGGTTACTTCAGCTCGCCGCATTTCTCCTTTTTAGTGTGCGAGGGAAAAGATCTCATTCATTCATTTTTAAAAGGTCTTTCTTCCCTCCATGTCCCGTTAACACGAGAGGAAACAGGAGGAAAAAAAGGAGAACCAAGAACGCACACTATTGATTATTGTTTTATTTTTATTTTAAAAATATATTTTTATTTTATTTATATGTGGGCCGATGTCTCCTGAACACGTCTCTCCTAAAAAACAGATTTTATCCAGAGGGACTAAAAGTAATGGTTAAAAAACATGAAAATAGTAAATTAAAGAAAAGGAAAAATAAGAAAAAATGTCCAGATTTGAATTTGAACGAAAGATTGGTTCTTTTTTTATGTTTTTATGATCTTGTTATTTGGACCTTGAGTCTGTAATAAATTATTCAGTTCATTAAAACAAAAAAATTTAAAAAAAAAACAATCCAACAGAAAATCATTTAAAGTTGTTTTTTTAATATTTTCGACTGTTCCTTAATCTTGTAATTTTTCGGTGCACAACTTGACTCTCCAACTTATTTGGAATAAGTTAAAGTATAATTTTAGTCATTCCAAAACTATTTTAACAAAAGAAAATATATCATTACATGAACTACAAAAAGAATTTGTTATATTAAAGAGTATATCATAAGTACATACATTTTTATATACATGAATTTATCATAATAATATAATCTTAACTTAAAAGTACAGTGAGTAATTGAAAATATTAAAATATATATATTTTTTAATTTTAAAGATTTCTATTTAATTCACGCTTCTTAACTCTGCTTCATGGATTATATTTATCTTCACATTTAGCATCTTTATTATGTATTTAAAAACTTATTTAAAAATACTCTGTTTTGTTTGACAAACACTAACATGATGTATTTATTTAAAATGGAATAAATTACACACGTCCTTGTTCTAAATCCGATGCAATAACAAATAAAACAGTTGGAACCGTGCTTGGTTGAGTTTTTGGCCCTAAAGCCGTTCATAAAATGAAATTAGAGAGTAAAACGTTGAAACAACAAAGCCTCTGAGGCGCTGATGCTTAAACAAACAGGCGGGGGACAGGTGGGGGTTCTGGCCGTCATCTCTCACCTCGTGTGGGGTGCGGTCCTGCTTTCGACTGCGGGTCGCGGACTCCTTGTGATCTTTCCCAATGTGCACCACTTGCCCCTTGGTGCTCTTTCTGACGAGGTGCCTCCGCACTCCGGGTACATCTTCAAACCGATGACCTGCAGACGAGAAATCCTCATCAAAAAACCTTCCCTTATCCGAATACAGGATGTGGTCAAATCAAAATCTAAGCTGGAAACTCGGTCCAAATCTCTGCACACCAAGTCAGAGGCCCCTTCGGCCTTTTGTGTCGACGGCCCCATAGCGGGGAGTAAAGTTACTCATGCTGGCAGAAGACCAGGCGCAGGAAAGGAAAAGGTGGAGAAAGACAACGATAGTGGGAAGCTTTTCTGTGGGGAGTTCAAAGATCAGCAGATCTGCAACAACAAGAATGCTGACACATTTAACTTGTATCAATCAATGAAGCCAAAGATGGTCTGAAACATCAGAGAGGAGCTTTGTGCAGACCTGCAGCAGCTTCAAGGGGAAAAAAGAAAGTTTTACCACTTTCAGATAAGACTGACCTTCTTCCTCTATGGTTCATGGAAACCTCCTCAGTCCTTCTGAGACATTTTGTTCACAAATTTTGCTCTTTTGCAGCAAGTAGGAGCAGAAACCTTTTTATTTTTTTAAGAGAAAAGTGATCTTGTGAAGGAGTCTCTGGGGTGGGAGTCGGGTTAGAGCTGGCACCACCACCTACCCGACCCTAAATGTTTTAGAACTGGAAAAAAGACGCCATGACTTGACCGGCGCCTGGTCCCACATCACTTGTTTGGCTGGAGCAAGAGCGATCTCATAACTTCCCCAGGTACAGGTATGCGCAGAGCACCTGCCTGTATTCAAGTCAGCTTCATTCCTTCCCACGTCCCCACTCCAAATGAAAGACGAAGGTTTTCGATCCGTTGAGCGGCTGCAGCTGGCAGCAGGAATTCAACTGCAGACCTGCCGCACCTTGACGTTAATCTCCTCGGCCCATGAACAAGAGCCCACGCTGGGCCGGGGGCGGGTGCAGGACAATGGGGTGCAGATTGTAACAAGGCCTAAAAAGCTCATGGAGGACTTTAAAAAAAAAAACATTTTAGAAAAAAAATAAAAATACTGTCAGTTGTTTTGGTTTTTTTAGGGCTGGACTGGTCAAGCCGCTTTTTATGGAGTCAATTCAGGATCAGCTTAAAGAGAATGACCGTAAAATTAATAAAAAGAGAAAGTTTTGAAGAAAAAAATAGATAAATATAAAGAAATACTGAAAACCTGAACAAAAAAAAGCATAAACCTAAACCATGCTCTTCGTAAGTTTGGCACATCAGAGGAGGGATGACAAAAGGGCGTCACCTGATGTCAATCATGTCCCAGTAGCCAATGGGCTCCAAGCTCCACCCCCACTTAAAAATTAAGGTCAATACTTAAGGTCAACACTTCTGTCTCATATTTAAAAATAAGTCAATACCAGAAATGCTTCTGTAGACTGAAAGCAAAGAGGGAGAGAAATGATAAAACAAAAGTTGAAATTACAGAAGCTATTGCTAATTTTTCACTTGCTAAGAGTTTTAGGTTTATAGTTTTTTATTCAATTATCAAATTTCAAATATTTTTACAAATATTTTATTATTTCTGTCAAGTTTACAATGTGTTCTTTAGAGTTTTATTGGTATTTTTTTCATTCACTTTGAGCTTTTTTGACCTCCATAGTTTTATAGTCAAGAAAAAAAAGGCGGAGGGGGCAAAAAAATGTAAGACATCTGCTGTTAATGCACTATTATTTATTAATTTACAATCAAATTTTTTGTTTTTTACTTTAAAATCCAGCCTCGCTTGATAAAAAGAATCATAAATGGTTCATTTGAAACTGATCGTTCGGTTCCGCGAAACTAACCAATAGGTACTAAGCCAGGGGGCGGGAAAACCTTTGGCCAAGAGAGCCATAAACACCACATATTTTTAAATGTAATTTCTTGAGAGCCATACAATATGTTTAAAACTATAAATACAAGTGAATGTGTGCATTTTAGTACAATAAGTCTGTTGATTCTTTTTAATAACAAAGTTATTGTAGCGGACTGAGTTGGACTGTGTTCTAAGTTCTGGAGTTCATTGAACGCACCAAGCAGAGATGCTGATTGGCTCTCAGTTCTGTCGCCCACTGCCCCTCCCCTTTTCAAAGACGGGAACGCGCATCTGCCGGGACGGCAAGTCACAGGTTTCGGGCCGTCACAGATTTGGGGTTTTGATGCGCGGTTTTACGGTTTGGATGCGCAATACATCAGGCGCTGAATTGACACCATACGTTACAAACTGGCATCGCGCCCGAGAAGGACAGGTCTAAAGAAATCTTTTATTTATTTTTTTTAAGCCAAAATCAAAAATTAACTTCAGTTAGATACTCTTAATTAAGAGTAAAAGAATACATTTTTAAGAAAGAAAATCACGCCGATATGCACAAACTGTGCATATCTTAAATCGGCACGATGGTATATAGCATATGAGATGCAGTAAATGCTGAAAGTGTTGTGCTGCCTTTACAGAATCATTATTTAGACATCTTAGTGTCACACAACCGTGAGATGTCCACAACAGCATTACTTTGACCACGGTTAATTTTTGGGGTCTGCTTGCTATACGTCTCTATCAAAAACAGTCGTTAAGAATGACTCCAACTATCTTTAGATCCATTTGCAAATTATGATTCTGTAATATACTTGCTAAAACCCAAAAACCTGTGTCGTTTTCTAGAAGATCGTTTCTGCGGCACAAGTTCATTAGAAGTTACGTTGACAAGGCGAAAGCCCAGCTCCACTTCCCGTCACCCATCTGTTTACATGCTCTCCTGCTAGCCTCACACCCCAAACCTAACATAGCGGTGAAGATGGACATATTTGACCACAAATGGATTGCATCATAAAGGAGCGAGACAGGGAGCTTGAGGCCAGCCCAGCGCACACATAATTTATTTCAAACAACATTTATGACGTAACTTCTCAGTTTTTAGTTAAAATCTTTACAAACGTCCTCTATCATGACAACATGCTACACAATTTTCCTCAAAGTGAGTCTTTAATCAAAGCAGGAAAATGTTCATCTGTCCTGAATTGATCTATAGCTCTTCATTCTCTTCTTCAGCAGGTCGCTGGCGGCGCCACTTACTTTTGATGCCGTCCAGATGAGCAGACGCCAGCGTCTGGGCCTCGCTCTCGTCCGTCGGAATGCGCTGGTACTTGGCCTGCTCGGTGCCCGTCATGTTGCCGGTGCGGCGGCGCTCCTGCAGGTCGTAGCTGCGGCTGGCAGAGGAGACCCGGGCCAGTGGCAGGTGGTCGAGTGGCGCTGGCTGAGCGGGTGAGCTGGAGAGGATGGGCGAGGCCGGTTTACTGGAAACACGATAAATCAGTGATAGTGGGTTTTATTTCTCCCAGCTGAATGAACTCAAAAGACAAAACAGGAACGTGTGCAGCATCTTCACAGGCATTATAAAAATGTTTCATCAAGACTCTAAAATCAGCTCACCGGTTAAAATTCAATATCTTACTTTTGTATTTCTTCACCACAACAAGCTGTAAACCCCCCAGCAGGTTCAGAGCTCCCCAGTCAACTACAACAAAAGCCACAGATGTTCTGAAGCTACACATTAGTACCTTAATAAGTGGAGAACTAAATGTCAGGGGGCGGAGCTTAAGTGGCTGAGGTAAGCAGCGTTGTCTGTGGCAACAGGAGACGTGTCTGTACAGCGAGGATTCATCAGATAATGCCCAGCAGGCACCCTGGATGCCTGAGACGGGACTTGGTAACGCACAGTGTGTCCCAAACCCAAACACATTCACACCTGCACTGTCAGACTGTGGTATCGATCCAAACATCGCAGGCACTGCTGCCTTTTAGGAGCATTCACCTGGTGGACGATGCATCTTCAGAATCTGCTGCCGACTGTGGTGCCGGGCCGAGCTCCCGACTGGAGTGCACGCTCTCTTTGTCCTGTCTGCCCGCTTGGTCGTCATCCGACAGAAAGAACTGAGGATAAAAGCCAGGAGACATCAGATCAGCCCTAAGTCAAAGCAAACATCGGATTCTGCTTATTCATGGGTTATCTTCATGGGAGGATTTCTCAGAAACCTTTCCTCTTTTTGATTGTTGGTCGTAGAAGACAAACTTCTCAAGGCTTGAAAATGTGTTATCTTTTAAGAACTTGACGGAAGATCAAAAATCTGACATAAAACGAGGCAGTGTGTTCTTGTGGCATGTTTTCTGATGATGGAGGACACATACAAAGAAAATTAAGCTCAAAATGGCATTTTAGAGTATTTATTTGATCAAATCGTTGTAATTAAACAGCAGACCAAACAATGCTGTTTAAAAAAGAGATGGAAATACACTGGGCGGGGCCACAAGCCTTCTGCTCCACTCCAGTCTGATAGATCCACTTTGTTTTCCTCGTATGAGCTGGAATCTGTCTCAAAACTTTAAGGACAGATAGCTCATATACTGCTCGCCATTTTTGTTGCAGCGCTAATGTTAGGTTGGAGGTCTGAGGGGCTGCAAGCTAGACGGAGAGCGTGTAAACAGAGAAGTGGAGTCGGGCTTACGCCACGCCAACAGCTCCGCCCACAATTCCAAAGGAAATTTCTAATGAACTGCTGCCGCTCTGCAGAAACTGTGTCCTAGGAAACAAAAACAGGTTTTTCTTGGGAGTTTGGCTAAAAACTGCATAAACGTAATTAGAAGACCAAAAAATAAAAAAAATAGATCTAAGGATGATCAGACTGTAACAAATATGTAAATACTGCTCAGCATCATAACTGCATCTAAACATTGAAATTACTAATAAATGATTTAAATTTGCTGAAACATGACAAAAAAAGCTTATAGACATGTCAAGATATAAATTGTTCCATATATATATATATATATATATATATGGCTTTTGTTGTGATATATGGAAGGTACTGATTATGATAGCAATGTCCGTTGATAAATGATCAATAAACTTTGCAGCACTTTACTGAGCAAACAGTCAAAGTGGAAACTTCTTACCTCCACATTGACTTTTTCTGATTCTGACTGAGCAGAGGGCACCTCCATGGACTCTTCCTCCTCTTCCTCCTCATCTTCTCCTTCCTCTATGGCAGCGTTGGATGGAACCTGGCTGCTCTTGAGGTCTTTTTCCTTCCTCTTTTTCTTGCTGCTTTTCTTCCGTCGCGACTCTGAGGGCAGCTTGGACAGAGGTCGATGGGTGTGGCGGGAGGAGTGGCGGTGGTCTACAGAAACCGAACGAACGCGACAGCTTCATCAGCTTCTAACGCGTGCGCGGAAAAACGAGCAGCGTGGCGGTGCTCACAGTGGATGTCCTCCTCGTGGTAGGTGTGGTGCTGCTCATCGGGCACGGCGGCCGCAGGATGCAGGATCTGCTGGAAGCGATGGACGCCCAAAGCCTTGTTCAGGTCACTGTCATCTTCCTCTTCTGGGTGTGACGTCCTGTGTAGCGATGAGGGGGGCGGGGCCTCTGACTGCAAAAATGGCACAAAAATGTAAAAAAACAAACCAGAGGAAAACAATGTTTTTGAAATTAGCTGGAAATTTGAAATGAAAACCAAATGGAGAAACTCGTGATAATAAGAGACAAATATTAACAGAAACTTTTGTTTTTCATCTCCAGCTCTGTATTGTAAACACTAATTTAAAAACCCAATTTAAGTCTCAACTCAACTTTGTAGCTTTTTCTCAAATATTCAATAAATAAACAGCTGCCTGGCAGGAGGGCAAGAGGACGGCCAAAGAGGAGATACATGGATGTCTTAACAGAGGACATGAAGTTGGCTAATGTTAGGGTAGAAGATGTCCATGATAGAGTGAGGTGGAAAAGGATGATTCGCTGTGGCGACCCCTGATGGGAAAAGCCGAAAGAGAAAGATTCAATAAATAAACACTAGAGGGCGGCCTGGTTCTGTGAGAGCATCAGCGCCCAGACATCATGTGACCGCTCCTCACATGCACGCATTCCTAAATACGCTTTAAACTACAAACAATAGCCATGTGTATCGATCCGTTACCCCCTTTCCTCCACAGAGCGCTGTGACCGGGGTCATGTGGGCGATACCTGATCTGTTTTCCCACAGGACCCTGTGGCGCCCTTCGCCGCCGGGGGGATGTTGTGATAAGGATGGGCCTGCTTTTGCAGACAGGACCGAGAACTGGCAGCGGAGTCAATGTTGCCATGACTACTGTGCAGATGTGCACGGCTCCTGCAGTGGCCCTGCCTGCAGAGGACCAAAGGGGGGTGACAAGTCCTCCGTTGGCTGTTGGATGGTTCTCATAACACACAGCATGCGAGGCATGTATTTGATTTTCCCCTGAACTGCTGGAAGCAACAGCAAGCACGTCATTTCATGCTCTCTACCTGGGTCACACACGCAGGCACGTGCACACACACACACACACACACACACACACACACACACACACACAGGTTTAGACATCTCCGTGCATCCAAACAGCAGTATGCTAGACCATCTTGTTTGGAGCTGGAAATATACAAGAACCGTCAAAAGTTTGGAAAGAGCCCAATTATTCCAAGATTTTTTGAACAGGCATTGTCTTCGGATAACAATTAAAAATCAAACATTTGTTTAAAACTTTTGTCACGACAGAGAATTTAATGGCTAATCAGTCAACATTTTCTTATAAGTTCTTCTCAAGTGTGTTTCAGATGAAGGTGTTGGTCACTTTCACTCGTTTCTCTAAACAAGGAGTTCTGTCTCGACCTAATGAAGGGATGAAACTCAACAAACAGCAGAACGTAGAGCTGATTAGACCAGAACTGCAGGACTTTTAAATATAGAAAATGCGTCTTTGTGAAGAAATAAATCGGTATCTAAAATACCGCTACTGAAATTTTTTGTTCATGTTTTCTTTCTCAATAAAGCTTCATTTTTTTATCAGAAAAGCTAAACTATAAAGCTGACTTCATTAAAAATGGTACATTATAGGATTTTTGACTGAAGCTTGGCATTAGTTAGGAGGCTAACTCACACATAAAATCAGAAAATGTGAGCTTTTTGTGTTTTTGCGTCTTTTAACCGAAACATACCAAAGGGATGTGTGTGAAGTTGTGAGATGGGCTCCAAGAATTTGACACATTCATGACGTTTTTCATATTTAAATTGATGATTGTACATTTACTAAGAAAACCTAACAGAAAATTTGTCATCAGGAAGCAGAACGTGTTCTGAAATATGCATTTATGGATATAAAATGACTTTTTTTTTCTCTCTGACTCACCTATAAAGTAGCTAACAATTTGTCGAGCTCCCATCACATTAATCAGGGGTGTTTGTGTGTTGCACATTTCGAATCGGTCCGGGCTCAAGAGAAACTCATCCAGCATCCAAACGGGCAGGACGGTGTGAAAAGGAGATTCCCACGACCTGTGGTTGCATGCCACATGCCGATGTCAAGAGCAGAAACGCCTGCTCCATTTCTGAAATTTATACATTCAGGAGCTCATAGTGTGTTGACCCAAGGCTCTACACAGCAGAGGAAACAAAGTTTACATTCACTTCAGAGAACAATATCTCTCATTCATTTGTGTTTGTATCAGCAGATTCAAAAATGCCGCCTGAAGCGTTATGGTGAATCTCTGCAGCTCAGATGGATATGTGAAAGACTCTGGGAGAGGTGGGAGAATTTTCCACGCTTGTTACTATTTTTTGAAAAACAAAACAAAAAAAGCAAAAGCAACCAGACAGAAAACCCCAAAACCCTTAAAGCGGGCATTCTTCATTCCCTCTGGAACTCCATTTTTCAGCAACCTACAGCAAACCAAACCCCCATCATGGCTTTGATGGCAAACGCCTCAAAAAAGGACAAATCCTGTTTTAAAACCTCTTATTTCAAACCTAAACATTGACTAGAGGGTCCTTCAGCCGAAGTACCTTGAAGAAAAAACTGATGTGCTGAAAGTTCAAACTTAATGGGATTAAGTTAAATTACTTTTTGAAACTGCAGAATAGATAATACATGTTTTAAGCTTAAATAAAATAAAAAGAAGCTACCGTCTCATTGTGATAATCTTATTAATAAAATCACGTCTTTTCTAGTGATGAAGCACAATTTATATTTATTTTCACATTTGATTATTTGCAATCAAGGAGGTTAATTTAATGCAATTTAAACGTCAATCAAAACAGAATTTATTAGCTGTATGTTTTCATTTTCAATTTATACAACTTAAGTTTGATAAAAACTTTAAAAATAAAAGAATTTCTGCAGCTTTCAGTGAAAATAAGTTCCTTTAATTCTAGTTTTTTAATGCCTTAAGTCAGTTTATTTCAAATAAAATAAAGGCAAATACATTGCACAGAACCAATAAATGCACTTTTAACAAAAGTGTAAAACAAATTACCTGCACAAAATAATCTAACCATTGATCTATGGGTTGGCAGGATTTGGTTTCAGCAAATGCCTGAATGTTTGCAGAAGCTCTGCATTCATTTTCTTTAATTTTCTAACAGGAGCTCCTGTAACTTTCCTTTTTTTCAACACCTTATTGTGGAATTTTATTTTAAAACAGTATTACATTTTTTATCGTCGAAATCATTTATTATCTTATCTGTCTGATAATTCAGTCCTGACTGGCAAAAGAAATGGTTCTGCACAGAGAGTTCTCGACGTTTACGCTCCAGTAGAAACCAGGAATAATTTTGTCTCGTCTTGTTTTATATAATTTTGTCCTATTTTGTCTTATTTTGTTATTTTTTGTAAGAATTTGAATGAACAGGTTTTTAAAAAATTATCAGCGTATATCTAAAGATCTTCATGCTTTTTTTTTAACACGCAGCAGAAACTTATTTAAACAAAAAACAGAGCAAGTACTGCAGCAGCCGGTGTTAGTTACAGTATAATGACATAAATGTTTAACAACATTTTAATTTGGAGTTTCAAAATGCTGACATTTGTCAGTTCACGTAAAACTAAATGTTAATGAGCATTTCCATTTATCAAGTTACTGATCAACCGATACTCATGGCTGGAAGGTTTTCCTGACGCTAATGGAAGCGATTCTGTGAATTTGCACATTTGCGAGTAAATCAGCAACACAACCAAAAAGGCACATCTTCAGGTTAAACTCCAAATTAAAAGCCTGCGTTTATCCTTTAGATTTAGGGACTCATTTTGACCCATTCGGGTCCTGTAATCTGTGCTCAGAGGCTGCGATGAAGTGTGCTGCAGTTTCAAATCCCACACAGTCATCACTAACAGGCGGATAGACTGCATATGTTCCAGCGAGTGTGTCATGTGACTGATGTGTCATTGCATTCCTGCATGCGTAAACATGACTCTGCAAGGAAAACCCTCATCCTAAATATGCAAGCACACCAGTTGCAACCCAGTTTCTACAAGACACAAATACACAAATCTGTGTGAGGAAAACACAGATTATTTTACTTTCTCCAACTCCAACGTCACAAAACAGTTGGGATAATAAAACCGAGTACTTATTTTAGTTCAATCAACCATCATATGAATTGGAGCTACAAGATAGAAACTTCAGGACTAAACAGCTTTCACAAGCTGCCTGCTTTGGTTTCAGTTCTTCAGTAACATTCGAAGTAACTCCAATTTTATATCACAGATACTAATTTGAACTATTGACACTGCTAAGCTAATTCCGTTCATTCATATTCTATTCCGTTTATTCCCTTTTCTGGGTCACGGGGCTACCAGAGCCGATCCCGGCCACATGCGAGCGAAGGCAGGGGACACCCTGGACAGATTGCTAACTGTCGCAGAGCCAATTTCACACATATTTGCACTCTCACATTCACAACTAGGGGCAATTTAGAATGACCACTGCGCCACCGTGCAGCCAAGATAATTCCTGTTTTCTTAAGTGTTCCTCTTTGCTTTGATTCTTCTCTATAATCATGTTTGCTGCTGGACTGCAGGCTGAACTCTCCTTAAAGACTTATTCCAATAGTGTTTTGTGGTGTTTTTCCTAAATAATAGAGGATATATATAAAGAAAATTAAGCCTAAATCTGCATTTCTTTGTGCTCTATATTCAAATAGATGTGAATCAGGAGCAGATGAAAAAAATACCGTTTGAAAAAGAGCTTATTTGTGACAGAAAATAAGTAGTAGGTTTAGGGGATGTCATCTGGACTTGGTTTTAAAGTTGGAAGACGTTTCACCTGTTATCCAAGAGGCTTTGTCAATTCTGGAATAGCTGGTCTAAGAGCTGGTATATATGCGCTCATGGGGGAGGAGTCAGACCTGAAACTGGAGGTGTTGTCCACTTAGCCTATGTGGTTTCGGGTCGTTAATAGTCCTTTGTCCTCAGCTGGGGGTTGGGGAGTCAGTGACTCGCTCTCCACATTGGTCCTCTCTTTCAGCGGTTAACGACTCAGGTAAACGTCTTCCAACTTTAAAACCAAGTCCAGATGACATCCCCTAAACCTACTACAATGGAACCAACCTGGATGAATGAGAGTCTTCATAGACATGACAGAAAATAAGCTTAGGCCCCACTTTTTTCTCTATATTTATCAATGACCTGTCCAAAGCAGGTGGCATCTCTCAGGTCTATCTTTTTGCTGATGACACCATATCATCCCGAGTTAACCCCTCTCCACAATCTACAGTGTCCACACTTCAACTTAGCCTCATCTCACTTGAAGTCACTTTATAGTCACCAACTTTGCCATAACACAGCAAAACAAAGAGCATTATTTTCAGTTCTGATGTCATCCCCTCCCCAATAGTCACTTGCGATGATGGTACAATCCAGAAATGTGCAAATTCCTGCAAACATCTGGGCATCTCATTGGATTCATCTCTGTCTTCCATCAGCTGCACCTTAAAGCTAAAATCAAAGCTAAAATAGCCTTCCTCTTCTGTAATAAAGCCTCCCGCCCGTAAAAACCAGACGCACCTATTCTTGACTGTAGTGACATCATCTATTAAATGGCACCAAGCACAGCCCTCAAAAACGTAGACATTTTTATCGCTGTGCCTTTCGCTTTGTCCTTACTGCTCCTTTACACACCCATCACCGTGAGCTCGGTAAACTCTCTCCACACATGGATGCATGATTGGCTTCTTTTCATCTTCAAATCGATCCCAAATAAGACTCCTCCTAAGTCTTTGTTCCTAAAACCTTCACCGTCTTCAGCAGTAATGCTTTCTGCTATTCTGCTGCAAATGACTAGAACACATTTGAAACCCTATTCAGACTTTCATCATTAACGTCTATCTCTTTGTTCAGACAGAGACTTCACCAGGCCATTGCTGATACTTGACCCTCCCACACAAGCTAACTGTGATGTTCACTCTGTTTTATGATATTGATATCTGTTCGAGCTCTTGGCCAGGTCACGTTTGTAAAAAAGAACTCGTTCCTGACATTTTTACCTGGGTAGATAAAAGTACCACTACTTACAGAAATATTTTGTTATTATTCTTCTGCAATTGCAGACTTCAATCAATTGCAAACAGTTGCTTGTGTCCTGTTTATATTTCAGATATTACTGTCGGTGAACGGAAACACTTGCATGAAAAGTGCGTAACTTGGGACACCATTAGCGGGTGATTTCTCCTCCACCTTTAGCATTAAAAATTCAGGGAAATAATCACTGGCTAATAGCACGCTAATGCGTCAGGAGCTAGAATCTCTTGACGCAGGTGCGTGTTCTTACATGTATTAGGAAGTCATTACAGGAAGTAAATATTTCCTTGAATTTTTAATGCCCAAGGAGGAGAAAGAGGCCCCATTCTGCTGACGTTAAAGTCTTAACGCGCAACAGCTAGACTGAACATTAACCAGCGCAGAAGTTCACGAAGAGGTTAAATTTACCTGGACGGCCAGAGTTGGCTCATGTAAAGGCTCAGAAAGTCTGTATTTGCACAATTTGAAAAAGACAGATAGTAAATAGAATGACGCCCTCCCACGTGAACATCCCTTCCATCCAACCTGAGTTCTCAAAGAAGTCAATCTCACCTTAAATTCATACAGGAAGTCCATGAGATTAGCAGGTGTGTCACAGAAGCCAATCAGAACAAATAAAGTATCACAATGTTCGTGTTTGTTCTTCCTCTGTTTGAGTAAAACGCTGAAAGCTCTGTGCGGTCTCGGACTCCTCTCAGTCCCCGTCACGTGACCAAGGTCGGGCCTCTCGGTAGGAAGACATTATTGGAATGGTCAACAGCTTCTCAACACCCTGAAGGATTATGTGAACACTCCCTGGCTGCACATGCACCCGGCAGCGTGTTGAAAAGACAATCATTAACTTGGTGGAGTTTGAGCCAAAGATGAAAGCCAATAACTGCTAACTCATCTTTTCACCGCGCAAACAGTTTTACCTGCACGTTCTTCATATTAGGGCTCATAAATCATTGTTAGCTTTAGATGTATTTGATCTGTCCTTTCAAAAGCAAAAGGCAGCAAAGAATTGATCCACTATGTATAAAAACACAAAGGTTGTGGAAAAGCCTCAGAAAAAGAAAATTAAAATCCTTGGAAAAGACGATGTTTAAGTGCAATTCTGATTACAATAAACATGCGTCTTCACATGAAAGTTTATCGCTCTATGAAAAGCCTCCAGATGATCCATTATTTTTAATATGGAGCCTGAACCTGCAAGGCAAAGTCACACCACTGGCTAAGGTGACCCTGAACCATCCTTCTAGCTTGGGTCCTGGCTGTTTTGGATCTGATTTACAGTGGTACGTAACCAGTCAGCCACCAATTGTGCAAGTTTTCCCACTTAAAAAGATAAGAGAGGGCTAATATTTTCAACATAGTTATACTTCAACTATGAGAGACAAAATGAGAAAAGAAATCTAGAAAAATCTCATTGCCTGATTTTTTAAGAATTTATTTGTAATTTATTTGGTGGAAAATAAGTGTTTGGTCAATAACAAAAGGTCAACTACATACTTTGTTATATACTCTTTGTTGGAAATGACAGCAGTCAAACGTTTATAAGTCTTCACAAGGTTTTCACAAATGGTTGCTGGTATTTTGGCCCATTTAGTCCTATTATACACGCAATTGGGTTAAGATTAGGATTCAATTACACTTAAAGCAATAAAATCAATGAAAATAGATATTTTCTACAGCAGTTTTTATTTGTCAAACCACAAAAATGCCAATTATGTGTATTTGTCCACTCTGATCATGTTTTGATCTATCGTTAAAGCTTTCACAGCTGTTTTACGATTATGATTATGCTGTTCTTGGCTAAAATAAAAAAATACTTTCGTATTCTAGAACATAGTTTTTGCAGAGCGGCAGGAGAGTTGTGGGCGGCACCGCTGGAGGAGAGTATGCCAGGGCTCATTTTTCCATTATCCCTTTGTTTTCACCCTCCGCAGCTAGTTTACAGCACCTCACAACCTCAATTGGCGAGCAATATCAGACCTATCCACCGTTACAGTCTTGAGACAGATGCCAGCTCAGACAAGACAAACAAAAACGTACATCTACAGCAAGTGGATGCATCAAAATGGAAGCTTGTGGCCTGCCGACTGATTCGTACATAAGAACTACAAACTTTTCAAACTGCCTTTTCTGTCTGCTCCTCATTCTCTACATTTTTTATAAATAAATAAAATATACTAAAACTCAGTTTTAATCTTAGCTTTCTTTATATATGTCGTCCATCATGGAAAAATGGTACAAGAACATGTTAGAAACGCAAAAAACAAAATGTTGGGTATTTAATGTGTGCAAATTGGAAGCTTCCTTTTATTGGAGTTTATATTATCAACATCTCTTCTTAAGGCCTTAGGCACATGCACCCGTATGGGGTTTGACCCGCTGTGGGTGCTGCAGGATTTTGGGTTGTTCGGGGTCGTACAGGGGAGCGGACGTCATGAAAAGGGATCCTACTGTTGTCTTGCTTGTGGCAAGCGTATCCTGTAGTATTTCAAAGACAAATGAAAGTTGCACGCACTTTTAATGCTGTCGTATGGTGCGCTTACGCTACATGCTAACTGTTTGTGGGGTGCAAGGAATAGCGTTTTAACCCCCGCATTCGAGTGCTGCACGCACAGGGCTGTGCAGGTGATACCAATGAGTTCTATCGCTAGAGGAGACGTCACGTGGTTCCTCATGGGAGGAGAGCACCGCCATCTTGGTGAGGTCAAGTCACTGCTGCAGTGCATGCATGTGAACACATTTTTTGCAAAATGCCAGTTCATTGTGCGAGTTTCAAATGCCAAAATCGGAGAAATTAGTCCACGAAGGAGGAAGGCATATCATTTCACAGGTAAGTACTATAATTTTTTTCTTTTAATGCTGCAGGGGCTTCATTAATAGAACACATGTTGACATGCATGATGCTGCAGGGCTATTATCAACATGCTGCATGATGATGTACGTAATATTTGCTGTTGACATAAATGTAAACTTTATTTTGTTAAACCTATATACAGTATACTAGGACTAGGCTATTATAGTAATATAGATTTATACATTTCTGACTCAGTGACTGAACTTTTCTTGCAGTTTTCCAATGGATTCAGGAAAAAATGGGCCTTAGCTGTCAAAAGAGCTAACCCAGATGGATCACTGTGGTACCAACTAGCAGTACAGTCTGGCTGTGTTCAAAACATTTTGTGGAAACAGATTTGATAAGAGGCCAGACTGTTCGCTTGAAACCCGACACCATCCCATCTGTGTTACACAAAGTGATCACTCACATGAATTAGTATAAATCTATTGTTTTTCTTTGGGGTTTTTTAGGTAAATCTATTGTTAACTGTTGGACTTTTTGTTGACATGTTATTTATTTATTTACTTATTACATTATTATTATTTATGGACTTATTATTTATTTGTTGTTATTTATTATTTTTATTGACTTACTATTGATTTATTATTATTATCTATTATAATTATTGACTTATTGTTGGCCTTTTCTCAATAATTTAAATGAAATATCAAAGAGGTCCAAAACTTCTAAATGTTTAGAAATTATTTTTAAAAATTATTTGTAATAATTTTTTTATTTGTAAGAAGTCCTGCAACTATGCATTTTTTATTAAAGTTTGAGCTTTTTCTCTTATTTAACAACAACAAATTATGTATCTATATATATTATATCTATATATTTATAAATATAAATATCTATAAATATATATATTTATATTTATAAATATAAATATATAGATATGTATTTTAAAATAGCTACTTAGATGCCACTAAAGGCTATAGAAAGCATTGTCATGTGGGCGCCGATGACCTCACCAAGATGGCGTCGCCACCAGTGGCCGGCTTCTCAAGCAGCCGTGTCTCCTCTAGCGATATAACTCATTGGGCGATACGTAGGACGCCGTAGGATGCCCAAAACACAAATAAATGATTGGACTGATAAAATCCATTCTTAGATTTATCTATGCTTGTTTGTTAGCGTATCTTAACACAAACACACCAGTACAGATTTGTCAACACCTAAAATAATCCTAAATTTGAGACCTTTTGTTGTATAACTCAAAACTAAAATGTTTACACTTTGCGTTGTACAACAACAACAACAAATCTGCTTTTACTGGTTCAAGAGTAGATGATGCAATGATTTTCACCTGAGTAACAATGGACGCCGTGGATGCATAACTAAACTTCCTCACACCTTCTCATCATGCACATGAAATTGCTTTTACTTCCATTGAATGAAAAAAAAAAAACATTTCTGACACAGAAGAATGTGCAGGTTGTCAGCGTGATCACATAGTTGTGCAATATTTGGGAGGAAGCAGGACAAAACTGCAATGCTAAGTGAAAGCAGTCGTTTCCTAAACTGCTGTTGAGTAGATAAGAGAGCAGCTGAAGTGAACATTGGGAGCATCAATGATTTGTGGGGGGGGGGGACAAAACTGTTTTCCCACAGGAACTGACCCACGGATAACCCTTAACGTGCATAAAAGAGCGTAAGAACTGCAGAAAAACCCGGTTGAATGTAAACTTGTGCTGGTATTAGTTTAGGAATGCAGTCAAGCGCAAGTGGTCCTGGGAATCTCCAGCCATTTAAGGTGGATTTTTCTCCCCCTTGGGTTTTTTATGCAACTGTTACCTTGTCTTAATCATTGGATGAATTTGAGAACCTCTCAAGTTGAAGGGTATTGCTTTTTTTGACCGCTCTGATGCTCTCATGGCTTTAACGGTCACAGTTATCATCTCCATCGCTCTGCCAGAAAATAGAATTCACTTTTTAATACATATTTCTCAATTTCCAACAGAGAAGTTTAGGAGAATAGGAAGAAAATAGTTTACCATCCATTACATTGAAAGAAGCAGCAGCAGTTTTAGCAATTTACTAATTTAATTGCATGTCTGGAGTAAATTGGCTGAGATTAGATTTGATGCTTTTCAAAATAAAACACCTTCATGTCAGGGAGCAGAGAGGAAGCTGGTGCAGAGAATATTCTGCACAGAGAAAATGGAAAACAAAACTTCAGACCCGCATTCTGGTGCTCTGCAACATCATTAACTGCTGATTAAGCAGGACTTACGCTCTGAACGGAGGATGCCACTGCGCTCGTGGTTCTGCTGGGGTTGCTCATGGCTCCACAGTGGAGGTCCGGGGAGATGAAGCTGGTTCTGACTGGTGCGGCTTTAGCCTTTCTCTTGCTCGCTGGGACTCAGACAGCTTTTGGGCAGCATAACCTACAGACCAAAACAGATCAAAGAGCACAAGTGTGTGATGTGGGAAACTGCAGAATGTAAATTGAAGTCCTGAAGGACAGAAATGCTAAAACATTCCAAAGTTTATGTTGTTTTTTTGTTTTTTTTTGGTTGGTTGGTTTAGTCCACTTTTCCTCTTTCTGGGTGTCTTTTCTGCAACAAAACAGCAGCTACAGAAGCTAAATTCCCACAGGGACTATGGCGTCTGATCAGAAGAAAAACATTTAATCCTGGTCAAAGCTTTTCTTTCAGTAATGCAACGTACAGTTGTTGGTTTAGCCTAATACGTACAAGACGTGTTTGCAAGCTAGTCAAGAATGAAAACAATGTTAAGTCCTTCAAGGAAAATGGTGAAACTCCTGGGATTGGAATATTAGATCGTATTTACCATTGAAATACATTAAATCTCTATTGCAAACATTTTTTTATTGATCCGTATGAAAGCGCTTTGACCGTATAAATGATTTAAGTTGGTCTACAAATAACACGCTATATGATATTAAACGGAGGAGTTTGTCGATTAAAATCAGGTTATTTATAAAGCATAAACATTTAAATTTTCAAGTTTAAAACCAAGCCGTATGTTACAGCATTGAACCGAATCATGGGGAAAGTGAATTGTTGCATCCCTACTGCATACGTTGACATGTGTGTTGTGCTAAATTCCATATGGCTAATTTTGTTTAATCACATAGTAAAACCCAAACCAAAGTTTTTTTTATTCCTGTCACTTTCTTATTAGCAAATAAAACATGTTTATTTTCTGAATTTTTTGTTTTTTTGCAGTTATATAAAACACAAATCCCACGTCAAACCGAAACAAAACTGTGACGCAGAAATCGAGCTTTGAAATGGATAATAGAGAAAGTGAATCATTGTATCCCTAAAGGATTTTCTATTCTTTTTAAGTACAAAGTTCAACCTCTCACACACACACAAAAAAACTCTGACAAACTACTCAGTATTTTCCATCCTGTTTAGAAGTGCTGCGTAACTATTATAAAACCAGGTTTTCATACGTTAAATACATTGAAGACCCACTACGATTATCTTTTAATTTAATGTCAAAGCATTCCCAAAGTCCTCTTTAATTACGATGATGCTGTTTTTAGGCTAAATCAAAAACCTGTGCCGTTTTCTAGGACATAGTTTCTGCAGAGCGACAGAAGTTATTTGGAAATTCGCCTTTGAGTTGTGGGTGGGACTGTCAGGGTGGAGCAACCCCGCCCTCATTCCCTTTACTGTTGCCGAAAGCTCTCGGTTTACATGCTCCCCAGCTAGTTTACAGCCCCTCACATCCCTAATCCCAATACTAATAATTCTGATCCAGATTCCAGCTCAGAGGAGGAAAACAAAGACCTTCCTGGATCTGTTTGTCTGTAAGTGGATGCATCAGAATGGAGCAGAGCAGGGAGCTTACTGCTCACCCAGCCGATTTTCAATGTCACAAATATATTTTTAAAATGTAATTTTGTTGTAAATAAATTTGAATAAAGAAATACTCAGAAATCCAATTTGAAGCTTAATTGCCTTAATATTTGTCTTCCATCATCAGAAAATGTTAAAAATGTTAAAAACACCAAAAAACATGTTTTTTATTGGAGTGGGTCTTTAAATACAAGTTTCAAACTAACACAAATAAAACATTTGAATTCCTGAAAATTCCTCCAAATCTTCCATACTATGCACGGTTGGAATTCTAAAACCAGGTGTTTGTGCGTTAAATATGTTAAATGTACAAATCTTAAATATTAGAAACGTATGAATTCACAGTATATTGATTTGAAACGTCTCAAATTTATAAATTAAGGTTTTTGTCAAATCTCTTTGCTCTTTTCTATAGAAACTAAACTAAACAGTACAGATAACTTAAACGGTAAACCAGTATGGGTTAACCCCTTCACCCTGTGTGCCGCTAATTTGGAGCTTTCCATTTAATCCAGCACTCCGCTTAATTTAGCATTACCTTGAACGGAAAGAAAAACATGTAAACAATTAGGAGAATAAACAATTTATCATTTTAAGGTTTATTTGGACAGGTTCATTTATGCAAAATATAGGTTTAAAGGTAAAAAGAGGAGGGAAGTCATTCTCTATTATGCACTCATGTCATTTTTATTTTAATTCTACATTGTAAAGTAAATGTATAGTTAGATTTCCCATAATAATTATCTTTTTTTGACTATACCTTTTTATAAATAAACAAACTTTTATAATCTTTGTAAATCTGACTGCATATTTACCCACAACTGAATTTATTTAAACAGAAAATAAGGATTAGGTTAAAAAAATGGAGATGACCATTTTTCCCCTTAATTACTTTCTGGCTTTATTAGCTTTATAAGATTTGTTCTTATCATAAAGCAAACAAATGAGTGGATTTGATCTTAATTGAGGAAGAAAGAGTTTTATTAGAGGTTTATTAGTTATACTAGTTTTGTTTTTCAAGCTTGCCGCTCTTCATAAACACCTAACGATCACAAAAAAACCATTGAGTTTGATAAGAAGAAGATAGCGGAGCTCCTGTGCAGCAGAATGATCTGATAAGCCATGGAGCGAGCCTCAGCCAAGTGCTGCTGATCCTCCGAGGGTTCGGTTTTACGAGCAACAAGTGTCACAAATGTTTCTGTTTGGTCAAAGAGCAGAACGATTATGCGTTTTTTGGTCAAACTCCATCAAATCATTGACATCCTTCAAAGCAAAGAAGCAATCTTATCTAGCCTTTGAACACATTTTTTAAAGGATCCAAGTAATGAAAGTATTATAAAAACAGATTATTCTAAAAGGATTTAGACTTCTGCTAGTAATATATGTATAAATTTAAATATTTCCGCACCAAAATGACATGAACTCCAGTTCATAAAGTGTTTTTATCAAAACAAAAGAGCTGGTAATCTTCAAAAACTCTCAGTAAACCAAGAACCTGAAGCCTTGGAAGAGGCAGGCTGGCTCCACAGGGATAAAGTTTCAGATCCCCAGGATCCCAGGTGAGAACCATGGGAACCTGCTCATCCACCTTGGGGCATGTCCGTAATAAAACCGCAAGAATAACAATAACCCTAAAAAAATAAAATAAATAAATCAACGTAAATCTGTTTTTGAGCACGCTGGGAGTGAAATAAAAGTTATTTGTGGATGAAAAGTAATATTTTTCTGCACTATCTGGAGCAAAATCTTCTGACGGGGAGCTGAAAATAAAGGGAACT
Organism: Oryzias latipes; assembly: GCF_053564925.1. Taxonomy (NCBI): domain Eukaryota; kingdom Metazoa; phylum Chordata; class Actinopteri; order Beloniformes; family Adrianichthyidae; genus Oryzias; species Oryzias latipes. The sequence goes on along the minus strand of NC_136256.1, from coordinate 25,637,858 downwards.
AGCCGTTCCTTGTGTAACATCTGAAAGACCACAAGGACAGGGATGAATGCTGACGGTGCAAAGGGAAGTGAGGAGCAGGAACGCTTGAAAAAAAATCACCCGCTGCTTAAATGAAACTTTAAAAAGACAAGAACGTCAAAAGAAACAAATGTTTTTTCCATTTTTGTGGTGGAAAAGGAGAAACCTGTAAAGACTGGAGCTGCTCTGGGCTGTTCCTCCAAACTGCAGGGATCCAAAGTTTAAGTCTAGAAGCTTTTATGAGTCTGAATAAGCAGATTTTATTGAAGATTAAATGCACCCCTGAGATGCTTAGATTCAATTCACATGAATTTAAAGCTGACAGTTTCTTGTTCTGCTGCAAAAGGTCCGTTCTGAGAATCCTTAACCTGCTGAACACACTGAAAACATGTGTCAGAGGGCGGCGTTAGGTTAACAGTTCAGTTCCTGTTTCCTAAGTGCCTTAAATGTATTTCTAACTTTTCCTCAAGAAGCTAATATATTAGATATTTAGCAGCAACACTGGAGTGATTTTTAGGAAGTGTTTGCCTGCTGGTTAACTGCTTACATTTATTGGAAAATCTCTTTTTTTTTAATTTACATACCTTTACAGGAAAAAAAAACAGTTTTAAAAAGGAGGTTTATTTTAACTTAACACAGGAATTGATATTGATGTTGTTGTTTGTGCAAAACTCTCCATATTATTGTTTAACATCAGTTTATGCCAGCAGACATGAATGACAAAGCCTGAATGTGAAGCTTTACCTCCGGATGAAATTGCAAATGTGGGATTTAGAGGGAAATGCGCAGAATGATGAGCTGCAGAAATAGAAACATCTAACTTAACAACCAACCCCCCCATAAAAAAATGTGTTTTTGGCGTTTTTAATGTGTTCTTGTGGCATTTTTCTGATAATTGAGGACATTTATAAAAAAGTTTTAAAAAAAAAAGGTTAAAATTGCATTTCTCAGTATTTCTTTATTCATATCGTTGTGAAGTCGTTTGAAAAAGATCTCATTTGTGACATAGAAGATACGAACAAGCTCGTTGCTTTCAAGCTCTCAGCAACAGAGAGGGGAAGGGGGGCGGGCTTGCTCTGCGTCAACAGTCCCCCCCACGACTCAGAGGTGAATTTCTAATGAATTACTGGCGCTCTGCAGACGCTATGTTCTAGAAAACGTCCAAGAGATCAACCCTTTCTTCCCTAAAAGAGGAAGAAAGGAGAAATCAAAGTTTCATATTTCTGACGTTTTCATCCAACAATACAGGAGTTTTGAGGGTTTCAGGTGATCAATAAGATTTTCCAGCAACATTTAACGTCATCCTATGACTTTGAGATATAGATAAGGGGCAGTCGGACGGCTGGACTTGAACTCACGACACCCTTGAAGTAACCCGGGCTGGGCATCAGCCTGCACCACAAAACTGCACGCTCATCTTCCAAAGAGACGGCATAATTAAAGAACAGTTGTTTGTGCAAATAAAAAGCCAGAAAAGACAGAATTAGAAACTTGACTGCGACGTCCAGACCTCGTAAAATCGAAGGCTGGTTTTGTTTTAAAAGCAGGATAAACCCATTTAAGGCAGTGATTTGGACTAAAAAAATGATTTTTTTTGTGAATTTGTTAATATTTTCTCTGCTGAAGTCAATTATCATCCGTTTGGGACCTGCAGCAGGGAAATGTAAAAAATAAAATAAATACTTTCAGGAAACTTTTAAGGAGATCCAAGTTTTTCAGGTACATGACTAATTTCACATGGATTTGTCTGCCATGGCTTTCCCTCTTGTGGCGGGGAGAGCGTGCTGTGCTGCTAAAACCCAGCGGCTGGTCTCAAATATTTAACCTGCAGATCATGTCAGCGTTTGCCAACAGGTGTTTATTTGTGGTTCGATTCCGACAGTCCTCACCAAAAACCTTAGAGAACACAAAAAGGCGGCAAGAAACATTCAGAACAATTCGTCCTAACCGTTCCCTGCTGCTCGGATCAACTCAAAGAGACAAATAATTACACAAACGTCTGACCCATGAAATGGGTTGACACCTTAGAAAGCAAATCAGATGGAAGAGATTTGTGGTTTTACTGTACCTTAGTGTGCTTACTGCAGAAAAGCCAGCGCAGACATTGTAGTGCAATTCTGAACTCTGCAGTGAAGGGGCTGGTCAGAGTGCAGGGCAAAAAACAAACACAGAAGACGGATAGACACACAAAAAGAAATGACAGTTAGCAATGTGGATAGTGTCCGGTGTTCAAATGCTGCTCTGCGTCCCCGTCCAGCCGAGCGCTCCCTCAGACCAGCGTGAACGGACTGATAAGAGCGGCCTTCCTCCTCGGGATTATGTTTCCTCCTCCAGCCTGCTGACAAGTAGCCATGTGACTCCGACAGCCCATTTAACAGTGAGTCAGAGGCTGCTGGTCAGACGGAGCGTGTCTGATCCCCGTCACTCGCACACACACACAGGCTAAAAGTGGACGTCCAAACATGAGGATGTTCAAACATCTGTACTTCCAGCTTCCTTCTCTGCTTCCAGAGTCTGACCTTACTTTAAAAATCACATTGACATGCTTCAAACCAGAATAAAACATCAGGTGGTTACCATTCTCATGCGAGTACGTTAAATCTGCAGGGTGGACTCGAAAATGCTGATCCGACCACATTCCGCTTTAAAAGACTGCCTGTGCATCAGGTGAGAGAGCGAGTGGACTAGAGAGACTCTTTTCTGGTAAATAATTAAACATGCTTGTAACTAATTCACCGCTGTCATAACATCCATATGAAAAAAACAAAAAAAAGGGTAAAATAAAGGTAAACCAAGTAATGGAAAACTGATCAGTTTATTTATTTTTTATAAAGACCCACTCGGATGAAAATTGTGTTTTTGGTGGTTTTTAACATGTTCTTGTGGTAATTATCTGATGATATAAAGAAATGTATGTATTTATTATTCTTCATTCAAGTCATTGTGAATCAGGAGCAGACAAAAACAAACGTTTAAAAAAAATCTTATTTGTGGCGTAGAAAATACGCAATAGACGGGCCACAAGCTCCCTGCTCTGCTCCATTCTGATGCATCCGACTAGATCCATCTACGTCTTTGTTTTCCTCGTCTGAGCTGGACTCATTTTTTGAATCGTTAACATAAAAAAACAAAACTAATGGATTACATGGGATCTAACCGCCGACCACTGGCCAACCTGCTCAACCACTGCCGCCAGATAGGTTAGGGTAGGTTGCTAGGGCGGGGTTGTGATGGTAAGCTAGCAGGTGATGGCGTAAACAAATGGATGATGGGAAATGGGGGAGGCTTGCTCCACGCCAATAGTCCTGTGAATTTCTTTTTTTCCTGTCCAACAACTGAGCAAACTGATTAGAGCTGAAGGCCTTTTTTGCGTTAGACTGGTTTTACCAAAGTGTAAATTTGTATAAACCCCTTTTTGTTTTTTTATTGTTTTTTATTTAGTCCTGTGTATTTCTAATGAACTCCTGCTGCTCTGCAGAAATCATTTCCAAGAAATTTGATATTTTTATTGATTGAAATCTGATGCATTTATTGATTTATTATTTGGTTTTCTGTGATTTGTATTGTTACTTGTTTTTTCTTCTGAGCTGCCATTACAGGTTAATTTCTCCCCTGTGAGATAAATAAAGTTTTACTTAAATTCTTAATTTCAATTTGTTTTTTTTTCTGTTTAAACATTTGTGCAATTAAAAAAAAAGCATTTTATCGACCTATCTAGGTATAAAGTATTTTTAAATCCAAACGAAGTAGCATTTTTTACCATTTACAAGTTATCAACTAGTTTTTGGTGAAACACAAACAATTTTTTTTCCCTTTTTCCTTATTTGGGTTTAAATGAGTAGAAAAAAAAATCCAAGTCGACTTTGTGACCCTGCATGTCACAACACGGAGGCTGGTTCAGCAATGAACAAACATTACAAGGAGGGGCTCTGTGCTAATGACACAATCCATCATACCCAAAGGCGAAAAAAAAAGGCGACTAGATCTGAACTGAAGCGTAGGAGATCTATACGCTGCTTTTCTATTTGCCAATAATAAAGTGGTGCATTCCACATGAGCTTAAAGACCATAGAAACAGCCGGCGTGTGCCACATCCCTGGGGTTCTGCAGAGTCACATGCATGTCTCGAGGGGAAAATAAATGCATTTAAAGCAGCTAAAAGCCTAAGCCCCCTTCTAAGTGTGGGGGCTTTCCTCCGTATGCTGATAATAGCTTTATCCGCAGTGGTCGGCTATATAAAGAAGTGTGACTATACGTGCAGGAATGACTGACAGATTCTTCAGCAGATGACACATTTCGTTCCAGCACTGGGGTTAAACAGGAAGTTTGCTCATTTATTGCATGATTTCAACTTGGTGAAATAACTTCCAACGCCGGCCTTCCCATTAAAAGACATGAACATTTATAAATAACCTTTTAACGTCCCATTTATGTCCCACCCTCAGCTGTCTTGGCTTTTATTCTGAAGTGGCGACACGTTTTGGAGGTTCTCCCTGCAGCTTCCTGTTATTCTTCTGTCCATTCAAACCTAAAACAAGCAAACTGGACCTTTCACATGTAAAAGTAAGAATGGTTCCGCCCAGGACCAGAACAATGGCACCACAAAAGCCACACAAATGAGAAAAACTCACAGAAAAGTTAGAAACCTGTTTGGGTTTTCCACAGCTTTGGGTTGATGTTTGCGATTTCCTCTGAGTGCCGTTTGCTGGAGCACCTTCCAACCCTCTCAGTACGCAGATCCCCCCCCCCCATCCACTTTATCTTCACCCACAGTCAACAGCTGGAACCCTCGCCCATCTTTATCTCACCGTCTGTCCAATCAGATCTTCCGGGCGCCAACGGTAACGCACGTGGCTCAGACCACACCTGGGATCCAGGAGGCCGCTGAGCCGTCACTCCCTCACATAACGCATGGATGGAAAAGCAGTTTCCACACCTAAAGCAGGCTGAGGGAAAACCAATCAACTTTGATTATGACTCCAGAGAAGGTTTTCTGTGTAAAGACTCCTAGAAGAATGACTAACCGCTGCTAGAAGAGAGTTCCCATGGGAACCAGTGGCATCAGATAATGACCTGAACATAACCTGGAGGTTCTGAATGAGCAGGTTCCTCGATCAATGGCGGAATTGTTTTTCCTCCAGGATCCATCAAGCTCAAATTGCAAAAGGGTTGTTTGAGCATGAGACAAGGTTTTCACACGTCCATCCTGCTGAGAACATTTGGGACGTGCAGAGTCCAGCCAGAAGTCCAACATTGCATCGTCTCAGACATAAATCTGTGTCGTCGAGCTTTAGATCCTCGTTTCAGGGTTTTAGGTTTGATTTTAGTGTCACATAAATGATAATAAAAGCTTTCATTCCACCTGTTGCCTCTTTTTTTTCAGTTGCTACTCAGGATGGAAAACCATTAAAGTGAATCTACCACAGGACTCACTCCTCACACGAAGTGAATGAAATCTTAACGCAGCCAAGTCGCTGCTCGTATTTGCATGCGGAAAAGTTCAAATATCCCTCGCAGTGTCAACCGAAAAGCCATCCGCTGAGGTTGTAACGAAAGCCGTGTCAGCAGCACAACGGCGACTTGTTTCAGGACAATCCTTCAATTGTTCCGGCGGGCTTTCTTCTGCCGTCTGTGCAGAGAACAGAGCGTACAGCGGGAGGGAAACGCACGTCTTCTGGGACCGTGTGACGCCGCGTCGCATAATGACATTTGTGAAGCCGTTTGAGGCTTTCTCCTGGGTTTTTTTTTTGTTTTTCCTCCAACCAGAGTGATCATCTCATTGAGAAGATGATCAGCTCTGGTGCTCTGACTGAAGGACCACACAAGACCTTTACGTTTTTAAAAGAGAATGCTTAGCCTTTCTAGGAAAATCTGACCTTTCACTGCACTTTTGTGGGACGAGCCCCGTCAGACCAAAGCCCAAACCAGTACCCACACCTCAGCAGAAGCAAAACAACTATGCAGCTTTGACATCATGAATAGTCATATTTAAGCTCCGTAGACTTAAGAAATAATCAGGAATAATGCATCCATAAGCTCCAAGGGCAAAGGCATCGCTTCTCCTCGGTCCCTCAAAGAAAAGCAGTTCTTCATTTCCTAAAAAAAAAAAAAAACTTTCTGGCTTGCAGGAAAAAACAGAAGTTGCATTTAAACTATGGAGGAGAAACCAGGAAGAACTTAAGAATGTAAACAAGGTTCAAATAATAGTGTTTAGCTGGAGACTAATAGTAAGTTCTGTTCATTTGCAAGAGGTAAAATAAACAAAAGGGAGCAGAAAAAACATAACTGGGCACTTTTTATTCTCTTCTGCCTGACAAAGCAATTCTGGAAAGGAATGTGGTGACACGCTGATCTACCGTTTTGGCTTGAACGTTTTTTTTTTCTTCATTTTGGCCCCTGAAGCAAAATGTTGTTCACTAAATATTTGACATAGTTTAGCAAGAAAGAAAGAAAAAAGAGCTTTAGAAAGCCTTTACAGCTGTGAATGAACGGGATGATGCTCAGTTTTTAGCCACAATTGGAAATGAACAGCTTGTTTTGCCGCCTTGCATCACGGTAAAGCACCTTTAAATAACCCGGAGCGTGGCTGGAGAAGACATTGGAGTGTCAGCAGGAAAAAAGAAAACATCCTTCCTTTGTCCTGCTGAAGGGGTAATTATCAGACATGTTGAGTAGGGTCCTTAAAAAGGGCAGAACCTGAATAAATCCTAAAGGATTGAATGGTCATCAATGTTCAAAAACACGTAGCGGAGCTGTTTCGTTTGAATTTAACTGTAGTTTTACCTTCAGTTTTAAAAAATAGTTGATAAAGTAAATAAAAACCTGAATGTTTGGATAAAATCTGACCCCAAACTAGATGTTCTTTGTAAGTTTGTGACTTTGGTCCGGATTGCTGGGGCTTTAAACACAAATTAATCACTCCACAGGTCATTTATTTATAATTATGCCGTTTTTGGCCCAAATCGAAAACCTCTGTCATTAGGACATAGTCTCTGCAGAGCGGCACCAGTTCATCAGAAAATTTGCCTCCGAGTTGTGGCCGTTGGCACAAAGCAACCCCTGCCCCAGTCCCCGTCACCCATAACTGTGGGCTCTCTACACTCTCTCGCTTAGAGCCCCTCAAAACCCCAACCAAACATTACCGTTGGAACAAGAATGGCGAGCAAGATTGGGAGTTTGTGGCCCGCTGAGTGTATTTTCCAAGACACAAATACAATCTTTTTTTAAGTTGCATTTTCTGCTCCTGATTACCAGTGATTTGAATAAAGACTCAAAAATGCAATTTTAAGATGAATTTTCTTTACATTTGTCCTCCGTTGTCAGAAAAAAGCTACAAGAACACGTTAAAAACATTATTTTCATTTCATTTAAGTTTGTGCACTTTAATTCCCTAAAATCTGCTCCTTAACAGACCTTTTTTATAGGTGAGAACTCTGGAGCGCATTAGATGTTAAACAGATGATAAAAGGGAGGGCAGCTAAGAGATTGCTAACAAATATGGGATAAATCAATCATTTTTACTGAATTTATTAGTAAATTAGCTACAAAATCAGCAAAGTTGCAGCGCTAAACCAGAACCAAAAGCATACCGGCGCACGTATTTGGTTTATGCATGACAATCTACATTTACTGATATTATTAAGAGATATTTCCTACAAAAGAGAACAGTCTTTGTCTTTGTTAAGAATAATCTTGGCTTTTCAATAAACTCACACTTAAGAAAAATAAGAAATGACTTTCATTTTTACTTTACCTAATAGCAGATAAAAATTACTTTCAGTACAAAAAAAACAAACTAAACTAATATTTTTATTTGTTTTTAATTCACTAAATCTTACTTTTTTATGTATTAATTTGAATTGCTTTTTACTTTTACACTGAGAAGAACTTTGTGATTTTATCTGTAAAAAGTGCTTTGTAAAGTCTTCATTGTCTTCAAATAGAGAAACCCTCTCAAATTTTCAAATTAAAAGCCCATCAGATCCTACTTTTCCATGATATTGTCTTTCTCTGAGAACTTGTTGAATAAAGTCAAAATAAAATCAGTCTCAAGAAAGCCGGACATTTCCAAATTTTTTTAGATTTCAAAATAAAATTAGCACAAAAGAGGAAAGCATTTTGCATTTGGTGGGATAAAACAAGAGCCTAAGGCAACAAGAGAATTAGTTTGAAAAGCAAATAAACAAATGACACTTTAAAAATAATTTTCCTGACAGCTATTTTGTTAGGTTTATTTCAAAAAAACAAAACAAACTATTTTGCAAATACAAACCTAACTTTTCTTGGCAAAATAGTGTGACTTTCACAAAGATTGTACGCATCTAAAAGAAAAATAGTGATAAATTCAACTTTTATTGTTTGTTATCATAAAGGGACCTTTATTTAAGGCTTTACACTCAAAAAAAGGAGCGGAAAAGCTTTAAAAATAATTGAGTTTAACAGAAACGGAGGCAAAGTCCTAAAAACAGACACGGTTCTGTGGTGGAAATAACTGCACAGGTTGGGTTTGTTGCTGCACAACAACAAGCAGGAGTTAAGTCATCATGCAAAGAGGAGCCACACACAAACACGCCAGCAGCTTCTCCTAGAAAGGATCCCGTTGAAGACATTTTCACCTGCCAGAAACATATGGGTCCTGCAGGCTTCAGTCTTTTGAAAACAATGGAAACACCGATAAGCATGCTGGCAAAACCAGGGTTTTTATTAAACGCTGGTTTGTTGTTTATGGTTCTGGGTCATTGCAAAAGCCACTGGGGGGGGGGGGGGGGGGGGGGGGGGGGGAAACAAACGTGTATATTTAGATGTTTTCAGAAAAATAGAAAGAAAATACCAAAGCTCTCCAGAGACAGAGCTGTGTAAACTATGACACCCAGTGACCTGAGAAACAAAAGACTCAATGGAGCTCCTGTTACAACTGAGCACTGAATGAATGAGTAAGAGCCTCCGGAAGCTCTTCAGACTTACTCTCACTTCAGGATATGAGGCAGAAATTTAGCTTTTTTTTTTTTAGTTTAAAGTCAGAAAAAATGTCATGATTAAATTAGGGGGGGTGTCTCTAGTATCTAGCTAACTTTAATAACAAATGCTGATAACGTCTTCCAAGTCCGTTAGGTGAAAATTAAAGAGAAGACGCACAATTTGAGCACGTTTTCCCTCAAATGTTACCTGTTTAACAAGCCCGGAAACAATGCCAAGTCATCCAACGGTGACAGTCAGGAGGAGACACTTGTGTGCATGTGTGGCAGTAAACTAGTTGTCAATGGTGAGCCTATTCACACAGAGGACGGCGTCCGCGGCGACAGGGACTAAAAGGCTTCAAAACACAAAGCGGGATTAAGGTTAACATGTTCATGATGCTAAACCCCTTGGAGAATCACTAAGACGTTTACTTATTTACTCACCGGTGCCTGGTACTCCCGTTAAACTCGGAATAATGTCTTCACTGTCCGTCAGGCACAGCTAACACTACTTGCTGTTAGCCCTTCAAATTAAAAAAAGAATATTGACATGACAAACCGCTCGGCTCCCATTAACTATTCTTGTCTTGTTTCGAAAATATTTGGAATAAAAAGAAATTTTTTCTTCAAATACAATAAGGTGAAATTCTATTCGTAATAATTTACAAATGAACAGTTCTGCTTTTAATTTGAAGGTTAACCAAGAAACTTCCGCTTTGCTTCAGGTTCTGTCTGGAAACTTTCGCCACTCGTGCGCATGCGTAAACTATGGTTTACCTCTTATCCTCAGGGTGTCTTTCCGTTACATTCACTATCGCAATGAAAAAGATGTTGAAAAACTGTATTCCACCCCCAACAGCTTAACTTTCCTTAGCATTTGTAGCTGCTACCATTTCGTTTATACAGTTAATATTGAAATTAGTAATAACATTTTTCACTTTTTTCGTCTGTGTTTAATTTATTCATCTTATTTTACATTTAGGAAAGTGACTTAACTTACGGTCTAATCGATTCTCAGTCTCAAATTTTGTTCGTTGTTTTCATTATTTTACAGGGTAAGAGCAATATTTGACTTTTAGCATTAGCATATACATTTTAAAAGGAGTGTGAATAAAAATGAAGTACGTGCCTATGCAATTTAACAGAACAGGTGGGCAATGTGGTTACAGTTTATGTCACCGCAACATTGTGGTTTCATTTAGAGAAGAAGACTGCCCCCTGCTGGCAGTTTGCTGCAAATAAATGAGTTAAAGTACAAGACTTATTGACATTCAATAAAGTTCAACTTTCTTTTTTTTAAATAATTAAACGTCTCTGTTTGGTTCTTCGTTATTGCTATTTTTTCCTTTACTTTTTACTAGTTTTCTTTTTGTGTAAATAAAAAAAATGAAGATTGATGTTAAATGATCGTTGAAAGTACTTATTTTCTGTTATCTATTTAAATATTCTTATCAGGAATTGTTGTTACAATTGCTGTTTGTTTGGCTCTTTGGTGTTAAAAAAGAAAAAGAAAATCCCCCTTCACGCTGTTCTGAAAAAAATAAATTTAATTGGTTATTATACCTGTCAATCATCAAGGAGTGGGCGTGTGTTGTACTCTTCGTGTGCTGATTGGTTAATTTCCGTGTTGATGTTTTGTCTCCACAATCCATTACAAGAGAGGTCACGTAAACTAGCATAGCAGTCTGCTCTCTTAACAGAAACAAGCAGTAAACAAAGTTTATATTTTTTACGTGTTTCCCTCTGCTTTTTCTTCGGTTGTCTCGAGACAGCGACATGAGTTCTGCGGCCTCTTCGGTAAGATCCTTACAGCCTTCCGTGGGCGTCACGCGCTCCTAAAAGCACTATTAGCCAACACTTTGAGCTATAGCCTCAGCTAGCTAGCTCCTGTGCTAACGTTGATTGTAGACATCCTTTATTTGAAATGACAGCTTGTTGACGTCAACTTTTCATCACTTTTTGATTTAGTAATCATTTTAAACTCGCTCTTTCCCTACTTTAAACTAATCACTTACACCAACTAACCAATAAGAAAAAAAATCCGGTCTACATTCATTTATCTGGTTAAAACAATTTTATTTTGAACTAAATCTACGTCCATAACAGTTATAACACGAGACCTAATGTGTCCACGTGCATATTTATACCATGGAAGTGAAGAGAATGTAAAATGTTTAACATCTTCTGTGTTTCCACCTAATTGGAGGACAACAAATTGTTGATCGAATATTAATTTATAAAAAGCCTGGACATGTTATTTATGCTAATGTAAGAGAAAACATAGAAATTAAATGAAAAAAATAAATAAATATATTTTACATTTTTGCTTTATAAATGATTTTTTGAATGTTCTCTAGGAGTTAAACATAAAATATTAGTAATGTTGTGTCCAATAGTGTCACAAAAATGTGGGAAACTCATTTATTAGACTTCTTGGAAGGAAACAACTGAACAAGAAAAAGCTGAATATAACAAAGTACATTTATAGACCGTGCAGCTCTTGATTAAAAATGTTTTTTGTTGATGATTTAAAGAGGCTTTCCTGTGAGTTTCTGTCGAGTCTTTTGGGGTCACCTGGGGTGACAGGTTTTTTTGTTTCTGCAGACGATTGGGGAGTTGATTCTCACCCTCACTGAAATGGGCTTCACAGAAGAACAGATCCAGGCAGCTGTTCAGTCAGGGCATTTTTCTGTGACAGAGGCTGCTGAGTGGTGAGTAATCCAAAGGCTTTTCAGAAACTGAAGTGCCATGTTTCAATTAGTCTTGAATATATTTGCGAAAACCTTTCTTTTGTTGCCGATAGGCTCTTACAGGGTCATCATCCACGACACACGCTGGTCAAGCAATCCTCACAGCCAGCCGATTCAGCCTTTTCTGCTTTCAATCCTCCCAAAGATGTGGCGAGCGCCTCCGTTTCAGACACCCCTGATGATGAAGGTAATCCGTTATTATTTACAGTGATTCATTGCTATATAGTGCAATTTTGTATGTTTTTTTTTAAACAGCAGATTTTGTTCTGCAACCTGACTGGCTTTAGATCTCCTGTAGTGAAGAGTTTTACAGCCTATAATCCCACTTCGTGGATTCTACCGTATTATTAAAACATACTTCCTGTGATTAATGAACGACGACTGGATGCCAAATATGCTCACTAATCTCATCAGATTTGATTTATTTCTGTCCTAAACAGCAGGTCCCTCTTTGGTTCTGAAGCCACCACAGTCACGCAGCGAGTCCCCAGATCCACTTCCAATAGAGTCCCGGATCAAACAAGACAAGAGTGACTTTGAAGAGAAGGAAAGACTGCGTGTTGCTCAGAAAGCCAGAGCAGAAAGAAAACAGAAGAAACAGGTCAGTTCATACTAAAAACTCATAACCTGTCCTTTACGGTCGGGTCTCCAATCTTTTTTTTTTTTTTTTTTTTTTCTCGATCTCATCTGCTAGGAGCGGGATCTGGTGTTAAAAAGGATAGCTGAAGACCGCAGGAGCTTGCAAGAGAAAAATCATTCCAGTGCTGCTACCGAGGCGCCACCTTGTCAGGGGGAGAAACTTGAAAAAAGGATTCAGACAAATACAGATAGCAACTGCGTCCTCATGGTGAGGAAATGCTTGTTGCAGTTTAATTTGATGCAAATATAATCAATGATCAGTTTTTATACACCTGTGTTTTTGTTTGTTGTTGTTTTTCTTGAAGATTCGGTTGCCTTCTGGTGAGTCCATGCGTGAACACTTCCCAGCTGATGCCCCCCTAAAGAGCGTTGTGGAGCACATCACCGGACGTCACCCTTCCCTACCCTCCTTTTCTCTCCTTCAGGGTTTTCCCCGAAAACGCTTTGGGGAAGCGGAGCTTGCGTGCTCGCTGCGCTCCCTGGGGCTCACGCCTAACGCTGCTTTGTGCATTCAGACCAATCCTCCAGAGACGCTTCAGAGTTTGCCCGGTCCTGCAGAACCCCCAGCAGCAAGTCCCAGTGAGCCATCTCCGTGTGCCGGGCCTCCCGAACCTCAAATTCCTGAAAAAGTGGCGGCAGGACAGCAGGACCCTCCTTTACCACCACTTCTGCCTAACCATCTGTGGGAGGAGGCGGTAAACTATGCAGGAATGCCTCCGCCTGGACCGTCACAGTCTGGACCTTCTCATTTTTGGGGCAAGTACTTAACCCTGTAACTCTTGTGCTATCCTAGGCACTTTAACGTTGGGAGTTGGGTCATCTAGACCCACTAGACAGTGCGCTGAACCTTTTTTCTTTAATGATTTGTGATCTTCACTGGTGTCCAAGTATTACATGAAATCTTTCCACCTTTATCCACATTTGTCATGGTAGGGAGAACACGTCAAAGTAAGGGTGGGGTCATCTAAGATAGCACAAGCAGTTAAATCTCATCCATAATGCTGTAATAGAAGGTTACAGAACTCATCATATGCTGCAGAAGTTTCGGGGAATACGTTGGTAGTATTCTTTACGACCCCCTAACCTCAGACCAGTCACACGCACATACACACACACACACTCACACACTGAAGGAGGAGGGTTTGGGGAAGAGACAGAGGGAGCTAAAATTGTGTGCCTTGTCTAGGCTACCCCACCTTGGTGGGACACAGCCTTGGTAAATAAAATAAAAAAAATAAAAAAACTTGGACGTTGTGGTGTTCCTGATGTGTGCAGGTCGAGGACAGAGACTGACTCCAGGTAATCCAGAAGAGCCTGACATAGAAGATGAAGAGGAGCAAAATGAAGAGGAACAAGTACTTAATGGTACTTCTTATTTCCTTAGACCTCTTCTATCCTCCTGTTTCTGTTTCCAGTCTTTATTTTGCAGAAGTATTTTTGTTTTAAATTGCTCTGGTCAGTTACAGTCGACTAAGCCTAAAAAAGGATTTAAAAATGATAAATTAGACAAGTTTTCTGACATTTAGATTATTAATAATAACCCTCAGTAATCCGGAAACGTGAGCAAATTCTCCTTTCTCAAGTACATTAGGTATAGTGTTGCTTAGCTCAGGGGTCGGGAACCTATGGCACGCTCTTTTGATGGTCACATGTGGCTCGCAGACAAATCTTTAATTATACTTTTTTTACTCATTAGACCAGTCCTTCTCGTGCGCGATGCGATGCCAGAGGCGCGCAGTAGTAACGGTGCTTAGAAAGAGAAATCTGCGCCAGCGCCATCAGTTTACTGTTATCTATTATTTCACAGAGTTTGTACCAGCCGGAAACCTTTGAATTGACGTGCCTAAAAGTGCGCGCTCCCGTCTCTGAGAAAGAGCGCGCAGTTGCGGGGACGGGAGGTGTGAGGAAGAAAGCAGAGGGTGGGGGTGAGGTGTTGTGGGGACCGGCAGCAGGTGAATCGCGCAGGGATTGTAAAAACGTAAACCCCGCTGCCCGTCACTCACTGCAGCGTGTGAGTGTGTGTTTGGCTCCGTATCTGCATGTGAGCAGTCAGTCTCACATCTAAAGAACATTCAGACCTAAGATCACGTTTAAAGTCTCAACGCCTGCATGAAGCAGAAACTCACCACGTATCAACCGGACTAAACCATCAGCAAAACTACCACGAGAAATACTCATCATTTATTAGCAACAGAATAACAATGTTATTAAAAAGAATCCACAGACTTATTGTACTTTAAAAATGTTGAAATTAAATCAAATGCACACATTCATTTGTATATTTAGTTTTAAACATATTGTCGCGGACTGAGTTTAACTTGGCTGTTGGGCCGCGTTAAAAGTTCTGGAGTTCATTGAACGCATCAAGCAGAGATCTGATTGGCTCTCAGTTCTGTCGCTCAGCCTGTTGTTAGATTGGACCAATGGGGTTCAGCCATGGGCCGAATAAGGGAAATGGGAGGGCTGGAGCGGGAGGGGGGGGGGATATAAAGTTGGGAGAAGCGCTCTCGTCTCGGCGGGAGAGATTCAGGAGTTGCTGAATTAATTGTACGGCGTTCGTTGCGGTCTGCAGTAACCAGAATAAAGAACCTTAAAAGAGGTTAAGTCTCCGTGCCTCAGTGTGGGGAAGGGACACTACATTATTGTATGGCTCTTTCAAAATTACATTTAAAAATATGTGACGTTTATGGCTCTCTTGGCCAAAAAGGTTCCCGACCCCTGGCTTAGCTCCACTGCTGCGGCTTAGCCAATCCTATTCAGCCCTTTGGAATATGTGCTGCTTTTATTCTGAAGAGATTTTATCCTTGGAGAGAATCTCGTATCTGCAATCTAAAGTATTGCAGAGTGAGTGAATTTGAACTAGTGTTAAAACATTCGTCTGCTTGATTCTTGGGCTTTCTTTTTAAGGAATTCCCGGGCTGCCGTTATTTCCGGAGAACAGGATTCGGCCTGGATTTGAGCCACGGCATCACTGGCCTGAGCAAGGAAATCGACTCAGGTGAGAGTCCTGGCGGAAACCTCAGTTCGCATTGGCCAAAATTCATTTTCACTGATGAAGATGAGGCGGTGGGGACATTTTCGCTCAAACGCGCCGTAAGAAAAGCAAACATGAAATGTAGCTGATGTGAAAACAAACATTTAGATGATCTGGTTTGGCCTTAAATGAAATATTCTTAGTTAGGCATTACCTATTGAATTCTATGACTTCATGTTTACTATACAATTACTGGTATGAAGCCCATTGAGACGACTATTGTTGTAATAATGGGCTATATAAATAACATTAAAATTGAATGGTCTGAAAGTAACGCACACAAAGAATTCAAGTGACATGTTTGAACATTTTTCAGTGGGTCACATTGAAAATGTCAAAGATTTTTTACCTTTTTGTCGTTTGTTAATGTTACAACTAAGTTCGTCATTTTTGTGGGGTTTCTTTGTACTTTGAGTGTTTTTCTGATTGTTTTTTTAATGTATCTGCTGGAGTGGGAGGATGTCTGTCTTTCTTCTCCTCTTTATTTTTGGTCTTTGTATTTATTTATTTTATTATTTTATTTATTTTTAGTTTTCTTTTTTCTGCACATAAATCTCAGTTTACTTCCAGCCTGGGCCTCTGTGGGAGTTTTTGGGTCGTTGGGATGTTTGAGTTTAGGGCTGCACGATACGAGGAAAACTCGCGATATTGGTGATCAATATTACGATGACGATAAAACTTGCGATACATGAACAAACAGCAAAACATAATTTCGATTTCACTGCAACAGTTTAATTGAAATAGGAGTTAACCCTCGTCTACATAAAGGCCTCCATCTGATTGATCAAATGCATAAAGGGATTAGTTTGATTCCTTAAATACTTCAAGCTGCCATAACATTTGTTTTAACACATTAAAGGTCACCATTTATTGCAATTTTTGTCGTCTTTTGCGATATGGCACAGCTTGATTTTACATTCAATTTGCGATTTACCATGCTGGCCTACTTAAGTTGTTTTTTTTTTATCTTTATGTTACATCATTTTACTAGCCTTCAGATAAGGGTGTAACAGTTAAATATCCGATGAAAAATATCTGTCTTGTCCTCTGCTACAGAGATGCTCCAGAGGAGAACGCAGAGGACCCTGAGGATGGGACGGGCCCTGTGGCGCCCGTAGCGGCGGGTCTGGCCGCAGTGGAGCGACTTCAGAGAGCTGCACAGCAGGAGGACCACAGCTCCTCCCAGGGACAACCGTCTCCACCCAAGAGGCCCTTCAGGACACCGAACGTGCCATCCCTTTGTGCCTTGGCCACTCACGCGGCCGTCCACCTCATGACCGGTACCGTCTGAAAGTTCTGTCAAACGTCCCTGGAGCGTTTCCGGCGGCTCACCGCAGCCCTTGTCGTCTCTCAGCTCCTTGCATGCAGTACAGCAGCAGCCTGGCATGCTTGACCCCGGAGCTGGTGGAGCTTCTGCTCAACCACATGGCCCGGGAGAAGCTGCTCCGCCCGCGCACCCTGGAGCTGTTTTTCGGCTGCCCGCTACAGAAGTTTGTCCTAAACTGCTATCCTTATTCCACCAACGAGCTCCTGCGACAGTTGCGTGCTTTCACAGCCATAAAGTACCTGAGTCTGGTCAGCTCTCCCCTCATCACAGGTACTTTTCTGTCTGCTCCTCAATGATTCAAACTTCTCCCAAATGTTTTCTTCAAATGCTTTGATCTGGTAAATCATTTCTGCCCAGACTCAGGTTTGTCCATCCTCTCCAACCTCGTCAAACTCCAGTACCTCAACCTGGCCTCCTGCAGTAAACTGACGGACTCCTGCCTGCAGTACATCACAGGTCCGACTCCTGCTACACTTTACAGTACCACTCTGAGGAAAACTGTGTTTTGAACATTATTCTGATGGTGGAGGCGATATATTAACCCTTATGTGGTGTTTGGGTCTGTGGGACCCGTTTTCATTTTTTATCAAAAGAAAAATGATACAATTAATTAATTTTTCAAACTCAGACTCACTGGCCTTGGCTCATTTTCTGTGAAGAACATATATCAGAATACATTTTTAATGACCACACACCGTATACCCCCCCAACACATTTCTATTACATATAAGATGTTTGGGTCCACTGGACCCGGGGCTAATAGAAGTGTAGAAATTGATGTTTTATGTACGTACACTCTGTCCTCCACCTGTGTGTGTGTGTGTGTGTGTGTGTGTGTGTGTGTGTGTGTGTGTGTGTGTGTGTGTGTGTGTGTGTGTGTGTGTGTGTGTGTGTGTGTGTGTGTGTGTGTGTGTGTGTGTGTGTGTGTGTGTGTGTGTGTGTGTGTGTGTGTGGGTGTGGGTGTGGGTGTGGGTGTGGGTGTGGGTGTGTGTGTGTGGGTGGGTGGGTGGGTGGGGGTGTGTGTGTGTGGGTGGGTGGGTGGGTGGGTGGGACCAGTGAGAGAGTGGCAGAGAGAGAAGCATTCACTGTAAATGTGAGTTCTGTTTCTGCACCTGCGGTTCCCGCACATGGTTGCAACATTGTTAGAATAATTCAAGCATCAACTCTGTTTGCTCTCGTTCTCCCGCACATTTGACCATTTGACTTTCTTGCGGGAATCTTTAATATCTCGCTCTTCATTTGCTACAAATTGGAGGCGGGACACGTTAAATATAGCTTTGCCAGTGTGGTTTCTTATCACAACTGATCAAAATGGCCAAAAGACTTTCTGCGCAGAGGGCCCTGGAATTGATTTTAGAAGAGAGAGACGTTTTTGATGATAATGTAGAGGGAGACGATTCAGAAGAGGAGGTTTCAGAATTGGAGGATCACATTTCTGAAAATTCAGAGTCTGACAGTGTCTCTGAAGAAGATGATTAGATTGGGGCTGCCGTGGGGCAGCGGTAGGGCGGTCGACCCATGATTGTAAGATTGCAGGTTCAATTCCCGCCTTGCACGCCCATGAGTCGAAATGTCCTTGGGCAAGACACTGAACCCCACCTTGCCTCTGGTGGTAGGCGGGCGCCTGTGTTTGGCAGCAGAGCCGCCACCAGTGTCTGAATGTGTGAGTGAATGTGTGTGTGACTGGGTGAATGGGTCTGTGACTGTAAAGCGCTTTGTCCTTTTTGGAAGAAAGGCGCTATATAAATATACGCAATTTACCATTTACCATTTGATTGAGTATCAGCCAGTTCCAAAACGAAGCCATCAGCACCCAGCCACAGGACCAGGCCGTCAGCAGCAGGACCATGTGTTGTATTGGCTAGTGGCTAGAAGGCCATGTGTTCAATGGGGCTGATGTGTTGTCTTGACTAATAGGTTTACTCTGTGTTCAGCTTGTGTTGTGCACCTGAATGGGTTCAGTTTCTGTGTTCAAATAAATAAAAGTCAGTAGTTTTGAAAAACCCTTGCTTCACTTGAAAATTTGTTTCCACTCATATCTTGATTTTAATTGATTTTCTTTATCACGTTTTAAATAATAAGTTATGAATGTGATCTAACAAAGGTAAAGGGCAAATATTAACCAAATATACTGATTGTAAATGGATGAGGTAAACATCTGTCAAGTATTTTAACATCAAAGTGTTTGATTGTGAGGCATTAAAAACCACAACATGCAACGGGTCCACCAGACCCACGAACACTGGCTGAGTAACAACAATATGAACACCACACAAGGGTTAAACCAAATTACGCTTATTCTTTATTTCAATCGTTGTGACCCAGTTTGAACAAGCTCCCTGCTCCTCTCCATTCTGGTGCATCCACTCGTAGACGATGAAATCCATGAAGGTTTTTGTTGTCCACGTCTGAGCTGGGGTCTGGATCAAAACTAGCTGGATAGCTCCGATATTTCTCGCCGTTTTTGTCGCAGCAGCAATGGTACGCTACGGTCACGGCGCGTTCAAGCGACCACTTCCAACGAAAAGTCTATGTAAACGAGTCTATTCAAAGTCTACTCAAAACTTACGCGTCGCTACGTCCGTTGTTACGCCCGTTTTTGGGCTCCACGTACAAAACGTGCTGTTGAACCATTTGAACTTTAACCAATCCAGATTTGGTAGTGACGTTCCCTTTTTGATTAAAGAAAGGACCAACAGTTTGAAAATTGATCATGAAGGAGAATTTAAGAACTGCAGTATGTGCCTGGCTGAAATTATATATAAATTATATATTTTCACCTCTGCAACGTTTCACACCAAGTGTTAACTGCGAGGACATCTGCTGGTATCAGTCCAGTGTGAACGCTCATGACATGCCTGCTGTGTACGTAGCATTAGTTTGGAGGATGTGAGCTAGCAGGAGAGCATGTAAACAAAGGGCTCTCAGAAGCAAGGAGGGGAAGGGGGACAGGGTTGCAACTTGGGGGGAGGGGGGGGGGGGGTGAATCTCTACTGAATTCCTGTCGCTTTGCAGAAATTATGTCCTAGAAAAGATTTTGGTTAAAAACAGCATAATCCTAATTAAAAGACCACTTGGAATTCTTTGAAAACAGATCAGAAGATGATCGGAGTGGGACCTTAATCAACAGATCTGGGTAACCACTAAAACCCCTCTTGAATTGTTCCGTCTGTGTCCTCCAGGTTTGAAGAGTTTGTGTTTCCTGTCTCTGGATCAGACCAAAGTGACGGATGTTGGGATGGTTTCATACCTGCAGTCGGCTCCGTCCTGCCTCCAGCAGCTCAGCTTGAACCAGACGGCAGTGACTGAAGCCACGCTGGCGGCGTTGCCCGCCTGCGTCCCACAGCTGCGACTGCTCAGCATCAAGCATACGAAGGTAATTCAGACGGCTTGAGTTTTTTTTTTTTTTTGGAAGTTGTTTGTCGTCTTAAACTTGTGTTGCTGGTGTGTTTTTGTTTAGGTGAAAGATGTATCCGCGCTGGCGGAGATGTCCAGTCTCCAGACTCTCAGTGTGGATGGGACAGGAGTGACAGAGGAGACTCTGGAGAACCTCGCTGCCCATCCCGCTTTGTCTTCTCTAAGCTTAGGAGGAATCCCAGTTCAAGATGGAAATCGAACCCTTGAAATAGTCTCAGGTTCGTCAGTGGGAAGGATCTGAAAAAAGAAGCAGCAGCAGCAGGAAATAAAAGTGAGTCTTTTCTTACTTTAGGTCTGAAGCTGACTCATCTCACCCTCCCTGGACGCCATACTGTGACAGACGGCGGGCTGTCCTTCATTTCCAGGCTGTCTCTGCTGTGCGAGCTGGACTTGACGGACTACACCCACGTCACAGACCAGGGAGTCCGCCAGCTCTCCAGCTTGACTAGGTTGGTCCCTCGCGCCTCAGCGTTATTTCCACTGCTGCTCTCCTTTCACACGAGAACTAACCTGCGTTTTCCTCCCACTGTTTGTAGGTTGAAGAAGCTGTCACTTAGCAACACACAGGTGACAGACGTGGGTCTTCCCTCCCTGCTTGGCATGCAGGAGCTGCAGCAGCTCTGTTTGGATCGAACTGCGGTCACCAGCAGAGGAGTGGCCCAGCTCATCACGCAGCTGCCGCACCTTCAGGTCCGCCGAGATTTTATACCATAAATCTCATATAAATGTGCGGTTTTGTAAATATGCATCACTCAGGGATTGTGGAAACAGAACGAAGCTGGAGCCACAGTAGATACAGGGAGATAAAGTTCATGTGGATCGGTTCTGGTTGGTTTGGATTAGGTGAAAGTCTCTAATGGTGACACTCCAATACATCTTTGTCTTCTACCTGTAAGAACCGGCCCTAGAGTAATTCTGTTATTGATGGAGCTCCATATTAGGGTTGTGCCGATGGACGATATCATCGTCCATCGTGATGGGTGACTGACATCCCGATGGAGAGACCACCATCGTGATGCCACGCCCCCGCCACGTTGCGCGTCGACACCATAAGCCGCGGTTACATGTACAAAATATCCTGATGGGATCAATGGTCGGATTAGAATCCAACCGTGTAGATGGGCCCAGAAAAATGTTTTCAGAATATAAAAACGTTCACTAAGGTCACAATTTCGGTCGGAATAAATCATTCGCACATGCGCAGTATTCGCACATGCGCAGTTTGAAAACCGGAAGGGGATACAACTTCCGCCGAGCGGCTTTTTTTCCAAACTTTATTGAATGTAACAATTCAATACAAAACCATAACAGCACCGAGCGGCTATACATGTCAGCTCGGTAAAATACGAGATGATCTTCGTGCTTTTAATAATGTTACGGTTATTATCAAACACCTGTTCGCTCATCATTTGAATTTTAATCCGTGTGGTCAGTGCTTTTTCTGAACGGAGCCAGGATTAGCAGTATGCTAACACGGGCTAACAACATTAGCTTTGGGTGACGCTGCTTGCTGGCTGCACGTAAACATGTAAGAATAACATCAGCCTTTATATAGTCGGGACACGACTGGAAACACAAATCCGCGTGATTGTTTGAATGTTTTCTAAGGACTGAGCGACATTTCTGCTTTGAAGCTCAAACCGCTGTGTGTGCTGACGATCCGAGCTGTGCTCCGACACACGTTTAGACCCGGTTCTGAGTTCGGTTGCTTGTACCCCTAGAGCTGCGGGACGGATCGCAGTCTTAAATCTCCCACACATACCGCTCATGTACCCCCCCCCCCCCCCTTCCCATCAAACGCAAAGCTTTAAGTCCGCGTGGACCGGTCCGCCGGTCCACTTCACTAATTAAGTGCGGGAGCGACTACACTTCTTTTCTATCTTGCTTGTTACTTTTTCTGTTAAAGTCACTTCCCTCCGTTTATACTGGATAATCGCGGATTAACCATTAGTTGGGAAATAAAATGAAAAAAGCAAAATAACGAATAGCAGTTATATAAGAACGAAAAATGTAAAAATACCCCCCCCCCCCCCCCCCCCCGACGATGTCATCGTCCATCCCGATGGTTGACGGCAAACATCGTCAACGGCCAAATTAGGGGACATCGCCCAACCCTACTCCATATCATTAACATTTCAAGTGCTTTAACTCCTAGTGATGGGCAAATGAGGCCTCGTGAAGCGTTTCAGAGCTTCAAAACAAATTTCAAATGAGTCAGTTTGAAATGGAAAAAGCCTAAAACAAAATTAAAACTATGAAATAATTCCACAAGCCTAATTATTAAAACATCAAACGCAGGTTGGCGGGGAAAACGTGAGAACAGCTGGAAGCTGGGCGCGTATTCGGGTCAGAGAAGAAGAAAAAAAATTCTACCCTGTTAAACTCGCCGCTGGATTGATTTCGCACCCTAATGACAAATGTATCAGAGAAGATCCGGTGATTTTTCAAAACAAAAATGTTTTTCAAAATAAAAGATAGCTTAGATGATAAAAACTAGCTAGAACACGCCAAATTGACGCAAAACTCGCCCAAAGCAAGTTTTCTCTGCAATATAATCAAAAATCACTGCCAGTGGCTGCATCGGTCACATGACTTTGCCTGGAGCGATACGCGCACAGACACGGGGTTTCACTTTATGAGCTCGACACGTGGCCGCCCTCTTGAATTAAAGTAAATAAAACCCCTTCAGGCCCAGCTACAAATTTACACTCATCC
The DNA here is from genome assembly GCF_053564925.1 of Oryzias latipes. Lineage (NCBI taxonomy): Eukaryota > Metazoa > Chordata > Actinopteri > Beloniformes > Adrianichthyidae > Oryzias > Oryzias latipes. The sequence goes on along the minus strand of NC_136256.1, from coordinate 25,615,001 downwards.
TGGGATTTATCGCCTCTTTACCTCTTGAGCATCATTGGGAAGCTACTTGGGGAAAAAAATGTTGGGTGTTTATGGAAAATTTGACTCTGTACAAAACAATATAAGATACGATATGAGCATATTAGTATTTGTAGTCAGCAAAAAACATCCGTTGCTGTAGAAATCCAAACATGTTCTTTTGCAAATTCTTCCAAATATTCTATGCGTCCTTTCGACATCCAGGCCATCAAAAAATAAAATGGTCTCCATGGAGATAAAACCCTAGCTTCTTATTTTTGAATATTTTGACACGACACAAAGACCATAAACTGTCAAAAAAAACTTTTTTTCCTGCAATAATTTCAGAAAATTTAGATCAAATATGTTAAATATTCATGTTAAATTTTAAGCGACTGATGGGATGAGTGAGGTCAGTTTCCTGAGGATTCATAACAGTGGAAGTCATTTCAGCGTAGTGTTCTCTTTCTTAGGTGTTGGGTCTAGCGAGCACACAGGTGGGCGACACAGTGGTGAGGAAAGGTCTGATCCTCTGTCAGCAGCTCGTCAAACTCAACCTCAGCCGCACCAGAATCACAGACCACGGTAAGCCTTGAACTAGTCCTTAATCTGCTCGTTTATAAGCAGCCTTTCATCCAAACTAACCCGCCACGTTTGCCCTCCCCAGGTCTGAAACACCTGAAACGCATGCACCTGTCTCAGGTAAACCTGGACGGCACCGGCGTGAGCGGGACGGGCGTCGCCAGCCTGCTGTCTCTGACCAACATTGGCAGCGTTCGGGCCAGCAACACTCGCACCATCCCGCCAGACGAAGTCTCCGACGAGGACTGAGCGGCCGGAACGCGTTGCTGCTCCGCCGACAATCACGCATGGCAAGATTGGAGCGTAAACCGGAGCCTTTTACTCTAGTCGGATCCCGTTTTGGGTTAGCTTAGGGACGTCGTACTCACTCGCATAGAATGCAGCCTCTTCCGCCTGATGAATTTCTCTGCGATGGTTTGGAGCGAAGCGCTGAAATAGCTGGTGCATGTAGATTGTAAGGCATGGATTTGCAGAGTGGTTGCTAGAAATATGCTTTTTAATGTGAGCAGGAGGGAAAGTAAGGCAGTCCTCAGGTTCTAAAGGCAGTTGAAGGTTCTTGTCTGTCATAACGTCTCCTGTATTTAGGTTCTGGTTTTCTTTGGCCTCATGCCTCTCTCCATCCTAGTTTTGGATTTTCTATTCATTCTGATCCGTTTTACTTCACTTGTAATGTGAAAACAAAACCCAAAGATTCATCATCCAATCACATTTTCTGAATTTCTTAAAGGTTATTTTCTCCTTTTCATGCAAACAGTCAAATTAAAGTCTTAAGAATCTTTTTCTGTTCTGTTTATTCAGACATTTTTATTGCATTACATTGTTAAATAAGGCAGACCTGTTTTCTTGAATACGCAAAAGTTTGTTTTTAAATAGGACCTAAAAGCTGCTGTATACATGATGGGCCAAAAAAAAATGTCTTAGGACAACACAAGGGAATGCATTCAAAAATAAAGATGCTCCAGGAGAATCAGCCAATCAGAGAGCAGGATAGACCGAATGTCAAACTGAGAATACAGAACACGTACTAGAGACAAGTCCATGAAGATGCATAAGACTGTTTCTGTTGGAGTTGGGCGTTTACCGCTCGTCCTCTGACGGCGTGTCCAGGAGAAGAGTCGGGAGTGATGCGTCAGATATCATGCGCCTGTTTTTCAATCTTTGATTTCAAATGCTCCTTGTATGCCAAGATGTCCCTGTTCCACTTGGTGATGGTTTGTTTTTCACACACCCAGATCTCCTGAGCCACCTGGAAGCAAACATGCGGGGGGTCAAATGTAAATCTTAAAAACAGAACTTGTAAACATCCGGACCGCCCGCATACCTGCTGAATCAGCCTGAAGTCGTGGCTAACGAGCATCATACCACCTTCAAACTCGTTGATGGCGTCTGCCAGAGCGTCGATGGTCTCGATGTCCAGGTGATTGGTGGGTTCGTCGAGGAACAGCATGTGGGGGTTCTGCCACGCCAGCCAGGCAAAACAAACGCGACACTTCTGACCGTCCGACAGGTTCCGGATGGGGCTGACCTGGAAGCCGTACGTTCACCTTCAGTGCGCTGGAACAGCTGACGAGAATCCCCGATGGGTTTCTACCGTACCTGTTGTTTCCCCGTGAGACCATATCGGCCGATGATCTTCCTCATCTCCTCCTTCTCTTTGATCTCAGGGTAACACTTCATCATGTACTCCAGTGGAGACAGGTCGAGCTCCAGCTGCTCCGTAAGATGCTGAAGAAACAGAGCCGTAGTTCCAAGTTCATGTTTACACAGCAGTGCCAAGTTCCACGGACTAAACCGGGTTTTACCTGGTGATATCTGCCGATCTTGACGTGAGAATGTTTGCGGATCATGCCGTCAGTCGGGAGCAGCTACAAAACACAAAAACCTTCAGTCCAGTGATCGTATTTTCACGCGGGAGCAGAAAAACGCTCGCCTCCAGAGAACCGACCTCCCCCATAAGCAGCTTGAGTAACGTGGATTTGCCCGCTCCGTTGGGCCCCACCAGAGCCACCCGGGTGTCCAAGTCGATACCGAACTCCAGGTTTTTGTAAATGTGCGGCTGCAGAAACAAGCCAGATGTCAGTTCTCTTTTTTTTCCCCTGTTCATCCAGGTGCATGCATGGAGGGGCTGCGTTTCTACTCACCGTGTTGTCACTGTACTTAAAGCTCACGTTCTGAACCATGATAACGGGGGGAGGAATCTTCCCACAGGGAGGAAAATAAAATGACAGAGTCTGGAAGAAAAAAACCCAAACAGGTAAACGTGACACACACCACATGTGATCAACCAGCAGCTTTTAGCAGTGAGAACGCCGCACCTTGTCATTCACAACTTTCTCAGTCAAACCCGACGCCACCATCTTCTGCAGCGTCTTCTCTTTGCTCTGAGCCTGGCGGGCCAACTTTGCAGAACCGTGACCAAAGCGGGCGATGTAGTTCTGGAAGGAGCACAGCGATGTAGAGGCTAAACAACCCTCTATTGTAACCGACGACAACAGAGTTTGTATATAAACAGATTTTGACACTCGGAGAAACATTTTTTCTATCATTTCACTTTTTTTTTTCTTACTTTGTTTGAAGTATCTGCAGAATCAAAACCCATCTAGGAATAATCACCCCAGGACAAGTCATAACTTATGTAACGGCCCAAACCTCTTCACATCTCCATCCATTTACCTTCATGTGTGCTATCTGGTCCTGCTCCCAGTTGAAGCGCTTCATTTGGTTCTCCTCCAGCTCCTCTCTGGTCTTCACATACTGGTCATAGTTACCCTAACAAATATAGAAATGCAAGGTCATCCGTCAGCTCGGATCAAATTAGTGCCCACTCCAACCTCCATATTTAGCGGCATGAAGCCGCATGCGGCTCCGTTCATTCAGGATCATTTTTACGGCAAGTCACCCTACCGCCAAACATCTCAGCTTGGCGAAAACTCCGTTCTCACCGTGTAGTATTTCAGTTTCCTTTGATGCAGGTGGATGATGTTGGTGCACACGCCATTCAGGAAGTCTTGCGAGTGTGAAATGAGCACAAGGATTCGCTTGAACCTTAGAAGCGAGATCAGGGGCATAAATAAGTGCAGTGTGACGGCTCCAGACAAAACAATTTTTGGTGGTGTGAACGTACGACTTGAGCTCCTCCTCCAGCCACACACAGGCGTCCAGGTCCAGGTGGTTGGTCGGTTCATCCAGCAGCAGCATGAATGGTTTGATGAAAAGAGCTCTGCAAGGAGAAGGTTCAGGGAATCATGATAATGAAGGATGTTGACCTAGGCCACACATCCGACCTTTACCTGGCCAAAGCAACCCGCATTCTCCAGCCTCCACTGAAGTCCCGTAGTTTCTTTTGCTGCATAGCAGGACTGAAACCCAAACCGTGGAGGATCCGGGAAGCTCTCATCTGTGCTTTGTCTGCGTCCAGCTCCTCTAGACGCTCATACAGCTCCATCAGCTTCTCACACTCAGCTGTGAGCAGAAAAGACTCAAATCACTGCAATCTGTGGGGTTTGGGTCCTTCAGATATCAAACTACACTGAAGCCAACATATTAAGGGTTTCCAAAAATGGCCAAATATAAACTTTTTTTTGCATATTCTGCTTAATCTAATCTAAATAAAACGTACAGTCCTCGTGGGCCAGCCTCTCCGCCTCCTTCTCCAGCATGATCCTCTGCTCATCCACCTCCATGACACACTGTAGAGCCGTCTTGTCGCTGGGGGCCATTTCCCGGGTTAAGTGGTAAATATCTATGTGCTCTGGTATGGGAACTTCACGGTGTCCAATGGCTGACAACAACATGGATTTCCCTGAGAGAAAAACGTCCAGAAACGCATTAGTTTGACTCGATCGAGTTTAATTAATTGTACATTAACTAAACATCATCCTTTAAGTTAACACTCAAAGACCCTTTCATGAGGCCAAAATAAAAAGTTAATCGCACATTATTTCACAGCCAAAATGATCCCATCAGACCATAGTAAAGGCACACTTCCTCCTGCTCCTCTTGAACCACAGTCGAGGAGTTTGTGGAGTTAAAACAAGTGTAGGTCTAAAATGAAAACCAAAAATACTCCAGTACCTGTGCCGTTGAGGCCAATGAGACCATACCGCCTGCCCGAGTTGAGCTCCAAGCTGGTGTCGGACAGGAGCTCCTGACCGTGGAAGGTGAGCGACAGGCTGCTGATGTGGACATCAGTGCTGTTGGGGTGGGAGGCAAGAACTCCAGTCACTGCTCTGGCTTCAGTCTTCCGAAGCTCAAACTCATCCAGCTCTTTGGTCAAGTTGGCAACCCCTTGAAAGCAAACGGAGGAGCCAAGCGCACAGTTAGATTCCGGCGCCTGGGGCCACATTTTTTATTTTATTTTTTAAAGCATGACGACTGCTGTTCCTACCATTGCTGTCCGCTCCGTTCTCCTGAGGCTCGGCCTGGTCATTCTCCTCGTTCGCGTCTTCGGGTTTTTTGGAGCGCTGGCGGGCTTTGGCGGCCTCCTTCTTCTTCGCTGCTTTCTTTTTAGCCAGATCTGACGGCATGGTTGCGCAAAGCTACGCCGGACAACACAATAGATTACTAGAAAAATCATTTTCACATATAATAACATCAACAAAATACATTGAAGCCCGGTATAACAAACCCATAACAGTTCTTGTAAATATGAATCAGAGCAAAGATGACTAATAGCTTACATAAGGAAACTGCTACGACGACGAGCACGCTACTGCTCGCTAAAATGCCGGTAAACCAACGCGAGTGTTGCGCGTTGTTGTTCATTTAAACATTACCCTGTCGCGAACGACAATTGTGCCCCCAAAAATAACGGCACCCAAACTAACAATTACGGAATTCGATTTATACAAATTTCAATCTAGTGTTCGTAAAAATTTTCCATAATGTGACGCGTGATTAGCCGAGTTAGCTAGTAGCAAAAACCGCTAACGGTACCGGTGTGCTAAACCCAAAAGAATAGAATTGAAAATGGACAAATTCCAACAAAATATCTCGAGAGCAACATTGGGCCATAGATTTAGAGTTTTAGAAATAAGGATAAGCTATAAACTCTTCAAATAAACGAACACCATAACCGCCGGCCTTCCGGCTAAGCTAAATACTAGACGGATAGGCCTGATGATGGCTTTCAGCAAAAGGCCCGGTTTGCTACGAAAACGTCCAAAACCGGTGGGTTCCTCACCACTATCAGTTTAACGACTAAAATCAGAAATAAAATATTTAATAAGTAATCGCTGACAAAGATCTTACTTAGAACGTGACTAGGAGCCTCCAGAGCACACCAAGTACTCGTGCACTTTTTGCCGGGTGGACGGAGCCCCAGCAGACCGCCAGACAGCCCATATATGGTAATGTAGGCGGTGTCGGCCAAAGTCTGATTTAAAAGGGGCGGTGACGCTCCAAATATGGTAAAAGGGGCGGTGTCGGCGCAAATATGAGTTGATATGGGCGGTAACACTCCTTGTATGGGCAAGGAAAAAAGCCCTGCTTTGGTCTTAGGGACCGAAAGACTGGAAAAAACTGGAAACTAATAATGATATAGAATTAAAAGAACAGAACAAGATTAATTTAGGTCAGTTGCAAGATACTGACATTCATCACATGTTGGTTTGCATTCTATTAATATTGTTTCAAAATAGACTTCCATTCATAGAAGAATCCACAACATCTTGAGAAAATTGCCCATGAATTTCTGCTTCTTCAAGTTTTTTAGGAACTAATGCAAAGGCAGCCATTAAAAACTAAATCCAATTCCTTGCCAAAATTAATTTTCAATTAAGAAACCTTTCTTTTCCACTTCAGACTACTGATGTTAACGAAAACCCAACAACCATGCAACATTTTTCAATTTATTTTGAGTGGTAATTGACTCATGGCATTAATGTATGCCATTCTCGTCAGCATTTATGTTAAATGAAAACCAAAAAAGAAATAAATTTTAAAGAATTTAGTGGTAAAATTAAGAGAAAATGTCTCAATTTAAAAACACAAAGTCATAACATTAGGAGAAAAAAATTTACTAGACTAAAGTCAGAAAAAAAGGAATTGTACTTTTTTGAGAATAAACTTGTAACATTTTGAGGAAAAAAATAAAAATATTTATGAGAATTAACTCGTAGAATTATGAGTAAGAGTCAATCTTTTACGATAATAAACCAGCTTAAGTTTCAACTGCTGTACTTTGACTAATGTTGGGTTAAAATTATTTTACAACTTTCTTCTAAATATTTACATTTTCTTCCTTATAATATTGCGACTTTATTCTTGTAAAATTGCGACTTTTCTCACATAATTTTTCCAAAGTTTATTCTGATAAAATTATTACTTTTTTCTCCTTACTTTATTTTTTGTTAAGATTTTATTTATTTTCATGGTGGCCCAGTGAGCCTAATTAATAATACCATTTTTGGGGTCAGGGATCTCTCTGGCCTCTAGGAGGAGCGCTACGTACTATATGACGTCACGTCGCCCACCGTGGCCACCCCAGATATAATCTTTTGAACGCCACTGCTTCCTTCACTTACTTAGAAAGATTCTATCATGTCCACAAATCTCTGGCGTTGAAAAATAACACTAATATTTATAAAAACGTTTTTTTTTTCTATTTGAACATCCGGTTGGTTCCAGCCGCGCGGCACTGGTTGGTTGAAACCCGATCAGAGGTGATGCTGTAGCGGCACGCGCAGGGATGAGGAGGCTGGAGAGGGAAGCTGTCTCTACATGTATGTGTGGCACTCAGTCTTTGAGGAAGTCAAGAAGCGACAACATTTGCGCGACTGAAAGAAGAAGAAACCTAATTATTCCACCGTCCAGGATGATTAAAGTATGGGATGTTTACTTCCGTGTAACAGTTAGCGGAGGTGGATGATGATCGAGTCTAAAACAACGGATCCGGGGCTAGCTCGCTAGCTTCTTTGATGTTTCTTCTAACGGCAAATTTCGGAGGTTATCCTTTTTTTGTGTGTGTGTTGTGTAACTTTGAAGAATTTTCGCTTGAATTAATTTTTTTGGGCAACAAACTAGACTATTTTCATCTCAAATAATCCACTTAATGAATGTCTTTTTAGCGTCAAGCTACATTATATTTGAATGTAGCTGTTAGCTTTAGCCGAAATTAGTTTAGCCAATTAATATGACATTAGCTGCTAAGCTACAGAGCGCTTATGACTAATGATTAACCCGGCCGGCGGAGCTTGATAAGCAGTCGTTATGTCGCTAAAGATGCTCGGATTTTTGCATTTATATGATCTGCAGCAGCAAAGTTATTCATACCGGTAGCGACTTTTAATCTTTTATGGGTGGAAAATGTACACAAAAGTGGGGTGTTCACTTATAATTTAACGCTCGTTCGTCTGCAAGCAGCAGGACTGAAATACTGAAGTTGTCAACCAGCGAAAGTAGTTTTCCTTTTCTTCTCGTTGAAATGAAAATGTCCGAGTTGGGACAAAAGTATTGACGCATTAGTAGGTGAACTCCTCCCCACCTCCACCCCAAAAATAAGACTCTCAGCAAAAGTGCCAGACATGCGTCTCTCCCCATTTTTGGCCCTGTTCAGGCCCGCTCTGCCCCTCATCCTTGGCCTGTCTTTGGGATGCAGTCTCAGCCTTTTGATGGTGTCCTGGACACAAGGAGACACCGACGACTCCTGTCAAAGCGAGCTGGGAAAAGGCAGGTTTTTCCTGGGTAACAGGGATGCCCAGGGGGGAGCAAGAGACGGAGCTGGGGGTGAAGACTTCCAGCCGCGCATAGTGCCCTACCACAAGGATCCCAACAAGCCACACAAGAAAGTCCTCAGGTGAGAGCCAGCACCTTTTTCATAGAGTCACATCTAAATAGATGTCACAGTTTGTTTTTCTAAACTTGATATATGTTAATGAATATTTCTGCAAATGTACTAGATTTGTTTTGGTTTGTAAAATAAATGACACAGAGAGAAAAATACACAGTGTGCTGAAACACAATCACCGTGAACGACACGAGAAGAGATTCTTTTATGGTCAGAAATACATGAAATCTGATTTTATTAAATAAATGATGGATTTGGAGATCAAATTTCCTTTGTTTTTTGTTCTCGTCCACTGAAGAGACAGTTTCAATTCATTTGAGTTTGTGGGGCTGTGGAAGTAAAGTGGTCGACCTCTGATCGTAGGTTCCCGCCCATGTGTCAAAGTGTCCTTGGGCAAGGCACTGAACTCCACATTGCTCCTGGTGGTTATTATTTGGCACCAGTGTTCCGTGGCAGAGCTGCCATCAATGTGTGAATGTGTGTGAGACTGTGAAGCACGTTGGGCTGCACTGAAAAGTACTTTTTTTGGGTGTTTATTACATGTTCTCGTGGCATTTTCTGATAACTGAGGACATATATTAACAAAATTAAGCTAAAATATTTCTTTATTCAAATCATTGTGAATCAGGAGGAGACAAAAAAGTCTAAAAAGAGCCGATTTGTGACGAATAAAAAACACGCTAGCCTGGCCACAAGCTCCCCGCTCTGCTCCTTTCCGATGCATCCACTTGTATGTGACTAGATCCACGTACTTCTTCGTTTTCAGTTCAGCCCCAGTGTTGCTCGTCATTTTTTTTAATGCTTGGTCGGGGTTGTGAGGGGCTGTAAGGTAGCAGACGAGCGTGTAAAAAGATGGGTGACGGGAAGTGGAGACGGGGTTGCTCCACGTCAACAGTGCAGCCCACAGCTCGCCGCTCTGCAGAAACCATGTCCTAGAAAATGACTTTTTTTTTTTTTATATTTTGGCTGAAAACGAAATTATCCTAGTTAAAGACCATTGACACAAGGATAAGAATGGGTCTTTAAAGTAAAAAAGTTCAAAGTTGGTCTTCTTTTTCAGAACGCGATACATCCACACCGAGCTGGGCATCAGAGAGCGTCTGCTGGTGGGCGTGCTGACCTCCCGGGCCACCCTCAACACACTGGCTGTCGCCGTGAACCGCACAGTGGCACATCACTTCCACCGGACTTTTTTCTTCACGGGCCTACGCAGCCCCAAGGTGCCTCATGGGATGACCGTGGTCGCCCATGGAGACGACCGTCCGGTGTGGCTGATGTACGAGACGATACGCCACCTTCACCAGCACTACGCCTCGGACTACGACTGGTTCCTGTTGGCTCAGGACGACACCTACATGCATGCAGAGCGCCTGTCGGGGTTGGTGGGCCGCCTCAGCGCGGGGCAGGACCTGTATATGGGGAGAGCGGAGGAGTTCATCGGGGGAGAGGAGAAGGCGCGGTACTGCCATGGGGGTTACGGCTACCTGCTGTCCCGCAGCCTCCTGGCACGCCTGCAGCCGCACCTCGACACCTGCCGTAACGACATCCTCAGCGTGAGACCGGATGAGTGGCTGGGCCGCTGCATCATCGACTATCTGGGTTTGAGCTGTGTGGAGGTGCACCAGGTAAAGACACACCTCACTTTCAAAATGGGATCCATGTGCTTTATGTGCACCCATCAATTCAGCCTGTGGGCTGAATTGATGGGTGGCCCAAAATGTTTCCCACCAAGTGGGGCCTGTAATTTATATTACTCCCATATAGGACCCAGGTATTCTTATATTCTTGTATAGGTAGGACTCAGGTGAGGCCTGTTCCATCTACAATGTGGGTTCCATATGGAACCAGTTGTTGCCGATGACCCTTCACCCCAATCAGCCCTTAGAAACTTTTTCTAAGGGTGTCAATTAAGTCTCATAATCAAGTTTTTACATTTTACTTCTAATGTGCAGATTAAAAGATCTTAGGATAGATTTTGCTCTGCTCAGTATTAACATTTCTTAGTATTTTTTGTAATATTTTGTATTCTTTTAGAAGCTGTAATCATTAAACTTGAAGAGTTTTTTTTATATTTGAACTCTCTAAATCAGGCGTGTCCAAAGCCTGGCCCGTGGGCCAAATGTGATTTTCACCAGCTTGCAGGGCCCGGTCATCAAACCAATAATATGCAGCACTTGTGATTGGCTAAATTACATTATAAGACTTATTTGACAAAATTCCAGAAGTACTAAATGTTTTAGCTCCTCTAATGACCACTGGAGGCTGGTTTTGAAGGGAAACAATTCCCGTTTGACAACCATTTTAGAAAATCCCTATAAAAAAGTCAAACCCGCCTGATTGAGCCTGCAGGTAAACCACATGGAGCCCATATTTAAATGTTTGCTGGGTTCTTGCACGAGAACGTCAAGAGTTTCTATCCTCTCTGACCCACAGGAGATGACGTTCCGTTATTTTGAGCTTGGCAAAAATGCCGATCCAGAGAGAGAAGACAGCGCTCAGTTCAGAAATGCCTTCACCGTTCATCCCGTTTCCGAGCCAAACCTCATGTACCGTCTGCACAAACGCTTCAGCCACATCGAGCTGGAGTGGACGTACCAGCACATTCAGCAGCTGCAGGTCCGGAAATTCCTGACTGACCGAATGTGGATCAACTATAGCAGCATGAAGAAAGCTTTAGCTCCTTTGAAAGGTGTTTCACTGATGTTTTTGTGCTTTCCAGATGCAGATCAGCAACCTAAGTGACCTGACTCCAGAGGGTAAGGCCGGGATAACGTGGCCTGTGGGCATCAACCCTCCGTTCAAACCCAAAACCCGCTTTGAAGTCATAAACTGGGACTACTTCACAGAGGACCACGTGTACTTCTGCGTCGACGGCGCGCCAAAATGCGAGATGAGGGGAGCCGATCGAGCCGACGTCAGCGCCGTCCTAGAAACGGCCGTGGAGCGGCTGAACGAGCGCTACCAGCCTCAGCTCCGCTTCCTCAAACGGCGCCTCCTGAACGGGTACCGCCGCTTCGATCCCACGCGCGGTATGGAGTATATACTGGACCTGGCGCTGGAGGCCCTGACCCAGAAAGGCCACAGCCAGGTGATTGCCAAGCGGGTCAACCTGCTGCGACCCCTCAGCGCGGTCGAGATTATCCCTATGCCTTACGTGACCGAGGCCACACGGGTGCAGGTCATCCTGCCCGTCACGGTCCAGGACCAGGACTTTGTCGGGAACTTCCTGGACATGTACGTGATGAACACCCTGGACACTCATGACAACGTCCTGCTGACCTTCTTGTTCATCTACGACCCCTTTGACGCACAGCGGGTCAGCCAGACGGACGTGTTTGCGGGCGTCAAGGCCATGATCGGAGAAGTAGAGAAACGTTACGGAGACGTGAAGATCCCGTGGATTAGCGTGAAGACGGAGGTTCCCTCGCAGGTCAAACTGATGGACATCATTTCCAAGAAGCACCCGGTAGATACGCTCTTTTTCCTCGGGAGCGTTTGGACAGAGGTCAACGCAGACTTCCTGAACCGCTGCAGGATGAACGCCATCAGCAACTGGCAGGTCTTCTTCCCCATCCACTTCCAGGAGTACAACCCTGCTGTGATGTACCGCGACCAGCCGCCCTCCGCCCCCTCCTCCTTCGCATCCGAGTCTCTGCGAGACGGCCGATTCGACCGCCACGTCTTTGACGAGGCCTGCTTCTACAACGCAGACTACATGAGCGCCCGCACCACCATGGCCGCGGACATCCTGGACAACGAGGAGCTGCTGGAGAGCATGGACGTGTACGACATCTTTGTGCGGTACTCGGGCCTCCACGTCTTCAGAGCCATGGAACCCGCTCTGATCCAGAAGTACGTACGCAGAACGTGCAACCCTCGCTTCAGCGAGGACGTCTACCACCGCTGTGTCCTCAGCAACTTGGAGAGTCTGGGGTCACGCTCGCATCTCGCCATGGCGTTGTTTGAGCAGGAGCAGGCCAACAGCACGTAGAGGGAACCGCCCAACCCGGTGAGACGATCGACCAAAAACAGTAAGAGAGCAGCAGAACAAACCAACGCTTTTTCCTCCTTCCTGTCAGAATGTTGGACCTCAAAAACATGCAACTCTGAATGTTTGATGTCTAGACGGCGCCGCGTCCAGCCGGCTATGAGGAACTGTAACCCGTGAAGCTGAGGTTATCACACACGAGGCGAACTGCAGTGTTGAAATTCAGTTTTTAGGAACATTTCAGTGTTTGATTGTAACACACGAACAAATGCCTTCATCCTGAAGTTAATTTAATGAGCCATAAGTCTTCCTCGGTGAAGATGTCTTACAGAACAAAAGCATCGCTGAAGCCTTCGGCTGCCTTTTCATTCAGACGTGTTCTTTTTCTAAAGAAGTATTAAAGGGAAACGTTTCCCCTCAGAGTCGTTTTCTTCTTTGTGCCGCTCGAGAAACAGCAAGGGATGATGGGAAGTCCGTGTTCCTGGAAGCCCTGAATGGTTTGTTCCAGAGCAGCATGTCCCCTCCCTCCACACCACCACCACCACCACCTTACCCGGGCCTCCCGGAGATTTGGCGAATGTTCTGCACGCTTTAGGACGAGAACTGGTCCCAGTGCCCAGGAGGAGGGCCGTGCAGCTGAGGTGCGTTCCAGCCCAGGCGCTTATCCTCAGCTTGGCGAGCTGGAAGGCTCAGGAGCTGTGGGCGCCGCACGCTGAAAGGAGCTCTTTCTGCAGCTCGCAGAGGAAAAGGCCTCTACCTGCTTCCTCGGAGGGAACACGCCGAACAATACGACGTCTGTCTGCGACACCTCGCTCCTGCAGGAAACAGAACCCACCAGGGAGGCGCAGCTAAAACTCCACGCTTTGCTCCTGCTGAGCATGAGAGTCCTCCTTTGTTGTGGAGCTGAAGAATTTGGAAAGTTTGCTCCTCAGAGCCAAACTCTCCACTCCACCTTTATTTTATAATCAGAAAAAGTCAAATATAAAACACGAGAACCAGTGAAAGGCAGGCAGCACGTCAGAGTACTTTCACAGTCCTACTGTAGTACTTTAGGATTTGTCACGCTCAAAGGATGTACCACTGTGAAAAGGTTTCATCTTTATGAGGCCTCAGAAGAGTTTTTTATTTAAAAAAAACAAACAAAAAAAATAGTTTGGATCAAAAGCTAAATCCATTCAAGTTGCTCAGTAAAGATCAGTTTTAAATTCTCCTCTTTGAGGATTTACAGAAAGTTTTATTCTGATATTTCCTAACAAATGCAGAGAAAAACGGGAATCGAACGAACATTTAGAGTGAGCTTCACCGTTTGAAATCACTACCTACTGAAATGACAACACATTTGTGTGTTCAAATGACAACACAAAATACATTTTACTATGAAACCACCGCTTCTAGCCAGGATGCAATATCGTGAGAAATTTGCCTGTAAAATCTCTAATTATGTATATATAAGCAGTTGAATGGAGTTTAACCTTTAATCATGTGAGGCCTTATTTCTTCTTTACAGTTTGTTAATTTATCTTTAAAACAATTTGTTTGTAGCAATTCTTATTATTTTCGTTCAACCCCTGCTTTTTATTTGATTTTTTAGATATTATTATGTCACACAAAAACTCCACAATCAACTTAAGAAAAATTTCAAGTTGTAATTTTTTTTCTGAAAAAAATTTGAGATCAAGCAGTTTTTTTAAATGTTTTATAACAAAGTTCAGATGAGTAGAGATAAAACAAAAAGGTATAAATTCACAAACAACTATGTGAAAAATGGCTAAAAAATTTTTGATCCATAATTATTTGTTATAACTCTTTTAAAAAAAAAGTAATAATTTCAAAGCTTTTTAAAACCTTCATGCTAAATGTAGAATAAAAATAATACTAATAAAGGGGAGGGGTTTATTCTACATTATTACAGTACAAATTTCAGAAAGTAAAAAAGGCCTTTATTTCAGGAAAAATTCACTTATTTTCTGTCTTAATTAAACAAACAACTAGATTTTTTCCGTGTTTTCTTCTTGAAAATTTTTGGACTTCTTTCTAGGGGGGCTGTTTTTGCAGCGTGGAAAATGATTGAGGGTTAAACGGGTTAAAGAGAACGTTGAGTTGAGCATTTTTCCTACATCCTAAGTGCCTTGAAGGCCGTGTCCCTCAGCCACTTTTTCCTCTTCATTGGCAATGGATGCGCGATTTCGGCCGTCAGGTCTCGGTTTTGAGCTGTTTTAAATGTTTGGTTGGTTGAGAATTACACAGTTTATGTGTATGTTCCATAATTTACATGCAATTATGACGCAAATTTGTGTCTTTTCAGGCACACCAATGCATAACTTCTGTATGGCATATATGGCGCACATATCACGCTCAGATGACATAATTCACACACGAATCTCTAATCAATTGCATATAAACAGCACAATATTCACATACGGTTCATGTTCTATTTTGATTTCCGTGTTCTTTGCGCGAGTTATTCTTTTGTGGTTCATTCGTGATACATCTGTGAAAATTTTTTTAAACCCTTGTGCTATCTTAGATGACCCCACCCTTACTTTGACGTGTTCTCCCTACCATGATGAAGGTGGATAAAGGTGGAAAGATTTCATGTAATCCATGGACACCAGTGAAGATCACAAATCATTGAAGAAAAAAGGTTCAGAGCACTGTCTAGTGGGTCCAGATGACCCTACTCCCAATGGTAAAGTGCCTAGGATAGCACAAGGGTTACAGACTTTTCTCATGTTTTCCACGTCTATTTTTCATCCGTGCACAAAACGTCCGTCGTGGCAGTGGGACACGGCTTTTAACGAAATGGTGTCAGAATATGTAGGTTAAAGTTTGCATTGGACCAAAAGCGTTGTGTGATAAAAGAAAGAGACTTCAGATGGTGTGACATTTACAAACTTTGGCAAGCGCTTCTTTATTTACATCCGGGCTGTCTCTGGATGTCACAGCGGATTTCCCTTCTTTTCTAGCGTGTAGAGGGAAATGATCAAACCCTCGCAGAAGTACAGCATGTTGACGATAATCCTCTCGCCACTGACCCTCAGTGTAAACAGAGGAAGAACTCTTCCAAATGACATGCAGGGGTGGAGACCAACCACTTCCCAACAGAAGACAGTAGTACTGAAGGTGATGATGAGCTTCTCAAAGCTTCCTCCACAAGAGGGTGCTAGTGATTCAGTGGCAACAATATGAATGCCCTGGTCGTACATGGAAAACAAACAAAAAAACAAAAATTACCCCAAGTCAGACACAGGACTAAAACACTACCTATGACTACATTTTCTTCTCTACCGAGTGCAGTGGATATAACTTAGTTCTAACAAAACACACCTCTAGAAAAAGAAACTCACACCTACAGTTAGTTGCTGGTAGAGAGTATGTCCATTTTTGGCAAAAAAAAGTTTCCAGAAGGCAATTTCCACAACTGAGCCGAGCCATGCGCCCGTCACACGCTGCTATGCCGGCTTCTTATATCTACACCAGCTTCCGTGGAGCATGCATAGGTCTTCGTGAAATCCCTTGGGAGGATGAAGAAGAAGGGGCGACGAGTCCCGACGAAGAGTTACAGCACAGTGCAAAGAAACCCCCCGCGAGGCTTCCATCCAAAAAAAACTGCTGAAACGGACGACAAAGGAACCGGATCCGACAACATATACATACGAGTGCCGTCAGAACGCTGCGGATTCTGTGTTACAGCTACAGAGTGAGGGGATCTTTGACGTTGCAGCTCCCAAGACGGACGTGGGATGGAGCCAAAATGACCCGGCCCCCCCCCAAAGCCGAGGCGGTAATTCAGAACTGGCGGGGAGCGTACGACCCCGGACAAAAGGAAGAAACGCAGTCTGTTACGACTGGCCCAACGAAAACGTATTTACATTCACATCTCTAGGCAGGAGGAACAGAACAGCAAAGCGGAGAATTTGACAAGATCCTACAAATGTAAACTTTCAAAGTTGGACCTTTTTAAGCCTAGATTTGTACGTCTGCCAACTCCGTCTTCTTCTTCTTCATATATTGCAAACTTTGGTAAAACACCTTCAGAGCATCAACTTGCAAAACGCAGAAAAAGGCAGCGAGCGATTCATCCGTTCCAGACGCCAATAAAAGGCAAAAAGCCGTGATCCTGGTTTCTCCTTGGTTGAAGCGCTGCCATCAGCAGAACCGGCTGATAACGGGACGTGTTCAGCACACGGAATCACGAGGTTTCTGGACGGATCCGATCCTCTGCCACACGGTAATCTCAGCTTTGCTGGTGGGACATTTTAAAGGAAAAAGGACTAACAAGAAGAAGCTGCAGAAACATGTCAGAGTCCAGCAGATTGGCAAAAAACAAGTCTTTTAAAGGGAGCAGTTCAAATCCTGCTTCAGGCGTGCGTCTCACTTCTGTAGCTCCACCATTCGTGGGATACAAATTCTCCCTTTAGTGCTGATTTGACGTGGCGAGAACCCGAATGATCGATGCTTTTTCAATTTGGTTCTTCCACCTGTGAGGAACTCACACATACACACACACACTGAAAACACACAACGGATGGAGGTCAGACGCAGAAATCCAGACGGGCCTCGGCTTAGGTGTTGCGAACCGCCAAAGCCTGCTCCAGCTCCTGCCTCCTCTGCTGGATCTGCCACAAGGAGACAGAAGGTCAAACCACCAAGAAGAAGACGAAACTGAAATCGGCAGAGGAGCCGTTTGGTCACCTTGCAGTAGAAATAGCGACTGACGGCCTCCTGGGACCAGGGTTCATGGTAAAAAGCCGCTCTCCTCTCCTCCTCGGGGTTTCCAACCACGTCTGTCATTAACTGCAACAAAAAACAACAACATTTGATTTGTTGAGCTTCTTTTGTGCGTTCACCTGCAAACATGAACCATGAACACAGGGGGGAACCTTTAAGTCTCTGCTCTGGGATTTCAACCAGTCCTGGATGTAGCCCTTGGGATCTCTGGAGAAGCTGAGCATGAAGTCTCTCTGGATCTTCAGCTGGTTGATGGACTCGATGGTTTCATGGATCTGGACAGGAAACAAACGCAGCGTCAAAATAAAAGCACGGCTGTGAAAAAGGTTCGACATCATAGGACAGGAAAAAAACACACAAAAAACACCTTTAACGCACAGCCACATGTTCCACATATGAAATGTCGGTCTTTGCGTGCTGCATGCGTGATATACGTCATTCAGTAAAGCGGTTCAAAGTTTTTGGGTCGTTTTACTCGCTTTTATGGTCAGGTGGAGGCATCATGCTGCAGGGCGGTTACTAACAAGAAGACGGCTAACCAAGGCACGTTAACGTTGGGAGTGGGGTCATCTGGACCCCACAAGACAGTACAAGGGCTAAGAAGGTACGCTGATGTTGCTACATTCCTACTCGGCTTACATCGGCTACGGTGGCTGTTTTGGTTCAATTGTTCCGCTCCGAGGACGGATTTTATTCAGACTGAGGAACCTCAGAGCGAACCGAAGCTCAGGCCGATTGGAAACAAACCGAGACCACCTCCAAAAGGTGGGTCAGAGAGCGGTTCCTGGTCCCGGAAGAGGGTGCACGTGACCCAATGTGTCCAGTCTGAACACACCCTAAAACTGGAAAATAAACACCGACAGTTTGAGGCATAT
Source organism: Oryzias latipes (assembly GCF_053564925.1). Classification (NCBI taxonomy): domain Eukaryota; kingdom Metazoa; phylum Chordata; class Actinopteri; order Beloniformes; family Adrianichthyidae; genus Oryzias; species Oryzias latipes. The sequence goes on along the minus strand of NC_136256.1, from coordinate 25,597,042 downwards.
TTGGGTCTAAATGTGTTTAAACGTCAAGCAAGAGACAATTCTTTGCATCGATATACAAATAAAATCACATTAAAATTAAGTGTAGACACTGTTTTCGTGTCAATGCATCATAATAAAACCTTAAAGTATAGAACAATGACTCTGACCCAACAGGTTTTTCTTATATTTGCATCTTACCACTTTTGCTAGCAAACGAAAACGAATGAAAATTTAAAGCTGTCATTTTTATGTAACTGAACATTTAAAGCTTTGTCGACATCTGGTGGCCGACTGACGCTATAGCAACCTCTGAAGGGAATAGCTATTACATGTCGGCTTTAAAAGCTCCAAATATATTAGAAAAAAAACATTAGGAGGGAAAATTAAATACTTAAAAAAATGAAGTGGCTGGAGTAGTTTCAAAAAACATTTTTAGTAAATAAAAGACTGGATTCCAGCTGCTTTGTGCAGAAATCTCTTACATTTTTTCAAACAGATTTTTCAAGAGCAATCATCTAATCAAAACCAAAGAATTCATTGGTGAAAAAACGTCTCAGCTGCAGTCCGATTTCCTCCGTGCAGCCACGAAAAGCAGCTCCACTGCTGGATGACACACTTTAAGGCTCTCACCTTATTGTCCAGCGAGGCGATTTCCTGCTGGTTGGCGGTGGAGAGCAGAAAGCTGCTCATCTGGCTCTTCAGGGGGTCTTCCACCTCCACGTCGATGTCGTAGCACGCCGTTTTTTTCTGGTCGTTTGGATCCACGCTGAGAGGGAGCCGGCGTGAAAAAGATCAGATGTAAATGTGTGCAAGAAGCTCTTTCACAGGAGTTCTCAAATACAGGAACGCTTCCAGCTTTCGTGCTGCAGAGCAGATTTTTCTTCGGCTTCGCATCAGATGGGAGGCTACCTGATGACGTGGTTGATGACGATGGGGTCGGGGGGCAGCAGGAGGTTGGTGAGGCGCTGGGGAATCTCGGAGAACTTCAGTCGAGGGCAGTCGAAAATCTGTGGAAAAGCAACAAAGACTCTCATCAAACTGTAATTTCAGAACCGCCAGACAGTTGGTCTAAAAACAGCAGAGTCCTGTGATCGATTGTGACTCCGAAAACGACTCCAGGAGAGGAAACCCGGCGGGGTAGAAATCAGGACAGTTTCAGATTCTGATCGACAAAAAGGGAAGAAAAAAACTCCCGAATGGCGCTCATGAGAGGTCTCTAACCTCACCAGTGAGTTTGCAGTTTACAAAGAAGAAGGAATGAGATCATTAGTTTGAACGTGGAGGTTTCAAAAAAGTTATTTGGTCTAAAATCTATGACACATAGTTGGGATATCCTTTGGAATAAATCCTTAGAACACTGTTTATTGTTATTATTGTATATTAAGTGGAGTTTCGCCTGTTTTAAATGAAATTTTTCACTTTTTTGACTTGGCCTTTGCTTTGTTTCCAGATTTCTACGTTTTAATTTTGTCTTTACACTTTTCATTTCTTTATAAAACATTTAAAAAACAGTTTGATCTTAATTTTTGCAGTAAAATTTTCTTTTAAGAAATGATATACATTAAAGTTATTGTACTTTTTCAGATCCATTGTGTAATATAAGAAAAAGTATTTATAAAAAATATTTATTAAAAAAGAGAAAACATGAAAAAACAAACTGTTCTCAAGATAAATAAATAGTAAAAAACGCTCATAAATGCCCCCAAACTATAAATATATCCCCACTTCATGGATAATATATTAAACCACGGAGATGAAAACAGAACAGGCAATAAATGACCCTAAAGGTTACTTGGGGATCTGAAATGACTTTTTTTTGCTTTTTAAATGCACTTCAACCTGGAAGTCAAATGTTGGCTGTAACCTGCTCCACATCATCCTACTGTTCCTGTGATGCGTCTCCTCATTGATTAGACAAAATAAATGTGATTCTTAACCTTCTGGATCCTCATTTAAAAGCATTATGGAGCAACTCTATTGAAATTTGTTGTTGATAAAAACGAATTAGCCGTCCCTGATCTAATCTTTGTGCGAGGAGCTTGTGTCCTTCAAGAGTTTGAATCACAGGCTGATAACCGGCTGGGTGGTCTCTTCTCTGTAGAGGATGCAGCATCCCAGATTTCTGAGAAGTTAAAAAAAAAAGGACTCTTAGCCCTGTTTTCATCCATCCAGACCGAGTTCTTCCTCCTGGTGGTCTCCATCCGCTTTAGTGCGTTTCTGTGCTCATTAATAATCATGAATGTTTTTTTACTGCAGGAAAACCACCAAACAGCCATTTCTGCAGATCCTCTAAATCATTTATCCATAACGGATGATAGCAGAGCCAAAAAACGTTCAGCTTTTTGCATATTTGTCTTGAGGAATATCAGTTAAATTCATGAAAAACAATTAAAAAAGGGTCAAACTGGTGGGATCTTGTTGCATTATGACGTCACGCACCTGCTGGAAGTACTTGTCACAGTTGATGTACTCCTTATCGTGGGAGTCCTGCAGCTTGTTGGTCTTCACGTACTGCCAGAGCGCCTGGATGATGCAGGAGCGGGTCTGCGTGTGAATGCCCAGCAGGCGAGCCAGGCGAGGGTCCAGCTTAAACTGGGGGGGCTGTGGAGGCCAGGTCATCACGTTACTCGGCTTTTCACGCACGTTCAAGCCTTCGGCGCGGCGCCCTCAGACATGCAGGCGGCGTGGAGTCTGCGGCCCCTCACCTGGTAGTCCAGCATCAGCAGCAGCGTGCAGCGCACGCTCACGTCGCCCGGCCGCTTCACCTGGAAGCCGTCCGTCTCCTGGGTGGTGGGCGTGCGGTGCCACTGAAACGGCAGGTAGGCGACCAGCAGGTGAGCTGGAGTGGAGCGTTTGGCGGTTTTTGTCATGAAGGTTGCCAGCAGACATTTGCATTAAAGTGATTACAACTAATGGATTCATTACGAACAGGATAAACTCTGTTACGTTTCTTCAAAGTTCCACTTGAATCCTTTTTGGATCTATTCTCAAACCACCCCCAAAGGTCTTTTGATTACCATTATTAGCAAAATCAACAAACGTGTGGTTTTCAAGGTCATAGTTTCTGCAGAGCGGCAGGAGGAGTTCATTAGAAGTTCATCTCTGAGTTGTGGAGTAAAATACCATTTTCACTAAAAAAAATGAAGACTTAAATGTTGGAGATTAGAAAGAAGTTAGAAAATATAGGCAGATCACCTCTTATTAACTATTTAGATCAATGTTTTTCAACCAAAGTTCACTTTTTCCTAAGGTATCCCACCAACCAAAAGCGTACATAAATGTATTAATATACAGTCATTCCTATTAAAGAATCTCAAATATAGTAAATAAACAAAAAGGAAAAAGTCGGAATAAAATAGAGCTGATATCCCGGCCATGATAAATCTTTTTTCCACCAATTAGGAGAAATTCATTCATTTTTAACGGATTTAAATGATCCAACAGCTCTCGCAATGCGGAAGAAGAAAAATTACAAACTGAGACGAATCGAGCAGAAAATCCTAACAGAATGTCAGATGTTAAACATAAATATTTTAGATTTATCATAATGTAAAAGGACTGACTTGGAAGTTTAGGAGAGTAAACGATGATCAGATCAGAAAGCAATTTAAAATGAAATATTTTTATACATTTTTAAGAGCAGAATAACAAAAACAACAACAAAAAAACCATGACGTTGGAAAATTTAAGCACCAAAAAGAGCAATATTGCTTTACATTTAGGGTGTTTTTCACAGAAATACACACAAAATGTAGATTAACAGACGTGGTTAAGCCTGAGCCAGAAACGGGAGGATTAAGAGGAAGAAAGAACTTCTGTAGGACAAATTCAAGCAACATCAGACGAGTTCCTTTTGGCTGAATATTTATTTAACCAGGAAGTCCCTGTTTTTCAAACGAGAGCTGGCTGGGAGGCTTTGGCGCACACCCACAAACTATAAAATGAAACTAATTGAAAATCCAATTAAGAATATCATGTGCCAAGCGTTTACCATCAATCCAAATTAAAATTCTTTAATTATTTGACAAGAATAAAAGAATTATTGCAACATTTATCCTCAATAAAGGATTTTTTACTTATTTTAATTGAATTTGAAGATTAAATTTCAAAGATATCCTAATATTTCCATCAGAGAAACTTGGAATTATCCCATTTTGGGTAAGGTTAAAAGTTTATAACAAAGACAAAAACCTTGATTTATGTAGGGAATATATTTAAATATATATTATTTAAATATTAGATATTTTTTGTATGTATGCATGCGGGATCGTCGGCCAAATCTTTGTTTATCTGACAAAGAGGGGAGAAAATGATGAAAAAGAACATTTTAATAAAGCTCTGAAGATGAGTCTATTCAGAGGAGGGGAGGGGGGGACCCGGCTCTTCAGCCTATAGGGGGGGGCCTGCTGATTATTTGTATCTCAAGGTGGAAACAACATTCTTTGGACTGAGTCATTGAGAGAGCAGCACCCGAGCGGCCGGCTGAAAAGAGGAACCTTGAGAAGCCGTCACGTTCGCTCTGAAACTCCTCCAGTGGATTTTTTTTAAACAAAAAGCAGATTTCTGCGGTGATGCGGAGTGAAGGGCAGCCGCTGGTTGTTTCTAAAAGACTCACGCTTAAACAGCCTTGTATGCAGCCGTTCGCTCCGGTGTTAATGGAAAAAAAGGTCTGCCTTCATCAGGGGGAGGGGTCGGTCCGGCCTCCACGGCGGTAACTGGGGAGGTTTGGACGAAACTTGATAAAAATAATGTTTCCAGAAAGGAAAAGGTCGTGGAACGTGACGGCGCTGCGGGGAAGTCCAGCTCGCTCGAAGACGCCGCACAGAAAAGCTTTTGATTCTTATCATTTTATTTATTTTGCCACAAATTTGATTTAAAGATCAAATCTGTTCCAACATCTGATCTGTCTGAAAGTTTAAGAATAATTTATAAAACTCTTTCAGGTATTTGTTTTTAAGTGTTGTTTATTTATTTTAATCCACTGTGATTGATAATAAAAATGTTTTTTCCCCCCCTGGAGAACCAAAGAACAATGTTCGTATGACTCTTTAGAGCTTTATTTTTTGGTTCGCTCATTTTGAGTAGCAGCAATTAAAAGCGGCCAATAAATAAAAGAATAAAATCAAAACATGTAAAAATGTAAAAGTTTAAAATGTCTTTAAATAAGACAAAAGCTGAAAGCTTAGAAAGGGTGCATCACCACTGTTTGATGTCTTTCAGGCAGGAAGACCAAATCCGTTCAAATTTTCAAAATAAAAGACTGTCGACCTGTTCAGGGCGTACCCCGCCTCTGTCCAACTGTAGCAAGGACAGGCTCCAGCAACCCTGTGACCTTAAATGGGGAACATGCAGCAAAAAAATTAAAATATTACCGTAGATTACAAATAGGTTTGCAAAAAGACGATGTAAGTTTACGTTTCCTGGTAAATTTTATTGCCCTGAAAGCAAAACAAAGAAAAGCACATTGAGTTTTAATGCTTAGAGGCAAGAGGATTAAGCAACGCCTGACTAAATCTGAATAAACCCGCTTATGGGATTGAAATAAAATAAAAAAACGTATTCTAGGTGAGACGTCCTGTTTGCTGTTGAAACCACAGACCAGTCAGTTCACCAAGTCACCACTAGGTGGCTTGTTACACAAGCCAGTTCAATTCTTTTTAATGTCTGGATACCTTTCATTTACATTTACAAGGAGATTTTCCTTCTTCATTTGGGGAGATTGCTTTGTTGATTTTGCCTGGTTTTAAAAAAAGAAAAGATAATGAATTGATTTTTTATTGAAGAATAAACAACTATTCATCAAACCCTTTAAGAAGCTCGGATTTTATGTAAAAAATATCACAATTTAATTGACAAAAGTTCTGCTTTTATTCAGTTTGTATCACTAGTTCTGTAAAAGGGATTTTTTTTTTTCTGAAACAAAACAGGATCTGATAAATCCACCAAAAATGTGTTTTAGACGCAAATATTCTCACACGCTCTGATCATTTCATTTGTATTTGACGAAAGAAAAAAGGTTATTTACTGAGTTTAACTGGAATTTAAAAATGCAGACTCTGAGAACAGAGAGGAATCACAAAAAGACAATGATAACAAATATGTTAGTTACTCGTTGATTTAGAGAAACTTTAAGTTTTAAGGCCAAATTGTTCCTCATCAGGTCATCTGCATCTGTGTTTCCTCTTTTACATTATTCCTTCCAATCCAGTTTTTCTGGTTTCTCTAGAAACATCAGAGCATCATCTTCACTCCAAAAGTGGACCTCCTCCTCCTCCTCCTCCTCCTCCTCCTCCTCCTCCTCCTCCTCTTTGCTTTTCTGTCCTTTGGCCTTCCTTTGTCTGTTTTCTCTTCAGGTGTTTGGCCTCCGTGTGACTGAATTTGAGAGCTTCTCTGTTTTTATCGTTTTATTTACAGACGCGCTAAAACTGTAGATGCCGCGTCATCTCAGGAACCCCGCGAGCGCATTTTCAGATCAGATAAAAGTGAAGCTCTTCCTCTGTGTTCAGGGTGGAGCGTGCACGTGTGTGTGCATGTGTGTGTGTGCTGACCTCCACCAGGTGGTTGTCAGGACCGTACAGGTCTTTGTCCAGCTCAATCACCAGGCTCTTGAAGAAGGAGGAGAACTTCTTCTTCTGTTTCCCCGGCTGCACAAACAAAGCAATAGTTAATTTTCACCTCATGACCTTCCTCCACGTCTAATGACTCATAGGAAGCTGAAACACAAAGAAGAAACTGGATTTCCTGCGAACCTAACCAGAAATATTTGTGGCTTCTGACACCTGAAAGGCTCCGCCGGCTGTCAAACATCAGACGGCTCCTTCTGCCCTTCATCTGTTTTCTCAGCGTCAATCATTGATATTTTGAGCCAGAAGACATTTTTTCAGTCCAAACTGTGGACCCAGACGCCTCAGAACTCTCAGATCAAAGAGCGACACACTTTCACGGCGATCAGTGAGATTGCAATCGGTTATTTTCAGACGTTTAGTCCGACATTTAACGCCTGAATTAGAAAAAGAAGCTCACATCATCCAGCAGCTTCCCTTCAACCCGCAGCTCCCACGATGCAATGCTGCCGTCCGAGTCGTCGGCGTCCGGCCGGGCCGGGTTGAAGGTGTTGGAGATGTAAAGTCTCAGTTTTCGTTTTTGCTGCTGACACGAAAACATGACAAAGCGCACGGATCAGGGCGGACCGGACCGGACGGACCTGCCGGCGCCGGCCGGGGCCGCTTCCACTACCTTCATGGGTCTCTTCAGGGCCTCCTGGATGTCCACGCGCTTGCGCATGATGGTCTGATCCAGTTTGCGCTCGAAAGCCAGCAGATCCATGTAGGCCTGGGACTCCGGGACCAGCTCACGGATCTGCTCGGAAAGAAGCCCGCCGTTTGGGATTAGACAGCGTGAATGAAGCAGCGTGATCTTCTCAGCAGATCCAATCAGCTTCAAAAGATGAGCGGTCTGTTCTGAGGCGTCTATAAAACACCAAAGCCTGTCCAGAGAAAGTTTGGAGGCTGTTATGAAGCCAAACCCTCAGCACTTCTAGGAAATTTTTAATATTTTACGCTTCCTTTGTGCACGACAAAGACCAGCAACAAGCAAAGCTGGTCCTCCCCTGAGCAAATAGTACAACACTCGACGTTACGTACGTACCAGTATAATTATATACTGTGGAGTGTGCATGTGTAGTGTAGAAGGTATACTAACTGAATACTTCTTTAGACTAAATTTCCATCATTAAAAACTGCTTTTATCAGTGTTTACTCAACCGACATCTTTCCAACGAAGTTAAATACTAAACTTTATGGCAGAAAAGTAATTCAAAATGCAATATTTATCTAAAATAGTAACAGAAATGAAAGACCCACTCTGATGAAAATGTGTTTTTAACATTTTTTTGTGGCCTTTTTCTCCTGGTGGAGGACATAGTTGATCATGGCGGCGGCGCGTGCACTCGCCATCTTTCCGTGGATTTTTGATCGCGTTTGTCCGTTTGTTTGTCTTTTTCTTACGGACTTTTATATTCTTATATTTTTTTATTTATTCTTGATGTTTACTTCTTTTTGACTGAATTTTGGGAATTTCGCTGTAGAAATACACTGACAATAAAAATCTTTGAATATTTAGAAATAAAATGAATATTTCTTTAGTCGAACCGTTGTGAACTAGGAGCCGAGGATAAAAACTGTTTAAAAGTTTAAGAAAACATGTCTTGTCACTAGAATATTTTGCTTGCAATAGGAATTCTTGTCAGGACAGTTTTTCTTACCCCACTGGCACAAAAAAAGCTTATTTAAATGGTTTTTATAAAGAATTTTTGATATATCTTTAAGGATTTTCGCACCAACAAATTTTAGGGATCTTTCATATTTAAAACTTTAAAGATAATCTATTAATCTCATTTTAATAACTCCTTATTATATTTTGTTACTTAAATGATTGTTCATATGACGATTTTGAATTTTATTTTCAAAAAGGGGGCTAAACCAAACATTTTTGCCCCATTTCCCTTCAGGATTTTCCTTTTTTCTATTTGAAATATTTAAATTTTTTGACCAGATTTACATTTTTTGGTTTGTGGGCCCCCCGGCGCCGCTTTCTTTGATCCTGCCAACACATTTTAGGGATTTTAACGTGTAAAACTTTACAGATAACCTTTTGGTCTCACTTTAATTCATCCTTTTAATATATATATATATATATTTTTTTTACTTAAGTGGGTCAGTTTTATATGACAGTTTTAATTTAAAAAGGGTGGAAAAAAAGTAATTTATGTTGCTTCCATAAAATATAAGTGGACAATAACTGCTGGTCTGTGTCATTTTATTAAAAAACTGTTACTGAATCAAAGCATATTAAAAAAAACACCCTAATTATTTTTTAATAAACTTCTATAAACTTCCTCATACAGAAACAACCCTGTGAAGTCTTTTTATGCAATTAAAAAGAACAAACTGTTTGACCTTTACTTCCTGAAACTCTTGATTTTACTCTTAATGCATCTTCTTCTATGAAAAGGAACAGAAAAAAAATGGGGATTTTTTCAACAAAACAGTTACAAATATATTTGTAACCAATCAAATAAAATAAAAATAAAAGTAAAAATTTGAAATCTCAGATTTTTCTTGAAATTCAGGGATGCTGCTCTGACCGACACAGATCTGCGTCCTCGGAGCATCTCTGCTCTCCAAGCGGAGCCCCCCTCCTCCAGTCCCCCCCCCCCGTCCTCTCCTTCATCGGGCTGATGATGAAGGACTGTTGCAGACATTCCTAGCGTCTGACTCACTGCTGTGGAGCGGCGCCCCCCTCCTGATTATCCGCCGTCTGGGTGGGGTCAGAGGACAAGAGCGGGTCTGGACGCTCAGGAGGAGCGGAAGCCCGACTCACCTGCCGCCTCTTTTAACGGCGCCTTCGTTTCAGTTTTGTCATTTCAGTGACAGCCCTAAAGAAACCCTCCAGAACCTCCTTGTCATTTAGCCGGTAACCGCGCTGCGCTCGGCGGCTTCATCCAGGACGCCACACAGAAAAAACAATCAGAGCAACAAAGGTACGCATAAAATTTACAGCCTCACCCTTTGCGGAAGAATCTTGTCTGCCATTTTCCTTCTCTTAGCACTAGAGACAGGGAGAGAAAGAGGAAAAAAAGAGAGCATGTTACTATGGTGACTGATAGCGTAGCACCCAGGCCATCTGCTAAAATGCTGGGCCATATCCAGTACCCCAGCATCCCAGCTGTGTGTGTGCGTGCACCGCTTTGTGTGTCTCTGAAATGCAGCGGTCCACCCGGAGAGCAGCTCCAACAGCCAAGGTAGCGTCACATCCCCACGTCTACATCCCCGACGTGTTTTCAGGGATGCAGGATTCTCACCACGTGTCTTATTTAGATCCGCGAATTCCCAGGCGTGACGCGAGAAAAAAACACACACACAAAGGACATCTCTGCGTCTTGATCTTAACGGACGCACACCGACAGAAGACACAGACTGCAAACAACAGTTGTTCAAGGTGACAGAAACAAACCGACGCCGTCCTCCACTGAGGCAGAATCTCCTTGAACATCTGCTCATCATCTGTGGGGCGCCAGCGATGCGAGCAGTCGGATCATGCTGTTGTTGCTGCCTGACAGCGACTTCATATCCTCCACACTGCAAACAGAGCTCCTCGCTCAGGGAGGCTTTCAGGGTCTCACGTTAATGTAAGCAAAACTAATGCTTTTATTTTGAAATTTTACTGCCATTTATATATATATTTTTAGAAATAACTACTAGTATGAGACACTCATGTGTGAAACATTATTTTAGAAAGTTTTTGGACTATAAAACCTCCTTTTGTTTGCGTTTTGGTAACAAAGTTCATTTTTAAGATGTGTTGAATCCATAAAAATGTTATCAATGAAATAAAATATTTTTTGTCTTTCCCATTTTTTTTGGTGCAAAAATACACACATTTGTAATTAATTTTCATTTTATCAACAAGTTTAATTGATTATTTTGTGTTTATCCCACTAGATCCATTAAGAAAAATGAAGAAACCCAATTTATAGTTAAACAAACCTACATTTAAATTAAAAATATAAACAATTTATGATTTCTCATTATTATTGAAGGAATTTAAGTAAATACGCTGCTGTGTGTGTTCAAACCTTTAAAATATACAAAAGTTTGGATTTACATTTTAGCATTTACATATTATTTTCATATAGTTGTCACTACTTCAGCTCTATGAAGCTCATTTAGATGCAGAAAATGATCTGAATTTACCCCTGCAAAGGCCTGATTGTGATCCACATTTATCTAAATGTGATGCGTACGGTTTGTCTTTTTTTTATGTGATATCCCCCAAACCAACCAGCACTTTTATGCAAAAATAAATAAGTAATTGGTCGTATTTTTGTTGTTTTTTGCAGTGTTGAGACATATCCCGTCACAGAGAGCACCTCGACATCCATGGGCCACGTCTGCATGCCAAATAGTGCGACAAGCCTTCCACAGGAGGATCTGGGGTGCACTGACAACTAACTCCCCCCCCCCAGGGAACTCACTCAAGACTTTCTTTTTTTGTTTGTCGCTCTAGCTGCACAAATATGGTTCCCATCATGCCATGCTCCAGCCCAAAGCATGCATCACTACATTTCAAGGAGGGGGGGGGGGGCGCGCCGCCACGTGGCCTTCACGTGTGGCGGGTCATTCAGGGGAGGGGAGGGACTGGGCTGGGGTGAAAGAGGCCTTCAAACCAAAGGAAAGGGGCATGCAGCAGAGTGAACTCCTACTTGGATCCGAGCGTGGGATCTGATTGGGGCTCTCGCATGTCCATCTGCCTCGCTGGCATCTCACTGGCTCCGGGGAATCCCACCGGCTTCCTAAGAGTTGGCGAGGATTCGAAGGTTGTCCGATTAGAGTTGTGGCGAGACACCCCCCCCCCACCGGCAGCATGTCAGAGGGGAAGCACCTGGCGGCGCTGGGTGTGTGTTTGTGTGTGTGTGTATGCTGCGTTCGTGTTAGGTTCAAGGGTCTGTTAGGAGGTGCGAGACAAGGCCGGGCTCTGCGATGGGTGTGCGATCCAGCACAGGAGGGCCGGGAGGCGTCCCGCTCGTCTGAGGGACACGCTCGTTCAACAAAACTCCTCGGGGAAACCAAAACACACATGCTTCACACACAGAGACAGACAACACAACGATAAAGAACCACAACGAGGGGAGGGGCTGAGCTCACCGACCCCGTGCGTCCTCTCACAGACAAATACATGACCCCCGTGAGAAGAAGAAGAAGAAGAAGCTCCGCCGAAGAGCTGTGGCCCAACAAACGCAACACAAAACGTGGGGAAGTGAAGCGACGACGAAAAAGAGCAAATCCAACGTCTGCAGCCCTTATAGGAACTGATCTAGTGGTGGATTTTCAAAATAAAAGAAATTTTCTTGAATTGCAGCTACTGAAGGAAAAGAAATGTAAATAATATTTATAAATTAACGTGCTTAAAATGGCCAAAAGCATAAGAAACTGAGAATAAGTTGTTATTTTTGTTGTTTCTTGAGTTCAAATCAAAATCTTGAGAGAATTAAATTTCGGATAAAGTGCATTTTATAATTGCTTTGTTAAAAATAAAATGGGTAAGAATAGATAATATAGTTTACTTAAATATATATAACTGTCAAGTTCATAGTAAAATAAATTTGATATAATCAGAAAACTACTCATTTCATTTTGTTTTTTTAATTGTCTTTTCTTTAAACAAAAAAAAAGATTTGAACAAAAAAAGATAAATTGGAAAAACAATTGTTTGTGTTTTTCGTTCGTTGACATCAGGATTTAATAATTTTATTATACCATATAACTAAAGCTGGGATTAAAAAAAAACATTTGAATTAAATTAGAATGAAAAGATTTAACATTGTGAATAAATATTGAATCCAAAGATGGATTTTCTATTTCTGGACAAAAAGCTGCTTTTCTTTTAGTTATTTATGTACAAAAATTCATATTTGTTCAGTTTTTGTCACTAATTATGTGCAAAATGTTATTGACAGCTGAATTAAATGGATTTTAAATGGCGATTAGACCATTAAATTCATATTTAACCTTTAAATTGGTTTAGCCTAATAACATCCAGTTAAATATTTATTATTTCCCCCCCTAATTTTTACTCGAATACAAAGCGTTTCACATTAAACATTTAGGAACAAAGCGACATTTATCTACAAAGCCCATTAAAGAAATGCAACAATTGACTTATTGCATTAAAGAAATGCAGTGAGTCAGAAAGTTGATGTTTTTCTAACTAGATTGGCCATCAAAAGCAGTTTCTGTGCAGCCTGAAGCTGGAACCGGACGGTCTCAGTGACACCGGTGGCTCGCCCTCAGCTGCATGACGGAGCTCCAGCATCAATCGGCTCGCCGGAGGAATGCACAAAGAGGCCGTGACGCCGACCCCCGGCTCATCGATCGGAGCCCCCGGGTCGAGCCCCCGTTTGCAGGACAACATTTCCTCTGACTTGTTCCACAAGCTCGCTTAAATGTAAGTGGATCCATCGCGCTGCAGAAGGCGAGAAGATGAAACAGAGCGTGCATATCGATCGCCTCAGAAGCGACCGCGCCTGGTGACCGGTCGGTGAGTTTTGGCATGGACGCGTTTGGACGTCACACGTGTGTGAGGAGGGAAATTAAAAGAGAGGAAAGGAGAAAACATGTAGGCGGAGGAAGAACTGGAGGATCTGACAAAACAAGGCTGACATGAAAACCACGGAGACACAAGTTACACTTCAGCAGGATTTTGGAGATCTTTTCTTTCTGACTAATCTATCTGTAGAAATGTGTGGAAATCGAGATTATCCTGGGAAGCTGGAATGATGAACGTCAATTTGCAGTTAAAATTTTTTCATAGATGAGTGTTTTGATGAGTGTAACGTTAGTTTCCCTTTATAGCTTTCAAACCTGATTATATTAGTGTGAATTTAAAGGTGTTTTAAACTGACAACAACTATCACTATTTTGTCGGTTTTTCTGTCCCCTCCTTAAGTCATCCTGTTCAAAGTGCAGCCGTCGTCGTCCTCTGGGCTCAGAATCCCACACGGGGCCACACAAAGCGAGTGGCGCATGCAGCGTCTGGCTCTGGACTAGACTCAGGCTTACTTTCTGGCTCGGTTCTGGACGGCCTGCTGCTGCTGCTGCTGTTGCTGCTGCTGCTGCTGGACCTGCTGGGAGGGGGCGGGCCTCTTGCGACTGGGCTCCATCACCGGGGAGGGCAGGCCGGGTCGCACGGCAGGGCTCCCTCCGTACGGGGGACCTGGGGGGCCCATGGGAGCACCCTGGTGGGGCATTCTTGCTCCAGACGGCATGCCAGGACGCTGCAGGGGCAAAGATACAAAACCGAATGTTTCTTCTCATCCAAACATCAACATTTCTCCAACAGAATTTGCAATTTCAGGGCACCCAGTCCCCCATTTGTGTAGCGTGTGGCGGTAGATCAACAACATGAAATATGAAGCATGCATTCCGCCTCTTTTATCCTTAAAAATTTTAGAAATTTGCACGTTTAAAAAAGTTAACTTCCACAAAACACCAGATTAAAATTCTATCTGTGTTACGTATGCAGTTCAACACGCAATAACGCACACAAAGCCACACTCCAACAGACGTCTGGGAACAACTGGGGGGGCCCTCACCTGTGCCTGTCACTCCCCTGGCAACAGCTGCCTCTGCTTGTTGCCTGAAACCAAGCAACGCTTTGTGTGGAAAAAAGGAGAAGGTCAGAGCCCATCCTGGGCTGAGACCTCTGTGTGTTTGTTCAGAACAACTGCAGAACACATCTGCTCTGCAGAACCGGGTCAAGTCATCTCCATCCATCTTCTGAAGGCAACTACAGAAACTTCCTTTAGTTCCCAGGCCAACCCAGCTTAACTCCAGTTGAGGCAGGAGCTCTCCACCTACCCAGAGAGGGCAAACCACCTTTTTGTCGGTCCACAACCATGGTTTCCAACTTGGATGTGCCAATTCTCATTCCAGCTGCTTCACACTCAACTTCCCCAGAGCACACTGAAGGTTCTGGTTCTGAGAAGCAAACAGGACATCATCATCTGCAAAGAGCAGAGATGAAATTTTGGGGTCCCCAAGCCAAACCCCTTCCCAGACTTTGGCTGTGCTTTAACATTTATAAACAGAACCAGTGACGAAGGGCATCCCTGCCGGAATCCAACAAGCTCTTGGAACGGCCTCAACTGACCGCCTGTAATACGAATCGTTGTGAAGAGACTGGACAGCTCTTACACTCAAACCCTCACACACTCTCTGTACGGTGTACAGCCATAACAGGGACACAAACACAAAGTCCTCCTCCGTTCAAACACTGACCAAATTCTCCCCTCCAGTACCCTGGAGTAAAATTCCCAAGAGAATAGTGTGACCCTCCTGTGGTTGGCCCACACCCTGTAGTCCTTCCTAAAAGATGGAGCACCACCCGGATCTGGCAATGCAGAGGTGATGTCACAAAGGTGTGTTACACGACATCCAGAGACCGGAGGTACCATCCCCAGTGCTCATCAGCTAAACGCTTTCATTTTATAAGTACAGTCTGCACATCCGTCTTTGGAAAAGCTTGGATGTTGTTTGTTTTCGTGGGAGAAACGCTGCCGAGGCCGGCTCTCGGTTGACGCCACAAAATGGGCAGCATCCACAAGGAACAAACGGCGGTGCCTCCGAAATCAAGTCGTCTTACTTCCGGGTATGAAAAAGGGGCTGAGAAAATAACACATTTCAGAGAAAAATGGTTCTTTGGTGTGCCAAAGGTATAATATCATCATATATATGGATATAGTTTACTCTCAAAGGCTTAAGAAAAGCATGACATAGGCTCTTGAAAGAAGATCTATCAATATTTTTGTACTTTTGTTAGGGATGGGCGATATATCGGTGCAAGTATCCGTCCGGTATTAAAAAATCTACAGATATTGTTCTAACTGCTTTGAGATTCACTTATTTTTTTAAATGTATACTTGTTTCTAATAGATTGGGAAGCTTATGTTTAAAGTCATAGTCAGTAATTGACTGTTTTCAGGTACATTTTTGATAGGGATACATGTTGTTCCTAATAGATCTCTGGCAATGGGGAGCTTACGGTTTACAGTTGTGCCCAATGTTCAATAAATGGTCTGTTTTCAGATATATTTTAGAGTGTTAAAGTGGTACTTGTTCCTTTGAGATCATTTGCTGTATGTTAAAAAGGTCAAGTACGCTGTAATTGTACGGTAAAGGAAAACTTTCTGACGTTTCTGATAATGAAGCAAAAAGGAAATCTAAACTTTGCGTGACCGTAGACACTTAGATATCAGTATCGGCCCATCCCTAATTTTTGTGCTATAATGTTACATATTAATGATAGTATCAGCTTTCGTATAATGACTTTGTAAAGGTTGTCCATGTTATTCTTGTTTCCCAATGTTAAAACCCTAGGAAATAGAAAGTTTTGTGAGACCAGGCTGCATTTATGTTTCATTCTGGGGGGAAGTTAGACCGAAACAAAAGGAAAATTTTGCAGCCAACTTCCAGTGGTCATTTGATGAGCTGCAACATTCCCTACATGCCTTAAACACTGGAGGTGGGAGGCAAGGCGACCCCAAATAAGTTTGGAACCCTTTTATGGACACACAAAGACACCAAACCCACAGGGGGACCGTTGTCCTCACGGTTTAACCATCATGGAAACCGATGGTTTTGAACTGGCCAGGAGTCTGCTGAAAAACCAGGCGAGTCTTTTTGAGTCACAAACCTATTTCACTGCTCCAAAATGATCATTGACTGAAGGTAAACGCTAATGCGTTCATAATCATGTGAATCTGGAGCAATGCTGAGAAAGTTAGACCTTAACTGCCTTTTTCAACCTGTTCAATAATGAAACATCAAACAAGAAACGTCAACTAATGTTAAGTATTACACATTCTTTGAGCCATAATTATCTATGCTAAGCTAACAATGTCTGCCAAAGGTTTGAGTCAATTTATTCTTATTAGATTTTGTTCATTTTCACCTTTGGAAACCTAATTTTGAACCCCCTAAAAAACTAAAAATAATCAATCAAATGACTATTTAAATAACTTCCTACTAATAAATAAATGTAAATGTTGTAGAAACACAGTACTTTAAAGGTTTGGTGACTTATTTTTCTCATTAAGAACCTAGAAATACTCAAAGAATTTACATTTCTGGATACTTTAATGCAATATTGTCAAAGTAGCAACAATTGTGGTACTTTAAGGCACCCGTAGTAGCATAATCTGACTTAAATCTTTCTTACTAATAGCTACCCACAATGGTTTATTGCAATAAAGTGGGTCTGAGGTGTGTGGCAGCAAAATTATTAGAAAAGTGAGGTTAACGTGTGGCCGGAAAACCTTCAGCCTCCAGAGGAACAAGCAAATGTTGGTGAAAGACGACAGCTGAGGGACATAAACCCTACCACAGGCTCACATTTTTTCCAACATGTGTCACGTCATGTGTGCCGCGCGTCGCACATGTCTGCAGCAATCTTTAGACCGTCCACAAACACTGAAAGCAAACAGACAGAGGCCGGACTGGGGGGACATTTGGGCGCGTTTTGTTCACCCACCAGAGATTAAAACTGCTTCAACTATTCTGAGAGTCGGAGGGAGGCCGCGATAAGAGGCCCGAGCAGACCCTGCTGTCACTCTGTTGGGGGTGGGGGGGTCACAGCAACAGGAGGGGATAAAACAACATATGGTCCTCCCCTCTCGAACATTAAGGAGTTATAGGAAATGCTTCCTTTGCTGATCTTCATGGTAGAAAATCCTATCCAAGAGATGCAGGGGGAAGATTAAGGCAATCCACTCACACAATGAGCGGCGCTTTATAATCTGACCTTCTGAACCGTCTCCAACACGCTTGCCGGGAAGCGATCGGATCTGCCATGTGGGCCGATAACTGAGACGTGTGCTGGTATCCCCGGGAAGGCTGCAGGGATTGAAAGAGGCCAAACTTGACCCACGCAGTCCTAAACACGCCGGCATGATGGCTGTTTTCACACGAGTCCTTCTAAGGCTTCCCAAGGATCTTCCCAGACATCCGAGTTATGGGCTCTTTCCGTGACCCCCCACCAAAAAACCACGCTCCTGAATGCAGCTCCATCCAACATCTGTTTTAAAAATGTACAATCCTGCCTCATTTGCGAGTTCGCAGCAGGTCCAACTCCTGCACAGACATTTAGCAAACACCGGAGAAGCAGATAAACCCTTTTATTCCTAATCATCAATGAAAATGGTGTTTTTGTGGCATTTTATTCATGATGGAGATCATATCATGATGGAGATCAAGAAAAGTAAGCTCAAAATTGTATTACTGAATGCTTCTTTATTCAAATTGTACTCTAAACTGGCGGGAGAGCGTGTTAACAGATGGGTGGCGGGAAGTGGTGCTGAACGCCAACAGTCCCGCCCAGGACTCAGAGGTGAATCTCTAACGAACTACTGCCGCTCTGCAGAAACTATAAGTCCTAAAATCCCACATAGGGTTTTCTGATTTTGGCTAAAAACGGCCTGATCAGAATTAAAAGACCACTGAGAACGCTTTAAAAATAGATCAAGAGATGAACAAAGTGGGACTTTGCACTGAGTAAAACAACATTTAAAAAAAAGACATCAATGTCCGTGTAATGTCAGAAAACATTATTTATAGTGACTTAACTATGACATTTAAAGGTCATTGTCAAAAAGTTTTAAATAAAACTCCTGCTCACGTTCTTGCTTGTCTGAGGGCGCTCAAGAAAAGCAAACATCTTTTTAAAAAATGCATTAATTTCGCTTTTCAATCAATTATTTTCTATCATAAATTAAATATATTTTGTCAGATGACCCTAAATACCAGAAAGGTGTCTTGAATTTTAACCCCTGAATTTTAATGCATCTAATTAAAATCATATATTTTTTAACAACTAACAAAATATTAGAAAGACTGAACAACAGTTTAAGGAGAAGCTCTGACTTCCAGATTGAAGCTCGTTAAAAAACATAGTGAAGACAGGCGGGTGCAGTTTTCCAAGCTACCACAAGGGGCTTCACACCGACACAAAGCCGTCCCATTGGCTCCAATGTTACTGGATCTGATTTGATAGCAAGAATGAATAACAAAAATGTTTTTGCTGCTTTGTCAGATACATGGTGTACATTTTAGGGCGGCATTTATAGTTTACTATGCTTTAGGGAAAAAAATGCACGAAAAAGTGATTATTTTTTCCAGATAATTGTCACCCTACTTTTTTCCATCTGCTTTATTTTAGGAAGATGAGAACTTGATGACATCATATCTTGTTAATAAAGACGAGATTAGCCCCACCCCCCTTCCCATCCCTGTGGCTGAGAACGCGGAGAAGAAAATTTTAAAAAATACAATAAAACAACTTTTAAATAATGTGTGGATCTTTCCTAGCTTTTTCAGTAAATACGCAGAAAATCTTGACATTGCACCCCCTGCTGGTCATTCCAGGAAGCGCAGATTGAATGCATCCGATTCGTATAACCTTAACCCTCACAATCTGGACCAGAAATTAGACGTTTTCTTTACTTTACACAGCAGTTTACTTGGTTTAAAGTACTGGCGCTTGCAGAATTACTCATATTTTGACTGAATGCAGCTCTCAATTCTGGAAAATTAGGTCCTATCAGATCAAATTGGACAGAAAACCCCAACGTTAGCCAAACAGGTTAGACTCTTCAAAGGAATATTTCTTTGGAGGAAAAAAAAAAAGAGCCATTTGATCCCTCCTTATCATGGAAATCTCAGAGGATTATCCAAGATATCCCTCAAACTATTTAATAAAGAGATAAACAGTTGATGAATTTGTGCCAATCTCCTCTCCAAATAGGGAAACATCCGAGCATCGGTGCAGGATGGGAGAAGTTCTCTCAGAAGGTTTCGGATACAGCGTGTCATTTTATGTTTTGGCTGCTCCGGGTTTCCCACGCAGAGCGCTGGAAGGATTTTCCCTTCGCCGCGGCCATCGCTGACCTCCACGCACACACTCACACCAGCTCCAGGCAGCTGGGGGGGTAAGACAGATAATGAGGAGGAGACTTCAGTCTCCCCCATCAGCCCTCCAAGAGGAGCTCAGCCAAACGCTGCTGGGAGGCTGGAACGCCACGACCTTCAGGAGCTGCGCTGGCTGCACATCTGGACTTGGGCTCTATTAGCCCATGAAAGGAAAGACGTGGTCACCGCCCGCCGCAACCCGCCCCACATCATCCCCATACCCCATGGTATAAATATTTCTCCGTCCTGCTGTACGCACACCAAGAAACCTGCCGCAACTATTATAACAAGACTTTTCCATCTCCTGCTCTGGGGGGGGGGGGGGGGGGGGGGGGAGACGGGGGGGAGGACGGCACGAGTGAAAATAAGCAGAGGGAAATATTTGGCTTGGAGCAGCCAGAGTCTCATCAAGGTTAATTGGTCTGTTGAGAGGAGACGCTGGTCCGGCTCATCCATCACCTGCTCCATTGTTCCCCCAGAGAGGGTCTCGAACCCGCGTCGTGACCGCTCCTGTCAGAGGCACAATGCCTCAATCCAAATCCTCCACGCCGGCGTCGCAGCGCCCACGCTTTTAGACCAGGCGGCCGGGTCTTGGAGAGGAGCGTCGTCATGAAAGTTCTCCAAAACTCCTTCAGTGGGGAGGTAGGAGCTCCTTGGGGGGCAGGGGGGCATTTCCCATTTCCAAAAAGCACAAAGAAAAACTTGGGAGTTTTTTTTAATTTTTTTATTCTAAAGTGATGGGAATTTTTGATGCAGAAAAAAAAACAAAAACTAAAGTTCTACTATTATTAGATAAGATTATTATCATTTGTATTGTTTTTTTCCATTCTTCCACCATTAAATTTCATATTTTCTCCAAACAAAACCAAAAAACCTTTTCTCTTCAAACGTGATCTTCAGAAAAGAGTGACAAAAAAAGAAAAATACACTTTAAAAAGACAAAGTGCTGCAATTAAAGACCTGCTCCCATGAAAATGGTGTTTTTAACATGTTCCTGTGGGATTTTTCTGATAAATTCAACTTAAAACTGCATTTCTGAGTATTTCTGTAGCCACATTATTGTGAATCAGGAGCAGATGAAAAAATGCTGTGGAAGAAGCTTGTATTTGGTGGGCTACAAGCTAGATGCATCCACTTGTAGACGACTACATCTGTCTTTTAGCTGTAAGCCAGCAGGTAAACAGATGGATGATGGGTAATCATCCACAAACCTGCAGAAACTATGTCCTAGTAAACAAAAGACAGCGCTAAAAAGCGTTTTTGATTTGATAATCATAATTATAAGAAAGAACGCTTTGACGATAGGTTTAGAAGAACTGATTAATGTCGATCAATATAAACAAAGATTATCTTAATATAATATATATATATAAGTAATAATAATATCAGATTGTTATTGTGAGTTATCAACTTACAAATAAGTGAAATCAAAGAGTTTTTGTCTTTTAGCTGCTAAAAAAAGTCAATTTATTGTCTAGTTTCTAAATGTGTTGTTTCTAAAAGAACCTTGGAGAATCCATGGGGTCAAATTTGGTCACAGCTCATTTATTTTATTAAATTATTTGTATTTTCTTGTCTTCTATTTTTGTGGATGTATTTAATTGCCGAAGATCAAAATGAACTAACAAAACAAAAACACACACAACTGTAACAGCCCAGAAGAAAAATTGTTCTTGTGTTCTGCAGGGATAAATATTAATGGTAGAAAAATGGCTAAAACCTTTGAGGATTTCACCTTGACACAGTTTCAAGCCACAAACTTATTTGAAAAGAGTAAACCAAAGCAAAATCAGAGGGCAATTTTTCAAATAGTGATGGGAATTTTTTTAAACAAATTCTATTGTTTGCTAAAAAAAAATATTTTAATTAAGGTTTTTTACTTCTAATTTCTTCTCTAACGAAGATTTTTCACATTTATTTCAAACAAAATTTCAAAATAGTTTCTTGTTAAGCAGGATTTTCTTACTGCATGTCAACTGTGAGTTTTTATTTCCCAAATCAATTCTTGATTTATTATCATCGGACATACTAAGCTGGATGTCTTCATGCTTAAGATTCTAGGTGTGATTGCTTGAAATCATCAATCAAATCCAGAACGTGGTGTGGATGTGAGGCTCTGCGTGGAAAAACGTGGATCATTCACACAGACGCACGCGCACACACACCCTGCAGCTCCGAACCAAAACAAACCGGTCCATGTGCGCGCGCGGCCCTGGAAACGGTGAACCGGGAGCGACGCTTGACATCGCCTGCAGTCTTCACATGAATGAGCCGATTGTTCTGCATGATTTCCAGGAGTGGCTCCGTCTACAATACTACATCCGGTCGTCTCGTGACCTTACAGGTTCAAATTCATCCACCACCAACCGGCAGCTGGAAGCAGACCCCCCCCCCCCCTCCCCGTTCTGACCCCCCCTCCCTCCCTCCCTCCCTCAGCCCCGTTAGCCAAAAGCTGATGCCTTTTTGCAGCTCATCCATCCATCCATCCATGCTGCTCCACTTCTCAGACCACCTCCTCCTGCCAGGCGGAGGTCCGGGGAGCTGGAAATAACCTTCACTCTACCCAGCGATCCCGCGCGCAGACCGCCGCGTGCACGCACCCTCGCGCGCGCTCTCACACATGCCGGAGCCCCGCTCGCCTCGCAGGAATGACGGACAGCGCCACTCACCACCCCATGGACCAGGAACTCAAACAGTTTGCTCTTGGTGGCTTTCCTGGCTCCCCCCGCCGTCTCCTCCGTAGCCATTTGCTCCTCGGTCCCCTCCGCTCACCCCGCTGCGTCTCCCCCTCTCCTTCTTTTGTCTCTCCCTTCAGCCAGCCTCCGGTTCCCCTCCCCTGCTCCACTTTCCTTCTCTTTGTGCTCTCCTTTTCAGCACTGCCTGTCCCCGACTCCTTCTCTCCTCCCTCCCTCCCTCTCCCGGAACGCGGAGTGGATCTGCCTCCCCCCCTTCCGAGCCGAGCCGCCTTTCAGGAGCCCCGGCACGTCGCTCGCCAGCTCGGAGGTGGGGTGTGTGGAGGGAGGGACGGAGGGGGGGGGTCTGGCAGGGGGGTTTCAGCCAGCCCACGCGGCCGCACCCCCACACAGCTGTTGCATTCCATTGGTGGATAAGGGTATGCAGCGCCGCGTGCCGTGGAGCGGGAGCTGGGGAGGGCCGGTTCCCGCTCTGCAGCTCACCACCCGGCCACCAACACACGAGCTCATTCTCAAAAAAATGAAATGAAATAAAAGGCGCCGCACTCGGAGGATGAACGTGAGGGCTTCCTGTCCACAGCACCTCCACTTCCGGTTTGCTCCTCCATCACTTCCTCCTCGCGTTTCATCGGCCTTTACCTTTCACCCACTTGTCAGGCCAGGGGCCACAGTCAGGCCAACCAACAGCAAGGTGACTGCAGGGACGTTCAACCCCCCCCCCCATCTGAAGCAGCAGGACCCCCCACCACCACCACCACCACCAGACCCCCGCCGTCAGACCGGAGCAGTAAAATATTCATGAGGTTATCTGAATGGCAAAGGGGTTGAAGTGTCTTTGAGTGGACAAAACGATTATTAATCATTATATTAATTTCTAAAAGTGTTTTTTTTTGTGTCAGTTTGTAAAAACATTTTATTTTAAAGGCATTTACTAGAAAGTTCAGGATAAACTTCAGCTCTAAAATGAATTATTTACTCCACTGACGGTTTTTTTTATTTGCCTGCTGGCGACCCCTGCTGGTAAGATGAGTAAACTGCAGCCGAGCCCCAACCTTGACTGCAAAGTCCTTTTCCGTTCCCTCGGTGTACAATTTTATGTGTTTCATTCAATTGAAAAAAAATGATCTGATGTTGTATTATATTTGCCATAAACAAATTACATTTGCATTTCCTACATCAGTTAAACTGACCCACAAACGCTCGTCTTTATTTTCTGCAAGGTCAAAGCTTTTTCGTGCAGATCTGCAGAAAGTGTCCGTCTGCTGCCTCTCCAGCGACACTGTTGGTAACAAAGACACCCGTGCAAGAAGTACCCCCTGCTAAACCCCCACCATCTACCTCACCGAGGCAAATCAGTCTCACCAAATGGTAATATATATCCCTGAGAGAAACAGACAGGAGGGGCTAGAGGGACCAGTAGTTCCACTATTGAACACGAGGGGGCGCAAACTACCTCAGGGGGCGTGTTTAAGCTCTAAAATTAAACTTAAAATATAATAATCATCCATCAAGTACAGAAATGTTTTAAAATTCCATTTTTGGGGGAAAATTTAAGATTTTAAGAGAAAAATCTATACTCTTTAATTCTTGTCTGACACAGTCATCTATTTTTGCCATTTAATTATGTCAAATATAATTGATGGGATTTCATAGAATTTAAAGGAGGGTTAATAAAATGTTTATTTCAGTGCCAGTTGATGTGGAACAACGTTTTTGAACCCTAGGAGTTCCATTTCCTCCATTTAAAAATCAGTATAACTTGGGCCGAAAAATAGTTTTCCATTTTTAAAGAGACAAGCTCATCTAACCACGACAAGTATATGAACAAATAAAACCGTTTTATCCCACATCTGGACATGTTTTTTGCTCACGGGTCCAAATTCAGGCTTAACTCACCACCATAGATTCCAGCTTTGTTTGTCTGAATGGGTTGAAACAAGTACAACAAATATATTTGTGTTTAAAATTGAGTGAAATAGACACATTTTTCCAAATGAGAGAAGTTAAGATAAAAAATTAACATTTATAACCTTTGAATATCTGTTTTCGGTGCTAGCTAATAACAGAAAGCAGGCAGATATTTGGTATTTAGATTACAGATCAAGAGTAATTGCATTCAGTTACAGTTTAAGTGGATTCCAATACAATAATTTTAACTTTTAATGTTATTTTTGGTTCTAAATCTATTAGGAAAGTCACCATAAACCTTATTATGTCTGGAAATGTCCTCATCAAACGACTCAGGTATCAAAAAGTTGACGTTGGCGGGAACGTTGAACCGGAGCAACCCCGTTGCCGAGAGCTGTCTGTTTACACAAAATATCCCGCTAAGCTAACTGCTGGCGAGAAATATTGCGACAGATGCCAACAGAGATGAGGGAAACAGCTGGTGTTTTCCATCTGCTCACGACAATTTTGATTAAAGCAGTATTCAGAAATACAACTTGGAGCTTAATTAATTGTTTATACGTCCTCCGTCATCAGAAAAAATGCCTCAAACTTTCTTTGGAGCGGGTCTTTTAAGGGGAGGAAAAGTAAACACCCAAACTAATCGCAGGATGAGGATATGTCTGATGTCATCAGGCTGCGTTTTGAGCATCACGGTGAAAAATGATCATGTTCAAAATGTTAAGAGGTTCTAATGACAGAAGGAAAATGTAGTTTTAAAAACAGAAACAGTGTAAAGTGCTGCGATTTCCCTCTTTTAAGGCTGCAGCAAATGCATCAAAATTTGAGACTAAAAACAGAAAAGAGTTGGAAAGATTGAAATATTTCACCCTTAAAGCTCCACTTCTGCAGCAGAGTCCTGGAATCCCTAATTCCACTGAACCTTGAAGATCTTGCGCTCCATTGAGGAATCACAGGCGGGATGACGAGGAGCGTAAAAACAGATGGAGCCTCCGGTTGATCATTGAACTCTGATGGGAGGCGGCAGGAGGAATAAAATCCCGTCAGTAACCTGCTGTTTCCCGTAGCAACGCCTTCACCCCGGCAGCCGGCCAGAACCTGCCCTCGCCAACACGATTACAGCAGGGGGGATGGGGGTGCGCGAGGGGGGAATGTGGACCAAAAAATTGGATTCCCCCTTTCCCGGGCTGCATGGGCCCCCTCAAGTCTTGGGTTTAAGAGCTGCAGACAAAACTGCGCTCAGGCTGGTTAAAGGCCGGCGTTCTCAATAGCCGTCAAAGGGAGTCGACAAAGCACTTTCGCCGAGGAGATTAGGAGGAGCTGAGGGACGTTTGGGCGGCCATTTCTCACAGTTAGGCAAGAGCAATGAAGAGGAACCAGCGGAGAAAAGGAGGAGAGTCCCACTGAGGCTGAAAAGAAAAGAGCATCTGCTGCTACTTGGCGGTTAAAGTTTGAGAAAATTGATGTTTTTGTTGAGAAGGTATTTTGGGCATTAAACCCAGGAGGGAGTCCGGTGTCGACCTTGGATTTCAGGGATTGTTTGGGACAAAGCACCTTTTTATCCAGGAGCCTTTGCAGCCCCTGTAAAGAGGAGCAGATGGGGAGACGATGCTGCAGAGAAAAATTTTTAAAAAAAAGTTTCCCTGTCTGCCTGCGAGAACCGACAGACTGGGGCGAGCCTGCGGCTCTACCTGCCCCAGGCATTTCCTGTTTGCTGTAGCCATGGCAACGGGATAATCTGCTCTGCACCCAACTCTGGCAACCAATCGCGTGAGAGCCATGCTTTAACGAGCTGGAAAGTGGAGCAGCAGCTGGTGACCCGATTCAGGATCGATGCTGCAGCTGAAACCGGAGGAAAAAGAAGCGAGGAGAGGTCTGAGTCAGCCCCGATCTTTCAGCACCGCTCTGCCTGAGCCGGATGAGAGGCCGAGGCGACAGAACCGGGGCGGCGTCGGTGGAGGCAGCCGAAAGAATTAAACCCTGCAGGACCGGAGTCGCAGCTCAGTGGTCCTCTGTCTTTTTTTAGGTCATCAAAACAACATAAAAACATTCACATCTGCCTTAGATCAATAGAAACGAACAAAAACATTATTTATTATAGAAATCAGCGATCCGCTGTGGGACTCAAAGGAAACAACACAAACCAAAATCTGTTTGTTGGTGCGGAAAAAACTGCAGCTGATGTGGTTAATGACAAACCACCAACCCGTCTGTCATTTCCCTCCAACTTAAGAAAAATAAACAAATAAATGCACTCTCACTGGTTAAAATCTGTTCTTGATTTCTTTCTTTGGTTTTCCCGTTTTTTTATTTCTTGACTTGATTTCTTTCTTTGATTTTTCCTTTTTTTTAATTTTGTGTCTTGATTTCTTTCTTTGATTTTTCCTTTTTTTTGATTTCTTGTCTTGATTTCTTTCTTTGATTTTTCCTTTTTTTTATTTCGTGTCTTGATTTCTTTCTTTGATTTTCCTTTTTTTTTGATTTCGTGTCTTGATTTCTTTCTTTGATTTTTCCTTTTTTTGATTTCGTGTCTTGATTTCTTTCTTTGATTTTTCCTTTTTTGATTTCTTTCTTGTCCTGGACGACAAGGACCACATTATTTCACGATTCTTTGTACTTTCTGTGCTTTTGAGCAGAAATTTCACCCCTGCCACAAGCTCAGAAACTCACTCAGGGAAGCTTCAGCACTGAGAAGGACAAATATTATTCAGATTTAGTCAGAAAAAGAGATATTAAACCATAAACATTTTCATAAGTGATGCTGCAATTGAATTATTAAAAGATCATTTCAATAATTCCTGGAAATATAAAACAGTTTTATATCTTGCCTGCCATTTGGTAACGATGGAAAACTGAAACCCAATCAATTAAAGCCTCTCATTAACCATGAGCTGATTGTTTCAGCTGGAATAAAATAAATAAATAAGTGCAAGCTTGTTTGTTTCTGTTGCAACAAACGGCCTTTGAGTCAACGCATTCCTCTCCAGGCGGGAAAGGAAGCGCTCCATTGTGCATTTACCCCTGAAAATAACCGCAAACACAAAGCCGGGGGTGACTGACTGTTGAGGAAACAAAGCTTCTCTGATCATTCTGCTCCGAAAGCAGCTGCACAAACTCTGGAGATAAAGACTGAACCTGGTCCAGGCTTTTCCTAAAGGAGGCTAAGCGCTCGGCAGACTGGAGAAGGACTTGATCCCCTGATCCTCCATCAGACCTTCGAGCTGTGATGGCACATTGCACACTAATGGGATTGTTCCTCTTTCTCTACACTGAGGAGAATCTCCGAGCCGGCAGCTCGGATGGACAAGACTGCAGTTTTTGCACCAACAAGGACCAAAACAATCCTGTTCAGAGCAAATGTTAAAGCTAAAGAGATGCAACCTGCAGGGTGGCGTTTTCTGCAAACATAGCAGTTATGCAACATCCCAAAAGCAGCAAACATGGGCGTTATTTCATACAGGCCATCAGAATGGAGAACATCTCTTTAGAGTCGGCGAGCAGCTGAGTCACAAAGTCCTGCATGAGTCGGAAGTGCTGTGCATCACTGCAGAGGATGCAGACTCAGGCTTAAAGCTGCAGCATTTTACATAGATGGATAAAACGAAGACCACTAAAGCAAAGAGAGTGTAGTATTAAAGACCCACTCTGATGAAAATGGGGCTTTTTAACATCGTCTTGTGGGATTTTCCTGAATATGGAGGACATTTATAAAGAAAACTAAGGTTAAAATTACATTTCTGAGCATTTCTTTATTCACCGCCACAAAAGTCAGAGGCGAATTTCCACAGAACTCATGCCTCTCTGCAGAAATTATGTCCTAGGAAAGGTTTTTCTGATTTTGGCTGGAACAGCATAATCATAATTAAAACGCTTTACTAGATCAAAAGGTGTTATGAGCGGGGCTTTTCAAGGGTTTGTTGATGATACTTTTAAACCTATTTTCTTTAGAGTAAATTCTCAAAAACAGTGTAAGGATCCAGAGCATAAAAAAAGTAGAAAAGCACACATCGCTAAGGCAGGAATCACATATTCATCATGTGACATAATGAAGAAAACACGCAAAAAAAGGAAGAGAAACAGAATTAAAGCTGTGAAGCTAATGCTATCTAATCACAGTTAAACATCTGCGCAAATGTTCTCAAAATCTGCAGCAATAACAGAAGAAACGGCCACATTTTTTCTTCCAGCTCAACCCAAAATCCAACATTTCAGATTTCCCTGTTCTGAACATGAAAGCTGTAACCAAACACACAGAAGGATTGATGGAAAATGTTGACCTGCAGCAGTTCAGCTCAGAAACGAACTCTGAGACACGGCGGCGGTGGGATGATAATGTGGGTTTATGTTATGTTATAGCCACTAGGGATAAACATCTTGTTTGTAAACTAAAGCCTCCAACAGGAAAACTTTAAAATCAAATTCTGCAGAACTTAACGTTAAAAAAAACATAAAAGACTCCAGATTTGACAAGAGGCTGCAAGTTTGGTTTTTCCCTTTCAAGCTACAAATCAAACTCCAATTGACTTTATTTGATAATCAATAAATGTGACGTGTTTATGTACCGTATGCATCACTGCTAAAATGTCTGTGCTGTTCAGAGGATGGCGTTCTCATGAATCATATTTGTTCGTCATTTCTGTATTTTTTGATCGACGTAAAACAGGAAACGCGTTTGATATTTACAGTTTTTTTTAAAAAAAATGTATAACCGGAATTCAACTTTTGTAATGCTTGAAATAAATCTGTCGATCAAATTAAATCAAAAGGAATAAAGATCAGGAAATAGGAAGAAGTCTTGACTGCCGATTAAGAAAAGACCTTTGAACTGTTTGAAAGTGTTTTTTGATAAATTATCAAAAGCAAAAAAGTGATTTTTTTTTTTGAGAAAGTAAGTCTTCATTTCATTCATAGTGCTTGATTATACATCTATCAACTCTGGATTTGATGCATTCTTAAAACATTTGGGTTATTTATTTATCTCAATTCTTGGGTTATTCATGTTGGGATATATTTTTTTGGGATACATTTTAGAAAAATACTCATTTTTTTGTTATATTGGTTCCATTTTAATCCAATAAGTTTTTTTTTTTTGCTTTTTTGTTGAGTTAAAAAGTAACCCAGACATTTTTTTAGCCCTATTTTGACCTCAGAGCTGGGGTGGAATCAATCAATCAACCAATCACTCATAGAGTTTTGACTGTGCGGGTGACTAACACCTGGATGTCAATGAATCATCAAACAAGCCTTTTGGGAATTCCACTTTTCAACCCTGGAGAACCTCTGAGCTCAAATCTGGCTGCAGTTTATTTATTGGTTTATTTCAAATCTTTCAGATTCATTTATTTTTTCTATATGCATTACACTTTTTTTTTTTTTTTTTTACATTTTCACAGCCAATTGCTGCTCCCCAAAATGAACAATCAAAATCAAACCGTCAAATTTACTTTAAAAGCCCATAAGAAAATAGTTCTTGGGGGAAGGAGAAGAACAAATCTCCAGAAAAAGGAACAAAAAAACAGAATTTAGCATCATGTTCTCTGTCATCAATAGCAGAATGACTGACTTTCTTAAGGTACTATCACTAAATATTGTCTTATTGCACAGTTTTATGAGTTAAATATGAGTTTATATGAGTGTTTTGGTTTTATATTATGAATATATGTAAATTGGTTTAAAGTAAATGAGCAAACAGAGATTTAATCTGGCGCAAAGCATGTAAATAATCCTCCTGTTAGCCACAGAATCCTTTCTGTCACAACTTCTTGGTTATTTTTGAGCTTCAAGCTGCATTTTTTCCCCTCTTTTCCGTTTTTTTCCTGGGATTTAGCAGCAGCAGCAGCAGCAGCAGCAGCAGCAGCAGCAGCAGCAGCAGATGCGGTTTCAGACGTGAAGCCCACATTCCTCACCTACTGCTGAGCGCAGCGCAGCGCAGCGCAGACTGCAGGCAGCTTCAGCGCTGAAACTGAAACTTTTCCTGCAGGATGTCAAACACTTGTGGGGCCCTGGCTGGCCGCGCGCGCTCCCGGTGTTCCCTCATTGTTTGGTGCGCTTGGGCAGGGGAGGGGGTGAGGGATGGGAAGAGGTGGGGGGGGGGGGGGGGGGGTGCAAAATAAAGGTACAGTCCACACTCTCGGCAGGGATCCACTCAATGGATCCACCGCGCATCCCTTCAAGTGTCTGCTTCCCACACCAGTCAAGGTTAACAAGCCGCGCTGGTGTCTGCGGCTGCGGACCGTGGGTGGGTGGGTGGGGGGGTGTTTGAGCCGCTGAAGCCCCCCCCCCCTCAGATGTCCAACTCCCTCACCCTTCTGGATTCAATGTATTTCATTTCTATATGAACCACGAAAAAGGAGCATAATCCCCCCCCCCCCCCCCCCCAGACGCGTAATCGTGAAAACGCAGGAAAAACTCTGGTACGCACTGATCCGGCTGGCAGCGCGCCCACAGAACAGATCTACAGACCCACTCACGGTGGATCCACGACATCAGACACTCAGATGTGGAATAAAACACGCGAGCTAATGCATCAGAGGGGTAGCACGAGCATCCCTACCTTTCTCTCCATCACTCTGCGCTTTTTTGTTTTTTTTGGGGGGCGACTCAACAACAGCAACTGTGGATGTCTGCGTCTGTGGCGTGGTCCTGCGCGGCGTGGAGCTTCCCCCGAACTTCCTTTCCACACGGCAGCAGCGGCGATCACTCCCCCATCATCACCGGGCAGCTAAGCGACTTATTAGCGCCGGCCTGTGGGACGCCGAGCCGGGGATGGAGCCAGAGCCGGGATTGGTGAAGCCTCGTTCGGGAGGGAGCTGGAGCGCAGGCGCGGTCTCTGCTGTAATGAAAAATCACCAGCGCAAGGGAGCGTCGTCAAATTACCCCCACCGAGCGTGCGCGGACATTTCCATCTGTTTAATATTAACATAAAAAAAAAATCAGAGAGGAAAACTGACTTCAGGCTGCTCATTTATGAGCAAGAATTCAGGGAAAAAAAAGCTCCAAAAGAAAAGCAGAAACAGCAGTTTAGTCAAAAACATCTTTTTCTACTGAACCCTTAGTGGAAATGGTTTCTGATTGCAATTATGTGTGATAAAGCCCTTTTAAAATCTAGAGATGCCCTAAAAATGTTATTTAAAAAAATACGAATTCCAACATTTGCCCATTTTAAAGAGCAGCCTCTCTTACTTTGAAGGGGAGGAATGAACAGCCCTTCAAAATAAGTGCTTCACTGGACAGAAATGCCCCATTTCTTCCATCAGTTTGAACAACTGACATTGTTCATTTTTTTTCTGGTCAGGCACTGGATTATATGGGATGTTTGTGTTTGCTAAAACCCCACAGACAGACATATTTGCTTTTAACCCTTTCAGGATAATTGTAGAAAACATTCTGCAAATAAAATAATTTTTTGGTTTAATTTTTTACTATAAACACTTGCTATTCATTACTATTTTATCAACCAGGAAGATTAACTAAACCTAAAACAGAACTGTTCCTGTCGTCAACATATTTCTTACCTCTTGAGGTGGGAACTGAGGTCATGTGAATGTAGAAACCAAACTGATGCCGTGTTTATCAATCTTTTTTGGTTCTGCTTCTTATATATAACGGTGATATTTAATGTTCTTCACAAGACAAAAAACTTAGGCAGCACTAACATCATTTAAACCTCAAAACGAACTGATAAAAGGAGGTGAATCTTTAAGACACAGAAAATAGAATGAATTGTAGCACTAAAAATGTATTATTCTGCAGTATTGTTTCTAAAATAATGGCTTACAAATATAGGATTTCCTGTAGAAAAAGATTTATAAAAGCTTTTATTTTGACAGGTGCCGTCCACATATCCTGTTTTGCTCTTGACAAAAGTGTACAACAATAAAACCTAAGTTTATTCAATAAAAAAATTAGTAAACTAGGTTTTACACTTTTTAATGTAAATACCCCTCATTGAACGCCTTTTTCCACTTTCAATTAGTAAATTCCGTTTAATTTTCAGATTTTTAGAAAGCTTAACTAGAAATTTAAAGAAAGCTATTATTTTGAAATTATGCTGACGTTTATCGTTCCTTCGTTGGTGCTCAAATGTTTTTATATATGTTAAAATTTACATTGGGCAACACCATTGAGACAGGAATACAATTTTTGTACATTTTTTTTACTGAAATGTTCACTAAAATAATTTCCCTGGAAGTGCCACACCAGCATTTTATTTTGAAACTATTCTACCATGCTAAAGACTGAAGTACGAAGAAGACTTGGAGCTTACAGTATATCTCCACAGAAACCGTTAAAAATAGATAAATACAGATAAAATGTTGAGTTATTTCTTTTTAACATGTTTATGTATTTGTGAAAGTTATTTATCCAGATTTTTTGGATATTCTACACAGAAAACAAACTCAGCTTTCTCATGAACAGCAAAAAGTCTTATTTTCTTTTTGCCTAAACATCTGATAAATTTGAATAACCTTCAGAAACATTTCAGTGCTAAATGTGGAACACTTTCAGAAGACGATTGCGTAGAAACGGAGAACTTTCTGATGGTCCTACGTTTGCGTGTCAGCATAACACGACACAGCGATCGAAACTCCAAACCTCCCAGGACTTTGAAACAAGCGTGAAGAAAAAAAACAACCCGCCGGCCTGCAGAAGCAGCTCTAGGCGAGTCTGCATCAGATCGGCCTGATCTGAAAATACTTTCCTCTTTTGCAGAGGAGTTTTGCAGAAAGCGGCGCCACATCTGGGTCAACGCGGCGTCTTCAACAATGCTTTCTTTCTGCACTGCAGCCCACTCCCGCCCACCTCCTCCTGCAGCAAAGGTTTACTACAGGAGCTTTGGCTCTGCACCAACAAAAAGATTTCCAGAGCCTGAAAGAAACAGCAGACTGTTTAACAACCTGGACCCCCGACTGAGCCCCCACCGCTTCAAATTTACGACCGTTTGGAAGCCAGGATTGTACCGACATCAAGCTCTCAAACGCAAATCCACCTTTATTACTGAAGTGTGAAGGAAAAACTAACTGAAACATCAACGTTTTGATCCGTTAGAAAGAAAAAAATGAAGCAGCAGCCGATTCCTCAGACATCTGAGACCAGAATGCAGTTCTTTATTTGAACGTTTTCAGGAACCTTCAGTCCTGGACGTCGAAGTAGTCGATCGCCGGCTCCTCTTTGAGCATCTTGGACCAGGCGCTTCCGCCCGCCGCTCTGCAGGAACCAATGAGAAGATATTTACCACGGGAATGACGTCGGAGCGTCTTCCCCGACAAACACTGACCTGCTGCTCTGCTGTTTGATATGAGCGATGGGAGGGGGGGCCCTGGCTGCCGTCTCCCGCTCTATCACTGCAGTCAGACTGGAGTTTGGACAGGCCGACTTCCCTCTGCGGACAAGGAAAAGCCTCTCAGCCTCAATCATCGCTGTCATGCCAGAGGAGGTTCTTTCCTGACTGCGGGGTGCCGTACTTGTGGGCCGTGATGATCACGTTGCGTTTGGGCTCGCTGTCGTAGCTCGCGCTCTCCACACCATAAACCTCGGCCAGCTCGTGGATGATTTTCCGGTGTTCCCGGTTCATGGCGGGGAAGCAGTGGCTCCTCTTGGGCTGCTTTCCCTACAGATATCCGTCATGTTTCATAATCAGGATCAAAGTTTTTGTTGTTTTGAATCATCCACCAGTCTCTGTCTTTTACCTTTTTTAAAGCATTAAATGTAGATTTAACTTATTTGTTCTTAAAATGTTAATATTTACAAAAAACAGATAGAGTTCTTTGTCAATTATAATAGTTTAAATAAAGTTGCAAATCAGCCAACGTGACACGGAGGATGAGGGGGGGGGGGGGTTGAACTGGATCCAATTGATGCTAAAGAGGCAAACTAAAACTCAAATAAATTAGTTTTATTTCCTTTAGAGACCACAGAAACTGTCCAGAAAACACAACTGTAGACGTCTGTCTTCAGGCCACAGATGTCAGACGACATTTTCACGGAGTGGGCGTCGGCCTCTTCTGACTTTTAAGGTGCGATGGATAAATACAAAAAAAAATTATAAATAAAAAAAATAAAAAATTCGCCATTTAGCTTCATCTTTTCCAAATATAATCATAAACATGAACCCACTGTTTGAACAACTTTATTAGCAACATCCTAATAACATTAGACAGCCGGCTGCTGAATATTATTATGGTCTGTGGGGATAATAAATCCATATTTGGAATAAAAAAGTCGAAGGCTCGTCTTCCGTTTCCTCTGTGACTCGAAACTTTTCAACTACGTGTTTTTGTTAACTTTGCTAACTTGGGGGGGGGGGGTTAATTCAGCAGCTGCTTTAAAAAAGTAGCGGATAGATTTTTGACGTGACAGGCGTCAAAAACGAGTCGGATGTGGGGGACAGAATCCAGTAATTATCCTACAGAATCAGATTAGAAATAAAGTGGATAAATTGTGAGTTGTGTTCTTGTAGCGGCCTGCAGGGACCCACTGACGTTTACGTGCTGCCCTCCCACATCAAGACCTCAGTCTGGAGCAATTTAAGAAGAGCCCAAATGTTAAGATTCAGTTTTATTTGACAAATATAAATCAAATCAAACTTAATTTATAAAAACAATGTGCAGCTCAAAGCGCTTCAACATTTAAAACAAAAAACACACAATATTACAGTAAAAACCCAACCCACCCTTCCCTCCCCTGCGTTAAAACATACGACTGTAAGGGAAATCTGAGTAAATGTGTCATGAACAGAACCCAAAAGCAAAGCTTTTTAAATAATATTTAGGGAGAAAATGAAAGTAAAAAAGGCTTATTTAGATACTATAAAAGAATAAACTCACCTTATTAGCAAGCTCGACGAGACTCCTCATCTCCTCCTCGACTTCTGTGACGAACTTCAGGTCTTTCCTGGAGACAGACGGAGAAGATTTCAGTGAAGAGCAAAACCTCAAAACAAACTCATTTATAAAACGGATGAGCATTTTAGACCTGGCGTCTTCCTTGAGGCTGCTGCTGTACACGGAGGTGGAGCGGGTGTTAAAGGGGTCAGAGGTCGCGTCTATCTGTAGGGCTTCAGCCAAACGCCTGTTCCTCTCCAAAGTGGCGCACTCTTCGTCACAATCGAGCCTGGGAAGGATTCGTGAAAAGATTTGAGTCTGGATGAAACCCAGACAGAAGCCTTCAGAGGCAACAAGTATTTCAAAGGTGTTTAAAAAGTGGAATAAAAGCTTAAGCGTCGCTCTTCCTCCAGCTTCACCTGGTCTGCTTCGCCTCCTTCTTAGTGAGGAGGGGGCCCATGTCCATGGAGTCGCCGAGCTGCATGTCGGACAGTTTACTCGCCATGGCGATGGCTGCATACCTGCGGCGTGGAAACAGGAGCTCTGCACTGGAACATGTTGGTAGAAAATTAAAAATAAAATCTGACTGCTGCGACCGACCTCTGATAGGAAGTGGCCGCGTCGGCACACGCCACCGTATCCTTTCTTCGACCGCAGTCGCACTGTAGCGCCACCTGTGCATGAAAAAAATCTAGGTTTTTGTTCCTAGAAGTTCCTTCCAAGTCAAACCTCAAACACAGAAACGGCATTTTGACACAAGTAACAGAGTTTGAACTTCAGAGAATTCAGTTCAGCTGTACTCGGGCGGCGGCGCGTCGTACCTTGGCGGTGCAGGTGGTGCGTGGGCAGCTGCTGCCTTCATGGCAGGGAGCGGAGCACGGGTGGCCGCAGTCGGGACGCGGGAGCGCGCAGGGCTGCTGGCAGCAGCCGCCGTCCGGCAGGCACTCGCCGCGGTGGCAGAGCCGCTTGCAGCGGTGCATTTCACACGGCAGAGGCTTGTTGCACATCAGGCCGCAGGAGATGTCTTGCAGGTGACACGGGATGTTGCTGCGTTGCTGTTGGGTCGAAGGAAACGGTTTCAAGTTCTAACAGACAAAGGCGGGGACTCGTCGCGCGCGCTCGACACGTTACCTCGTGCTTTCCCATGCACCATTTCTGAGTTAGGTATGTGCAGGGGGGGCATTTGTCCTCACTGTGGCAGTTGTGGAACACTTAATCAGAGGAAAACAAGAATAAATAACTTTGCAGGGTTAAAAAATCCTGAAATCAGAAAATGATCATTAAATCTATAGATTGATTAGGGCTGTGGATTCTGGTAAAATTCATGAATGAACATCAACGGCTCACATATCAAACCATGATTTTCACTATTTAATATTTTATGTTTGAATGGCTGCTACATGTATGTCTCTTTACTGGATGTATGAAAATGGAAATACTTAGAAGATCAGAATCAACATAACAGATAAAAACACAAAGATCTGGAAAGAAAGAGATGATATTCATCACTTTCAATCATTTTCAGTTTTTCTGTAAACTTCAGCAGTAAACAAACCATAAACACCGCTGTTGTTTTGGATCATTTAACAAGAAACTGACAAGTTTAACAAGTGACTAAAGTTCCAGTTGATGAACGAAGAGACGACAGGAAATGAAGACGCAGCAACATCTCGATAGAAATAGATCAACTAGAAAACACTCAGTCGTTTATCTGAACTGGCAACATTGTTTCCAACATAAAAAATATATTTAAAAAAAACTCCAAAATATTGAGCAGCCAGATCAACATTTGACAAACGTGTTCCGGTGGCAGACGGTCACATGACGACAGGATATTTTCCTACTTTTTGAAAATTATATTTACTTATTTAAATTGTCAGCTAGATGTAAAGCAAATTATTTATTCAGAATTCAGTAAAATGAACTTGAGTCAAATTGTTTTTTCGTGGATAAAAAAAAGTCTTTGTAAAAGCTTCTCATTTCCAGACACTTTACTTTGAAAATTGATTTACTTCCTGTGACAGTAGCACATTGGGTTTGTTTAGTTTATGCACCTAAAATCCAACATTATTCTGTAAATGCCTGAATTGTATTTTTCCCTTAATACAGTATATTTATTAAAATCAAGAACTGACACTCCTTTAAAGCATGTGACTGCATTTTCTCACATTACTTTTTACAAACAATGGTTCTGTTTGAATGGCTGTTTCTGCAAATACCACTAAAATAAAAGCTTTAGAAAGAAACTGATTACTTTAGCTGCATCCTTTTACCTGGATGATTGCACTCGTGTCTTCTGGTACACGGGTTTTTGCACTCCGGCGGCTTCGTGCCGCAGGGGATGGGGGGGTACAGGACAGTCAGCCCGCAGTGACACGACAGTTCGTCAAAACCTGCACACCAAAACAAAGAGCTGTTACCGCATAATCTAAATAAAGGGGCACATTTAGACCTGGAACTGATTGGGTCTTCGGGAGAACTGACTGGACTGCCAGCAGGGTTCACAGTTTCCACGGTGACAGGGCTCCTGGCAGCGGTGGAGGCCACAGTTGAGCTTGTAGCCACAGATCAGGAGACATTTGTGCTCCACGTTCTGCAGGAAAGCACACAGGGACGTTAGCGAATGTGTGACCAGCCTTATTTCAGTCCAAAAGAACGTGTTTAAAGGATGACATACTTGAATAAACGTCACTCAGACAAAATGAGGGAAAAATGTTTACCATAGACATTTAAGCACAGAGGATTTGGCAAATATAAAATGAAAAAATGCTGGAGACTGAGAACATTTTATATAAATATATCAACATGTATATATAAAAAGGAACAAGTAACTTGTACACTTTCATGTATGGAGATTTTTCATTTAAAGAATGAATGATAAAAATTGTGTTTTTAACATGTCCTTGTGGCATTTTTCTGATGATGGAGGATAAATATAAAGAATATTAAGATTAAAATTGCACTTCTCAGTATTTTCTTACAATGTCTCTGCTCTATTCTTATGTTTTCACTTGCAGACACATAAATCCATGTTCGTCTTTGTTTTCCTCGTCTGAGCTAGCATCCGGCTCAAAACTGTACGCCTGGATGGCTCCAGTGTTGGGATTAAGGGGCTGTAGGCTAGCAGGGGAGCATGTAAACAGAGAACGGGGAGAGGAAGGGCGGTGGGGTTGCCGTGTGCGCCATTGGTCCTGCCCACAACTCAGCAGTCAATTTCTAACAAAGTACTGCCATTCTGGAGAAACTACACAGCTTTTTTGGACTTTAGCTGTTTTAAAAGTGGCTCGGAGTGGATCTGTACGACAAACATTTTCTCCCAACTGAGAGGAATTCTCACCACACAACAAAGCTCGCCACACTTGTGTCGGCCACACAAACGTTTCTTGTTGCAGCGTCTGTCACACGTGAAGATGAGCTCTTCTGAGGGAAAATTAAAAAAAAAGAGAACTCCAAAAAGTCAGGAATCCGTTGATGTGAGACGACTCATTGGATCCTAATGGTCTAAAATCTCACCTTCCTTTTGGATTAGAGAGCATGGAACGTCCTGAAAAAAAAAACACATTTATGATACTGATATTTGTGTCAAAAAGGAAGAAATTGCCACAATAGTTTCTTTGTTTACCTTTGTTTTGAAGCCACAGCGGCACCTGACCGTGGAGGTCAGGGAGCAGGGCCCACAGCTGCCCTCGTGACACAAATTCTGACACAAATGAATTGTGTCTGAAATGGAAAACGACAACAAATACAAAAGAAAAATGTTATTTAGTGAACAAACAGCAGAAAATCCTTGAAGTGAATTTGAGATCACAACTTTTACTGACTAATTTAAGTTTCTGTCTGAAAGAAAACACAGAGAACTTGTTGATTATTGAACGCTGACTTTTCTTCTTAAAAAGCTTAGGTTCTGACAGAATTTACATCCTTTCTGGACATCCAAAAGCCTAAACTCTGCTTTCATTGCTGGACATTCAGGCCACTTTATGAGAATGGTGCCTCAACAGGTACAAAGGTTTGAGCCTGGATGAGTTTGACAAAACATGATGAAGTAAAGCTTTGTCCCCTTTTGTACCGCTGGAGCCACAGGCCAGAGGTTTGTAGCAGGTCTTTCCACAGGACGGGATGGGATCGGAGCAGATTTTTCGCTCGGCGTAGCCCAGCTCCAGCAGTTTGGTCAGGGCGGTCTGTCCGCACGGACACGTCTTCACCAGCTTGGGCGAGCGTGGGCACGGCTGGCACGCCCCGGGATGGCAGACCTCCTGGCACTCGTGTGCGTCACAAGACAGCTTCCTAAACGGAGACCAGCGTGGGTTGAGCCCCGTGAGGGGGTCGGAATTTTCCAGATCGTTTGCGGAACTACTCACTTCCCACATGTGTTCCGACAGGAGTAATGTCCCGAACCAACAGATCCGTCTTTATCTGTGCCGCACGGGACTTCCCGTGTGGCGACACCGCAGTGGCAGACTGAACCCAAACAGGAAAAAAAAGGTTGATTTGAACATTTCAGACCTCATCTTCAGCAATGTGTGTAAAGTTCAGACTCACCCTGCTTGATCTGCCGTTGGCAGGGTTCACAAGGCCCAGCGTGGCACAGCTGCATGCACGTGTGCACGGCACAGTTGAGCAGAGCAGCACAGACTCTGTCACAGCGGAGAACAGCCGCCTGACCGCAGCGCATCGGCTGACTTCAGGAGGATCAACGACAAAAAGGAGATCAAAACCCCCAACAAAAGAACGGATGCAGAAAAACGATGAAGACGTCACTGAAAAGTACCTCGTTTTCCCACAGATGCAGGATTTGGTCACAAAGGCGGGACACTGAGGACAGGGTCCAGGGTGACACAAACTGGACAGAAACACAAATGTTACAAAAAACACTAAGTGTGTAGGTTCATTATTTAGACAAACGTTCTCACAAATTGCACATATATCTTTTAGAAGTCACTGACAGAACAGGTTTCCTTTAATAAAACAATAAACGAACTAAAAATTATATCTTTGCCAGTACAGAGCCAGTCCGATGAAAATGGCCTTTTTCTGGCATTTTCTGATGATGGATAAATGGATAAAATTAGGCTTAAAATTGCATTTCTTAGTATTTATTTATTCAAATTGTTTGAAAAAGAGCTCATTTAAATGTGCCGGGCGGGTCACAAGCTCAGTGCTAAAAGCTCACAAGAATGGGTGACGGGAATAAGGGTGCAGGGTTGTTCCATGCCAACAGTCAATCTCCTAGTTAACAACCCAGGTTATTTTTTTATGTTGGCTAAAAACGGCATAATCCTCATTAAAAGACCAATGAGATCGCTTCGACGGTAGCTCAAAAGATGGTCGGAGTGGGACGTAGTAACTACAGAATAAAGAATCACTGCCTCAGTCATTTCCTTGTGAAGGTTTTTTGTCTTGTTTTTTCTCAGCTCACATGTTACATGGATGGTTACAGTCGCCGCCCCTCCTCTTCCCACACATGTCCCCACAGCTGTGGGGAATCTCACTGCGACGCCACTCTGGGTTTGTCACTTTACCTGCCAAAACAACAACAAAATCACTTTCAATTGCTTTTCGCTCTGAGGCTCAGATGCTCAAACGAGCGTTTTTGAATAATGGGCTGCCAGAAGAGTTTTCATTTGCATAAATGAAACTAACACTCACCACAGAAGCAGGTGTAGGACGCAGGGCTTTTCAGTGCTACGTTCTGGCAGGCTGGACAGCGCCAGCCTTCAGTCGAATCTGAAAGCCATCAATTCCAACAAGCATTTTTAACCATGAAACAAAATGTTTTGCACTTAAAAAAGTGAAAAGAAATAAATGTTGACAGTTGACCCCGCAGACTAAGAGCACACATGGGTAACGGTCATACCGTCCGCCTGTGAGGCCGGGGATCGAGCCCATTTCTTGATACAGTTCAGGTGGAAGACGTGGAAGCAGCTCTGGCAGCTCCACACCGGGGCCATGACCCTGATGACGTCACAGCACACCATGCACTCGTAGTTCTCCTCTGTCAGCTGTTCAATCAGGCAGCCTGTGGAGGAACCAGAGCATCGGGGTCAGGAGACTCCAGCGGCTCAGACCAGCAGATTTTTTAAACCAATGAAAAACGTTCTCAAGAGTGGATCCACCCGGGCACAACTTTGATCGAATTTAAGACCAAACAACCACAAAAGCTGCAATCTCACCAGTCTGAGTCTCTTTGCTCTTTGGCACCTGCTCCCAGCTCTGCCGGCCTGGCTTGTGGCTTCGTTGGTTAAATCTTTTACCCCCTTTGGCCGGAGGAGGTGGACCCCTTGAATCCTGAGCAGGTCGGCTCTGATCGGAGTCGAGCCGAGCATTGGCCCCCCTCTCACGGCCATCTATTTCTTGACTTGGGGGTTTGGGGGGTTTGATTGGTCCTTGGCGCCGTTTAACTTCAACCTCTTTTTTCTGGGTCTCATGATAG
This sequence comes from Oryzias latipes, assembly GCF_053564925.1. Lineage (NCBI taxonomy): Eukaryota > Metazoa > Chordata > Actinopteri > Beloniformes > Adrianichthyidae > Oryzias > Oryzias latipes. The sequence continues at coordinate 25,555,686 of NC_136256.1, read as the reverse complement.
TGACGTTTAGGGCCCGACTTGCTCTCCTGAGTCCTTTCAGTGGTTTCTCCTTTGGTGCCGTGCCTTTGATCAGCTGCTTTAAAATGATCGCCTCTCTCCCTCTGCTCTGCTCTCCTCTGCTCAACATTTCTGTTCTTTTTAAAATGAGAATCCCACTGTTCATAGCCTTTCTCCAAATTTCTGTTAACACCCCGCCTGTTGGATCCATCAGATCCATCCATAGGATGTGCACCAGACTGATGGCTACCTGCATACCTGCTGCCTGAACCATGCTGTCCAAACTCATGACCAGATCTTTGCCACCATGAACCAGAGGCATCCGGATTTCCATTCAAACCTCTGTCTCCTTCTCTCCTTCCTCGACCTCTGCCTCTCCTTTGAGCTGTATCCTCCCCTCGAAATGGAGGATTGTGGGCTTCAACATAATTAGAGTTATGTTCAAACCCTTCAAAAAAGTGTCCAAAGTGTTGGGATGTTTCTTCATAATTACAGCTCAGATTTCTACCATTGTTTCGAGGGCGGCCTCTTCTGGATCTTTGCTGGTGCGTTTTCTGAAGGGACGACCCATCTTGGTTGAAATTTTGTGGGTCTGCAAATCGAAAATATGACCATTTGAGCCCACAGCGATAACTGACTATATATATCAAAGCCTAAAATGTATTTAAAAAAATTAAAATACTGTTGTGGATTTATGAAATTTATGAATGTCGTCCTTTTTTTGTTTTCTGTCCCTCAATTTTTCTATAACTATATATACTGTATCTCTCACAATCTTTCATCCAGTTTGGAGCATAAAGAAAAACAAATTTCAATAAAAGCAACAAAAAAAACAAAACAAAAAAAGAGGTTTTATACTGACATGCGTGTTGAGTTTTTTATGAATACACTGCATAAGCTCGGCTGTAACCGTAAAATCTGTCCATTTGCTAAGATACTGGATAGAAGGACTTCTTTGTAACAATATGACTTTTAATGATGTTTACAATAAATACTACATTTCATGCAAAAAAAAAAAAAGAATTCTTTTTTATTTTTTTAAATACACTAATTTTCCCCTAAACATAAATATATCCAAGTAATAGTATAAAGTATGCCATCACTGTAGAGTACTTTTACTTTTGTAAAAGTTAATCAGGAAAACTAACGGATTCGGATGAATCCTCAACCCAGAATGGAAACGTTGTTGTTTTAAATAAAGATTTGGAACATTGAATATCAAAACAAATAAACCAGAATCAGACACTAACGTGTGAAAAACCTGGTTAACAAAAGTTTAAAGTCCCTAAATATAAAGCTAAAGGAGTGACATGTTCTTTAGCTCCTGTCACAGGTCAACAGAATAATGTTCTAAGTTCACATGATGATGTTACGTAACTTTGTCTCTGGTTGACAGACGTATAAATTATAAAACCAGAAAAATCACCAACAAATGATCTAGTCCACGAACTAGTAAACTTTGTTGTTAGCTAATATTAGCCGGTTAGCACAACTAGCTCAAAAGCTAAAACAAAATTACATATAGACCCTTATTTAAAGTTAACTTAATTCTATGAACGGTTTAAGACAGCTGTAAGATATCTGGAAATGATTTTATGGCTGGTCGCTCACCTGAGGAGCCCTCAGCCATTCAGGCTCTTGCTACTTCTTCTTCTTTCTTTCGCTTGGCGACAGCAGGCTGTTTTAAAAAGAGATGACAAGTTTAGCGAAAGAGTTAATATATTTATCACAGTTTTAATCTGTGCTATGACTAATAAGGTAGTTAGAAAACCTCTTTACTATGAGTAATAATTTACTCATGAAGTGAGCTCACCTGCCACCGATTTGTAGCTAAACGCTAGCTAACGCCGTACGGTTTTTTACCCAGACCGGAACTTCCGGTTTGTATTTTTAAAATAAAACTCCCATTCGAGGTTTTAAGAACAAAATATGAAATAACATTTTTTTTAAAACATATTTGTATGAAAAAAGGTTCATATACATATTTTTTAACATGTAAAAATAAAAGGGTAAAAATAAATAGAAGCGAAGGAGGAGTGAATGACGATGTCACCAGCAGGTATTTAACACCGTATTACATGTTGTTAACTCCTTTCAAAGTAAAAGCAAATAAAAAATATCATTTGAGATTTTGTTTTATCTTCTACCACGTTATTTGAGCTTAGTTCAATGCCAAAAATAAATGTTGACAATTTATAACCTTAGGCCAATTAACATCTACAGTTCTAAACCTTATAAAAATGTTTTTTTATAATGCAAAAATCTTTGCTCGAATTTGACATTTTTTACTCAAGTTATTAGCATAACTACCTTAAAAATGAACAGTCAACTTTTACTTACACTGAATCCCAATGGGACTGGAGCAACAATCACTTTTAAAGAAAGCCTGTCACATTTCAGCCAGCGTAGGGAAAGTATTTTTTCACACAATATTCCAACTGATATTCAGTTCTCAAATCACAATTCAGTTCGCAATTTGATCACGCAATGCGAAAATGCATTTTTCCAAATTGCAAGCCTGATTTTCGTATTGAAATGTCAACTGTAAAATGCCTTTTCAAACTGCATGATCAAATTACAAACTGAATTGTGATTTGAGAACTGAATATCAGTTTGAATTATGTCTTGACCTCTAAATCTGGTAATGAGCATCTTTTCAGGACAAAAAGAGGGGCCTTCAAGAGGAATATTTTCGACATTATATCACACTTTAGAAGTTCCAGAGATAAAACCTTCCAAATAAAACAAAAAAATTCCCAATTAACATATAAATGTGGGATTTATTACATACTTTGTGAACTGTTAAGTATTCAGCTTTTCCTGTTTTTGCCAAAAAGTTGAAAACCAATCTCCACAAGGTGGCGCTCCATGGTTACAGTTTTTGGAGAGCAAAGAGAGAAGATGACTTTCCTGATGATGTAGAGGGATTGGGGGAGACTGCAACATCCTCTGTATGTGTCTGTTTGTGCAGCATCCTTCTCCATGTATCTAAGGAGGTGGCAGTTCGTAAAGAAAAGTGAACAGTGACTTTAATAAAAGTTTTAAAGTTGAGTAAAAAAAGTAAATCTTTAAAGTAAGTAAATCTTTGTTTATAGAGCACTTTTTTCACTTTACAATGTTAAAACAATATAAAATAAGAAAATGAACACAGAATGGCACAGAAGGTCTTAAACAGGTAAAACCCAATAAAACACACCCAGGCATATAAGCCAATGAACGTGCAGAAGTGTAGGGAGTCAAGAGGTTAGAAATATAGTTCGGAGTATCTCCGTGTAAGGCTCTAAAAACTACATTTAAAATCCTAAACTCTATTTTAAATTCAGTGGGAAGCCAATGAAGCGATAAAAGCAGAGGGGTGGCATGAGTGCGCCTATTGGTTTCAGTTAAAAGAATTGAAGCAGAATTTTTGGACCAATTGGAGATGTTTAAGGGCTTTTCTGTTAAAACAAGTAAAAGGAGAAATACATTAAACGAGAACAGATAAAAGCATGGATGATCAACTCAAGATCAGACAAGGATAACATTGTTTTCAGCCATGTTTCTCAGGTGATTAAAACAGTTTTTAACTAGGAGCTTTGAATGAGAGTCTATTGTCAAAACAAGACTTCCAAGGTTTTAGAAGTAAATGGTTGTCACTTAACCACACTTTAATGCTGGCCAAGCAGTCATGATAAATATTTTTGTAATTATTTTCATCAAATGAGCAATAAAGCTGAAAGTCATCAGAATATTGATGACAAGAAATGTGGGAACATTTGCAGATCTCCCACGGGGGATCATTAAAGAGAATGAATAAAATGGGTCTCAGAACAGAACCTTGGGGAACACCACTAGATATTGTTGTGTTCTAAGAATGACCTTGGTAAAGACCAATTTGACAACAGTGGAGGCCAAATGAGACCTGATAACATTATTTTATTTTATTTTTTGCTGAACACACTAAATGTAACATTAAAAAGGTTTGCTGGTCATACAACACAGCAATATTTTTACAAATCTAAAACAGACAGTTTGGGGTGAAAAAAAGGATATAATAACCAAGAAACAGAAAAATAAGGATCATCCAAAGAAAGACATGCTGGGGTAATAAATAGCAATTATTCTCAGGTCTTTATTAGAGTCGAGGAGTAGTTTTCATGTTTTTCTAGATAGATAGATAGATAGATAGATAGATAGATAGATAGATAGATAGATAGATAGATAGATAGATAGATAGATAGATAGATAGATAGATAGATAGATAGATAGATAGATAGATAGATAGATAGATAGATAGATAGATAGATAGATAGATAGATAGATAGATAGATAGATAGATGGATAGATAGATAGATAGATAGATAGATAGATAGATAGATAGATAGATAGATAGATAGATAGATAGATAGATAGATAGATACCTATTAATTGCGTTTTCTTACATTTATTCAACATTTTAAGCAGAAAACTTCTCTGCTGTTTTTTTGTGTAAAAATTTCATTGGTAAAAGTTCCTATGCTTGGATTTGTGTACATCTGAAAATTGTTTTTCTACAGTGAAAAAAACTTGGTATTAATACAATTTTCTATTTTATTAAATCATTAATATGCCTATGAGTCTAAATCCTATTAATTATGTATTTTGGCAGTTATATCCAAACCTGATCAAGACGTTGTTTACATGGTACAAAAGGCTGTTCAACTTTTTTTCTTTTGACATTTTGAGAACATCTAATCAAAGATCATGAAGCTGAATATTTGAAATATAAACAAGCAGGAAAGAGAACTAGGTTAAAGTGAAATTTAAATGGTTAATTTTACAAAAAGTCTACGAGACTTGAATCCTACCTGATCGTTTATTAAATGTTTTCTGGATCAAATGAATTCTATCAAAGCTGTAGGCCTATAGCGTTGTGCAAAATGATTAGACGGACATAAAAAGATCATTTTGATACGATTTTATTTTGGCACAATTACTAAGAAAATGCACAAATAGTGCGTCTGAATATTGTTGGTCTCAAACCAAAGCACAGAAATAAACCCTTTTATAACCGTTTGACGTCGTTCTGTTTCAGGCCTGAATCTAGCTGACCACTCTGCAACCTCTAAACCACGCATGCGCACACTTGCTCCTTGTGCTCGGCGAGGTGGGTGGGAGCAAATTGCGTCAGGACGTAAAGCTACAATAAACTCAAAGAAGCGGAAAATAAAAAATTCAAAATAAAAGATGACATTTAAAAGAAATGTTGATTTAAAGAACAATTTGTTTATTATTTCAAGTGTGATTGGCGAAGGCATACTATATTTTTGTGATTTTACTGCTAGGAACACGCTATCAAATCTGGCTAAAGCTGTATTCTCATAGAAAGTTTAAAAAATGTATTTCCAATGCGGATGAAAACCTAATAAAATGAAATAATAACCTATGCAACTCACCCTGTGTTGGAAAGCAAATAAAATCAAAGCCTAATTTATAGAACACTCTTTATACATTAATGTGCATCATAAGGTGCTTAACAGACACGAAAATGTAATAATGATTTTAATAATGATGATAAATCCATTGTAATTCCTTTACCTTTTCCCATACTAAACCTATAAAAAGGCAAAAAAAAAAATCAAGTCAATGCAACCTTTAAAACAAATAGGAACACATTTAACTCAATCAAGTGCGTATTGCATGCAGTACAGCAAGATTTTGTGTTAAACTATGATTCTTAATTATGTATTTAATTGTAAAATCTGTGCCATTGTTTTAAGAGTTTGAGTTATTGTTTTTTTTTAATTTAGCTTTTTTATTTCTGAGATGATTATTTGTTTTATATCCTAGAATCCATAAATGGGTGTGTTTATTTACTCTATTTACAGGGGCTCCTTATTTTTTGCAAAATAACAGTACAAATATTGTAGAAAATGTTTTGGTCATCGATTTGGTGACAAACAGTTTATTTGATGATAAAAGTGTCAGAGACTGGAAAGAATGAGGGGGGGGGGGGGAACGCGGGAGGAGATGCTTTTATGTTGAAAGTCCCACCGGAAGTCGCGCTTCTTCCTGTTAGCTTGACTTTGCGTCTGCTCGGCTTTGAGCGCGGCCGAGCAGGAGAGAGTGGCAGTGAATGTATCTGCGGCAGCATTTAGCCTCCATAACAAACAAGAAAAACAGCCCCCCCCCCACACACAAACTAGAACCGACAGAGACACGACCGAACCACCCCTGCTGCTGTTCCCGGCGAACCCGACTCACTCTGGACTATGATAGAACCCGAACTCCGGCTGCTAACGGTCCGCTGTTGTGACGACAAGAGGCGTATGGCACATCTGTAGAGCATAATGAGGGCACCCGCTATTCGTCGCCGTGCTTTTTCCTCCAAGTTGTAGCGAGACGCGAGGTGACACTATTTTTTTTTTAACTTTTTTTTTTTTAAATGCGTCGCTTTTAGAAATCCTCGCCAGGAAAACCGAGGAGCCCGTGGAAAACCAGCGAAATCCCTCCTCCCGTGGCCCCCGGAGAACAGTGAAGTCATTTGAGAAGAAGTCACCGGAGAAGAAGAAGAAGAAGACACGTCTGAATCATCCCGTTAGTCTCACCGTTTTGGAAGAAGAAGAAAAAAAACCCTTTTACTTTTTGACATTTTTTTTTCAAGCCTTACATGTTTTTGTCTTTCTGATCATTCAACACACCTACCCTCCGTGGGCATTTATCCCCCCCTCCCCCCGTGAAAAGGATGCCGGATCAAATCTCGGTGTCCGAGTTTCTCTCGGAAACGACAGAGGATTACAACTCCCCGACCACGTCCAGCTTCACCACCCGGCTGCAGAGCTGCAGGAACACCGTCAACGTGCTGGAGGAGGTAGGGCCAACAGCTCAGCCCCACAACGACAAGGGGGCATTACACAACAAAAACAACACACATTTCCCTGCATCTGCAGGTGAAGAAATAACCACACCTGTTGCCGTGGTTGTGCATATTATTTTTGTGTTGCACTCATGCAGGCTTGAAGGTTGCAGAGATCTCGCAGCTCTTTCTTGCCTGAATATGTGGAGTCATAATAGAAATGGCTTTGTTGGGAGAGTGCAGGGAACATAGAGGGATGTGCACTCAGGCCCTGCTCATGCACTATTACATAACTCCTGGGTATGTGTGTTAGGCACAGAAAGACCTCCTTTAGACTCCCAAGTTAGACAAAACCCTCAGATGGGATTGCAATCAGGTCAGGAAGGTGGGAAAGTGTTTTCCACCTCCCCGGAGGGTTCACCTTTTCCTGCTATGAAGCTCATTCATCTGCAGATTTGAATGTTGTGTCGTGTGAAGCAAAGGCGTTCAACCTTCCATTCATTTAAATAACTCCTCTAAATGTTGTGTAAACAGGATAATAAGGGGGTAAAGGCTCCCACCTGCATCCAAACAAATATTAAAACAGACGCACATCCATCATCCCTCCTGAATCCACGTTTTTGATTTCATAACGATGGACCAAAACAGAGCCGGAGCCGTGGTTACCCCCCTCAACGTGGAGCGCGCTCGGTGTCGGCTGACTGTAACGAGGAGATGGCTCGCATCATGAATCACCTCCCTGGCTCCGCGCCCTCGAGCCGAGAGGCTGCTGCAGCACAAACGAAAAACATCTGTTGGAGAGGGACGCCGCTGTGGATTTTTTTTGCAAGGATCACATGACGAGGAAGACTATAATGCTCAGTGTTACAAAAAACAAAGACAAGATCCGCCTAAAACAAAGCGTGAGAAAAATCCGACATTCAGACTGCAGTTCACACAATGGAGACATGAAGACAGGATTTTATTTTATTTTTTATTGTAGGGAATGACCTGCCTCAGTTGATTCCTGCTTGTGGAGACGCACTTACATCACACAGAAAACTGCAGCAGATGACGAAGGTCTTTGGTGCCACTTTGAAGTGGGTTCTGCTGAGAGCTCAGGACTCCAGCGTAAAGTCGTTTTTGTTCATTTACTTGTGTGTTGACAGAATAAATAATGCAAAGGTACAGCATGAATGTTTAATTCTGTAACTTGAGGGGAAGATGTGAGCCTGCAGGAGACTCGGCACTTCCCGTGGGCTTCGACTACGTCAGGAGAAGGGGTTTGGCAAAAGAGGCAGGCCACTGCAGCATTATGTGGTTTTCATTCACGGCAGCAAGTTAATTATTGATCTGTGCCCGTTAACGCCACAAAAGAATTCATAACCTGCCAGCTTTAGCCTCAGGAGGGTCAAAATGTTTACTTATGGAGTGTGCGAAACAAGAAACTTCAACGTCTGCTTCATACGTAGAGGATGGAAATGTGCTTTTTGCGTTGTGGGTGGCAGGCCGAAACAACAACCAGCTTCCTGCCTGTTTTTTGTCTTGTGTTTCCATTCTGTTGTCCCCTCTAGCAGCTTTTGTTGTGTTGTTGTTTGCACTGCGTTTCCCAGAAAGCACTTGGCACAAAAACGGTGTTTGCAGGCAGCTCTGATTGTTTTTATTAAATGCTTCTTTTTTGTCATGAACTGAAAGTTATCGCTAAAAATACCCAATTGTTAGCAGCTCCGATCATCTTATGATCTATTTTCAAAGGGCTTCCTGTGGTCTCTTAATTATGGTTGTGCTGTTGTTAGCCAAAACATAAAAAAAACCCTGTTTTTTTTTTTTGATAGGACATAGTTTCTGCAGAGCGGCAGTAGTTCATTAGAGATTCACCTCTAAATCGTTGGGGGAACTGTTGGTACAGAGTAAGCCTGTCCAATTTCCCATCATCCCCTTGTTTACATTCTTACAGCCCCTCCCCACCCCTTACCTTAAACATTAGCGCTGCCACAAAAATGGCGAGCGATATCAGAGGGATCCAGATGTACAAATTAGATCCAGATTCCAACTCAGACAAGGAAAACCAAGACGTTTATGGATCTATTTCTCTGCAAAAGCATCAGAATGGAGCGGAGCAGGGAACTCGTGGCCCCGCCCTGCGTATTTTCTACGTCACAAATATGATCTTTTTCAAAATAATTTTATTTTCTGCTCCTGATTCTTAATTATTTGTATAAAAAAAGACCCAGAAATGCGGTTTCAAGCTTAATTTTACACATATATGTTCTAAATCATGAGAAAAATGCCACAAGAACATGTTAAAACATCAAAAACACAACTTTCATCCTAATGGGTCCTTAACTTCTGCATTTGTAATCACTGTCCTGCCATAAAGTTGAAGGAAAATCATTTTTTTGATGTTAATGTTTAGTATTTAACTTGGTTAAAACATTATTACTCGTCTTTAAATGATAGGAAACAAAAACCAGAAAAATGCATGCATTTGTAAAAAAAAAAAAAATCATTTGCTTGTTTTGTTTACATTGTCAATTAAATGTGACGTTTTTTTCTTGTTCATCATCAGAATCGAATTCATCAAATTCAGTTACTTCAATAGTTTCAAGCCTTTCATTAAAACGTCACAGATAAGACGGTTTTTATTCAGCCAATAACTAAATTCCAGGACACAACATAAACGTTCTCCCGTGTTCTATCTGATAATATTAGCAGCGCCTACATGTAATTCCCTGAGGGACATGGATTGCCTGTCCCTTTACCCCCACAGATGGCACTTTGCATCGCTGGCTTTGGTTTCCAAAAACCACAGAAAGCCATACGAGCAGTTAAAGGAAACCCTCGCCGCTCTGACATTCCTTTGAGCGCGCCTCTCGCACCACATCACATGGGCCGTACCAGCAAAATGTTGACTTTTCCCCGTCGCTCACAGCAGAGCGGGTCCTACCAGGCGGAGACATTTAAAAAAAAATCTTTTCCTTTATGTCACATCTCGTTTTCTGTGTATTCAAACAGACATGCTTAGGATTGCGTCATCCTTTTTTAACAATTAGCATATTATCTCTTCTGCTCCAGTGTTGCATTTAGCTGCACCATAATAATGGTGGTGATGTGGCATGAAAAGTAGAAGTTAGAAAATCCAAATTCTCCCAAAAGAAGGCCTCTCTGTAAAGCTACAGAAAGACAAACGTCACTGATCTGTTCTGCACTAAACGCTGGTTTATCCAACAGTTACGGTTTACATGTGACTCTAAGTGTCATGGTTTGAGTTTGTTGTCTTGTTTTTCGTCCTTGTTCTGTCTTGTTTGTTTCTGTTTCCTGTTTTATTTTGAAAGGTTTCCTGTCCTGTCTTGTTTCTTGAGTTTTACTTCCTTTGGTCCCCATCTGCCCTGATCGTGTTCACTTGTGTCTTGTCTACCCTGTCTGTATTTAAGTCTTGTCTCTGCCTTCCTCCTGTGCTGGTCCATTACCTTTTGTCATGGTGTTTATGTCTCCATGTTTTTGCCACGCTCATGTTTCCATGTTTCATGCCACGCCAAGTAAGTTTTCGTTTTTGTTTTGTAATCCTGCTCTGCAGCGCTTTTTGTTATAATTAAACCCCTTGCCCTTGAACCACGTGCCTCCGCCTCTGCATCTGGGTCCTACCGGCTTTCGAGCCCTCCCGCATCGTGACACTAAGAAACCTTTTGTAAGAGCACCGATTGTTCCTAGCCGGTCCTGTAAACAAACTGTTGGTGTCAAATGCCTTGGGTTGGGTTGCAGCGCTAGTTGTTCGTCCCAACAATGGATTACGTGCTCATTTTTCCCACCAATCATTGTTCTGAAAGCTCAAAAACAGTGAAAGTCGTACACAGTTGTTTTTTTTTGCAGAAAGACACATGTTTTTTTCTTTGATGATTGACAGTTTTTTGACTATGAAACTCGCAATACCTTCAACTTACCTGAGCTAAACCCTCCAGTGGAAATGCCGCTTCTGATATTCAAAAGTGTAAATTCTAAAGTTTCCACCTAAAGTCATTTATTTGTGACGTTTAAAAGAAAGTTCTTGTCGATGTTCGGACAATAAGAGTTAGAGAAGGTAGACTGTTGGACCAGCTGAGGGGCAAAACCTTCACCTCCTTAATCTGGAGGTAACTGGAGCCGATTTACTTCACAGTGTAGCCACTAGATGGCTTCTTAAACATTCAGGTTGTTTTATACTCATATTTAAACTTTGTAACCCTTGTGCTATCCTAGGCACTTTAACGTTGGGAGTTGGGTCATCTAGACCCACTAGACAGTGCTCTGAACCTTTTTTCTTCAATGATTTGTGATCTTCACTGGTGTCCATGGATTACATGAAATCTTTCCACCTTTATCCACCTTTGTCATGGTAGGAAGAACACGTCAATGTGAGGGTGGGGTCATCTAAGATAGCACAAGGGTTAAATGGATCCCTTCTAACAACTAACTGATAATTTTACAAACGTGTCGTCTAAAAATGGCTTCATAAAGATCCAACACAACCCAACCAGCTGCATCACAGACCTTCTCCCCATCCTTCTTGTATCCAGTCTGTTCAAGTCAACTGGCTGTTCATTTTAGGAAATAAACGTTCCCTAATCTTACTCGATAAACTCTCTAGTCAAGCCTTCTTTAAATGTATTCTTCACTGCTTGCTTTTGCTGCTCTGTTACTACAATAATCTACCCTCTGATTGTCCCCCCCCGATTAATAATCTGTGTTTTTCTTTTAAATCTTCCAATGACTGAATCACAGAAGTAGAAAGCCTTCAGAAATTCCTCGCCTTTTATGGATCGTTTTAAAAGTATTTTAAATGGACCTTAACCGGGGTTGGATAATAGGCGATAATAGGGCTGTATTGATTGTGTTTTCTGCACTAAAAGACCACAGTTTGTCGAAATAAAACAGGAAATGCTTTCCATGTTGCAACACTTTTTGGGTCCACACGTTGATTTGGCAAAAAAACAGCTGTGAATGAACAACAGAGCTGTGCTTGTTTACAATAAAATGTCCACGGGGTGCCTTCAGACAAAATCTGCTGTTTAGGTCCTTCAGATCAGAAGAGAAACCAAAAACCAAACATTTATGCTAACGGTCTGAAGATCCCAGCAGCCCCTGGGGGCACATCCTGGTTGACACGCTGTCATGTGAGGCTTCAGCCCCGCCACATGTGACGTCCAGTCCACCAGAAGGGAGTTTGCTGCAACAATGGCAGCACAGATCACAGATAATTCCTGCTTTCTTCTCTTGGGTTTGGTCAGCTTCAGAGAGAGTTGGCGGCTTTCATTGACCGTCTGGGGACGGCACAGACTGCACATGTGATAACCAGACATGTTGCATTGACCGTCTGTTGCAGAAGCCATCAACGCTTCATGGAAAATAGAAAACGAGATAATTTTCCACCAAATATAGATGGTTTTGGATCTTCTCATTTGACCTGGACCGCCATTTGGATCTGTCAAACTGCTTCTAATTTTCCCCCATAAGGAAGGAGGCTTAAACGGGTAAATAATTCAAAAGGACAGGATGTGTATTTTCTTTTTTTTAATTTCCTTCTTGGCTTTGAGTTCTGGTTATTTAAGGTCCCATTCTGTAACATCTTCCAATGAGAAACACATCTGTGTCACGTTCAATTATAGAGGGAGTTTTTCATCTCTCCCTCACAACTCAGTAAATGACTGAGGACTGTAAAGGCCTGTTCACACCGGGACGAATTTCGCCGGCGATTTTCGCCGACGTTTAACGCCTCGTGACTAAACAAAGGGCACCAATGTGAGTGTGCACACCGACGCGAAAAAACGCCACGCGCCAAAGCGTCAAAAAAAAAAAACGCCTCGGGTTCGTTTTTTTTTTCGACGCGTCGCGTCGAAATCTATTCGACCAATGAGAATGGCGCTTTTGCACACGTGTCTGGAGCTTCTGAAGTTACAGTAAAACACAACTTGGGGGCGCTCAAACACAAAACTGCCTTGCTGAGCACACATACCAGCGAAGAAGATAGACGCCAAGTAGCGTCTACACTGCCGCGAAGAAATAATGACGGACATTCTTAAATATCCCCTTACCAAGTACCAGTTGGAGCTACTGATGCTTGAAATATTCATGTTTTCTTTGTATGATTCTGACAAGCGCGTAAATACTTGCTCTCTTCTTCTGAGTGAAAAGCGACTTTAAGAAGCGTAAAGTTGCGCAGCGCCACCTTGTGTACAGGAGTATTTCTGTTTACATTAAGCGCCATCTAATGTCAGGGAATGAAATTGCATGTTCGCTCGGCTCATCGTCAGCGAAAATCGCCTGGGTGTGAACACAAAAGACGTGGCGAAAAACGCTGGCGAATAACGCCTGGCGAATATTCGTCCCGGTGTGTACGGGCCTTAAGTCCGTCTTTACTCCATCTTTAGTCCATCTACATTATAAAGATTTTTTAAGTAAATAAATTCCTTATGTCACTTTGAGGCTCCCCATCTAAGTCTTTTGTAACGGAACTTTCTATGAACGTTGCTGATTTGAGATAAAAAAAAACTAAAAAGGTAGAAGTATTAAAAACAAAACAAGGATAATTCATGTGGTGACAAATAATTAATTCACGTGTGTGATCAAACCCAACTTTCTAAAAAAAAAGACACAAGCATTTAGGACCCAATAAGCCTGTCCATCCATCCACTCGTCCATACGTTTGTCCACGCATCCATCAGCCCCAGCCCCCTTATTTTGTTTATTAAATTTATTAAACGATTCAGACAGCGGAATTGTTTATACATTTTATAAAGTTGGACCATTTTACGTGAAATGTGAACCCCCTAAAGGTTATTTAGTGAACTAACTTGGCTCCATTATGCCTTTATTTTGAAAGTCTTACTTTAAGTCTTTACTTTTGCTATCATATTTGTAAATTTAAAAAATGTTTAATTAAATTATTTTAAAAAATTAAATCAAATATTAAAATTAAATCAATCAAATGGTTCACAAAGAAATGTTTAAAATCTCAACATATTTTAAAAATAATTTTGCAATTGAAGCCAGGTTTGCCACAATGCACCTTCTTGCATTTTCTTGGTACATTTACCCAAACATGTCTTTTTGTATATTTTAGATACTGAAGGAGATTCAAGGAGATGTATTAAACATTTTTAAACATATACCAGTTTATTAAACTATTTCTTTTAAAACACAAAACCCTTCAGATACTTGTAATCTCTATTTTATAGTTGTTTAGTTTTGGAAATTGATTGCAAGGATACAGAATTTGACGTTAAAAAATTGAGGAAATCTGCATTTTGGGGGATCTTCCTAACTGATAGCCCTGCACAATATACAGCAAATTTATCATTAAATGTGCTAAAACAATCTTATGGCAGCTTGAAGTCTTTAAAAAATATCGTGCAGCCCTACTTTCTGTGTACTTTGAATTTTTACAATGACGTCACAAGAAATTCCCGCCGCGTTTGGACCAGTCGTTCCATGCACACCCTAAACATTGACCATAAACGTGGCTGAAAGACGCTTTGGTTTGCTGACTATTTTTACCAACATTTGAAAAAAAAAGGGCCCTTCAATGCACAGATATCTTGTGTAGCTTTATAGGAAATTTCCTCAACGTGTTCATTCCTGCAGCTGTAATTTAAAGATCTGTGTGACGTGTAATCCAAGAATGACTCAGTAATGCAGAATGACTGTGCAATAAAAGGACATCCAGACAAAGCACAGCGTTCCTCTTTCTGTAAACCCTCAAAAGCTTCAATCATGTGTTTGTCGGTCACAGCAGGAGGGAAGTCGTCGTTGCGTCGCTTGTCGGTTGGCTTATGCGACGCCTCAGACTGAAATCTAATCATCGTTTTGTGGGCCGCAGCTGTGACCCACCTTCATCCTGCAGCTGCACCGCATATATCACGGCGAGCGGATAGCTGGCAGCGGATTAGCCGCGGACCGCTCCGCTTTGGCATTCTGATCCTCTGCTGTTCCTCAGCTTTAGCAGAGGAGGGGTGGGTCGGTGATCACATCTGTCCGCAGCTGGATGAATGGACTGGAAGCTCCCTTCCATCAATAACCCTCCAACGTTTGCTCAAAATATAAGCAAAACGTGAAAGTTGACTCTGTGTTTGAGGGTTTTAGCCCAGGAGGTTTTGGGTTATGCTAATGAGGCTGCAAAATGTACTTTAACGTGTAATAATCTCTGCTGCAGCATTAGATAGCCCTAACAGAATATGTTTCTTGTTTTGTCGTTAACTTGTGAATGGAAACTTCACAAACCTAGATAGATGAATGCTTATCTTTAACAGCATCATCATGCTGTGAAAACTGCTGTAGATTGCTCGCCGTATGAGTTTCTGACACGCATTTCAACACTGAAGCGGACAAAAGGACAGAGAAAAGATGGAGGGCGTGTGTTCGTATGTCAGCTGGTGCACACACAGAGCGAAGCTGAAAGTATCCAGAGGCTGTGCTGCTGTCTGAGTGCATACTTCGTCATTATTTGTGCTGCTGTGAATAAAACCGCGTTTGGAATAGAAATGACGCACTTCACCCAAAGCAGCTTTTGTTAGTCTTGGGTTTATTTGAACCCCGTTACAAAACACTATTACACCACAAATCGAGACATCTTTGTATGTATTCATAGTGCACACATGGATGGTGCATATCTTATATTTTCCTAATTTTGCAAAGCTTTTGTTCAAAGATGAGAAAACTACAGTTTTACTTGGACCATAACATGGTCTGATTACACTAACCAAAGTGCTTGGAGTTGGCAAAAGGCAGGCGATTGGTCAAAGGGGTTGATGGGAAGTTTTTATTATTTTCTATTAAACTCATGGGCTATGTCCTAAATCCCTTCCTACTCTCTAACAACTAAAAAACTATCAAGTGCAGGGCTATCTAGTGTTCTGGAGTTTTGAAAGCAATTCGGACACTTTGCTCACTATTTTTTTCTTGTTTTGGACGTCAAATATGACGTCACGGATCTAACTAAGTAAAAACCTATGAAATACAAGCATTTTAAGAAGACATCATTGTGTTCTGATGATGAAAACGTGATGGTTTATGTAAAAATAAACGGAAATACATTTTTTTTCCAAAAACTATTCAAATGCGTTGACTTCGGGGACATTTCTAGGGGACTCGATTTTGGAATTGTAGCATAGAAAAGCTAAAAAAAAATGGCTAACGCACTACATAGTGAGTAGTGACGGAATTCATAACCTGTGTAAGAACCCTGGCCTGAGTGACTCCTCCCCCCTGGCGGTCCAAACAGGAAGTACCTGCTGGCTGAGAGAAGCCAAAATCCCATAGACTTGTATAGAGAAATAAGCAGCTGTTACTCAGTCATTGTATTGGTCAGAATAACCATTATTTTCCTACACATTTTTTTATAACCTGTTCTTGATTATCCTTCATTTTTCTATCATAATTTTTCTGTGGTGCAATTTATTCAAGTCATAAACGACCAATAAAAGCATGTCCTCTCACATCCGATATTCAAAATATTTGACTGACGGATTCTCCTGAGCCTGCTTTCAAGTGGAAGGGCTGTGGCCTTTCAACAAACTCACTCCTGATTGGCGAGAGTGGTTGCCATAGAAACCTTCAATCAGACAGACTCTGACCAATCGTTCCCTACTCACGTCGTAAAATACGACAAAAAAGTCGACCATTATTCACATTAACATTTTTCAGTTGTAACACATAAACAACAAAGCAGTACTCTTTTTCAGTCCATTGTGAGGAAGCACAGTATGTATTATTACTACCTATTAATACTTAGTATGTATATTACTCTGCCAGGCTCCTAAACAAGCCGTTAAGTGGTGCGGCTTTGCAGTTTACCAGTCATACTTAAAACCATTTGAACAGATTCTAAAGCATTGTGGATCACAGAAAATCGGTTTGAGTTCAGAAAGCACGACCACAATTCATCTATTGGACTGTCGATATTTGAGAAAATATAAGGATTTTAAGTGTACTTTATGGTAAAAGAAACACAGTAATCTAGTATCTCTCTGTTAAAAACAAGTTAGAAACAGGGAATTTTTGCCCAATTCTATTCTCTGTGTGTGAAAGTTTGTTGAGTAAGGAACTCAAAAATATTTTTGTTTTTGCAAAGAACCTTTTCTGGAAAATACATTGCTATTTGTGAGCAAATACTACATGAATGTCTTCCTTTGAATTAGAATCCATAAAGAAGAGTTATTTTTTTATTCTGTGGCACTGGTCAGACATATAGTTAAAGGCCATGTCACACAGCCACTAAATACATTTTGCCCATATTGCACGGATGACAATTAACCACACGTGAATATACATGGAAAAAGTGAGAAAGGTTGTGGTCTTTACGTGAAATTTTCCAGATGTATCACATATGAACCATAGTAAAACCACAGAAGAAGTACAACCAAACTACGCAAAAAAACACAAATCAACGTAGAACATTAAAACGTGTGTGATTATTGCCCTGTTTACATGGAATTCATTAGTGATTTGTGCGTCAATTACGTAATTTGAACGTGATGTGTGCGTGAGATACATGATATAAAAGTTATGCATCAGTGGTACATGGGTGAAAAGTCTGTTAGACATGCGTGGAACGGTCGTGGAAAGGCCGAAATTGCATTGGTGGAAAATGCTCCAAATGTACGTAGGGGCCGTATGACACGCCCTTTAGGTTCTACAGAGGTTTACTGCAGCTTTTTCTTTTTCTGGATATACCTTCAGGGGTCGCCACAGCAAACCATTCTACTCCATCTAAAGACGTTAACGCCTCCCTGCTGTATCTTTTGGAGCCAACCAGCCCTGGTCCTCCAAATCTAACACCCAGTTTGCATTCCTGTGCACTTCCTTCTGCTGATTACCTGGATCAGGTGATTCCAGACCAGAGTCCTCCCCATAGAATCAAAATGTCCATTTTGAGCCCTCGTCTATCTACCTAAAACCCAACATTCTACCTTTACTTCATCACTCGCCCTTTTAGCCTCCAACATCCACCTTGTTGTAGTCTCCAGTCGATTTTGTTCCACCTGTGGATTTATTTGCATCACCTAAAGTCCGCATTGTCAAGACATGAAAAAGGCAAAGCAGAAATCAGATATCTCAGGAGCGATTAAAGAGTTAAACAAATTTGCTGAAGCTGAACTACAGTACAGACCAAAATTTGGACAGACTTCCCTATTCATTCGAATGAGAAGACGTGTCCAAACTTTTGGTCTGTACTGTGCATGTTCATTTTAGGCATGGTGCTGCCAAGCTCATGCAGCAAAAAAGGTTAAACCCATGTAGTAAGTTTTCAAACCCCTGTGAGGAGAATGACTGAGCTGTTCTAAAACTTCTACTTGGTTGTCAACAATGTTCCAAGACATGAATTTGGCTAAAAGTGATACGGCCCCTCCTGCAAACGCCTCGCACTTTGGGTGACCTTCACTCTGCAAGTCATGGCTGCTTGTGTGGCATTTTATTTTTAGAATGTAGCCAAGGTTGTCTTTTTGGGTGTTCAGCAATCAAACACAGTCGACTGACTGTCGACCAAGAGGAGGTCCAGACACTCAGTGACTCTGACAAGTCAGAACACAGTTCAGGCAGCCCATTCATACAAATCCTCTCTCCCATCAAACTGTTCACATTTCAGAGCTAAAATAGACCTGAATTATTTGGGATCTTCCTGATCTTCCTGTTCTTGCTTCCCAGTTGTTTTCCTGAAGGTTTGAGCCGGGAGACAGAGCTGTCCTGTGATGGTCGTCTCTCCTGACGAGGCTTTTTTGGGTAGACATGGCTTCGCACTCTATATTGGTCAAACAACTGAAAGAGGCTTTGAATTTTTTTTTTCGTGAATTCCCCTAACATGCCATGTCGGCAACTGCCAGACTACAAATCAGAGTGAAGAGCGCATGGATGGCAGTTGTGTAAAGTCCCAGCAGCGGTGCGGTTTTCTTGTGCTCAATGTGTCCAGTTGTTGTGGTGTCGGGGAATCCAAGCGGATCTGTGGGAGTGGATGCACCTGTGGTTTTTCAATGGTCTTAGTCTCGCCCAGCAGAGTCCCATAAAGTGTGAAACTGGAGACTTTTCTGCAAAAAAACTCAAGGAATGCTGTTAAAGTCGATGCAGAATCCAATGCTTGTGACTTTGCCCAGGGACTCACGTTTCAGCATTGGGACGCTGGAGGTTACAAAAGCATCGCATTCAGCTGAAGCATTTGAGACAGCACATGCTCTAGTTATGGTGCCTCACAGATTTGCATTTGTGGCTATAGCTGGTAGAAAAGAGAATTCATGGATTTATGAACGAATAAGTTATCGGATATTTTCTTTCATTATTGCTTTTGAAAACCCTGTAACTCTTGTGCTATCCTAGGCACTTTAACATTGGGAGTTGGGTCATCTAGACCCACTAGACAGTGCGCTGAACCTTTTTTCTTCAATGATTTGTGATTTTCACTGGTGTCCATGGATTACATGAAATCTTTCCACCTTTATCCACCTTTTTCATGGTAGGGAGAACACGTCAATGTAAGGGTGGGGTCATCTAAGATAGCACAAGGGATAACAAAAAAACTCTTTAAGACTTTATCCCTTGCAAAGCAGTATCAAGATTTTTAAGGGATAAAGCCAGATGATGTTTTCGTTATCATAAATTAATGGGTAACATGTATAACGGTATTAATACAAAATTTGTGGTCAATGTTTTTTGGATTGCTCAGAAAATTGTTTCGTATTGTTATTATGTATTAAATTAAGCCTCGTTTTCAGTGAGTGGTATGGTCCGGTCCGATTTAGAATGGTCCAGACAATTCAGGTGGGTGTTTACATTCAAAGTTGTACCGTCACGGCGCATGCTGGCTGTAACTAACAACAACAACAATGGACGTCATCCAGCAGCTTAGTCTTTCCGCTTGGCTTTTTGTATCTTCTAGATACAAACCATTTAAGCTTATTGAGAGAAGATTGCAGTCGGCAAAGACGAATACAGGAATTCTTTTGTCGTTATGACCTTCAGCCAATCAACGAGTTTCAACAAAAGCTCCGCCCTAACCGATCCGTTCCATTTTTCTACTGATCTACAACCAACAGGGGCCCAAAAATTGTATGAATCGGTCCAGCTTAATGGTTCCATTTTATAATAGAAACGCTCAAAATACCGCTCAAAACATCTTAGCATTACGCAGTGCTCCGTGGAAACAAGGCATTGGAGAAACCAGCACATTTTGTTTAGATGTTACTTGTTTTTCCCCCTAATTGTTCAAGATGAAATAAAATTCCCTTGTTGGTGTAAAAGTAAAGGTGGGAAGTCTGTTGTAATAAGAAAAAAAATGAATCGCATGACAGCACTAGTATAAATCTAACTAATTTAAATTAAATGAATGCTAAATATGTCATTTTTAAAAGTTAGATCTGCTATTTCATTTTCTTCAGCCTCAGAGCCACTATAGAGGGGTAAAACAGTCACAAGTGTGACTTACAGTCCGCTGCATTAGACGACATCTGCATTAGACGAAAGCTGGAGCCACCATTTTTGTTTTGAACTCCGGGCTCCGACTTCATCGGTTTAGTTAGGTGGATTTGTTTTCGTTTCAGAATTTTGTGTGTAACAAATGGAAAGAAAAGTGTCAGTGGAGACGAGAAGCGAACAGCTTGTAAAGCCGATAACAGAATGAGGCGAAGGAGGTGGTGTTTGCTGTTATTTTTGTAGACACGCAGGGCTGATTTTTTCTGCTTTTATGACATATTCCAGACTTCCTAAACTGCAGCTGAAGAATCATCAGATATTCTCCTTTCATTTGTGTTTTTTTAATAGAAAAGGTATCATTAAAAACTGCCTTTTTTGTATGTTGTAGATTAAACACAAGTATCTTCCCGTGGACCTGCGGTCCAGACCTCTTTGATGGTTTTGTAAATGATCTCGGAGAGCTAGAATAAAAATAGATGAATGAAAATGAAAGTATAGATAGGGGGTTGCTGTCTCTGATGCAGTGGGACTCTCATGCTGCAGCATGTGGGTGAGATTGTGAAAACACGCAACATCGTTCGAAAGAAGCAGTGGGCTGAGTGGGAACGAACACAGCAGAGGAAGCCGTCAAATGATGTGTGAATCTAATGAATACTGCTGCTGCGCACACAGCTTGGCTGCCCACCAGACGTGCGCATTTGTGTTAAGTTTCTGCACAGCATCTCTGGAGATGAGCAGCATCTTTGCCGTTTAGACAGTTTGTTTTATCTGCCGTGTGCTAAAAAATCTCACAGCTGAGCAGCTCGTTTCTCCCTCTGAGAGGCTAAAGCTGGATTCAAACAGCAGGAGTGACATTTGCAGGTCATGTTTTGTTTAAAAAATTGGACTTACAGAAAAGACTCAGTTCAAGTTGAGCCAAATGGAGCCTACTGTGTTAACTGAGTTTCTCACAGATTGCTGGATTATGGATTTTACCAGATTATCTTCTGTTCAGCATTGAGGCTCTGTATCACTGATATTTCGATTGAGTTAGTGTGCAACAGATATAGACACCGCATGGGAACAGATTTAAAAGAGGGGGAGTCCAGAAGTTGAAATAGTCAAACTGGCTGCTCTGGTAACAGACACAATTCAGCATCTTTATTTGACAATCCTGGAAATTGAAGACTGTTGTGTTGAGATTAGGGCTACACAACATATGGAAGACTCTGGATATTTATGATCAATATTGCAATGGCAATATGTCTTTCGATACATAAACACACAGTAAAAAAAACCCTAATATATCATCTAACATAAAAGGGATCCATTTGATTCTCGCCTTGCTCGCCCATGTATCGAAGTGTCCTTGGCCAAGACACTGAACCCCACATTGTGTCTGGTGGTTAAAGGTTGGCGCCAGTGCTCAGCAGCAGAGCCGTCATCAATGTGTGAATGCGTGTGCGCATGGGCGAATGGGACCGTGACTATAAGGCGCTTTGGGCCTTCTCAGAAGGTAGCAAAGCGCTACAAAGGTATATGCTATCTAGCAGTTTGTGTGGACATCGTACGTGCACTCACGTATCACCTGCACACTTCTTGCACGAAGCATTGCAAGTAAGGACCCAGTACTCGCCCCTACTGATGACGAGTGTGACGTAAGGGCACCATCCGTACCACATCTGTCTGTGTAACTTACTTTAGCCTTACAAACACTTCACGATGCACTTACCACAAGCACAACTATGGTATGTTCCATTTTCATGACGTCCCTTGAGGTGGCTGTTGAAGGGGAACTTCCAGACACCCCTTTGCTACCTGTAACCCTTGTGCTATCCTAGGCACTTTAACATTGGGAGTTGGGTCATCTAGACCCACTAGACCAGTGTTTTTCAACCTTTTTTGAGCCACGGCACACTTTAACCTTGACAAAAATCCCGCGGCACACCAGCATCCAAATAAAAAAAAAAATAGGAAAAGCTCATAGTTTGTATTGATCTACCGTCCCTCCACAATCTCACATGCTTTTTTGTGATAATTGTGGCAGAAAAAGCTGGAAGCTGCAGTTGTTCTTTCTAAAAGATGTAATAAAAGTTAAGTTAAGATTCAAAAACAGTTTGATGCGTGTTTGTTGTTGTTTTAAGACGTTAAGAGGAGAAACTCATTGTGCGCTGTCACTTTAACCCAATGCATCATGGGAGATGTAGTGGAAAAATCCGCCGACCGCAGACAGACTAGCGTCTCTGAGCTTCATTGTTTTGTTCACTTGTTCCACGGTCTGACACCGGATTCTGTGGAAAGCTAGACCGCTAAAGACGAGCTTTAGCTGGTATTTTTGTTTGAACTTAGAGACTTTATGAGCTAAATCAGAACAAGGAAGTGAAGACTTTAACCACTTCTGATTGGTCAGACTGATGACGTGTGATTAAGACTCCAAAAATGGTTGGTGGAGACAGTTAAAGGGGCGGGACTTTTCCTAAAACAGTTTTAGCTGCAGCTAAATCGCGGTACCGTCATTCTTATCAAAATGTCTTTAATAGAATCAAATAAACACACAAAAAAAATATTTTACGATCTTTCATAGTCTTAACTTCTCAGTGTTTTATTAGGGTTTGTTTGGATGAACATAGAGCTGATATCCCAGAGATCGAAAATGTTTTTAGATCAGTTAATGAGGGCAATTTTCCACGGCACACTAGTGTGCCGCGGCACACTGGTTGAAAAACACTGCATTACACAGTGCGCTGAACCAATGATTTGTGATCTTCACTGGTGTCCATGGATTACATGAAATCTTTCCACCTTTATCCACCTTTGTCATGGTAGGGAGAACACATCAATGTAAGGGTGGGGTCATCTAAGATAGCACAAGAGTTAAGATGCAGCTGCGCCTGTACACGCCAACCTCCTTACGGGTGCATAAAACTAAGGCATAAGGTAACCATTTATCGCAGTTTACACCGTCTTTTGCAATATGCCTATCGGACAGGCTGCTAATGTGATAAATTATTGATCTATGTTTAATTTATTGTGCAGGGTAAGTCAAGAAAAGCATCTGACGTACAATTCTAGCTTAAACAAACGTGCAAATCACCAACACAACTTTTAAAATTTGACTTTAACACTGGATCACATATTACCTGGGTTAAGAACAACTGCACATGTCAGACTTTTATCTGCTATGGCCAGTTACCTCCTGCTTTGCCATCTAAACTTGCCTCTCTATTGCAGGAACACACATAATCAGGTACACAGCAGCAGGAAATGGAGAGACATTTGAAAAAAATATAAGCAAAACACAGGCCCTCGAGGACTGGAGAATGACACTGACATGATGCTTGTTTAAATTGCACCGGTATGGGTAAAAGAAAAATGCAGGAAGACAGGAAAAGAGGATGAAATTTATAGATACCATAAGAGAAGACATGAAGTTGTTTAATCTGAGAGAAATCGACGCAGAAGAATTTGTTTAAAGGGAAGCCAATGTTGAAGAAGTTGCATTCAGGCTTCAGTGTAGAGGTTGCTAATAGGAAGTTGACACAGATGACTGAATAATTTCTGTATTCTAAAGTAATTGGCTGGTTTGAAGTCAGTTTTTCAGCTCTGAGGTTTTATCTGTTTCGGCCCAATATGGTGCAATAACACCTTGATGTAACCACAAAAATTAGCAAATAAGTGGGAGAAAATGGCCCCAGTTTTTGGGAAATACCTAGAAAATATTTTCTAGAGCTAAGGATTCAATAAACTAGACGCCAAAGCATAATTTGAGGGCAGTTTGGTTCTAAAACTATATTTAAATGGTTGAAAAAAAGTTGATAAAATAAGGATGTAAGTATGTTTACCTTTGCTATGAAGTTGAACTGTTTTACATTGGACTGAATGGGAAATGGCATTATTACATTAAAACAACCTGGTGAACTAACCCAGGGCCAGTTTCTTTGTTTTTTCAAACAGGAAGTCAAAGTGTGGTTGACTCATAATGGGCATTAAATGTGACAAAGGGCGTACAGAAATGACAAAAGTTAGTTTACTGAGCTTTTTTAGGGCAAAATACTTAACGTTTTTCTGCCAAAATACAACATTTTAGTTTTGCTATTAGCTTGCTTTAAAAACTAACTAATGTTTTGCAGCTTCTAAGTTCGGGACGTTTCTTCTTTTAAACACTGGTTAACATGCCTCTTGTGAAAGACACTACATCATATTGTGGTTTATTGCAACCACTTTGCAGTTGACTCAAACTATTTTCAAGCCGATGGTGCTGCTGGCGCTGCCGAGGGGAAATGGGTCACCTGAACTGTTTTCTGGACCGGTTACGGCTCGGTTTCGCCTGCTGAAATAAATAAATGAAAAAGAAATGACGGCGTGTCATGTGGCAGGGCCAGAGAAAGGGATGTGCATTTGTTTTCTGCCAATGAAAACGGCACCCCGCCCTTCCTGCCTGAGTCATGCCACACAGACTTAACCAGCAGACAGACAAACAAACAAACCGATTAAACCCATTTGTCTTTTATGGTTCTGTCAATCCAGCATAAAGCAAGGAAAGCTTTAAATGTGTGTATTGTGTGTACCCCTTCTTAATAATGTGTTTGGTTATTTGAAAGGAAATGGAAGTCAATATGTGTTGAAAAAAGCAGAACTGAAACAAAGGAGAAATAAAATTCATTTCTGCCACTTTGGCTGAAAAAAAAGAAACCACAGGGGCTTTTTTGACTTTCTAAGTAAAAACCATAGGAAGTCTTTTTTGTTTTTAGTTTTTCTTGGAAAGAATTGGTTAATGTTGGTCTTATTCATGTAGAGAAATTTGATGTTCCCACAAATTGTGTTGTGGCAGCATCTCCTGAGTCCCAAAGAGCTGCTGACAAACAGGAGGGCTGAAGAATGCTGACGCACAAAGGGGTCGGATCGCATCTCCATGGCAACCGCGTTACCATCCACCAAAGTGATGACAAATGTTGGGAAGGGGAGGGCATTGGTTCAAAGAGCAAATCAAGGAAAGACAGCCAGAAAGGTTGTTTTTTTTTTTGTTTTGTTCTGCAGCTGTCAGTAGAGAGCAGTTGGTGCCATTAGACGGAATGCCGCTGACCCTGACAGGACACTGACAAGCCTGGATGCTTCCTGCTTCCTGCCAAAGGATGGCTGCAGGGGAAGCGGCAGGACTGCGTGCGGAGGATAAGGCCTCGGGCAGGAAGCGTGAAGCACAGGCAGCCTCCAGTCAGTCATGCCTTGTCACTTTAGCCGCCAGCATCCCTTTAAGCTCTGACCTCCCAGGCATGAGTGTTTGTGTGGTGTTTGGAAACCAGGAAGTCAACTCCATTAACCTCTTAGGTCAGTTTGGTCACCCTTTGGTTGGAGGACCGCACTTATAAATGGAACAGTCCATCTGAAATGACATTCCATGTGGTGTTTAATGTTGTGCTGCATAAAAGGGAACTATGTGATGGAAAAATGCAGCAGGGCATCTAACCAGACAAGATTGTCCTGTTAGCGGAAATTACTCTGTTCTGTCGTTTCTGTTTTCATTCCACATTTTATTTTTTGTTGGAGAATAATTTGCTCTTGATTAAGCTCTGCCGACAATTAATTCAGCCCTTTAACACCAGCGATGTTACTGGCGACATGAAATAAAACACGCTCTACTGCCGTAACTCTTCTATCGTTTTTCTTCCGTAATTCCAATGGATTTTGTCGTGGAGAAAAGCCGGTTTGATCCACATCAAAATAAATTGGTTTACGTTGATTGCGTACACCCATTTCTACCCTAAAGTGCTGCACACCAGCACAAAACGTCTTTCTCCGCTTCTCTCAACAGTGTCAACAGTGTCAACTAATCAGTTTGCTATTATGTGAAATATAACAGAATACGTTATGATGTCAACAGTGCAACAATACATTGCAATAGTTCATAATCTGCAACACATTGCCCCAATATACTTGGAAAGTGCCCTGCAATAGACCCTGTATTAGGATGTACATCGCTGTGATCCCAAAAGGGATTCAGGTGGTTCTGAATATAGATGGATGGATTTTGGAAAAACAGGTAATACATCATATGAACAGGCCACAAACTGTCACATGTTGATAATGAGACAAACTGTGCCTTGTCTTACTGCTGACAGAAGGAATGAACGCTACTACATACCTATTGTGCCACGTATTGTAGCTTCACACCAACTCAGTGGCTTTATGGTAGAGCATCCACCTTGAATCTTGAATGGGGTGGGTTAAAATTCATGGTTGCTTCATAGTAAAGACTAAAAATGAGACCCAGTGCTCAGGCATGAATGGTAAAAGATGTTTTCAGTGAAGCCATGGACAGGGAACAGTCAAACTAGCGATTGTGATGACTACTTTGATATAGATTTTTTAATTGTTGCATTGCTGTCAAGTCTAACAACTCTTAGAAAACTTTAATTT
This sequence comes from Oryzias latipes, assembly GCF_053564925.1. NCBI lineage: Eukaryota > Metazoa > Chordata > Actinopteri > Beloniformes > Adrianichthyidae > Oryzias > Oryzias latipes. Next base: position 25,529,072 of record NC_136256.1, on the reverse strand, counting down.
TAAAGCAATATTTTAAAGTAGAGTTTTTCCCCTTAAAATCTTTAGGTTACGACACTTAAGATGTGAAAAATTAAAAAACAATTTTCCTAGCAGCATTAAAGAAACAGTTTTTTGGTTGGACATGTGGAGGAAGGTTTCAGGTGTGATGTGGGACAATAGATGTGTGACAACTCCGACAAAACAAGATGATGTCCATACGTTCTATGAGCCTGTAACAGAACAGTGCTTTGGTTCTTGTTGAGTAGTATTTTCAATTTAACAATTTACTTTAGGGCTGCACGATATGAGGAAAACTTGCGATATGCGATATTAGTGATCAATATTGCGATAACGATAAATTTGTGGTAAATAAACAAATAGAAAAATAAACAAAAACATCATTCCCATTTCATTGCAACAGTTTAAAAATTATACTCCAAATGACCCTCATCGACATGGGGGACAAACGTCAGGGTGGCTAACCCTGGTCCTCAAGAGCCTCAACCCTGTCTGTTTTCCAATTCTCCCTAGACTGCTCGATAATGATAACCAAAATCAGGTGTGTTCAGTCAATCAGGATGTGAAATCACTTGAGTCAGCCAATCAACAGCAAGCTGGTTAAGGAGAGCTGGAAAACAGGCAGGGTTGAGGCTCTTCAGGACCAGGGTTAACATAATAGGCCTCCATCTGATTGGTCAACAATGGGAAGGCGTCCATCTGATTTGTCAAAGCATAAAGGGATTTATTTGATTCGTTAAATGCTTCAAGCTGCTAGAAGATGCTTTTAATACATTTTGGGTTTGCGATTTATTGCGATATTCGCCGTCTTTTGCGATATGCATATTGCAGAGCTGGATATTGCGATAACGATAAATTTGCGGTATATTGTGCAGGCCTAATTTACTTTATTGAATTATATTTATTTTCAAAAATTTGCATAAACATCAATTCAAAACCTGTTTTCTTCAGGAATTTGAAAGGCTTGTTATTTAAGTGCATCGTAAAGATCAGCGTGAACGGTTGTCTCAGATGTTTAGTCCTGAGCTATTTTGAAACTGAATGTTTTCCATCTCATTTTTCTCGTCGTGGACATTCAGAGACATTCGCAGACTCTGGATCTTGTGAAATCTGTTCTTGCTGAGGCACCGTTTGTGGTCTCCACCCTGTACTTCCCCTACATCTGCCCTTGACCTCTTTAGCTTCATCTCCGACAAACTTTCCTTTTGGGCCGTTCAAGCATGCACTTTTGTTGAGCAGATGGCTCTTCAAAGTAGGTATTTATCAGTGGGATAGCACACTGCCTACGTAAAATGTCCTGAATTCTTTTGTCCATACGTTCCTTTTAAACATTAGATCTATATATGTATCACTTGCTGTTGGGGTGGAAAGACAAGTGACCACATATGTTCTGCCTTTGCAGTGCTTTTTAATTCCCCAGAGCTGAAACTGAGCTCACTAAAAAAAACTCTTTTAAATCTATTCACTACTCCTCGGCCTTTTGGTGAGGCATTCTTGCTTGTTGCCAAGGCTTTGCTCAGAGTCTGCCAAGAGACCTCGATTTTCTTTTTTGCCTAAAGAATAGAGAAATAAATAGATTTAACGTGCCATCCATTAAACGAATAAAGCTGCATCAGATACATTTGTAGAATCAAACGGTTTCTGACTAAATCAGAAAAAGGATAAAATATGCAAAAGCCTGTGCACATCATAGCAGAATATTTAATTCAGAGTACAGCGGAATAAATTATGCAGAACCCTTAAGAGGCAGCTGCTCTCAACAAGGTCGATCTGCAGCTCACCATTTGTTTGTGCTCTTTGTCTTAATCAGCACCACAACCTTTGAATGAGACCACTTCCAACTGGACCAGACTCTGGTTTGGAGGTTGTGTTGTTTCATTAGTGAAGATGCCAACTGTTATTGGGGCGGCCGTGGTGCAGCGGTAGGGCGGTCGTCCCATGATCGTAAGGTTGCAGGTTCGATTCCCGCCTTGCACGCCCATGAGTCGAAGTGTCCTTGGGCAAGACACTGAACCCCACCTTGCCTCTGGTGGTAGGCGGGCGCCTGTGTTTGGCAGCGGAGCGACCACCAGTGTGTGACTGTGTGTGTGAATGTGTGTGTGACTGGGTGAATGGGTCTGTGACTGTAAAGCGCTTTGTCCTTGTAGGAAGAAAGGCGCTATATAAGTATACGCCATTTACCATTTACCATTTATTGGAGATCCCAACTGTTGTGTTAATGCGACATGTTGAGTGTTGAGGACGTGAACTAAATTATGCATATTTTCCCTTTTTGGACTGAAATACATTTTCTGTCTGAGCTGGATGATAGCTGAGCGAAGGAACTAGGAAGAGTCTTTCTGGCCCCTCATCTACCCCCCCCCCCCCACACACACACACACACACACAGGAACTGAAAGCCCACAAAAACCTTTGATGGGAAAGAATGGAGGTCATCTTATTGTTTGGCTTTTACCTCAGTTGTCTCGATTGTTTCAGGCGGAGGAGGATTTGTCTTTTTTTGTACAGCTGACTGTTGGTGCCGTTCAAAGACAGTAGGGTCTCTTCTGTTGACCTGGCTCGGTAGTTACATCTTCGTTGGGAAGTTTAGCTTTTATTTATGCATGAATTAAGATGTTGTAGAATACAAACATCATTTTCCAGCCTTTAGCAGTTACATTGTCTGTCAAATTTGCTAAAACAGTTGTCTTTTTTTGGTTCTCTTTATCAATGAGACCTGTGTTATAGCATATATTGGGCAAACCTTAAACCTGTGCTAACCTGTTTGGGGCGCGCAGGTGGCAGGCATGAAATGTGAAGACTGCTCTTGTGTTCGTGCACAGTTTTTCCATGGTGCGTGTGACAGGTTGTAGCGAACGCCTACACAACACCTATGGGTACAGTAATTGTTAAGTAGGTAAGATGCAGGTGTGGACTGCACAAGGAGCTCATTAGTGCTGTTCATTGTTTCCTTGCGATGCAGCCTGTTATAATTTAGTAAGTTAGACAATCCCACGGATGCCTTACGGGCATCTACGTATTGCCCATTTGCACATGGTCAGTAAGGAGCCAGTACTCACACCTTGCTAACGACTAGAGCAGAGATGGGCAATTCCGGGCCTCATGTTTTCCAACATACCCCTGCTCTGGCATGTTCCAATTGGCTGGACACACCTGAACCAGGTAATCAGTCATGAGTAGAACTTGGAAATCTGGAAATCATGCAGACACACCGGCCCTCGAGGCCTGGAGTTGCCCGTCCCTGGACTAGAGAGTGGTGTAGGTCCCCTTGTATTATAGCATTACCCATACGTCATGAGTGTGGGTCACGTACACTCATACGAATACTTGACTTTAAACTTACCCAACAGTAGTATGCTCCATTTTGCCAGACACGCCTGCCCACATGCTCCTCTCTATGACCCCATGTGAACCAGAACAAGCCAAAAACCCGCAGGGAGGGGGGGTTATTAATTAAGAATCATTTTTATTGTAAATAAATATGCAGGGACTTATAAAAATGTTTGTTCGCCTAAGCTTTTCAAATTTACCCTATAAACTTTATATTGTAAATAAAACAGGCTGTAGAGAATTGTGTGTAGTACATAAAAAAATACTGTTTAGACTTCCAGCTTCCAGTTTATGAGATACATCTGTCTAATGCAGCAGCACTGCCATGAATTTATATTCAACAAAGAGGTAGTTTGTTATTTTTCCTGTTTAAAATGCCACAGATGTAATTATAATAGTAGGTGTTTGTATTTTAAAACAGGTGGATCTAATTCAAGGTTATTTAATATTATGTCCTATAATGTCTTTTTCTCTTGTAGATGACTTGGCAGAGTTTAAAAGTTCTAATTCATTCAACAACAATTTGTGATTAAACTCCTGAGGAAAAGGTGGCCTATTTCACATTGGCCTTTAGCTCGTGCTGGTTTGCGGCGCCTTCCGTCCGTGAAACCCGGGTTCGACTCCGGGCTGCTCCCTGTTCCCTTCTCTACCTCTGCCGGTTCCAAGCCCGGTTTGAGAAGGTTGCGTCAGGAAGGGCATCCGGCGTAAAACATTGCCAAATTTACCATGCGACTCGTTCGCTGTGGCGACCCCTGATGGGAGAAGCCGAAAGTGGAAGAAGAGGTTGTGTGGCAGCGGGGTCTCCTTCCGTGTGCAGGCGATCAAAGGCCTGGGCACTGGCAGAGCGGCCCTTCACGCTCTCATTATTGGAAAAGAGCCACGTAAAGCTGTCAGACGGAAACCGAGGACTGCTTAATTATGATGTGAGATTTAATTAGGCCATTGTTGTGTGCGTGTCTCTGCTTTGCACCAGCTGACCTTGGTGTAGTGGTGTTTTTGCACATGTTTATCATCTACTGTAGGCGAACATGACAGAGTTATGGTTCTATTCCCTGTGGTTAAAGTCACTGGACACTTGCTGTGTTTTGGAATAAATTATTCTCAAAGTCATGTATGTACAAACTCACAATTTAGTCACTTTGCAGGATACAACTAACTTAATACATTGAATGAACCAATAATAGATGTCGCAAAAGCCTAAAATAAAGGGCAAGAAGTTATTGTAATGCTGTTATTTTGCAGCTTCTCCTTATAAATCTGCAGAATCAGATACCATTTACCATCCAACCAGATCGTCCGGTATGCGACAAGTGCACGGAAAGGGCCAAAAGAAAACTGGAAACACATAATTTAGAGAAATAAAGACAAACTTTTAGAGACACTTCATTGTTGTGTTTAACTGTTTTGATTGGACTATTTAGTTTAACCAACGACTTGTCCCAAAAGCATCACTATGTTTACTTTAAATCTGTGCTTAGTCGGTTGTGTGAATTCTGCTGTGTGAATGACGAGGGGTGTTTGAATGCAGCATAGTTTTAGATGGAGTTGTCAACAGTGCACCGTGGTGCAGTGGTAGGTCAGTCTACCTCCAAACTGAAGACTGCGGGTTCAATTCCGGCCTTGCGTCTCAGCCATGTGTCAAAGTGTCATTGGGCAAGACACTGAACCCCACCTTGCCTCCGGTGATAGGTTGGCGCCAGTGTTCGGCATGGATGAATGGGTCTGTGACTGTAAAGCGCTTTGGGCCTTCGAAGAAGGTAGAAAAGCGCTACATAAGTACACGCCATTTACCATTTTTCTCTAGCAGGGCGTAAACCCACTCTCTTCTTCTCTAATCACTTTTTCCATCCTGTCCAACGAGAACAACTACAAAAAGTATACAAACATTATCAAGTGTAGCCTCAAATACAAAAGGAGTTAATACAAATAAACCCCCTATTGTAACAGTAAAATCTGTCTAACACAAGAGGACTTCGAAGTGCTCAGCTGCTGGACAGGACAAGTTAAATTACCGTAAATTCCGGACTACAAAGCGCACCCAATTATAAGCCCACCCATTTTCACGTGTTTAATTAGTTTTATACATACACAAACCACGTCAGAGTACAAGCCGCGCATGTGTTAGGCGATATTGTCATCCTGACAGATCACGGCCAGCATCCCAGAGTGAGTGCAATTCATTAGCACATTGTGGGTGGTGCCAGCTTTGCCTCTGGCTCATGTATTTGAGTGTATCGACATCTGCCAAACAGCATGGACCTCTATTCTGTTCACAAGTTCCTCAGTTATGGTGTTTTTATTTCATTTTTTTTTTTACTTATTGACAATCTAGGTATCATACATAAAATTACAAACAGTAACCATATAATCAACATTACATCCTTCAGTTATGATGAGGAAATTTACATCCGCGATTCCACATTTCCCATGAGTCTTAAGGCCTGTTCACACCGGGACGAATTTCGCCGGCGATTTTCGCCGACGTTTAACGCCTCGTGACTAAACAAAGGGCCCCAATGAGAGTGTGCACACCGACGCGAAAAAACGCCAGGCGTTAAAGCGTCAAAAAAAAAAAACGCCTCGGGTTCGTTTTTTTTTTTCGACGCGTCGCGTCGAAATCTACTCGACCAATGAGAACGGCGCTTTTGCTCACGTGTCTGGAGCTTCTGAAGTTACAGTAAAACACAACTTGGGGGCGCTCAAACAAAACTGCCTTGCTGAGCACACATACCAGCGAAGAAGATAGACGCCAAGTAGCGTCTACACAGCCGCGAAGCAATAATGACGGACATTCTAAAACATCCCCGAACCAAGCACCAGTTGGAGCTACTGGTGCTTGAAATATTCATGTTTTCTTTGTTTGATTCTGACAAGCGTGTAAATACTTGCTCTCTTCTTCTGAGTGAAAAGCGACTTTAAGAAGCGTAAAGTTGCGCAGCGCCACCTTGTGTACGGGAGTATTTCGGTTTTACATTAAGCGCCATCTAATGTCAGGGAATGAAATTGCATGTTCGCTCCACTCATCGTCAGCGAAAATCGCCTGGGTGTGAACACAAAAAACGTGGCGAAAAACGCTGGCGAATAACGCCTGGCGAATATTCGTCCCGGTGTGTACGGGCCTTTAGGGGCTAAAGGCGGGGCCAACGCCCGGCTCGCCATTCTGTTGTACGTGTTTAAGAATGAGCAAGTAGCAGCAGTGCATGGAGGGGTGAACGGGTACAGCTCTCCTTCCGCTTGTGTCGCGGCAGCGTTATGGGAGTAACAGGGCTGGTTAAAAAACACACCGGTAAAATAAAGCAGCGGCGACTGAAAAGCGCGCGCCTCAGCGTGATACGCGCGCCTCAGTGCGGCGAGTGCGTCAGAATTCAGAAGCCTCTGCACTCCGCGGACGCCTCTGCGCTCCGCTCCCGCCCCGCGCGCTCCTTGTCTCCCCTTCCTATCTACTCCGACACCTCTGGCCAGGGCAGCTTCAAGGAGGAGCACTTCGTCCCCATTGCGCCGGTGGATGGAGCAAATCGTTTCTGTGCAAAGCAATCGGACTTAATACTGTACGTTTTGTGTATGAGGGGCGGGTGCGTTGTTACGTGTGGGAGCCTTCAGACTGCCATCGGCCCAGCAGCTCAATCAGCAGGAGAAGATGTCTCCAACTCACACGGAGGCTGTGAGTTTTTCAAAGCAAACTTCCGCTTTTACGGTTTCCTTAGAAACCGTAAATGGAGTGTAAATTCACTCCATGCGCTGTTCTCTCCGTCACGCAGCAAACCGGCTTTTCCAAACCCGTTGGTGACGGTGGACTTTTTTACGCTGCTTTTAACAATTGCTTTTAACTTGAAAGCTTCATCATATTGTAGCGGCGATCTGGTGCACGTTGGGTCTAAGGGCATCAAAGGATTTTGGGATGCGGCCGGGCATGCGTGTTTCATTTTGTTGAACCATGACTGAAGTGTCTAAGACCTGAAGTCAAGTCCATGCTGTTTGGCTGCTTAGAGGTGTGTTGAATATAAATGCCTTGTGCTTGGTGTTAGATAAAGAATTCAAACTATTCACTGAGTTCGAAAGTACGTACATGGCGGCCGCCAATTAAATCCATAAATTAGACGCGTCACTGAATAAGCCGCAGGGCTGTAAGCGCAGGAAAAAAGTAGCGGCTTGTAGTCCGGAAATTACGGTAATAAATGATGGACAACTAATGGTATTGCATTGAATTGTATATTGTTAATTTGCCTGTTTTCTTTGTTAAATATTAACCAAAAAGAAAAGTAAGGAGACCAAACTTTATTTATCAAACACTTGAGCAAATGATAAAAAACCAACTATTGGTTTAGTTACTTTATTTTAATTATTAACAATAAAAATGACTCAATTGAGAGCTTTCTAGCTTGTGAACATTCACATAAAGCTGAATGAATTAGTTATTATTATTAGTTTTTCTGTTTCAACATGTCAATGTTTTTTTCTTCAGACATTAAAAATGTATTTTGGTCTCTTCCGGTCCTTAACTGGGTTGTTTTTTGTGTGTCTTCTCAGGCTCTTGACCAGGACCGAACGTCTCTTCAGAAGGTGAAGAAGTCAGTGAAGGCGATCTACAACTCGGGTCTAGGTAAAGCTGGATGTTTCTGATGTTTCTCTTTATGCCCTTTAGTCAGTTTCTACAGTTCCTCCACCAAATGGGGGATTGTTTTTTGTGACATTGAGCTTGCCTTTTATGGGTCAGACGGTGTGCAGCACATGCACCCGGGCCGTTCCTGAAATCAGCACCCGAGTTCGTTTTGATGGTTGCTGTGACATGAATCCTCAGTAATTTCCATAACATATTTGTGAGAGCCGCCTCCTCCCTGCAGTTTGACAGTTTGGGATCTTTGCTCGGTCTCCACAGAAAAGTGGGTAAAACAGCTGGAAAGAATGTATCCGAAAAGTCAGTGGCTGGAAGAAAAAAAAAAGTTCATTTTGGGGTTGTGTCTTATTTAAATGTAATTTGTTTGTAATTTTTGGACAAATCCTATCAACTTGACTCAGGATGCCTGACAATATCGGCTGATTGTCAAAACTACATGTATTTTTTGTGTTGTTCAATATAAAAACAATGTCAATAAGTCTCACTGATATAATTATTCTGTGACAATGCATCCATAAAGAGTGTGAGCGCTTTAGTTTAGTTTTACTTGTGGTGCCCACATTGACTCACAGTTCTTGGAAAATGGTTTTATAAGGAGGAACCTCCACATTGCTACAGTGAAAAACAGGAGCAGTTAAAACATAAGCCTCCACACAGACATAACCCTAAAGCTCCAGCACCTCTCAAGATTATTTAAGTAATCTACATTTGTGGGGGTCACAGCAGTTACCAAACGCTAAAATGTAATCTGAATACGACTGATTGTTTGAATTAATGGACAATAAAACAATCATATCTTTAATAAACTAGATTGGAAGTGAACCAATTGTAGACTATCTGGATTTTGATTCTTTTGCTAAAAACTGATTTGGCAAAACCAAAGGTGGAAATTAGAATTGTCTGGATTCAATGTTATAGTTTTAATAAATAAAATTATAGATTTGAATATCGTCTTTGAAAATGTCTCATACTGGCATAAACCTACGCTGTGCATCCCCAAACATGTCATTTTATTTGTTTAATGGTTAATATGGACTGTCAATAATATTTAAAAAGGCTAAAAGAACTATAGCAACTTCCAATGCAAAGAAAAAAGTGCATTTAGTTCAAAAAGTCGTTATATTTAGTCCTTTGCACTAAATATTCCACACAAAAGTATTGTCACTTTTACCCGTTTTCTTGTCAGTAATCTTCAGCGTAACAAGAAAGTTGTACTTTCTACAGGAAAATACTTTTTTGTAGATTGTTTACTGTATTGTAGTTATTGAATTACTTATACTGGTAAGTACACTTACAGAAAGAAACGTTTGTTTTGCCGTCAATTATCTAAATCCTGAGATATTAGGCTTTAAAAATGAATCCTGTTTGTACTTGTATCTAAATATTTTAACCACTAAAAGGAGTTCGTATGTCACACGTTTACATTTATGATAATATGTATTAGAATGAGTATCAAACACACAATTTTATGATTTGGTATTTGGTATCAAAGTATAATTTCACAACCCGTTGTATTACTTAGAGCAGTGTTTTTCAACCTTTTCTGAGCCACGGCACACTTTAACCTTAAAAAAAATCCCGCGGCACACCAGCATCCAAAAATTAAAAAAAAGGAGAAACTCATAGTCTGTATTTATCTACAGCCCCTGCACAATCTCACATGCATTTTTGAGATAATTGTTACAGAAAAAGCTGGAAACTGCAGCTGTTTTTTTCTAAAAGATGCAATAAAAGTTAAGTTAGAAGATTTAAAAACAGTTTGTGTGTTCGTTAGTTTCAAGACGTTTAACAACAGATCTCCTTTTGCGCTGTCACTCTCACAACCCAATGCATCATGGGAAATGTAGTGCATAAAACGGCCGAAGATCGGTTTTCGGAGCTTCATTGTTTTGTTCACTTGTTCCACGGTCTGATACCGGATTCTGTGGAAAGCTGCACCGATAAAGACGAGCTTTAGCTGGTATTTCTGTTAGAACTGAGCGACTTTACGAGCTAAATCGGGACAAGGAAGTGAAGACTTTAAGCACTTCTGATTGGTCAGACCGATGACATGTGATTAACCCCCCCAACACGGGACTTTTCCAAAATACAGCCGAAGGTGCAGCTGAATCGCGGTACGTCATTCTTATCAAAATGTCTTTAATAAAATAAAATAAACGCAAAGAAAAGGTATTTTACGATTTTTTATATTCCTAACTCCTCAGTGTTTTATCAGGGCCTGTTTGGATGAACATAGAGCTAAAATCCTGGAGATGGGAAATGTTTTTAGATCAGTTAATGAGGGCAATTTCCCACGGCACACTTGGCCATCTCCCACGGCACACTAGTGTGCCGCGGCACACTGGTTGAAAAACACTGACTTAGAGCAGGCAGTTCAATATTTCCACCAGACCTATGGTCTCAAAAAAGCCCCGCCCACAGAGTAATTAATTAAAAAGTTGTTTTTTTTTTATTACAAATAATGTGATGTTATATTACAGCAAATTTTGGTCAAATACCAAATGTTTTTTTTTTTTAACAAGTCTGACTTTATAATCTGCCAAAACCAAAGGGAAAACTCCAGAAAACATCCATCTCACCCACAAGACACAATTTCTTCAAGTTGATTTCGATTTATCTTTGTTTTTATTATTATATATTTTTCTGTAAGAAACAAGAACGAGCATCTATAAACCAGTAGGAACCAATAGTTGGCCACTGGTTTTCTTATAGTTCATTAAAGCCTCGTTTGTGGTATTTTGAATTTATAATACAAAAATAAAGTTACATTTTTCTAACGTTACGTGTTGCTAGTGTTAACAGACATTTCCTGACAAATATTTGTGTTGGAGCAGAAGATCAGGGTGCCTTACACTCTGTTTTTTATTTAGCGCCATACAAATAAAAAAAATAATGTTTTTTTTGTGTGGAAAAGTTCTTCTTGGTTTTATGGTTTACTGCCAGAATAATGGGACATCTTGAACAACTGGAATGACTTGGAAGTTTTATTTAAAGCAGGTCATGAAGAGGAGACAATCCAAATGACATTGTTCTATAAAAGTAGACCCTGTGTAATCCTTTTTACAGAAAGCCAACAACTGAATTTAAAGATATACAGAGACTGTGAGTTATATTAGAAAATAGCTTAATATAATGAACTTGATGATGAAATGAAAAAAAACCCATAAAACTCCTTGAAAGGTCATTTCTGTACATCTGGTAATAATCTAAACACTGACACCTCCTCGTCTTTACTGACGAGCACATTTGATGTCTGGTTTGACTGAAAAGCCTGCATGGCGGGTTTTTCTTCAATTCACGTGACCAAAAATGTGGTAAAAAAAACAGCAGCTGTGGCTTCAGGTGTCTGGTATTGTCTTTCTCATGTTCCTACTCCCAGGGAGGAACTTTCCACTGCAGCTTCTCCTACGTCTGCCATATGTGGGTTTTTATGGATGTCACCGGAGCCGAGCCTTTGTTTTAGGTCTGCGGTTCTGTTAGAAAAGACGGAGGAGAATCCACTGGACAACTGCAAGCATCTCAACTCCATGGGGTTTTACTCATTTTTAAGATAAATATGTCTTTTTGCAACTGCAACATATAAATTACATTATGGCAGGAATCAATTTGAAAGATTAATTTAAGCTGTTTTCACATTTCTTAACTTGCATCATTTTTAGCACACATATTTATTTTTATCATTTTAGTGAGTATGTTTTAAAGCATTTAAAAATAGTAAAAATTATATTTACTAACCCACATTTTGGTCAAAAATACAGAAAATCAACATTTCTAGAATAAATATTTGACATTTTCTGCTTCCATTCTAAGGATTTCATGAGTTTGTATTTAGATTATGAGATAATTTAGGGGGAATTTTTTAATTTTTTTATATTTCAGGGCTTAAGACTAATAGAAAATGCAGAGAACGAGGCATAAAAGCTGGAGAAGCATTTTGGGACGCTATTTTAACAGGCGGGAGACGGACGACGTGGCTTTGGGCCACGATTGATCAAGGCTCCACGCCAGCCACAGCTGAAGAGCCTTCAAGTCTCGCCCCTCCCTGGTTCCTCCTCACTTTCTCGAGCTTGCTTTGTGTCGTCTTTGACTCCAGCAGCATGCCTTAATGGACCACAGAGTTCAGGGCAGATAAAGTCACTCAAGAGGTTGCTTTTCTTCTCTATTTTCACCACAGATCACGTCCAGAATGAAGAAAACTACGCCCAAGCTCTGGACAAATTTGGTAGCAACTTCATCAGCCGGGACAACCCCGACCTGGGCACGGCCTTCGTCAAGTTCTCCTCCCTCACCAAGGAGCTGTCGGCGCTGCTGAAGAACCTGGTGAGCCCAGCACTCCCAGCAAAATCAAAGAATAAAGCTGCAGCAGCATCTCACACACCCCCCCCCCCCCCCCCCCCACCCCCATTCCCATTTTCTCCTGTTTGCATAAGTAGTTTGGGATTTGGGTTTAAGACTGAGATTAGGATTACATTCAGTTTAGGGGTCGAGCATGGACCGTTTGTAATCAGCCGCCGTACCTGTGTGGAGTGTAGGTTTTTTTTTTTTTTTTAAAGCAGTCGTCAGAGTTGGTGGGTAAACCTGACTGCATGTACGGTTCACTCTGAGGCTTCTGTTCCCTTCTTCTGCATCTTGTGGGTTTCCTCTGTGTTTGAATGTCTCCGGTGATGGATGGTGGTTGGAAGAAGAGCCAGAGACTCTGATCGTTGATTAAGACCCCATGTTTGGCACTCTGTGTCCTTCCACCTGTCTGATTTCAGAGAATGAATGCATCTTTGACCCCGGTCTGCCAGTTGGAGCAGATCAGTGGGGGTTTTGGTGCATCGACAGTTGCAGCCCGAGGGTTGCTGGTGTGTGCAAGTACCACGAACGAGTATTGATGAGCGGCACGTGCCCTGGATGTCCTCTTTGTGCTTTCAGCTTAAGCATACTGATCGCACTAACAGGTCTGGCCCGCTTTCGCCGTTTACTTTCTCTTTGAGAATAGAGAGGTTAGAGAAAGCAAGAAGAGACGGTGGCAGCGTCCAAGATGGACCGATAGAGCTCGGCGGCAGTCAGCCAGTCAGAGATTGATCCCGATGTTGGCGGTATGCAAGATGGGCACTTAAGAAGCACATTAGTGGCTGTTAAAAGCGTTGTTTACTTCCTCGACTGCTGCTGTGCGTCCATGTGGACTTGGCCAACAACAACAGGGGCTTAAACGCTTAGCGCTGCTGCAAATGACCCCACTGATCCTGACGGTTAGAGCTGCTGAGCAAAGCTGGGGCAATCAGAGCTGCAGGACATGCTCTACTAATTCCTCTGTTGGCTTTGCAAGATTTTGTGTTTGACTTCTTCTGTCAACATAAAAAAAAAAAAATATCGATGCATCAAATCCACGATGCTTTTTTTTTTTTTTTGAGCAAAATATATTGTTTTCAGTTAATTTTTTACGTAAATGTCTTTATTTTGACTTATACATGTGTTCAGTTTATTACTAGTATGTGAAATTTGATTTCTTACCACCAAAAAAAATTGGTTTTGAATGGAAATAAAAAAGAAAAGATGTTTAATGGGGATAGACTAGATAACTCGAATAAAGCAGAAAAAGACGATCATCACTGCTTTAATTATACATTTAGTATAAAGGTTAACAGTTACCTTGTTGTTTTTTAGCCGCTAGCTAACGTAAAAGAGACTCCAGACATGAGGTTGTTTGGTTTCAACAGCAGGCTCTTTGAATTCTGAGCTTATTTGGTGTTTTTAGCAAAACAAAACTAGCTCAAAAACACCGCCAACAGCAGGAAAAAGCCAGTACAGTAACGCCTCAATTGTTTATACCAAACAGCACCAGATCGCTGCTCAAAGAAAGACGACCTTTTGATTAAAAGGTTCATTTTTCCATTCAAAGAATCCATTTAGTTTGGTTCCTTTCACAGATATACGTGATTTGAACAGAATAAAACGTAGAATCACTTCATAACCAGAGGAATTCTTACATCAGATGTTGTTTGTGTTATTTTTTCTTTTTTGTGTGTTTGATGCAAGCCTTTTTTGTAACTATGCTAGCTGGTGTATCCCTTGTGCTATCCTAGACACTTTAACGTTGGGAGTTGGGTCATCTAGACCCACTAGACAGTGCCTTGAACCTTTTTTCTTCAATGATTTGTGAACCTCATTGGTGTCCATGGATTACATGAAATCTTTCCACCTTTAACCACCTTTGTTATGGTAGAGAGAACACGCCAATGTAAGGGGGGGGTCATCTAAGATAGGACAAGGGGTATACAGGCATAAAATGGGCAAACTAGTACAGGTGTCCTACACAAAACATTGAGGACCGCCTATGGAGAGAAAATGTTTCTGGAGGTTTTCTGCACGGGGCACGCCGCAGGCAAAAGGTTATAGTGAACACTTGCACTACACGTAATGAAGTAGGTAAGACGCAGGCGTGCCGTTGAGGTTTCTTTCATTTTTTCAACCTCCCCAAAATTCTGTGCACAGCGCAAGGAGCTCATAATCACGCGGTAACTGCAGGCAGCCTGGCTGATAGAAATGAGGAAATTAGATAATTGTGTGGACGTCCAATAGGCGTCCTACAGACACGTGTCAGGTGCACACCCATGCATACAGCCTTTAATGTGCAGTAAGGGTCCAGTTCGTGCACCTTACTAATGGCTAAAGTGCGGCATCACCCGTAGGTCATTAGTGCGTGCAGCTTACATTATCATTTTAAATACTTTACGATACATGTAGCACACGTGCAACAACGTCCCTTTAGGTCAAAAGAAACTGGAAGACGTTTAAGGTGTGACGGTTCCTTTGTACGACCCTCCACAGGACCGGACAACCCAAAAACCCGCAGCACCCGTACGCTAAAGCTTTAAAGTTTTGTCTGTTTGGCGGCACGGAGTTAAAAGAAAAACACCATGAGGGGGTGGATCTTGTTCCCCTCTTCAGTTGGCGAAGAGCTTGCACCCTTGGCACGCCGCCCATCATCTTTTCACACGTTTGCCTTCACCTCCCTTCACAGACACTTAGCTCCTCTGCTGCGTTGCGGGTTTAAGGTCCTTCAAGTTGAGTCTTTTTTTCGGGTTGGCAGAAGTGGAGATGCTTCAGCTCCATCTGATGCATTTCAGATGGAAAGAGCTCAGTTAAATCTTCATTTGGTTTCATTTTGTGTGGTTCCTGCACGCCACACAAAGGGGAAGCGGTGCATTCAATGGCAGGCATTGTCAGATGTTGGTTTACTATCATTAAGCGCTACATTAAGCATTGCTGACCTTTGTTTGGTGGGATTGTCCGTCTTCAGAGCTATTGTTGTTTTGTATTTTCACTTCCTTTTCTGAATGGTTTTTTTTCTCCGCACTCGCGGTAGGTGTAAAACCACTGAACTGTTTTATAAAGTGAGGAACTTTAACCCTCAAGCTCTGAGGAGCAGCTCTGACAAATGTATACATCTTCAGCTTCCTGTTAGATTCTCACCGACTTGATCTTTTCCTGAAAATGACATATTTCTTGTGTTTCCTGGTCTCCTTCAGCTTCAGAGTCTCAGCCACAATGTGATCTTCACCCTGGACTCGCTCCTGAAGGGGGACTTGAAAGGCGTGAAGGGGGTAAGATTCCTCGCCGTGGTGTTCCTGTCCGTCTCTTCTCTGTCTGCGATGAAAGGAGCTGCTCCTTTGAAACTGTAAATCTGGTCGGCGTAAACACTGCCTTTGTGTTGCGCTTGAGGCGACTGGCATGGAACTGGGTCGTGAACCCTTAATGTTGGAGGTTCAAGAAGGGGCGTGGTGTCCAGGCAGCTGCGGGACCTCGAGCAGAGGCTAACTTCATGAGTACCACTGTCCCCACAGTGACCTTTTTTTCTGTTGTTGTTGATTGCTGAGTCTCATCCCTCTGTGTCTCACAGGACATAAAGAAGCCCTTTGACAAAGCATGGAAAGACTACGAGGCCAAGTTGTAAGTGGATGATTGCACACTGCATCTGCCGTCCTGTTATACAGAACTGAATTGCAATTGTCTGAGCCCCTTTGGTGCATGCGAGGCGTTCACTGCTCACAATACAAATGCACTTTAGCAGAGAAAGCCACAGAGCTGACGTTTCTTCTCCTCGCGTGGCAGCACAAAGATCGAAAAGGAGAAGCGGGAGCACGCCAAGCAGCACGGGATGATCCGGACCGAAATCACCGGGGCCGAGATCGCCGAGGAGATGGAAAAGGAACGGCGCCTGTTTCAACTCCAGATGTGTGAGGTCAGACAGGTTATGTTTGCAAACATATTCACGTTAATCAGACACACACGTATTTATCATTAGATATTTTTGTCTGCAGAGTCAGTGTCTCATTCAAAACACCTCTTAGCTCTATAGAGGGTGAAGAGTTAGGGATTTAAGGACAGTAAATCAGTTAGTCTGAGACGCGCCCCTCTGTGGAAGACCTAAACAGCTGATGACACGACAATTAAAAAACAGTTTTATCAATTTATATTTAAACTGTATCTGCTGATCACAATGCAACTCATTGGAGTCCAACACTTGTAATCAGATTTTTGTATCAGATCATTTGAACTGGGTCTGCTTTGAACTTTTATTATGTTTTTAATTCTTGCTTTAGCGCTTTAGGCCTCCTTGAATGGTGGTAGAAAGTTCTTTATAAATGGATGAATGAAATCAAAACTCTGGAGAGCCCGATAGCAATTTTCTGGGCTTTTAAAGTTAATTTTTTTTTTCATTTTGGCTAGCATCAATATACAAAAAACAACAAACACAGTGGCCACATTTAACCCTGTGGGCTCTCCAGGGTTAAGGTTGATAAGAAAAAACGGGACAGAAACAGAAATTTATGTTTGATGTTAAAGAACAACAAAAAAAAACGTTGGTTTTTGCAGTAATCTAGTTGAATTGCAGACAGAATTAAAGACCCAATATGATTAAAAATTGTGTTTTCAACTTGTTCTTGTGGTGTTTTTCTAATGATGGAGCAAACATATAAAGAAATTTAAGTTTAAAATTGTATTCCTGAGTATTTCTTTATTCAAAACGTGAATCAGGAGCACATCAAAAAATGAATTTCTGCTGAACTTCTGCTGTTCTTCAAAAACGATGTCCTAGATAACCACGCAGGTTGCATGATTTTGGCTAAAAGCAGCATTGACCACTGGGAACGCTTTTAAAATACATCAAAAGGTGGGCCTTTAAGATATTTTTTATCCAAAAAAAAAAGCGCTTCTATTGAACGAATGGACAGACGGTATACATCGCAATTCATATTTTCAAATCTGCCTTCTTTGCAACTTTGCATGTTATTTTATGTTTATTTTTTACAGCACATTGTGTTTCGCATTCTGATTGGCTGTAGACCGTTGATCGTCAATTTCCTCAGAATGTGCTGCGTTTGCACACATCTTCGATCAGATCTTTGTTTTCTTTTTACAACACTGGACTTATTTTTCTTTGAAGGTTTGAACTTCGACGGTTGAAACAAGATAGGGATGTGCGAAAACATTCAAAAGTGTATAAAGTGTGCAGTGAGGGGTTTTGCAACCTTAAAACATCTATAATTATTGTAAAAAAATGAAGCTGACTACTTGGAAGTTTTATTTTTAGAACGTAACTGCCATGTTCCGCATGGATGGAGCCACAAAACCGCATTGTTGGTTTTCTGATCAACTTCAAAGCTTATTTCTATTATGAAATCTGTCCATCTGCATCTCGTTTTTTAAGATTTAGACATTTTTTATTTGAAAAAAAGTCTGAATAATTAATAGCAAAAGTAATTTATTTCAATATAGTTTAACAAAATGTTCCATTTAGTTTGTTTTTATTAACATATTGATCATATTTTGAAAATGCAATGAGAAAAGTTTACCATAAACCATTGTCAAAGTACTTTATCCAAACGTCTTGTGATGTTTGTTTCTAAAGAAAAGGGAGTAAAACAAAGCAAACTTTGCGTTCCCCTGAGAGTCAGTACAAACTGTTGGAGATTTCTCCACTCTGCCAAATCCGTTGGTGGTGGGTGGCGCCGCCTACGCCTCGTTCGCTGTTTTATCCTGGCTTCTTTTTTTTTCAAATTACATAATGTTCCAACGGTCACTGCGTTGCTTTTAGTCGTATGAATTATTCACTGCCTCCGTTTACACCCCGCTGGTCTGAGGCTCCCTGCTTTCGCTGATGCATTTTCTTCCCCACATTTTAACTCTCATCTCTGCAAACTGTGAAGGATGGGAGGATGCAAACGATGGGAACGCTGCTGCATCCGTGTTTGTTTCTTTGCTTTCTTTTAGTCAGGTGTATACTGTTCACCCTCCCAATTCAGCGTCTCACAGACGCATTGCCTTCAGAACTTGTTGTAAAAGATCTTAATTCAGTATAAATCAGTGACTAAAGTATCTCGGGTCGTGTGATCTATTGGTTGAGACTGTATCTGAGAACTGGACTGAGTGACCCCTCCCCCTACTGGCGTTCCAAACAGGAAGTATCCGCTGGTTCCAAGAAGCCAAAATCCCATACATTTCTATTGATAAATAAACAGCTATTACCTATAACCATTCTTGCTTTTCTATGTTTTTTTTTTAAACACGTTCTTGATAATCCTCACATTTTTCATATTTTTATTCAAGTTTTTAACTGACCAATCAGATGCCTCAATAAAAGTAGGCGTTCTCAAGTCGAACAATCCAAACGTTTGATTGACAGATTTGGTGTCGCCCGGTTTCTAGTGGTATGGGGGTGGAGTTCCAACAAGCTCACTCCTAATTGGCCAGATTAGTTGCCGTAGAAACGTTGACCCAGATTGACTCGGACCAATCGCTGGACTGGCTCCAACGTGGCGGCCTACGTGTCACGGAAAATTGGTGACTGATTTGACCGTTGTCAAGTTGGACCATTTTAGATTCAAAGCAACAAACCGCTGGAGTAAACAGTGACTTTAAATCCTCTACTAGGATACAGACTTGTTGATAGGCTTTTATTGTGATCTAATGTCTTATCCAGTGTCTCATTATGTTTTTGTTTTAACCTGTCTAAGTTCTAAAGAAATTACCATTATTGTTATATTCTGGCTTATTTACACACAGCTATTACTGTCTAGATTGGTGTTCATGAATGTGCATTAAATGGATCAACAAAACGAAAAACAGAATAAAATAGTCTGTTTTTGGAACCAGCCCCTAGTGGTTACTTCGTGAAGTGTGTGCTTTATAGTGAAGTGTGCTTCACTCCAGAAATGAGTTTCTTAAATGCATAATTATTGATATCAGAAGCATTTTTTCATGAAATTGGTCTGGTTTTTGTGGCATTTAAGAGAAGCAGCTTTTTGGAGCCAATCATTGTTTAGATACAAAACTTATGACTGAAATTTGAATTTTCAGCAGCTTTTTTAAAACTCTATTAACCAACAGAAGCACTTTTTTAATAAGTCTGATAATTGTCATGTTTTCCATGAATCCTTAGCTTCTTGCATTGTAGCTGATGATGAGCTCTTATTTTGGTGTTTGCACTTTTTTATTTTTTTACACATCTAGAAGTTTTTGGTTCTGTCAACTGAACTGGTGTTTGTGCACATCCTACTCATTCCTCACTGACTGAACTCTTCTCCATGTTCTTCTCCATCTATTTGTGGAGAACTGCGTCTCCTCCTGCTTTGTTTTCACATTTCAAACATTGTCATATGCTTGAACCTTCTCCACAAACATTTTTTGTCCAGCATTATCTCACCGTATCTTCCAGTCAGTAATTACATTTCCTGGTTTTAGCAGCTCGCCTTCAGTAGCTGCCTGATGCCAAAAAAAAAAAAAAAGATGGAGTTGTAGCTCCCACGTCAAATTAGCGCTGGCTTCCACTTTTGTGTTGCCGCATTGGCTGGTCCAGGAGCAGAAGACACCTTTGTGGCTTTAGTTTTTTCTTTCCGTCTCTGCTGAAATACTCAATTTAAAAGAACGCATCAGGAGTAAGAAGTTTCTCAAACTGAAAACACAACCGAACACAAATAAGCTGTTTAAAGTCCCAATTCGATCATCTTTTAATGGTCTTTTAAAGGGCCTACATCATGCAAAATCAGCTTTTTGAGCTTTTAAGTGTATTATAATATTAATTCATGGTGGTTTTATCTCCACTTATTTATTTCTGAGCATTCCTCTAAAACCCTGTGCTCCCAGCAGCAGCCCCTCCCACTCTATGAATAGAACAGCCCCTTCCAGGAGGAGTCGCCACTGCCAGCCCCGCCCCCAGGCTAACACCCCCCCCCCCACACACACACACAGTTTTTTACTTTTCTTTTATATGCCCAATATGAGCGTCCATCGTTGGAAAAGTTCGGACCTTGTTTGTTTTCGTGGGTGAAACGCAGACGCACTGCTGAGGCCGACTCTGGGATGACGTCATGAAATGGGCGAAAGGTGGAGCCTCAGAGATCGAGCCGTCGTACTTCCTGGTAGGGAAATTAGCTGCAACATAACTAATATTTCGTTAAAAATTGGTTCTTTAGTGTGCCAAAGGTAATATATTATAATATATAGTGATATAGTTTATTCTCAAAGACGAACACAGCCCCTTTAATGAAAGGAGTACTCAGAAGTACAATGTGGACATATTCATCATAGAAGAACATGTTTAGAACACCTTTTTCATTGGAGTGGGTCTTACAGTAAAACTGTGGTTAATGCAGGAGCTTGAAGCAGCAATTACATTCATACCTAAACTGGTGTCAAACTAATAGTCATGACAAGGACTTTATGGACCATCAGCATCTAAACATGAAGGTTTTTATGAATAACAGGCCCATAAGGATTGATGTTTCAGTGAAGGAATCACACAAAGCTATTTTTACTGTGTTTGAACACATATCCCATCTTTGTTTAACTAATTATTTTAATCCAGTCAGGAAGGATTAGTTATATTTAGGTATTCTAACACAGAATCAGAATAATCACAATTATTAAATCACGAGTCATTAACGTCGGGAAAGGCTGCAGTTGTGTGTTCTGATGTCAGTGGTACAATCTGTTCATCCCACTTAACCTCGTTTCTCTCTGTGGCGTGCACTCCGCCGCTCTCGCACTCTCGCCATGTTACTCAACCGGCAGATTACTGGATGCTCTCACTCTCTCACTCTTTTCATCCCGCTCTGCCAGTTGGAGGAGTGTGGAAAGGCAGGGCCTCAGCGGGTCGCATTATTTTCAGCAGCAGCAGCGGGAAAATGCTCATTCACACTAAAAAGGGGGCCATAGCGGGCGCATGCAGCGCCGCCGTCCAAAAACACAGAACCCACACGGGCCCCCAGACAAAATGTGGATAATCTCTCTTCCGACAACGTCTGCGAGGGAGACAAAGAAGGGCGCACATGCGTGAAAACACACATACATGCACTCATGTGTATGCTAACTCGCATGCATCCACGCGCAGAACGAGGAGTGCACTTCTGGGATAAACGGCTTCAAAGACGAGATGAAATTTGACTGCAGAGCCGAAAGTGGTCTTTAGCTGTGACTCTTTGTAGCCGTGTGTGGATTAGCTTGCTGTGGGATTACTTTAAGATTATCCTGAATCCATTTGTTCAACGGAAGCTCTGTCTGAAGATATTTGTTTTGAATGATCAGACATCCAAAACGCACCCTAAAAAAACTCACTCCGATCATCTTTTGATCTATTTTCAAAGCACTACCAGTAGTCTTTTCATTACAATTTTGCTGCTTTTATCCAAAGTTATAAAAAACCTGTCTTTTTCTAAGACATAGCTTCTGCAGAGTGGTGGTAGTTCATTAGAAGTTTGCCTCTGTGGGTGGGACTGTTGGCATCAAGCAACCCCGCCCCCCTTCCCCCTGCTGTAGCTGAGAGTTTGGAGCATTTTTCTTTACCTCACAAATAACAATTTTGCATCAAAAACCAAACCGCATGTTGCACCAGTTGACCAAATCGTGGAGAAAGTGAAGGATTTAGTGTTTATTTATTGTTTTGATACATCACACCCGGCTTAGTATGAGCCAATCGGATAAGAGAAAGGAAGTCAATTCAGTCGCCATTTTCTAAGAAGTGGAGGTTGCAAGCCCATGTTTCTATGGTAACCATTCTCCGTAATCAGGAGTGTTGGACGTCCACACCCTTACCACTTAAAAGCAGGCTACATGAAATCTGTCAAATGTTTTGAAAGTTCGACGTGGAGGGCCAGTATGCACCACATGCTTTTATTGAGGCACCTGATTGGTCAGTTTATAACCAATGAGGACTGTCAAGAACACGTTGAAATAAACAGCATCAGCGCAGGAACGGTTCTTCTAACCAATAGAATGACAGAAAAACAAGTGTTCATGTCTCAATAGAAGTCTACGGGATTTTGTGGAGACAGTGGGTACTTCCTGTTTGGAACGCCAGGGGGGAGGGGTCAGTTCTCAGATGCAGTCAATGCAGCAAACTGAAAGGTTTTTCCTAACTGTTACCTGTGTACTAGCAAAAAAAGAAGAGGTTTTGTTGTTGTTTGTATTGAAAAAATCATAAAGAAATACTCAGAAATTGATATTTGACATCCATCATCAGAAAAATGTCACACGGATATGTTAAAACTTCTCTCCTGCAGTGTTGAAACTTCTCATGAATGATACGTTCACTCACATGTCATCGTCAGGAAAGCAAATGTTGGCTTTCTGTGAAAAAGTAGAAGCTTTTTCTTGAGTGGGTGACGCTGCTGGTTGGTTTCCCTTCATTAAACCCCCAGCAGTCCTGAACAGCAGCTTAATGGCTGCACTCTTCTCCTTTTGCAGTACCTGATCAAAGTAAATGAGATCAAGACCAAGAAAGGAGTGGACCTCCTGCAGAACCTGATTAAGTATTACCACGCACAGTGCAAGTAAGTACCGCCATAATCCCCCTAACCCAAATGTGCGGCACGTTTCTTTCTCTCATTCTACACTTCCCAGCATGCAATAGCAACACTTTGTTTCCCCGGATCTCTCGTAAATGTGCACGGGGCAGTGCACAGATGGGTTCTGACCGCTCTGGGCTTGGTGGGTAACGGCAGAACTACGGCCCGTGACAGAATGACGGGTTTTCTCCCAGCGTTGCTATGTCCTGTCATAACACTGTAGCAAAACACTGCGGTGCCCCGCTAATCTGTTCAACCTGGGAGCGCCGGACAGCGAGGCTGTAGCGTGAATGGATAAGAAGCATTAGAGAGCTGAGGAGCAAGCAGGACCTCCTGCCGCTTGAGGAGACGACGAAACAGTTTATGTGCAGTTTGATCCTGGGCGTTTTTTATGACAAAACCTCATCTTTTCCTCTCTTCATCTTAAAATGATTAAGTTCACTTTGTTTTTGTCTGAATTCCCTCACTACAACCCCTAAAAGACTACAGTGCACGACCGAGGGCATTCGCCGTTTTGTTGGGGTGTCCGAATGTACTATTCCAAAATCCAGTGCCTTGGAAAATTTCATATAAGTCTCTGCAAAAAACGAATATACATCAATGCTCACTAGATTGGCAAATATAGACCGCAATGCGTTGTGTTTGATAAAATGATTTGATGTATTTTTTATCAATCACCCAAGTTTTCATCATCAGAACACAAAGAATTCATAACCTAATGATTGCTCATACTTATTCCGTTTTTCACTTCAACAAATGGGTGACGGCATATTTGCTGTTTAGGAAAAAAATTGGTGTGACGTTAAAATCCAGGGTACTACAGATAAACAAGCACTATATAGTCTTTTGGGTTAGAAAGGAGTGATGAAATTCGGACATAACCTGTGTTCTGATGATGAAAAGTCGGAAAGTTTTTGAATACAATGCATTGTGGTCTATATTCACCAACCTAGTGAGCCTTGATGGACACTAGTTTTTTGTAGAGACTTCTGGGAAATTTTTCAGAGCCCTAGATTTTGGAATTGTAGAATTGTACACCCCGATAAAATGACGAACGCCCTTTCTAAGTGGTGAGGGAATTTGGCGACGACCTTTTTTGGGTTTAAAGACCTCCAAGGTGGCGTCTGTCTGTCGCACTGTAATGTTTGCAGCTAAAGTGTCAGTTTAAGTTTTTTTTAGAAATAAAAACCGATGGTGTCAGATGTCGAAACGTGACAAATAAATAAATAAAAACACTTCCATGGTGTGCTTAGACCATCTGCAACATCAGCACTTCAATCCCTAATGCAGGGATAGAGTGGGATGCAGGAAACATGGAGATGTTTGTGTCGAGAAAGAGGAGAGCGTGGAGCAGGAGGAGGAGGAGAGAGTGGGAGGTCATTAGTGGCGATGAGCGGCTGCAGTTTCATGGAGGTGTGTGCCGCTGACAGATCTGTAATGGATCACAGGATGTGCTGAACACCCCTGCATATCTGCTGAGGGCTCGGACAGACGCCGTTTCGGTGCCAGGAGGCGCCGGAACCTGCAGAGCTGTCCGTTAAACTGAAACCGCTGGCCGACATTCAGAAAGGCCGCGTGGCGCTGAAGCAGTGCGTCCCAAACGACAGACCGCTGGGCTCTGTTAATAATGGCTCTCTTTCTGTTTCACAGTTTCTTCCAGGATGGCTTGAAGACAGCAGATAAGCTGAAGCAGTACATTGAGAAGCTGGCAGCTGATCTCTACAATGTAAATATTCCCTTCTGTACACATTTAGTCAATGTTTTTTGGTTTGAATTTCACGTTTTATTTTTTAAAAACAGTCTGTTATTTCTACTTTTTCATTGTTTAAAAAAAATGCATTAAGTTCTCTGCTTTTTCTGGAGTTTTTCTCATGTTTTGGATAGTTTTTGGGCCTCAAGTGCACAATGAAATCCATATTTCTTGCTCTTTTGGTACTTTGAGCCACAAAGAATGAACAGCTGTGCGTCACTTTTCCATGTGAGTGAAAGTAAATTAGTTTTCTAAAACCAAGCAAAAGGATTTCTACTTGAACAAGCAGTAAAGAGACTGGTGAGCTGTAACTGCTGTTCAGGGCAAACCTTTAGGAAGCACAGCCGGCTTTATCTAAAGTTCCATGAAAACAATCTTAGTGGGATTTTCAAAACTTGACTAATCTGCTCCAACATGAACTAAAATCTGCTGGAAATGAAAAAAAAGGGAGAACCCTGAAAAAATGAGCAAGACAAAAGATCTCCACTCTGCTTTCTTTCAAAAATTGCAATCTGATCCAACTTAGCCACTCACCAGGTTTCATTGGTCAATTAGATGTGATGAAAATTAGTCAGATACCTGCGTGAACATCTGTCTTTACTTTATTTTGATTGTCAAACATTGAGGAAGTTGCA
Organism: Oryzias latipes; assembly: GCF_053564925.1. Classification (NCBI taxonomy): domain Eukaryota; kingdom Metazoa; phylum Chordata; class Actinopteri; order Beloniformes; family Adrianichthyidae; genus Oryzias; species Oryzias latipes. The sequence goes on along the minus strand of NC_136256.1, from coordinate 25,503,911 downwards.
TAACTGCAGCTGGTGGAGGTGGAGGAGCGAGAAGGAAGCATGGAGCTGAAAATCTGTCCTTGGGTTTGTGTTTTAATCCATCTTCCAGAAGGATCCGTGATCCCTAACCTGACAAACTTTTCCCTTTCATGGATCAGCGGGTTAAAAAAAACAAACACATTTCAAAAGCATTGTTTGGTTTGCAGCTCAGACAAAATGCAGAAGTGATGTGGGAAAACAAAGGGCACCAGATGCTCCAGTTTGCTTTGGAACCCCCTCCAGAAGCATCGACCTGCAGTTGTGGAGGAAGCCTGCGGTACACCAGCTCCAGGCCGTTGACATTTACAGACATCTGTTAATTCAAAGGAACCGCTCGGTTCTCCTTCGGTTCTGCAGTTTGACCGGGAATGTGCAAAAAGTCTGTTCCTTTTTCCCCCAATCTGGTGCGGATTTGCTGCCATGGAGGTTCCGTTGACCCAGTTTGAGCCGAGCTTTAGCTGTTTGACAGATGGACTCCAGAGATATCTGGTGTCCATCCTTTTTCACGATGAACTCAGTGAAACAAACCCAATTATGCCCCCACCACCACCATGTTTGGTGTTTGTCTTGAGCTGTTGGTCCTGTTTTTGTCCATCGATGGAGGTGGATGTAATACTTGGAGGCTGTCACCTTTAGTTCACTGATCAGTAACTTTGAGATCATTTAGAGTTAAATAGGATTGATTTTTAGGAAGAGGCCTAAAGGAAACATTATTGTACTCCAAGAGGTATCCTAAAATGAGGAAAAGAACGCTAATCTTAAGAAGATAATCGCTAAAAAGTAGTACAATTATGTATCCTCGCAGTAAGTTTTTTTACTTAACGAGAAATCATTTAATAAGATATCACAATCTAGAAATAAGGAGTTCCACACAAGCCTTACAAAAGGGAAAATAAGCTAAAAAAGCTGACTGTTAGATAAAATTACTTGAAGCTGAATGGTTTATAGCCCAATATTAGGAACTTTTTAATAGTTCCAAGCTTTGTATTTTTGAGTTTTTATGTAATTCATTTAAGTCCATATTGATTACAGTCGTAATAAACTATTTTAGAACAAAATCTTTACAAAGTGGTAATACGATCTTAATCCTAATAGCTCCTCATAAATTCTAAAACGAGCACTCATTCTTAGAACAAACATATGATAAAACTTATGAATGTTTGATGAACTTCACAATAACACCCTTAACCAAAAACTACTGCTATTTGACTTTCTTTGAGTCTTAAAATCAGGTTTTTCTATTTTCAAGAGTATGAAGCAAAAGCATTTTGACTCAATTTAATCACGATTTCCTTATCTATGAATCCTCGCTTTTAATGTGACAAAAACTTCTTCATCACAAAGAAGTTAAAAGAACTTCAAACCTGCTAAAATATCTTGAATGTCCTTGTTATAAGTTCAAAAATCTAGTAAAATTTGTCTTGGTAGCATTTCTTCAAAAAGGTTGTGAAAGGAGGACAAAATTAAATCTTGACGTGAGCTATAGACACTCATGTTAAGGTATTCTGCTCACAAATATTATGGCTTAAAATAAGCATTTTGTTTCTCTAAAGTTTTAATATTTATATGCCCAAAGTATATCTTGCTTTAAATGCTAAAAGAATCGAACTCCTCTTTTTTCTTCAAACAATAGTCATAGAGTTACACATTTGAAGATTTATTTGTCCTAAATTATTTGTATTTAACTACTAACCATAAAACCAAACTTCTATTTTAAGAACATGTGAGGTAAAACAGTAACTTGTTTCAGTACAGATATGGCTTAAAAAAATATGTTTTTAAGACGGAATTGTCTCATAGAGTCTTTAGATTTTACTGAAAAGTTGCTAGTAAGTTAGTTTTGTCTCATATCAATAGGATATTTAAACTAGATAAAAAATACTTGGCGAGGGTTTGCAGCGCACCATAGTGGGAATTTGTGCTTAATGGCATAGTTTCATCATCAAACCTTTTATAATATTTGTGTTAAAGCACCAATAAAGAAGGACACTTTTGTTTTTGGTTAGAAAAGCTGCAGAAAACTGCATATAGGGGCTTATTTTGGTGGAGTGTTATATAATGTACATATCAAAAAACATGAATGTTTCTCTGCTCCTCACAGATCAAACAAACTCAGGATGAGGAGAAGAAGCAGCTGACCGCCCTGCGAGACTTGATCAAGTCCTCCCTCCAGCTGGACCAGAAGGAGGTACGCTGATCCAAGTCCGTTAGATTCAAACACAAAGTCAGAGCCCACCTGAAGCAACGGCATCGCCTGCAAAACGGATCTGTTGTCACTGCACCGTTCCTTGCACTCCGGCCTCCCAGCTGCAGCTTGTTTCCTGCAGCAGCAGCAGAGCTGCGGCATGCTGGGAGCCAGAGTGTGGGTAGGCTTAGCTGCTGACCGCTCACTGCCCCCAACCACACACCTCCAAAACTCATCGGTCACACACTCCACCGCATGCAAGGATGCACCCGTAGATACCGCTTTTAGACACTTAAACACAGTCAGGTAGCACTCGTCACTCGCCTGGGTCAGATGTTTCACACCTTTTCCCCTTATCTCCCCCTTCTGCCTTCCTTCTGCTTGTCTGGAATCAAGTCTAGAAGAGTAAGTGCTGGTGCATGTTGAGCATGCAGTTGTTGACTGTAGAGTTCTTTGTGGGGGTGCTGCAGAGCATTCCCCCTAGGTTATTTTCTTGTAAAGGCCCCCGGTGTGTGTGCATAGTGCGTTTTCTGTGTTTGTGCCTGTTGCATGTGTTTGCAAAAGTAGCTTCTTCGACCAGAACCTGTCCCTAAAGAACGCGTGCGTCTGTGCAGGACTCGCAGAGTAAGCAGGGGGGCTACAGCATGCACCAGCTGCAGGGAAACAAGGAGTTTGGCTGCGAGAAGAAAGGCTACCTGATGAAGAAGAGTGACGGGTGAGCCGCCGCCGAACGCTGCAGGACGGGTCGCATTGAAGTTTAAACGGCAAAACATAACGAACCCCTTCTTCCTCAGGCTGAGGAAGGTGTGGCAGAGGAGGCAGTGCTCTGTGAAGGGGGGCATCCTCACCATCTCCCACGCCACGGTGAGCGCACCACACGACCACATGTCCGCACTCACCCCGAAGAGCCAATCAAAGGGTGAACATCACCCGGAGAGTTTGTGTGTCAGGTTTTTTTTTTTCCAATCTGGAAGCCTGGCTGAGCAGAATTGACATAGATGGGTTGTCATGGCAACAGCTCCCCCTCCCTGCCAGCACCCCTCCCCTTGCAGCCCGCTGACTCATCTCACACGGCGTGCGAGCCTTCGTCTTCAGCATCACACGGTTTGTCCGCTCAGTGCATCTGCCCTGCAGTGCGGCGCTGCGCTCAAAATCCCCGTCACCGAGCGCGCCGCCGCCGCCGAATCCCATCCTCCCACACAGCTTCAACGCAAAGAGAGCAACCGGACGGACAAGGGTTTAGCTCCAGCGGCAAATCCAATTTGGCGACCTAATAACCAGGAAAGGTTCAGATCGAACGAGGATTTTTTGGAAGGATTTATGCAAATCACATTTTCTGCCACTTTGTTAAACACAGATGAAAGAGATCGGATGAAGTTATCCGACGTGCTTCCGTGAAATAATTATCCCTCCATTATCTGTAATTAGATCACAGATAATTGACTCCTGATTATAAGAGAGACATTGTCAGAGAAATACCCCACAGCGTTGCCAGGAAGACCCCTCTAACACTAGAAATGAAGGAAAAAAACGTCATTTTATTCACATTAGTAAATGCAGTTGACAATTAATATACATCAAACTTCATGATAATTATGTAAAAAAATCATAATATATAAAAAATATTCTTCAGTGCTTTTTTCTTTCAACATGAGGCTAAATTAAGTTACGTATAATTAGGTATATAATTACGTATTAGCAACATGCATGGGGTTTAAACTGGGTTAAGAATAGGGATTAAAACCCGCTAAATCAAATTTGGCTTCTGGAGTTTTCTTTTTGTTTCTATTTTCTTATTTTGGCTGCTGATGAACAAACAACACAAATTCTCAATCTAACATTAAAAACCCAGCATCCTGCTACTAAAGGCTGGATTCATCTGTAATAGTTTAAGTGACCTTTTGTTCTTATCTGTTGCACCTCAAAAGTAGAATGAAGTCGACAGCTGATTTTTTTCAGCGTCCACTTTAACAGTCATGGATTTAGGGAAAATCTTGTTTTAATGGTTTCTACATGAAATCTTGTACCCAGGTTAAACCGTCTCCATATATTTTACAGAGGGTGAAGATCAACTTTACCCTCAAAAAGTAAAGAAAAGTGGAGGTTTTAAAAAAACCGGACCCCCCCTCTTCAGCCTCTGACAGTCCGTGAAATTATTGTCTGACCTTAAGCTTTGAGCTTAAAACAAGCAAATTAACAGAAAGTTAAAGTATTTGTTTGTATTCTTCAATCATCTGTAAGTTGTTTTCTTGGATGACTTGGTAAAATGTTTGTTCTCCCTTTACATGAGCGTTTAGGGTTGATTTTGCTGAAAGAGCTTTTTTTTTTTAGCCAGCTGGAACACAGCAGGGAGGTCCAGCTCTGCGTTTTTTTACGCTCCACATTTGCTCTTTTATTGGGCTATGTGTTCATTTTAAAACAAATGTTTGTTTTACAACCATTTTGTGGGCTTTTGCTTTAGAGTTCCAGGGAAAACTTGGGGAATGAATGGGATCACTTTTTCCTGCCGTGTTTGGTACCGGCTGAACTTCAGGTGACTTTAGCTGGCGTGGCGCCTTGCCAGCAGGCCAGCCCGGACTCCGGGGCTCGTCTCGGCGCGTTAGCCTTTCATTATTGCGTGCCTCTGCCTGGATGCAGGGCTCAGTGAGCATGTGCCAACTGGATCCATCATTACAGACCAAAGCATAGTCCATTTGCTTAATGGGGGGGCCGGGAGATCCGCTTAGTATCTAAGTGGTGGTTTAGTTGCTTAGTTTGCTGAAGTATCCTTCAATAGTTTTCTGTAAGCGAACGTTCTCAGGTTGTGTTTGTTATTGGAATGGATCCTCTTCTAACTCTCCTGACAGAAACGTCTGGATTTTATCCGTCAAAATAGGTTGTTTTATCTTAGATGCCCTGAACAGATTTCCTATGGTGGCTGTTTGAAGTTTGAAGTTTGTTTTTTTTTTTGGTATGTCAGCAAGCCGCCACTTGATCTAAAATCTCATGAAGTCACTGGAAAAAATGCCCAAAGACGACAAACAAAGCTTTTGAATTTTTAAGGAATTTACGATTTGATATGAGAAAAAAAAAAGACGGCACAGATTCTTGACTGTGACCTCCAACACAGATGTGATGGTCGAGATAGATCAGAAATAAATAAAAGTGTGTTTTGGAGACGGATGCCTTTTTGCAGCTGTAGAGAACAGAGACTCTTCAGCGGGGTCACGGCGGGCATCCATGTGAAGCGCGTAGAGGACGTGTTGCCATCACTTCCTGTCTTTTACATGATGTGTTTGCACCTCTGCTGCTTTACAGCAGCTGCAGCCACAGCTCAGGAGGTAATGATGTTACGGCACCTGACCTGCTGTCAGACAGACTGCGAAACTCCAACGAGGCTGAAACCATTCCCTACTCTCTTCATGTACATTTGTTCTGTGGGGTTCACACACAGATAAACACGACAACAATCCTGTAGGGTCTTCCTCACTCTATAGCATGCTGTGTCATTATTTATGAGCCAAAGATTTATGCTCCAAGACCAACCACCACGTAACTGTTTACACTAGCAAAAGACAAGAACCCTTTTCATGATGCTAGCCATCCAACCATTCGTCCATCCATTTATCTGTTCTTCCATCCATCCATCCATCCATCCATCCATCCATCCATCCATCCATCCATCCATCCATCCATCCATCCATCCATCCATCCATCCATCCATCCATCCATCCATCCAGCCATCCATCCATCCATCCATCCATCCATCCATCCATCCATCCATCCATCCATCCATCCTTCCATCCATCACCCAAACACAACAAACAATCAAACGGGCACACAAATACAAGCAAACATAATGAATCAGATATGAAAAAGTACAAAAACAAACACATACAAACACACAAACAAATACGCAATCACACAGCCTCAAACCCAAACCAACATTCACAGATACAACAAACATATAAACACCTATAAGCAAATGCATAGAGACCGAAAGCATTCATTTTTAGTTTTATAAATTGTTTAGTTCTGTCCCGTATTTCCTAAAAACCTTTGAAGGTGATTTTTTTGAAGACAAATTTCTTGTAAATTGAGTCTAACGCCTGTTTGCCTTCAGTCCAACAGGCAGCCCGTCAAACTCAACCTGCTCACCTGCCAGGTGAAGCCAAGCACTGAGGACAGGAAATGTTTCGATCTCATCTCCCGTAAGTTTGTTTACATATGTTGTCCTGAACAGGGTGCCGATTTTACTGTCATAGAATGTAAAACAAAGGATTTACTTGTTTTCTTCTCAACAGATAATCGGACATATCACTTCCAGGCTGAAGATGAACAGGAGTTTGTCATGTGAGTTCAATTCATTAAAGACCAGAGGATTCTCATTCTCCTGTCCCGCCTCCTTGAGGAAAACCATCAAGCGATGAGAGTCCAGCTCACATGGAAGATTTTCTGCACAGATGTGATCATGGGATGCCTCCGAATTACAAAAGCGGAAAACTGATCGTTAAAAATAAGAAAGTAGTGGAGCTGGATTCAAAACTAATTATTATTAACAGTCAGTGTTGAACGTGGCACATCTGTTAAGTTCAGTAGTTGGGACAAACGAAATTTTCACAACAAAATAGGTTTCGAATCTGCAAAGTATTTAATCAAAAACCTGAATCTAAATTAATTCCATTGTGGGGTTTGTCAGCTGTGTTTCAGAGCAAAACGAGCAAACTACTGTATATCTACCAATAGTGGCCCCGGTGTCTGATGGACGCCGACCTCAAATAAACGCCGCGTCTAACAGGCGTTCTTAACCTTAGATGTCGGTCGCTAATAATGACTGGGTTCATTTAAACCTGATAACTCCAATCATCTTTTTTTTAAAACATTCTTAGTGGCCTTTTTATTATGATTGTGCCGTTTTTAGCCAAAATCAAAAATCCGGTGTTGTCTTCCATCATCAGAAAAATGCTACAAGGACAAAGCAGGATTTTTATTGGCGTGGGTCTTTAAGGACTGAACTAAGTTCCTGTTTTTTTGTTTTGTCCTTTAGTGCTGCTTTAGCATGTCTCAAAATTTTTCTTCAATCCATCTTTTCAGCCCCCTCCCCTACTAAAGCAGATTATCACATACTATTAGTAAACTAAATCACTTTGGCGTTTTTTTGTTCTACACCTGATTCATCCTGAACTTCACACGCGCAGAAACATGCGTTTATGTGCTGCGTCTGCTCGGCTGGCATAGAGGACGCTAGAGTTGGAGGAGGTGCTGACGCGCCTCAGAGAAGCTTCTGCACGTACGTGTTAGAGGGTGATGACGGGGCAGATTGCAGCAGATTGTGCTGCGTGGAGAACTGCAAGGGGGCATGTCTAACATGACTTCAGTGTTTCCCATCATCCAAAGTCTGTGTTTGACCTTGTCAGGGGAAATAAACTTACAGGTACAAGGAAAACCCCTAAAGCAGCGATTAACATAATAAATAGAAAGGTTTAGGGTGTGTAGAATTGAGATGTTGTTTAATTTGGCGTGAAATTGATGTTTTGTCCTAAAAGGGGTTCTTTTTTGCAGTTGGATCTCAGTGCTGACCAACAGTAAGGAGGAGGCGCTAAACATGGCGTTTCGTGGCGAGCAGAGCAGCGGCGGCGAGGACGGATTAGAGGACTTGACTAAAGCCATCATTGAAGAAGTGCTGCGCATGCCAGGCAACGAGGTGTGCTGCGACTGCGGAGCTGCAGGTGTGTTTTTGCCGCAGTCCGCAGAGCCGCGGTGCTCGTGTGCTTAGTCGACTTTTACCTCTGCGCTCTGGGACTTGACTGCGGAGGAAACTTCCTCTCCAAGTCCGGGTTTGTTTACAGCGTCCCGGCTGCCCTGAACTCACCGTCCCCCGCTCAGACTGTAACTGACACTTCAAAGCCCCCCCCACCCCGTGATAGAGTGTGAATGTGTGTCGGTACTGTTAGCATTCAAGACCAAACTCCGTCCTGATCCTCCCCCAGATTAGGAAGCGAGGAGTCAGCACCCAGGAGGGCTGTGGACATTCAGGCCCTCTGACACACACACACACACACACTCACACACTGCTCAGTCTGAACAAACACACACCGCTGTCCAACTTACCACCGACTCATTTTGATGCTCTAAAGGGGAGGAAACAATGGTTTTAGGCTTCATCCTTTTTCTTACATAAGTCACAACTCTCTGTTACCCCTGAGGGGGTAACTGGTCACGTTGGTGTTTATTCTTGCGGTGCTTGCGGTTCCCTTTGCTCATCACATCATTTGAACGTCGTGCTTTTAGAAAGGTCACCCCTGCTCCCGTCTCTGCAGACATGAAGGCCAGCCGACATTCCCTCGCCGTGCTTAACAAGCTCTTCCTGACCTGTTCCCATCTGGTCCATGCGGGGCTTGACCTCCTGTGTTTTCCATTAACCCCCTTTTGGCTCCAGACGGCCCAAACGTGTGTTTAAGTGAAACTGTTACGGCAGGTTGACTCCTGGGTTTAGACTGCGTTCATTTCACTCACTGATTTTTCACGTCATGATTCTTGTTGCTCTTTGCTTGGCGGCGAGTTCTGCGTGAAAAGCACCGACATTCTGACAGTTCTGAAGGGAGTTTATGTGCAAATAGGGTAACATAGATTATTTCTGTTGGGGAGGAAGTTGTATTTTGGAAAACTACCATAATCTGTCCACCACATCTTGGGTACCCGAGTGTCTAAATCACGTGTGCTTCCTTCTTAAAGCGGCTGCTCCGACCGCTAAATTAAAATCCCGAGCCAACAATTAAAAAAACCAAATGTCTTTGGAAAGTTTCTTTGGGGAGAAAGGAGCCATGGAGGAAGAATCTTTGAATTAAAAGAAAAAGAAATCTGCTATTAACAAACAAAAACTAGGAGGTTTTCCTCAAAATAGGGATTTATTGCGATAGTTGTTCCAATGTACCAAGCTGCTGTGCATGATTGACTCTCTAATGTTACACCAACACTGATTTGAAAGTTGTGGACAGAGTGGATTTACATTTATATTGTATTTATAAAATAGTAGTTTTATGACAGTATTATATTATTTTGCTTTATTTATCTGTCATGGCTAAAGTTAGCATCCGATTGTTAGCCTCTTTGATGTTTCAAGGAAGATCTACATCCCATTTTAATTGGTCCTATATAAAGTCCAGGTTTAATCCGGCTGCAAAAATATTTGACAGAAAATGAAGAGTCAAAAGAATTAGGTTGATTTGAAGAAAAGTTCATTTAAAAGCTCAACTTTTATTATAACTACAGGCTTACAGAGCGGTTTAGGACCTTGATATTTTTTACCCCATACAAATTTGGCCATTTTTCACCCACAGACGGCCGGTTTTCACCCCTAAAAGTGACTAAGACTTGAGGCATTTAATCCTAGTTCTATCTAGTTCAAAGGACGGTTCTTCAGTACCTTGGGATTTTCTTGGATGTGTATCGGCTGCATTTGGGACAAAAATGAACTCCTACGAAAGTAAAAAGACTCTCTTCTTTCTCTTTCGGCTTTTCCCATCAGGGGTCGCCACAGCGAATCATCCTTTTCCACCTCACTCTATCATGAACATCTTCTACCCTAACATTAGCCAACTTCATGTCCTCTGTCAAGACATCCATGTATCTCCTCTTTGGCCGTCCTCTTGCCCTCCTGCCAGGCAGCTCCATCTCCAACATCCTTCTACCAATATATCCACTATCCCTCCTCTGAACATGTCCAAACCATCTCAGTCTGGCTTCTCTGACTTTGTCGCTAACACAGGCAACATGAGCCGTCCCTCTGATGTACTCGTTCCTTATCCTGTCTAACCTGGTCACTCCTAAGGAGAACCTCAACATCTTCATCTCCGCTACCTCCATCTCAGCCTCTTGTCTCTGTCTCACTGCTACCGTCTCTAACCCATAGAGCAGAGCTGGTCTCACCACTGTCTTGTACACCTTTCCTTTGAGTCTTGCTGACACTCTTCTGTCACACAACACTCCTGACACTTTCCTCCACCCGCTCCAACCTGCCTGCACTCGCCTCTTCACCTCTTTTCCACACTCCCCATCACACTGAACTGTTGACCCCAAGTACTTAAACTCCTGCACCTTCTTCACCTCAGCCCCCTGTAACCTAACGCTTCTACCTTGATCCCTCTCGTTCAGACACATGTATTCTGTCTTACTACGACTGACCTTCATGCCTCTTCTTTCCAGAGCAAACCTCCACCTCTCTAGCTGTTCCTCCACCTGCTCTCTACTCTCACTGCAAATTACGATGTCATCCGCAAACATCATTGTCCAGGGAGATTCCTGTCTTACCTCGTCTGTCAGCCTGTCCATCAGCATAGCAAACAAAAAAGGACTCAAAGCTGATCCTTGGTGTAGTCCCACTTCCACCTTGAACTCCTCTGTCTGACCTACAGCACATCTCACCACCGTCATACTTCTCTCATACATGTCCTGAACTACTCTGACATACTTCTCTGCCACTCCAGACGACCTCATACAGTACCACAGCTCCTCCCTCGGCACCCTGTCATACGCCTTCTCTAAATCTACGAACACACAATGCAGCTCCTTCTGACCTTCTCTGTACTTTTCCATCAACATTCTCAAAGCAAAAATGGCATCAGTGGTGCTCTTACGGGGCATGAAACCATACTGCTGCTCACAAATCTCCACCTCTTCCCTAAGCCTGGCTTCCACTACTCTTTCCCACAGCTTCATTGTGTGGCTCATCAACTTTATTCCTCTATAGTTGCTGCAGTTCTGCGTGTCACCCTTGTTCTTAAAGATCGGAACCAGAACGCTTCTCCTCCATTCCTCAGGCATCTTCTCACTCTCTAGAATCCTATTGAAAAAACTCGTTAGAAATTCCACTGCTGTCTCTCCTAAGCACTTCCATACCTCCACAGGTACGTCATCAGGACCAACGGCCTTTCCGCTCTTCATCCTTTTCAGAGCCTTCCTAACCTCATCCTTTCCAATCTCTGCTACTTCCTGCTCCACAACAACCACATCTTCCTCCCTTCTTTCCCTGTCATTTTCCACGTTCATCAGCTCCTCAAAATACTCCTTCCATCTTTTCTGTACACTCTCCTGGGTTGTTAGCACCTTTCCATCTCTGTCCTTAATCACCCTTATCTGTTGCACGTCCTTCCCATCTCTGTCTCTCTGTCTGGCTAGCCTGTACAAGTCCTTCTCTCCTTCCTTTGTGTCTAACCTGTCATAAAGCTCATCGTAAGCTTTCTGTTTGGCCTTTGCCACCTCTCTCTTCACTCTACGCTGCGCTTCCTTGTACTCCTGTCTACCTTCCTCAGTCCTTTCTACATCCCACTTCCTTTTAGCCAACCTCTTCCTCTGGACGCATTCCTGTACTTCCTCATTCCACCACCAAGTCTCTTTACCGTCTTTCCTCTTTCCAGATGACACACCTAGCACCTTCCTACCTGTTTCCCTGATAATCTCTGCTGTAGTTTCCCAGTCATCTGGAAGCTCATCCTGACCACCCAGGACCTGTCTCAACTTCTGCCTAAATTCCTCACAAGTTTCTTCATTCTGTAGCTTCCACCACTTGGTCTTCTTTTCTGTTTTCCCTCTCTTCTTCTTCCTGACCTCCAGAGTCATCTTACACACCACCATGCGGTGCTGTCTGGCTACACTCTCTCCTACCACCACCTTGCAGTCATTAACCTCTCTCAAATGACCTCGTCTACATAGGATGTAGTCCACCTGAGTACTCCTACCTCCACTTCTGTATGTCACTCTATGTTCCTCTCTCTTCTGGAAGTAAGTGTTGACTACAGCCATTTCCATCCTCTTCGCAAAGTCCACCACCATCTGTCCCTCCAGATTCCTTTCCTTCACACCAAACCTGCCCATCACCTCCTCATCACCTCTGTTGCCCTCACCAACATGCCCATTAAAGTCTGCTCCAATAACAACTCTCTCTCCTCTGGGGATACCCTCTATGACCTCATCCAACTCACTCCAGAATCTCTCCTTCACTTCTAACTCACAGCCAACCTGTGGCGCATACCCACTGACTACATTCACCATCACCCCTTCAATTTCTAACTTTAGGCTCATCATCCTGTCTGAGACTCTTTTCACCTCTAGAACACTGTTTACAAACTCCCCCTTCAGAATCACACCTACCCCGTTTCTCTTCCTATCAACACCATGATAGAACAGTTTGTATCCTCCTCCAATACTACGTGCCTTGCTGCCCTTCCACCTTGTCTCCTGCACACACAGTACATCTACCTTCCTTCTCTCCATCATGTCTGCCAGCTCTCTGCCTTTCCCTGTCATTGTGCCAACGTTAAGAGTCCCTATTCTCAAACCTATGTTCCTGCCTTTTCCCTTCTCTCTCTGGCCACGGACCCTTCTGCCTCCTCTCTTTCTTCGACCAACAGTAGTCAAATTTCCACCGACACCCTGTAGGTTAACAGCATCGGTGGCGGTCGTTGTTAACCCGGGCCTCGACCGATCCGGTATGTCTAAAGTGGTGTGGATGATTCGCATGGTTATTTTGGCAATTTTTACGCCGGATGCCCTTCCTGACGCAACCCTCTCTATTTATCCGGGCTTGGGACCGGCACAGAGGCAACTGGCTTGCAACCCCTGTAGTTTCAAGAAAATGTTTCTTTTTTTGTCTTACAAGAAACATAATCATATTAAGAAAGTTTTTCAAACAAGGTTAGTTTAAGAAAACTTAACAATAAGCGTTCTTACCCTATTGGCCAATTCTGTCGCTTGTTTCAAAATATTTTTTTACTTATTTTTAAATCCTAAGAGGACGTTGTGATCTGGAAATGACTCAACCAAAAAGGAATTTCTTGTTGTATTTGCAGATCCTAAGTGGCTCTCCACCAACCTGGGCATCCTCACCTGCATCGAGTGCTCGGGCATCCACAGGGAGATGGGGGTGCACATTTCCCGAATCCAGTCCATGGAGCTCGACAAGTTAGGGACCTCAGAACTCTTGGTGAGTTGCACGACAGACCAAACCAACGAAAGGGCGGAACAGGAGAGTTATTTCCATCTCCTGTTTGTCCTCCAGCTGGCTAAGAACGTTGGGAACAGTAGCTTCAACGAGATCATGGAGGGAAACCTCCCCTCTCCTTCACCGAAGCCCACCCCCTCCAGTGACATGTTAGTACTCTGAGTTTCACCGTTACCGTCTGATGCCAACGAACGTTAGAAAAGAAAAACAAAACGCTTCTCTCCTGCAGGACGGTGAGGAAGGAGTTCATCACCACCAAGTACGTGGACCACAAGTATGCCAGGAAGACCTGCACGTCCGCGTCGGCCAAGATGATCGAGCTGTTTGAGGCGGTCCAGTCTCGAGACCTGCTGGCTCTGATTCAGGTCTATGCAGAGGGGGTGGAGCTTATGGAGCCCCTCCCGGAGACCGGACCGGTGAGTCAGAAAGCGCGTTTCACGCCAAGACTTGACCTTATCGCAGAAAGGGGCGGAGGGGATTTTCACTTGAGTCTATTGCTTCACATTTTAAAAATGCTGCTCTACAAATGAACTGATCTAAAACTGACAGCAATTTGATTGATTTGTTTATTTCAAGCAATTTCTGCAATAGAAACAAGAGAAAAAAACAAACAAGTATGTCAAATCTGTTTAATTTATTATTCATAAATTGGTTAGAAAATAAATAGAAGAAAAAAGATGCTATCTTCTTGACATTATAATGGCTCCTAATCAAGTTTGCACTTATGTTTAAAGCACACACACAACACTCAGTCCATCTATATAATGATTCATAAACAGATATTTGTCTCATAGGTTTATTTTTTATTTAACAAAAACCTAAGTCAGCTAAAATGATCGTAACAGTCTGGGTTGTTGACATATCTTAAATAGATAGATAGATAGATAGATGACTTTATTAATCCCACAATGGGGAAATTTCATTTATCTGTGGCAGCAACACGACATTCAGAAATAATTTATATAATATAACATCAATAAAGGACATCACAAATTACATTTATATTAGATAATTAAAAATATTACTAAAATTATTATGAAAAATTATTATCAAAAATGAGATTCTTATTAAATAAAGAAATAAATATTAAATAAATACAGCTGCAAAAGTGTAAAAAACATGCGGTCTGCAAAACATGTAAACTGTAAAAAAAACATTACAAATTTTTTCAAAATACAGAAATAACTAATGAAGTTCACAAAAACACACAACTGTTCAGGAACAAAAAACAATTTAAAATTGAAAAACAACAACTACAACAAAAATAAATGAATCAATGACTAAACAGAAAAACACCCCTGGGACCGTGGAGTGTCACTTTGACATGGTGTTGTACAGTCTGATGGCTGTGGGGAGGAATGACCTGCGGTAGCGCTCCTTCTTACACTGAGGGTGCAATAGTCTTGTGCTGAAGGAGCTGGTCAGCGCCTCTACAGTTTTGTGCAGGGGGTGGGAGGGGGTATCCATGATGGATGTCAGCTTAGCTAACATCCTCCTGTCCGCCACCTCCTCAATGGACTCAAGTGTGCAGCCCAGGACAGAGCCGGCCCTCCTAACCAGTTTGTTAAGCCTCTTCAAGTCTCTGCCTGCACTGCCCCCCGCCCAGCACACAATTCCATAAAGGACCACTGAGGCCACCACAGTGTCGTAAAAGGTCCTCAGCAGCTGTCTGCACACGCCAAAGGACCTCAGTCTCCTCAGCAGGTGAAGGCGACTCTGGCCCCTCCTGTACAGAGCATCCGTGTTGTTGGACCAGTCCAGTCTGTTGTTCAGGTGAACACCCAGATATTTAAATGTGTCCACGACCTCAATGTCTGAACCCTGGATGTTCACCGGTGACTGTGATGGTGAGGACCTCCTGAAGTCCAGGATCAGCTCCTTTGTCTTGCTGGTGTTAAGCAGCAGGTGGTTAACTTCACACCAGCTAACAAAGTCAGTGATGACCCCCCTGTACTCCTGCTCATCCCCCCCTGATACACAGCCCACAATGGCACTGTCATCTGATGTGAAATGCATAAATCTCTTTAAGGGTTTTTATTTGGGATGTCACGATTCGATCACGTAGTTTCTGACTTGATCGACATTGGATGTTGTCTTCTTATCAGCATATTTATTTTTATGTCATTATTTTGATCACACGTCAATCTTGTTATTTCAAATAAATGTCAGAAAGGGATCAGGACATTTTATGGCCGTAAAGTGCAGCAGTTTGAGCAGGAGGCTAAGAAAAGCAGCTCCGGAAAGTTAGCAAGATGTGCACAAAAAAAGATTTTTGCTTTTTCGCATTGATTTAAACAAAAGGCACCTCTACAGAAAAAAAGATCGCATTTTGGTTCCTTTTTTATCAAGAAGGATAAAATCTGTCGATCATATTTCCAAAATGTCTCAAAAACAACCAATACTATTAAATTGATAAGAGCTACATTCATGCGACAACAGGGATGATGGCAGATGGTTTATGCGTTTAATTTTTAATGAAGACATGAATCACAAAAATGTTCTGAGGATCCTAAAGCTTCAGTCACCAAACTTTCTCACATGACTAATTATCACCATAGTGTTCTGCAGCAAAAAGAAAATCACTTCTATTTTTCATCTATCATCATAAAGAATCAAAAAGACTTATAGTACAAACTTTCTCACATGACCATCACCTATTTACTGGTTTATAGTTTGCATTTTCTAGATAATTGTTGCACCGTTTTTACTAAAAGCTACTTCACACACTTTCTGTTTATGTATTAAATAACAAAAGAAGGTGTATAGAATAAAAATAAGGACCAACCTGGATCAGTTTATAACATTTTTAACATTTTTTTTCATCGGTTCAGATCAAAATCGAATCGGATCAAAGACAAAAAATTTTGATTGGGACATCCCAAGTTTTTATGTACATGTTATCTATGTCATGTGAAATTACATTTGCTTCAGTTCCTGAAGACCTAACACTTTAAAGGAAGTGTTAAAAGCAGGAAAAATACAATAAGAGACATTTATTTTATTTTTGTCAGTTAGGACTCATTATTACACAACGACAGAAGCTTTTCTAAAAGCACAGAGCTCAATCTATGCTTTGATTTTCCACTGACTGAGTGAGTTTTAAATAACACCAGCCTTGTTTGGAGCATTTCCTTCTTTTTCTTTTAAAGGATTCCCCCAAAGATTTCTGAAGAAACTGTCTTGAAATCACTCGGAGGAAGTGTGAAAATATGCCTGGAATCTGGTTTCCATGACAATTTGCCTCTTAAAGACCACATGCACATCCTGACACTCCATGTGCAACAAGCCTCTCCCACTCGACACATTTCCACCGGTTTCTGGACAGAAACGGGCGTAGCCGTTGGGTAAACTCTGAGTCATCCGAGAAAATTCACCCGCAGGTGGTGGCAGGCGGAAAACCTCGGCCACGGAGCGGAGCATCGTCGGCCCGCATTTACAGGGACGCCGACATCTGTGACGACTCAGTTCGTGTGTCTGCTCTTACTTTGGAGCGCTGCTCCCCCTCCGCCGCCCCTCTTTGTCTCTGCTCCTTTTGTGGCGCCGCTTTAGGCGTAAACGAAAGTTAAATATCAGGCAGTGGAGGGTGAAGACGCTGCGGCGTAAACAGCCTTAGTCTGAGATCAGACTTAGTCTGACGTAAATGGGTCAGGGTTTTGTAACTCCAACATGGAAGTCCTGGGATGAAAAAGGAAGCGCACGGCGCTGCGGCAGAATAAAAGGATAAACCGGGATATTGTTTGGTGACAGGGGGAGCTGCTGCTGCTGCTGCTGCTGTCTGACTCACCGATATCTGATCTTCTGCTGTCAGAGCATCCCAGCTGCAGCAAAGTGAAACTCAATACAACATTCACAGCATGACTAAGGGAAGCCTGTGGAGAATATTTACTGGAATGTTTAATAAATCTAATTATCCATTGATTTTGTTTTAAATATAAGCTTCAATCAATTCCATTTGGTTTTCATAAATTGGGATCCAGATTAAAATATTTGTAGACCATTAATCCATAAACGACCGGTTTTGTGCATCAGAAGTATGATTTTTAGGAGCCATTTTGTTGAATGTTCCCTGTTAAAATGCTGAAAGACCCACACACAAACACAAACACACACACACACATGCGCACACAACAGAAAACAGAATGGATGCTGCCCGCCGCCTCACCATCCCTGTGCTGTGTTTGGTGGCCCCCTGCAGGAAGCCGGGGAGACTGCGCTCCACTACTCCGTACGGACGGCGGATCACACCTCGCTGCACCTGGTGGACTTCCTGGTGCAGAACAGGTACCGGCGCTCCGCTGGGGCTTCAGAAGCCATCAGAATTGGTGTGTGGGGGGGGGGTATAAAGGCAAGATGGGGTCGGGCTTCGTGTGGAAAGCCGAGTTCACGTTCCCACAAGGCAAACAGAAATGGGTCAAGCATTTGCTTAGATTTATTCTTTTTTTTCCCCTATTGTTTACCCACCGCTGTTCCATCTGCCCCAGAAGAAGCAGGATCCTCATGAATGAAAGCACATTTTTCTGCTGTTTTTTGGAATATTATCAGACATGCAGCTTGTTTTTCACGTTCAATTTGCGTTTTCATGCTTCTGATCAATGAGAGAATTGTGTGACTGTGTTTCTACAGTGAGCGTTTGGCCTTATTTCTTATTTTTTTTGTCACTGCAGCGGTAACCTGGATAAACAGACGGAGTACGGGAACACCGCCCTGCATTACTGCTGCATGTATGAAAAGCCAGAGTGCCTCAAGTTACTGCTGAGGGGCAAGCCGGCCTCCGACATCAGTGAGTGACACGTCCTCCCCGTCCCAGCTGTCTGAGTGCCGCGTCACTCGCTAACTGTTGATTCCTCACCTTCCAGCCAATCAGAACGGGGAGACGGCTCTGGATGTTGCCAGGCGACTGAGGAACAGTCAGTGCGAGGAGGCAGTAAGTACAGGCGGCTTGGCCGCGGCCGCCAAAGGGAACATCAAAGCGACCCAAACAATCACAACACAAAATAATTGAGCGTTAATTCAGCTGTAGGTTATGGAGCTTAAATCTTATTGAAAGAGACATTTATTGAATGTCTTTTGACCACTAGATGGCAATGAAGGGTCTGCCTCAGGGGGACGAGGAGGGCAGAGTGGAAGTGATTACTCACATGTTTGGTATTAATGCAGACATGAACAAACAGGCAAACTAAAGGGAAATAAAAGCAGTAGCTGACATTTAGACAGTTATTGATAAACCGTGCTGTTTTCCGTGTTTGCACGTTTGGATTTAGACGCGGTAAACAGGCAGAGGTGCTGACGTGTTTGTTTCCATGTGACAGCTTATGCAGGCTGCAGAGGGGAAGTTCAACCCTCACATCCACGTGGAGTACGAGTGGAGCCTCAGGCTGGAGGAGATGGACGAGAGCGACGATGACCTTGACGATAAGGTGCGAACCTCACTCTGAGCTGTGGTTGGACTGTTGCTGTTGGGTACACAACCTGCAGTAGCTGTGCGTTGCATCAGTCTTACACTGTTAACACACAACAGTATAATGCAATCTGGGTTTTTAAGGTCTTTACCACTGCATGTGATGAAATGGATGTGGCTGCTTAAGAAAGCACTCAAAGCAGAGGAAGAACAAACCTTCCGACTTCAGAAAAGTAAAAGTATTTCCATACTTAGTTTAAGTAATACAGCACTTTGAAAGTATAAAGTAGCGGCACAGAGGCAGCTCTTTTGTCTATCTCATCAGCGGTTCTCTGAAAGCCCCGCCTCCTAGAGCGAAGGCGCTTATTCTAGTCCTGCAGGAATTAAGCTGGAGCGCTTTAGATGATAGATCTTTGAGGAAAGCGCCTTTATACGTCATCAGAAAGCAGTTATCAGTTTTACGAATGTCTCATCATCACTTCTTCTGTAAAAAAAAAAAAAGTCTTTCATTCATGTTTTGTTTATGTGTATTCATAAACAAAATCAGTATTTATGAGCTGTCATTCTAAAAATTGGAGCTCTTTGTGACAATTAATTGAAAGGAAAATTCCTATTTTTGTAAAAATGTAATCAAAAGCTGATAAAGTGAAGGACTTCGTCTTGCTGTTAATCATTAAATTTAATTCAAATAGACCAACTTAGTATAAAAAAAACAGATTTATTCTGATCAGATTTCTGAAAGAAGTTTAAGTCTGCTACAGTTTAAATTTAAATTAAATTTCTTTATATGTATGACCGATTCCACAGCTCATCTAGCAATTCAAAATGATATTTTCCTTCACCAAAGCATCAATTATGCTTTTATTTCAGATTCCTTTTAAATGTCCTAAAGGCTTAACCATCTCAACTGCAGATGAAGAATATTGAAGACATACTTTAACATGATTTTAGGTGCAGAGCGATAAACAAACATAGATAGAGAACTTAGATAGGCAGATGTTCGTGATGTGCTTTTAGTTATGTATAGATGCATCATTAAGATATATAGAACATATATATACAATGTTAAGTAGTTCCAGAGGGATTTGTTGAAAGGAAGAAAAAGCACATTTAATTTTGTTATTTGGGTTCATATCAAAGTAAACAACATGGCATTCTGCTCATTTTCATCTCCTAATCAACTTCAAACTAAACTGTTTGATACAATATTAAATCTTTGATACATGAATTTATTTCCAATTATGAAAAAAAATTATTTTAACTTTTTGGTTTTAAGATAGATGCTAAATTAAAGTACGTTTTTGCATCAATCTGCGTAAAGGGGTTCATGATAACTTTGTTTTTTAGAATATTATTAGTTAAAATCTCCTAAATATAATCTGAACTGATACAAATGATTTCCTTTTTTTTTTTTTTTTTAAGGCTTAACTTAAAAATGGAGTCTTGGAGTCTTGATGCCATTGTCTCTGTAAAGACCTGAGCGGTGGCATGTTAGCGGAAACTAGCAAAACAGAAGCCTAAACTTTTTTCTGTTGTGCACAGAATCTGTTGTCTTTCTGAAAAAACAAATGTAGCAAAAACTTCAATTCCCAGAGCCCCACCCCTTCCCATTTGATATAATAGAAAAGTCCCAAATGTCCTCTGTAGATACCAAAAGGAGTTTGTCCTCAATGAGGTAAAATTTGGTGAGGAGGCCGGTGTGATCCAGAAAAAACATCCTCTGGACTCGACACGTTGATAAAAGTGGACTTTTTTCATAGAGTTCTAGTTTTGAGTCAACTTATCACTCTCATGTCCCCTCCAGCCCAGTCCCATCAAGAAGGACCGCTCCCCGAGGCCTCAGAGCTTCTGCCACTCCTCCAGCCTCTCCCCCCACGACAAGCTCTCCCTGCCGGGCTTCATCAGCCAGAGGGACAAGCAGCAGCGCCTGTCCTACAGCGCCTTCACCAACCAGATGTACAGCGCCTCCACCGACCTCAGCTCCTCCCCCGTGGCGGACGGGCCGCCACTGCCTCCCAGGAACCAGGGCAAAGGTCAGACACGCTGTGCAGGAGCGGGCGGCTGCGGTTTAAGTAACTGTCTGGTGGATCCAAACGTGCTGATGACAGGGAGATGCAAAAGAGAAGCTCTTGTGTTAGGAGAACACCTGGAAACCAGTACGTCTGTTAGTAGCTGCGGTTACATGGACAAAAGTAATCGGAGTAAACGCCTGATGGGAATAAAAATGCGTCATCTAAACACGCCGTCTGGAATATTCTGCCCCGATCAGACTCATTCGGATCAGAATTTCCTTCCGATTGAGGAGGGGGGTTATGCCGATGGTTGATCCGATCGTGGTGCATGTAAACAGTTCATTCCGATTGTGGGTTACTATGGCGCTGGCTTTTAAGTCAGGCATAGACGGTGTGGCGCTCCAGAGGAGGCTAACAGGACCGGCCGGCCGCACAGAATTAAAATAATTATAGGAGAACAGCCACTTAATAATAATCATAACAATAATAAATCTTTTTTTAATTTTTTTTAAAGTTGTCCTGTCCCACAGCTGAGCAAACAGATGAGAGCTGAAAGCCTCTTGTGTTGGACACATTTTACTGTTAAAACAGAGGTTATGAGTCTTCTGACATACCAGAGGTATATTTGAATAAACTCCTTTTGTAATTTAAGCTAAACTTTATTCATATTAATTGTATTTTACGGACGTTTCCGGTATTTTAGAGAGTTCTGCGCATGTCACGATGATTTATGCCGACCGAAAGTGTGGCGTACGTAAACGTTTTATTGTAATCGGATGCCATTATTTTGCAGTTCAATTCTGATACTCTGCACATGTAACCGCAGCGCATGTTTGATTATTTCAGGAGAGATTTCTAATGACTTTACTCCGGCTTCCATTACCACTAGCAGCAGCGGCGGAATGCAGTCTAGCTTACATAGCAAACTAAAGAAAACACGGCTGCAGGGCGGAGGGGGCAGTTGTGATTCGGTCATACGCCTTTATTAGCGTGGACGCAGAGAACACAGTGAGGGCGCTGACTCTGCAGTTCAGGTTAAAGACAACACTCCTCCATCACCCGAGACGATCGCAGAAAACACAGTTCCCAGTTACCTTAGCAGTTTTCCGACCTATCACAAATAAAAAGCACTCGGGCAGATCCAGCACAGATTTGTCCGTGCCCGTGCTCTGACAGGTGTCCTCGTTTTCTGCATTTTCAGAAAGCTTTGAGGTTGTAAACAGACAGATTGAGTTCTGTTATAGATGCACAGAAATATGAACATTTATTTAAAGGAAACTATGCTGGGTGTAGTGGCAACGCTTTATAATAAGATCCCTTAATAATCTAGTTATACGACATAAACATTTATTAGTAATGTGTTTGTAGACCTTTATTGGAAATTGATTAAGACATTAATTATTATTTAGGTCTTATTATAGGTGGTAATAAGATGCTTATAAAGAGATTTATTAGCATTTTTAAAGTCTTTATGTGGAATTTATAATATGTTTTTAAACATTTATAAAACATTTATAGGACAGTATAAATGATTTTAATCCCTTATAGGTGTCACCATAATGCTTAAAAATAAGTTTATTACTTGTAAAGTCTTAATAAAACATTAACAACTGTTAGTAATGTGTTTATAAGCCTTCATTGGACATTTTTTAAGACATGTAATAACATTTGTAGATCTTCTACAAACATATTAGATGCTTATAGAACATTTATAGATGTTTTGTCCTACAGGTGGTAATAAGATGCTTATAAAGGCATTACTAATGCTTGTTCATGTCTTATAACCAGTAATCTGTTATCTGTTCGAATCGTGCTGCTCGGATGTGAATTTGTGACCTTCAGCGTAACAACCTGCAGTCTGGCCGGTCATTTACTTTCTCTCTGAAAGGAAGGCTGGCGATGGACAACCTTTGCAGCAGAGGGTTGCACGTGTAACCTTTGTTGATGAGAAAAGTTGTTGTTGTTGCTGTTTATTCTTGCTTCTATGTGTGTAAATCTAAAGCTTTGCAGGCCTGCCACTTCCAGTTGCAAAGCTGTACTGCAGTAAAAGAGTGGATAAAAACACGGATGACAGGCTAACTCTTCACGGCTCTGCATTGGCGCAGCTCAGTGCCGAGGAGCCGGCCCCCCCGGGGGCCAGCCTCACACCGTTTCCCCTTTTTTTTCTTTTTCTTTTTTGTCTTTTGCTTCACTTGTCACTGATAGAATCTCATCTTGTTATTTTTCCGGTGTGTGGGAGCAGCTCTTTCTGAGACTGACATGCTTGTAGATTGTCTCCCACACTCCTCATCTCGCTCTGTTTTCTTTCTCTTTTTTTGTTTCTCTATTCTTTCAGCTCCTCACTTGGCATTCCTTGGCTCTCATTCGCACTACGCCACACTGGCTGGCACTCGACCATACATCAGTGAATATCTTGTTTAAGTTCTCCCCTTTACCCCTCGGTTGTTTCCTTCTTTACAGCTCAGATGGACGGGGTGTTATTGAGACCTGAAGCTGTCTTTCTGAGATGATTTCAGTTTTTTAATGTATTTAGATTGACGACCCGCCATCTTTGAGCTGTAAACTCTTAGCCACAGCTGATACCTCTCTGGCTGAGCTCTCTGCTAGCTGCTTTCACCTTATCTTTCATAAATGACAAAAGTCGTCGGCAGACGTCCAGCGGACAAAGCCCTGCTCCTGCTGTCTGTCACTCCTCTTCCTCGGCACTCCCCCCTTTACCTGCTCTGGACGTGAAACTTTCTCCGTTTGTTTTGGACCTCACCGCCTCACCTGTCCTATGTGTCGCTCCTCCAGCTCCTCCCCCATCCGGCCCTCTCTCCACACTCACGACAGGAGGCAGCTCCACCCTGTCCAAGAAGAGACCTCCGCCCCCTCCTCCCGGACACAAACGCACCCTGTCTGACCCACCCGGCCCTCTCTGTCACAGTCCACACAGTAAAGGGGGCTTATCCGGGGGTGAGCCGCAAGCACACATGAGCAGCAGCCCCAGGAAGTAAAGTCTTCATAAAATTAGACCAAAAACTTGTTAGCATTTTCTAGGGCTGCACGATATGAGGAAAACGTGCGATATAGGTGGTCAATATTCCGATGACGATATAACTTGCGATAGATAAACAAATAGAAAAAAATCTAAATGCATCACTTCCATTTCACTGCAACAGTTTCTTTTTAATCAAAGTCAACATAACAAATTACACTCCAAATGACCCTCGTCTAGATTGGAGGCGGGCGTCTAACATCAAAGGGCTCCATCCGATTTATCAAATGCATAAAGGGATTTATGTGATACATTAAATACTTTAAGCTGCTATAAGATAGTTTTAGCACATTTAAGGTTTATATTTATCTTAATTTCGCAGACTTCTGCGATATTTGTATAGTACAGCTTGATATCGCGATAACGCTAAACTTAACGCTAAAATTTTCACTTCAATGTCCCTTTACAGGCTCCATAATGTAGTGTAGGAGCCATATTAAAGAATTTCGTCCTATGGGTGTCACTATGTCATCTTAATGCCAATTATATAGACAAGTTGATGCCAAAAAATCGATCAAAGTGAATTCTGTATCTTTGATGTAAATAAAATGAACAATTATCTGAAACTTAGACAATATAAGATTTAAGATTTGTTCATTCCAAAGTGGAAAACGACTCAATTTAGCTTCACAAGGAGATGAACTGTTCCTAGAAACATACATTTGCACATGTTTATGTTACTAATCAGGGATTTTAAGTCGCATAAAATCGACGTAAATCTGCCGCCACGCATTCCTTTAACACAAAAAGCCAACAGTCCTGAGCAGCAGCTCCCAGAGCTCAGCCAGAGGGCGACGCTCTCATCGTTCTGTTTATTTTGAATCATCACAGCATGTTGACTTACTTTCACATTTAATCATTTGCCAGCCCGCTGCCGTGGTTGGGTGCTGAGTAACGGGTTTGTGGTGGTTATTATTTTAGGGAGCGACTCCACGCCTCCGCCGGCCAGTAAGATGTCTCCCGTTTCCAACAAGTTTGAGGGCATTCCTCAGCAGCAAAGGTACGGGAACCTCCGACAACATCTGAATGTTCAACAAAGGCTCCCAATGATGTGTTTATTGATTTTTGAGCCTTAAATATAATTAAAAATGTATATTTTCGCAGCACTACTTCAAGCAACACAAAGTCCACACTTGGTCCAAGGGTTCTTCCCAAACTACCTCAGAAAGGTACCATCCTGGTCAGATGTTTGTGAGTGTTAATCTGTGGGATTAATCTCACTTCTGCCCGCTTTCCTCTTAAGTGGCGTTGCGTAAGATCGACACCATCCATCATCCGTCTGTGGACAAGCCCAGCCTCCCTCCAGAGGTCTTCCAGAAGTCCCCCCCAGCAGACCCGCAGAAGGCTCCGCTGGCAGAGAGGCCTCAGCTGGGCGACCTGCCCCCAAAACCGCAGGCGTCCGAACTGCCCCCCAAACCCGGAGAGCTTCCTCCAAAGCCGCAGCTCTCCGACCTGCCCCCGAAACCTCAGCTCGGAGACCTGCCGCCCAAGCCGCAGCTCAAAGACCTCCCGCCCAAGCCTCATCTCGCCGACATGCCCCCGAAGCCTGGACCGGCCGAACCCTCCCCCAGGCCACCTCCTGGAGAGCCCACCACACCCAGGCCTCAAACGCAGCCGCCCCCTCCGCCCCATCAGCAGCCTCAGGACTCGCCGTCACCTAATCAGCAGGCAAACGTAGTGATCCCACCTCAGCAGCCTGCAGAGGACTCCAACGGGACGTCGCCCAGCACCGCCGAGATGCCGGTTCCCCTCCCCAGGAAGATCAACACAGTAAGGCCTCTGAAAGCAGGAAACACCTCAAATTCAAATTCAAATTCCACACATCCTTCACACCTATGAGCCTGCGTTTCCAATAATACATTTGAAAATTAAAACAAGTTTTTATTATTTATTTTTTGATTTCAAAACATTGTGATCGCTACCATCAATCAGAACAGGTTCGCATTACCTGTGAATTCTCACAGACTGACTGTTCTGTGTATTTGTCCCTTTCATGAAAAGAACCACAATACTTGAATATATTTAAGGCAATATAAGGCCGCTCATCTTCACGACTGGAAAGGAGCATGCCAAACATTAAAGTTTAAATAAAAAATAAACGATCCCCACAGTGCACAGAGCCAAAAACACACTTTTTTTCCTTCAAAATAGTGGCTTTTCTGTTGGTTTTATCTCCATAGCAACCATTTTATATCTGGGTCGCCCGGGGGTAACGAACACGTCTATGTAAATTTTAGAAGAGTCTACAATAGTAATATTTTGGATTTCCTTAGCAACTGAGACTTTTTGTTTACCACGTCCACATTCCTAATATGTTCATGTCGTATATCATATCCTAGTTTTCCGCTTGAGCCAGGAATTCATGTATTAATTTTAACAATATTCTGGTAAAAAGAAACAAAAAAAGTGCGAGCAACAGGGAAACGCAACTTTTGTAAACTCGCCACTCTAACTTCATTCAAAAATTATAAACTTTAAGACCTACATTTTTTTTACTAAGTAGCTTCCCAATGATGCTCCAAGACTTATGGTTCAGTCACCTATCCCAAAATGCACGTTTTTGAGCAAACTCGGCTGGTGGCCGCGCGGCTGCATTTGTAATCGGAAGTCGCATTTTCACACGCCGCATGGTAACCAGGGAGGTTTTAAGAAAAAGTAAAACTTTTACGCCGGCCGGACAATTTTTCTCTAAAGTTGACATTGGCCAGTGGCCGTCTGGGCACATTTCAAGGTCGCACGATGGCAGTCCAGTGACAGCAGGACGGCCCGCTATTTACGTAGCCCCAGGCTACCGGGCGGCTGGTGGCACTTGATATGGAAGGCCGCCATCCGGAGACATCTACACGTCGTCCAATCAGAGCTGGCGATCTGGCTGCCACCCGATTTCATATTTGCATCATCCTCGCCTGACTGACTGCCACTGTCTACCTTCGGGACAGCGCCAAGGATTTTCAAAAAATCTAGCGGCGCCATGAAATCTTGAAGATTCTGCCTAAGCCTCCCCAGTGGGAGTTGTATTTGTGACCGTAGCCTTAGGAGGCAATAGGTCAAAATCCCTAAATTTCCCTAAAAAAATAATTAATAAAAAAAAAAAAGGGGGGGTTTATACAAAAATACACCCTGCTATCCGAAGATACATAACCCCTTATTGTACCAGTAAACCTGTCCAACACAAAAGGCCTTCTGCTGTCATTGGTTTGCTCAGTTGTTGGACAGGACAAGTAAAAAGAAAAATGCAAAAAAATCCTAAATTTGTAGCTGGTAAAGGCGATTTTTTTCTCTCTCTCTTAAATACAAGATTGCAGCGTTTTCCCGAGGTCAAAGGTTAACAAAAACTTGGTTGTGGTTGCAGTGAAACTTTGTGAAGGTCGTTCGAACCAGAGTCTTCATTTCCCATATTTTGCGAAAGTGTGAGAATTGCCCAAATTCACATCTTGCTAACTTGACGTAATGTTCAAAGAACTGGAGTCTGCAGTAAATATGACTGTGTTAAATTAGTTTTATATGTATTGCCTCACATCTCAACCCAAAAGATAAATTAAGGCAATAAAATCCACTGCTTTCCTCTTCTCTGACCCAAACCGTCAGTGCATGGATTATTGTTTACATTCACAGAAATGCAACGTATAGATTTTTGGGGCTGACAGCGGGTTGTAATTTTTGCAGGGAAAGAATAAAGTACGTCGGGTGAAGACGATCTACGACTGCCAGGCCGACAACGATGACGAGCTAACATTTGTGGAAGGAGAGGTGATCATAGTCACGGGAGAGGAGGATCAGGAGTGGTGGGTGAGTGTCGCCCTATTTTAGATCGGACGTCCCGCACTCTACTCTGAAGAGCAGAACCCGCTGGACTGACTTGAACTGTCCCTCCCCCCTGCAGATCGGGCACATCGAAGGCCATCCGGACAGAAAGGGGGTCTTCCCCATGTCTTTTGTGCACATCCTGAGTGACTGACGGCGCCACAGACTTGCACTACGTCTCTCCAAGAATCGGGAGATCTTGTAAATCCCTATCGTAGAATCACACCCCTTGTCGAACGACAAGCGTCTTGAAGAAAAAAAGAAGCAAAACTCGTCTAAGACGTGGATGAAGACATCCATGCTGTACAAAGAATGTGTGTATTTTTCCTCTACCAGTATTATCTTAACCGCATAGCATGGCTGAGACCAAGCCACTCTCAAAAATCCTAGCACTTAACTAAAAAGTCTATGTTTATGGTGTCCCTGTGTATATATGTATGTAAATATATTTGTGTGAGTGTACATACATGTTTGATTGTACAAAACATGTACCACTGCTCTCTGCCCGTCACATTTAAGCGTCAGGTCGGATTCTACCTGCACTCGTTTTCCCGGCCCTCCAGTCGACGACAGCTTATAGTTCTGGAGAAAGGAAATGTGAAACGTCATTATCTGTGTCTTGCATCCCTTTTAGTGGACTGAAGAGGCAGCAGTCTCCCCACTGATGAAGAATTTCCGTTCAGCGTTCCCCCTGTTCTTGCTTGCTTTGTGTGTATTATGGTTGTTTTACCGTATAGAAACCTGCTGCTACTGTGTGGTGGAATATCAAAGCCCGTGGTTCACTATAGGTCACTAATTTCCCCGTTGCACTGTTCACTGTGTGCGCCTCGTGTGTGAGCTCATCTCCACGGTCCTGACCCTTCCTGTGCATGGTGGAACGACGACTGGAATCGAGTGAAGTGCTGCGTTCGAACACGCTCACCTCAGGGTTTGAAGAGCCACTATTAAGCAGGACTTCAAACACATCCTGCTCTTTTAGCCACTATCAAGTATGGGAAACTCCAGAGGACAGCCGAGCAATAACTTGATTTTCTGATGTGTGACAAGCTTCACTTCTTCACGGTTCAGTGTCTTGTCAACCTTGAGCTTGAATTTTTTTTTTTTTTTTAATCATTCCATGTTACTGGATTCATGAAGGTTTACCTGTGAACCATCTCCTAGATGAAGGGCAGAGAACTGACCCGTTTTCACCTGGTCTTCACAGACTTGCAGTCCTTCCCATGTTAAGGAACAAACCCATCAGATCATTAAAGTGCTGTACTTAAACGAGTGAGTCTTCTCTTGGAAAAGCTGACATTTTTAACTCAAGCTTAAACTCTAGTTAAGGTTCAGATTTAACAGATGTATTAGTTCCTTTATGGTCAATAAGGATTTTAAAACATGGTTTTTAGTTGCACATTTTGTAAAAAGATTTAAATACTTCCAGTCTTTAAAGGAAGGTCAACTTTAAAGAGCATCAAATTCCTTTTTCAAGTGAAACTCAAGTTAAAAAAAAAAAAGTCTGGGTTCTAGTCTTAAAGATCCAAGATCTAATCCAAGTTTAAAATTGTCAGGATTGATTTTCAGAGGCACATTTTATAGCATTTGTGGCATTTACACAATTCTTAGGCCATCCTTAAGGTTTTTAATACAGGAACTAAAAGTAAATTTTAAGAGCCTCAAGTTCCTTTTTGTCTACAGGAATCCAAACTTAATTTAACATTTCCCAATTTAGATCTAAAAAGGAAAAGATCAAGTTTAAAATTATACAATCCATCTTTCAATTTTTAGCCAACTGTTCCTTTGTTCAGGGGATAGATTTAATATATTTTACCAGAGTATCTTCAAAGTGGGCAAAGTTGTAGCATTTACAGAATACTTCCAGGTTAAGTAACTCCTTTTACTTATAACTTTGGAAGCGAGATACTTTCTTAGAGAGCCTCAAGTTCGTTTAATTTTAGAGAAGGTCAAATTCAAGATAATCATTGAAGAGTAAAGTCAAAATTATTTCAATAAGATTTATTTAAGTCCATCATCCATGAGCACCCCCCCCCCAATCATCCATTTAAGCAGAAGTCCTTCTCCAAACCAGTTTTTATTTGTTTAAATTAACAGAAATATACCAGCTGCATCTTTTCTGGTCAAATTATACATTTTAAACAAACTGAAATTCACTGGAAAATAAAAAGCTTTTTCGCAGCATACATTTACAGAGCACTTATTTACAAACTTGAAGCTTTTGAGCTTTAGACCCCTGGTCTTTCTCCACCGACTTGATGACTCCTACAGCAACTGTCTGCTTCAGATCTCTTGCCGCAAAGCGGCCTGTAGACAAAAAGCAAACATGAACCCCAGGAATAATAAAACTCACGATGGTGCGTCTTGTACTCTACCTAAAGGAGGGTATGTGAAGAAGCTCTCCACACACATGGGCTTCACGGGAACCAGTTTGACAGTGGCAGCATCTCCAGACACCAGGGTTTGTGGCTGCTCCTCCAGCTTCTTGCCGGTGCGCCGGTCCAGCTTCTCCTTCAGCTCGGTGAAGCGGCATGTGACATGTGTCGTGTGGCAGTCAAGGACAGGAGAGTATCCCGCCTTGATCTTCCCAGGATGGTTCAGGATAATCACCTTCAAGAGTAACAGTGTTAGTTTGGTGCCAGCATGAGCTGAACACCCCCTCCCCCATTGCCCAGAGATCACCTGTGCTTCAAAGCTGCGGACATCTGAAGGTGGATCCTGTTGGGCGTTGCCGGCCACGTCCCCACGGCGCAGGTTCTTGACTGACACGTTTTTGATGTTGAACCCGACGTTGTGCCCCGGCAGAGCCGTCTGCAGGCCCTGGTGGTGCATCTCAATTGACTTGACCTCTGCGGTGAGCTTAGCTGGAGAGAACACCAAGGTCATGCCGGGTTTGAGGACGCCTGTTTCAATCTTCCCCACTGGCACAGTCCCAACTCCTGAAGGGGAGAACTCATTAGTTTCTGCTGCCCCTACACAACTAGAGACAAGCTTTGGAAAAAAAAAAAAAAAAACATCTTTAGGCAACAGGACTGGTTTTTACCTCCAATTTTGTAGACGTCTTGCAGAGGTAGCCGTAGAGGTTTGTTGATTGTTCGCACCGGAGGCTGAATAGAGTCCAGAACTTCAAGAAGAGTCTTCCCAGTTGAAGGCCCTTCCCTCCGCCTGATTTTCCAGCCTTGGTACCAGGGCATCTGCACAGCCATGTTTTTAGATACCACTCTACAACACAGCGTTAAAGTCTAAAAACCTCCTGACCTTCTGGGTTACGCTGATCATGTTCTCCCCAGTCCATCCAGAAACTGGAACGAAGGGCACGGCATTCGTGTCGTAGCCGATCTTCCTCAGGAAGCCGCTCACGCCGCGCATCACTTCCTCATAGCGTTTCTGGCTGTAAGGGGGCTCGGTCAGATCCATCTTGTTCACGCAGACGATGATTTGCTTAACCCCCAGCGTGTAGGCCAGCAGGGCGTGCTCTCTGGTCTGACCGCTCCTGGAAACGCCGGCTTCATACTCCCCTTTGGCTGCCGAGACCATCAGGAGGGCCACATCTGCCTGAAACGGAACCCCATTAGAGATTTCACATTAAAGTACAAAAGAATAATAAGACAAGCATATACCTGCGACGTCCCAGTTATCATGTTCTTGATGAAGTCCCTGTGCCCTGGAGCATCAATTATAGTCATGGTGTACTTTTGAGTGTTAAATTTCAAAAGTGAGATATCAATGGTGATCCCTCGCTCCCTCTCAGCTTTGAGCTTATCCAGCACCCAGGCAAACTTGAAGGAACTCTTTCCCAACTGTAAAAAACATAGAAACCTTGTAAAAGCAGGTCACACGCTCAGAAATCGACCAGCTGCTCACATTAGTACTCCTGGCTTACCTGAGCTGCAGCCTTCTCAAATTTCTCCAGCTTTCTGGGATCAATGCCTCCACACTTGTAGACCAGGTGTCCAGTGGTGGTGGATTTACCGCTGTCAACGTGACCGATGACGACCACGTTGACGTGAACCTTCTCCTTCGCCATGGTTGTAGGTGAATGTGAGCCACTGACGTCTTACCAACTGAAGCTTTCCAAAATGTGCTTTCAAATGGTCAGGTAAGGGAGCTGGGATCTCCTTTAAAGGCTGTGGATAAGTGAAGACAGGTGTGCTGCTTGATGAGACTTGATTAGTTTGGGTCTGACGCTCATCAGAAACCAAGACAGTAAAAAAATGAAATCGCAAAGAAGAGGAATGTTCATGTAGTGAATGAAGGCAGATGAAAAAGAAAAGGTTGAGCTTGATGTTTGATCAGTGAGCAGCACTTGCTCTACTGTGGATCTCTAATGATCTCAGGTTACGAACAGGTGTTTCGTGGAAACGCTGGAGCCTTTGAACATGAGCTGATGGGTAGATTTTCTGTGCTCATCAAACACTGATCAGACAAAATGAAAACGGTCATACATCTGAAAAGAGCCACCTTTTGAGGTATGTCATCGTGAAAATGTCTCTATTTGTCCCCCCTTTAATTAACCCCTACTAAGTTAATATAATTATTTAACAAAAAGCAGCACAGTTTTGTCTCAAATGTCAACATTTTATGAAATATTTCAGTTATTTTGAAAAACCCAAACTATTTTGACTTTACGGTTCAAAAAAACATAAAAATGTTAAAAAATTAATAGAATTTCCCATTTTAAAGTTCTTTTTAAATTATCTTTTAAATTTCTGCATCAGAGGTGACTTAAATTCACATAAAAACATAACAATTTTGAAATATGTGTATTTTATGACAAAAATAAAATAAACTTTTTAGTTCCATATTATTATATGTATTAAATATTTGACTTTTCATGATAAGTTGTACTGAAAAATCACCAACTGAACAGGTTTTTCACATTAATACATCTTTTGTTGCCATAACTTTCTCTGACAATTAATGTATATAATTAAACAAATATTTGTTTAAACCAATTTTTTTTCTTAAACAGGAATTTAATGAATAGAAATTGCACATTTTAAAAATATGTAACAAAAAATGCAGATAAATTGTTCTCAGAAGTGCTTTTTCTAGTAGGTTTTACGTCGCAATATTTATTTGCTGACATTTTTTTTTTCTACAATTCGTTTTACTTTTCAAACATTCTCTTATTAAATGATAATTTCGGATTCGGATATTAAATGTATTGTTCCTGCATGATATATTCTAATGTTTTGAAAAAGATAAACTTAATATACTGAAAATTCATCTAGATATGATGAAAAATCCCAGCTTTGGTATCAGGGTCCTAACATAGTAAATAAATCCTGACCACAGCAATGGGAAGATTATTTTAGAGCACACTTCAGCAGGAATCTGATAGAGGTGACCGTTGGAGGACTGCGGATGAGCCGGCTGGGAAGGGCGGGTCTTTTCCGTTAGATCTGAAGGTGTGAGAGGTTGAGCCGCCCCTCCCCGCGCTCTGTGGATGAACAAACCAAGTTGTCCTCCCGGCCACCGTGACGCTAGATAAGTAACCCGGAAACGGCAGCACGTCGCTTTTCTTCTCCGTGGAGTCCGTGCCGCTGCTTTCAGCGTGGTGTCCAGACCACAGTTTCTCAACGAGTATCAAGGTAAAACATATAAATAAATTATTATTCATTTCAAATTACGACTTTTTCCTTGGGCCCTTTCCCGGCTTCTCGTCGCCGTTATTCACTCGCCGGCTCTTCAAAGATTTCATTTTGATACTAGGGATATTTTCCTCCCCGGAGGGGACAAAAACGAGTCAAAAGGCGTTCGGGTAAAAGTAAATTAATGTAAACGTTTAGGTGTAGTGGAACTTGTTGTCGCGCGTGGGGACCATTAACTTCCCGTTCTTCGGAGCGGCTACACTGCTAGCATAACGTTTTTTGTATTTTGGCCGAAGGCGCGAGCCCACTTGACCGTCTCCTCGCGGCTCGCCCCGCGGCCGCGTTTGCCCTCATTTCGTGCCATCACGGGGTCAAACTTGTCCGTGTTGAATTAGCAGCAAATGATGCTTCATCAGAGGAAACGCACACACAGTGACAGCTGGGGTGTGTGTGGGGCTGCTGTGCCTTTGATGGTTTGTACTTTGATCGCTGCCACGATTTGACTGTAATCCTTCACAATAGTGGTCCTGTAATAAAGGGCTTTAAGGAACTTTATTATGAAGGGACGGAAGTTTATTTTCTCGGTAGTTGGGGGTGAAGGAAAATAAACTTCCGCCCTATCATAATAAAGTGTGTGTGTATATATAAATATATATATATATTTTTTCCTTTTAACCCTGGAGAACCCAAGAACGAATTTTTTCTGGGTTTTCAAAGTTAATTTTAAAATTATTATTAGTTTATTTTGAAATAGAAGAATAATTACATTAATAAAAAAATGTAAAAAACATATTTAGAATTTATCACTGTGGGTTTTCCAGGGAGAAATTGCAAAATAGGTCAAAGTACATCAAATTCTCCATTTAGGTTGTTTAGATGACTTTAAAATCATAAAAAATATTGAGGTCTGATATTTTTTATATGCATTTTAGATATTCAACAATCAAAAAAATGTATTTAAGAGGCTGAAGTGTTAAACTTTAATTATTTTGCATGTCCCCTAGATTGTTTTTCTATGTAGGGTCATTTAGTACAAATCTTTGGCTTCGCTTTTTTGCAAACATGGTAATTCTTTTTTTTTTTTTGAATATCTTTGAAGCTAAAAAATAAATGGATGAAAAGTAAATGTGGGAAAATATTTAATACTGATATAAATTTAACCAGGAAACCAAGTGTTTCAGTAACTTCATTTGACTATCCTGTCGAAGAAAGTTAAAACTTAAATCGGATAATGATCATTTGTTCATAGTATGCATGTAAACAGGCTTTATGACTTGTAATACATCAGTCTATTCATTTGGAAATATGCCTTTTTTGTTCATTTTAGTCAAATATGGACCGGTAAATGCAGCTCCTATTTACAGCTACTTCTTTGCCACAGAACCATTAAAAGAAAAAGTTGATGTTGTTTTGCAAAAAAAAGGCTGAAGGTGGAAGTGAAACACCCAGACAAACTTGCACACCACATGTTGTGTAATTAGTCTGTAAAAGCTCTCATTGTCTTCCCTGAGGAGAAAAAGAAGTTTCTCAAGGTCCTCGAAGTGCCTTTAAAGATTTAAAAGTTTTTAAAGCTTTTACTCCTATTTCATCCTTTTCAGACATGTCTAAAAGTTTCTGGATGCTCAGTTTTGGTTTAATTTTCTTTTAATGTTTGCAGCAGAGAGAGCAATAAAGAGGGGCTTCTGCGGCTGACCATATGTGGTACCGCTAACCTGGGTTTGCTGTGAGATATTGTACTTATTTTAGAAATGCAGACTTGTATTTTGGAAAACTTAACTGCTAAAATTGAAGAAAACATGAATCATTTGTTTTTTTTTTTGTTTTTTTTTTACTTGTCCTGTCCAACAGCTGGGCAGCTGGGCATCATTTGGTTTTTCTTGTTTTATTTTCGATATATTTTTAGAAAGGTCTCATATTAGGTGTTCTCTGTTTTGATTGGGAAACACGTCAGCTCCAGGCTGGTGTTTCAGTCAAACGAGGTCAAACTTGTTCTGCCATCATGAACTTGTCTGTTTTGGGTGTTTTTATGTCAAACCTGAAAACAAAAAAGAGAAATGTGCTGTTGTTGTGTTTTTCAAAAAGTGAATTTCGATTCCTCCTCACAGCAAAACTCCGCTTAAATGAAGGAACTTGGCGGCGAAATTCTTCTTAAATCTGAGTTCAGGTGCATGCACAGACACGCAGGTACATTCAGGCATGACCCCTTCTTAGAAAGTAAAAATGAATTTGACAAACTCACTCCACACACTCTGTACAAATAGCCTTTTTTTGTATGGACTGCCACAATGGGGTGGAATTTTCCACTTTCTGCCTCCAACTAATGTGACGTGCAGCTCAGACCTAATGGTAAAGCTCACGTTAGGATGAGTGTCGACACTTTAATTATTGATCGTCTTCTCAACTGAGTGCTGTTGTGCTTTAAAAATGTCCTGAATCGTGATCCAGGGGTAGAAGTTCTTATATAGTCTGCAGAGTGTTCTCAGGGATCTCTCCTTTGAGCATTATGTGGCTTGGCTGTCTTCTTCAGGTTCCTCTCCGTTCTCTGTAGATGGTTGTGGACCGGCCCGATTCCTCTGCTTCATTCCCATTCAAATGCTTATTTATTTATTTATTTTGTTGTGTACTTTCCACAGTGGAAACGTCACTGAACTGCCTATTAATTCTGTTGCTAAAACGTTTTAGTCTAAAGCTCCATGTTTTTGAGCAAATGGACGCATTAACATGACTTGTTTAATAGAAGCTTAGTGTTGGATCTCTACAAAAATGAAAATTTATGCATATGTTTGCAGATCTTTTCCCTTTGCAGATGCCGTTTGTTCTACTAAAGTAAACTGAGCGTTTGCGGGTTTTGCTGACTTTGTCTCTGCAGAAAGAAGCTGCATTGATCGCTTTGAGTCCTAGTGCAGTTTATGCAGTTCCTCTCTGTTCTGCTCAGCAATATATCCGTTTGATTCCCCCTATATGATGTGGCTTTTATTTATATTTTCATAAACCTCACTATTTGTTTCTCCGTATGGACAAAAATCCGGTTTCAAATCTGTACATTGACTGCAGGAATGAGATGATGGCCTTGGCGGAGGTTGTCTGTCTCTTCAGAACAGGCAGTTTCCCTCCTTCCATTGCTTCTGCATGTCCGCTCTTGTTCATTGGCAGATCAGAGGTGATTTGATGACATACTTGAGTCACTCCATGGAGAAAAGTTCTCGCCCCCCCTTGTTTTATTCACCCCTGAGCTGTTAAAGAAAACAAAGCCTGCATCGGGAAAGTGTAAAAAAATAGAAACCACTCCTACAAAAATTATGTTTTTTAACATTATGGCATTTTTCTGATGTTTGAGGACATTTATAAAGAAAATTCCGAGTATTTCTTTATTCAGATTGTTGTAAATCAGGAGCAGATGAAATTATGCTGTTTTAGGAAAACGCATTTTATAAGAAGATACGCTGGGTGGGCCACAAGCTTCCTGCTCAGCTCCATTCTGATGCATCAACTAGATCCATGAATGTCTACGTTTTCCGCGTCCAAGCTGGCATCATGCTCAAGAGTGTACAGCTGGACAGCTCCAAAAATTGAGGAGTTCAAATTATGATCGAAATGGGACTTTTAATGAAATTAACATGAATTTATTATTTGGGATGATCATTTAGCACAATCACAATAAAAACCGCTGTTGTCGTGTTGTTGAAAAGTTCAAATGCATCATCAATAAATTGATATTGAAGTTTGATCATTACTTTTATAATCGTTACATTGAACTGTGCTGCCTGAGAGTCACACAGCAAATCAGCTTGTGGGCTAAAACTAATCTGATTCCAAAATCTTACTACTTATTTTAAATGTAGTTATTTAAAATAATTACATTTTAATGTACATTTTAATGTGACTATTTTACTGATTGTGTTCATTGGGATTAATCCCAAAGATACATTTTGAATATAGTTTCTGTTTGTACAGCAATTAATCTGAATTCATGTGTGTGTTTAGTGCATGTGAATCCCTGGCATGATGAAGACAAGAGACTTTCTGCTTTTTATTTTTATTTTTTTTAGGAAAGTGTGGATGAGCTGCTGCAAAGACTTCGTGTTACGATTTATTTTTCTTACATTTTCAATGTCGATGAACAAAAACGAGTCTTGCACGGAGGCACTACTGTTTAATGACTTGCGGACGAACTATTGAGCAGAAAGATGTTTGTTTTTTAACCACAGTTAGGAAATCTATTGTGATGGTTTGTGTTTTTAACCTTTGATGGCTGTTGGGTAAAGAATCTGGATGCCAGTCTCGGATTCGGCTTGCTGGTTCACTTCCGTGCTGTGACGGTGGCTTCTCCAAATCTCTGAGCGTGGTCAAACAGAGAACGTCTGAAGATCTTCCCTCATGTTTGCAGAAACGCTAAACAAACAACTAAAGGTTGTTTTTTTTTAAAAAGTTCAGAAAAAAAAACTTTTTTTTTTCTTTTAGTTCTTCAAAGATTTAGTATAATGCAAAGTCTTTGGTTTTTCCAAATAAAATACTTCTACTTAAGGCGACTTGGTGATGATTGTACTCTGGTGTGTTGAAGCGTGTTCCTCATGTGGCCGCCCACATGTCGTTGGGCACACGGAGCCGGAGTGTTACTGCAGATGGTAAATCAGCATGCTCTGAATTCAGTTTTTGTGCAGACTGCTGCTGTGCTGCCCCCGCACCAAACCTCTATCCACGCATGCCGATAAAACTGAGATAACACGTATGTGAGGAGGACCAGGCTTCAGTCCAGACCTTTTAGTGATTTAAAGCTAGAATATTCTTAATATATGTTTAATCATATTTACATGATGAGCAATGGGCAGAGATGAGGCATTCAGGACCACCACTTTGTGCCCCTTTTCAGTCGACTGCAACTGAAACCCGTCAACCCTCGGACAGGTTGGGCTCCTCAAAGTCGCACTTGACTTCCTGTTGGGTGTAAATGAGACGCCTGGCGAGCTTCAACTTTCAGTTCTCCTCCATCTCAGTCCAGTCCAGCGCCAGCCCCACGAGGACGGGGTTTTTGGTAGAACGAGGATTGTTTCCTCCCCTCAGGAAACCTTAACGGCAACTGTCTAGTAGAAGACTTTTCCTTCAGGAGCTTTTGTCCATCGTACTGAGATGTGGTGGTTTGCATGGAGCTTCAAGTCGCTCAACGCTAAGCTTTGCCGCTGTTTATGCTGAGGCTACACTCTTAACAGACATGTTTGGAGACTTGCTGCTTGTTCTACTCATCACCAAATGTATCCTGGTGGTAAAGTAATTGCGTCTTCTTCCTTAAAATAAGGAAGAATTTCTCCTTGAAGCTAACTTAAATGTCTTCAGGAAGCGTCTTATTGCTCCAGCTTCAAGGTATGAAGCTCCTCTTGGTCCTCTGGTCACTCCTACTATAGGGTATAAGTCACTACTTGTGGTGTCTCTCAGCTGAGGTTATGGCTATTCCATCACGAGATCTACCAGGTTCAATGGAAAATGTTCAGGGAACTGGATTTAGGAATTGTAGATTTGGACACCCAAATTGGTGAGCGTCCTACAAAGTGGACTACGTAGAAAATGGTGAGAACCTTCTGCCTGCCATTCAGAACTAATGTAAAGCATTTCTTAGAGGTTAATCTTATTATTGATATTATTGATTACATTTTATTGTGATAGAGGTTTCTGTGCAAATATTCCACCGTCTTTATACTTTTTCTTCTTGAATTTGCATCAAACATCTTTAGTTTTGTTGGTAAAGAGATGCAGAAGATAAAAACATGTTTGATATCTTAAAGAAAAGAGATTTTCTTTAGAGAGACCTTTAACCTTTCTGTCCGTCATGTTTAAATGACGGACTTCCGTACCAGAGTGTGGTGGCGGTAGTTGGCTGGCGGAGTGTGACGGCGTTGAGCGTGGCAGTGGAGAACAAGGCCTTAACAAGTCTTTTGTGGACGCGTTCTACCTGAACAGCTCCAGCTGATCTGTGGGAGCCCCCCCCCCACCGAGGTTCCACTGCGCTCTGTGGGTTTCAGTAACTCCGTTCAAAGTCCCACCACAGACTCGTGCATAATACAGAGTGAAGGTCGTCACGGCAACCTCCAGTTTTTCTGCGTTCAAACCAAACTAAAGAGAAACGTGTTGAAGGATTTGCTGATGAAATCAGGTCAGTTTGTTATTCCAGCACAACCAGAGGAGATATCAGTCAGTCTGACATGTTGTGGTGAAATGTAGTTCAGCTAATAATAATAATAATAATATTTTTTTTTAATTCATCCTGTAACTCAGCTAATCCCAGATCCAAAATGATCTCTTTGCAAAATGTTTTCCCTGCAGCCCAAAATCTCACAAAATAATCAAAATCCGAGGACGAATGCAGTGTTTGGAATATCCACATTTTCAGGGCATGAAGATTATTTATGTAGTAGATTAAACCAGAATCTGAAAATATTCCTTAATGGCCCTGTTTATCCTCCCTTGCTCCACATGACCCCCCCCTCCCCCTGCAGTCAGATTTAACATGCTTTGCTGTTTATGCAACAGGACCCCCCCCCCCCCCCCCCCCCTGGCTCATCATCCCAGCTGGTTTAATAAAAGCCAGGAAACCAGGATGTTGAATACATATAACAAATGTAAGGAAGTATCATTTAATCTTTAAGGATCTCTTTTTACCCGTTTTTTGTTTAAACAAACACTATTATACAAATAAATAATGTGTTTATATTGTATCATCTTTCCTATGATTGACATGTACAAAGAAAATTGAGTTAAAAATTGCATTTGAGTATTTCTTTATTCAAATTGTTGTTGTGAATCCAGAGCAGACCTTAGATGTGACATAAAAAATCTGCAGGGCGGGCCTGCTCCACTCCATTCTGATGCATCCTCCTACACACAAATAGATCCGTGTACGTCGTTGTTTTCCTCATCTGAGCTGGAATCGGGATCTAAACTGTACGTCTGGATAGCTTTGATACTGACCCCCATATTTGTTGCGTTGCAAAAGTTAGTTTGAGGATGCGAGTGGCTGTAAGCTAGCGGGAGAGCATGTAAACAGAAAGCTCTCAGCAATGGGAAGGGGAAGGTGGTGTGGTAGCTTTTCCTAGAAAATTTTCATTTTTTTTTTAATTCTCAGTGGTGACTGCAATGCCAGACTTCGGCAACAATGGCAGACATAGTGTCTCTCTGACACATAGAGCTTAATTGCAGCTTAAACGAGTGAGCACACGTGAGTAATGGTGAATGGTGTCATGCGGAAGTTTCTTGCAGGTTTGCTGCAGTGAATCACAAAAAGCTGGACCGCTTTTGCTTTAATAACCAGCATCTGGATTTTTACTGCAGCAGAAGACATGCTAAGCACTCCCTGTGGAGTGACTGCAGTAGCAGTTGGCCCTGCAACAAAGCGACTAACTGTCCAGCGTGAACCCCGCCTTTTCCCTACAGCAGCTGGGATAGGCTCCAGCAACCCAGTTACTCCAAGAGGGATTTAGCAGGTTTAGAAATAGAATTAATGGATGTAGTATTTGCCTTAAGTCCGATCCTCTTTTAATCTAAAGCGTTCCCAGGGATCTTTTAATTATGATGATACAGTTTTAATCCAAAATTAAAAAAAAACTGTAGTTTTCCATTACAAGAGTCGTGTCGTACGTCACAAATGAACATTTTTTTTTCAAATGGCATCGGTTTTTATTTCACAATGATTTGAAGAAATACTTAAAGATGCTAATTTAAGCTTAATTTGATGCAAATACATCCTCCGTTATCAGAAAAAAAATCAGTCGAATGGAGCTATAAAATCCAGGACCTAACTGAAAATGGAAAACTTTAAAATGAAAAAAGGAAAACAAGATCAAGCCATAGTTTAATAAACACCTTAAAGACAAAATTATTATTTTCATCAAGAAGAAAGAAGGTTAAAACCCCAGACTCATCAGAAGTTGGTAATGTTTTACATTATCAGCAACACCTGGACTGACTGTGAACATGATGGACACTTTTTGAGGAAATATGTAAATGTGTGTGGAGAGAACATCAGTCAGTCTGTTAGCTTCTGATTAGAACCTCAGAATTTGAAAACGCATTTGCTTACAGGAATACAAACCCATGAGACAAAACTGTTCTTTGTGCTGCCACTTTTCAAAATAAAATTCGTTTTTTGTTTGTTTTTTACAGTGCAACTTTAAAGTGTGCTCATAATTTCCTTTTAGGGAGCTGAACCTGCAGCGTATCACCTGTGTCCTTCCATCTCTATTGATAACG
This sequence comes from Oryzias latipes, assembly GCF_053564925.1. Classification (NCBI taxonomy): domain Eukaryota; kingdom Metazoa; phylum Chordata; class Actinopteri; order Beloniformes; family Adrianichthyidae; genus Oryzias; species Oryzias latipes. The sequence continues at coordinate 25,462,650 of NC_136256.1, read as the reverse complement.
TGCTCGTTGACTCATTTTCCATGTCAGAAGGACGTATCTCATTCCTGCACCTCGACCTCTTGCTTTGTTGTCAGCTTCCTCCTTTCAGTTCTTTCTTCAGGTCATTTAAGCTAACCTGGGCTGTCTCCGCTTCTGCGGTCTCGGGAGTTTCAGCGGCTAAAAGCACGAACCACATTCATGCATGACCTGCTGCTGCCTCTGCTCAGGATTTGCATGCAGGCTGGCAAAGGGGAAAGCGGCGTTGGTAGTCTACGGAGCTCGTACCCTCAGAAATTCCTACTTTTGTTCATGTTTTTAGTTCTTTCAGTGGAAATCCAAACATCTCTGCTGCTTTATGTTTTTGCAGGAGGAAGCAGGGAGCCTTGTAGAAACCTGAGGTGAATTGAAGGAAGTGTTGCACGATAGGAAGTGCCGTGTTTTTTGCGTGGCCATGCTTGTTTAAACATATATTTGAGTCGAGTTTGTTTGAAAAGATTCATGGACATCATGGCTTAGGAAAGACTTTCTATTTATATATCTTTGGATGACCTAAATGTTTGCTGAGTTTTATTTTGAAAGGGGACCAATCCTGCAGCTTTTTTGGTTCTGCAAATAAAACTTTTTGTTTTTTGCTCCAGAGGCTGACGGCTGCTGGAGGACTGTGACTGGGAGCCACCAGCCAGGCCGGGTTTCCCTGCTCCTGATCGCTACAGCTCCACCGCTGGTAGGTTCTTCTGCCGTTTGCTTTTTGTTCAATCAATCTTTATTGATCAAGTCTGACGTAAACATGGATCTTCTTTCTTGATTTGACCTTCCTTACCTGCTAATGTACACAGTGAGATGAGTACCAGTGAATCTTTTACACAGATGTAGACGTGTTTGTGAAGTCTGGCTGTGGTGCATCAAACTGTTGTGGGTCTATGTGTAATGCAGGTTCAGGTGCATTGTGGGTCTTCAAAGAGAGTTGAGTAATGAAGGATCTCCTAGCTTCCTGTTCTCTCAAGTTCAGTTTATTTCTGCACAAACGGAACACAAAGTCTGTTGGACTGTTGAGCAACAGAAGGGCTGGGTGGGTCAAAGTTCATATTGTGAATGTCTCATAGTGGCTTGGATTGTCCTGTTGCTTCTCTAATTTAATTGATTTTATTTAATGTCTGCTTTCTGTTTGCTCCTCATGGTGTGTTTAGTGCTGAAAATGTAAACTTCAGACTGGACAAATGTCCAGGAAAATGCTATAAGCTTTTAACTTTGTTAGCTGTGTTTCATGATGAGAATGTGACACGATCAGAAGACGGAGATGGGAAGGTAGCATAGTTGTGCTCTAATTAGCACTAACAATTAACGATGCATAATTAATGTCCATTCCCATTTTAGTTCCCTAAAGTTCAGCCCACTGTTGTTTTTACACATCCAGAGAATCCAAAGGGAACATTATTAAATTCAAAGTGTTTCCACACATTGAACTGGGATGATGGACTGATCAGTTTTTGCTGCATCACACATGTGTGTTGTCCGCTGTGATGCACTTGGTCGTTTTTACGTTATAGTAAAATCAACCTCCAATACCTCAATCCAAATGATGTCTTCCAAGATCGATTATATTTCGTTTTGAAGCAATTTTATAGGTCGATTCGATTAACAACTTCTCTGACAGATCTATCTGGTTGGATCAAAGGAATTCGAGTCTGTTCGATTCAGACTTCAGATTGTTACAGCTTGATGTGCCATTTTATCAAAATAATTATTTATTACACTTTGCCGACAACCTTGCCCTACTCTCGCACATTTTGCATCAGGTGTAGGACGACACGTCTAGTCTAGCTTCCTTCGCGTTCCAAGTTGGCATCCGTGTCCATCCTCAGAAGATCCTGAAGATCGGTCCTACCCGCCCAGAGCCAGTGAAGCTAGGAGACAAGGTAGAATAAGGGGAGACCTTCACACATGTAGGCAGTGGGGTGACCCAAAAGGGAGAAATGGATATAAAAAGCTGCTTTGGTAACCCTTCATCACCCTCAACATCTGAAGATCCCCACTCATCGCAATTAAGATTCACCCCAAACACCAAGTCTGTCCTGCCGTACAGAGCTGAATCACAGAGGACATCAAAAACGTCCATGAAGAGATTATAAACTGGAATTAATTCCAATAAGAAGAATCCTTAAGAAGCTAGCCGTAAACTGGTAAAGAACAAATCAGGCAACTGTGGAAAAGAGAAAGCGAAGACCAAGGAGCACATGAAGAGACCCGGAGGCTGATGTCTAACCGATTGGCACCTGAAGGGAGCTAGAAAGGATTGCCCAGGACAGAAGACGACTAAATACATCAGAATGTCTGAATGAAATATCAAACACAAAAAGCCTCAAACGAACATGGAGTTTGTTTAAAAAAAGAAAGTGTCCTCACTTTCTGGTGTAGAGATCTAAAAGAGCTTTCAAACACACACAAAGTACCACCTTTCCATAAGCCATTATTGCAGCATCCTATCTCTTCCTGGTTGCTCGCATGTTCGTTCATCCTAGCATTTTGCTCCGTCTCCTTGGATACGGTTGCCGGGATACGAAGCTGCCAGGCGATTGGCCATGCGCTGATGCTGGAGTGCTGCGCTGCTTTGACAGCGCAGCCTCAGGTGGTGCATGCATGGACGACTAAGCCGGTGTTTCCCCGCAGGAAGCGCATGCGTGTGCGCGGGTTCGTGTGAATGCTGCGCCGCCGTCGCAGCTCTTGAAAAAGACTTAAAGCCATTAAATGTGACGTCCTGTTTTAGAGCAGCCCCATGGGAGTGCACAGAAACACTATTGAAGCTGTGTTATACACGCAGAGAATGGGGGGGGGGTAGTTAAGTAGACAGAATGCTGTATGAATAGATGCAGAAGGAATTAGATTTGTTAAACTGGGGGGGAAGGTGTTGTATATCCTCCGAGGTGAGGCTGCACTTTACTCTAATTTCTGGGTAAATGCTGCCCCCTGCTGGTGAATCCTCACAGTGAACATTCTTACGTGTAGAATAAATTACTTGCTGTAAAAATGAAATATCAATGAAATGGAACATGTTTTTAACAAATGTACCTATTAAAATAAATAAAAGTGCCAGGACCCCACTCTTTGAGCTTTTCAGCCCCACCCAGCTAACAAGTAATTTGAGATGTATGTCTGAGTGGATGTAATATGCTGAGTGCCTTGTTATGCCAGCTAAAAGCTCTCAGGTTCTTCTGGGTTATCCAATATTGATGCGAGTGGAGGTTTGACACTGGGACTTCCTGTGCAGGTCTCTGCGAGAAGCTCAGACTTCCTGCTGCTCCTTTCAGACACGCGTCAGAAAAACTTTGTCGGGTTTATGTCTAGGACATAAATTCTGCAGAGCTGCAGGAGGTCAATAGGAATTTGTCCCTTTAAGTTTTGGGCAGGGCCATTGGCGTAGAGTATCTTTCCTTTTTCACGCTCTCCCACTAGCTTACAGCCCCTCAGAACACCAACGGAACATTACCGGTGCAACAAAAATGGTGAGCAATATTGCAGCTATCCAGACAGTTTTTTATTATACGGTTTCCAGCTCAGACGAGGAAAACAAAGATGGATCTAGTTGTCTGCAAGTGGATGCACATACGTCACTGACGCTTCCTTTTGCATTTTTTTTTCTTCTGCTCCAGATTGGTAATGATTTAAATTAAGAAATATTCAGAGATGCAGTTTTGAGCTTAATTTTCTTTTTAATATGGCCTTCGTTGTGATATAAAAACATGTTGCAAACGCAATTTTCATTGCAGTGGGTCTTTAAGTAGATTGAACCATTCGAGATTCTACCACCAGTGAAACATTCAATATTATTTTTACAGTAAATTTTCTTTTTTAGTATTTTGTATTTTTCCAGCAGTTTGTAAAAGGAAATGTCAAAGGTTTTAGGAGTGATTTTTGCTTTTTCTGAAGCACACAGCTGTTTTTATCCTCCAGATGGCGCTCATCTCCTGCTAATGGAAAATGTAAGCTCCCTTCAATTTGACACCGTTCATCTCTGCTAACATCCTCAGTGCCCCACCCAAAAATCCTGTCAGAATAGAACTTGACAGGAGGAAATGAGCCCGGTTCTGTCAATCTGCACAAACAGCCGTCAGACCTCAATGCTCACCAGTTCTGATGAGAACAAGAGGCGAGTTTGGAGATGACGTTGGTGAGTCACATCAGTCAGAAGGTCATGCAAGTCATGATGGCTCAGGGCGGCTGCTGCTGCAGAAGAAGGGGAGGTGTGTGAATGGATTCAGGAGGCAGCTCCCCTCAGGGAGGGGCTCCGTGGAGCCACGACAGCGAGTCAGTGTGCCCCTCTTAATGATCTCCTCACACATTCCAGGAAGCAGGCAGAGGACTCTCAAGGGCAGGGAGGGGTAAATGTCAGGAAAGAGGAGCAGCTCTGCTGGAAAGTTCATCTTTGGATTCCATTCACTCAAAAATGTCTCAGCTTTCAGGCCTAAGCGGCGTCTTTTCTGCCGCCTTTTCTCCTCGGTTGAATTCAAATGGGTTTCATTTAAAGGCTGTCGGCATCTTTATGCCTTCTTGACGGGATAAAGTGTTGTATTGGTGTGAGTGTGACTGAGGCGCGGGGAGCCTCTCCATAGAGCGCCCGTTTCAATGGAGCCAGCATCTTAGCAGGCTTGTGTATGTGCCTGTTGCCATGGTTTCCAACTTTCATCAGGTGCCCGTCCAAAAAAGAGGAGCTTAGCCGAGGAGGAGGCGCTCCCTCCCACTTTCATCCTCCTCTCTGATCTGTCTGTCAGCTTCATGTGCTCATTAACTTTGATGGGCTTTATTGCGGCAGTGGTGTTTTCATGGGGTGGGGGGGTATTTTTAGCTGGAGTAAGGAGTAAGGTGAGACGCCCTCTTGCCCCGTTGCCATGATTCAGTCCTCCTCTGGGTTTGTTTTGAATCTGGGTGAGGGGGTATTAGTTCGTGTTTACTCGGGTGAAATAGTAAAAGGGGCGTGGCCTCAAGGAAATCCAGTTCACTCCCATAAACAAACAAGTAGCAGACCCCCTCCCTGCGCCGGTTTTGGTCAACTGGGTAGGACCGGAGAAGTGGAGGAAACGGGACACCCCCATTTGGGAAGTGCTCCCCCATTTTCAGGCTGTCGAATCAGGACAGTGTCAGCGAGCTCCGGCGGGTCCGGCTCTGACCGAGTGGGCTAATGCGATGTGGCATGTCACCCGGGGAATCTAGGTCAAGTTTAAAGCTGCCTGGCTGTGCGCGGCTGTGCTGCAGCGCGCCGCCCCAAATCCCTCTCCTCCTAGAAATGCACACACACCTGCATTCCCGTTCCTGACATTTTTAGTCAGAGGCCGGAGCTTAAAACGCCATTTCAGACATTAAAAGCAGGCGCAGACAGACTGATGTCTTGGCCCATCCCCCTCCACACCCGAGGCAAGCGCTCGCTGTCCATGTCTGTGCCCATGTGACGCTCCGCCGTGACTGAGGAGGGGAGGGCGTTGTTTTTTCCTTCATAGTAAAAGCATCAGGACACGTGGAGCCTCACGCTGCAGCCGAGTAGTGGAATGTCAGCACTATCTCTGCCGCGCGGCGTCCCGCCCCCAGCCCCCGAGCCCCTTTCCCTGCCGCAGTGCTCCGTTTCAGCTGTGCCCTGCTTTCCGTGCACTTAAAAAGAGGGGAAGAGCTTGGAGGAGCTGAAAGTCAGTGCCATTAAGAGGTCAGGCTGCTGCATGGGCGTGGCAGCACTTTTCAGGGGTTTCTGCTCATTTTCGTGTTACAGTTTCAAACTTATATTTTGTGACGGCAAAACAAATATCTCATGAAATTACTTTTTCATAAATGCTTTGGACATTTTTATTCGGTCGTTGTGAAAATGCTCTTTTATTCAAAGAGCACCTCACTAAGCACTCTGAGGAGGGAATTAAACATTTGTCTGACTTCACTCCCAGACTAATCCGCTGTTTTCCACACATTACCTCATCTGTATTAATGTATTCCTGTGCTCTCAGTTCCCACTACTACTGTACTCTCGTCTCTCCCGGTGCTCTCTGCTGATTGGCTGCTTCAATGTTTTCAATGGTTCCAAATTTTTTTAGACTCCATGGATACAGGGAGCTGTGGGGTAGATCTGCTCAGCCAATGGGAGCACTGCGCGGGCTCCAGCTTGTCAGATTCTGCCCCCAGCCCCTAGAATCGGCCCCCCCTTCCTTCACTCGGAGCACGCGATGCTCAGTGGGGGGGTTCAAAACAACAACAAGGCTGTCGCCCAGGACATGCCAGCACTGCTGCTCCCTCTGAGGGAGGGGGCGCCTTCGGTCCTCTCGCTGTCCTTCACTTGCTGCTCCATCGCCCAACAGCCGGTTGAAGTTTCTCTGAAACGACCATCAAAGCACCTCATCAGTCATTAGAGTTTGTTTAATCCACAAAGCCAGTTTTTAACTGGACGTTTCTGTAACCAACCAACCACTCTGCGGGCCAATTACTTTTGGGAACGCCTATGGTGGTAAAGCCCGCTTTAATCTCCTCTTGGTGGACTTTGGAGCCACACAGAACCGTAAAAATAACCTCATTTAGAAAAAAAACAACAACAATGCGGCCTCGAAGGGTGCCAGTGCCGCCGTCAGAGCTCCGGCTGCAGGGGCCAGCTCAGCCGGCGCCCGGCTGAAAGGTGGCAGCAGAGGACCGGCGGAGGCGGCGCCCGCGTCTTCCAGCAGGGCGAGGTCAGACGTGGCTCCCGTCCCTTCAGAGGCGGCGTCATGTGCTGCTTCCTGACAGCCTGTGAGGAGCCAGCGTTGGCACTGTCAGACATTCAGGTCGCATTAGAGGGGGGGCTGTCAGACGAGGTGCCACATGCAGGTGGGTCTCTGCTGGTGGTCATTGGGTCTGACTGCACACAATAATTTGGGATGAAAACAATTATTTCAATGCAGCCTTTTGATATTTACAGCCTCAGCGTCGGTGCACAAAACGGGGACATGACCCACTGCCGGCTTTCCCTCCCAACCCCTCCCCTCTAACACCATGCATCTCATGCATTTTAAAAAGACCCCGTATGACCCTGCGCCGCCAAATGCTGAGCAAGTGCTTTCCTTATCACAGCAGCTCCCCGTCTCTCAGCGTTTCCTGCGTTCCCTCAGTCACTTTGGCTTCACACCTGCCACTCATCCCAGGTGAGTGCTGCAGCAGAACTCGTCTTGTCGGTTTGGAGCGCTCCTGTTCCTCACCTCTCCGTCACCGGAGTTTCACCGCTCAAACCGCCCCAGCTCCTGCCAATTCACATCTGTTTTCCTTTTCCTTCTGAGGGAGGCTGACTCCGGCCGCTGGAGCAGTTGCTGCATCACGGAGGCCGTCACTTCACCTGAAGCAACTTCCAGCTCGGGTTATGCTGGAGCTGCACATGCAGCGGTTCTCCTCTACAACTCCTAAATCCTAAAATGACGGTTGATGCAGCCGAAAAGTGCGGCTCCGTGTTCTGTCGCATTTTTTTCTTTTCCTGCTAAAACACGCACCAGTGAGATCTGCTGCTTCGTCAGCAGCCAGCAGCTCTCGGAGCGTTGCGCCTCTCGGAACGCTTCGCCCTGTAAGCGGGTCCGCTAATCCAGTCAAACAGGCTGAGCTTTTCAGGAAAACGGAGCTTAAAGAGATGAGAGATAAAACTGCGTCTCAGGCTGAGGGCGACATGAGTTTGTGCGTGAACGTACGCACAGAAAGCTGTGCAAATAAACTGCACCCACATTTATGCTTCCTAATCTTTGTTTATACTGAGACTTGTCTAATCTGCACTTAAGGCTGGAAGACCTTTAAACCTCAGCATGTGAGAACAGGAAATGAACAGGACATTCTGGCTTTACCTTCCACTTTAAAACAAAAAATCTATTTTCTGTCTTTTTTGTCTTTTTAGACAATGATTTTATTTTTTCATCCTCTGCCCACCAGAGCAAGTCCCCGCTAAACGACGCCATCAATTCGACGTTAATTCACAATTCAGCTTGATTCAATTTCAACCTAATTCCATTAAGGATTCACTCTGATCATCTTTGGATCTGTTATTAAACCTTACCAGTGGTCTTTTAATCATTATGCCATTTTTAGCCAAAATCTAAAAAACCTGTGTAGTTTCGTAGGACATAGTTTCTGCTAAGTGGCAGGAGTTTATGAGAAATTCGCCCCAGAGTTGTGGGCGGGAACATTTGCACAGAGGAAGCCTGCCCTCACTTCCCGTCTCCTCTCTCGCTAGCTTACTGCTCCCCACCCAACGTTACAGGTGCATCAGAAATGGTGAGCCATATTGGAGCTATGCCGCCGTTTTGAGCCAGATGACGTACATCATGTGGATACATCAGAATAGAGCAGAGTAAAGATTTTACGGCCCGGCCAGTGTTTTCGTCTACATTACAAATACACTATTTTTCATACAGCATTGCTCACAAACGCAGTTTTGACCTTAATTTTCTTTATAAATGTCCTCCATGAGAAAATTGTCATAAGAAAATGTTCATAACACCAAAAGCGCAATTGTCATAACAAACACCAATTGTAAGTTTTGTTTCGAAAATAAATTTTCTTTAAGACCAAATGTTTTCACATAGCTACTGATTCAAATTTAGAAAATGTCTTGATTTTAAATGCATTCAAAATAAAAAATTGATCACAGACATCTTTTTTTTTTTTTTTTTTTTGGTGCAGTTTTTAGGTTTAAAATCATTGAATCTTTTGTTTTTGTTAAGGTGACGTTTCGACACATTTCCTTTCTTATTCCTCTGAAATTTTAACGCTTTGCGTCCGCTTTTTGAGACTGACGGGCAGCTTTCTGCCATTTAGGCTCAGCAGGAATGAGCAATTTAAAACGATGAACTGGTCTTGACCCCCCCCCCCCCCCCCTCCCCCGTGTACTAGACAGTTTCATAGGTTTAATCTGAGTTGTTTCTGTGAAGACCGCGACTCTCCAAGTGGTGAGCGCTGAATTTGCATGCTGCTGCCCGTAAGAAGGTTTTCAATGCTGGGAAGAAGTTTACTAAAGCAGAAAAATTGTTCGTTCTTTTTTTTTTTTTGTGTGGGTACTTTTTGGTTTTAACATCTGGCAGTGAGAGGCTGAGCACAGGAAACACACGCTGGTGGGGTCCGAGGGGAGCGCTGGTGCCTCTGAGCTTTGGGCACATGTGGAGCGCCGCTGAGTTCACGGTGTGCGCTCAAGCAGAGCTGCTGTGGGATGCGCTCCTCTTCCTCCTCCTGTATTGAATCCCTCTTCTTTCTCAACAGGTTCCATATCATGGGGAACCTTCTGAAAGTTCTGACGTGCACAGATTTGGAACAGGAGCCCAACTTTTTCCTCGATTTTGAAAGTGAGTCGTCTTTGAAGAGTAATTCCTCCCTCCCCTGATATTGATCACACAGATGTTTTCTCCTTAAATTATGCAGCCCGGGTTTAGCATTTAGGCCGCTTTTCTCCCAGCAGCTGCAGAGCTTCTGGAGTTTTCCATCCACCTGCCTTTTCCCCAGCAGAGCGTGCACAGAATATCAATCCCAGCAGAATATAAAGCGCTGAAGACCTCTGAGCCCAACTCCAACCTGCCGTGTACCATTTTCACAAACCCAGGGACATTGTGATGCAGGAAATCCTTTTTAGGTTGATAAAGCATCCAATTTTAGCCCCCCAGTAGCCCCTGGAGGACGGTTCTTTTCCACCTTTTTCCGTTTTCTAGGAAGCAGCCCACACAGGCTGATGTGAATCCTGTGTTTTAGATGCAATTAGGGTTTTAAACGCACAGATTTAGAAAAGTCTCTCCCTCATCCGTGCAGTAAAACCCGCTGACTGTTGTTGCTCGCAGATGCACAGCCCACGGACGCAGAGCGAGAGGTGTGGGGGCAGGTGGACGCCGTGCTGAAGGACTCGGAGGGGATCCTGGACGAGTTGCAGGCCTACAAAGGAGCCGGCCAGGAGATCAGAGAGGTATGGAGTGAGCAAACACCTGAAAGACGAGCACACCTGCAGACCCATGATGTCTGCAGGTTATGTGAATCAATCTAAACGTTCCTATTGGGTATTTAAAAAGCTTTGAACAAAACAAATGATTCATAATAAAGTACGCTTTACCGGTTAATGAAAGTCTTCATGTTGGTTTTTAGCCCCCCAGAACCCGTGAACAGACTTTAATGTCACCAGTCCGGTCGAGTTCCTACAGTTTTTACCTTTCCAAACTTGCATAAAAATCCACTTAATCTATTGACTCCAACTGGGATGTTCTTCAGACTTGGCGCTGCGCTCTCTTTACCTGCAGGCGATCCAGAATCCCAGCGACGAGGCGCTGCAGGAGCTGGCGTGGGCAGCGGTGGTCCCTTTGGTGTGGAAGCTGAAGAAGTTCTACGAGTTCTCCCAGAGATTAGGTTTGTAACGGTGTGCGGTGGGAATCTGAAATCGGAGTCTGTTAGGAGATCTTTTCAAGTTTTTGGTCAAGGTATTTTCTGAATGCACCCCCCCCCCCACTCGTGACCTTAATTGCTCGCCTGTGCGTTATTGAGCGCTCAGTTGGATATGTTGGCAGCCGTGTGACGCATCAACAGAACATGTTTTATCTCCCACGAGCAGGTCTAACCCCCCACCCCCCCCCCTCCTCGCCGTGCATTTCTCAACTTGCAGCTTGCGTTGCACAGTGCACTGACCCTCATGTTAGAAATGTTTGTGGCTTGTTCAATTAGCATTAAGGCGAGTGGGGGTGGGGGACACGTGCTCCCTGATCTTCTTATGACCCTGAAGCTGAGGAGGGGGGAGGAGCCCTTCACCCCGCCGCCTCCGTGGCTACAGAAAGGTAGTGAATGGAAGCAGCGATGGCTGTTATGTAATAAAGTAGGTCATCTCCCAGCTTTGGCTGCTGCTCCAATTCACCGCCTTGACTTTTGGCTTCAGGCGCCATGTTGGCCTTCGCCGCCCAGACTCGCACACGCCGAGCCGAAAGCCTCGTGGAGGCGGGGGGCCGACATGCAGAGCAAGACAACCAAGAAGAAGAGCTTATGTAATTATCAGACGCATGTCTGTAACAAAAATGATGTTACGAAAGTAAAGTCACAAATGCAGAGAAAAGTGTAGGATTGTGTGTTAATGCACGGTTTCATTGAACGCCATCAATGGAAATTTTTTAGTATTTCTGTAGGCAGGATGCATTAAAGGGTGATGACACGCTCGCATCAGTGATCATAAAAATGTCCGTTAAGTTCAAACGTGGAGGATTGTTTCAGTTATAACGGCAAAAACCTGAAGTCTGGTCTTTCACGTCAAAACGACCCGCCGTCCAAACCGGGCCCGCCTACTCTGCCGTGCCGTGACCTGATCAGATCGGACGTCTCGCCGCCCCCGCCTCGATCGCCCACATACCGGAGTGGCTCATTTCTGACGGCCTGAAAGCCGCTCCATCTTAACTTCTGTTTTGACTGAGACGAAGGCGGGGAGGGGGAGGTGGGTGGGTGGGGGGGCCGCTGCGCCACGAAGGCCATTTTTAATCAGCCGCTTCGCTGCAAATGCTGTCCCAAGCAGATGGAAGTCATTATTGACTGGCAGACGCGAGCAATTTACCGCAGCGCTCTCCATCCGTCTCTCCTGAAAGTCCTCTCGCTCTTATCTGAAGCGGCCCGCCTCTGAGGTTACGTTGACGCGTGCATCATCGTTTGTAATTAACAAGAACCCCCAAACATTCATATAAATATATCCATTTCAACTCCACTTGCTCCCCTGAAGCTGATTGCATCCGATGCTCGTCTTGTCTGGGTTTCATCTGCCTTCTTCCTCCGCCTCCCAGACTGAACTCGACGCCCCGTCTGCGTCTATAAATACAACTCCCTCTGGACTTCTGCTGCTTTTCTTTCAAATCTAGGATTCAACAAGAAACGGTTTTATTTTTGCCTGGAAAGCGCTCGAACGTTTCCCAGCTAACGCTCTTCTTCTTGTCCTGCTGGTCCTCCTTCCTGCCTAATTAGGACTGCATGGGTATGTCATATGGAGGCATGGCGCAGGCTCCGTGTTTCCTCGCTGTCAAAACAATGAGTGTAATCCTGCTTGAATGGGATCATGCCTAACTCCCCCCCCAACCCCAGTTCATTTCCATGCCAATAAGATAATTAGTCCCATGTCGTATTTGCATCTGAATGACAAGGCCCCCGTCACGTATCCCGGGCCCTTCACCCCCCCTGGGCAGTTTGGGCATCCCAGTTGCCCCCCGTCTTCATTCAAATCCGTTTTTTTCTGTATTTTCACACACCCAGCTGCAGCGCTCCTCACTTTAGAGACCATAAATAAAAATATTTTCTGTTTCTTTAGTTTGAAGAGAATTGATTTCTGGTCAGAAAGTGAGTTTTTATAAATTTTAGTCCTTTAACTGTGTAACAAATCAAATGAATGATATTTATAATAGAAAAATACTTTGTTTGGCGGATTTCTTAATAGCACCGTTCTTGTTTACTGCTTGTTGTGGACGATGTTCTTTAGAGCAGAGACTCCAACCTTTTTCAGGCCGCATAACGGTTTAATGTCAGCCAATATTTTCACAGGCTGAAGTGTTGCCGTCAGATTTTTGTTTTTTTGTTTTCCCTCCCTTAACCCATTGCTGTCAAACTGAAAGCTAAAAAATCAGACGCCAACCTTAGGCTCGTCTGACCTTCAAGGTGCGACAGATAAATGCAAAAAAGTCACCAAAACGGGTCAATTTCTAAACATTAAATAAAAGGTTTTGAACAACTTTATTAGCAGCATCCTCTTGACACTAGACGACCGGTTGCTGATATTCTGCATTATTATTATGGTCTGTGGGAACAACTGTTGCAATGAATCCATATTTGGATATTGAATCAGATTTCTTTTATTTATTTTTTTAAGCTGAAAAGTTTTTCTTCTGTTTCCTCACTGGATCGTTTCTGCCTAAAGAAAGTTTGCCCCTTTCTCTCGATTTTCTTAACTTTGCTAGCATCAAAAGTTTCGGTTTTAGCTTTCGGTGCAGTCGCTTTAAGGAAGTACCGGACGTGGTGGAGAGAATCCGGTAATTTTCCAAAATAAAATTTCCTTTAGAATCTGAATGGAAAATAATACGGGGAAAAAAATGTAGGTTTTAGTTTCTTTGTTTTTTTTCCTCTGCGTTTTGGGACCACTGCTTTAGGTTTGACAACAACTTAGACCTCTTTAAATCCCCTAAAGGAAGTTCAGATTATTTTAACTAAAGCCGTCCACATTCTTAAGGCGGAATTGACAATCATTTCTGCATTTTCCGCTTTTACCTGACGTTTTCTAAATGGAGCGTTTTTTCTGTCCTCTGACCTTTTTACAGAATAAAACTGTTCACAGCTCAGCAGATCTGATCAAGCAGACTTGTCTATTTAAACCCGACTTCGTGCTCTTTATCATGTTGTCATTTCTGCCCCTCACCTACAAACCTGTCTTTCCCGTAACAGAAGCGGCGCTGCACAGCCTCCTGGGAGCTCTGACCAGCGAGACCTACAGCGACTCCACTCAGCACCTGGAGCGGGAGCAGGCGCTGGCCAAGCAGTTCGCCGAGATCCTGGACTTCACTCTGCGCTTCGATGAGCTCAAAGTACGACCGCTCGTCTCTTTGGCGAATCCCCGAGAGTCGCCTTTCAGCCGTTATCGTCCCTCCAACCAGCCACTGACGCCCTCAGACTGATTGAGCTCAGTGCGGGTTTTAAGGAAGCCTTTAGTGTTTAATTAGAAACCTCTAATTACTGCTTTGCTCATGATGCAGGTGCTGTGAGCTGATTGGCTGATCTGCAAGAAACTTGAAGTAATTCTGCCCTCATGTTAGCCACAGACTGCTGAGAAGAGACGAAAACATCAGACCTTTCTGCTCCTTCTGTATTGTCTGTGAACAACCAAGTACTCGGGGGTCAGCTGGTTCTCCTCCACGCCACTCACAATAAAAACCCACCCAGAGCCCCTGAGGCAATCCCGTACAACGACCCAATTAGTGCCCGCCGCCCAGCCTGGCAAGATAAAACACAGAGGTTGGGGGGGGTGTAAGGTGCCATGCCAGGCCTATTCATCAATCTTTTAGCACCCAGGCATGGGCTTCTGACCTACTTAGTGTCTGTGTGCCATGCAGCCCCCCCGAGCCGGCTGTCTCGCCGGTGGACACACTGGACACCGACTGAGTACCAGTCCTCTGTCGCATCATTAGCTCGCTGCCAGCGCAGCTTCCACTGTGACGGGCAGGAAGGATCATTTGGAAGCAGCTCCCTGATTGGCTGAAGCCAAAAACCAAAGCTTTGCATTTAGTAAAAAGTCACAGCGAAGATTTTAACCCCTTCTGTCCAAAGTGTAAATGACATCAGGGAGCGGTTGCCCTCTGTGGACGCCAGAATTAATCATTTTATTTTATTCATTCATCCGTTTTTGAGCAGATGACAAATCCTGCCATCCAGAATGACTTCAGCTACTACAGGAGAACCCTGAGTCGGATGAGGATCAACAACGTACCGGTGAGGAACAGCCCCCCCCCCGGTTCATTCCTACAGATGCGGTCCAACATGACAGACTCTCAAACACTCATGTTCATATTGTGTTACTCTTCTATCATCTTTTGATCTACTGTCTGAGCGTTTCCGGTGGTCTTTCAATTATGATTATGGCATTTTTTTTTAGCCGGAATCCAAAAACCTGTGTCGCTCTTTAGTTTCTGTAGAGCTTATTAGGAATTTTGTCTCTTGAGTTGTGCGTCGGTGCGGCGCAGCCTCGCCCCCTTCCTCTTTCTCGTTGCTGAGAGCTCTCGGTTTACATGCCTTCCTGCTTGTGGCCTGCCCAGAGTATTTTTCTACGTCACAACTACAAACTTTTCCCATCTGCGTCACTTTGTCTGCTCCTGATTCACAGCCATTTCAATTAATACCCAGAAATACAAAGTTGAGCATAGTTTTCTATACATGTGCTCCGTCGTCAGAAATATGCCACAAGAACATGTTGAAACCGAAGCACCAGCAGCATTAGAGTGGGTCTTTACGTTTTTCACACTTCAGAGAATGCAATTATGGTGTCAGGAGCGTTTCAATGTTAAATCCTGTGGTGCATTTTGAGTCGGGCACGGCGGTCCTGCAGCAGCAGCAGCAGCAGCGTTTTCTGAGTTCAAATTTCTCTGTTTTGGTGTAGCGTCTTTGTATGTCCATGTGTGAAACTGTGTTTCCATGGTGACGTCCTGTCAAATCGTACGTGTGACCCGAATGACCACAGTTCATCACCGTAGCTGGACATTAATGGAGTTCTCTTGTTGGGACTCGGAGTGTCAGACTGGAAGAGTCGGCGTTGCTCGTCCCGTTTCTGTCATGTCCTCCCGGATGTGTCAGATCCAGGTGGAAGCCGCGTCTATTTTTGAGCTTCCTCGTGAAAAAAAAAATCAAAGGAATAAATTAGCTTGTGATGTCCCTCCCTAAAACACGGAGAAGTCAAACTATAATAAATGTATGTTTTCATGTGGATTGGATTAAGCAAAACCCTGAAATGTTTGTGTTCTTAAGATCAGACTTCAGGTTTTTGGTCTGGGCTCAACCTAAACTTCAGGTTTCTCTGCTTTTTATTCCTGATCTTTGCTCCTCTTGTGCTGCTGGCTTAGCTGCTCTCCTGCTTAGTCTGTGAGCAGCTTCTCCTCTTCAGACATCAACATGCCATTAGGCGAGCTGTCACAGTGGAAAGACGCCGGCGCTGCAGCTGGATCAGTCGCTCGCCGTTTAGTCGCAGCTCAGACAGCTGAATCATTCCGACGTCCCAGATGAAACGCTGCGCCCCGTCTCCCAGCTCCTCTCTCGTCATTTGTTAAACTGGAAATTGGTTTGAAAGTCTGGGGCAGATTATTCTTATCCTGTCATGAAGACGGGAAACGTTTTTGTTTTCTTTCTTTTTTTTTTAATTCTCAGCTAAATTTAGAAGCGGCTTGATGAGGCGCCGCCGCGTTCTGCCAGGCGGCAGGTGTTCCTGTCTGAAGCTGCAAAGCTGCAGGACGTTAGTCAGCTGGGAAGCGGGGGGGACAGGGGGCTCGGTGATCCGGTTCATATCAGTGTTTTCCTGTCATTTGATGAAATAGTTTTCATGCAGATGGCAAAGCTGTTTCAGAGATGCAAACGGGAAATGACTTTTAGCTCCACGCATATCTGTCAGTCCACACATTACCTGTGGGGAAGACCTTTGTTTTATTACTTCATGACATTATCCTTTCGAATTTTCGATAAAGCCGCTTTCACCGAGCAGCTGTTCTGATAACAGGCTGGGGTCAGCTAAAGGTCTTCATCTGAATTTTAGATGAAGGTCATTCGGCCAGAGCCGCCTCGCTGCGTGTCAGACTCGTGCTTCATGTTCTTAAACAAAAGCCGTTTTTTTTTCCTTCTCTTTTTCTGCTTCCAATGATGTTCAGGCCGAGCTGGAGAATGAAGTGAACAACGAGCTGGCAAACCGGATATCTCTGTTCTACGCCGATGCCACGCCCATGCTGAAGACGCTGAGCGACGCCACAACCAAGTTTGTATCGGAGGTGAGACTTCCACCGCCTCTGTGGGTGGAGATACAGCCGGTGAAGCAGAAAGTCCCACTCCAATCATCTTTTGATGGATTTTCAAAGAGTCTTTTCATTATTGTTATGCCTTCTTTAGCTGAAATAAAAATAATTCATTTTCTAGGACATAGTTTCTGCAGAGCGGCAGTCGTTTATTACAATTGCACCCAAGTTGTGGGCGGGCCCGCCTCCTCCTCCCCGTTGCTGAGAGCTCTGCTCGCTCAGCGTATTTTCTGTCAGAAATGCAATATTTTTCTAACTGCATTTTGTCTGCTCCTGATTCACCACAATTTGAATAAAGAAATGCTCAGAAATGCATTTGAAGCTTCATTTTCTTAATATATGCCCTCCATCATGAGAAAAATGCCACAAGAACAGCATTTTACTCTGAGTGCATCTCTAAAGAAAGTCCAGACTTGTAGGATCTCCGGAGCTGTGATGCACGAAAACACAAATGAAACTCAGCTGAGAAGTTTGCAGATTTATCGTGGTCCCTCACCATAATGCGGTTCATCTTTCACTGTTGGGTTTTGTTTTTCAGTGCAATTTTGTATTTTAAAAAAAGTTCTTTTTTTCCAGTGAATTGTGTTCTGCCTCCATGCCGTGTCCCCTGTACAGATTGCTTTCAGCTTGCAATTATTTATTTTCATTCTGTTGACTGAATAAATTTTTTATAAAGCTCTGAAAATTAAAAAAAATGTTCACGTCTGTCTGAGGAAAGTTTATCAAGTGTGAAATAAGGAGTCTTACAGCCTTAAAACTTCTATAAATATTGTAAAAAATAAAGATTTCTTCTATTGCAGGTTATTTTTGGAACGTAACCCCTACGCATATTTAGAGGAAGTTATTTAGTTTTCACCGTTTAATACAGTGGCATTTGATTTCGGTTGCAAGATCCAACAATTGAAGATGCATAAAGTCTGTACCCCACAGGTGAAGAAAACTTTCTGCAGATGAGGTGAAACTTCAAGAAAAGTCCGTTTGTCTGCAGGGTTTTCTCTTGAACTCTCACTCAGGGCTTTTATAACAATAATTAAAGCACCAGATGAACCTGTGAGTTGGGTTAAGGTGATGTGCGCTTACAAAGTTGATGATTGATTGATTGATTGAACTGTAAACTATAGAAATGTTTTTGTTTTTTAGGTTTAACCTTTCAGTTTTTTTCTGTTGCAGAACAAGAACCTGCCCATCGAGAACACGACAGACTGCCTAAGCACGATGGCGAGCGTGTGTAAAGTCATGTTGGAAACGCCGTAAGTGACGCCCGGCTTCACAGCTTTACGTTTCCGGCTTTTTGCCTCATCCGTCGTCCTCCTCCCTGTCAGGGAATACCGCGGCCGCTTCATCAACGAGAGCACAGTGTCCTTCTGCCTCAGGGTCATGGTGGGGGTGATCATCCTGTACGACTACGTTCATCCTGTCGGAGCATTCGCCAAGTCCTCTAAAATTGACGTAAGTGCGTTGACGTCTCTGCGCTGCTCTTGTTTGTTTGTTTTTTAAGCTAAAGTGGAGTTTCTGCTCCCACAGATGAAAGGCTGCATCAAAGTTCTCAAAGATCAGCCTCCAAACAGTGTGGAAGGCCTTCTCAACGCTCTCAGGTTAGTTTCTCGCCCTCCCAAGGCTGATTTCATCTGACACCTCGTCTCTCTCTCTGGTGCTTAAGTTCAGCCGCTCTGACACTTCAACTGACAAGACTGTTGATTCTCACGTTGAAGATTTGAAGTTCAGGACCCCCTCCAATCGCCTTTTGAGTTATTTTGTGCTCTCTGTGGTATTTAATTATGATAATGCCCCCAAAATAAAAATAAAAATCCGCCATTTTTTTTAACGACAGTTTCTGCAGAGCGGGAGGGGTTTATTGGAAATTTGCCTCAGTGTTGTGGGCGGGGACTGTCTGTTCACTCTCTCCCCCGCTAGCTTACAGCCCGTCACACCCCCAACCTAACGTTAGCGGCGTGACAAAAATGGCGATCGATATTGCAGCCATCCATCCGTTACAGTTCAGACCCAGATTCCAGCTCAGACGAGGAAAACAAAGACGTTCATGGGTCCGTTTGTCTGCCGGTGGAAGCATCAGAAAGGGGCGGAGCTAGTGGCCCGTCCAACTGTTTTTCCAAAATCTTGTTCAAACTTTTCCCATCTGCTCCTCATTCAAAACAATTTGAATAAAGATGTACTCAAAAATGCAATTTTAAGCTGAATTTTTAACATTTTCTTCAAAAAACAAGAACATGTGAACAGCAAACCCCCGTTTTCATTGGAGTGGGTTTTTAAATTTTTCTCATTTTTAGCAGAAAAAAACTGTTTCCAGATGAGTGATCGTTCCATTTTCTCTAAAATTGCAACATAGGGCTTAAATTTTGAATGTTTTAATGCTCCGCAGGTACACAACCAAGCATCTGAACGATGAATCTACAAACAAGACGATCAAGAGCATGCTGCAGTGAGACGGCGCTGCGGCTGCTGCGGGGAAAACGCCACTCGCTGACCTGACTGATGTCGCTGCACAGAATGTCCTGTTTTTTTTTTTGTTTTTTTTAAAGGAATGAACTGAATACTTTATTGGTTTTTCTTCATAACTATCTGGACAGAAAAACCACAATTAGGAACAAAAATCTTGGTGACAATCCTTCATTTAGTTGTCGCTGTCGTCATCCTCTCCCTCACCTCTGGCGGCTGGTCGAGCCACCGCTGATGGGCCGGGTTCATTGTCTGGGTCCACTTGGTCACCTCCCTGTCCTCTCACGACCGCATCGGCATGTGCTCTCATGCTGGCAAGAGGAATGCCATGTTGGGATGCCTTCTTGCAACCTCAGTGAACCCGGAGAAGTCGTCATGCTCATCCTCTGTGACCTCAACATCCATGTCAGGCCCCTCACTCTTGGAGGCATTATATGTGGTAATCCGCTCTTACGAAGCGTATCGTTCCCATTGGAGACGAGCAGTTCTTTGGCAACCCACGCCACCAACAACGAGCCACGAACTGCCCCTAAATCCCCCGCAAATCCGGCATAGATGCGCCCACCAACTGCCAGTAGCCCAGCTCGAGCGGCTGCCCACTCATCGGGATAGGCCCATCGTACAAGGTACCACGGACAGTCAGCACGCTGATGTCTTTCTGCAGACATTAGTCGCCGTTGCGACTGGCGGCAAGACAATGGCAGCACATATACACTGCGACTCGCCGATCGGTTGGTCGGATAGGTTGCCACTGCCACGAAGAATGTGATTCTAGCCTGGAGATCTATGTTGTCCGCCCACTGCCAGGTATTTTTATTTTAGGCTGCCTGGATGACACCATCCTGACTGGCTGGCATGAGACCTATGACATCCGTGAACCACTAGAGGTTTCCGAAGTTTCGTGGGTCGGCCGTCATCCGGAGTAATTCATCCCTGGCTTCCGCCTGATTATAACACTCGGCGAGCATTTCGGCTATAACCTGTCGAGCCATAGCGATAGATCATTGAAAGTCGGTCCCCTCTCTTGAAGAGACCCAGATCTGGCAAATTGCCATGGCTTGGGCCAGGTGATGAACACAGTCCCTACCGGTCATCCTTTCGAGGGGAAAGGGCTCAATGTCGCACCTTCTCAGAATGCACGGACTGAGCCCTCCTGCACCAACGAGGTGAGCAAAAACTGCAGCATTGTCCGAACCGGCCACAGGTATTCTCGCCCCCAGGTTTCGAACAGCTGGTGCACGAGGTGTCTGTCGTGCTACTGTTCCTGGGACCATTCCCCGCCATCTGTTTATCTCTGCCAGGCGCCTCAGCCTTTCGCCGGTGAGCCTGGGTGCTCCCTCCTGAACCCCTTGCTGTCTCGTGAACCCAAACGTTACAATCCCGGAGTTTTTAAGAATTTGAATATTCAGTTTTGGTTACTTTCTGGAATGTCCTGTTTTCATCAGTTTCTTGTTTTTCTTTTTATTTTAATAGAAAAAGAGCACCGCCCCCCTTTTTTTTTTTTTTTTTTTTTTTTACGCAAAATGCTACTGCCATCATGAACGTCTTTCTGTGCCAAACCGACGTTGCTGAGCTGTGTGTAGAAGAAGGCCACGTGACGGCGACGGTTGAGCAAAGCATCACCAATGTTATTAAATAGGTCTTGTTTTTCCCTGTTTCAGGGATGGGAGTGCTCGGACTTGAAAATTTGAGAGAGATATAGATATATATATATATATATATATAAATATAGAAGTATATATTTTTGTTTGATTGGTTATTTAATTAAGTCTTCTGCATGATGAACATGTCTTTTCCTTCTATTTAAAAAAAATGAATGGTTTAATTTGTCTGATCTGTTGTGCATTATCAAATGTGTAATTGAAACGGTACTTTGCAAATGAAATTAGTACTGTTTTTATATTTTTTACTGGTTTTAATTTGTGCAGTTTGTCTTTTTTCTTTTTTTTTCTTTGATTCTGTAGTATTATTTTCATTCATTTGAAAACTTTGAACTGTGATGTGTGCAGAATCAAATTCAAATCTGGAGTCTGTACTGAAAACGTGCAGTTTGTTGTGGCCTGGAGACAAAAGAGAACTCATTTTCTACTCGCCGCCTCTGGTCTCTTATTCTCCGACTGGTTTTTCTTCTCAAAACAAAAATAAAATGTGTGGGGAAAAAAGCTTTTTTTTCCAACTAAAAAAAAAAAACGTTTTAAAGTCCAATACCTTTTAAACATATTTTTATAAAGCAGATGGGATTTTTTTTCATTTGAATTTTACTCGATGTGAGCTTTTATTTTGAAAGCTGCAGCACTTTTAACAAGTCAAAGTGGAAATTGAGGGAACTAACCCTAAAGAACCTACAGGGTCAAATTTGACTGCTGATTTTAATTTGTATATATTTATCTTTTTGTGTTTGGCTGCTGCTAATTGCTGCTACCCAAATCAAAATATCAAAATAACTTTAGAAGCCCAAAAGGTTTAGTTTTATATCTGAGTTTAAATGAACACGTTCTACCTTTTAACTTTATTTTTTTCATTTTTTTGAAATTATTTTTATGGTGATAAATTAAGTTTGTTTTTTGTGTTTTCTGATACGCAAACCTGTTTGTGCATAAAGTTGAGTTTCTGTGTGTTAAAATCAAACGCATCATCTAAGTTTAATCTGAATATTAAATTTAGAATATATCCCAATGGTTTTATGCAGACGTAAACCTTTCACTAAGAAAGATGAAATGCTTTTATTTTGAAACAAAAATTTAAATTTGATCAAAGATTTAAAAGAAAAGAATGAAGTTTAAATTAAACATTTGCTGTTGGTGGGACATTTAGACTAAAGAGTCATCATTCACACAGATCAGACCACGATCAGAGACGACACTGGCCTTCATGGCCTGCATTCATTATTAAACGATGCCCGTCTCCTCAGAAAGTGCATCCCGCTCCTCTTCCTGTTCTGGGATCCGTCCAGACAACCACACCGTCCTCTGAGGATGTTCAGAATTTCAAATTAGCATTACGCTCCTCACTGCTCCCTCTCAAATCCACACTTACTATGATTGCAAATCTTTCATGGTGTCCTGTATGTTTCAGTGTGAGATTGTGGGATATCACGCCCATTTTAGGAACTCAAAACATGAAATGATCTGTAGAAACGATGCTTTTTTTTGCTGAGGGGGGGGGGCACAAACTTGCTTCATGGTAGCAGCAGTGGTCACCACACTACTGTGGCCCCTCACTCTGCCCTTCTGCCCCCCTGGTCAGACCTACATGTGACGAATTCATAAAAATAAAAAACATATTTTTTAAGATGTCAGCTTTTCTGTTGGTTTTATCTCCATAGCAACCATTTTATTTTATGCTCACCTCGGGGTAACGAACAGGTCTGTATTATTTTTGGAAGAATCTGCAAAAGTAAATTTTGGGATTTCCTTGGTAACGGAGTTATTTTGCTGTCCACGCTCACATTCCTAATATGTCCTGATCGTATGTTATATGGTTTCGTTCAGCTTTAACCAACGTTAAAATAAACGTTCACAATATTCTGGTAAAAAATGTGCGTGCCACGTTGGAACGCTACTTTTGCAAGCTTGCTATACGCATGTTTAAAATCTACAAACCTTAAAACCAACATTTTTTTTCCCAAACAGCTTCACAATGAGGCTGGGATAGATCAAAATCCCTAGGAGGAGTTTCAATTTGTATCTGCTACTAAATTTTCTTTCTTTTTTTTTATTCGAAATGGCAACCTCTTCTTTAGGTCAAAGGTCAATGAAACTTTGTGGTTGTAGGCTTTCATCAGCACCATGGTTGCCTTTGAGATTTTGTGGAAATAGTTTTCTTTTCCCATATTGTGGGGAAAATAACCAACTGCCAGGTCCTGTGGCCATCCCATAATCGTTTTCAAACTTCCTTTTGATATCCTTGATACAAGTGTTTTGGTTACTTTTTTCTTTTTCTTTTTTTGAGCCCCATAAGTAATTTTGACCTCAATCATTTTTTTATGGTTTTGTCATCATTTTTTGGAGGGTGGGGTCATTCTTTGTGTCAAACATTTATTTTCACAGGTACTAGGTGGGGATCAAATTCTGGTGAGGTGTTGTGAGGCGCAGACAGAATTGTGAAAATAATCTGGTTTTCGGTTTCCAGAACGACGTAAATATGCTGTCATGGATTTTATGTATTTCATATAATGCAAACTGAATAAAAACCACAATAAAATTAGCAAATCATAACAATTTGTCAAACCAGTGATGATGGAAGGATTTACAGCCCTTTTATTCATCTTTCAAGCCTTCCATTCTCATTTTGCCCATTTAGTTAAATGAAAGATAAAAGCCGGTCTATAATTAACGGCTCATTAAAATAGACATCATGATGTTTCTGACAATCGTCGATTTGTGCAAAAAACCTTTTATGGTCCAATTATGTCCTCCTCACACATGAAAGGTTGTCCTTTCTCTGCTCGCCTCCAACTTTGAGGAGGAGGCCACTCCTCCGTTGCCACTGCAGCAGAACTTCTCGGGTCAAAGAGGCAGCAGACTGAGGATGGGTGTGTCCTCTGCAGCAGATCCGGACGACGGGATGAAGGAGGAGATGGAGAGGATTCATTTTGGGTGTGGCTTTTGCAGAAGGGAGATGGAAAAGACAAAAAAGGAGAGCAGGATGATGGAGAGCATGCGCCGCGCCATGACTCGTGTCCCGGCGTGACCCACTCGCTGCAGAAGCGCTCGCATCCTCTCTCTGCATCCTCGGCTGCTGCAGGGAGGGAGGGCGCAGCTCTGCTCATGAATGAATGGGAGGAGCAGAGCCGCTGTTCACGATCCGGCATGCACGCCGAGCACAAAGTAACGCACCGATCCGACACACAAAAACCCGTTCATCCTGTCTGCTCCTCAAAGCGCGTGCATGGTGGAAGCTACAGATTCAGAGGCAGCGTGTTTGGTTTTCACGCTGACATCAGAACCTCATCGCTGATCTGACTCCATTTAACTCAAAATCGTCTGTAGGTTTGTTTCAATCGCTTTGCTAGTGGATATTGGAAGTTTGCATCCATCCATCAATCAAACCTGCTTGTTCAGTGATGCTGAAACCTGCCTGGCAACTGTTGGATGAAGGCGGGGTATTGTAACCCTTGTGCTATCCTAGGCACTTTAACATTGGGAGTGGGGTAATCTAGACCCACTAGACAGTGCTCTGAACCTTTTTTCTTCAATGATTTGTGATCCTCACTGGTGTCCATGGATTACATGAAATCTTTGCACCTTTATCCACCTTTGTCATGGTAGGGAGAACACGACAATGTAAGGGTGGGGTCATCTAAGATAGCACAAGGGTTTAGATAGATAGATAGATAGATAGATAGATAGATAGACAACTTTATTTATCCATTTGGGAGGTTCCCGCATGGAAATTGACAACTCCATCGCATACAGCACTGGTTGACATACATATAGGAAAAAGGAAAAAGCAGCACAGTGACTAGAAAGATTAGAAAGATTAGAACAGTATGCCAGTTTGCCAGTCCATCGCAGGGCGCTTTTCTTTGTGTGATCTTCAGTTTTTGATCATTTATCACATTTTTTCATGATAAAGAAGCTGGGTTTTTTTATTTTAATAATCATTACAGTCCTGTAAGTTATACGTCTCAACAAAACACAAATCTAGGAGGAGAGCAATGGCGTGACAATCAGAGCACACATGCAAAGCATGAACTGCAGGTCAAAGGGGATTTGAGGGATTTAAAAGGGTCACAAATTTTAGAAAAGAATGTATAAACTTGACTGATCCCAGCTGCTTTGTTAGTGAGTGAAGTTGGGTAGAACTTGTTAAGAGGCTTGTGGGGGGGGTTCACATTACACCTGAGCCGGGGGTGTTCGTGTCCCTGGGGGGTGGGTCCTGGTCCTTGCCCCTGAGCGCTGGGCCCCGCCAAACTTCCAACAGTGGCCGAGCCTGGTCGGGCCATATTTACAACACCACTTGTGGGCCCCCTTTTTTCCCCGGGGTTCCCCCCTCCTGGGCGGGGGCGGCGGGCCCCTGCCTTGCTCCGCCGGGTGGGTGGCTGCCTGGAGTGCGGAGCGGGTCTCCCTTGCGGGGTCCTGGCTCATACCTGGGGTTGGGGCGGGGGGATGCCCGGAACTCCTGGGTGGTGGTGGGGTGCTCGTCTGGGGCTGTGGGCGTCCTTCTCCGGTGGGGCCCTGCGTTGGGCTCTCCCGGCGCGGCGGGGGGCTGCTTTCCTGGCTGGGCTGGGGCGGCGCTCTCTTTCCCTCCGTGCCTCCCTGCTCTCTGGCTCTGTGGGCCTCGCGGCGGTCCTGCTGGCCCTGGCCTGGGTGGCGGTCTTGGTCGCCCGGGGGGCGGTTGTTCCCTGCCTGTTCCCGTGTGGCGTTGGGGGGATTCCGGCTGCCGCTGCTGTTGCGGCGGGGGTTTGGGTGTGGGGGTGGCTGGGTGCTCCTCCTCCTTCTTTTCACATTCCACCATCCATTTTAGAAGAACATAAACACTCACCTGAACACAGGTGTTAGCTCACCTTTGCACTAATAGTTTGCATGATTGAATGAATGAAAGATTTCACACTTGTTGGTTTAAAGGCATAGGTATGCGTTCGTGAACACTATCTGTTTTGTGTACATTTTGACATGTGGACATTTTTGCAGCTAGCAGGTGTGTTGATAACATTTGAGTGTGTGTGCACAGGCCCCGCCCTTTTTGTACTACATTTGAACCGTAATGATAAACAACCAGTAAACCTGTCTGATCTATGCTGCTTCATGGTCTTACCCCCCTCTCACTATCACCCCCCCCCCCCCCCTCTCTAACATCCCTCCCTCTTCTTCCCTTCTTTCCTTTTCCGTCCGGTCCAACACCAAAGATTTCCAAACATGGTTGAAATTAATAAAGTTTGGCCTCAATTACAAAAGGGGTTTGTTCAGTCACACCTTTGGTTTGTCTGAAGATTAATAACCCCTCTTGTTAAAGTAAAATATGTCCAACACAAGAGGCCCTCAGCTCTCATCTGCCTGCCTAGCTGTTGGACAGGACAAGTTAAAAAAAAAAAAAGAACTTGTTAAGAGGCTTGCAGAACGCTGTGCGGCTACGATCCTCATTACGTAAAGTCAGGGGGAAATGTTTGCAGCAGGAACTTGCTGAATACTATTTACTCACAGGCTGCTTCACTGAGACAGTAAAGAAGCTGAATGAACACAGATACACTTTGACGTCTGTATTTATGCATCAAAACATTTGATTGAAGAGAGTGGGATCTCGCTGAAATCCACCCTGATGCTGTCAGATCCTAATATTTGTCCCGCAGAGTTCTAATGTGAACAGTGAAAAATAATGTAAACATTTGTGGTAATTTATAGAGTTCTCTGGTTTACTTATAAAGTATCTTTTGTTTTTCCATTCTTTATTTTAGGACTCAATGAGACAGAAAATGACCATTCAAATGCAGGAAAAGTGGGCGGTGTCACATACAGTGACCATGGATGGTTTTAGCATTATGGGATGCATTTCTATGCACTGAAGTTCTCTCCAATTGGACACTTTGGTTCATGGTTTATCAGCCTACAGGTGAATTCTGGTGTGGTTTGCCTACAATTTGAATGCAGGGGGACTTTGTAATGTAATAGAACTGGGAAGCTTCTGCTAATTCAACACATTTAGACCATGGTCTGGGTGAATACTTGATTCTGATTGGCTGCTGGGTGTGCATTAAAAAGTGATAATGCACAGTGATAACCACACGCCCCAAAAAGAAGTTCCGGTCACCTAACTCAACTCTTCTGTATCACTGTGCCGGCTTCTCTAAAACAACCTTTAGCTTCATCATCTGGACAAAAACAAGCAGTTAAAGGTGAACTTTCTCTCTAAACTGATGCTTTATTCAACCCATCGGGACGATCAGCATATATATATCGCCGAATCTTGACTGCACCACGTAACAAATAGTCAGATATTTGTGAAAAAAAGCGATCCAAATCGGAAAAAAAACAAGAATTAAGGACTAAAAACTGGTTAATATTTATTTCTTTTTTAAATGACCATGGTATAAGCGGGTAAATGGCCTTCGAAGTGTGCATTATCACTTTTTAACGCACTTCGCGGAAGCAACCGTCCGACGCGATCAGGCATTCCATGGCGTACGTTAAAAAGTGATAATGCACACTTTGTCGGCCATTAACCCTTACATGACGCACAGGGTTAATGCACACCTAAAAAAGAATATTCTTTATCACTGTGCTGGTCTCTAAAAACAAGCAGTAAGTGGGGAACTTTCCCCCTAACCCTTGTGCTATCCGAGGCACTTTAACATTGGGAGTTGGGTCATCTAGACCCACTAGACAGTGCTCTGAACCTTTTTTCTTCAATGATTTGTGATCTTCACTGGTGTCCATGGATTACATGAAATCTTTCCACCTTTATCCACCTTTGTCATGGTAGGGAGAACACGTCAGTGTAAGGGTGGGGTCATCTAAGATAGCACAAGGGTTACACTGATGCTTTATTTAACCCATTGAGACGCCCAGCATAAATATCGCTTTCCTTTGCTAAGTGCGCGCCGCACCATGGAACAAATATTCCGCTTTTTGTGAAAAATGTGATCTAAACTGGACAAATAACAAGAATAAAGTATTAAAATCTGAATGTTTATCTCTTTTGTAAGTGACTATGGTCTAAGTGGGATAAAGTGTGTATTGGGGGGACGTAACTGGGATCTTCTCAACCCCGGTTAGGGGACACTCAGGTCCCCATCGTGGGAATTTGCATGGATGAGGGCGTCGGTTGTGCTGCTGGTTTCACCTCAAGCTAGGGACACACCGGGCATGTGACGCGCATTCAAAAACTAAACAGATTCTTAAACGCACCTTTTTAGCCCATGGTGTTCACACTGGACAAGCAGGGAGGGGCTTCTTCTTTGTTTTTCCTTTGCTACTGTTTACTAGCACACCTACAGTTGGAAGACGCTTGCTGTAGCGGTGCAGATCTTGCTCTGATCTGGTTTCGTCTTCCACACCTCTATTGTGACATATGAAAGTCTTGGCGTCATGGAATTCTGTTTAGGTACAAACCGGCTGGTACTTCTGTGAATTTGTACGTAGAGCCTGAAAACGGTTGTAAAAACTTGCACAGCTGCGCCTGAACGTGAGAGTTTTAAAAGCAACCTCCCGCCACTTTAAGTGGAAATGGTGGCTTGAGCGCGGGTTGTGGAGTGTGGTGTGAATGTAGCATGACAGTGAACGTCTCCTGCTAATATCCCATAGATTTGATTTAAAACCAACCTTAAAGTTGTCAAAAAAGGTTTAAGTTTCAAAGCTGTTGGAAGACCCCCTCCCCCCCCTGTGTTTTTCCTTATTCTTCAATTTTCGCAGCACAATATGCACCACAGCGAGCTGGCACAACTGTCAGTTATTTCCAAGTAAAGGCTTCTCTTCTTCTATTCCAGCGAAAGCCCCCCCCCAGCCTGAGAACCTGCTTCTGTCCATAAACCACAAGACCCTAACACATTGCTCATCTGTCTCATGGGGGAGACAAGTTCACTTTTCTGAGAAAGACAACGGGCATCCTCTGAGACCACCCCCCCCCCCCCCCCCATACACACATACAAACACCCTGCCACAGATGCAACCCCCCCCTCCAGATCCCACTTCCTCCTGCACGTTGCTTTAATCGGGGAAGTCTTAGTTAATCAGTCGTGTCAAAACATCAACGGCTCATTGAGGATCCCGTTTCACGCCCAAAAGAGCTCATCCGAGGGGGGGGGGTGCACTCATCTGGGTCCGTTGAGCAGATAGGACTGTCGGCTCGGCCAGAGCTTCAGAGCTTTATCTGGAGCTAAGAGGCGCTGAAAGTGGGGCTTCAGTGAAAGCCGTTCCAACTAAACAATGTCAACGTTTGACACATTTAAACGTGTGCAACAAGCAAATAAATGCATTAAATCTAAAATTCATTTATTATTTTGAGTAAATTGAATTCAGAAAACTTTTTCAGAAAGTTCGGTTTTCTTCAAGAAATATAAGTATTTAATATTTACATTATTTATATACTTTTTTTTTTACACTTTTATTTATTTGTTTATTAGGTTAATAATCTCTGTTTTTCCTTTTGTGTATTTTATTCCTTTGACATTTTGGTTTAACTCGAGGGTTTTCCTCAGTAATGATAATTTTTCTGAAGTAGAAATTGACCAATCAGATGCCTCAATGACACCAGGTGGTCTCCCGCCAAACGTTCTAAAATCGGATGGGCAGACTTTGTGTAGCCTACGATGTTAATTGGTAGCAGAGCGGCGTTCCTGCAACAATCTCACACCAGATTGGCATGAGTGGTCGCCACGGAAATGACGACTCAAACCGACTCAGGCCAATTACTGCTTATTGACGATATCAGGTTCCAATACGGCGGCGTCCGCATCACAAAAAAGTGGCGACCGATTTGACCTAATTCAGGTGGAACCGGAAGTAAACAACTTTCTACGCGTGGCGTCACACTTAGTCAGTCCAGTTCTCAGATTTAGTCATATAATAAGCCAGATTTTTACTTTGCATCTTATTCAATAACCATTTAATGTTATTTTGTATGTGGGGGTGTGAGCATAACGTGCTTTTTACATTTTTTTTGGCGTGTGAAAAGGTCTTTGTTTTTTACTTTGGTCTGTAAGTCGAAAAAGTTTTTTTTTCATGTGTAGCCCTTTGTGTTAAATGTGTTGTTGTTTTTTTAAATAAAGTTTTATTTCCTCTGACAAACTTTTTCTAAACCAGTGAACTCAATTGTTTTTAATTTTCTGAGCTGCTGGAACATTTATAATCCAAAAACAACAACTGTAAAAACTATTACAAGGAAATTCAATTCTATTTTTTAATGTATTAAAAATAGGGCTCTAAATAAAAAAAACATTTACATGAATATTTTAATTAAAACAGCAAAACCTAAAATATTGATTTTCATCTATTTTCAAAGCTTTTTCAGTTGTTTTTTTTTTTTAATTATAATTATTTTAGGAAGAATCAAAAAAACGTTCCATTACTTATACGTGAGAGTTCTCTGTTTATACTTTCTAGCTCGCAGCCCCTCCCAATCTATTATTAGCGGGGCAACAAAAATGGCGAGGGGTCACTCAGTCCATAATCAATGGGTAACGCTCTCATCGATGTGGTTTATTGTTGTCTTTGAAATATTTCTTATGGTTGACCTCCACTTTGTAGTTAAAGCTGCTTTTTAAAGGTTAAAGGTCACATTGTTCCTCCTTTTCCCTCAAAGAAAAAAAGCTTTTCAAAGTTCTGGAGGATCTGACGCTTCGCCCCCCTTCTGCGGCAGACGTCCATCAACAGCAATGATGTCTGTCAGCTGTAATTTGCCCTCAGCTGATGTCAGCGATCCCGCCACAAGCTGCCATCAAATTCACCTCAAATATTTATGATCCCTGGAGGAAAATTCCTGATGACTTTAGTGATCCAATGACTTTCACCAAACAAGTGAGAAAAGAAATGAAAGATTCATGCAAAGATAAATTTCTGCTCACAGAATCTTTTTTTTAATGCATCCTAAGACTTTGGGTCACGCCAACACCTTTTTCTTAAAGTTTTTTGCAGCACCAATAAATAAGATAACCTTTTTATCATAGGAGTAATTATTAGATGATTTTAGATTATTTGGTGTTTTTGTATTTTCTTATTTACTATAGGAATAAAAAATGTGATTACATTCATTCCATCAGCTCACAAAAATTTGATATTTCTATAAGAAGCTGGAAAACAAGAAGTGCTTAAATCAGAAAAAAAGAATTAAATAAAAGCCACTTTTTATCCCATTTATAAGGTATTTAAGTTGTTACCTATGATTCTACTTTTTATCAAAGGAACTATTTTTCTTCTTCTTTTCTCTTTTTAAATATCTTTTAAATTCACCTAACAAATCTTTTCTTTTTGAAATGTAATCAGACAGGAACACGAGTAACTTATTTAACTGTTCCATCCAGGCAATCTTTATGAATTGGAAAACAAATGTACATCTACAGGGACCCTGTGCAGCGTTAGAACAGATTTGCACCATCAACCTATTCTTTATTTGCAGGTTGTTTTGTGTGCAGCTGTAATGTAACCTGGTAAAAAAAAAACAACATGCAAAAATACTACAATCAAGTAAAAAAAAATCAGAGTTAAGTTGAGTTCCGTCCAGGTTAACAACTGTTGGCGCCAAATTCACTTCCACTTTGCATGTTGCAATTTCCTCAGATGGAGGTCTCAAAGGAAGTCGACCGTTTTCTGCCTTGTGCCTGACCATAAATCATGGGCTATGAATCATGGCGCCCTGATGACTGTGCAACTGCGGTTACAGTCTTCT
The DNA here is from genome assembly GCF_053564925.1 of Oryzias latipes. NCBI lineage: Eukaryota > Metazoa > Chordata > Actinopteri > Beloniformes > Adrianichthyidae > Oryzias > Oryzias latipes. The sequence continues at coordinate 25,431,388 of NC_136256.1, read as the reverse complement.
CAAATGAGGTTTTAGTCCGACCATCCTGTCACTTCGTAACATCCGACGGGTCCGAGAAGCTGACTGTGTCTGAAATCTGCAGAGGAATCTGCATTTGTGAATGTCGCAACAGTCAATGAGCCAGTGTTGGCTCAAAAATTCCGAAAAATGCTGGAAGCAATGCTGATAATCTGGATGCAAAAGCAGTTTATTGATCACTTTCAGTTTATGATTTAAGCGATCATCTAGAAATTGTCTGCAAAAGTCTTGACGTTCAAGTCTTTTGTGGCATGTCTGTCGCTGTTTGTTTGGAGGATCTAAATGCAGGAACTTCTTTTAAAAAAAAAAGACTAAAGTATGACAGGAAAAAGCTTAATTGGACATAAAAACCTGGATCATGAATGAATAAAAATGTAAAGACAAGAAGATCTGCAGCCGAATGGAGGATAGACTCTTGTGTGGCCACAACAGAAGGCAGCTGTGACGACCGAAACCTGGTGTGAACGCGGGAAAAATGACACAACGAAACACAAAAGCTCCACACAAAGCTTTAATAATTAAAAGCTTGAACATTATACTTAAAATAAGCTTTCATTCTCACAATTATGTAGAATGAAAAGTCACAGTTAATCTTCATGCTTGACCAAATTAATACTGTCCTAATGCTGGTCAACAAAAGTAGAAAATAAAAACCAATAACTTCCCAAGTTGAATTAAAAGTTTTCTCTTTTTATTGTTGTGATGGATTGTGAGCCGACTTTAAAACTATGTCAGAAAAACAACACAAAAGCTACAATTTCATTGGGGTTTTCTAGCTTTCCTTTCAGTTGAAGACCTCCATGGTTCAGTGAAGCTCTTTTAGTCTACTCTCATGTTTGCATTTGTTGTAGAAGACAATATATTTTCTTTAAAAAAAAAAACTTTTTTAATCTATTCTGTTCTGTCAGACTTAAAGAAGTGGAGTCAGTTTGTTTTCCATGCAGAGTTTTGGGTGTTTTATTGCTAATCAATGGTTTCCATCAGCATGCTAATGAAGAAGTCATCTTCTGGTAACATAGATGAGAAAATTTAGATGTTTTATTGTGGTTCCTTGAGGAGTTCAGATTCAGCTCCTATTGGCTGCCTCGGTTGATTATTGCCCCGGTAGAGGGGTAACTTACAATGGCTCAGTTGGGCTGCGTGTGGGAAAGGCGCATGAAAATCATCCAAAGAATGAGCTGAATCCAGTGTGGGTCCTCAGGCAAGACCCTTCACGCTGCTGCCTACCTATATAGCCACAAGTCTGGGTCTCCCTTTGCCGGTCCCCAGCCCGGATAAAATACAGGCTTGTGTCAGGAAGGGCATCAGGCGTAAAACTCTCTGCCAAGCCAAATGTGCGGGTCAGGGGAAAGGTACACAAGGTACACACTGAGGGGAAAGGTACACAAGGTGTCGTCCATTAGGGCAGTTTATACTATTTTGATCTTCTGTATTTACTTTGGAGAGATTTTAGTTTTAAGATGTACAGATTTTTGGGGTTAAACACGTTTTTCTTTTATTTCCATTGATGAAAAAACCAAAACAAAGAATCACTCACCTTTTTTTTTGCATTCAAATTAGAGTAATTTAGGAGCCAAACTAGTTTGATGCATATTTTCTGTCATTATTTTATCAAATAATTTGTATTTTTCAATACTCATCAATGCAACACAACACAGCATTGGGGGTTAAAGGAGGCTCTGGGCTGCAGCTGCTGTGTTGTGTTGCATTGCAGAGCCCTCATCGAGCTGACCTCCTCTGCAGGGTGTGTCACATGCAGCAGGGACGGACACCAGCCACTGCACCCCCCTCCCATAAACACGTCCACACCTAAGAAACGAGAAGATTTCATCTGCATTTTCTTTGCAGGAAACTTTCCAGTGTCAGAACTTGCGTTCCCCCCACGCCCACTGCGTTACAGCCTCGATGTGGCGGCGAGCCTGCAGGTGGAGCAGTAGCATCAGCTTTGGCTGGCAGCTGCAGTCTGTCAGCTTCCCCTCCTGACTGGGAGAGGGGCTGCTGACGGGGACACATTTTGCTGCTCGGCGCTGCGGAGGGAAAACACTGATTCAGCTCTTATGGGAGAACCTCTCTCTAGGGTTAGCGAGGTTGGGAAAACACGAAGAGCTGCTCGACATGCATCCCATCTTCATCCCCTGGCGGAAGGAGGCACATGTGGATTTTTAATAGGTATTGATTTTCGGTTGGATGTGGCTGCACTCCATCCTGATCCTTCCCTTTAACGTGCGTCAATGGAGGGAATGTGTGGAAGCCGTAAATTGTGGTGTCAGTTTCACTCTGAGGAAGACTGTTTGTTGTCAGGGAGAAAGAGCAGCCTCAGGGTGATGATGACTGCAGAGCCGTTGCCTCCAGACGAGCCGCCAACACCCTTACACGTTCACGTGCCCCAGCAGTGTGCATCCTTTCCCCCCCTCCTCCTTCCAACGCTTCCTCTTTTACAACCTCAGCCCCCCCCCCATCAGCTCCTCATCTTCACTTGCCACGCATGAATAATGCAGGGAGCCTCCTCGATCGTCACCACCAACATGCCTCTGCATGTTTTATTCACACTTCAGTCCAACAGACCCCCCTGTCACTGGATCCACGACAGATCGGTCTCACAAGGGCGTCCTTGACCCGCGCATCCCTGCAAGGGAGCAGCAGCAGCAATTTCCATGGGAGGACAGAAGAGCGGGGAGTAAATATTTGCCCTTAATTCCTGACACCCCGTCACACCCCGCTGAAGAGAAATCGGCCAGATTCACCTCCCGTCTTTTTCCATTTAACCGCTGTCTTGTTTGCTCATCATTTCCATTCATCTTTAAAAGATCCTTTATCTTCTCCTCTGTCCTCCTCTGCTGCTCCAAGCCCCCAAGACTACGGCTAAACACTGCATTTGGTGCAGACTTTGGTTTGAAAAACACACAAAATAAAGATTTGGACAACACATATGCTGGCTCTTTTCAGTCAAACATTCATTTGTGAGATTGAAAGAGGGGAAAAAAGCATCACAAAAATAAAATTTGTGAGCCTGGCTTTCTCCCAATTACAGCTGTTTGAGTCATAAATTAAACAATAAAGTTGCAACTTTATAGAGATAAGCAGAGGTCGGTGTTTCTGAGCCGAGATTGCAGGCCAGGTTCACTAACCTTTTTTCCATAGTTTACTGTTTTATCCTTAAGGCCCAATGCAATAAAAAGAAATCCTGTTTTTGGCATTTTTAACATATTGTTGCAACAAATTTCGGATGATGGAGGACATTTATAAACAGAATGAAGGTTAAAACTGCATTTATGAGTAAATGATTGTGAATCAGAGGCAGATGATGGAAAGAGATCATATCTGTGACGTAGAAAATACGCTGGAAGCCTGAAGCTCCCTGCTCCGCTCCATACTGACGCTTCCACTTGCAGACAAATACACCTTGGTTTCTTGTCTGAGCTGGAATCTGGATCAAAACTGTACGGCTGGATAGCGCCAATATTTATGTTGCAGCGGTAATGTTAGGTTGGGGGTGTGGGGGCTAGAGGGAGAGAGTGACAAACAAAGGGTCCCGCCCACAGCTCAAAGGTGAATTTCTAATGAACTAAATGGCATCATCATAATTAAAAGACCACAGGTAGCGCTTCGAAAACACATGAAAACATGATGGCAGTGGGGCTTTTGGAAAGTTGCGTCATGGTGTTTTTGTAGGTGAAAGAGCAGCTGGGAGAAGAGTCGACCTGTTGCCCTGAAGGTGAGCCGTTGAGCAAAGTCAACAGTTTGGTGGATCGCATGAACATGCATGCGCTCCTGAGCGGCCACCTGTGCTCCTGTTTTGAAAACAACACGCTTCCCTTGCTTTAACAGACGCTGTTGCCACATCAGTTTTTTTTTTTTTTGCTGCCTTTATCTGCCAGCTCCATCGCCTCCTCTCATTACCCGGTGGCGTGGTCCCAGGAGCGCCGCCGGCCATGCCTTACGGAGGCCGCGTCAGCAGGGGTGGCGGTTCACAGAGGAGCCATTTGTTACCTTGTGACACCTGCACACCTCCCTGCATGGACTGCTTGTGTTTGCCTGTTGTTCATTTGTGTTTGGGGCTGGGCGGGTGCCGGGTTTCATCCCACTTCCTGCAGTCCACAGATACGTATCTCGGGCTGCAGACTGTTTTCAGACAAAACACCAAAGTCGACCTCATCCGCTGCTTAGGCTAAACAGCGGCACAGTTTACTCTCAGCTTTGTTTCACAAACACTGCAGCCTTGCATCATTCCTGACCGGTGGCGTGGCCCTCTGTCCGGCGCTCAACATCAGCAGACGACAGTTTCTGTTAGTGGACAAAACACACAACACACACACACATGTGTACACACACAAGACACATAAACAGCAAACTGTTAAAGGTATCCAACTAGAAAACATGGACAGGCGGTTGGAAAGGACATGAAGGTGGAGGAAGAATCAATAGATGGGTGGAGGAATGGACGAAGAATGGTTGATGGATAAAAAAACGGTCAACGATGAAGAGTTTATGTAGAGGAAACAAGCTGAATGGATGGAAAACAGAAATATAGAAAAAACAGGAATAAATAGGTAAACAAAGCAAGAATGGATGGAGAGAAAATGACAGGAAATGGATAAATAGAGTGATAGTATAGATGGATAAAAATACATTATTGATAACTTAGCCTATTCATGCCATAACCAAATCACAACAAACTGTCCAATCTAGGACAGCTGCAGAAAATTAGCATCACTGACATTGACTGTAAACGAGACCTGGACTGAGTGACTCCTCCCTCTTGCCTTTATTTTTAAACAGGAAGTACCCAAAAGCCAAAATTCCATAGACTTCTATAGAGAAATAAACAGCTACTGGTCAGAAAAACCATTCTTGCTCTGCTACCTATTTTAAAATGCTCTTGATAATCTTCATATTTTTTTCATGTCATTTTTTTCTTCATTGCAAGTTATTCAAATTATAAACTGACTAATAAGATGCCTCAGTAAAAGTGGCTCCCCAAGTCCACAATGCTTGATGGACAGATTCTCCCAAACTTGCTTTCAAGTGGTCGGGGTGTTGACTTCCAACAAGCTCACTACTGATTGGTAAGAGCAGCAATGATGACACAGACCAAATACTTAGTGCAGTTCTAAGCAACAGTGCCACCTTAAAAGAAAATAAGATTTTCTTCATAAAATAATAAAATATAATAATGAAAATAATAAAATCAGAATCAGAATTACTTTATTGATCCCACACATGGGAAATTTGTGGGTTACCATAGCAGCTTGTAATCATAAAAAGAAAGTAGAATACAATAAAAACAAGTAAATATATACTAATAATAAAAATCCAGGCGACACGCGGGTAACCCTTGTGCTATCATAGATGACCCCACCCTTCCATTGACATGTTCTCCCTACCATGACAAAGGTGGATAAAGGTGGAAAGATTTCATGTAATCCATGGACACCAGTGGGTCTATATGACCCAACTCCCAATGGTAAAGTGCCTAGGATAGCACAAGGGGTTAAGGATTATGGAATTATGGAAGGAACACAGATAGATGAGAAAAAGAAGAACAGTTGGACAGACAAACATAGATATAAAATAAACAGAAAATATGAAATAAAGTAAAAATGAATGGACGGATAGATAAAACAAGAATGAAGAAAGAAAGGATGATAAGCAATGACAAAATAAACAAAAACGGACGGATGGTCGTATAAAAGAATGGAAGAATGAATGGGAAAAGCAATGGAAGACTGAATAGATGGAAATTTATTGGATAGAAAAGGAAAATTAGAGAATAGAGGGATAGGTTAGGGGAATAAGAGTAAAGGAATAAAGGATGATAAACAATAAAAAACGCTAAATTAAAAAAATCAATTGTTGGTGAAATTGATAAAAAAATGAATGGAGGAATGAATGGGAAAAACAGTGGTTGATTGGATAGATGGATAGATAGGGAGAATAAGAATGAAGGAAAAAAGTATGGACAAGCCTATTGAAGTTTGATGGAAGATGAAAACAACAGTTAGATATAAAATAGGATGGTTGTTTGGATTGATGGACCAAAAAAAGGAATGGATGAGTCAATGGATGATCGGATGGAGAATAAATTGAATGGAAATATGGGGATGAAAGGGATGGATGAGACTTTTTTTTCTATTTTTCACTCACTCTGTAAAACACTAAACTAACATGAATTTCCAATAGGGATAAACAAATACTTTCACTAAATTCTGCTTATTGATACCTTCACGGTTAGAAAAAAACCTAATTAATTTCCAGAATTCTCGTGTTAATTTGAAGCTTTTTGCACATTAAAATAAAAAAGCTCACAGTCTAATTTAAACGTCGAAGGTCCTATTTTCTTTCACCGCCTCTGTTGTTGCTGTGAAATTCCCCTTTTGCTGCATCACAATCATTAACCGGCAGCTGAGAGTCAGTAATATTTCAACCAACAGTACAATCCGAGTGGTGACGGACGGTTAACTCGCACCTTCAGCCTCACCACCAACTTCGGGAAAAAAAAAAAACAAGGTCGAGGAAAACACTGTAAGCTTCTCCATGCAGGTTAATCATTAATTTCTTTTAATAAATGTCAGCCTCCTATGTAGCATATAGGTTTTTCATTTGAGGGATTTCTAATTAAATTCACTAATGCAGTTCTTAAACAATCATTTTAACATATTTTTTGATGAGGGTGCAGAGTAAAAATCAAACGTTTTGCTTTTCACGGCCCGTGAAAGCCTCGTTTCAAGCCCATGAAGCGCTCATTTATGTCCAACATGCCTGCTTTTATGGCTTGTGGAAGCTGCTGCGCCCTTTAGACCCAACAAGGACCCTCCTGGGACCCCATGCTCCTGTCTGACTTCAGTAAATCCAGCTCCAAAAACAGATGTTGCCACTTAGATCGCTATCTGGAGGAAGGAGTGGAGGCTCAGCGGAGCGATCCTGGCTGACAGAGGTCATGTCTGAGGTGGAGGCCTAACGGACCACATCGTATTGAGCCACGACTCCACCCTCTGTGAGTTATTGTGTTGGGGTGGTCTTGTGTGCAGGGAGGCTCTGCACAGGTCACTCACATCCCACGCTACCTGTGGTGTGAGAAGCTCCGCATCGGCAAAGCAGCTTTGGGTGTTGAGGCAGAAAGCCTGAGCCGAAGTCACTGTGTGTTTCTCCTGCTAACGTAAAGATACACTACAGTCTTTTTGGTGTTTTTCTTGTGACATTTTTCTGTTGATGGAAAATAAAGAAAATTAGGCTCAAAAATTGAATTTCTGAGTATTTCTTCTTTCAAATTGTTGACAATCAGAAGCAGACGAAGAAACTGCTTATTTGCAACGATAAGGGGTTTTTCTGACACATGAGGAGTATATTAATATAAATCCCTTCTGTGTTTTATTTTTTTAAATCATTTATTGTTGGACTCAGATGACCATTTTCAATGAAAAGTTTATGTAAATGTGTGAAACGAGCATTCTAAACTCTTGCGTTCATGCATGGCTGTGCAAGTTTTTTAGGTCCTCTTTTAGGCTCGACGTTCAAAACACGCGACAATTAGACGTTAGTAGTTAAACCAGCTGAACATTAACCAATCAGGGACTTGGATTTGGTATTGACGTATGGATGATGCCGTCCTTTTCAATTCACGGAAGTGTCAACCTTCTGAAAGTTGTCCATGGAGGAGAAAGTAAAGATTGCGGTTTGTTTTGCAATAGAGCTGTGAGTTGCAGCGTTTTTACACCAAGCCTCTTCCAATTGTGCATGAGTTAGCATTGGGTGGAAACAGTCCAGTGTGAAGACCGTATACGCAGGTTCCAGATGTTGGCGTGGCTTGATGCATCCACTTGTAGACGACAACAATGTCCTTGTTTTCCTCATCTGAGCTGGAACCTAACTGAAATTGACATTAGCTGGTTGCACCGCTAATGTTAGGTTGGGAATGTGAGGGGCAACAAGCTAGCAGGAGAGTGTGTAAACAGAGAGCTCTCAGTTATGGGTGACAGGAAGCGGGGGAACTGCCGGTTTGCAAAAACGATGTCGTTAAAAAAAGATTAAAAAAACATAATCATAATTAAAAGAACACTAGGAAAGCTTTGAAAATAGATCAAAAGCTGATGGGACTGGCTCTGTAACCCTTGTGCTGGGAGTGGGGTCATTTGGACCCCAGCAGACAGAGCGCTGAACCCTTTTTTCTTCAATGGTTTGTGATCTTCACTGGTGTCTATGGATTACATGAAATCTTTCCACCTTTATCCACCTTTGTCATGGTAGGAATAACACGACAAAGTAAGAGTGGGTTCATCTAAGATAGCACAAGGGTTAATAAAACATGGAACTATTGAACATCTCTTGCTTTCTTGCTGTAAAGTGCTCCCATCAAGACTCCCTTAACCTGCAGAATGGACATGAAAGCTTGATCATTCGACTGCGTCCATGGATCCTCTGATGCTCAGCCATGGGGAGCTTTCTGGTCTCGGGACTTTAAAAGTCAACTGAAAACGAATTTTTGTGGGTTGTTGCTTCTCGGCCGGTTTTCTGAACTGATTGCAATTAGTTAAACCAAACCGTGCGACCTGCCTAATCGTGTCTGAACGTCCTTGCTGCAGCAGATAGCCTGACCGCTTCATATCTGCTGTTCAACTGTAAACTGTTGCTGTGAATTTGGGTGAAATGCAGGCAGGACAGTGATAACAGTCGGGTATTGTTTTTCTTTCCCTGCCATTCAGAGCCTCATCTGTTTAGAGTGCAACTGTCCCTCAGCCTGTAATCCTTTTTTTTTTCCTGGGCTAAGCTTTCTGTCAGCTTTTGTGGAAGTTTATGGGTTCCGCTTAGTTAAAGAACATCAGCAAGAATGTTGAATGTTTTCCAGGAACAGGGGTCTTTCAGGGCTCCTTTCCTAGACCTCCTCTATTTTCACCACAGCAACCAGCGGCCAAAAAAAAAAAAAAAGAAAACACCCCGGGGGACATACTTTAACCCCTGTGCCGGGCCTGGTGTGAAAGAGAAGTGCTTTTGAGATTAACCTGGAAGCTCCGGGGTCAGGATTGTGGTGCAGAATGCTCAAATCGTCACATTTTTCTGTCTTAGTCATTCAAATTGTAAGATTTATTAAAAAAAATGAATTGTCACGATCTGTGGTTAATGTCGCAGATTCTCTTGCAGCTTCAGCGCACGTTTTCTTTGCAGGAGGGGTTCCTCGTAAAACATCCCGAAAGATCTGCTGCCAATGATCTCAGCTGTTCAGGTTGAGGAGAACATCGGGCGCTCTCAGCTGTCTCGTTACATCCAAACACCCCCTCCTCCCGGCTAATACCCCCCTACCAGGATTGACAGCATCTGTCAGTGCCATTCATTCAGCAGCTTTTTGATGTTTGACCTTTTGAGAGGAGAAAGTGTCATAACCATAAAGACTGTTTGTTTTACAGACATTTTTTCTTTCTTCAGCTGCTGCCAGGAAACATTCACATCCATGCAAACATCCTTTAAAACACCATCTTTCACCTGCAGCATCACTTCTCATTACCATAAAAGCAGGCGCATGCATTGCAAGACGCCTCCCAAAGTTTTTATTTGGCATCTGATCCACACCCCGCATGGGAGAAGTCGTTTGTCAAAGACAGATCCCCTCAGGAGCTCTCCTGGATTTGGGTGTTTCCTCCAATGGTCATGGGGCGCCTTTCCAAGAATTTCCCCTTATTCACGATGAGTGAAAGCATCCATAGTGGAAAAAAAAAAGAGCTGCCCCTCGCTTCCATTCAGCAGACTTGGCCCCTAATCTCTGCTGGGACGGCCTACAATGAGAAAGAAAGCCTGGCCCTCACATCAAGCACCAGCCTGGGTGATAAAGGCGGCATCACAATGGATAACATTTCATGGTGCATGGACAGCCTCGTCTGTGTGCTGTTAGAAACCCACAACGCTCAATAAGCCTGAAATGCTTCAAAACCACGGGCTGTTCCCACAAGGTTGTAATCATTGTGCCTTTGCATTTTCTTAATGACCTTTTGGCATCATTTTTGTCAAATAAATCAGTATTTCAATTCCTTTTCCATTTAAATTATGAATCAAGATCAAAATCCACTCTAAACTCTGCTGTAAATGTGATAAATTGAACTTTTTCTTTTGGCCAAAAGTGTTCCCTGCAGGTTAAACAAAAATTCTAATATTTCTCCAAATGTTACTTTTTGACATCGTTTCTTTATTTGGCACAACTTCTTCAAAGTCCACACACACATTATTTGAGTGGATGGCTTTTCTGTTATGATTTTTAATTTTTAGTTTGTAAACAAAAAGCTGTTTGTCTCAGTTAATCACATCAGTAATTGATGGATTTTTTTCTTTTTTTAACAGAACTGGACTTCACCAGCTTTTATGTGTTTTGGTAAGATCAGTGCAAAAACACTACATCATCTGTTAAACAGAAGAAAAAACAGTCTTGCATTATTTAGTATAGCCTTTAGATCTTATATCAATAGATACATTTCAACAAAATTTGATAAAAGTATTTTGTTGTCCTTGAATCCCCTGATATAATTCTTTGAACTTTAGTTACAGGTACATAATGTTCTAGAATTAAAGAAACAATAGCATGTCTGCATACAATGGTGGACAAAACTGTTGGTACCCCTCAGTTAAAGAAAGAGAGTCCACAATGCTCATTGAAATGACTTGAAACGTTCAGAAGTAACAATCAATTAAAATTTATTGAAAATTAAATAATCAAAATCAGCCATTACTTTTGAGTTGTTGATTAACAGAATTATGTAAAAAATCAAACTAATGAAATAGGGCTGGACAAAAATGATGGTGCCTCCATAAAAGACTGAGAACTAATGGTCCGGAGGGTCATGATGAACTCAGGTATGTCCTTTAATTGACATCACAGCTGTTTTCAAACCCATAATCAGTCAGTCTGCCTATTTAAAGGGAGACAAATAGTCACGTTGCTGTTTGGTGAAAAGGTGTGTACCACACTGAACATGGACAACAGAAAGTGAAGGAGAGAATTGTCCCAGGACATTAGAAACAAAATTATAGACAAACATGCTAAAGGTAAAGGCTATAAAACCATCTCTAAGCAGCTTGAAGTTCCTGTGACCACAGTGGCACATATTATTCAGAAGTTTAAGACCCACGGGACAGTAGCCAACCTCCCTGGACGTGGCCGGAAGAGGAAAATTGATGACAAATTAAGGAGACAGATAGTTGGAACAGTATCCAAAGACATTAAAGGTGAACTCCTAGATCAAGGTACTTCAGTGTCAAATCACACCATTCTTCGTTGTTTGAGCCAGAGTGGACTTCATGAAAGACGATCAAGGAGGACACCACTGTTGAAAGGAAATCATAAAAAAGCCAGACTGGAATTTGCAAAAATGCATGTTGACAAGCCACGAAGCTTCTGGGAAAATGTCCTTTGGACAGATGAGACCAAACTGGAGCTTTTAGGTAAGGCACATCAGTTCTATGTTCGTAGACTCAAAAATGAAGCATCCAACGAAAAGAACACTGTCCCTACTGTGAAACATGGAGGAGGCTCCGTTCTGTTTAGGGGCTGCTTTGCTGCATCTGGCTCAGGGTGTCTTGAAGTTGTGCAAGGTACAAGGTGGTCTCAGTCGCAGGTCATGGTTCTTCCAACAGGACAACGATCCAAAACACACAGCCAGAAACCCCCCAAGAATAGCTAAGAGAAAAGCGTTGGACTATTCTGAAGTGGCCTTCTATGAGCCCAGATCTGAATCCCATTGAACATCTGTGGAAGGAGCTGAAACATGCCATTTGGAGAAGACAGCCATCAAACCTGAGACAACTGTAGCAGTTTGCTCAGGAGGAGGGGGCCAAAATACCCGTGGACAGGTGCAGAAGGCTCATTGACAAATACAGAAACCGTTTCATTGCAGTAATTGCCTCAAAAGGTTGTGCAACAAAATATTAAGTTATGGGCACCATCATTTTTGTCTAGCCCTATTTCATTAGTTTGTTTTTTAAATAATTCTGTTAATCAACAACTCAAAAGTAATGGCTGATTTTGATTATTTAATTTTCAATAAATTTTAATTTATTGTTACTTTTGAACCTTTCAGGTCATTTCAGTGAGCATTGTGGAACTTTCTTTAACTGAGGGGTACCAACAATTTTGTCCACCACTGTTTTAGTGCATGTAAAAATCGATATTTGACAAGAAATAAACAGTAGAAAAAAATGAAGCACAAACAGTTTGATCTTATAAAACTAGGAAATCACTCCCTTTTTTTTCTTTTAGAGATTTGAAGCCTGTTTTTCTGCAGTTATTGTAATGGCTGAATATGGAACCTTTACAAAAAATGATCAAATAGACGGAGCAGGCAAATAAAACAATTTCCTAGTTACTAAAAGGTCATGTTGACCACAGATGTCCTACATAAGAAAGTGGAAGACCATCAGGGTCTGGTTTTGAAAAGGATTACTTTGTTTGAAAGTCTGACTTTTCACCCATAGTAAAAGTATATGCAACCTGAAAAATTTTTTGATGTGATTTTTTTGCTTAACCTTCTAAAGCCGGAGCTTTAGCTCCAGTGTTTACAATCTTTTGACCACCGTAAGCCTTAAATCGTTCACGTATTTAAAGTCATTCTAATAGAGAAAAGCAGCTTTTTGCTGATATGCAACACTTTACAGTAATTGGAATTACGTTAATTGTGCAAACAGTCAAAGAGGTTCTAAGAGCGTGTGTTATTTTCGGAAATATTGCCAGAATAGCAGAGCCAGAGCTGTCGCCGGAATTAGATATTCTCTGCAACAGAATCAGCTGGAGTTACGTTTATTGCACAAACAGTTAAGGATTTACGTTAGTGGAAAGAATGCCAAGACTGGTGTTAAAGGATTAAATCTTTTGTTTTGTTTGGTTGGAACTCAACATTTTTTTTGTGTGGGCTTTTTTTACCTGGCAGATGGGTGGAGTCACCAAAACCTTCTTTGCCTCGCCCACATTTCCACTTTATTGTGGTAAAAGGAGGAAAGTTCGGTCAGTGTGGCGCCACCTCTTCAGCCTTCATTTAGCTGTTTAGAGTCTTAAAGTTGACGTCAACGATTGCCAATCCAGTGAGTACACGCCTATGGTGCAGTGGTTAGAGTTTTTTTTTTTTTAGTGAACTGCTTCTAGCTCCAGGTACTTTTAGTTTTAAAGGAGCTTCAATTCGGAAGTCAAAGTGTTTCACCGAAATCTTTTTTTTTTGCATTGGACGGGTAATATCTGACATCACTGATGTATTTACAAGATCATTCCTTTCTTCAACATCTCAGCTTACTCTTTTTTATATACTGATGAGTTTTCATAGTTCTTGTATTTTGTGAGTCATGAACAAACTCTGCCCTGTGACAGACTGGCGACCTGTCCAGGATTTCCCCCACCTTCGCCCACGAGTGGCCGGAATAGGCTCCGGCATCGCCGTGGCCCCGATGGGGACAAAACGGGCTTAGAAGATGGATGAATGAAAAAATGCTGCAGTTTTGCAAACTGTTCTTCCATCAGTGTGAGCATTTACTCTGCATATACGGAGAAAGTCCACCCCAAACTGAGGATGGTATGTTGGTTCAAAGCTGTGCAGTGGAGGCATAATGAGCTGAGTAATTGGACAGGCTGGGGGGAAACGTTGTCCCCACATCTGTCCTCATGAGCTCCAACAGGCGCCCCACCTGCTAACCAGGAAACTGTAAAATTGAATTTGTCAAATAGAATTTTTCCTCATTTGAAGCAAAACTGTCTCGTGCAGCAAAAGGACATTTCTCAGATACCAGTGGCCTTCGGAGCCACTCTCCTCTTCTGTTGTTGTTGCTAGGAGACGGGGAGTCTGAAAATCTGGCTGAGACAAAACGCACCTGCTTCTTCTGTCCGGGAACATTTATTTTCTTCCCAATCAACACATGGGCAGACAAGCTGCGCAGATCTGAGGGGAGTTCCCGCCTGTTCTGCCCCGCTCGTGGCGATCCGAACGCTGAGCCAGGATTGGCAGATCTTCAGGGACGGATGAGAGTGCAGGTATCCTCTGCACCCCTGCCAAACGCGTGCTCTGCTTTCCATCAGTGAATCGATAAAAGAAAAAGCATCTTAAAGTGAAACAGATAGTTAATTATTAAAGTGGTCTTAGGCCACGGTTTTATTAGGTCCATAAAAATGGAGGGTTTTTATTATGTAAATAGGTCAATTCACATTTGGGCTTTAGGTTGAGGTAATGAATCATAAAGGAAGATGTTTGGCTTTAATGCACCCTGTTTTAGCGTTAATTGAATTGCTCTGATTAGACGCACTCTTGAGATGTAAATTAGCCACAACCTGAATATAAAGTTTGGAGAAGGTGAATCATTGCTCTTCTCTGCACATCAATTGAGGATGAAAAAAACTTTCTGGCATCCCTGTTCCGGTCTCTCTGTGGCCCCTCTGTGCTGCTATGTGTGTCAGCCCGCTTCAGCGTCGCCGCTGCGCCGTGCATGTGTCAGACTGGAGCGCCTCCAGCTTCAGTCTGGGAGATAATCAGCGGGGATGCGTCGAGCTCGGCCAGGGAAAACCAAGCCAGCATCCAATAAACACCTCGGCATCCGCATGCTGACCTGCTGAGCAGCGGAGTGTTAATTGTGCTGTGGGTCATTAGGCTGAGCCCAGGCAGCTTTCAGACCTGGCCTCTTTGCAGGCTTTGACCTTCTGCCGGGCACCATGGGTAATCCCGTATGTGGGCGCCAGCATCGAATCATCTGGTATGAGCCTTCGAGCTAAAATTATTACTTTCCTCATAAATAATGATGACGATAAGTGACCTAGTAGCCTTGTTATCTGCTATTTACTGTTCAAATTTCAGCTAAATAGTTTGTTTTGGTTTGTATATAAAGGCGGATCTTTGAAGCACGCCATAGATTTACTTCAGAAACGTCAGAAGAATTTTTTGTTAGTTTTAACCTAAGTCTCATGAGCATTTTTGGTTTTCAACTGGATTTTCTATACGTTAAAATGGCTGTTTCTTATTTATCGTCATCTAAAGTTTCATCTTTTCTTGTTTTTGTCTTGGTTCACCTGCTCCCTGCTTCCTGCTTAAACTATCCTGTCCATCCCTCTGGTCTGTGACACATCCTTCAGACCGTCTCCCATTGGAAGAAGCTCTCATTTCTTTGCAAACCACATCCTACATCAAAACCCAGTAAATGCCTTTTCAGTCAGCACCTGAAGGAGCAGAAGAGTCTGAGGAAGAACGCAAATATGACTCGCATGTCATGCACTTTTCACACTGGCCTTGGCAATACACGTTCAAGCGCCCCCTAATGAAAACTCTAAGCAAAGGCGTGTAGACCAGAATAGACCAGTCGTGATCGGGCATCGCTACGCAACTTTTTACGTCAGGTTGCTTGCTCTACGTACAATCCGGGCGTCCATTGATCACACGCTAAAAGTTCAAAGAGGTTGAACTTCTTGACACTTGATTGCAGCAACACAGCGATGGGACTGATGAGGGACTTGGATTGGATTGTGGCGTGTGGGTAGCGTCCTTTTCAAAACATGGAAGTGTTTTGTGATATACCACAAAGGAGAAATTCATCATTACGTTTGGTGCCTGGTTGGATTACAATGACACAGAGACAAACATTTTTAAGTTCAGAGCTGTGAAAATAAAAAGGCTGGAGCAAGATTTGTGGGATTTGCACCGCTTTGACATTTCAGTCAAGTTTCCTCCCACTGCCTATCCCGGCCACTCCGGCAGCCCCGTGACCCCGAAAGGGAAAAACGGAATAGAAAATGAATGAATGAATGAATTCCTCCCACTGTAACGTGGTGGACAAGCGCTAGTAAAAAGAAAAAATACAAAAGAAGAAGAATCCCCCTTTCGCTCCCTGCTTGTGCGGTGTGAACACCACCAGCTGAATGCGCAGTATGCATGCAATTCTTTGGAAACGCAGGTATATGTGTATTTTTGGGCTTCCGTGTTCAAAACTCTCACTTATTTGCATTGCAACGCAAGTTGTTAAGTCAAATCTTGGGCTCTTCGTACAAAATATTCAGCCATTGACTACGAATACTGAAACACAACAGCAAATCTGAGTGCAAATGACAAAATGCTGAATCACAACAAGCAACCCCATTACAAATGACCAAATCCAGTAACACAACAACAAAAGCAGAGACTTTGAAAACGGAGAACAAAGGAAACAGGAATTTTAGAAATTTTACTCTAATCAATTGTTCATGTCAATCTTATTCAAAATTTGACCGAAAACCCCAAACAGTTTTAGCAAATTCTTGGACAAAACAGAAAAAGGATAAATATTTTGTAGCCTTCATTTTTTTAAACCAAAATAAAATAAAACAGCTGAGACATTTAACGAGTTCCAACCCACAACACATCATCGCAAACTAAATTTAGACTACTAACATGAATGAATATCTTGTTTCTATATATTTTATTACATTTTGTAAATTTTGACAATATTTTACTTTGTCAACAGATCTAAAGTTCAACCAGTAAAACTTTCAAACACACTGCATGTCTCAATGATTGTTTGGATGTTTGAGATCTTCCAAAAGATGCTGGTAATTACAAAATCTCATTTCTCATGTGCTAATGAACAACTAATTGATGTTTTGTCTTAAATTAGAAGATATTGAAACATCTACATCTTTCTTTAACATACCTGAGGTTGTGTCGTGTTTTTTATTTTTTTATTTGACGTAATTATATTTGATGCATTTTTAATAAGCATAGGAACGAGGGGCACGAATACAAACGGAATCTGAATTATAACCAATCTGATTAATCTGGTATGATGTATTACACTATGAATTGCATTGGTCCCATCTGGCAACCCTTTATGAAATGTCTTGGGGGGCTCCCGAGGAAACGGTGAAATGTTTGTGACTGCAGAAAAAGCCTAACCCAACAAGAAGGATGAATAAAAAGTGTATTTAAATTTAAACAAGTAAATTTGTGCTCAATTTTAGCCTTAAGTGCTGTCAAAAAATCCTAAACCAGCTCTATTTTTAACCTTCAAACATTCCACTCAAAAAATTCCAGCAGGAAACACGGGATGTCGGATCCATCACCTCCCAACACGCACCAGCCCCCCTTCTTTTACAGAACTTGAAGGCATCTCCTGACCCTTTTACCTTGCTGAGATCCCACCTCTGGAAGCCATCAGCCTAATAGGAGCCCACTCAAGTCTGTGTGCGGCCCCATTAAAGATGCTCGGCGAGGCGGATGACGGGAGAGAACGGGGAGATTGCATGGGGGCATCGGTCTGCGGTGGTCTTTGGGGAGAGGCTCATTCCTGCAGGTTTTGGTTACCCTGTCGGCATCTTTACGTCTTCAAATGTGTTTGCTTAGTGGGGCTGAAAAAAGCAATCTGTAAAAGATAGATAAAGCCTGGAGCTTTATACTTACTTTATGTAGTCTCTGAACCCTCAGAAGTTTTTTTTTTTTATTCTGTAATGGTTTCTGCTGGAGAATGTGGACGTTTTTAAATATGTTTTATCTTCAAACACCTTTTTAAAAAGAGGATTTTAAACATATTTTGAAATATTAAAACATTTTTTATTGTTTTATTTCAGCATATTTCTTCAAAAATTCTAATTTATGCCTGTTAATTTCCCTTTTTTTTTACCATTTGGAGTTATTTTAGAGCTTAGCTGAGGAAAAACTAAAATCTTGATGTGGGATTGAAATGTCAGGCTCTGACAAGAGCAGATGAATGCAGCCTTTGGACAGTGGGGTCACTATATGGCATAAAAATATGAATCTACCTTGACAGCACTAAAGTCACTCATTACCATTCTCCCCTGAACTGCTGTGTGTTGCCTTGACCTTCACTGATTAGATATGTGTCAATGTGGAGCTGAACTGGTGCTTTGAATGGTTTCAGCCAATGAAAGCAGAGTTCCACAACCTGCTCCGTTTTAGTTCGGGGCAACTTTTTGCTATTAATGGTGTGGCTTTGTAAATATTGTGAAATTCTGCAGTAAGAAGGAAATCATTGAGGTGAGGAGATGCTGTCTGCTTGTAGTCTGACACATCAGACTTGTTGTCAAATACCCCCCACACAAACACACACAACAACTTCTGCTCCCACTGTGCCACAAGTCATTTAACCTTGACTTGCTCCACGAGGCGCAGTATTTACCTCAGAGTGGCTCAGTGGTCATTGATGTCTCCATCAATCCCCACAGCCTGCAGGGAGATCCTGTAGGTTAACATGTAAACAAGAGACACCGAGCAGCTTCCATCAAGCTGAAAAGGCTTTGGTCAGAACACATTCAGGAGAGAATCTTTAAGTTTTGGCACAAATGCGACAACAGTAAAGAACAACAGCCAATAACAAGTTATCGTTGGTTTTTTATTGAAAATATTTTGTCAAATTGATGCAAAACTGTTGACAAAATGAGCAGGAAAGAACAGCAATAAAATAGACAGGATGATCCATTTTATGTAGATAAACTTTTACATTTTCCTTTACAGCTTTATCTATTTATTTCCTCTTCGTCAGATCCATTTTGGGATGAAGGCAATGCAGGAAAGAGATACTTAATAATAATTAATAATTAAATATATCAAAGTACTTGAAGTACATAACTCTTACTGAGGTTTGTATCAAATATTGTTAGAAGCATTATGGCTCAGTTGAAATTCTTACAAAACATCACCCTAAGCAGGACTGGCCAACCCTGGTTTTCAGGAGCCACAACCAGTCCTTCCTGAGCAGCTTGTTGCTGATTAGCTCACTCAAGTGATTCCACATCCTGATTGGCTGAACACACCTGATTTAGGTCGTCAGCATCAAATAGTGCATGAAGAGAAGGAAAACAGGCAGGGATGAGACTATTGAGGACCAGGGTTGACCAGCCTTGATATATCAGACAAACCTGCTCTTCAAATCCATGGACGTCCCTTGATTTTCAAAGTGGCACCCAGGCATAGTAGGGATTGTGATCTTGAATAGACCTTGTGCTGTCTTGTGGGGTCCAGAATACCCCATTCCCAACGTTAACGTGCCTCCAAGGCATGTTGGGAGTGGGGTCATCAGGACCCCACGAAACAGTACACTAAACCTTTTTTCTTCAATGATTTGTGATCTTCACAGGTGTCCATGGATTACATGAAATCCTCTCCACCTTTATCCACCTTTGTCATGGTAGGGAGAACACGTCAATGTAAGGGTGGGGTCATCTGGACCCATCAAGATAGCACAAGGGATAGAATATAAT
Organism: Oryzias latipes; assembly: GCF_053564925.1. NCBI lineage: Eukaryota > Metazoa > Chordata > Actinopteri > Beloniformes > Adrianichthyidae > Oryzias > Oryzias latipes. Next base: position 25,412,181 of record NC_136256.1, on the reverse strand, counting down.
CTTAATTTATCCTGAATTCTTTCTTTTATTGTGTAATGTAAACTGCCTATTTCACAACACTAGCACATTCGATTAAAAACAAAAAATAAAACCATCAAATTTCAAAGATTAAAATTCAATGAGTTTCTTCTTTGATACTCTGTTGTTGTGTTGTCTCGTAACCAGGGCCGTCCCTGGTCTTCCGGGGGCCCTAAGCGAAATTTAATTTGTGGGCCCTCTAACTGATCAGCAGCACCAACAAACTGTAATGAGTTTTTTTCTTGGTAATATTAGAGAGCAGATTGTCTTGATATTTAATGCCCCAGCCGTAGAACGGCGTTGTGACGTTCCCCTACAGAGTAGAGGGTGAATTGTTACAAAGCAATGCACGGAACTGACGGTGGTTCATTTCCATCAGCCACCTGCTTAGAGCGCTGCCCTGCTGGTAGAAACGTGTGTCGCAGGCTATGAATGTTGAAATGTAATATTTATTCTACACATTCTTACAGCATTGGAAAACGTTAAGAATGTTTGTGTCTTGTTTTTCCTCCTACATAAACCATATGAAAACAAAAAATATATTTCTCTGCCCCATCTTTTTACAAACATTTTTGAAAATGCTCCAGGGAGCCACTAGGGCGGCGCTAAAGAGCCACATGCGGCTCCTGAACCGCAGGTTGTCGACCCCCGCACTAACCCATTAGGGGACAGCGCATCATGTGTACCAGGGACGGCCATTTTCTCTTAACACAATTTTTAGAGAACATTCTAAAAATCGTTTTTGTCTTCCGGTTATTTATGACACAAGTCTCCAACTTGAACTAAAATTTAAGAGCTTCAGGGAGGGGCTGCTAGGTCGTCCACCCAGTCTGGTCCTCAGGGGTTAATCCTCTATTCTTTGTGTGAATTAAACAAAACCCTTGTTGGTTTGTGAGGAAACTAAAAATTGTTTCTCTTTTAATACAACTGTTTTTGCCTGTAATTTTCATATCCTTATAAATTCTTCTGTTTTTAGTTTTACTTATTGTTCAGCAAACTTTGCATATTATGTACATACATCTCAAATAAAATTGGAAAAAAAGGAGTTGTTTGGAATGTCATTTAATGCAAATACCAGCAAGTAAAAAAACAAACTTTGAACGGAAGTAAAATTTAAGTGTTTTATTTGAGAACAACTGGATACTAAAATGTTTTTTAAACTGCTTTCAGTATGAAATATATACAGTTAACCTCCAAAAACTGTTTTGGAGTGTTTCATTATGATATTTGTGAGTAGAATAGCGAAAACAATTTACATTTTGACATGTAAAGCTGGTGTTGCTGCCTGAAATCCGTGCATACCCTCAGAACGTTTCCAAGATTGGATATCCGTTTCCTTGGAATGCTGCTCGTGCATCCCAAATATACCATGACAGAAGGTAAATAAATAAGTATATATCCTGAATAATAGACAAAAACAATGCATTCATCCCTTAATGCATATAAATATGCATCAAAAATAAATGCGCATTCTTTGGCTCCAAAATTACCCACATTTAGCATCAACATGAAAGCAAAAACATAAAAGGGAGTTTTTTCGTGGCGTATCCTGCCTTTGCCCAAAAACAGCTGAGATAGGCTCCAGCAACTATGTGGCCCTGAAAAGGATTCAGTTGGTTCTGAAGATGGATAGACACTAAATTGATAAAAGCTTTGGACATTTTGTCGTGCCTTAAATGTTTTGAAATTTTTACAAAGTAAGTTTATAAGGGCATTTTTTATAGCTAAAGCAGAAATAAAGCATTGGAAGAATGTTCTGTGTAATGATGAAATCTCTTTGACTTTGTTTTATTTTAAGTGTGACGTTACAAACGGATAAAAGGATGTACCAGTAAGTTAAACAACTGTCATGTAGTAATAAATCCAAATTAGTTTAAAAACTGAAAAAGGACATTTTTTTGGACCTGTGTGGTGCTTTAAATAGTGCAGTGGGAGTGACTGGTTCAATTCCCGACTCGTTAACAAACCGTCGCTATAAAAGCTGACTCTGCGTGAAGATCCTTCATGGACCAGAATCCCTGCTCTGATGCAGATAGAGTAGTGTGGTGGCAGTGTCTCTGTGCTTCCAGTGAGAATGTGCTGGTTCAATTCCCAGTTAGAATAAGGGTCCTTAGGAAGTAGATGTCATAGTCTGTGTCTTTAAACCTGATTGTTGATTTTTGAAACATGTGGAGCGTGTTCAGCTCAAAGGAACAAAGCAACACAGTTCTGTTGTAGACAGATTAGCACAGTGGGAGTGTCTCTGTCCTTGAAGCAGAAGAGTGCAGGTTCAAGTCCTGGCTAGTTGCATCACAACTCATGTTTGTGGTGAGGAAGAGTCAGGGATGCTGAGAAGGGGGGGTGGCTTCATCTTTAGTCTGGTAGGAGATCAACAACTTCCGTGCTATAAGATAGGTGATGAAGGTTGATATTAGAGCTACAGCTAACTGGTAGTGAGACAGGTAACTAGAAGACTAGCAACCGACAGGAGGGCTAAACCAACTAGACTAACTATTAACAGGAGGGAGGGGGGGTGTAGATTTTTCTAATGCAACTAGATCATGATAGTACCTTCACGGTACAAACACTACATTATGGTACTATACTTACTAAATCTTGTCTTTCTAACTCTTGAAAGTTGGTGCTCACAACATTATTAATTATTTGTAGAAATATAAAAGCTAATAATGCTGTTAATTAAATTAATAGTCTATAAATAAAAGTTTTACTTACTCCACCATCCCTCACCTGCCCAACACCTCCAGGTGTTACTCTACCTGTATTGCATCTACAGTATGCAGACCCTCCACACATCCAAGCTGCATGTCTGCATGGATCTATCTAAATGCACATCTTCTTCTGGGATCCTCTTCTCCTGGTCCTCCTTCCTCAGGGAGGGGGGGCAAAGATGAAGCCCCCTTTTCCCAACGTCCTGACTCCTCCTAGCCGCAGCTTGAATTGTGAAGCGACTGAACACCTCGATGTCCCTGACTGGGACTTGAACCTGCACTCTCCTGCTTCAAGGACAGAGACACTCCCACTGTGCTAATCTGTCTACAGCAGAACTGTGTTGCTTTGTTCCTTTGAGCTGATGACTGTCAAGGAGCGGCAAAAACCGAAAACAACAAAACTGAGACGGGGAATTGAACCAGCGCTTCTCTGCTTTGGAGATCAAGTCACTTCCATCGCACTATTCTGTACATCAGTCAGCACTTTGTCGATCACCATTTTTCCTCCATCTGGTGCTTTCTGGGATTTGAACCAGCACCTTCTTGCTCTACTGTCTCCTTTCATCTCCATCAGTGGAACCTTGAAGCTGAAGTTTGATTGACAGTTGACGACCTCACATCACCAGTTGCTGCTGCTTCACCGGAAGTGTTTTGTTTGTTTTTTTCCTTAAAAGAGCGTTGGTTCACATCCTGAAAGTGGATCACGGGTGGATGGAGGCTTTGGTGAAGCGTGTGATAGAAACTCGTGTGTTTACTTTGTTCTTTTTCTCCAAGCAGGAACTCTTTCATTTGCTGATGATGCAGCCATATTACTTTTTTGATGGGAGTATAATCTTCATACGACGTCATTAAAATCTCCGACTCCGTCTCACTAAAGTATGGCGCTTTCTATTTAATTACATTTTTTTTCCTGTTAACCAGGTACGATGCAGTTTTCTCATTTTATCATGTTCTTTTTGTGTTACTCTACATGCTGTGGGGGGAAGGTGCTAATGAGAATGCGCACTGAGACTGCTACGAGCTCTGGCCGAGGGGGAAAAACACAGGAGAAACTCTGGACAGCATTGTGAATTTTTGTTTTCTGTTAACCAAGATTAAAAGAGATTGACTCAGCATCCAAGCGTGGTCTTTTATTCACTGGAACACAACGCAGAGCAGAAAAGTCCACCAAGTTACAGCAGCACCGCACCGTTACCAACCTGCTAACAGGTTATGGGCCCAGGAGACACCTGAGACTGTAAAGTGGGTTTTCCACTTTTGTGAGGAAGTTGACACCATGAGCAGACGAACAGCTGATACAAGCCGCTGGTCCCGGCTTCTGTTCGACGGAGATGACAAGAACTATGACCCATGGGAAACCAAGTTCTTGGGTCACCTTCGACTACAAGGATTGAAAGACGCCATTCTGAATGCGTAAATAAATCTGTTCTCTAAACATCCTCCGTGTCTTCAATGCAATGTAATGAGACACACACAGACAGAAATGTGAAGGTATCTGCTGTAAATCTATGACGTAAATTAATAACAGGATATGATCGGCTAGTCAGTTAGCATGTATCCTTATAGCCTTCGAATGTAAAGCGACTGACTGCTAAAGATAATAAAAGACAAGTCCTGTATATTATTATTCCTATTCGACCCTAAACTACCATATCAGCTGTCTGTCAACAGACCAGCCAGTTGCCCAAATGCCGGCATACATCAGAGAGCTCTGCGGCGGAGCTAGTAGTAGCCTAGCAGGAGCTATCGTATGACAAAGCAGCCTAGTTATCATAAATCTTTTGATATTTTCCTTATATTCATTGAGACGGTAATAAAGTGATCATTTTTGTTTTTTATGTTCCCTTTTCGAACGAATATGGGTCACAGAGACACGGAAGTTACCGCTGAAAGCGGCTTAGTTTTGCCGGCGTACAGAGAGCATATCCGCGTGAATGACTTATGACGTGAATAATTATTGCGTTCGAACGGATTAATTATTGCGTTCAAACGACATAATTATTGCGTTCGCACGAGTTGATCATTTCGAGGGAACAGAATAATATTTTGAGGGAACACAATAGTCTCTTGTGGGAACGGAATAGTATTTCGTGCGAACGACATAATAATCTCTGGGAACAAGATATTAATCTGTGGGAACAAGATGTATTTTTATATCTTAATGTCAGGACACGGGCTCCGTAGATAACGTCTTGTGTTGTAGAAATTAAAAAAAAGTACAAATGAAAGCGTACTGCTTAAATTCTCACTTCCTCTTTTGTTTCAGGATTTTTTCAAATCTCTCATAACTTTTACTTGTCCAGTTAAATCACTAAAAGCGTCTCCTCTCAGATGTCAAATACTTCATCATTGGGTTTCAACAGACATGGATACATTTTTTACAGCTGTGGCCTATAAGAAGCTTGTTTAAGGTTACCACTCTCTTGCCAGCTATGTCATGATTGCACATTCCCTCTTTAGAAGGTTGGGAATGATGCCAGATAGAAGGCAGTTCATTCAGGAGGATCCATGGGCTCATCGCCTCACCTGCCAACCTGCTCCTCATTCCTCAGCTTCCACTGCGGTCAGCAGCGGGATCCGGTGGAGCACTTCTGTCATCATTTCAACAAAGTGGTGGGTAGAGGAGAGCGAAGGGTCTGCAACAGGTCTGAATGTGGCTCCAGCCCTTTGTCTGGGGTTGTAGAGCAGAGTCACTGACGTTCAGGTTTCCACCTGCTCATCACCCCCCCTAATCATGAGCTCCACCCTCTTCTTTGACCAAGTGTCAAACGAATTTCCATCCCAATAAGGTGACATTACTCAAATGTCACAATTAACACCATAACTGATAGCAGTGGTAAGCGTCACAGGAAATACAGCTAGCAAAAAGTATTTAGCAGTCATCATCTGTGATGGTGCATAAATACATATTTAGCTCCCACAACCAAGAAGGAATTTCGCAGACTTGTTTCTTCTTCTTTAAGAAACTCTTCTGTCTTCCACCTATTACCGTACCTGTATTATTGTCACCTATTTGAATTGGTTATCTGTAAAGAAGACACCTGTCTCCACCCCACCAAGACCAAAGAGCTGTCAAAGGACACTAGGGACGAGATTCTTCACCTGAACAAGACTAGGATGATCCAATCTACAATAAAAAAAAAGAAGCTTGATGAGAAGAGATTAATTGTTGGACCAATTTTATGAAAACGGAAGAAAAACTGTCTCCCTCCACCTGGAGCTCCATGAAAGATTTCACTTGGTGGAAGAAATGCTCTTGAGTCCAGTGAGAAAGCAGCCCAGAGCTACGTACATGGGAAACTTGTCGATGACTTAAAGAGAGCTGGGACCACAGTAACAAAGGTTACTATAGTAACACATTGTCCCAGATTCAAATCCTGCAGATCTCCAAAGGTCCTCCTGCTTAAACCAGAACATGTCAAAGGTTCTCCAGAAACCATCTGGATGACCCAGAGGAGGATTGAGAGAAGGTCATGTGGTCAGACTAAAAAGAAACTCTTTGGTATAAACCCCACTCCTCATGTTTGGAAAAAAAAAGACGCTTAATTACTGCACATCCCATAAACACCAAACCCACAGTATAGCATAGCGGTGGAAGCACCATGGTTTGGGGCTGCTTTCATCTAAAGGATTAAGAAAACAATGAATATGTCCATGTATGGAGAGACTTTAGACAGAAGCCTCCTACCTTTAGTGAGAACATAGACGATGAAGTATGTGTGGATCTTCCAGCATGACTTTGATCCCAAACATGTCACCATAGACACCAAAGAAGTATCAATGTCAAAAGAATTTCAAGCTTCTGGAGTGTTCTGGGCAGTCTCTGGATCTTAACCCAATAGAGAATCTGTGGAGGGAGTTGGAAGTCCGTGTTTTCCAGCAACAGCCCAAAAACATCACAGCTCTTGAGAAGATCTGCATGAAAGAATGGACCAAAACAGCAGCTACAATGTTTGTAAACCTGCTGAAGACCGACAAGAAACCTTTGACTTCTGTCACTAATGTTATCAAATACTGAGGTGAACTTTTACTATATTTTCTGCACCATTAATGAAATAAATCCTTTAAAAATCAAGCAGTGTGATTTCCTGAATTCTTCTTTACATCCGTCTACATTACAGACCAAACTCAGCTTATTAAGTGGGGCATATTGCAGAATTCGTGACCAACAGACCCTTTTCTTTTAACCTCTGTGCGTGTAATTTAAATATTGTTTGAAATGCAAATCTCCAACTGAAAAGCTAATAAGTAATAGTGTCTCATGGAGCTCTTAAACATTTTAGAAAACGTCTCCCATCAGTGATAAAACATGAATTTACAGCAGCCGGCTCCACCAGCAGCACGCAGACATTTCAGCACTCCTGCGATAATAGGAGTTAATAAGCACAACAACCTAATTACATCCCATAATAGAGATGACTAGCATGTCTCAATAACACAGAGGGAGGTCCTCCGTAATAATGGGGTCCACTGCCAGCAGGGTGGAGACCTCCTCGCTGTGACCCCCGACACATTCACCCACATCAAATCAAACCACAGACACAGACGGGACCGTCACCATGCGCTTTTTTAAAACCCGAGAGCTGCGCTGCTTCGTTAAGGACAGACTGGAGGCCGTTAAAAAAAAAAAAACGTTGGCTCAGTGTTCTGATCACCTTCCATAAATCCACACTATAAAGGTGCACGGACAATATAATCACCCACCACTCATGCAGTTTTAATGAGAGTGCATAATCTTTATTGTATATATTGGTTTACTGTCATGGTTTTCAGGCGAGACAGACCCAGATGCTGGAACTCAGAATGATCAGTCGGGTAAGTAACTTGGTAAGTGAGTTTAATCACAGGAAAAGTTGAAGAGAATAAATCCTTTGACAGGAGGGAATCCGGACGTGGCTCGTGGCGAGGCTGGAGGGAACACCGCGGCTGGAGGACTCCGAGCTCGGTTCAGGACGGCAGATGAGTGACGGCAGACTTCCACACAGGTGACCTTCGTTTGGGTAAATCCTGAGACAGAGAGGCAGAACATGAGAGCAAGGCAGGACAGAGACATGGGACTTGAGCAGGCTGACCAGGCGTAGTCACCGTTAGGAGTTAACGAACTGGCGTCGATGAATGGGTTGGATCTCCTTAAGAGTAGGCAGGTTGATGAGATGAAGTGGTCACAGCTGGAGGAAGTCAGGAGCAGAGCTGAGGGGGCGGGGCAGACCGAGGCACCGTGACAGTACCCCCCCCCTAACGACCGCCGCTGGGCGGTCGAGGCCGACGATCCGGGTGGGCGCGGTAGAAATCGGAAATGAGGGAATGGTCCAAAATGAGGGAACGGGAGATCCAAGATCGTTCCTCAGGACCATAACCCTCCCAGTCCACCAAGAACTGATAACCGCGCCCCCGGCGCCGGACATCCAAAACACGGCTGACAGTAAACGCCGGAGCGCCGTCGATGAGCCGGGCGGGTGGTGGGGAAGCGGAAGGCGGGCACAATTCACTGTCCATAACAGGCTTGATCTGAGAAACGTGAAAGGACGGATGGACTTTGAGGGCTGCCGGAAGGTGAAGACGGACACATGAGGGGTTGATAATGCGATCTATGGTGAAAGGTCCAATAAAACGTGGAGCCAGCTTGCGGGACGTGGCCTGGATCGGAATATTTTTAGAAGATAACCATACTTTCTGGCCCGGTTGGTAGTCGGGGCTTGCCACCCTGTGGCGGTTGGCAGTACGGCAGTTATCTTCCTTGGAGCGACGGAGGGCCTCTTGAGTCTGGCGCCAAATGAGTTGGCAGCGTTGAAGGTGGTCTTGGACAGATGGAACGGTGAGATCTAGTTCATGGGATGGAAACAGAGGAGGTAAATAACCCAGAGATGCTTCAAACGGTGACACACCCGTGGCAGAGGAGGGATGTGTGTTGTGGGCGTATTCGATCCAGACCAAGTATTTAGACCAGTCAGAGTTGTTCTGGGCGGCTAGGCAGCGGAGCGCAGCTTCCAGCTCCTGATTGGCCCGTTCTGCTTGTCCGTTCGATTGGGGATGATACCCAGAAGTAAGGCTGACGGTGGCACTTAAGGCAGAACAGAAAGCCTTCCAGACTTGAGAAATGAATTGTGGTCCGCGGTCGGACACAATGTCTGCAGGGATACCGTGGTGTCTGAAGACGTGATTTACCAGGACCTCTGCTGTTTCAGTGGCTGTGGGTAGCTGAGGGAGAGGAATAAAGTGGACAAACTTGGAGAATCGGTCGATTACGGTGAGAATGACTGAGTTACCCTTAGACACGGGAAGGCCCGTGACGAAGTCGATGGAGATGTGGGACCAGGGACGGTTCGGCGTGGGCAGAGGCTGCAATAACCCCGAAGGTGGAGAGTTGGAAGCTTTAGAACGAGCGCAGGTAGAGCAGGCGGCGATGTATTCTCTGACGTCCTTATTCATGGAGGGCCAGAAGAAGCGTCTTCGTATTAGATGGAGTGTATGAGTGACTCCTCCATGACAGGCGATGCGAGAGGTATGAGCCCAGGTGATGACTGCCGACCTTACAGATGCGGGGACATAGAGAGTGCCGTTAGGAGGAGTGGGGTGATCGGGTTCCTCACCTTGCGCCTGAATAACTTTGGTTTCGATGTCCCAGATGAGATTGCCGATGATGCAGGTTTCAGGAAGAATGCTGGTGGTAGTCTTGGAGTGTTCGGTGTCACAGAATTGGCGTGAGAGGGCGTCCGGTTTGATATTTCTACTGCCGGGTCTGTAAGTGATGGAGAAGTTAAAGCGGTCAAAAAACAAACACCAGCGGGCTTGGCGGGAGTTGAGCCGTTTGGCAGAGCGCAGGTATTCCAGATTTTTATGGTCTGTCCATACTATGAAAGGTTGAGCCGCTCCCTCCAGCCAATGACGCCACTCTTCGAGAGCCAGTTTTATTGCCAGGAGCTCCCGATTGCCCACATCATAGTTGCGTTCCGCCGGAGATAATTTCTTTGAGAAGAAAGCACACGGTTTTAGCTTTCCGGATGTTTCTTCACGTTGGGATAAGACAGCTCCAACCCCGGAGTCGGAGGCGTCAACCTCCACCACAAATTGCCTGGAAACATCTGGTTGAATGAGGATGGGGGCTGATACAAACAGTTTCTTAAGATTACTGAAAGCGGCTTGAGCCGTGGAGTCCCAGAGAAAAGGTATAGCAGTGGATGTGAGACGTGTGAGAGGCGCGGCGATAGCACTGTAATTTCGAATAAAACGGCGATAGAAATTGGCAAAGCCAAGGAATTGCTGAAGCTTTTTACGTGACGTGGGGGAATCCCATTGGGAAACAGCGGTGATCTTGGCAGGATCAGGTCGAATACTGCCAGCTTCAAAAATGTACCCGAGGAAAGGGATGCTGGTAGTGTGGAACTGGCATTTTTCGGCCTTTACGAACAACTGGTTTTCGGCTAACCTCTGAAGGACAAGGCGCACATGGTTCTGGTGGTTCTTGGGATCTTTGGAGTAGATCAAAATGTCGTCTAGATACACGAATACAAACTGATTTAGAAAATCTCTGAGGACGTCGTTGACCAAGCGTTGAAAAGTGGCAGGAGCGTTGGTTAGCCCAAACGGCATCACAAGATATTCTAAATGACCTAGCGGAGTATTAAATGCAGTTTTCCATTCGTCGCCTTCTCTCATACGCACGAGGTGGTAGGCATTGCGAAGGTCGAGTTTAGAAAATATGCGTGCCTCCTGAATGGAATCAAAGACCGAGCTGATGAGTGGGAGAGAATATTTATCTTTAATAGTTATTTGGTTAAGTTCGCGGTAATCTATACAAGGTCTGAGTGATTTGTCTTTCTTCTCGACGAAGAAAAATCCGGCCCCGGCTGGGGAAGAGGAGGGACGAATGTGACCCTGAGCTAGGGCTTCCTGAATGTAAAGCTCCATAGCTTTCTTTTCGGGACCCGAAAGGTTAAACAATCTTCCCTTGGGCAGGGTGGCGCCCTCGAGAAGGTTGATGGCACAATCATAAGGTCTGTGCGGTGGTAAGGAAGAAGCCTTCGATTTACTGAACACGGGTTTTAAATCATGATAAAGGTCCGGAATATTGGAAAGGTCAATAATTTCGGGTTCACTGCTCGAGGGCGTGGAAACGGAGGATAAGGCCGATTGGAGACAGTGACCCATGCAAAAATCACTCCACCCCCTGATAGTAAAACGGCACCAATCGAGGTGAGGATTATGGAGTTTAAGCCACGCGAATCCCAATACGACAGGAGTCTGGGGTGTGCGAGTGACAAAGAACTGAATGAACTCGCGGTGATTCCCCGAGGTAATAAGCATAACCGGCTTGGTGCGATGGGAAATAATGGACAGATGCTGTCCCCCCAACCCAGCAGCATGGACCGGAGAGGGGAGTTGTTCAGTGGGTAACGCTAAGCGCTCAACGATACTCTGATCTATTAAATTCTGTTCTGCGCCTGAATCGACCAGCGCCTGAAAGTCAAGAATTCGGGATTCGTGGCATAACTTGACCGGAACAAACAAGAAATTATTATGAGTGGGACAATCCCCCCGCGACCGGTCTCTTAACGGGGGGTTCTGGAGTTTAAACGGCGGGAGCATTGATTAATCTGATGGTCTAATTCTCCACAATAGAAACACGCACCTTCGTTGCGACGTCTAAGCCGCTCCTCGGCGGTGATTTTTGAATGCCCGATCTGCATAGGCTCTTCTGGGATGGTGCGAGGAGTATCAGACCGAAGAGTGGTGTTACAGTCCATGGGAGTGACGAGGGGGGTTAGCGTAGTAGTCTTCCTGGTCACATGACTCCGACTCCCGTTACGTTCCTGTAGCCTGATGTCGGAGCGTAAGGCGGCAGCCGCTAGTTCCTCGAAAGTGTTAGCCTCCGGCTGGGTACATAGATGATCTTTGATAGCTTCGTTGAGGGACTGGTAAAAGACCCCACGGAGAGCTGGATCCGACCATCCAGCCTCCACAGCCAGGATGCGGAAGTCTATGATATGCTCAGCTTGCGTGCTGCTTCGTCTTGCTTACGGGGCTGATCGAACACCAACTTAAATTCATTAATGAATCGTTCAAAAGGTAAGTATGATATAGGATTGGCGGCTAAGAAAGCCTGAGCCCATTGTAGCGCTTTACTGCGAAGAGAGTTGATGACTAGCGTGATCTTACTGTGATCGGAGTAGTAGTATCGTGGAGCTTGTTGGAAGAGTAACTGGCACTGGAGGAGAAAGCCCCCGCATGCTTCCGTGTTGCCGTGGAAAGGTTCCGGTTGGAGACGGAAATTTTCAGGAGTCGTGACGGCGGCGGAAGAGGGGTTGTTGCCGGAAGTCGCGGCCGGAACTGTAGGAGCAGAAGCGGAGGCTTGACTGGTGATTTCTGTTAATGTTTGTGACATACCATCGAGGCGCCGAAAAAGTTCCTGTTGAGCCGATGCTATTTGGGATAGCGCGTCAGCTTGGCGTCCCAGGATAATTCCTTGTTGGCTCACGGCGTAGCGTAGACCATCTGAGTCAGCTGGGTCTGGGTTTTGGCCAGTTCGTTCTGTCATGGTTTTCAGGCGAGACAGACCCAGATGCTGGAACTCAGAATGATCAGTCGGGTAAGTAACTTGGTAAGTGAGTTTAATCACAGGAAAAGTTGAAGAGAATAAATCCTTTGACAGGAGGGAATCCGGACGTGGCTCGTGGCGAGGCTGGAGGGAACACCGCGGCTGGAGGACTCCGAGCTCGGTTCAGGACGGCAGATGAGTGACGGCAGAATTCCACACAGGTGACCTTCGTTTGGGTAAATCCTGAGACAGAGAGGCAGAACATGAGAGCAAGGCAGGACAGAGACATGGGACTTGAGCAGGCTGACCAGGCGTAGTCACCGTTAGGAGTTAACGAACTGGCGTCGATGAATGGGTTGGATCTCCTTAAGAGTAGGCAGGTTGATGAGATGAAGTGGTCACAGCTGGAGGAAGTCAGGAGCAGAGCTGAGGGGGCGGGGCAGACCGAGGCACCGTGACAGTTTACAGCGCAATCAAGCAATTTGTCTCCGGTAAGCTAAATTGTAGAAACAGTTATTTTATGTTCAGTGAAGCCTTTTCAAGTGGCTTTGATGTAACAACTGTATTGATGATTTTTTTCGGGTAACAACGTTGAATGTGCCTCACATCTGGAAGCTCTTCGAAGAACATCTTCCCCCCTCCTTGCTTCTTTCTTCCCTCCAAGTCTTATGAATGGTTGCAGCTCTGTGGTCAAGCCTCTGCGTTTTTCTCTCTTGGCGTCCTGTCTTTGATAATCACATGCTTACCTCCACGATCCATCGCATGGTCGGAGATGTGAAGGAGATGTGGAACACATCTATGCCTCACGCCCTTTTTCTGCTGAAGTGTTCTTCTTTTTCAGTGTCCCTGAAGTATTTCACCGCTTTGACGGTCTTCTTTTCTTGCAGTTGGAGCACAGAAATACTTAACCCTGACGAAAACAAAACTGAATCTTGCAGATGATAACAAAAAGCAGTGCAAAGAGTTTTAATGGAGAGTCAGACAATACCAGGGCTCCTGGTGTGGTAAAGTATAAATTAAACATATTTATATCAAAACTGGAATGTTAGTTATGCTTGCATTACTTTATTATAAATACAAGTTAAAAATGACACATTTTCAGCAGTAATCATTGTTTGCAGCAATTTTTAATTGTTTTTATAAAAATGTAAACATTTGTTTTCACCGTATAAATCTGAAAACCAATAATATATAAACATTGGACTTTAAAGCCTTTTAGCTTAGTTGGTTTTTAGTTTATTTTGTTTCAATTTCAGCTCATCCTTCATTCCTAGTTTAACGTACCAAGTTTTTAATCTTTTATGAGAATAACCATTCTTGCTCTGATACCTTTTTTTTGGGTGATATTTCATCTGTAGTGAAAGTTTTTAAATGTCCAACATTTGAAATGTTTGATTGACAGATTTAGAGTAGCCCGCTTTAAAGTGGTAGGGGTGTGAACTGATTGGTGATAGTGGTTGCCATAGAAACATTGACTCAGACCGACCCAGACCAAACACGGCTTACTGACGTCTGGCTCCAACATGGTGCCACATCGCCAAAAACTGGCGACTGAATTGACTTTTCCTTTTTTGTGGGTGACGTCACACTCAGTCCTATTCTCAGAGGGGTCATTGGGTTCGCCTGAGTGAGGCTTTTCCTTTTTTATGCTCTTATCAAAGTGAAATGACTGACTCCCCTAAAAATAATTTCATTTAACAGAATTTAACAGATAGAGAAACCGATTAAAGATCTCATTCGCCAGGGGAAACATCGACCCATCATTTCTAAAAAAATGAGAGGATGATCCAATCCCATGATTCTTTGGGGTCACATAGTTAATCACAGAGCAATAACTAATCGCTTAGGATTAAATCAGAGAAATATTAAAGAATTAAAGAAAAGTTACATGTAAATAGATTTTTTTCTGCCTAAAGTTCTTGTTTTGCAATCAGCCATAAATGGATGTACTTGGCAGGAGATGAAAACTGAAATTCATAGAAAAACAGTTTTTGCTTCATCAAACACATTTGGCTTTAACCAGAATTACATGTTACTAACATGTTTAGTATGATGCAGCTATAAGTTAACCTTTTGTGGTCCATCTTTGCGTATTTTAGTACATTAATGATCACATTTGCTGCTGTCATTTACAAAACTCACAGAGAGGTTGAGTCAAATTCTGAAAGTGCATACCGGCACATTTTTATTATGTTTCTCATTAAATCTCCTCTGTTTGATTTTTTTGTCTTTTGTTTTAGCTTGGTTATTACTACCATTATTAAAACAAATTCTCAAAGTTTTCTTTTTGCATAACAAGCACCCCCCCCCCCCAAAAAAAAAAGTAAACAACATATGTTATTGATTACTAATAATAAAGCTGGAAGAATTCAGTTTGACCTGAAAAATGGGGGTGCAAAAAGTTTTTCACAGCTGCTTTTTTCGGAACATTGGTGTCAACATAAATCCATTTAGAGAGAGTATATTTTTAAGGAATGGTTTATTGTTGTTTTACCCCAATAAAAATGCTGACAGGATTTTAAATGAGCACTTCTTTCCAGATAAGTTTGCAGCCTGACTGCAAATCTGTTGGTAGGGGTTCAATTCCCAGGTTTGACAATGTCCAAGAGCAAAACACCCAAACCCACATTGCCCTCAATCATAACAGTAAACTATGGGTTATTTTAGAGAAAACTGTTATCTAAATGAAGTTGACATTGGGTCAGTTTGAGGCTTGTTTTGTTGGTTTTCTGAAAATATTCAAAAGCCTAGTGGTTACTAAATGAACTGCAGCTGGCTTCAGTTTTAAAACGCGCTTCAATCTGGAAATTTTTCATCTAGACTGCCCAGATGTAATAAGCTGTGTTTGAAGCAAAAAGGGACTTTTTTTTCTAGATGCTTCTCACACTTTTTATCCGACATTGTATTTCTTTCCGACTTTAATTGCCTCCACTGCTGCCGCCGCATTGATCCATGCATTGAAGGACACTATTTTCCAGATGTGACTTTAGCTCTTACCTGCACTCTTGCAAACATATAGTATTGAAAAATGCTCTTACAATCATCAATACATTAGAATCAACTTAAAAAAAAAAAAGCAAAAACACAACGATTGTGTAGAGAACAACATCTGCTGTCCTGCATTCTGGAAACTGTGGCCTCAGGCCAAGACTTATGTCCCGTTTCATGTCAGGAACAAAAGAGCCAAACTAAATCCTCCTCATATGTTCTGGCTGTGGGAATTCCAAGCCCTTAACCTGGTCATTAAAGCTACCTAGTAATGAAAATGAAAACTCCAGCTTCACCTTGGCTTAATGGCAGTCCCAGCTAAAAAAAGAAAGAAAACAAAGCCAAGCAGGACATGCTGCGAAAGCGTTTGTGGATAACCAAAGTTGTCCTTAGGTGTAGACATTTTTAGGACTACGTTCTTGTTTTGCGACATGCTGAACAAGGCCAGACATGACGCGCACACATCTGCCAGTCACGTGTGTTTTGATCCCCTACAGCTTTCCTTTTCGTTCAAGATATTTGGCATTTTCTCAGCTACCGCGAATGTTCAGAAAGTCTCCCATCATCTGATTTATTGGGCTGCACAAGCATCTTACAAACCTGAAACCGCATGTGTGCAAGCCTCCTCTTTACCTCAGGGCCTCTCTTTTTCAGCCCCGCATGGAAAAATACACGAGGTGCTGGGGTCAACATATTCACTGCAGAAAAGGTGCTACAAGTGAGAGCAGCTCGTTTGATCTCAGCGTGGTGCTTGTCTCTAATAATTTAACCGGCAATTGAGGCTATTTTGTTTGGTTGGGCCATTTGTGCAGGCATCATTAACGGGCCAAATTCTGGTATTTATGGGAAAATGTGTGCTTTGTCCTCGCTGGATCTCTTTGTAGAAGGTAAGCTTGCAGTGCAGGGGTCCTGCTTAAAGCAACTGTGAGTCAGTAGCCCCGAGGATGAACTTTCAGGGGAAAAGTATAATAACGTTTTTAATGAACACATAGCAGAGGTAGTGTTTTTTTTCCACTTCAAAAGCCCTCTATATAAATGAAAAGCCCTTATTGCTAACAGAAGCTCAGGCAGCGTGACGCGTTTCTCAATATATCAGTTTGTCTACAGTCAATAAACGCCTCCAGTTAAAGCGCTCTGTCGTCATTTAGTCCAGATGCATCACAAGAAAACTTTGTGGTGGAAAAAAAACTGCCTCAGTGATCCTAAAAATGTCCTACTTTCTTGCTGTCTCTAAATTTTTAGGGTGAAAAAACAGTCCTAGACATATTTGCAGCAACAGTTTGCTATCACCTCCAAGTGACACCATCACCATCAATCTGCTCCGGTTACGTCAAAGTGGGCGGGGTTTCACAAAGATATTCTGCACCTAAAGGTAAATTTGTCTGTGTAATTGTAGTGATGTAAATATTTCTATGCATTAGCATCAAGTCAATTAGATCCTTCCTTATCGACTGGTTACAAAGACAATAGTTTCCCATTGACTCCCACGTTAAAAGAAATAACTTCACTGTATAACTAGACTTATAAACATTTTTTTTAATCTTTTATCACTATAAGGATTGAATCATTTATATTGATGTGGAATAGACTGATGGACACTAAACATAATTCTCAGTTTACCTTGTCCTGTCCAATTGCACAAGATTGTAATGTTGTTAACACCGGAGGTTAGCTTTGTATCGTTGCGCAATGTTTCACATTGCCGCTTTTCTCCACGTCAAAATCAGCTGATTCACTTTGATCATGTGAAAGGTCGAGGAGTTACGGTAGGTCAAAGGGCGTGTGTTACTTAGATGTCGCCCGGAAGTCATCTCAGGTGTTCAAGGTTTAAGGTGGGTGGAGTTAGACCTGGGCAAGAAGCCACACCCTCTCCAGGTTTCAGTTCGAATCCTGTGGGTGGCCCCAGAGTGTAGTATGGATTTGGTTTATGCTATAGAAAAATTTGGAAACAAATATGATCAAAGTGAATCATTTTACAAAGAAATTCTAATTTCATTATATCCCTCCCCCCAAAATATCTAAAAATTGGTAACAAAAATATTAATTTACACATTTTCCTTTAAAATCCAAAAATTGTTAAAAACAATACAAATTAGCATGAAAATCCCTACAAAAAAATGGCCGGCACAATGAGACAAGAAAAAAATTTACCAAAACCAGGCCTTTTATTCAAAATAGAAGGAAAAACATTTATTTAGTGAGAACATTTTTGAAAAATAGAGGCAATAAAGACATATTTTGAAAATACAAAATTAAAATAGAGTTTTCTTTCACTAAAAAGTTTTCTTTAGACATTCTAAACGGTAAACATTTTTCAAAAATAGAATACAAAATTTTAAGAAGTCATTAAATTTGAATCTGAACTGATTCTGAGGTCAAAATCTTCATTTAGTTCTCACAGCTCTACCATACTGTCTAGGACAGGGGTCGGGAACCTATGGCTCGCGAGCCATATATGGCTCTTTTGATGGTCACATGTGGCTCGCAGACAAATCTTTAATTATAGTTTTTTTTTTCATTAGACCAGTCCTTCTCGGGCGCGATGCGATGCCAGAGGCGCGCAGTAGTAGCGGTGCTTAGAGAGAGAAATCTGCGCCAGCGCTCTCAGTTACTATTATCTATAATTTCACAGAGTTTGTACCAGCTGGAAACTTGTGAATTGACGTGCCTAAAACTGCGCGCTCCCGTGTCTGAGAAAGAGCGCGCAGATGCGGGGACGGGATGTGTGAGGGAGAAAGCAGAGGGTGGGGGTGAGGGGTTGTGGGGACAGCAGGTGAATCGCGCAGGGATTATAAAAACGTAAAACCCGCTGCCCGTCATTCACTGCAGCGTGTGAGTGTGTGTTTGGTTCCATGTCTGTCTCACATCTACAGAACATTCGTACCTACGATGACGTTTAAAGTCTCAACGCCTGCACGAAGCAGAAACTCACCACGTATCAACCAGACTAGACCATCAGCAAAACTACCACGAGAAATACTCATCATTTATTAGCAACAGAATAACAATGTTATTAAAAAGAATCTACAGACTTATTGTACTTTAAAAATGTTGAAATTAAATCAAATGCACACATTCATTTGTATATTTAGTTTTAAACAAATTGTCGCGGACTGAGTTGGATGGCTGTTGGGCCGCGTTAAAAGTTCTGGAGTTCATGGAACGCATCGATCAAGCAGAGATCTGATTGGCTCTCAGTTCTGTCGCTCAGCCTGTTGTTAGGTAGTTTGGACCAATGGGGTTCAGCTATGGGCCGAATAAGGGAAATGGGAGGGCGGAGCGGGAGCAGGGGAATATAAAGTTGGGAGAAGCGCTCTCGTCTCGGCGGGAGAGATTCAGGAGTTGCTGAATTAATTGTACGGCGTTTGTTGCGGTCTGCAGTAACCAGAATAAAGAATCTTAAAAGAGGTTAAGTCTCAGTGCCTCAGTGTGGGAAAGAGACGCTACATTATTGTATGGCTCTTTTGAAATTACATTTCAAAATATGTGGCATTTATGGCTCTCTTGGCCAAAAAGGTTCCCGACCCCTGGTCTAGGATTATTGGCAAAACTTGCCAAAACAGAAAACTGTTAAATGGTTCAAAGATATTCAAGTGTTTGATAATAGATCGCCTCATCGAATGATAAAAAAAATTCTTATCGGATAAACAAACAATGCAAGCTAAAACACAATGTTTGCATAAGGAAAAAATGAATCATGGGTGATTAAAAACAGAGTTTGGGGAGAAGGCTGATATTTCAAATTGCTGCCTGCTTTGTGTCTTTATGGTGGCGAGGCATAAAATGATTCATGGTAACTTGGAAAGATTTTAACAGGAAACATGTGGAGCAAAGAATGGTTGGTGCGACCATAAATACCCACAACACGTGGAAACGTACGCTACTGTACAGGAACAGGGTGATGGAAGTCCACGCCTTCATGCATGACTCTGTGGGAGTGTGTCTGTTTGGATATGTGACTGAAACTCAAGCCAGTGGTGCATCTCCAGATTCCCTCTCTAAAAATGGTCTGACTTTAGTGACGTTATTTCTCGGTACTGAGGGTTGTTGTGCAGAGTTGTTTGCTAAGTCAGGGCACATCTTCTTCCATATATGCACACACAAACAGTTAAGATTTATGAAGGTGTGTTTTCGCAGAATTTGAGCTTTGTTCATAGAACTCGTGTTACAACTTTAAAAAAAAGCTGCAAAAGGCTAAAAGAGTTCTGTTCAATCAAAAAACCCACGGGTCTCAGGTTGACTGTGGTGTTTTTCATCTGTGCATTCTGCACATCTTCACTGGGAGCTGGGAGGAAGAAGAAGTTTCACAAAACAAAGGCTTAAGTTATTATGAAGTTTTGGTTAAATTCCTGCAGAGTCAGTTTAATTTCTTTGATTTTTAGTGGGAAAAAATCACTCCTGGATCTTCTTTCCAAACAAATTTAGTCACATCTTAAATTCAATAACTCAAACTTAACAAAATATAGCTTAAATAGATTCATTGCTGCCAGTATTTGATTTAGGCTTTGTTTTCTTATCCAAAAGTCATGCTGATCTATTCTGAAGGCAGAATCTTGTCATGACTTAGGCACTGACGCATGTTGGTAACTCCACTGATAGTAAAGTTAAAGCAATATAGCAAAGCAATCTTCTTTTAGGTAAATGGTCAATAAACGCTGCTCTTTCAGCTAATTTCTCCAAGTATTATTTACGCTTTTAGATGCTGACATTGTAAATAACTGAATCTACAATTGAAGTAGTAAATAACAGTCTTTAGGTGACGACACTCAAACCATCCATCCATCCATATTTGGAATCCGCTGAATCCTTTTCCAGATCACGGGGTTGCTGGAGCCTATCACAGCTAGTGTTGGGGGAAGGCAGGGTCCACCACGAACAGATCTGTTGCAGGGCAACACACTTACATGCACATCTAGGGGCACTTTAGATTCACCCATTAACCTACAAAGCATGTTTTTGGACTGTGGGAGGAACCTGGAATGCACAGAGAGAACCTGCTCATACATGGGAAGGCCATGGAACTGTGACTGTAGAGTACTTTGGGCCTTCAAGGAAGGTAGTAAAGCGCTATACAAGTATGCACCATTTGTTGTAACTCTTTGATCATAACACGATTTCTACAATTTTGACAGATTCTTTAGTAAAGTGTTCTATATCAGAGCACCTTAGAATCTGTTGGAATTACATTAATTGAGTTGACGGTGAAAGAGTAACGGCAGTTCAAAGAACGTCAACGCCATAGGGTGAATAGGCTAATTTATGTTTGTATTCTGACTTTAAAATTGCTCCCAGCATATGTTAAGCTAAAACATTATTAGGGTGAACCGATGCCACATGTTGCAGGACATCCAAAGGGCTTCTCAGTGACTTTACAGTATGTAGGTTGCTTTCTTTAAAGACCCACTCCAATGAAAATCATGTTTTTGGCCTTTTTAACGTGTTTTTGTGTCGTGTTTTTCTACGATGGAGGACATGTATGGAGAAAATTAAGATTCAAATTGTGTTTGAGTGTTGCTTTATTCTAATCGTATTGGATCAGGTGGAAAAAAAGCTGTTGAAAACAGCCTGTGGCAGTGACGTTGTTGCTACAGTTACTGGGCCACAAGCTTCCTGCTCCCCCTCCATTATTCACAAACAGAGCCATGAACATCTAAGTTTTCCTCGTCTGAGCTGGAATCTGGACCAAAACTGTACAGCTGGAAAGCTCCAACATTGCCTCCCATTTACATTACGCTGCTAATGTTAAGTTGAGGGTGGGAGGGGCTGTACGCTAGCGGGAGAGAGTTTAAGCAAAGCAATGATGAGAAAAGAGGGAAGGCTTATTCCATTCCAGCAGTCCCACCCACAACTCAGAGGTGAATTTCTACTGAACTACTGCCGCTCTGCAGAAACTATGTCCTAAAAAACAACACAGGTTGATTGAGTTTGGCCAAAAACACTTTCAAAATAAATCAAAAGATGATTAAAGAGGGAATCTTTTTTTTTAAACTCCATTTTTTTCAGTTTACATCCAGAGGTGCAGATAATATACTTTTTCTCATATCCCATTTATTTTATTTAGAAATATATTCCCTAGTGGAGAAATGTTTCTGCACAGAACATTCAGTCTTAACAGAGAAATGAAACAACCACCAAGTCCATGCAAGACAGTAACACAACACAAGCAGTGTATGGAGGGTGACGTGTGGACGTGCTGTCAGCTCTGCATGGATAAAAGATTCCTCTGATAAATATAGGAGTTCGAGGATCGTATCCAAACAGACAGCTGCTCTCTCATGACACTGATGGTAATTGAATATGACCGGTAGCTTGCTGGAGAGCGCATAACTGAAGAAAACGGATATACATCCGCATCATTTGCTGAAACCGGTGTTCTGGGTGCAGTTTAGGGGATTTTGGTCCTAGATTCTGTATTTGAGCAGCTCACATTTTGATTCAGGACTTAGTTCTGTGGGGGATGAGGAGCGGAGGTTATGCTAGAGGGCACGGGGTGGGACGGTGGTCACAGTATGTCCTGTCCTGGCCTCTTCCCTCCAACAAGGGCCTGTGTGCTGACAGTGAAATGACATCACCAGGGGAGCGCTTTGTCCCCCTTTTTGGGAGCGTTGAAATTTTGCACACAAAGGCTCCTATCTCCACATCTGAGTGGACGCAGCACTTTTGAAAATCCCTAACAAGATTAAACCGTAGTGCAATCAGCTGTCAGTCCAAACACCCTGGCTGCTTCTCAGAACTCACATAGGATGTAAGCCTGGCTGTCCAAACTGAACACGCATAAATGCATGTCCACAGCTGCAGAGGGAGGGTGGGGGGCCACAGGGCAGCACACTTGTGTGGGGAAGTTTTCACATGGATCTCTGTTTCATTTTTAGTTTTAGTTAACTCTGGAATTCTGTTTCACTCCAATTTTAAACTTTTATTTGCACTTTTTTTAGTTCAGAAATTCAAAATATTAGAATACAAAGACAATTAACCCCAAATTTTTCCAATGTGAAATTCTAAGTTTAGTTTTAGTTCACTGTGAATTCTGTTGTCTGCCGATTCTGAACTTTTAAAAGTAATTTAAACGTAGAGTAACAACATCTAAGCGTTAACTTTCTGTGCTGAAAGCAATCATCTGTTAGCTCTCCTCACTTACTGTTGATTATTTGATCCCTCAATCAGGATTGTTGTCTTTTACTTTTTTTTTTCTAAAAAGGAGGTGAAATTCTTTTTAAGTTGGGATAAAGTAAAGATTAGTACACTTTTGTAGAACTAAGTTAGTGCTCAGAAAAGTATCAAAGATGTTCTTAACTATTAAATCTACTTATATCCATCTAAAACTTTTGATTTTTACTGATAAATACAGAAGAAGCAACAGCACAAGAACCTTACAGTTATTAAAGTTATGGGTTTGAACATCAGGAAACAGCAGACTGTTGGACACTTGGGCTATGAATTACACAGTTTACGTGTATTTTACATAGTTTATACGTAATTATTACATACAAATTGTGCTCGACTTTGGCGGGATGCAAATTTGTGGCTCTCCATGACTGCTTCACGTATGTCTAACGGACTTTTCACGCATGTTATATCTCGAACACGGCATACATAAAATTGAAATTATGGCTTTCATGTCGATGTACGTGTTCTTTGCGTGGTTCATTTGTATAACTGTCATGGTTTTAACGTGGTTCATATGTGATACATCTGGTAAAATTTCACATAAAGACCACAACGTTTTTCACTTTTCCAAGTGTTTTCAAGGATGACCAATTTTTTATCCGTCCAATAAGTGCAAAATGTACTGTTTGATATATATATAGTGCTGAACTATTAACTTTCCTGGGTTTCAATGCAATTCAGACACATTAAACAGCAAATGTGATGTCACTCATTTGCTGTAATAAATGTGAATATTTTGCAAAGACTTTTTTATGAATCCACTGTGTTCTGATTGTCTGATCTGATGTTTTTTTATTTAAATAAAAGAAACATAAAAATTTCTTTTTAGATGATACATTTTTCAAATGCAATGCATTGTGTTTTATTGTGGATTACAATCGTCAATCTTCTGAGCAGCGATCATTGACTGTGTATAAGAACTGGACTGAGCGATGCCCCCCCCCCTCCCCCTTTAGCGTTCCAAACAGGAAGTATCTGCTGGCTCCAAGAAGCCAAACTCCCATAGACTTCTACAGAGAAATAACCGCATGTTACTCAGTTATTCTATTGGCCAGAGTACCCTTTCTCGCTCTGGTAACGTTTTTTTCAACATGGTCTTGATAATCCTAATTTTGTTTCCAAGATATTTTTTCTGTAGCACAAGTTATACAAGCTGACTGATCAGACGCCTCAATAAAAGTATGTGATCCAACGTTAAACGAAAGGTTTTATTGACAGATTGTCTAAGCCTGATTTTTAGTGTTGTATACTTCCAACAGACTCCTAAAGGAGAAAGTGGTTCCCAAAGGAAGTCGGACCAATTACTGCTGAATCATTTGGTTAGAGTAAGTCATTGTCTATGGGTGACTTTCACTCGCTCCAGTCCTCATATACAGTCAAATGCATCAATGGAGACTAGTTTTCTTACAGACTTCCAGGAAATTTCCACTGGACACTGGAATTTGGAGTTGTAATTAAGTAGACAACAATATGGGTGCTTGGACACACTGCTGGAACACAAAATTGCAAAAAAATATTTAGTGATAACACAATTTTAATCCATCTTGCCATTGGGTAAAAAGTGGGAAAACTCTCTTTTGAAGAAGTCAAAAAATGTCAGTGGCTTACAAATGGTCAAACTGATCGAAAAGCTTTGGTAGAAATTGAAAAAGGGTCCACGATGAAGCTTCAACTTCCAAAGTGAATTTGGTGAATGTAATAAGAAAAAAATTGAAGCCAGAGTGATCAAGAATACTGTTAGTAAAACATGTCTATGAAATTGAAACGGTTTTCAAAGTTTGTATAACAGTTTCTGCATCTTTAAGGTTTTTCATATTTTGTTTGCATGCAAAATACATTCTTTTGTTCCTTTTTCGTTATGTTTTCATTATATTTTTATGCAGATTTGGACATTTTGTGTGTGACATTTCTATCATTGAGTTTTATTCTTGCACATAGACATTCAAAAGTGGGTTTTCTAAGTTCTGTACTCCAGACACAAAGAACTGTCAAATCAATTTGAGCCTTCACAAAAATTCAGTTATTTTACACAAAAACACAAAGTTCTGCAGAAAACCTGGTTGGAACAGGGATATATATCTTGCCCTATGTTAAAAATAGACACTGTTATTACAAATGCAAGAAAAACATATCATCTTCTTGGTTTTCCAACTGACAAGTCCCACCCACTTGAGTCCGCTGCACACATGAGCCACACGTCCTGCTGGTACACAATAACTATGATGCAGTACAGCACAAAAACAGGCTTCCAGGGAGTTGATTTATTCCTGTTTTTGCACAGGATTGAAGAGTCTAAAAAAAACATCATGGACCATCATGTCATGTTTGGATATGTTTTCCATCCAAAGAAGCCGTCCTAAATACAGTTTTGTTGTATTTATCCTTGTAGAAATGACAATACAGGCTCAGTTATTAATTCTAACATGACTTCTTGCTTTTTTTTTGCATTTGTTGGGGTTGAAGGCACTTTTTCTTTAGGTAAAATAAACGTTTACTGGGTCATATTGAGGACAATTAAGCAAGTTCTTCTGGTCCTTTTTGTAACCAAATGTGCATCTTTCTTTAAATTTTACTACATGGCTCAACAAAAACAAATGAGATTACTTCAATTTATGTATTTTATAACTCTTTGAATTAAAACCCAGCAATTTATTTACTCTAATACAGAGTGAAGCTTTAAAAATACGACATTTGCACATATTTTGCTAATAAATTTCGTCACTTTTGACAAATTTTTGTCATAATTGTATTTTTAACTATTTCAAAAGCATTCTTTGACGCCTTTTAATTATGATCTTGGCATTTTTAGCCCAAATCTAAAAACCTGATTTGTTTTCTAGGCGTAGTTTCTGCAGAGCAGCAGGAGTTCATTAGAAATTAGCCTCCGAGTTGTGGTGTTGCAACCCCGCCCCCATTCCCATCCCTGTTCGGAACAGGGATGGGAATGGAAACTAAATCCTGAACAAAAACAAAACTCAGAAATTATTAATTAGAGCTTGATTTTAATCATAAATATCCTCCATCATCAGTAAATTCCAAAAGAACATTATAAAAAAAAACAAATTACAATTTTTGGTGTGAGTCTTTAAAGTTGCACTTTCCTAAGACTTGCGTCAAGCTACTTTTATTTTTTATTTTTGTCTTTTTCTACAAAATATGTAGCTCTTTCAGCTGTTATTCAATGTTTCAGTGTCCTATTTACCTATTTACACATTTCGCTGCAATATTTCCATATCTATTAGAAATGTATATATGTGCACATGCCGACAACACCAAGAAACAGTTTGTATTTTGTAGTGTGATTATAGAAAAATAAGTAATCCACAAGTAAGAGTTAGCACATAGAGGAACTGTCGGTATGGACCCTAAAAATTAAAAACGTACAGGAAAAACCCTTTGATTGGCAGCTGTATAAGTAAATATTTGATTTTAATATTTGGTTCTCATGGCTTGGAGCATCTTGAAGCAGAGCTTCAGAGTTGCTGACTTCATTAAAAAGAATATAAGTGGGATTCCCTGAATTCCTTCATCACATGTGCCCTGTGATGAAGAAAAACGGAAGTCCTGATGCTGCAGCTGCTGTCCAGATGTGGTCCTGCCTTCTCAGAATATGCTGTAGCTCAGAAACAGCGATAACAACATCTGTGAAACAGCAAATAATTTCATAGTTTTCTTAAAAGGACATGGTGCGATGACCAAGGGTTACACAAATGCTAATAACATTGCTTAAATTGATCCAACATCATGTGTTTATGACTAAATTCAAGGACAAACCTGTCCATTAAGTTTTATATTTAGGGAGGTAGTGCTTAACCCAACGCTCTCAGGGCTGTTTTTAATTGAGATCATCTCCCTCAAAAGCATTTAAAACAATCGTGTGCGACAAACGGCGCTGATTACTTCAATTTGTCGTTCAATGCTCGTTGTTTCTGGTCCACTGGCTTTGTGTTTGTGTGCTGTGACCGTAAAGACTGAACGTCAGACGTCATGAACATACATTATTGTATTTATTCAATGGGTCTTTTGAAAGGCTACCAGCATGAGAAGGTTCCACTGAAGAATGACAAAGATTTAAGGCGAATGAAAATTTAACGAGCATTTTTTTTGTGCGCTTTGTGGGACAGTGCTTCAAATAAATGAAGAGCCGAAGCCACATCTTTCAGATTCATGTAACACACAGAGTTAGGTAGGTTTCATTTTTAATGAATGATACGATAAACAAGTTAAAATCGGTTTATAATGGGACACACGAGCTGACGTGAAGACCATAATAAGGCTAAAAATAAAATTTTCTCAAGCATAAAACAGCTGAATTAAATGGGCTGCAGAAAAGCTACCTGCTCCCGAGTCTTGGATTTAACCTCTGCAGGGTGAAGGTTAACACCAAAGACAGCTGCGGGATCTCATCTGGGTCTTTGCATAATTAAAAGCAAAATGAAGAATAAATTAGGAAAGATTCTGGGTGAAGGTTTTTTTCAGTTTCTCTACATTTGAGCACGTCTTTTAGACTGGAAACATGATTCATTTCACAGTTAAACAAAAAGAATTCTTTAACACTACAATTCAAAGGTTTGCAAACCTGCATATCTGTAATATAAAAGGCAAACAATGATAGAATGAATGCATTAAAGTGTTTAGCAAATCAAAGGTTTGATAAAGCGCTGCCACTCTTCACTGGGGTGACCCTAACACAGGCGGCTTTACATTTAACAGAGCTGGTCAGGCTGGTGTCAAGCCCTGAGGTTCAAAGGTGACTGGAGGACCAGTGCTGTCCAAGAAATTAGAGCAAACTAATTGTCCATTAGTCCATTTTAATTATAAGAAAATCTGAAGAGAGCCTGGTTCACCAGTTTCAGGGCCATGACACCAACTCTTTGCATGTGTGTGTGTGTGTGTGTGTGGTTCTTGATGGAAAATTAGATTATGCATGCTGCAGTGCACGGCACACAAAAGCAAATGTCCAATTTCAGCCACAAACAAAGACTTTAAGGCGAGACACATCCGCTGTTTAAGAGGCGTTTTCTTTGAACGGCTTGACTGTTCCATGCAGTCACCATTTGTGGATAATTGGAGTGGTTCACTGGAGTCCCAAAATATCATTTTAAAGAGTGATCCATCTCACTGTTTCTTAATTTTTCTGAAAACTGTTTTTTTACAGTTTATCTTTCATTTAAAATAATAATTGTTATCATTTTAGCTTGGTCTATTTGTTAATTACCATATAATCAGCACTATGGGGTGCTCCAGATTAACCATCAGTAAATTGTGTATTTTTTAAATTTATGTCATTTAAAAAAGTGAATTAAGACAAACGATAAATCCATCAGTCAGTCAGAATTTATGAACTACATTCACAGTAATTCTAGAACTTGATTGTGACACGCTTCGCATTAGCCACTTTAGTGTAATCACAGCACATGCAACTCCAAGCCTGCGTCTGCAATATAGGAAAAAACACAGACTTTTGAATTTTGATACAGCTAAAACAAACGTTACTGTGACTACACTATCTGCCAACCTCGTTAGTAACATGTGAGAAAAAAAATAAAAATAAAACACAGTTCAACAATGCTACACATTAGTATGGTGGCCCTGAAGTGCAGATCACATCAACACATTCTTTGAAGCAAAAACAATTTAAAAATCACAAAGACAAAAAAAAAAAAAACGTTTTCGTGCTAAAATGCACGAAATGTTAAAAACTCAACAGACAGGCAGGCAGGCAGACAGGCAGGCAGGCAGGCAGGCAGGCAGGCAGGCAGGCAGGCAGGCAGGCAGGCAGGCAGGCAGACAGACAGGCAGGCAGGCAGGCAGGCAGGCAGGCAGGCAGGCAGGCAGGCAGGCAGGCAGACAGACAGACAGACAGACAGACAGACAGACAGACAGACAGACAGACAGACAGACAGACAGACAGACAGACAGAGTGCCATGTACCTCTCAAAATGGCTTTAACAGCAGTAAGCACAACCAGATATAGGCTTTTAAGATCGGAAAATACAGTAATTGCACCCTCTTGAATAAACATAATTATCTGAATGAGTCTCATGCTTTGTTTGTCAGCCTGGGTTTGATTAAATCATGTTTATCATTCATATCTGTCCCAAAGGTGAAACCTGACCCTTGTTAACTTGCTCATTACCTGCGCTAAATCCCTGCGTCAATGCAGGACTTGCGATTAGCATATTTTAATTAGCATATTACCACGCTTTCATCTAGTTAACAGTCAAGTTGACTCCCCGTTGCACCCAGTTAAGCCCCGTCAGCAGCCGTGATCTCCATCTGCAAACAGCAGACGCCCCCCTGCTGAATGCTCTCTGCTGTAGCTTTGATCAGATGAATCCTCATGCCAATGGAAGGAAAGCATCTTCCTTTCATTTACACTAAAGCACATTTTTACGTTAGAATGGTTCTGGAAGTGCTTGGGAATCACACAAACATCAAAAAAGGATCCAAAGGATGTAGGATCGCTGTGAAGGACATTTAAGTTTGAAGAGTATTTTCTTGGAAAGAGAAGTGCAGAAATGTCTTTGACATGCACAGAGCCGTTGATTGCTGATCCTGCACGCGCTCAGTCGGGCTCTGACTGTAGCATTCCTTATCACAGCTCAAAGTTTGCCGCTCATGATTTGAGCCACATGTGACTGTAGAGGGCTGCTATAGAATATCATCCTGCCAGCAGTTCTTCATGGGGTGGAATGCCTATTTTTGGCTGGACCGGTGCATTTTTCTGCATGGAAAAAATAATAATAAAACACTCAAACGTGCCTGACAGCACTTTTGAGCAGTCACAGCCTTCTGTGAGGTACAGCTTTTACTGTAAAACAGCTGTTCAGCTTCCTTAAATCAAGCTATTTGTGGCCACATGATTGCCGTCTAGGATTTCTTTAGTTCTTTTTCCTTTAACAAGAATCTGGAGTTACGTTCAGTTTTTATACGTGAATTTTGTAGAGTGGAAAGTCTTGTGGTTGTAAATAGAAACATTTTTTTTTTTACTTTTCTTTTGCTAGATTCTTTTTTAATTAAGGTCATGACACTTAATTAAGTGGTAGAATCTGGAATTCCTCAAATGACCACAAGGGCACGGTTGGAGAAGAATCTCCATTTATTTTAATAGCAAAAAGTCCAATCCACTGACAAAATAAACTTGTTTTAGGGGATTTTATAAAACCTTTATGATGTAAGTAGATTGTATTGTGATAATAAACAAGAACTAACTTAATATGAATTTTTCAAAAAAGGGAAAAGTGAGCACCAGTGTTATGACCTTCTTCATTCTGTTAAAGTCTCATGTTGGCTGTGGCTTGTTATTTATATAAATAAAATAATAAAAGTTTATGTTTGCTAAAGAATTATACTTTGTAATATTTAGTTGTGCGTCAGATTTACCTTAACCCCGCAAAAGCCAGGAAGAATATTCCTATGGGGTTTTAACAATAATTTGACTTTTTTTATTGTTTTGGGTAGCAGCAATGAATAAAAAAATATAAAATTAAAACGATAAAAAAAGGATATGTAACTAAATGTAATTAGTATAAGCAATAACAAGGTAATAAACATTATGAGTTTATAAGTTTTGTGCTAACATTGATTTTTAATTCATTACAGACCTCATGTACTGTTTAGATCAGTTTGTTTGTTTCTTTTCTGTTTTCCTGTGATCTTGTTTGGCTATTATGTTTCATTTATTTATTTTTTCGTCCCAACCCCGTTCCGGTGACTCACATAAAAAAATATGAGTTTCCCAATAAGATTTAGACTCAAAATGCATCAAACACTGGCTGTTTGATGGCCCATGTCCCCACATTCAGGGAGTGCTGGGAGACAAAGAGGTGTGAATTACTTTACGTCTATAGTTTCAACTGTAAACTGTCAAATGAAGACTTTTTTTTTTCCAAATCTAAATAGACTTGACTTGTTATCAAGTATTGATTTTATCTGTTTTTTAATTGCCTTAAAAATAACTAAACTAAAGATTATTTTTTCAGTCTTGTCCTTGTTTAGTTGGAGAAAGTTGCTTTGCATCCACCCATCCCACAAACTCAAGTTCCCCATTGTTTAAGTGATGGATGTTAGAAACACGTCATGAACTGCATCTGCTTCAGATGATGGTAGTTAAAGGTGCAGCAGCTGTAAATGCTGCTACATTTCTGTCCCCTTTAACATTTATAGTTAAAAGCAGCAGAAACATGGATTTATGAAATATTGATGGTAAATACTAGTGTCAAATTTACCCCTATACGGGTTCATTGCTGTCATGTTAAGATGAAAATTTGCTCAAATATTAAGACAAAAGGAAGCTGTATCTTTTCCAATTTGAACCGACGGTTAGAAATTCTACATTATAGCCAAAAACCTCTCTAGGAAAATATAGATATGACCATTTAATGGCTTCAAACAGGTGTCAAATAATAAATGCACTCCTATAGGAGGGACTGAATATAGACCTCTGAGGGATTAGTAAGTACACTTAATGCCAAGGATAAGTGAGAAACATATGCTGGCAATATAATCTTAATGTAGACACATAAATACATCTGCTTCCCTGGGATTATTTTATGGAGGGATAACAATATGTTTTAGATAATGCAAGCTTTGCTTCTTCTAGGATCTTTATGATTTTTTTTTTTCTGCACAGCACTGTTGACAGAGTAATGAATGAATCATCGTTTGTATCAAGGATTTCTTTAGCCTGAAGAAAACGCAGACAATGTCAAAGAGCTAACAATCAGAATCCAATCCATTATCCTGCACACTTTGTAGTCACGAACTATTTGACCACATCCTCTGGTACATTCTTTGTAAAAGAGAAAGTCCATCAATCATCGTTTCCCCTCAAGGGAGCCGTGAAAGGTTTGACGTTACGCAAACAGTAATTTGACTCATCCTGCCTCTGAAGGGGCCCGTGTGTTGTCATGTTGTGTTGAGCTTCACAACAGGAGTCGACCGAGACTCCTGCATCAATCTGGAATTGTCTGCTGGTCGGGGAGGAGAGGCGTAATAGGAAAAAATGTACCACCACATCACCACCTCCCAGGGCTGCCATAATGGAGCATCCATGGTCATTAATGGAGCGCACCTCCCACCTCAAGAGCCCCTTTTCAGTCTCTGTCATCATTCACGGCCATCACTTCCTCAGAATTTAATGGTTTTGGAGGTTCCTTTTATCCCTTTGTCTCTGCACCTCTGTGTCTCATTCCCATTTAGGAGCTCGAACTAGAGGACGGGCCTGTTAGTTGGGTGTTGGGGCTGACCTCTGAACCCCTTTACTGGAGACTCCTTAAGCTTTGTTTTGGGGCTCTGTCCCCCTTGCCAAGGCAAATCAGAGCTCGGGCGGGTCACAGAGAGAAGGAGCCACCGGGGGTCTCATTGTCTTCCCATTCACATCACAGATAAGTGGTGCGGAGTGGACATCAGACGCTCCTTACAGCCACACACACTGAAGGGACCATTTCCACGCAAAGTGACAGCTCCCATTGCGAAAGGAATGCATGTGAATCGAAAAGGTTCAAAGAGACACGGCAACAAACCAACGACATGGGAGCATTTGATTGCAAAGCGCTGGTTCTTCCCCTTTCAATATGTCACGACATATCTGCAACAAAACGGAGGAGCAGCGTCAGACGAATTATTGTAATGTGAAGTTCTCCATGGAGCACACCTAATGCATCGGGAAAGAATCCATAGGAAGCTGTAAAGTGCATTTTCCACTGACAAGACGGAAAAGTGCATCAGGAATCGAACAGTGATGCAGCAGAACTGAACTTTATTCTGCCTTTTGTTCTTTAGGGGGCAGGAGAGAACCAAGGGAAAAAGGTTGAGTGGACAGACCTGTAGCTGGGGGTGGGATTAGGGGGCAGCTAAAGCGATGGGGGGGGGGGGCATGTCCACCCTCAATTCCCGCCATGACCAGTGCTCAGGAGATTAATGCAGACTAAAGAGGAGGGCTGGTGCTGGCAAGTCACTGCTAGGTCTGTGTTTTCTCATCATCATTCTGCTGACCGTGTTCTTTGAATGGATGCAAATCAGGGGATTCACTGAAAGAGCAGTTATAAAACTCTCTGATTTGCACACATGATTATTCACGTCTCCTCCCGAGCAGCTACATGAACTATGCTTTATGTTGCTAATGTATTCATTCTTATTGAACCCATCTGAAACTTTGTCATGGCAACACGCCGTCCCCGATGTATTTTACTTTATTCTATAATTCGTTTCTTCGTCTATTCTCCTGCGGGAGTGCGAGCTTAGAGAAGCAAAGCCTGCCGTGGATCCGTTGACAACTCATTTCATCAGCTCATCACAGGACATATTGCTGTTTTGTTAGCCCAGTGAAAAGCAGCTTAAGAGGTTCATCCTCAGTAAAACCTGCTGAGAGTCAGAGCTGAACCTGAATAGCAGACTGAAGTAGACTTTCCAACGTCTGGAAGAGGTGCCTCAAATTGACGTGTACAGTAATCCCACGCACAGGTAAGGAGGCTGAAAATCTGTGTCAGGTAAAAAAAAAAAAAAAAACAGGTCTTTTCCGAGTGGGTTTATCTTCATCTGTTAAACAAGATAGAGACAGGTGATACAGCAGCAGCTGAGGGGTTTAAAGGCTTAAGTTAAAGACCCACATGAATCATTCCACTTTTTATTTTTATCTAGTAATGCGAAGAGACAATCATTGAATATTTTTGGGTCAAATGATTATAATATGGAACAATGTCCTTAATGCATAAAATTAATTATCATACAAATAGGTTTTCAAGTATTCGTTATAAATACAAATCAGAATATAAACAAGGAAGATAATAAAAACAAATCAGATGTATTTTTTTATGATAAAAAGAAACTCTTAATATGTTTAGGTCATTATTGATTGGTGGTAAAATATTATATTGGAAGACAACTCAGAGCAGAACATGATCAAAACCTAACCGACAAAACTAAATCCAGGAACACAATTGCAGAAGTGCTGCTTTGTTTTGCAAAAAGAAAAAGCCAAATTGAACTTTGTAAGAAGTCCTGCGGTCACCTGCTGGGGTGGCAGCATAGATGGAAGTCACCTAAAGAGGCTGAACGAGCTCCACACACGACTGGCTCTGTTCTGGGTTCTGCTCTGGAGCCTCTTCTAGTTCAAAGAAGATGAAAACTATGATGGAACATGTCAGCATCCTCTTCACAATAACTCAACAACTTTAGTCAGAGATTCTTCACAACTTCCTGTCGTGACTCTTCAAAGAACTTCTAGTATGTTTAAAGCAACTTCTAGTCAATTCATAGCTAAATGTGAGCCTGATAAATGAGCAGATGTAGAAACAGTTCTTGCTATTTGCATTGAATTCATTTAAATAATCCTATAAAAGTGGATTTCCGTAAAAGATGTTATCAGGATGAAATAATAGTGGACCCTGTTATGTTTCAGTGGCTTAGCGTGGATCAGAAGAACACTTGAGTGCCTGGCGTTGCCCCCTCTCCTCCCTGCCTTTTTGCCGTGTTGACGTCATGGAATATGTGATGCCATCACCCCGGCACACACACTGAACATGCTCTCACCTGGTTTCTACAGCAACCAAACCACAGCAGCTTCCTCCTCCCTGCATGTTCAACGAACGTCCTCACGCTTACCAAGAAAACAAGGGAAAGTCAGAAAGAGTGGTGTTTGGAATATATTTGGCATCCAGGTTGTGGTGGACAACAAAGTCTTCAGTTTTGCCTGTTGTCTTTTTATAACGTGCAGGTCCTGTTTGTGCCTTTGTGACTCACAGCAGCTGAACTTCAGTGTTTCTAAGGGATATAACATCTCACTAACTCTCTTTTTGCATCAAAGACTCAGACTGTGAGAAACTTTTGCTGCAGCTGCAAAGACTAAAAACTGAAATACGTCTTATTTTGTTATCTAGGTTTTGTTGCTTTGCAGCAGCTACATTGAAATGAGAATAGACACAAGAAAACCCAAAAGCGAAGGGAAGAATTGTTGATAAATTACTAGAACATTTATTAGTCAGGATAAACTCATTTCACATTAGTGACAACTGCAAAAACAGATCTGCATCTTGACAAAAACAAACGTTTTTTGTGACCTTTCATCTATTTAGGAGCTAAACTGGGGCAAAAGTCTCCATTTCTTAATAGAAGCGCAGTCTTTACTGAATGAAGAAAGTTTTTTTTGACATTCAGACATGGTTACGAAACCCATGATTTTAGTGATTTTGGTTCCTTATTTAAAATGTTGTCCTATTTCATTTTTTATTCTTTTAAATCTTTCACCTTTGTGTTGTCATTTTTACTTTATTGTGAAAAGCTTGTCACACTCAGTATGATTGTCTGCCCCTGC
Organism: Oryzias latipes; assembly: GCF_053564925.1. Taxonomy (NCBI): domain Eukaryota; kingdom Metazoa; phylum Chordata; class Actinopteri; order Beloniformes; family Adrianichthyidae; genus Oryzias; species Oryzias latipes. The sequence goes on along the minus strand of NC_136256.1, from coordinate 25,377,449 downwards.
CCGGCCTCTGCGTGAAACATAAAAGAGTTGTTGTCCCATCTTTCCCACTTTTTTTTTGCCAGTCCAACTCTTCATTTTCCCAAAATTCACATGTTTTACATGGTTTTCCTGCATTGAACTTGCTGTTATTTGTTAAAAATCAATATATTTTTCCATGCCTAACTTTTATTTGTGTTGTATTTCTCAATATTAGATTTTTATCATGGAAATTCAGAGAATAATCGTTTTCTGGAAAGTCTTTCTGAATGCGGTTGACAGAATAGTGATATAACATGCGGTTGGCAAAGAGGTTAAACAGTGAGACTTGAAGGTGTTTTTATAGTGCACAGATATGTAAAAATGGTTCAAATTAAGGAATTAGCTACTAAAAGTCACAAGTCAAACAAGAACTGAAGATAAAATTCAAAATGTTTTCAGGTAAAAATACTGAAAATGAAATACATTTAAAAATGAAAGCAGCGAGTGGCGTTGTATGGCCCGTGGGCGCTACCTTCTGAGCTGTCCTCATTGCCACACTAGTCTAAGCTGCTTTCTAGGACATAGTTTCTGCAGAGCGGCAGGAGTTCATTAGAAATTTGCCACTGAGTTATGGGTGGGACTGTTGGCACAGAAGGAGCCTCACTTTAATTCCCGTTATCGCTTTTTTTTTACTCTCTCCCCTGCTATCTTAATGCCCCTCACACTCCCAACCTAATATCAGCGGTGCAACAAAAATGGCGAGAAATACCGAAGCTACCCAGCCGTACAGTTCTGAGACAGATTCCAGGTAAGACGAGGAAAACAAAGACGTACATGGATCTCTTTGTCTGCAAGTGGAAGCATCAGAATTGAGCGGAGCAGGAAGTTTGTGAGTTCTGGTAAATCGCCTGTCAGTCCTGGGGGAGGATCCCTCCTTCATGTGGGCACCCCTGAGGTTTCTTCGTATTTTCCGGAGTCCGTTCTTTTTTTAGGAGTTTTTCCTTACCGTGAAGGGGGGTCTAAGGGCAGAGATGTCCAGTTTAGCTTAGTCAGTTTGTTAGTTCAATTTTGACGACTGTTGTTGTGAATTTGGGCTACATAAATGAAATTGAACTGAATTGAACCACATCTTGAATAAAGAAATACGCAGAAATGCAGTTTTAATCTATTATTTCTTTAAATATCAGGATTAAAATGCCACAATAACATGTTAAAAACACATTTAATTTTCTTAGGAGAAGGAGGTTTAATTGATTATTTTTAAATTTGTTTTTCCATTTGAGCATAGAGGAGAATAAGCCAAGTTTCAGTTTGCTCATTTTCTGCAGACACTGTTTACTTAAAGAGGAAAGATATCAGTCTTGACCTTTAGCTTTTTTGGACAACTGGTTACTAAAATAAAAAATGTGTTGTAGAATGGTTTACACATGTGCTCAGTTTGATCTTTTTCACCCAAAAAAAAAAAAAGAATTATAGTCCTTTTTGTCTGGAAGAAAAACTGCTGTCTTATCAGGAACCCCTTTCGTTCTGTTCTAACACCGTTTCATCCAACTTCCAATAACACAGTTACATTTTCTTAAGCACACACACGCTCAGGCTGCTCGGCGCAACGCCAGGCCTTATGGGTAACTGGCATAGCTGGTTATTACCATGGCAACGGGAATGTTGGACCTGGGAAGTGCCAAGAGAGCAGCTGGTAGGTAGTGGCAGATTAGTCTCCAAACAGATTTACAGCCAGTCAAGTACTGCATGCCCTTTGAACAGAGGAAGGAATGATAAAGAAGCCATTAGAGTGAAAGACAACAAAGAGAGGATTGTGTCGCAGCCGAGTTAGTCCGCTGATGGAGAGGAGCTGAAATCTTCTCCTGGATCATCCGCCAGCTTGCTTGGGCTGCTGAATGCAGCACAAGAGCTTGTTGCTCATAGCAAATGATCAAAGAGGAGCTGTTGCTTTTTGGGAAAACAATACAAAGTGCTTAATTGTTCCTCTGATGACAGAATGACTGTGAGGTGAAGCATCTAAAAGCATTTGAGTCTTTTCTGTCCCTCTAAGTAACTCAGTCATAGTGTATTATGCAGATAAAAAGATTCAATCATGTTTTTACTGATGGGGTTGCCTAAAAAGACTCATAAAACTTTTATAAATAAAAAAAAAAACGTTTACAAAATAAAAGTTTTTTTTTAAGATCAAAATACCGGTAAGTTAAAGAGTAAAGTGCTGAACTGTTTGTAGACCCACTTCAATGAAAACTGTGTTTTAAACATGTTTTTGTAGCCTTTTCTTTACGATGGAGGACAGAATTTAACATTAAAACTGCATTCCTGAGTATTTCTTTATTCAAATTATGATTTAAATGCAAAATTAAAATAAATGAAAAGTTGTATGAATCAGATAATCCATATACTTGTTGCTGATTATTACGCTCACAGAAAGTCCAGAAATGTTTATTTATGATACAAATCTGTCAAAGTGCTGTTTCGTGAAATAAAATAATAAGATTTTCGAATAAAAATCACTGACACTGACAGACTGGCCCAAATGTGAAAATGGTTTACCTTTGGCTTCAACCAAATGAAGTCAGTTCAGTTGCCATCTTCTCGTGTTACGGACACTTGTATTAGAACCAGCCGTCGTCCGTAAGCAGTCCGAGTCAGCGTTTCCTTGGCAACCACTCTTGTGAGACTACATACTTTCATTGAGGCATCTGATTGGTCAGTTAATAACTGGAAAAACTTTCTCTACAGAAAAAAGATCATGGAAAAAAAGATTACGATGATAAAGAACACATTAAAAAAAATATCAGAGCAAGAATGGATATTCTGAACAAAAGAATGACTAAGTAACAGCTGTTTATTTCTCAATATAAGTCTCCGGGATTCGGGATTCTCCGGGATTGGAACCAGCGGGTACTTCCATTTTGAAATGCGAAAGGGGAGGAGTCACTCTGTCCAGTTCTCTTATACAGTCAATTCAACCATTAAAAGTCATTTAATGAAACAAAAACATCACCATGTTGGTTCTCATTGTTGCCCAGTTTTTTAAAAACAGAAACTGAAGATGTTGGAGGTTTGAGATGAACAACAGCGGTTTTTGTGGACGCAGTCAAATGAAGGTAGAGTTTCAATTAGCTTTTCAAAGACGTTTTGATGAGTGCACTGTGTGCAGTTGTGGTCTAAGTTTTAAATGTGAAACTTTGGTTTTGTTGTTAAAAATGCCTGAGTCAAAATGCAAGCTTGTAAAGAATCAACACACTTTTAAACATGTGAAAGAAAACTCACCAAGCTTTCCAACACTGGGGTGGTGTTTCTGTGTAATTACATGTGCATTATTTGACCGTTCCAAAATACTGAAGGCTGTACAAAAAACCCTCAGAGTTCTGTTCTTGAGTAAACTCAGAGAATATTTTGAAAATGAACAAAAGTAATACAAACAGGGTAGGATGTGCTTTTTACACTTTTTACAAAACAGTCCAGCTCATGTTTTGGTTGTTTGTTAGTTAGTCTAATTGATTCTAGTTTTAGGTTTAGGTACTGAGTAGAGCCTTAGTCAAATGCACTGTATGGGGGCTGAGGTGTATGAGAGTTGTAGAGAGAAGAATATGAAGGTAGATTTGTTGTTAACATATTTTGTATTTGTAGAAAAGACATCATCTATCTTAATAAGAATTTGTGCATCTAAAACTGTTTTGTAAATTGTCCGTCCGCACAAATGCTTTGTCCGAGTGTGAGACATCACATATGTGCATTGATCTACAATGACAAAACCCAAGTTACAAATACAATTCTTTTGATTCTCAAAGATTCAACCAATCAGGAGCCTTTCACCGTCACCCAATCGGTGTGCTGTTTGGACCAGCCAATCAGATACATGATATATATTCCAGGAATAAAGGAATGTTGAAGAAATAAGAAAGAAATTGATCCTTCACTCCACAGCAGGTCAACAACATTTATGCGACGACCTAGAATTCCAAGTTTTCCTATGGAAATTTTAGATTAACTAATTGACCAATGAAGCATGTTTTTGGACGTGTCCAACAAGTGTTGGACTTGAACCGGAGGCCTTCTCGCTGTGAGGCAAGAGCGCCAACCACTGTGCCACCGTGCAGCCTCAAAAAAATACAAAAAATAAACAAGCACTCAAAAAAGTGCTGTAATAACATATTGCACAAGAAGGTCACAGTTTAAATAGTTTTACTATGTTATTTTTTTAAATAAATAGTACTGCAATAGGATTGGATACATCAGAACAAAATACCGTCAATATTTCGCGTCACAGTAACAGCGCTGTGTGAATGGACCCTTGTCACTCAAACACGTTTTTTTTCAAATCCAAAAAATACAAACAGATGACAGATCAAGTGCTTATTGTTGTCACAACCCTCAGGTTGCCAACCCCTGCTCTAAACGAAGGAGACAAGACGAAATATGGCGGAAGATACCCGAAACATCCCATAGCAAAGCAAAACCGAAGATGAGATCTCGTTTCTGTCACATTTACGTCTCCTAGACATAAATGAGAACTGTTTGAGACTAAACTGCTTTTCTCATTCTTCTCAAACATTTCTCCTGAGAAATAAGTCTCACAGTGAGCACTTTTTGAGATCTCAAAATTCTCTCACAATTGTCTCTTCTCCAGATCTCAATTAAGAGAAAAATGAGCCATATTATGTTGCGCTCAAGTATGTCTCAATTTGATATCCTTACTTCCAATTCCTATCTCAGTTACGTCTCAGTGAAAGACATAAATGGTTCTGTCTCTCGTTGCTCAATAATTTAGATCTTGTTTTAGCCTTTTTTTAATTGTCTCAGCAAAAGGAAAAATGAGAGTAGTACAAGCCCTAAAATGAGTCTCATGATGACACCATTACAGTTCATTTCTCGAAAATAATATTTTTTAATTTATTTTATGTTCAACTTAAAAAAGTTGTTTATTGCTTACACATTTATATAACTCAATTACAATTTCAAGAGAAAAAAAGTTAAATCGTTAAGACAGTCATGTCCTCAAAAGACATATTTTTGAAACTTTTTAAAAACCATGAAATTTCAAGACAACGTTGCAGTGTCGATTTAATAAACTTTTCTTTTGACTGCTTGAATAAACATGAATGAACAAGAATGTATGTTGGGTTAATGATGATGCGCTATTTTTGTTCGAGCTGTTACCATTCTGACAAGGTTAATAAAAGCCAATAAAAGCCCTGAAGGATCTCCAGCTTCTGGAAATGAACCCAAACAGAAAAAGGTTCTGACTCTGCAGAGGCTCTGGCTCTGGGAGTTTTAAAACAGGGTCAATTATTCGCGGATTTTCGTTATTCGCGGGGGGGGGGGGGGGGGGGGAGGGGGAGACGTAACCCCCGCGAATACGGGGGGATTACTTTATACGCACACTTATATGTTGGTGGGTATAAAAGTTTAACACATTGATGTCTGAACTAAGTAAAGGACATTAGGGATCAAATTTGGATCACCTTAAAGTGAACAAAAAATAGATTGTACATTTGAAACAAACAAATAAAATACATAAATAAAAATAATCAAATAAATTAATCAACTTTAGGGTGGTACAGATTTATGGGGTTCAGTTTGAGTGAATTTATCTTTGTCTTTAAAAATCACCCTTCATGCAGCCTTACAAGCTGAAAATATTTTCTTTTTTCTTGATTTTAGTCTGCATCATATTGAACAAACAGAAGCCTGGAGTAACCCGATTTGAATTTTAAACTGTATCACAGCCTCACTTGACACAGATTTCTGATTGGTTGATCACGGTGGGAGGGAAAACTCAGTGGTTGACGTCACCAACGGGCCGGAATCTGCAAGCGGGAGAAGTGCAGAGAACGAGAGACTTTTGACGAGCGTTTGTCGTATTTTTTCTGCGTTTTTAAAATCCGTGGGATGAATCTCCAACATTTTTTTTTGCTTGTCTGGAAAGGATTCAAGTAAAATCTTTGAAGTTTGCACGGTAAGCTTGCGATTTCTTTCCTCCAACTCTCAACTCAGTGCTAAAGGTGTTTTAAGCTAGCTCTGCCAGTAATGCAGTCTGGGCTACTCGCGGTGGCTTTGGCTGTATAAGTAATTATTGCATTTTAAAAAGGATAACGTGTGCTTTTTGTAATAAAAAAATAGACACATTGAATATTATTTGCAGTGTAGATTTTACAGGAATGAGCCTCGATATTTTTCCAAACGCGTGAGTGCTAAGTAAATAACTGTCTGTTGGAAGACATTTTGCTCTTCAGTTAAGGGTCTGCAGGGTTCATCCCATTCACAGTGTGACGACACCACAAACCATTTCCATTATTGCTAACTTCAAAACGTGCAGTTTCACTGTATGTTCAATTTTTACGCTGTAAAAAGCTTTTATCTTGTTTAAAAGATCATCTTGCAGACGTTTGGCCTGGCATGTCATCTTTTGAAACTTTTTATGGACATCATGTGTTTAAAGAAAAGTCATCATTAACTGCTCTCATGTCTAGAAAGAAAGCATAATCTGAAAATGTAAGTATGCATATTAGGGAAACATGTTCTCAGCCCTCTGTCAGTGGTTGAGATGTTTAGAGAGCACTAAGCCAACAAATGTCAACACTGATAATGTACGAGGATTTTAGTGAATCATATTTAAAAACCTTTCCAGATCTTATTTTGTGCTGTATAATTATAAAATGTGTGTACATGTTTTTTTCCCTTTCTGATTCAAGGTGATCTAAATTCTTTACTCGTGAATCAAAACCCATGTTCCTCCACACTGCCATTATGGAGGTCCTACCAGAGCCACAGAAGACATCCTGGAAGAACACTTGCAGTCCATTGGAATAAATGGAGTTGTATGAGGATCTACGATTCATAGAAGAGGCTGACTTGCTGCCAGCTTTGAGACCTGTTCAAGCCCGGAAACGTCTTGCTTTCTGGAAATTGAAATGTGAGTCTCAAACATTACAAATGAGTTTTTGTAATGCACGGAAGTGGATATGAATGTGAATGGGTAACACACTGACAGTACAGTGTAAACTTAACACACTTATACTGTTTGTTTGTTTTTTGTTGCAGACCAAACGCCAGAGAACAGCACATCGTCATCTGCTAAGATGACTCCAACTGTTATTTATGTGGTAAGTAAAGTTTCCAGTGTTAAATTATTCAAAAGGTTTTGTCTTTGTACACTGTACATGAGTGACATGTTTACTTTATCCATTGTTCTGTCTTTAGGACAGTCTTTCTTTTCCCCAAGGAGGTTCATGTTGAGTTGGAACCGCTCCATCGTACACAACAACATTGCAGCACTGTGCCTGATGTTCAGAAGCTACTTCTGCTTTAACAGTCATTATCCAACTGAGCTGGCTTCAACCCTGGAGTTTCTGCAAAGGTACATATTTATCAGTGCTGTCATGGGATTCATTTTTGGGGGTGTTAGTTAATCATGACCTGCAGTTAATTATTCTAATTAATCTTGTATTAATCTAACTCAGGGCTGCTCATCCCTGGTCCTTGAGATCTACCAGCCTGCCTGTTTTCCAACTCTCCCTGAATTGCTTGCTGCTGATTACCTGGACCAGGTGTGTTCAGTCAGAATGTGGAGATATCTGGTTGAGCTGATCAACAGCTAGCAGGGCTTGGAGATCTAGAAAACAGGCAGGGTGATAGATCCCAAGGACCAGGAATGAGCAGCCCTGGCTAACCTAAAATTTAGCTGTGAAAAAGCTATTTTTATTTTTATTTTGGGGTAATTTGATTTAAATAGCAAGATTTTGTCACAGTAAAAGAAATATAAAATACAATTTAAAGGGTGGCTTTATGAAGTTTTCTTAGTATAACAGACTTTTTTCCAACCTTTACTTTTGTAACACTAAGGGAAAATTCTTCAGTCTCAAACAGAACAAAGACGTAAGCCAAAGTGCTCTAAGTTAAAAAAACTAATGGAAATATTCTGAACAATCCAAAAAATATTGACCATAAACTTCTTAATTATACAATGTTTGTGTTGAAATACCTTCTTCCACAGTTTGCCGTCTGACACGATCAGCCCTTAGCGTCCCAATTAAGACAAGGGTATTATTTTTCCCTTGTTAAGAGCCAACCATGCAAAATGTGACTTTTGATAATTTCTTAAATGTTTGATCTGGACTGTATCATGAAAAATGAAATGAAACAGATTTGAACCTCATTTGTTAAATAGTTAATGCCCATAGAATGCTGCATTTCAATTCTTTTAACTGAAACAGATGTCCTCTAAAGCGACGTGTGGCTGCTTTAAGGGATGACAGAAACGTAATCTTATGGTAGCATTATGCAGCTGCTTTTATAAAACTACAGTTTGCTTCTAGCTTGAAGTGTTATCTCTGTTATGTGCGGTCTATTATCAATCTACTCATGCCAGATTTTAATGTTCTTGTCTTACAGCTGATGTCCTGTGATGTGCCACTCTACCTGGTTGGGAACAAATTGAAGAGGCCAAGCTCAAGAAAGCCTTTGTCAGCAAATGTAGGGCAGAGCAGGTTCTAAGGCCACTGCTATGATCTACAGTATGCAGACTGGTTTCTCTTCCATCCTTTTTATTATTTTTTATTCTTATTTTTTATCTTAATTTGGTTCTCAAATTGGTTCATGGATTTGATAGTCTGGAAGTTTCAGAGAATGTTTTTATCAGGTACTTTTTTACGTGGTTACATAATCTTGTTTTTTTCCTTGTACCTCAGCAGTGATGTCAGTGTGTTTGTTGTTTAAAATCTGGAAGTATTCATGACCAGCATGTCAACCAGATTGAGTACGCCACGGTTCATGTACTATATTTTTTAAAAAGTGTCTAATTCTGCTACCACAATTCAAATGCTGTACTGATGATGGTGCTGCCCAAATAAAGTGTAAAGCATTTACATTTCTAGTATTGTTTTTACTGTTACTGTATATCAGTGGTCTCCCATCCTGGTCCTTGAAGGTCACTGTTCTGGATGTTTTAGCTGTTTTCCTGCTCCAACAGATCTGCTGCAGTGGTTGAATTGCCTCCTCAAGTTCTGCAGGATGTGGTTAATCACCTGTTGATTCACCATCTGCAGGATGGTGGCCCTTGAGGACCAGGATTGGCGACCACTGCTATAAAACTAAATTCTCTTTTCTTTCTCAAATATATCTCAAATATCCTTCTCATTAACGGCTTTGGTAAGAAATTCAAGAGAAATGATTAAGACATGAAAGAGACATCAGACAGACAATGATGAGATCTCTTTTAGGACTCATTCTTCTCAGATTTGTCTCATGAGCGTCTTAGATTCGTCTCTCCCACTTCTTAATTATTGCTCAAACCGTTATCTCAACTCAACCTCATTTGTCTCAGTGATGTCTTTTCTCATTATAGCTTAACTCTTGCTCCTAAGGGACCCTTAGGAGCAAGAGTTCAGAAGCAAATGATCACAGAATGATACGAATATGAGACGCTCAAACTGATCTCAAGAGACGAGATCAAGCAACATATGAGCAACAGATTTTTCCTATGGGATGGTAGGCTTAATTTCGAATACAAAACATTTTTACTGATGCACAAATCTCTTATTACAAGAAAAAAACTTTTTCACACACGGACAATACTTTTACCACAACGCTAACTTCATAGGACGGCTTGCATCATTAAGGGAGCGCAGGTGAGTTCCCTTGAGACTCATGCGGCCACCTTAAGGGATGTCATGATAGTGGAATGTACCATTGTCTTGCGTTTGGTACGTGTACCATTAAGTATCCAAAGGCTAATGTAAGTTGAACGCATTCATGATGTATAGGTGATGCTGTCGTATGGTGCTCTTACACCAACCTATATTCGTTACTGAATCCTTATTGACCACGTGCAAATGCTGCACAAACTTGGTGTTAATTTGATAAGTAAGCTCTTTAAAATGTCTCGACTCGTTCAAAACTCTGCAGCAAAGCTTTCAACAGGAGCCAATGAATTAGCACACATCTGTCCATTTCTGTCTTCTTTACATTGGCTCCCAGTTCAATTTAGAATTCATTATAAAATTGTACTTCTAGTTTTTAGAACCTTGCATGGACAAACTCCTGCATACATTCCTGACCTTTTAACCCCCTATTCACGGTCCCGGTCCAGGAAGTCTTCCAATCAAAAGCTTTTACAAATCCCCAGATCCCGCTATAGAACCAGACGAGACCTTGCCTTTCAAGTTGTCACTCCTCGTCTTTGTCATTACGACAGATTGCCTCCGTTGAGTGTTTAAAAGTCAGGTCAAGAGCTTTTAGTTAATCTAATTTGGCCTTTTACCGTGTTTTACTTAGTTTTTATCGTCTTTTACTTCTTTTGTCTGAGATATGTGTATGATGATGTTGTCATTTTGTGTTTTTTTTCCTATTGTGGTTCTTATCTGAGAAAGGTGCTATAGAAATAAACATTTGCTATTCTTTACTAACGTGTTGTGTAAGTGTTCGCTATGAGCCGTCGCTGGCAGCTTACCCATAGAAAAAATGTGCATGAACATTTTCGCTCTAAGAGTTTAGCGAGCGGTCCACAACTTAAATATTTCTTGTGGTCCCTGTACAGGTTTGCCCACTTTTTGCCCTGTGAGAGTCCATATCCCACCATAAGAGCACTTGTAACTAAGGCTTTAAGTCAATTCTGTCCACATTAGAAATGTATTAAAGATTTATCAATTCAAATCAGTTATTTCACACCCATACCTGGTCTTTTTTGCATCTTTGCAAACTCTTCCAGTAAGGGTGGCCAATCCTGGGGATTTCATTATCGATTCGATACCAAATAATTAATAAATAAATACCAAATAATTACAGGGCTGGTATTGCCGATAAATAATTTTTTAATTAAATGTTGTATTATAGAATAATTTCAGAAATATGCAATTGTTTGTTAATTAGATGTATAATAAAAGAGACTTTTGGCAAATAAAAATGAAAATGATTAATTACAAAAATCTGAACTGAACATTTAATATATAACATGTATATTAATAATTGCATTGCACAATAATAATAAGAAGACAGTAACTAGTGCAAAATGAAAAGCAAAAATGTAAAATATGTTAATATAACACCATTGCAAAAAAATAAAATAAATTAAAGACATTAAAAAAATATCAAAGTGACTAGCGAAAAATGTAAACAAAAGCAACACAGTAGGAAATATAAATATTTAAAAAAGAAAACCTGCCTTTGGTGAAAATAGGTGTCTCTTTAGTGACTCTCCTCTTCGATGAAGCAGGGAGGGGAGGGAAAGGTGTGAGCTGCAGCAAGAGATGAGCAGGTACGCTGTTCACACAGACAGAAAATGCTTTCAGATTGGGCAGTTTCCTGCACAAATTGGGTGGGTATTTACTCAAATTGGGCTGTTTTTTCCCCTATCTGGCAACAAAGCAGACAGATAGATACTTGCATGAACTCGGTAAGTAAATTCAGGCTTGTTACTGTACGTGTTGAAGAAAAACTGCGATGAAGGTATCGATTTCTTCACACTGGTATCGATACTATGGATGCTCAGATTGATACTCCCCTAACTTCCATTGTGGGTGGGACTGATGGGGAGACGGATTCAGTGTGTCTGCAATATTCCCAATCCAGCCCTACTCCGTAATCTCTGTCTCTGCTAACAAGCCTGTTTGCTTTGTACAGCTCATCATGTTGACACCTCGCTGAACACACGAGCCAAAAGAGATAACAAGGAGCACAAACAACATTATAGATAATGATGAGTGCAACGGGAGTGTGTATTTAGCAGTTACAACCTGTTTGTGTGTATTTTGTAATCCCTGGTTACAGTATTTTGATAAGGTAAACATTAAAAACCTGACCTTATGTCTGCCAGTCACAGATTCTCAGCATGCTTACATTAATAGAAATAAACGGCACAATTTAAGGCCCCTATTGAATAATTATAAACAAGTCTAGGCATGTGCTTGAGTGACTCCCCCCCTTGCCACCCCATCAATGGGTGAGCATCAAGATCAGTATGAATTGACTGATCTTGGACGGATTTGGTATAAGTTGGGGGCTTGTCCAGGACAAACCCCAGAAGCTGCAAAACAGAATAAAGTGGTGCAAAAAAGTTTTTTTTAAGGAGTCACTGATTTTGCAGGTTGTCCTACTTTCTTGTATTGCACAGTAGCTGCTTTTGTTTGGTCCAGTCCCTTTATGCAGATCGGCTCAAGAGCTGTAAGGTTTTGGGGCTGTTGCTAGGAAGTTTGCACTTCCATCTCCATCCATATTGAGTTTCAGAGACTGGCTCGACCACTCCAGAACCTTAAAATGCATTTTATCCTCTACTTCAGTACCTGGGTGATACATGATACTGGACAATGTTTCATCTTCAGTGTTCTCACTGATGGAAAAAGGTTTTTGCCCAAAGTCTCACCATGTATGACCCCATACATCCTTTCTGTAGCAAGGATCAATTTTCCTGTGCCTTTGCAGGAAAGCAGCCGCAAAGCATGATGCTTCCACCGCCATGCTTTACAGTGGGTTTGGTGTTCTTAGGAGGGAACTCAATATCTTTTGAAAAGTTCCATATTGCTCTCATTTGACTACATAGGTTTCTCCCAGTTCTCCTCTGGATCATATAGAGTTCCAGTTTCCCTATCCCTTTTTTTAAGATCACTGGTGCTCCACCGGGTGAGATCTTGCATAGAGCACCAGGTGGAGACTGTCTGCAACCTTATACTTCCTTAATTTTCTAACAATTGGTCCACCGCTTTGTTTGTTTTAGATTGGTTCATTCCAGTCTCATTCAGATCTATAATTGTGTATCTGGTGTCCTTCAACAGCTCTTTGGTCTAGATTGTGTAGAGGTTTCAGTCCGACTGCTTAAAGTAGTGGACAGGTATATTTTATACAGGTAACCAGTTCAAACAGGTGACAATAATACAGGTGACGAGCGAAGGATAGAAGAGCTTATTAATAGAAAGCAATTGGTCTGTGAGGGACAAAATTATGGTTTGTTTTATGAGCTAAACACTTATTTTCTTCAAAATTATCAAACAAGTTCTTTAAAAGTGAAAAAATTTGATTTCCTGGAATTTTTTTTATTTTTTACATTCTGTTTCCAATAGTTGACGTGTTTCTATGATAAACATCAAAGACCAAAATGACCTATTTTAATTAGGACAACCTCCAGAATCTGTGACTGAAAAATATCTGTTTAATGAGCCAAGCATGTTTAACAAGAAAGTTACAGCAGAAAACAATAAAAAAAAGAAACTAAAAGCTGCAAAAAATAAAGACACGGGATACAAATTGATCGTAAAAAAGGGAAATAGAAATTACCATAAAAATAAATGAAAACACAACAATAAACAAAGTAATAAAACAACTATAAGGATAAGAGAAACTAGACGATCACAGACACAAAATGGCATAAAAGACAACCAGGTACATCAAATTTATGTACGTTTGGAGAGTACACAAAAAAAAACCTAGAAAAATAAATAGCAAACACCTTTATCCCTTGTTGGAGGCACCTTGACGTTGGGAGGTGGGTCATCTGGACCCACAAGACAGCACAAGGGATAAATGAACGGCTGAAAGAAGAACAAGTAAATATGTTTTCGTAATTTATATTAGAAAGTAACGTATTATTTAAAGCACATATTATTAGAATGACTAAAAATAACCAAAACAAAGAACAGGCACATCAGCTGACACTTTTTGAGATGTGGGACGTCTTGCTTCTCTATGAAGGGGTGGGGATCTTTTCATGGCAGTGCCCAGGGGCCCATTGTGCCATAATGAGCCCCCGACAGAACAGACAATGAGAACATTCATCCTGTAAGCCTCAGCCTCAATACTCCACTGTACAGCACTCGTCGTGTATCAATGAGGGCAATAAAATAAACTGTTTATAACATGAAATCAAGCTGGAAACCAAAGAAAGCCTCGCTTCTGTGCTTCTGCAAGTTTTTCGCCGGCGGAGAGCCTGAAAACCAAATGAAACTGCTGCCAGAGAAGTTCAGGTTTCATAGAAATACGAAGTAAAACTGAACATCGGATTTTCCTAAGCCTCAGGGAAGCACAAGCGGCGGCTTCTTATTTTAACAAGCACATCGGCCAGACGTCATTGAAGAGCGGCTGTTCACCCATCATTTTCACACAAAAATGTACTGTTCACAACGGCGGCTGATAAAAATCCAATTACTGCACTTTTAAATTGTGTTCATAGTTGAGGTGACAGGTAACTCAAACAGGCAAAACGAAACGACATTGCATTAAAGGGACATTAAAGTCCCACTCGGATCATCGTTTGATCTATTTTCAAAATGTTACCAGTGGTGTTTTAATTGTAATTATCCAGTTTTTTAGACCAAGTCAAAAGACCTGGAAATAGTTTTTGCATAGCGGCAGGAGATCGTCAGAAAATTCACCTCTGGGTTGTGGGCGGGACCATTGATAACCCTGGATTTCCACTGTTCCGTCTGCAAAGCGTCTCCGTTGCGTTGTGTGGTGAGTCCGTTTCACGATCGTCAGTTAGTTTACATTGTCTTTGTTGTGGATCTGGTTCATCCCCGGATGGGGATGGAGGATGGTAGAGTAGCTCATCGCGCTCACTTAGGCCCCACGGCCTCTCCTTCCTCGCCAAGTACTTGTAAAATTCACACTTTGTGTCGTAAATTATGCCGTTGTACTTCAAAATTAAAATTCAACGAAAACGGGACGTACTGCTATTGTTGTTATGCTACAAGCTAAAGGTAAGTGCTTTAGGCGAAGCATCCAGCTTAATATGATATTTTTTTTTAAATAAATAAATCTGTTCTCTAAACATCCTCCGTGTCTTCAATGCAATGTAATGAGACACACACAGACAGAAATGTGAAGATATCTGCTGTAAATCTATGACGTAAATTAATAACAGGAAATGATCGGCTAGTCAGTTAGCATGTAGCCTAATAGCCTTCGAATGTAAAGATACTGACTGCTAAAGTTAATAAAAGACAAGTCCTGAATATTATTATTCCTATTCGACCCTAAACTACAATATCAGCTGTCTGACAACAGACCAGCCAGTTGCCCAAATGCCGGCATACATCAGAGAGCTCTGCGGCGGAGCTAGTAGTAGCCTAGCAGGAGCTATCGTATGACAAAGCAGCCTAGTTATCATAAATCTTTTGATATTTTTCTTATATTCATTGAGACGGTAATAAAGTGATCATTTTTGTTTTTCATGTTCCTTTTTTGAACGAATATGGGTCACAGAGACACGGAAGTTACCGCTGAAAGCGGCTTTTGCCGGCGTACAGAGAGCATATCCGCGTGAATGACTTATGACGTGAATAATTATTGCGTTCGAACGGATTAATTATTGCGTTCGAACGACATAATTATTGCGTTCGCACGAGTTAATCATTTCGAGGGAACGGAATAGTATTTTGAGGGAACGCAATAATATCTTGTGGGAACGGAATAGTATCTTGTGGGAACGGAATAGTATTTCGTGCGAACGACATAATAACCTGTGGGAACAAGATATTAATCTGTGGGAACAAGATATATTTTTATATCTTAATGTCAGGACACGGGCTCCGTAGTTATTGCGGGGCACGTCACCTTAAAACTACAATAAAACTTGATTACGTTTTATTTTGAAAGCACAAAGGAAGTTTTTATTTTGAAACCCGGACCGGCTTTTTATCGGGACTTTGAGGCATTGACTGGAAATAGAACTCCTGTGTAAAGCTTGCGTTGCGGTGCGGAGAGACTGACATCAGACGCAAACATGTCGAAGGGAGTTGTAAACATTGTGATTGATCAACAAACAGTCTATTTTTTTTTGTCAACGCAACAGAAATGCACCGCAGATGGACCAGTGGAAATCCGAGGTAAGCCTTACCCCGCGGAGCGGGTCTCCCTTGGGGGGTCCTGGCTCGTACCTGGGGTGGGGGCGGGGGGATGCCTGGAACTCCTGGGTGGCAGTGTTGCCAGATTGGGCGGGTTTCCGCCCAATTGGGCTTCTTTTGGTTATGTTGGGCGGGTAAAATTGGCATTGGGCGGGTCTATAAAATTTGGGCTGCTTTTCAAAATATTTAGCGGTTTTATTGTCATTATTATTATTTTTCTTATTATTTAAAATATTAAGTAAAAGTATACTAATTAATATATAGCGTAAAAAAGCATTGTGAATATATGAAACATTACAGTAATCCCCCTGTTTAGTCCCCCCCCCCCCCCCCCCGCGAATAACAAAAATCAGCGAATAATTGACGCTGTTTTAAAACTCCCAGAGCCTCTGCAGAGTCAGAACCCTATTCTGCCGTTTGGGTTCATTTCCAAAAGATGGAGATGATGCAGGGCTTTTATTGGCTTTTATTAACCTTGTCAGAATGGTTACAGCTCGAACAAAAATAGCGCAGCCTGCTTATACACTCAGCCGGAGTAGAACGTTCAGCCAACGCGCACCCAGGTAGGCCCCGCCCCCTCTAATCCACCAGTCACCAGCCCACCGCTGATTGACATACGCTGTGGTCCAGCAACTGGCAGTGGCAGAAAGAGGGGGGCGCCATCAAAAGCCATCTAGAGTACACGATACGAGAAACCTATAACTGGATTTTCTGTACTTATTTTATAAAAAAATGTATTATAACAGACTTATTATATAATAATTTATTATTATTGCGTCATTTTTTATTAGGCTATGGCTATACTTTTACGTTCAACATTAGGTTTTTGCTAGGTTGAGATTTGGGCTTGTTTTTATTGAGGTGGGCGGGTTTTACGATGAGTTTGGGCTGGAAACTGTCGCTCAGATCTGGCAACACTGCTGGGTGGTGGTGGTGGGGTGCTCGTCTGGGGCTGTGGGCTTCCTTCTCCGGTGGGGCCCTGCGTTGGGCGCTCCCGGCGCGGCGGGGGGGCTGCTCTCCTGGTTGGGCTGGGGCGGCGCTCTCTTTCCCTCCGTGCCTCCCTGCTCTCTGGCTCTGGGGGCCTTGCGGCGGTCCTGCTGGCCCTGGCCTGGGTGGCGGGCTTGGTCGCCCGGGCGGCGGTTGTTCCCTGCCGGTTCCCGTGTGGCGTTAAGGGGATTCCGGCTGCCGCTGCTGCTGCGGTGGGGGTCTTGGGGTGGAGATGGCTGGGCGCTCTCCCTCCTTCTTGTCACGTTCCACCATCCATTTAGAAGAACATAAACACTCACCTGAGCACTGGTGTTTGCTCACCTTTGCACTATCAGTTTGCATGATTGAATGACTGAAATATTTCACACTAGTTGGTTTTAAGGCATAAGTATGCGTGTGAACACTATCTGTTTTGTGTACATGTCGACAGGTGGACATTTTTGCAGCTAGCAGGTGTCTTTATAACATTTGAGTGTGTGTGGACAGGCCCCGCCCTTTTTGTACTACATTTGAACCTTACCATAATGATTAACAACCACGTAAACTTGTTGCTGTATGCTGCTTCATGGTCTTACCCCCCTTCCCCTCCTATTATCACCCTCTTACCCCCACCCCTCTCTCTAACGTCCCTCTCTCTTCTTCCCCTCTTTCCTTTTCCGTCCGGTCCAACACCAAAGATTTTCAAACATGATTGAAATTAATAAAGTTTGGCCTCAATTACTAAAGGGGTTTATTCAGTCATACCTTTGGTTTGTCTGAAGATTAATAACCCCTCTTGTTAAAGTAAAATATGTCCAACACAAGAGGCCCTCAGCTCTCATCTGTCTGCCTAGCTGTTGGACAGGACAAGTTAAAAAAAAAAAAAAAAAAAAAAAAGCCTTACCTCGTTTCCCATCATCCCTTTGTTTACATTCTCTCCTGCTAGCTTACAGCCCATCACACACTCAACCTAACATTATCAGTGCAACAAAAATGGCAGCAATACAAGACCTATCCAGCCGTACAGTTTAGATCCAGATTCCAGCTCGGACGGGGAAAACAAAGACGTTCATTGATCTATTTGTCTGCAAGTGGATGATCAGAATGGAGCGGAGCAGAAAGCTTGTAGCGCCGAGTGTAGCAGCTGTGCCACAACTACAGGCTTTATCAAATGACGTTTTTTGTCTGCTCCCAATTCAAATGAACCATTGCATTTTTGATTGTATTTTATTTAACTGTACTCCATCATGAGAAAAATGCCATAAGTAGATGTTAAAAACCATCAAAAACACGATTGTCATTCAGGTGGGTCTTTAAATGGATTTTTGGACTATCTTTCGTTTCCTTCACCTGTGTTTTAAAAACAAATTTCCGTCCAGATAGTAAAAAGCAGGCACCAGCAGTTTCTGCTCTAATGGACAAACAATGGGCTGCATTCTCCTCTCTCCTATGTTCCTTCCTTCTGGTCTTTTTATAGACGCCTTTCTGTCTCTGGACGTCTCTCTGCCGTCCCCTTTGACACCAGTTTAAACCAAGCCGTATGATTAGGGAGTCAAGAGCATCTCTGTTCTGCCTGTGAGGTTTCCCCTCTCGGTTATATAACGATCTTCCCGTAGGCTTCTCCTGGTGTTGGCGGCGCTCTCTGCCTGTAAGCCCGGCCCAATCCTTGGCACCCCTCCAGTGCAAACAGAACCCACTTTGTCCTCAACTCTGTTTTTGGCACCAGCTGTTGAAGGGCAACTCCAGCAGCTTACTCCTTTGTTTTACTTACAGGCAGCTTTTTTCCTCCCCCTCCTTACATCACCCTTTTCTTCCTTTTCCCGCGCAGTTTGGTCTGATTTGTAGACCTTACTGTTCCCTTTTGTGCAGTTTTTTTCCCTTTTTTTTCCATTTTGGCTGCTGCTTCTCTTGCTTCAAGCTTTTTTCCTTCCACTGTCTGCTGGAGAAACGGTTAGTTCTGGGATTTGTGAGGGCAGCTGACGCCCACCTGCTTCCCAGCAGCCTCTCTGGAGGGTGCTCCTAAGCTTCTCCATTCTGGATGAATCAATACCAACTGTCACACCTCCCGCCGCTCCTGGTAAACACCGAGCGCTGGTCGTTTTCATCAGCAAAAATGACAATTTAACTTATGATATAATAACATTCTTTAGTGGTGCCAATAACTTGCCATGATTGCTTACTCTTTTACAATTTCATGAAAGGGCTCCAAAGCTGGATCAGGCTGTATC
Organism: Oryzias latipes; assembly: GCF_053564925.1. Lineage (NCBI taxonomy): Eukaryota > Metazoa > Chordata > Actinopteri > Beloniformes > Adrianichthyidae > Oryzias > Oryzias latipes. The sequence continues at coordinate 25,358,458 of NC_136256.1, read as the reverse complement.
TCATGAAGGAAGGACAGCCGGCTCATTAGCTTTGATTTACAGCTTCACTAAGAGCTTTTATCTTGGCTAATTTGAGAGAGTAAAATTCATAAATTGGCTTCATAATTGAGAGCAACTCATAATGGATTGCCCGATAATGACTTTCCTCTCGGTGGCAGAATGCCTACAAATAAATCTAACCGTTGCAAAGGCAAAAACAAGACCTCTGACTCCTGTTAAAGGGAACAAAAACCTGGACCGGACCACCAGGGCGGTGGTCCAAAACCACATGTAAATCTGCTGCGTCCTGCAGAATTATTTCACTGATCAAGCATAAGGCCCCGTGCCAAAGAAGGACTCATTTTCTGCTCATCCAGAATGACGTAAGCATTAACAAGCTCATGTTTGTCTTTCTGTAAGAATTTGAACTTTGGCTATGTCCAAATTCCTTTCCTACTCACTTACTACTAAAAAGCATATATAGTGGATTTTTAAACGCAATTTTATGATGGAGTATTAGAGCCAGTTTGCAAAAAATTCAAAGTTTCAAAGTCCTGTTTATCGGAGCCGTGCATAAAGATGTGGAGCGTTTGTGAAGCTTTATTTCCGAATCTCAAAATGTTTCAAAAAGAAAGAAATTCTGAACCTTTCGACGACTCCAAACCAAATTATTATCAGTTTAGCCGTCTTTCTGTGGTTCTGTGTCGGTAATGCAGAGTTTCACACCTAAAATAAGGAGCTCAGAGACACGTTTGGGTGTAGATGACCGCTACTTCATTCTACTCTTATCATCACAGACCCAGAAGTCCACTTGTTACCTAACGTCATTTAACTGTCATGTGCACAAGAAACACCAAAGGGGAATACAACTAGTGTCCCTCATCCAAACAAAACGTCTTGTTTCAACACAAAACAACAAAAAGGAATGAAAATACTCTGTTATATTAGCATAAGAACGTTGAAAATGCTGTAAACTGGGCCTCTCCAGACGGAAGCATCACACAGACTTGGAGGAGATTTTGTCTTTCATGGAGAAAGAAAGGATTTGAGGTGGAAAGCTGAGGGGATATCGATGGCTTGATCATTGTTATAATAAAACATTAATAAACGGTAAATCAAACAAAGAGGTTTTGACACATTTGTTAGGTTATCAATAAACAGCTAACCAGCTCAAAGCAAAGACATTTTGACCAAATTGAGTTTATTCGGTCAGCTCTGCACAGCATTCACTTGCTGGACTGTAAGCTCACTTTGGCCTTAATCTCGTAAATTTACAAGAAAAATGAAGTAATTTTATGATATTTAAAGTCGGAAATTCACAACTTTGTAATTTTGTAATGTTACTTTTTTTTTAGTGATCTTAATACTCTGTGGTACTATTTGGACACCATGCACACTACTGTTTTTTTGGTCGTTGTTGTTCAAATGGCAAATATGACATCATAGACATCACAAAATGAAAATCTAATCAATGTGAGCACTTTGCTATAATTTATGAATCCACTGTGTTCTGATGAGGAAAATGTAGATGGTTTAATAAAAAAACACATTTAAATACAGTCTTATCTCATACCACTTCCTGTTGGTAAAATAAAAATAAAACCGTATTGTCTCCAAATCTGGGTTTCTTGCTGCTGAAATGATTTGGAAACTAATTTACTGAAGGGGTCTCTGTAGGTTTGGTCTTGTTTAGTAACAGTGACTACATGCATCAGCAGGTTGTTGGACAGCATTCTCAGCAAAAAAATGGTTATTATTCAGGGAATTGGTGAAGACAAAGATGCAGGAGTATCTATGCACCAACACAACATCTTTCATTCATAATTGTTTCCACACACAACAGCAAAACACAGGTTAGTCAATGTTTCTTCAACTGTTTTATAGCTTAGCTAAGCGGCTGGAGTCCAACTGAAGCGGGAAAAAGGAAAATTGATTTTTGCTATTTACAACCGAAGGGAACTTTTAGCAAACACCAATGACAAGAAAGATTAAAAGAAACATCAAAAGAAAACAGACCGGAAAAGGACAAATTGTGCAATTATAAAGTGTCACAAAAACACAACACAAAGCTACTATTATAATTACAACTAAAACACTCAAATCAGAAACATTTACAGTTTAAATTGAAAAATAAGCATCTTGACATTTAAAATGTATTAGACTGAAAAGCAACATTTTAACAACCAATCAAGTTAGTGTCAGGATCTTTATTACTTATCCACAAAGGATATTTAAAAGTCTTCACACAGTCAATGATCTGATTTATTAATCATGCATGCTCAGTTTTGGGACAGAGAGCTTTTATTAATATCATTTTGCTTGCATGTCGCATTTAAACTAAAGGTTTTTTGTGCACAAATGTCAAGTTTTCTGTTTAACTTCTCTTTGATTTTTCCCATTTCCTGTCCTTGATTCCTTGTGTCTCTACATCTAATTTTTAAGTGCAACAAAGAACCGGAAAACATTTTATAGGCCATCATTCAATAACCAAAATCACATTACATGCAGTTGTGCGGTGGACTGATAAGTGTTTGAAATTCATCTTAAACTGAGAACCTTTTACGGAATATTTTCTTTTTGTCATTAAAGAGCAGTGAATGTCTGACTGGAGGTTTAACCCGAGAAAAACTTGATTGAAAGGAGATTTGAGTGAAATTTAGTTCACATTGTTTAATATTTATTTTGTTTAAAATTTAACTCATAAAGTAGGAAAAAAAAAATCACACTTTCTTTCTTCAACTTCAAAGCACATCAAAACTCTTTGCACCAAAGGGAACAATTGTAAAAAAAAAAGAGTGAAACCAGCGTCAAACTGTCAGCTCTCGTCTCCACTTTTGTCACAGACGGAAGAAGCAGCTCAAAGGCAGAATGAAACGGGAGGAAATCAAGCCAGGGGTCAGATGTCATTCCCATCGTGACTTCATCACTTCCTCCGTTCATGTTTGAGCATTAGTCATGGAGTAATTGAGCAGAAGGGTATTGATTCGGTGTCTTGGCTAACTGTGAGTTGGAGCAGAATCTGTGTGTAACTGACAGGTTTACAGGCTGCCGGTGTTTAAATTTTGAATTTTATGTTGTGCATCTGTCAGATGACGGCTTCTTTTTTGCCTTCGGTGTTGTATTGATCGGTGCTTGCAGGCGTCTCCACTCAGCGTGTGCTGCTGTTATGCATAATTGAAGGGTTTAGCAGGTTTTATGCAGACAATGATGAGGTTTACTCCTGCAGATGGCTTCCGATTAAGGATGAAACATCAACTGACTTGAGATGGCTTCTGATTGGCTGACGAGGGATCAATAATTATTTAATAACATGTCTACTTTTTTCTGGTGTGATTCTTTTAAATGTTGTTTGTCATCAATGCATTTAATGGCTTAAAGCAGTTTTGGCATTGAAGTAAAACCCTGCTTTAGTCTTCATAATGTATAGTGGAGCTCGTTTGGAGATCAATACATCTGGACTTTACAGTTTAGAAAAATTAAAGACTCAAAACAGCTTTGAACAAATAAATATTAGGGAAAAAAACAAGAAAAATTTGTAAAATCACAGACTAACAGAAGCTTTTTACCTTTTAAACTAAATTTAAAATCCAACATTAGAAAAGTGGAAAAGTATGGATCTTTGGAGCGATTTCAATGAGGAAGAACCTCCTAATTTCCATGTCTGCTGGACTGCTGTTCATTCACTCCAGTCACTCATCAACAAAGCCTTTACTCTGAACCAATAGAGCAAAATGTCCACTTTTCTGTCAGCCAATCACAACAATATTTCACTCTTCACCACCCTGTTCTCCACCTGGATCTGATGCCTCTTAGACCCAACTGCCCTTACGAGTGAATACGGGCAAATCTGTACGGGACATCAGAGAAAATCTTCATGCACATTGTTTTCTATGGGAATATTGGAGGTGTAAGGCCATAGGAAATACCTTTAGACTTAAGACTTTAGACTCCCTCATGTGCCTGTTCATGACATCTCTTGAGGTGGCCTTACTTTCTAGCTTCAAGGGAACTAACTGTAAGACACGCCCACACTCCCCTTTAGATGCAGCCCCTCCTCTTTACGACCCTCCACGGACCTGGACAACCCTAAAAGCCGCAGCACCTTTACAGGTGGGGTTGACCTGTACAGGTGCATGTGACCGTGGCTCAAGGTTTATACCACGCACTAACCACTCTGTCACAAAAAATACTTCAGTCAGAAAACTCATGCAGTAATAATATTATTTATTTTCACATCTTTGTTTGCATTCAGATTCCTTTAACTTTGCATTTCACATTCCTTTAACTATGCATTTCACATTCCTTTAGTTGGCATTTCACATTTAGTTTGGCATAAGACTCCGTGCAATTCCATGAGACAAACCAAGATCACCAAACACAAAGACCAAACCAGGCTGAATCAATATGACAAAAACTGATTTCTGTCATTCATTGTATTTTTTATATGGCAATTATATTATAAAAACTAAAAATCTTGAAAAAAAAAGTATATTCTTAGAGTTTTTTTATTCCCATAAAAGGTGAAATTCTAAATCTATTGTTTTTTTTGTATTAAACTATTATAGTCATTCAAGAGGACACAGCCTATAAAAATCTAAAGACCCACTGAAAAGGCATTTTCAGGTCAAAAGACAGATTTTAAACTAAATGCAGCATTTTATTCTCATTTTTACCATGTGACTCATGCGTCTAACAGGATTTTTGTCTCTTAATCCACCCCAGTCAGAGGTACCTGCACTGTTTCCTCTTGTCATGCCTCCGAACAAGCTGCTGAGGGAAAATTAGCTTTGTTGTGTTTAAATTGGTTTCCTGTGCTGCTGGCTTTCACTACATCATCTGCAGAGCGATGGCAGCCATGCGATGGGGAGGTTTTTTTTGTTTTTTTACATTTCCAGCAGCCACTCTGTTTGTGCAGGACACACAGCCAAATGACGGAAGCAAAGAAATGTCCTTAGTGTGGGACATCACTAATCATGCCGCGCACACTCAGGTCACAGGAAGAGATTAGAGTGAAAATGAAACTCAAACATGCTCTGCGTTGTTGAGATGTACAGTATTTAATTCCCATGATGGTCATCTCTGCAGTCAGTTTGAAGGTCTCTGCAGCTCTGCCCTGAAAGTGTAGAGGAAGTGGTTTCTTCCTGATGCACCTTGACAGGATGAAAAAAACGTGTGTAAAAGTGTGGTAAGCGCGCACGTGTCTGCGAGCGTGCGCGTGCATTCTTCCGCCTGCGGGGAGAATCTGCTGTGTAATTACAGAGGAGAGAAAATGAGTAAGACGGTAAGACGACGGGATAAAATAGAAAGCTGAGAGGAATGTGCTGATTAATGGGGGATCGAAGCCGCGTCCCTGAGCAGCCCGCCTCATTAAGGTTCAGTCGGACCCAACACCCCCTTCATTAGGCCTTAAAGCAGCCTGTAAAAAGCTCCCCGTGTGTGGTTTTAAATTCAGCAGCAGATGACAGCCAAACAAAGACCAGATTCTCCAAAAACATATTTAAAAAGGTCGTTTTTTAAAGATCGTTCTGACTCATGACCAACAAATAATCCAGACTACGTCACACAACTGTCCTGGATGGACACGGGCAGAGAACGGGCAAAGCTGCACGGGGCAAGCAGGTGGAATGCAGGAAATATCCAGGTATCCCACATACCTGCGCACTGCTGTTCATGTAAGACGTGAACACTTCCTACACGCAGCCTGACTGTTAAGCTGCGTTGACGTAGACCTCAGCAATCCGCATTCAAGTGACCCCTCTTCATAAAAAGTTGATGTAAATGCAATGTAAACATGCATTTTGGGCTTTTGCGTTCAAAACTTTTGCTCCCGTGTGTAGCTATGCACATTTTTAAGTCAGTTTTCTCTACGCACAAAACGTGCAGCCATTGAACACGTGTTAGAAGTTAAACCGGTTGAACTTTGATCCATCAGGTTCTTGGATTGGGCAGACACGTATGGATGACCTGCCTTTTTTATTCACGGAAGTGCCAACCATTTGAAAATTGATCATGGAGGAGAAATTATTAATTGTAGTTTTTGCTCATCTGGAGTACCAATCCAGATGTTCTCCTTAACAACTGTGCCATCCCCAACTATAATATGAACTCTAATTCAAAGAAATGCGAAAACATTTCCAATATAGCTTTTTAAAACATATTTTGGCATCAACTCAAAAAAGGGCTGTAATTACAATATTGCACAAGGAAAACAGGTCAAAGTTGAACTAGTACAGCAATAGGATTGGATACATCAGAATAAAATACCATCAATATTTCTAAGAACTCCACAAACATTAGCATGAAAAAAGTAAGCCTATTTGGGTTGATTTATCTTTTGTCACAGGACCTGAGTAACGTCATGTAAGTTTATTCTGTCATAGTGCTTTGATAGCATGTAAAATTAAAGGTTTTTACTTTTTCTTTTGTTTGCTAATGACAGTAAGATACATTTTCCACAATTGAACAGCATCACGTTCATGTTTTTCACCCTCAGTGAATGGAATGGCGACCAGTTGTATTAAAACAAAACCACTGTTCACATTTCCAGTTGACATTTGGCAGAACAGAAAGAAAGTTTGTGCTTAATCTGACTTTGCCTGGTTTTTATTCAACAAACTGAATTTATAACTTCAGAAATATCAGAAACACTCGATCATATCGCCCACCTGTCGTCTCACCGTCAACAGTTTCAAACGTTTTCATCTCACAGTGGCAAACTTAAGTTTTTTGCCTTACAGTCTGTATTCCAACTGTAAAAACTAAAACCTATGGAGAGGCTGCATTTCAGCACTATGGCCCCCGTTTGTGGAACAGTCTGCCGGAGGACCTGAGAGCCGCAGAGAGCATTAATGCTTTTAAGAAAAGGCTCAAGACCCATCTTTTTAACCTGGCTTTTAGCTAATTTTTTACTACTTTTATGTATTTATTCAGTTATTTATTTATTTATATGTACTTTTTATTTTATTTATTTATCTATCCATTTTATCTTGTTTTATGAACTTGAATCTGATTTTAACGCGTTATTTTAATTTACCTTATTTTAATGTTTTATTGTTTTTATCAATATTTTTACTTGTTTATTCTTATTTTTATTCATTTTTATTTCCGGTGCTTCCTCAGCTGGAACCCCTCCTTCTGGGTCGGCTGCTGTTCAGCCACTGCAGCTCTAGATGGGGACCTGCATCACCACTTAGCTGTGGTGGAGCGGTCCCCGCCTGTGAAGCTGCATTTGGCTGTCTATGCGGCTGTTCACGGAGGGGGAGGTTCCAATTATTAGCGTTTCCAGCATCCTCTTTTTGTGCTCAGCCTATTTCTCATTGTCCTTTGCCATCACTTAGGGGGTGGGAGGTGTGAAAGGAGTGGGGGGCTAGGTACGGGGAGGGGGGCCCCATTTATTTATTTATTTTTATTTTATTTATTTTTAAATCGTCAATGCTTGTTTTTATATTTTGTTGTGTTTTAATGTAAAGCACTTTGTGTTATATTTATATATGAAAAGTGCTTTATAAATAAAGTTTGATTTGATTTGATTTGATTCTTTAAATCTCCCATTCATGACGGCTGACGCTGAAACTATTGTACATTGTGTTAAACTGTAAAGTTTTATTGAAAAAAATGGGAGCCGTATTTACACAGGTGGGCGGGGTGACAGTCACAGCGCCGTGTGAACGGACCCTATCCTTATGACGCCATGGTGGAAAAAAAAACTCATTGTGAGAAGAGATAATCACTCAAACTAGATCAACAAATAACAGATCAAATGCTTATTGCCGTCAACCCCCCCGCGTGCCACTGTCTTTCCCTCTACGTGCCAGCATCAGAATAGAGCTGTGAAAGAAAAAGATTTGCGAGATTTACACCCCTTCAACATTTCGCTCCAAGAAAATAAAAAAGCAAATAAAGAAAACGAAGAAGAAGCCCCTCCCTGCTTGTCCAGTATGTATGATCCCCCAGTACGGGTGCATGTATACTACTGCTTCATCTAAGGCTTTAACGACACTTATAATTCTCTGGATTCATGAAGATAAAGACATAAAATCCTGAAAAATGTAGCATTTAATGTTCTTGTAATTCATAGTTTTTTAATTTCACAGTCCATGAAGTTGTTTGGGTTTGTTTAATCTCAGCAGCAGGGGGGCTGTTTCAGCTGAAAAGCTCCACGGCTGTCACCTGCACAGCGTCACACAAACTCTGAACGATGAAAGATGAGGCAATAAAAAAACTCCAATCCTGATGTTGACATGCACAACTATATTAATGTAAATTTATGAAGATTGTCAGGTGAAACGACACCCTCCTCATGAGTCATTTTCCTTCAGGGAAAGCACCTTGACAACATGAGGGTGTTTACCCCTGTGCTTTCTCCAACAACACTTGTCTTCCATGTCCCTCCTGAGTACCTGGCACAGGTGCGTTCAGTCAATCAAAACTTTGACGTGATCAGCAGCAAGTTGGGCGGGGACATCTGGCAGGTGCCAGCTCTTGAGATCAAGGTTTAAAGACGTGGTCATGGTTTGAGGCAATTCTTAAGATGGGCATTTTCGATAAGATAAATCTTTTAACCTATTCATGCCTGAGTTCAGTGTTTTTTTTATTCAAGGTGATGCTAAATTACACGGAGTCCTGGAATTCAATTCAATTTTATTTGTATAGACCAAATTCACAACAACAGTCGTCTCGCTGGGCTTCGTATAGGTAATTGAAAAAGTTATACATAAAATCAAAAGGATCACGAATACATAGAATTCAATAGGAAAATACTACGTTGAACTAACAAACTGACTAAACTAAACTGGCATCCCTGCCCTAAATATGTTTCAAATAATTGGAATTCAGTGGGAAAAATTAAAAAATATATATTTTCCTTTTAGTCTAAACAGATGCATATTGAAGTTACATCTTAAAGTCAACACGTTCTAACCAAATAAATAAGTAAATAAGAGTGTCACAGTATTTTTAGTGTTTTGTCCAGAGTTCTTTTGTTGCTGCAAGACTCTTCAAAACCAGCACATCCCTCGCTGCAGATACAGCACTCCGTTTCATTTTTTTCAGGTGAGAACTTTTCTCCCTGAGTCTATTTACACCCTGAAGGAACATTGAGAAATCATCTAAGACGAGATTCACTGAAAGCCCAGCATCAGAAGAAAAAAGATCATAAAAAGGAAATATGATTATTTCAACAGCTGCCACAAAAACGCTTTTTGATATTTTAAAACCTAAATATCTTGAAAAGCTGTTTTTTTTTAATGTAAAGCAAACTAAAGCAGCATTGAATGCGAGTTAAGAGTTAAGTCAATGAACAGACGTAATCTAAGGTCCTGCGGCGCGACGGGAGCATCAGGCGTTGCCCGTCAGTCCAGTAGCAGCGCGTCCAGAGTTCAAATATTTACACTTAGCAAAATTGATGCGTCATGTCGACCAATTAGGGGACTCGTTTTAGTGACTCAATCAGCTGGTAATAGGCATCCCTTCCAGTGCCACGGGGCTGCCGGAGAATGTCCCGGCTACTGGGCCAATGTGGGTACATCATCAACGGGTCGCCTGTCTGTCTCCCCCCCCCCCCGGTTGGTGGAGCTGGTTATGCCGGCCCCTGGGCAGCTGGCTGGCTGGCAGACAAAGAGCCGACAGCCTGTTCGGGCCTAAGAAACTTTATGATATTTTTCTTATTTTCACCGAGACATTAATACAAAATAGTTTTTTTCTTGCTTTTATTTTTCCCCCTCTCGGACTAATGACTTTCATGCATTGTAATGAGAAATACACAGACACCGTTCCATGTAGCATTCAGGCTAAAAACTTCTAGTGGTAGCTCCTCCCACATGCATCTGCGGCGTCAAGCTTATGAACACGTGTTGAGACCGGGACCAGGCAGTGAATTTGACGCAGTGTGAATGCAGCTTAAAACTTTTAGCTTTTAGTTTATTTGCAAGAAAAAAAACACAAAAATCAGGAAAAAGTCAAAGAAAAAAAACTCTTTAAAATTGATTTCTACAACGAGTAAGACTTAAAAAGCAAGAAATAAAGAAAATCAGCTGTGAAAACATTTGATAATATTCACGCTGGTTAATATCATTTCCTGCTAAAGGGAGGTGAGTAGTGAATATCATTAAAAACATTCATAGAAATTGAACAAATCTCTATATGTAGGGGAAACGTTTTAAGGTCCTCATTTATTAGCATGACTGCGCTGATGAGCTCGTTTACATCTCCACAAAAGTCAGTAAAGAAACGTTTTAAACATCCTGTTCTCTTCAAGACCTACCAGTCTGTTCCTTGAAGACATCGCAGCATTAGCTTTTGCTAATGTGAAAAAAACAAACAAACAAACATTATCTTACTACTGCTCTCCATTTGTACTCGTCCAGGAAGGCGGTTGCCATGGTTACGCAAAGCTTTCCTCTGTGGGCTCATGTGACTTCTGTCTCCTGCTTTTCATTCACAATGCCGTGACATTTAAGGAAAAATATTTCTATAATTCTCCATTGCGTTAAAAACTACACACATAAAAGTGAGTCATCAATTCCCAAAACAAAGTTTTATGTTTTATGTGATCAAACATTAAGCTTTTGAGGTTGATGCCACGATCACACGCTTAATATTTCAAACTCGTGTGGTTCCAGCAGACCGGAAGTCAGCTCTCACATCTGCGCCGCTTCATTCCAGTGAGTTTAAGCCAGTGACTCATCATGTATGTTCAGTTGTAGAGTCAATGTGAAAGAGATTTAAGGGTGTATGTGGATCAAACATAAGGATGTTAATACAAAAAACATTAAAAACCATAAAATAGTTGTGTTTTTGGAAAATTGTAGCAACTTAAGGACTGCATTACTGCAAATTTTCCGTCTTGTTGTGGAGGACAATGTAAATAAATGCACAGTATTAATCAATTAAATAAAATTGGTGAATTTATAACTTTTTAAATAAAACTTGTTTGTTGGAGATTACTTTGGAGATAAAAAAATGTGTTAGCTGTGTTGGAGGTGTTTTTTTGGGAGGAAAGAACATTATAATACACTTTTAATAGCTCAAAAAGGTGGTTTTTGAGATATAGGCTCTTTATTGTGATTAAATTAAAGTTTAAATTTGATTTTAAAAGGTCTGAGATGCAGACTAATGCTTGACTCACTCACCTATGAATCTGAAACATGAGCGTTTCAGATCTGTACCCTCCGTTTTGCCCGTATCAGGTTAGATCACTTGTTTGATCAATCATGATTTGGATGCTGTTTGGGGGATAAATCTCTATGGTGACAGAGTCTGTGCCCATCGCACAGTAGAGAGGAAATACTGACTCATCACGCTCAATAAAACAAAGAGCAAACAGCGAGTGCGTCAGTGACGGATGTGCAGGGGCTATAAATGTCAGAGGCGTCGTTTCCCAGGGAGCGGGTTGGACCATGGCAGAGCTCTCCGGGCGGGATGTTATGATAGGCAGATATTACAGCCGGATGGGTTCATCATCATAGTTCACTGCTAAAAAAAATAAATACAGAGTGTTTTCATGTTACTGCTGATGTGTTTGCAAACTTCTGCCCACAGCCGTGAGGTTTTATGTTCAGAGCAAAAAGAGGCGATGCTGTCAGACAGGTCTGCAGCAGGACAGATGTATGGTGCTGTCCCTGATGCATTTTGGGTAATGATGCTGGCTAAAATAGAAAATGTTAATCAAGAAATGAAAAGCAGTTATGCCGCTATTTTATATCAAACATTTCCAAATATGGTGGGTGCAAATTCTGACGTTAGATTCAAAATATTCTGATAAAAAGTTTGTTTCAGGAATGGTGAAGAAGTGTTATTGCTCTGTAAAGTTTGTGTTTTTCTTTTTACTAACTACACATAAAGTTTATGACACACAACCCTCATCCTTAAAGCACTCGTGGGGTAATAAAATTCTAAATCTGCTCATGTTTTGAGAAATAAATATTCAGAACCGCCGAGGATAAACAAAAGCAGGCAAAACTGTTGTAATTTTTTTTTTGTTAGACACCTGAACTGAGTTGTAAATAGTTTGAAGTATTAACAAAAAAAAGACCACTCTGATCCTCTTTTCATATAAATTTTTAAAGCTTTCCCAGTGCTGTTTTCATTATGATTATGCAGTTTTTGTCCAAAACCAATAAAACTTGAGTAGTTTTCTATAGTTTCTGCAGAGGAGTCGTAGAAATTAGCCTCTGAGTTGTGGCAATGAGCAACCCCGCCAACCTTCCCACACCTGTTACATGGAGCTCTCTGTTTACACGCCTCCTGCTAGCTTACAGCCCCCCAGACCCCTAACCTAACATTAGTTGGTGCAACAAAAACAACAAAAGCAGCATTGTAGAAATCCAGCCATGTAGTTTTGATCCAGATTCCAGCTCAGATGAGGAAAACATTTTTATGGATCTGTTGGTCTGCAAGTGGATGCATCAGAGCTCGTGGCCCGCCCAGCATTTTCTTTACATCCCAAATACGATCTTTTTTTAGCTGCAACCTTTTGTCTGCTTCTGATTCACAATAATTCGAATCAAGAAATAACCAGTAATGGAGTTTTGAGCTCTATTATGACCTCCTCCATCAGGAAAAGGACACAAGCACATTTTAAAAACACTATTATTATTTTTTTTTAATCAGAGTGGGTCTTTAATTCTGGCTTTTGAAAAAGAGAGCCTTTTCATTTCATTGTGGAGAGTTTTTTAGGCTTTTTTTGTCTAAAAAAGTAAAAGCCTGTAACTTTACTTGAAAACAGAGAGTAAAGAAGTTCATTTTTCTGAATCTGTTTTGCGTCTGCAAAGCATTAAAGTCTGAGTTTCTTATATATTTTCTTTTTCAAAACTTAGATTGTTTTTCTCAACCACATCTTCTGTTATTGTTGTTGAAATTGAAAACTTTTATTAGATTGTCAAAGGACTGCATTGACAGCTGTTTTGTGTATGCATGTATATTTTGTGCTTGTTTTATGTATTTTGGGGAAAGGGAAGTTTTTATTTACATATCTTCCTGTGGGATTTGTTGTCATTTAAGATAAATAAACAACAGTTTGTAAATCTGTCTGCCTCTGGAAAACAGAAAATGACAGCAGCAGAGAAGTTATCCATCACTGATAGCTGCTTTTTCTGTAGATAGAGGGAGCTCCTGGGCTGTAGTTTACCCAATTAGATGACTGACTTTAACAGTTTGATGAATTTAGAGCTGCTTCTTCTTTTTTGATGAGTGATAATTTGTGAAATATGTTACGCTTTTGGGAAGTTGCAGATGAAACCCTCTTTTCAAACCCACCTTCCTCTTTATAATTTCATAAAGGGGGGGGCTGAAGGTTCTGTCTCATCCGCTCCTGTTTCCACAGGTCCTGCCTTTATTTGATTTGAGGAAAGTTCAAATGCTTGCTGCCTGCACCGACCAGCCATCTGCTCTAACCTTGTTTTACCGACCATAAACAGGCCGGCTTCAAAACAGAAAAAAAAAAAAAGTCCTGGCCAAATATTTGCTGCTCTTCGACCCCATTTGGTTTAGTGTGTTCTGTGTTTGCATTTCAATGACCCACGGTCAGTGTCAGAACGATGGCACGTGTGTCCCTGACGAGCCGTCCCCTGATAAGACGCCGGCAGAGGAGAGCGCCGCCGAGGCCTTGTGGGATAGGAGCGGGGTGAAGGATGGAGCAAACACAGACAGGCTGCTGGTTCACACACACACACATGTAACAGTAACAGCGTCCTCACACACACATCCCAACTGCAACACCAACCGATAGCTACCGCTGGTCGTGCTTCCTCTGCGTCTGCGTACCCCTAACAGCTCGTAAAACATCCTCACTGAGGTGTTAGGAAAACGCTTTGGGGAGCAACTGTTATTCATTGCTTTATTATCTGGATGGCACTTGTCGATTAGGTAACACCTCCCACTGAGCGCCCCCTCAGTCAAGCATGCTGGAGTGCCTTTAATCCTCAAGCATCCTAATTACTGCTCATGCAAATCACAGATCAGGGCGCACCAAATATTAAGTGGAAGAGAATGCGAGAGGATAAGGGGAGTGCAGGAGCGAGCACGGGTGTGGGCTACTTTTTTTTTTTTTTTTGAATTGCTGCAGATATAGAATTAGCTGAGGAGGATGGGATTGTGCGGATTAGTCGGAGAGATTTCACCAAAACGTGGACTCCCCTATGTGTAATTCATTTTGGCGTCCTTGAAATTGCTCCTGTGAGAAATTCGGCAGCTGCGCCGGCAGCTCAAACAGATACTGCACTCGCACCGCACCCGCGATACCCACAACATGCAAAAAAACACTCCCATGATTCTCTGAAGCACGGTCGCATGACACCTGAGAGTAAAAGAAAATGCCACTTTTCTTACAAACGTTTCAGAGAGAAATGGCTTAAATATCTGGCGGTTGATGCGCACAAGTTCTGTAGATGTTCTGAGGTGGTAGAGTTTTGGGCCGAATCCTCATTCTTCCCCTACCTCTACAGCTTCTCCCTACCCCTCCAATTGTAGGGGCATTTCTCGAGGCGAAGGGTGTTCTGCATCTTGCTGTGCCACGGAGGAGAAGCGCTTTTTTAAAGTTATAAAACCAATGGTTGTGTGAATTTCCCAGCAGCTCTGTGCTAACGTAGCTGACCGGTGACTGTTGATGACCTCATCGAGTGGAAGTAACGTCCGAATTCGAGGACAATATTCTGCCATAACTCTCCGTTTGGAGAGCCAAAGTTAGGGGTAGGGAGAATCCGTAAGGCTAGAGGAAGCATTCAGATTCGACCCAGGTTTTTGTCTTAAAGACCAACTTCTATAGAAATTGAGTTTTTGGAGTTTTTGACACGTTTTGGGGGGATTTGGGGGAAGTCCTGTTTTTCCTGTAAAGCCTGGCCATTGTAAATTTTTTTCCAAATATTTAGTTATTTTATAAATGGACTAGGGCTACACGGTGGTTAGCGCTCTTGCAAGTCCTGGCTCGGGGACCTGGAACAGAACACCAATGGGGGACCTTTCTGTGTGGAGTTTGCATGTTCCCCCCGCGAATGCGTGGGTTTTCTCCGGGGACTTCCTCCCACCGTCCAAAAACATGTTTCATAGGTTAATTGATTAGTCTAAATTGTCCATAGGTGGGTGTGTGATTGTGTAAATCCTGACAGTTTGAAAGTAACATGCTGGACGGGTTGCAGATGCTGCTTTACTCCAGCATGGTTTCCTCTGTGAGCAGCATCTCTGAAAACATGATTATTTTCCCGGTCACTGCAGCGCTGTTTCTGAACAGATGCTGACATCTTTGAGGGGACATTTTCTCTGCAACTGTACCCTAAACTAAATTAAATTCCCTTTTATTCAATTATAGATGCTGCAAACCTGCTTTAAGATGCTCATATTACTGTTTTTTTTAATTTCCAGATGGAGTTATTGAGCTTTGAACTTAAAAGTTTTAGAGATAAACAGCTGATATGTTTAAATGATTATAACAGTATTTTGATTGTTTTAGGATGTTGGAAACAAAATAGTAAAGAAAATAGTCTGAGTAAGAAAAATACCATATTTAGGTGTGGTTGTTTCTTTGAAGACTTGAAAGCCTTATTGCAGAATTGATCCAATACAAACCTTTGTTTTTTTATTCTTTCATCATTTTCAGAAGATTAGATACCACAGCATCAGAGTAAACAAAAACTTGGAAAAGGACTTGTGCGATTGCTTGTTCAGCTTGTGCCATATATAGAAAAGGGTTTGCACAGAAGTTTAAACTTCAAAATGTCTCTTAAAAAAAATTAAGAGTCAGAGTTAAAGCTAATTTTCTTGAATTTGAAGGCAAAAATGGGTGAGGAGAACTTCACGACTGGATGCCAGTGAACAAAACTGCAGCTGAAGACAAGAGGAAAAAAAATCAAGAAAATTTTGAGGCACGCTGAGCTGCTTAGTCCACACTAGTGTCTGCAGCTTTGGGGTTTTAACAGGTGTGGAAGCACATCCAACTTATGGGGGGCAACATTAACTGTAAATAAGAACTGGACTGAGTATCCCCTTCTCCCTGATGTTGCAAACTTGAAGTACTTGCAGGCTCCAAGAAGCCAAAATCCCATCAACTTTCATAGAGAAATAAACAACTATTACTCAGTCGTTCTATTGGTCAGAATAACCATTCTCAACACATTCTGATAATCCTCTTGTTTTTAAATACTTTTCTGTAGTGGATGTTAAACACGATGGCCAATCAGATGCCTCTGTGAAAGTAGGTGGTGCCTGATGGCCCACATATCCAATGTTTAAAACTTTTGATTGACAGATTTTGTGTAGCCAGCCAGAGTTGCTGCCATTGAAACCTTGATTCAGACCGATGTGGATCAATCCCTGCTTCCTGATGTCATCTGGTTCCAACATGGTGGCATCTGTTTCCAAAAAAATGGTGGCTGTGTTGACTTCATTTGTTTGGAGCCAGAAGTAAACGATTTTCTTTGGGTGACATCAAACTCACTCAGTCCAGTTTTCAAATATGGTTTGCACAAAAATGAGGTCTTTGTTCATTTGCAAGTGAACGTTGGTGAAGTTCATCTTGATAAGTGAATTTAATTGACTAAAAAGCAAAGTGAACCAAATGGAGAACCTTTAACCAAATCAGGATAAAATGCAAAAATAAAAATAAAAAAGTCTAAAATTGTCATGTGGGGTGCTGTGAGATGGTCACGGCACTATTCAAATGTAATATTCAGATGAGTAGTTAGTTTTCCTGTTTGTACTTTCGTATAGAATACACGTTCTCAAAGAACTAAACACCGGTTTTAACAGCCTGACATGTTCAGGTGTTTTTGTTCACTCAGGCTGAAAGCAAACTGACCCAAGGTATGAAACTTTAAACATCAACTGTCCATCTGAGCCAATGCAAAAAAATTCCCCATATTTTAAACCAATAAACAACAAAAGTATATATTAAAGTATATTTTAAGAGAGGACCAGATTTCACTTGTGAATCTTTCAAAATTAAGCAATTGCTGTGAAATTACAATTCTTCTAACTTCCGGTTTGTTAATAAGGTGATAGTAATAAGTGAGTTAACTGCAGTATGGCTTCTGTCAGTGAAAAGGTCTAAAAAGGGTCCACCTGTTGTTGGTTGGGAAAACCGACTCAAACTGCCCCGAGGCTCTGCAGGCGCGCTGAAACCAGAGCGTCACGTCTAAAGTTCACAGGAATCATTACGGTGCATGATGCGTGTAGGAGGATTATATCACCCGATGACACCGACGCTCCCTGTAATCCCTTCTCCAGCCGGCGCTACACTTCATGATGTGGCAATCAGTTCATAGGATCAAATCATTTTCTCAGCTGACTTCTGATGGGTGGGTGGGGGGGCTTCTGCACATGCTCAGATGTCTGAGGTAGGAGAGTGGACGAGTTGCAAACAGGAACTAGCTTCATTCTTACTCTTGTGTTTACTTTTTGGAATTTATTCTTAAATCAATACCTCCTAGGATGATAATTTCAGCCTGCCTGTATCCCTCCACGAAGCGTGAAGCATGTCACGAGATCATGGTGAAAAAGAGGAAAAAAGGTTGAAACATGAAAGGTACCTGAGAAGCAAACAGTATGAATCCCCCCACTGAGAAAGATTCTGCTACATCTGAACCAAATTAGGGAAATAAGAAGCATCAATGACCCAAACAGATACAAGAGGGAGGAAGTCCCTGGAGATAACCCACACATGCATGGGAAGAACATGCAAACTTCACACAGAAAGGTCCCCCATTGATGTCCTGATCAGGTCCCCCAGCTGGGACTTGAGCCTGGCGCCTTTTTGCTGTGAGGCAAGAGCGCTAACCACTGTGCCACCGTGCAGCCGAACATTAAGTGTCATAAGCACACAAAAAAAGAAGCTTCAGTCCTGTGAGACAAACTGATGACCGTATCATTAAGGGACAAAAACTACTCCGTCCCTTTGATCAATCCAACGCCTAAAGGCCCGTACACACCGGGACGAATATTCGCCAGGCGTTATTCGCCAGCGTTTTTCGCCACGTTTTTTGTGTTCACACCCAGGCGATTTTCGCTGACGATGAGCCGAGCGAACATGCAATTTCATTCCCTGACATTAGATGGCGCTTAATGTAAACAGAAATACTCCTGTACACAAGGTGGCGCTGCGCAACTTTACGCTTCTTAAAGTCCCTTTTCATTTAGAAGACGAGAGCAAGTATTTACGCGCTTGTCAGAATCAAACAAAGAAAAAATGAATATTTCAAGCACCAGTAGCTCCAACTGGTGCTTGGTTCGGGGATATTTTAGAATGTCCGTCATTATTTCTTCGCGGCAGTGTAGACGCTACTCGGCGTCTATCTTCTTCGCTGGTATGTGTGCTCAGCAAGGCAGTTTTGTGTTTGAGCGCCCCCAAGTTGTGTTTTACTGTAACTTCAGAAGCTCCAGACACGTGTGCAAAAGCGCCGTTCTCATTGGTCGAGTAGATTTCGACGCGAGGCGTCAAAAAAAAAAAACGAACCCGAGGCGTTTTTTTTTTTGACGCTTTGACGCGTGGCGTTTTTTCGCGTCGGTGTGCACACTCTCATTGGTGCCCTTTGTTTAGTCACGAGGCGTTAAACGCCGACGAAATTCGTACCGGTGTGAACGGGCCTTAAAGCTATTGACACATCGGGCATGTAACACGCAATTAAGATACCGCGTTTAGCGAATTCCTGAACGCATATTTAGCTCATGGTGCCCACACTGGCAAGCAGGGAGGGGCTTCTTTTTCTTTTTTACTGTTTATTAGTGCATGCCCGCCACCTACATTTGGAGGATGCTCGGTATGAAACGTCTCATAAGAGAGAACTATAACCACTCCAGGAAACTACAGAACCATAAGAAACAAACAACCTTCAAACCTCAGACTAGTAATGGTTCTAAAGAACAGAATAGAACAAGACAAGAGATGCACTGTCGAACCAAACACTATGCTGGTCTTGTGGAAAAGCTTCCGTTGGAGAAACAGGAAGAACAAAAGAAAAATGTGAATGAAGGAAGAAAACTCAAAAAAGAAGAAGCAGAGCAACAAAACCTCGAGTCAGCAATATCAGACCACATCATGGACTGAGACGGCGTAAAAGTGACAAAAAAAAGAGAAACGTTTAAATATTGGGTCAAAAATAATGAGCTTCTATGGCAACCACTTGTTGGAAGGCCACACGCCTACCTCTTGAAATTGAACGTTTCAAAGAGACCACCTACTTTCATTAAGGCCTCTGATTGGTCAGTTTATTAGTTCAATAACTCTTAACTACAAAAAAATAAATATAACGTGGGGGAAAATGGATTAGCAAGAATGTGTTTAAAAAGACAGCAGAGCAAGAATGGTTATTTTAAAAAAATATAATGACTGAGTAAAACACGTTTATTGGGATTTTGGCTTCTTGGAGCCCGGGGGTACTTCCTGTTTGGAATGCCAGAAGGGAGGGGTCACTCGGTCCAGGTCTCACATACAGTCGGAGCTAACAGTGACATGTCATGATGGGCACCAAACCCTGCGAGGAAGACTGCAGGCCAGCGGGGGAAACACGCCAACATGATCTACACCTGTATCCCTCCATTTGTCTGACCAAAACCACCCTCCAAAGCAGCTTTCCTGGTAAACCATAACTCCCTGGCAAAGAAAGACAGGTGAGTCATTATTAAATTCTGGTTTGGAGCAAACAAGCTTTCATTTAGTATGAGCTGAGATAAAGCAGAGAGCCCAGCAGCTGTCACTGGAACAAGATGGTCCAGCTCATTTCAGCCTGTGAGCACTTTCTCCGGCCCTCTCATTCCATCATACTGTACCACACCATGTGTTTGGGTCCTCTTCCCTGGGATTATGCCCCTTCCATTAGTTAATCACCCTCACTCCAAATCGTCTAAGCCCACAGCTCAAACAATAGAAAACATCTTATCCATCAGCGCTCAAAGGGTGACCGCGCTGAGTGTTGCATTATTCATACCACCCATAAATTGGTCATCTTCGCCGCTGAGTTTTATCTACTGGAGTCCAGGTGGAATGCATTTCAGGTGAATTTCCTGGTGCCTAAGTGTTTGCTTTACTGTCAAGCGGCTTTGGTGGCTTTGATGTGGGTAACACCCAGCAGGTAGTAAACATCCAAACAGGAGGGGAACTGGGTTGCGTAGTCCTGGATAAGACTCTCTGTTCTTTGAAGATAACGGTCCTCTATCACTCATCAGTGCTTGACCGATTGCTCAGTTTGCTCTGAGTACAAGCCAGCAGGTCGTTCTGACCACATCACCAACATTTAAAGGAAAGGACAAAAACAGGACAACATGGGCTCATCTTATTTGGTAATAATTAATGAGGGCCCTCTAATGTTGTGACTCATCATTTGAAAGGATTTCTTGATTGTTTGGTTGCAAAAGCAAATATTCAGTTGTTGCAGCGATAAGTGATGTCCTTTCTGTAATTTAAATCCAGGGACAAAAAAAAAAAAAAAAAAAGATAGAGTTTTGATCTCTGGACAGAAGACGTTTTTTCAGAGCCATTCATGATCTTTACCGCTGACGAGGAATTCAGGGAATGCCGCTTCTCGGCAGGGATCAAAGGGGTTAAACATTAACCATGTTGAACTCTTCGGCCTTTCCGTCCTGCTCACAGGAACTACCTGTGAAGCCCAACCGTCCTCCCGCAGCATCAACAACAAGTACGTCACATGGAACCGTCGCACACAAAGGTTTCGGGTCGTCCCGGCCTTTTTTGGCCTCTGGCGGCTGGCATCACCAGCACAAACGTATGTGCAGTCTAAACATATAAAATGTTGGCAAACTGTTTCTAAATTGTAATTAAAAATAAAAGCAATAAACAGATTACACAGGAGCACTTCCGTCAGCTTCTCTTTTTTTGTAAGAGCTGCCTGGTCTTACCTCACCTGAGGCGACAACCGTTCGGCAGGCGAGCTTTCATCGGCGGTCTAACACCTGCGGCATTCAAATGCCCTTCGCAGTTGGTCTTAATCAGACTTTGAATGGGCCCGACCGGGGGCCTCCCATATCGAGAAGTTGTCAGAGCAGACCGCAAATGAGCGGGGCTTAAAGATAAACGATCCAGATTAGAGACCATAAAGCAGTGGTCTTTGCACTGAGATGCCTCTGGTCCTCTCGGTCTGTCTAATGACAGCAGTTTAAAGCAGTCAGTCGGATCTTATTAGCGAACAAGTAAAAAAAAAAAACGCAATTCAGGTCAATTTGATTTGCTGCCCCTTCAGGCCACAAACAACAAGAGTTAACGTCCCACTTCGATCGGGTTTTGATCTGTTTTCAAAGCGTTTCCAGGGATCCTTTAATCGTGATTTTGTATTTTTTAGCCAAATTTAAAACAACTTGTCATTTTCTAAGAAATAGTTTCTGCAGAGAGGCAGTGGTTCATAAGAAAACCCTCTCTGAGTTGTGTGTGAGACCTTTGGCACAGAGCAACCCCCCTCTACTTCTTGTCAACCATCTGTTGACACACTTTCCTGCATGTCTAACACTACCGGTGGAACAAAAGTGGTGACCAATGTCGGAGCTATCCAGCCGTACGCTTTTGGACCAGACGCCAGCTCGGAGGAGGAAAACAAAGTCTGCAAGTGGAATGGAATGGAGCGAAGTAGAGGAAGAAGCAAATTTTCTATGACATAGCTATAATCTTTTTCAAATGTTTTTTCCCCTGCAATGATTCAAGTAAAGAAATACTCAGAAATGCAATTTTAAGCTTAATTTTCTTTATATATATGCCCTCTATCATCAGAAAAATGTCACCAAAACACAGTTTTCATCGGAGTGGGTCTTGAAAAGAATGAAAACCTGTTGGCTTGTTGGAAATCAAACGTCTGTAAAGAATGACGACAGTCAATCCGTTAAATCCTGAGAAGCTACAACAGATCAGGATTCGGGTGGATGCCATAAATGGAGAATGAAAGATGGAGAGTCGCTGCGGCAGCTGTGGGTTTCTGTCACAGGGCAGGAATGGGGTGCAGCTCAGGCTGGAGGGTCCTCTCTGGTAAGAGGTTCAAGCAGCTCCCTGCTTGGTTCTGGACAGATTTATGACGCAGCAAATGACAGGTTAAGCAGAAATCTGCGAGGAGCAGCCGGAAGCTTAGGCGTGGACCCATCCGTGTCCGCCATGCTTTAACTTGGGTCAGAGGTTTGCGACGGCACTCCGAGATCCTGTTTTTGTTGTCCTAAAGCAATTTGCCACAACTTTAAATGCTCGCTTGAGGTCCACGTCCCATCTGGAAGACCCATCTGATGTCTACACATGTGTCCTCCCATGATGACTCCTATTTTTATGGTTGAACCACAGATGCAGCACCAAACCATTGCGCTACCACCCCCATGTTTTGTAGATGCTTTTGGCCACTTTGCCCCCTCCAGGGGATGACGAGAGCAGGTTACGTTTTCTCTTTACATAACCTTTACTGAAAAGTTCAAACGTTACTTAAGCTATTTAAAGGAAATGTTGAAACATTTCCTCTGAAAGCATGCAGAGAATTTCCTTTTCCTTCAAAAATCTGATGTCCTAAAGGTAAGTCGTTGTACATCAAACAGTAAAATATCAGCGAAAATGTCAGATGCAATCAAAGGTCCCTGAAAACGTCAGACTGAGAACGCTGCTCATGAATATCAACAGGGTTTTTTTGTCCTCATTTTACAGGCATTTAAACACAGTCAATGGCACTCTTGCCTTGAGCTGTTGTGAAATTCCAACCCTGGTTAGCCAGTGTGTGTGTGTGTGCTCCTGTAAATCACTTTGTCTGGTTAGCTGATAGCTGTTTAGGGCTCCCACAACCTCCCAGGCAGAAGAAGGTCAAGAAGCTGTGGGATGCAATTTGCTTAAATGTGCAGGTTTTCTCTTGTGAGCACTCTGAAATATTTACTTCAGCAGGATGGTGCGTTCAAATGCAAAGTGGCACAATTATGTAATGACAGGGAACATATGAAGTCCTTTTTTTAAACAGGAAAACCAAAACTATTTCACTTCTGAAGGAAAAATGAACTGCAGAGATGACCCCTTTGTTTCATTGGAAATCAAGAGATAAATCTTATGTGGTGGAGAATAAAGGTTTTAAATTGGAACTATCCAATAATTTTAGGGATTCAGATTTTAAACCCGACCCTACATCATCAGGAACACTTTGTACAAAAGTTATGATGTAGCAAAAAAGAATAAAAATAGGGGTAACGTTCCACCTTTCCTTCCTGAAGGGGGGAAATTTTCCAGTTGTGTAATGTTGAAAATCCCTCCATCAGACAAAACAAAACAAAGGTTTCTTCTTTTTAAGGAGTTTGGCTCAAACCCTTCATTCTAAAACATTAAAAAGGATTTATTTTTTAAAACAGGGATGAAAAAGACTATTTTTTTAGATGCACCTCTATAATTTTATCACTGGGGCTGATAATGAGCAGTGCTGACTCTGTTGCTGGACAGTCCTGCTCTAATCTCATTTTCTGATGCATTCAGTTGACAGACACATTTATACATGAGTTATGAATAATTTTACCTCCAGCAGTCACAAACAATATACTTGATCTACACCATATGGGACTCTCCAATGCCTTAAAACCTCTTTCTTTGCCATCTGAAAGCTAAAAAATGTCTGAAAGTGAGGAGCCTCAAACAAACAAAGGTAAGTTTACTGCAACACATAATAAGACTTGTGTGCTATTTAGCTTATTATCCCATAAGATGTTTAGGCAAATAAGGAAAACCCACATGGCCTTCTCCACACAAGATGGTTGATCAATCAAACTTTCAGGCTACTCATCAGAACAAAGTTCCCTGATTATCCTTTCAAAACTAAAATACACTGATCCTTATGTTTAAAGGTAGGAGTAAATATATTCTGCTATATCTGTCAACAAAGTGGAAGCATCAGAATGGAGAGAAGCGGGGTGGCGCAGTGTATTTTTTTACGTGACAAATATTCTCTTTCAGACAGCGTTCTTTCATCTGCTCCTGATTCACAACAATTTTAATAAGGAAATACTCATAAAAGAGATTTTGAGCTGAATTTTCTTCTTGTGTCATCAGAAAAATGCAACAAGAACCTGTTAAAACACCATCTTAATTGGAGTGGGTCTTGGAGCCCAATTGGCCACAAAACACCAGAATTCAACCTCAGAAAACCTTTTGATGTGTTTTAATATCTAAAACTAATCCAGTGTGTACCCCACCTTCCCCCAAGAGTAGCAAGGATAGGCTCCAGCAACCATGTGAGCTCTAATGGAAGACTGAGCGAGTTTGGAGGATAGATAGAGGGAGACTGTGGTGTTTCTCACAAAACACAATCCAAGTCTTAAGTGTGACATGTTTGTTAGGAAAACAGGCTTTTTGTTTTGGATAAGTTGTCAGGATTGCAATAATTAACAAAGGGAACACACTGCAAAATCAGACCCCTTGAAAATAAGTAAAAAAATTTTTTACCCCCATTGGCAGATTTTCTTGAAATAGTTTTATTCTTTTCAAGAAGGATATAAACAAAAGTGTTCCGAGCTTTCGCTTCAGTGTTTACATTCCTTCACATACGATAACTTTTCAACCTTAATGCGATTAATGTGAATCAGCTTGTGCTGTCATGAAAAAAAAGGATCTACTTTACACCTGTAAGCAACACTTTATATTAGTAACGTGTTGCATATCTGTAAAAAGCGGCTTTAACCCTTGTGCTGTCTTAGATGACCCCACCCTTACATTGACGTGTTCTTCCTACCATGACAAAGGTGGATAAAGGTAGAAAGATTTCATGTAATCCATGGACACCAGTGAAGATCACAAATCATTGAAGAAAAAAGGTTCAGAGCACTGTCTAGTGGGTCTAGATGACCCAACTCCCAATGTTAAAGTGCCTAGGATAGCACAAGGGTTACAGTTTTGCTTACCTGTGCAAAGTTGCATTTCTCTGCTGATCAACTGATTCACGTTGATCACGTCAGCGTGAGGAGTTACAGATGTGGCACAGTAGGCTTTGACAGCGACATCGCCAGTAAACCAGCTTCACTGGTTACTGTCAGGCTCGCTAGTTAAATTAATCTTTTCTGGAGGGGGGGACGGGATGTGCACTTACAGTTCTGAACTTCTGGTACCGGCTATTGATTCTCGGCGCCATCTTGTTGTCTGTGCCCAGGTCCTCTTGAATAAATCTGTCAATGTGGTAAGAATAAAGAAATGAAGCTGAGTCACTAAGACAGTTTTTTAGATTTTCTTTTTAATTGAAAAACTTTCCTGATAAGATTGTTTATCTTGCAAGACAATTTTTCTTGAAGCAAGGATCTGTTTTCCTTTTTGTCCCCTTTTTTTAAAAAACTTTCTTAAGATTTGATTCATGCAGCTTCTGGACTATTGAAAGTGTAAAACAAAAGATTTTGAAGAAAAACAAAATGTTTTGTTTTCAGCTGGATGAGTGTAGGTGTTTTTTTATGTTCTTGATTTTCCTTTGTTTTTGTGATTATATTTGTTGTGTTAGTATCTGCTTGTTTTTTTTCCGTTTTTTTTCGTTTACTTAATATTTACCGTCTTGAAGTTGTGCATCTATTCTTTTATCTTCAAACCTTTTCATTCCTTTGGGTTTTTTTTTTTTTGCTGTCCTTTCCGTTTTTTTCCCTAAAACATTTTTTTCTCTGCTGCTTCAGAAATAAATGCCGGCAGTCATTTCACACAAAGCTATGGAGGAGTCTTGTAATTACAGGAAAGGACTCCACAAACTGTGTTTCAGGGTCGAGGCTGTGCACAGCGCAAGTCAGGGCTCAGCTGAGGTGGCCCCAAGCCCAAAACCCTGAGGTCTGAAGCTATTTCAGTCCGACGTCAGAAATGAAATGCATACTTGTGTGCCCTGCAGACATACAGAGAGGCCTTCGTGTGCCGTTTCTCCCTCCGTCTCCTCCTCTGTGAGCCAACACAGCCGGCCTTTCACTGTCCATCACACTGCAGCACATGATGCTCACACCCATCAGCCCATTAAGGAACGTGGTCGCGCACAAAACAGACATTTCGTCTCGCGGCTGTGACTGCACACAAAGGCGATAATTGATTTATTCAGCTTGAAAAATAAAAGCTTCTTCATGAAGTCAAGGGCGTTATCCTTCTGCCCCTGGAGTATTTCACTACAGAGGGAAAACTTTTTACTACACTTGGAGCATCAAATGCTCCTTCTTCATTGACCTTTTCCTGCTGCTTTATCTGATCTACTGACGATAAAAGAGGATTCCTGAATCAAACAGTTTGTGGTGTGATTCTGTGAACCCCTCTGTGCCTGAACTGCCGGTTGAGGACGAGCGTGACTCTTTTCCCGACACCCCAGACAGTGGGCGGTAAATGTCACCGCGCTGGACGTTTCAAGGTTCTGATCCATTTCTGTGTGAGATGTGAGGAGCTCTCATTAGCGGCTGGCACCCTGCACGCAGGGAGCAGCTGCTCTGTGTTCCCATTGTCTCCACAAGTCAGGTCGGCATTCCTGATTCGGTTAAATTGACATATTGATACGGCTGCATGCTATTATTAGATCAGGAAGTCACGTGATGTCATATTTGAGAGTGCAGAAGTCTGTCTCCAGTTCCCAACAACGTCTTTCTGTTTGTGTCTGAAGATGAGAAACCAGCCGCCGCTGAGTTATCGGAGTTCAACCTGTGACCTAAAAAAATCCCAGCATGCCCTCCTGCCCCACAAAACCTTTCTGCTGTTGGAGTTTTCTAACATTTTGTCAGTTTCCTTAAAAAAAAAAAAAAAAAAAAAAAAACACAACACAACACAACACAACACAACACAGAAACACCAGATGTCTTATTATAAACCATTTTGTTTTTAAGGATTTTGTAAGATATGAGCTGTGATAAAATAGCAAAAATCACTCTTAAATAAGGAAAAAATGTCTTAACTACAACTTCAAACATTTAAAAAAAAAGTTAGTCTGGTCACAAACATGTGACCAATGAAGCCGCCAGACATCCTGCTTTCAATTTGCTATTTGTGGATTTCAAAATCAAAAAGAGAAGAAGGAAAATAAAACAACCAAACAAATAAAAAAAAAATTTTTTTTGCACAGAAATTCAGTCAATAAAGTTGATATTGTGACCACTAAGTTAACTATAAAGTTATTTATGTCAGCTTACCTTCCCTGTGCTTAGGTCAAAATTTGGACAAATGTTTGTTAAGCCACTTGGAAGCCATTTTGAATAATCAGCTAAAACCACTGTGATTGAAATGGGGGGGGGGGGGGGGGGTCTCTATTTTCTGGTTATTAAGTTCATAGACTGTATATGAGAACTAGATTGAGTGAGTTTGACGTCACCCATAGAAAATGACTTACTCCCACCAAATTAGGTCAATTCAGTGGCCATTCTTTGGTGATATACATTGTTACTAAGCTGTGATTGGTCTGAGTCATTGTTTCTATGACAAGCACTTTCACCAATCAGGAGTGAGCTTGTTGGGATGTCCACACCTCAACCACCTGAAAGCAGGTTCAGGAGAATCTATCGTTAAACGTCCAACGTTTAAAACGAGGCATCTGATTGGTCAGTTTACAAAAAATATCAAGAAAAAATTAAATTACGTTTTTAAAGAACAAGTTAAAAAAGGTATCAGAGCAAGAATAGTATTATGACCAATAGAATGATTGAGTAACAGATTTTGGCTTCTCGGAGCCAGCGGGTACTTCCTGTTTTGGAACGTCAGGGGGGAGGAGTCACTCTGTCCAGTTCCCATAATCAGTCACTGGTTTAGTTGATGCCAAAAAAAAAAAAAAAAACAGCATTTCTTTTGTGATGGTTTGAACCACTTGAAGTGAGGCTATAAAACCAGAGGTGTTTGTTCAAAGTAGTGTTTGCGAATAGAGTTCAATTTTGGGAAAATTCTGATTGGTGAAAAGGATTAGTTGTTTTGCTCTGTTCCGGTACAATGAAAAAAAGAAAGCAAAAATTATAGGAGAACTAAAGACAATATAAATAATCAACAACAAACAAATAAATGTATTTATATGTGTATAAAAAATACATGTTTAAAACTAAAACATGCATGCTGGTGACTGCTGGTGAAATTGAAAGTAAACAAGGAATTCTATAGTGTTTTCCTGAAAGAATGCAATGTTTAAGGACCTGTAAACCTGTTAAAGCAGAAATATCCAAGAGTAGTGAAGCCATCATTTTGTTGGAACCTACCTCTGCTTTTACTTGTGGAATGACTGCAGATCCACTGTTCTCAGTGGTGCATGAGGACAAATAAGTATAGTTTTAGGCTGTGTCTGAATTCCCTTCTTGATCCCTAACCACTAAAAAACTATATAGTGTGGGACCATCTAGTGCCCTGGATTTAAAAAGCAATTCAGACACCACGCTCACTAAAACAGCAAATATGACGTCACAGATTTCACTAAATAAAAACCTAATCAAGACGAGCATTTTACGAAGACCATTTACGAATCCACTGTGTTCTGACGATGAAAACGTAAAAAAAAACCATTGAAATAATGTTTCTGGCAAAAACATTGCATTCTGGTCTATATCCGCCAATATAGTGAGAATCAATGCACACTGGTTTATTGCAGAGACTTCTAGGAAATTTCTAAGGCACTGGATTGTAGATTCGGACAGCACTACAAAATGACGAACGTACTACAAAGTGCACCATGTAGTGAGAAGTGAAGGAATTCGTACATAGCCTAACTCATTTGCCTGTAGAGGACTCACCTTAAATGCTCTCATACACTTTGCAGTACTCGGATCCTTTTGCACTTTGTCCTCTTCAACATTGTCACTGATGCATACCATACAGCAGGGGTGTCCAAAGCCAGGCCTCGAGGGTCTTTCCAGAAACCCTGCCTTATCGCCTGTTGACTACCTGAATCAGGTGTGTTTAGCCAATAAGGAGCCTCGATGGTTGAAAAACATGGACAACACCGGCCCTCGAGTTCTAGATTTGGCTCTATAGTTTATTGACAAATACTATTTTATTCAGAAAAAGATTTTGATTCTATTTTTTTATTCTCAAGGCCTTACACAGTGTTGGACAGTACATTTCACTGCATTTTGTACTATGTATTCACACATACACTCACTGGCCCCTTTATTAGGCATACCTGCCCAGCTGCTCATTAAGGAAAATGTCTAATCAGCCAATCAAATGTAAGCAACTGAATGCATTTAGGCATGTGGACAGGGTCAAGACGACCTGCTGCAGTTCAAACTGAGCATCAGAAAGTGGTTGAAAGGGGACTGAAGTGACTTTGAACGTGACGTGGAGATGAGCTGGTACTTCCTAAGGAGTAACAGTTAGGATAGAAAATCTAAATGTAATCATAAAAATGATTGGAACAATTATGATGTTTAATTGTGAAAGTCAAAGAAAAAAAAACAACATTGTTTGATTTACAGTCTTTTTCAGCTGCATTGATGATGACAGAAAATCAAACGAAGAGTAAGAATAACAAACAAAAACTGATAAAACGTGTTGTTTTGTCATCTGAGTTCTACTCAAGTAAAAAGTATGATGCAGAAAAAGGACTTAAAAGGTTTTTAAGCTATTTGGTGGAATTTTTGTATGTTTGTGGCATATGTGTCTATTGTTCTTAAATTTTGTTTCTGTTTTTTATTTTTGGATGTGCTTCGAAAGGCCTGATGCTTCAGCCCTGTCCAGTTGGTTGGTTACTGTTTAAAATCCCTTTTGGACCATCTTTTTGATCTATTTTCAAAGTGTTACCAGTGGCCCTTTAATTAAAATTATTCTGTTTTTTTTGGGCCAAAATGGAAAAAAACCTCTGTCGTTTTCGGGGATATAGTGTCTGCAGAGCAGCACGAGTTCATTAGACATTAGAAAGGGGGTGGGATCTTTTGTACGGAGTAAGCCCACCCCCATTTCCCATCATCCATCTGTTTACATTCTCTCCTGCTAGCTTACAGCCCCTCACAACCTCAACCTAACATTACTAGTGCAACAAAAATGGCGAGCAATGATCAAAGCTGTCCAGCTGTACAGTTCTGTGCCAGATATCAGCTCAGACGAGGAAAATCAAGACTTAAATGGATCTATTTGTCTACAAGTGGATGCATCAGAATGGAATTAAGCAGTTTCTGTTTTGTAGATTGCAGGACCTACGTCAGCTACAATCTTTTTCCAAGACCCTTTTTCCTTTCCTCCTGATTTACAGTTTTTTAAAAACAGAAATGTTGAAATTTCAAGCTGAATTTTCTTCATGTGTCCTCCATCATCAGAAAAATGGCACAGGATCATCTTAAAGACACAACTTTCATCGGAATAGGTCTTTAAAAGTAGTAAAAATGTGAAGTTTTAAGAACCAAACTTCAAATCGTAATGTGTGAGATTAGCGATGTGTTACTGATGCTACCCTCTGTGTGGATTTTTTCTGCACAAACTGAGGACTTTGCTAATAGTTATTTCCAATTTCATAGTTGTGTATTTATTGCCTGAACAGAATTGAGGGAAGATGCTGACACTCCCTTGTCCAGTCACAAGAGAGTTTATGAAAAATCCTTCTGCATGGTTTAATCATGCATAGTTCATACACTGTCATGATAAGCCCCCATTTTATCAATACCAATAATGATATGCGAGCGATGTTGGATTGAAGTCCGCGGATGCACCGACAGCATCTGAAGTGTACACATGCAACAGAAGCATAGAGGAAGCAGCTTTATTTTAGGGCTGCAGAGAATACGCTCTGCATTCTGTGAAGAGGACACGGCCACAGTTCCTAGAAGTGTCAGTGGGGTGATAAACGTGCAAGGACGGAGATGCATGCACAATGAGGCCCCTGTTTGAGATATGATATTTAAAGTTGCAGAGTAAAGTGGTTCACCACATTAAAGCATGCGTTTGCAGGCTTACTTTTGACTGAAAAACTTTATGAGGCAATTTCCTGTAGTCTTGTGCAATTTAAATGTCTTCTGTATTTCTTTCAGCAACACGGATGCATATAATGGGTGGGAGTCAAGAAAAGTAGAAAGAGAGGGGTCAGCTGTGCTTCTTTTGTGTTTGTTTCCACTCCATCCGTGTCAAAAGGCAGGACAGATGTGAGCATGCTTCTCGCGTGATTCGCACACCTTTAAGTCCTTCCCAGAGAGAGGAGGGAGAGGAACAATGGTGCCACACTTTCACCTGCACAGAGATGTGGAGACCATCTCAGAAGAAAATGATTCACCGTCTGATCTCCCGGCCTCCAGACGTCTGAAACGTCAGCGTCTGTGCAAAACGCTGGGGTGTCTTTACGGGCCGGTTCCCCGTCGCGTCTCCTCTAATGCTGTTTGCCACTGGGAGGAAAAGACCGCGGTATGAGTGTACACTTCTTGTACATCCCTTGCTAAAAATTGAAAAGAATAGTCATGAGACATGTGATTCCACTTCCCCTGAGTGCAAATAAACAAGTTCAGTGAGGTTAATGGTGTGTTATAGTGAGAGAACACTGAGCAGAAGTGACTGACCAGAGGGGGAGGCCCCTGAACAGACTGTATGATTTCTAAATGGCAAGTTATAAATGAACACCCAGAGCATATGCATAAAGAACACGGGCAACTTCCCCTATAGCCATGACTCAGAGTGAAGACGAATAAAACAGATTAAGCGCAGCAGAATTTTTCAATACCTAAATGGCTGTGCATTTTCCACAGTCATCAACGGCCTCTTCTTTCTCTGGAATGAGATAAAAAAAAAACACGTCTTGGGTTTACAAGTGTGACAGATCACTGAACATTGGGTAACTGACGACAGATCAAATATAGACAATAACAGTTTAAATGACGAAAGAAAGAAAAACGAGGGTTTCTGAGTTTTTAGATGTCAAACTCCACTCGCAGGAGGAAAGGAAGCGGGCACAAGCGTGAAAATCCGCCAGAGTGCGCCCGAATTTAAAGTCAAAACATCAAAAGATGTGCGATCTCTGCTGCAACTATCAGTGATCAGAGAGCGCGGTGCATTTACATGACCTGCTGAGCCCTAAAGGCGCAAAATAAAATTAAAATTGAAAATAACTTTGTTCATTGGATATGAATCAAGTTTGTTAGGATTTGTCTCAAGGACAAACGTTTTGTTCTGTTAGAACGCCACCAGGCGGACACTTCACTCGCGAAGGGTTAGATGACATTTTCACGGGAAACTGTCCTGAAAATAAATCTTGCAGCAGTTTACTGAAATCCACTGCAGCTTTCAGTTTAAAAACAGTCACATCATTAAAAGCATAAGAAAAAGCCTGAAATGGGAGCTTTAGTTCATTAACACACACAGCTGTAAAAATAGTCAACACAAAAAACTAAAAAAAAAAACCAGGTGATGTCTCAATTAGTCAATTCTAGGTCTTAAAAAAAACCCAACACGTTTGTGTGTCAATGTGGTAAATTTTTCTTTCCACAGTGAGTAAACACGTTCACACGTTCTACAATTTACCAAAGCAGACACAACTAAAGCTGTAAAGAATCTACATGAACCTCACAATTTATCATATATTTGATTTGGTATCTTCTTTTTTTTTCACAGATCTACAAGTACGGTCAAACTGTTGCTTTCTTAACATCAGACATGATTTTTTTTTTCTTCTTTGTGTCCCTACTGAATCATTATGTCTTCTGTTGATTGACGTTGAGAGCAGCTTGTTAACATTTTTCTGTTTGTTTTCTGGAGGCAACGACTGAAAAACTTGTTATCATGGGATAACAACAACTGTTTTCTCCAGATAACGGAATAAAATTATGGCTCATGGGATCACTGACCTGCAGTCGTCTGCGCAGCTGAAGCCGTGCCAATCGTCTCAAATGACATTTGCTGGCTAGAAAAATGGTTTTTGACCAAATAATTAAAGACATTTTTTGCCTGAGTAAGTCCACGACAGAAGGAATCCACAACTAACAAAATGCTAACAAAAACAACAAAAATGATTTTCCTGAGATCAACCCTTAAAGACCAACTTTGATATAAAATTGTGTTTTTAACAAGTTCTAGCATTTCTCTGATGATTCTGATTGCACCTCTGAGTATGTCTTTATTCAAGCTGTGAATCAGAAGCAAACGAAAGAAAAAAAGAAGTTTGAGAGAAGATCTTATTTGTGATGTAGAAAAACCGATGGGTGTGGGGGGGGGGGGGGGGGGGGGGGGGCACGAGCTTCCTGCTCCGCTCTATTCTGATTGCAGACAGACACAAGTAGTTTTCTTGCTTGCACTGGTCTGTTATTGCTGATTTCACATTTGAGTTGTGCGAGTTTTTTATACGGTTTGACTGAGGTGCTGATTGTGATGTTTTTTGATCGCCCTTTGGATGTGTTCTGTTACTGCTCTGATGTATAGTAATGTGACCATTCCTTTGTTTTCTGTCTTCTTTGTCTGTTTCTTCTTCTATGTTTCCTTGTATTTCCTCTGCTCCACCTATTTTTGTCCCTTTTTATGGTCTATCTATCTATCTATCTATCTATCTATCTATCTATCTATCTATCTATCTATCTATCTATCTATCTATCTATCTATCTATCTATCTATCTATCTATCTATCTATCTATCTATCTATCTATCTATCTATCTATCTATCTATCTATCTATCTATCTATCTATTATCTTTTTTTTCTATTTGCTTTTTCTTGATTGTTTGAAAAAAACTCATCCCAAAATAACGAGTTATTACGTTAGTATCTTAACAAAACAAGCTTAAAATCATACATGTGATCTAATTTTGCAAAAATGTGGGTTAAAACCTGGGACATACATGAAAAATAATTGTGTCTTCCATTAAAAGACACCTCTGTCAGTCAAACAAGTACAGTTTTTCTCAGTCGCCTTAGTACAATTCTCAGATCAGAATTGAAGTTTGCAAATACGTGTGTGCATTTTTCAACACAGTTTGTACAAACAGCAAAACACTATGGATTTCTTGCAAAAGCCTGTAACTTGCTCAAAATCTTTAGTTCATCTCTCAAAACTAAGTCTTTATGTCATTGAACATTTCAGTGCCATCAGAATGTCAAGTCCTTGTGTCATTGTCTATGAACAAGACAGTCAAATGACTTAGTCATGTTGTCAATATAACTGTGTACTTTAGAGGGAGGTTGTGATGTAAAATATTGCTAAAGTTTTGATGACAGTTATTGTAAAATGTAAGTTACACCTTTTTTGTTTGATTGCAAGAGACTGGACAAGATTCACATTTTCACTTTTATTGTTCACATTGTAATTTGTTGACAGACCATGTCATACCAACATAGAAAAACCCACTACAAACAGTAACACAAATGGAAAAAAAGATTGATAATGTAGCAAAGAGCAGAGAATTGTACATAATCATTTGCATGGATGTACCAAAGCAATTGCAACTTGTTCAAAGAAGTGAGAAACTGCTTATATGATGAGCACAAGTGACATCATGATGTGAAGATTGAACAAATAGTTTTGGGAATTTCATTCTGATCTGAGAATTGTACTAAAGCGACTGAGAAAAACTGTATTACATTTAATGACATTCTCCAGTCAGAATTGCATATAAACTACAATCCGATTGTTTTTAAGTTAGTGTGTGTCTCTTGTATGCTTTTTGTGTATTATGGACAATAAAGTTTAAATAAATAAAATCAATCTGACAAAATCATAGTGACTGCATGAACCTTTGCATTAGCAAGAAATACTAATATAAAGTTGCATTACTAACATTCCTGAACTCTGTTATGTTTACCTTTTATGTTTTACAGATACTGCGTCTGCTCAGCTGTTTTTGAGGCTTCTGGGGACAAAAGAACAAACTGAGAAAAATAAGAACAACTTTTTGGTTAAATTTCCTTCATAGCTGCAAATTAAAATAAAAAAACTGAACCTGTTTGCACTTCTGCAGCTGACAGACTGTATATTTTAATTATCAGGAATGAAAGAGGCGGACTACGATCCTCATGATCCAGAGCCACTCCGGTCTGTTCAAACTGACAGCTGTGTTCTGCAGCCTGTTTGGCACCAAAGTCCGCCTGAAGATTTAAGATCAATTCCAGGTAGTTCGAGGTTTCTATTAAAATCTCTTATGTAACTTCACAGGCTTTTCTGCAGCCTCTGAGGCAGTGTGTCACTCTGAGAAATCCTCTTGACCCAAACAACCAGTGAAGTCCGAGCGGCTGACCGGTGCAGTGTGATTCCTGGAAAGTGCTTTTCCATGTGAGCGTGGAAACAGCAGCTGGACTCGAGGCTCCTCTTCCTCCCACGGAAGCTTTTTTTGAAAGAGGGAAGTGATGTGCTCACCTGCAACACAGCTTGAATCTGCAGATTTCTTGGCTTCAGAGAGTTTTTGGAAAGTTTCAGTGCAAAAGGAGGAAAAGCAGACGGAGGAACCATCACGCTTATTACTCGTTAAGGAGATAAGATGCAGTAATTTACAAAAATAAAAGGCATATATTCTCATCGAAGAGCACGTGAGTGTAGTGGACCGGCTCAATTACATAAAGAGATGAAATGACGAGTGGTCTATTTTAATCTAAGATTTGATGATGAGGACATGCTGAAGCTCACTGGGCCCCTATTTCTGTTCTCAGCAGACCCTCACAGACCATTAGTAGCAGAAATGTGGCACTCGAACATCACAGCTCCTGTTGATTTCTGACAAAGCTGAAATTCGGAGCTGCAGATCACAGGAAGCTGCTGCACTGAAATGCACCTTTCAAAAAAAAAGGAAAAAAAGAAAAAGGGCTGCAGCTGAGTTCCACCTCTGCATGCAGTTGTTAAAAAATTTATTTAAAAAAGGATTAGCCCTCCAAAAAACACACAGAGCATGCCCTGCAGTTCTGCTGCACGCGTTTTGCAGTGACTCCCTCAGAGGTGCCACTGGGTGAAGTTGTGGGTTCACAGAGTACAAATTTGTGAATGAAGCACCTTCCATTTATGGTGCTGCGCGAGCTGTTAGGGCCAGGAGGAATGTCATTTGAGACGAGGGTTTCCTCTCCTCAGTTTCAGCTGTCGCGTTTCCTTGTCAGTGACTTGTAAGGCGGTTGCTGTGCAACAAGTGTCTGTTAGCTGAATTTACCATGAAAAAACCCATGTAGGAAATTGACGTAAAAGCGTCTGTACTACTTTTTTTTCATTTAGAGTGTAGTTGCACATGCTCAGTGGGAAGCCGCCTCTACAGCCCAGGCTGACAGTTCCTTTTTCTGAATGAATCCCACCGTCATTACCCTCCTCAGTGGCTTCAGAGTCTTTCTGTTTACAGGTTTTTTTCTCCATCTCTGCACATTTTAGCGTTAAGCGTTGTTTTTGCCACCTGATTTTGACCATCGCTCCCTCTTTCTGAGTGATTTTCAAACTGAGAGTGTGGGCAGCTGTTGTGAGTCACGGTTTCAGGTAAAGCTCGTCCCTGCTTTACATCTGAAACTTTTTTGCACTTGTTATCACCATGAGTAAGAAAGCAACTTTCCCTCTTGCGATACAGTAAAACCAAAACAAACTATTTAAAAAAAATACCCTACAGGGACGTCTTGAGTATATTTCACATTCCTGTAAGTTAGAAGGTAAAGAAAAGAAAATACTTTAGTTTACTTTGATAAGTGTCTCTTTGTAAATTACTTTGATGGTACAAAATTACTATCAAGCATCTTTGCAAATTTTTTTCTGTGCCAACTAGACTAAAGAAGCACAATCAAAAAGAAAATGATACGCGGTTAAAGTGTACGTGGTTTCGGGAGAGTTTTCGGTCAGAAAAAGTAACTTTTGGTGGGGAATGTTGATCACTGAGAGGCTGAAAGTCTCCCGTTTCATCCTCTTAAGTGCTGTCACTCATTAAGACTGCTTCTGTCTACAGCTGTTTTTACCATGCAGCCCTGGAATTTTCCACAGTTTTGACCCTGAGCTCTCCTCTTATAGTTATGCTGTAACAGACCAAGTTTGCCGGAGGACATCCTACGATGCACCGGGCATTGTTCAACATGTTGCTCTTTAACGTTCAGGTTACACTTTTGCTGTGGAAATGATGGAAATAGGTGTAAGCTTTGGTTCTGCTGAAGCTTTTATCCAATTAAGAGGATATTTTTTCCTTAAAATGGATTTGCTTTTATATATGTTTTCTGCTTTAATTTTTGAGAGTTTGGACATTTTTATCTTTTAAAAAGCAAACATCACTTTTATTGTTATTATTTAAATTCGGTCAGCTCAGTAAGGCTCCCGTGAAACAAAGAGGCTGTAACAGTTAGTCTGTAGGTGAGAAGTTCCACCTGATCTGCTCTCAGCAGAACTGCAGCTTGCGAGGTGCGAATGAGGCTGCACGCTTCTCACCTTCGGGTGGAAAATGCAAACAATGCTGCTGGTGCTGCCGAGCCTGAGTTGAGGGTTTAGCAAACCGGCAGATGGATGAATAGAGGAGAGCAGACCGCTGGCGCTGGCGAACAAACAGAGCAGGAAAATCAAAGGACAGAGGGCGTGAACACCAGGGATGAGGTCAGACTGTCAGACACCTCCCTGAGGTGAAACATGGTGACGACAATAAAGGGCGTTTCTGGAGTGTGGCTTCATTGAGCTGAATGGAGGTGCAGCAGTTTTCAGTTTTAGCTCATCTACTTGTTTTGTGTGTCTTAAACAGAGGAATTTGGTGATTTCTGTAGGGAAATGAGACCATCGAGCTGTTTTATATTTGAGTGTTGATGCTTCACTTCACCTTATTCTCCTTTTTGACCCAGTAAAAAACAATAAAAGCATAACAAGCAGGTTTACACTAACATTTAAGCATGTTAAAAACACAAGAGCGCAAAGCAAATACTAGAAGCGCCAGCTATTTATCATTCACGTCTTTTTGTTGAACTAGGCATTTCAATTCAAATGTTGCCATCAAATTCTTCCTAATCATAAAGATTCATACCGTAGATCTTATTCTACTTGATGAGAAATAGTTCTGTCTGCCCTTAAATACTCAGTGGTCCTTCTTAAGCGTTTTTTGCAATATAAATTTAATTTTATTAATATCCATCTTTTTATTACAACTCCAGCATCTTTTCCTTTTTTGAATTTTTTTTATTATATTACACAATATTTCCACAATTAACCTAAAATTGTCAACAAAAACACTCAATTTCAATTATTAAATGGTGTACTTTCTATACTTCACAAAAATCACAAAATTTAAGATCAGTTTTTTATGTTTTGTAACAAAGATCAAATAAATAGAGAAAAAAATGTGTACATCTAAAAACGAAACAAAGAAAAGGTCAAAACAATGTGAAAAATGTCTAAAAAACAGACGAAGTGCCACAAAACTATGTTTTAAGGATTTATTCCACTATGATGCATCATAACTCTTCTTGTTTATTCTAAACCACAAATGTAAAAGCTAAAAACTTTTTGAAGCCTTCATGATAAATTTGTAATGACTAATGGGTCTCTGTCATTCCTACACATTTAATTGGAGACTCAACTCTGAGCGCAGAGACTAAAACAAAAGTGTGTCATTATAATTTAAATATGCAGTGAGATAAGTTGGCCCTGGAGTGGGAAACCCGTCATTCTTTGACAGTCTTCTTGTTTACTGGAGGCTGAGTGGGCATCCCCTGTTCATTCATTACCTGAAGACCTTCGGTGATTCTGTGAGAGACGTGAAGCGCGACGGCGCATTCCTGCAGCGCAGGAAAAACAAAAAAGGGAGTGGGAGTCCACAAAGGTTTATTTTAATGAGCTTTGTGTTTGTTTAACCTCCTTTCTGCTCTTCAACATCCAAAGCCAGCGGCTTCACATGAAAGTGAGTGAAAGAGAGAATCCGACAGCTTGACCTGGCACAGTTTGGGGTTTTTGATATCTAACAGATTTCCTGGAAATACTCAAAATGTGCTCAGGATGAGTGTTTTAAGTGAAAGGTGACCCAGGCCGGCACAGGCTTTAATGGGACTTTAAAGAACTGCTCTTCAAAAAAAAAGGGAGAGAAAAAGTCATGCTTGCAGATCCAGTTTAGTAAGCATGACTAACTTCTCAGCTGACCCCATCCAAAGGTTTCTGCTCAGCCAACACAAGAGGAAGAAGTGTTCAAGTCTCCAGTCAGACATGGAGAATGGACTGGAACAACTCCATGTCTACCAGAAGCACTCTTCATTCTGCGTTTCTGAGCAGCAAGTATGAAACAGAAACTGAGTGCTGACAGTTCTCCTGATGAGCATTCTTCAACGTCAGTTTACTTCAGATTTCCGTAAGAAACTTCAACAGAAAGAAAGCGTTGAACACCACACTTCCTATGAGTAGCCAGATGATCTAAGCTGTTTTTGTGTTTCTTCTTTGTATTTTTTGCTGCTATTTTTCTGTTTTAACCGATAAATTACTTGAAATATTTAGTACTTTCACAGGTTTCAGTAGCTGCATTGCCACTGATTATGAAATAGAGCAAATTGGATTTGGAAAAACAAATGTGCCTAATGGAAACAACAATTTTGAAAAAATTCTCATTAATCAAAAAACAGTTTCTCCACTTGGAGGAGGTGAAATTTAAGGCATTTCGAAATTGACATATTACGCAATATTGCAATGGAAACACTTTTTTCAAATTAAATGAGCCACTTGACCAAAAACCGGATGGCGCCACACTTGTTGGTAGGGACTGGCGGCCTTGGGTGCTGCACAGCGGGCTCCACAGGAGGTCCCACAGCTCATCAAAAGTTCAGCGTGTCGTGCAGAAGTGTTGGATCCACAGCTCCTCTGTAAAATCACCAACCACCGTTTCCCAAAACGGCGTCCTCCGTAGCCCGCTCCCATGTGTAAAGAGCTCTCCGCTCCATGGCCTGAGGAAGACGCAGGCGTCTCCTTTGATAGATGATGATGAGCGCTAGTGCTGAGGCAGAAATTTAAATGTTTCTGCTGTAAATCAATTATTATCAGGTATTATTCATATCAATGCTTTTGATGGATTTGTTGCATGAGATGGTTTGTGTTTATTCATATAAATATGATTTAATAGAACTAGTGTTACCGCGAAATTGTGTTTTTTCAACATTTCGATAAAGTTTTGCACACATGTGAAATGGAAACACAGCTAGTGAAGCATGATGTCAGGAACTGCTGGGGCACAACCTAAAACACGTGAGGACCAGGTTTTTAACAGAAATTGTTAGATGAAAGGCTTCAGTGCTTCATGAAGCTTCATGTGCCCATCACTAGAACTTGAACATAAACAAACTGTGAAACAAAAAAAACGTGTGACAAAGGAGAAGATCTGAGCAGGATGAAAAAGCAGACATTTATAGACACTAAGGTTGATTCCCTCAGTGAAGACAGCTGTAGGTAATTAACAAATGAAACCAGGTGAGACTGTAACCATACCTGAAGTCACTCACTTCTCCCTATAAACCCTGAAAGACCATATGGTGCAGTTCTATCCAGAGCCCTGGATTTGAATGCAATTCGGACACATCCGCACTCCTTTTTTCTTTCTTTCTAAACAGAATGCAAATATGAGCACTTTACGAAGACTATTTATAAATCAACTTTGTTCTGATGATGAAAACTTGGAGGATTTGTAAAATAAATACATTTAATACATTTGTTTTAGCTGACAAGCAATTAAAATTCAATTCATTATGGTCTATATTTGGCTATCTAGTGACATTTCCAGGGCGCTGAATTATGAAAGAGGAGATTCTGTCACCCCCCAAAAAGGGCAAACTTGCACTGAAAAAAAAACAAAACAAAAAACACAACTAAAAGTAAACATTCCTACAAAATGTATATTATTGTTTTTGGGTTTTTGCAGAGGCTTCCATCCAAAAGTCCTTATACTTTCATTTGCTTTTACTTTATGTCTTTGGTCGAACGGCCCCAGCGTGGGATTGTTAAAAGAGAAAAATGGTGTTTTTGGTGTTCCTATCATGTTCTTTTGACATTTTTCCGATGACGCAGGACATATATAAAGAAAATTAAGCTTAAAGTTCCATTTCTGAGTATTCATTTAGTAAAATCGTTATGAAACAGAAGCAGAGAAAATAAATGCAGTTGGAAGTGAGTTACCTGCTCCACTCCATTCTGATGCACACACTCGCAGACAAATAGATCCTCGTCCGAGCTGGCATCTGGCTCAAAACTGTATGGCTGGATAGCTCCGCGATTGCTCGCCATTTTTGTTGTAGTGTTAGATTGCTATTTATGTCTTTATTTTTTAGATTTCAATGAAGTTTTCTGAATCACAATAGCCTTTTCATCAATCATAACACCTAGTTTCTTAGATAAATATAACTTTTTGTCTTAAAAGAACACCTCAAGTCCCATAAAAACTGTTACATGTATCACTGTTTTATTTTCATCTCAGTGATTGAGAAAATAATTTGACCTGTGGTTGTATTTGTCTAAAATTAAGAAGTGGTTTAAATTAACAAAACTGCAAATGACTGTTAAAGAGGAAATCATTTGTGTGACGACGATGAGGCTCAAATGATTTGAAACATTTAAATTAAAGCTTTACATGCACAGCTATGGCATGTGGGACAGTTTAGATACTTTCACTTTCTGTATGGAAGTTTGGTTAAACATTTTGAACATGGTCAAGGAAAACAGTCTCTTAACTTGAAAACACAAGTGGAGCACGTAGCTGAGGGATATCAAAGAAAAAATACAACTGAACCAGATGCTATGAAAAAACTTAATTGGTAATTCAGATTTCTTCCCAAACTGTTGCCTCTCAAGATTTTCAGATTACAATTAAACACAAGCTGATGTTTTTCCAAATTCAAATTCCTTTAGAGAGCATCTAATGAGCAGAGCATTAGCTCTAGAAGTTGTGGTTAATAGTCAATCTTGTAGCAGTCACAAGGTCAAGATAAATGAACTTCACAGAAACTGCAAGTAATAGGTGACAGAAAGCGTTAGTCCTCTGCAGCTGCAAGCAGAGGAAACTCACATCTCGCATGCTTCAAGAAACCCAACCCAGAAAGCATCTGAGATATTTATTAAGATAAGTGCACAATTTTTTTCTAAAAGAAAAATATTTAAAAAGAATGTTTAAAAGTCCAGAAATGATTGCCAGTATTTATGATCAAAGTTAAAGTAAAAACCTCAAATCCACATACTTTTAAGTTTTATGACACAAAAGCATGAAATTTAAATAACTTACAGTAACAACATAATGTTTAAAAAGTTCAATCTTTTGATCAAAAGGTTTAGTTAAAGGCTAACCAAAAGGTCTACTTTGGCTTTCAGCTGAGAAACCATGACGGTTGTAACACTAGGTACTTCCCAACCACCCTGAGCACCACAGGGGCCCATACAGGATGCAAGAGCTCAGAAAAAAGCAGAAGTAGTTACAATTTTGGTTGATACAGTGCAAGAGAGTTTCTTTGACAATGAAAAAAGTGGCGCTAAAATGGGGTGAAACCGAATCCAGCATCAACTGCTTTCACATTTACGTCCTTCTCATTCACAGGCGTTTCATCGATCGTCTGGATGCAGGGGCTGTGGAGGACTGACCGGGGGGGCTCTCAGTATCTGCAAAAGATGAAACCAGAACATGTCAGCATTTGAGATGACTGAACATACTTTTGCTTTACACGCTCATAAAGAAACAGCGTGAAGCATCATTTGTGGTCAATTTAAAGTAAAAGTCAGATCACAGGTTTTTTCTGGAGTTAACCACATTTTTTTAATGCCGGAATCATATAAAAGATTTATGTTAATTGAAAAAAAAAAACAGTTTAAAAAGCAGTTTGGCAAAACTGAAATGAGTAAGTGGAATTCTTCTTGAGAACAGTCACCTCTGTGTTTTTGATATTTGAATAAAGTGATTCTTATCTGCCACAAGGCTGCATTTTCTGACTTCACAGAAGTAAGTGAAAACAAAAAACATCTTTTTTCAAAAACCAAACACCCATCTTTCCTGAATGTTGTCATTGGCTGCATTAAAATTGTGCTAATTGGATTTGAGATAATAAATTTGCCTAACGGAAACAAAATAATGTTGAAAAAACCAGCATTAATTGAAAAAACGTTTTTTGCGCTTGGAGGAGGTGGCTTTTTGCCATTCAGTACCACAGTGTTTATGTTACTTATTTTCCACTTTTTGGTAGCAGGATTTGCACTCACATCTCTACTAAACCGCACCAGAGTTCACTTGCAAGTAAATCAAAACCCCCATTTTTAGGAAAACTAGTTTTTACTCTTGTTATCTGTAGAAAAACAATAATTTTGTTGTGTTTTGAGAGTACAGTAATCCCCCGCCCATTCGCGGTTTAATATTCGCGCCCCGCCTATTCGCGGGTGGCCGCAGATGGCGTGAAGTCACAAGCGTGAGGCGAAGAACAGCGCTCATTCCGCGAATTTTGAAAAACGATTTACTCTGTACTTTACTGTAAAGTATTGTTTACGCGTTTAAGATGCCATCCAAACGCCCTGCATCATCTCCAGCCTCTGGAAATGAACCCAACGGCAGAAAAAGGTTCTGACTCTGCAGAGGCTCTAGCTCTGCATTATTCGCGGATTTTCGTTATTCGTGGGGGGTTGAGGAACGTAACCCCCGCGATTACTGTTAATTTTTTTAATGCAGTGCCACAACAGATTTAAACGATAGAAATCCAGGAAAAAGCTACAGTTTCAGATCCCACACCTGACACCAAAAAAAAAAAGACTGAAAGAAGTTCAAATCAGAGTTCACATAAGAATTACCAGGGGAAACGCGTTACTCATTCAGAAATCTGACTCTTTTGACAAATAGGTCAGAAAAGGTTTTTAAATCCATTTTTACTGGCATTATTTAATCATTTAAACATTTCTACAGAGTTAATTAAAATTATCACAACTAAGGTTGCCATTAAAAAGCGAAACCAATGAACAGAAACACCAAAGTAGCTCTGAAAATCTCAGTTCTTCCAATAATGTGCCGTCATCATTTGGCTAAACCCTTTTTGACAAGAAAAGCTAAGTGAGGTTCACCCAAAAACCCCAGAGTCTGGCTTTATAAACAGTGGTGATTCATGTTTCTTTGTAGGTTAATAGATCTTCAAGATCTAAGAGATCTATTCTTGCTCATCAAATATTCCCGCCGTCTTTTTGCAATGTGTGGGCGTCGCCACAGTCAGTAACATCACAAACGGCGCAGTGACAGCTCTTGGTATTCGAGAATGTGCTTTCCACCTGATGGTTTCACTTCTAAACAGTAAGGTGATCCAAATATGTCTGCACCTTCCAATTAAAAAGAGTTTAAAGGTTGAGTTTTTGGTAAAAACGAAACACAAGCCTCTACATTTAGCAGTCTGTTTTACTGATTTGTCCTTTATGATTCAATCAAAGAGGGCAAGAGCTGATGAATGATCTGCATAGCGTAGCTCAGTTCATTGTAAAACGGTGCACCAGTTTCTTGAAAACCCAATCATTGCTGAAACTTCTAAGATTTGAAAGCTGAAACTAAAATTCTTTGTGGTCGGACAGAGTTTCTAATAAGGTTTACGGGGTTCAAACACCCAGCCGTAAAGTTTCTGCTCCTCCTCTGCTTCCTGGCTCTTCCACGCCACGTCCCTCATGTGGAAAATTACTCAGGAATGTATGCAAAACATGTCATACATAGAGGTGTTAAGTTGCTTCACGGTGTTTGAGGGGTTAGGGTTGGGGGTTACTCAGGGAGATTATTTGCATGAAGGAAAAACCCTCAAAATTAAGTTCTTTTTCAACTTATTGGACCAAATTATGTCCAAAAAAAAAAACTTCAACACAAGCTTTGCATTGTCTCAATCTCTTCCTGTACCAGGAATTTTATTGGATATTTCTGTAAATATTTCAGAAACATTCCTCTTGCTGACAAATTTCCATGACGGCCCCATCATAAAGACTGATTTTTCAGAGCAGCTGTGGGGGCTGTAAGGGCGCCACGTGTCGGTGAGGGTGTATTTCCGGGGATCTGAC
Source organism: Oryzias latipes (assembly GCF_053564925.1). Classification (NCBI taxonomy): domain Eukaryota; kingdom Metazoa; phylum Chordata; class Actinopteri; order Beloniformes; family Adrianichthyidae; genus Oryzias; species Oryzias latipes. The sequence continues at coordinate 25,313,727 of NC_136256.1, read as the reverse complement.
AGAGTATCACAAAGAATGTGGGCGAGGTCGTCACCAATGCGACCCAACTGGCCCGGTGCCCCGCTGAGAGTCCTCTCGTGATCGCACCATATTTGTGGAGGTCTGGTATCTGAGCGCGGCTCGTCTGAGGGCCGTGAGTCATGTGGGGGAGCTCTCGTGGATGGGATGGCGCTGCACGCTTCAATCTCAACCTGGACTTTCTATTTATACATGATGAGCAGAATCCAAGCTAGCCGCGGGTACACAAGGGGCAAAAAAGGGAGAGCTGGGATGACATTTCTCACTGTGACTCGAGTCACTGTGTGGGAAATCCCGTTTCATGCGATGCTATATAAGTAAACCAGGTCAGATATTTGGTAAGAAAAGGGCTTGAAGGTAGAGACTCCTGCAATGGGTCATGCAAAAAACCCACAACAATTCACTGGAAATGACAAAATAATCACTTAGATGCAAAAAAAACACATTGAATGAAATAGAAAAAAATAAATAAATAAAAAAAAGTCTGCTGCAACAGACTACACATACTTCAAAACTGCCCTCTAAAATCGTGGATGTTTTTGCACAGCCCTTTTAATAAAAGAAACCTTTTGTGGTGCAAACGTGGGTTTGGTATCTCTGCCAGATAAGGGGATCGATTTGATTCCCATTCACAAGTCTACAATGCAATTCAACATACTTTGATTGTTCATTGCTACATCACAATTCACCTTCCATTGATTTTTTTTGTGCAAGTTTGCAAAGTTTATTTATTTATTTCTCTTTACACTGTGTTCTGCATCCTGAATAGTTGTAGACGGTTGTCAATCAGTCTCCTTCACGCAGTGTTTCCTGTACAGAATTTGTTCCCAAATCTCCATAAATCTCTGACCGTGATCTGATCTTTGTTTGTATTCTGTAACACTGGACATATTTTTACAAAAGTTTGAACTTTGGGCGTTTAAGAAAAGTATATGAAATGTTTTTTGAGTTTTTACAGTCTTAAAATATCTAGAAAAACAGAAAAAAATAAAATTGACTAATCAGCAGATTAGGTTATTTTTAAAACAGCAATAAACGAGGGAACACGGCATCTCTACTTTCCTCAGGTTTCCTGCTGTTTTAAACTAAACAAATGTAGAATCTCCATTTATAAAACTAGAAAGTCCGACTTTGAAAACTAACCAAAAGCATTTTTTTTGCCTGAACCGTTAAATTAATGAATCATTTTGGCAATAAGTCAGTCAGTCCATTAGTTGTTTCTAGAGCACTTTTCAAACAGTTTATGTATCAAATAACTTTTCAGAGGCTGCAAAATTCCACCCTAAATACTGAACCATTAAAAAAAATATTTTTATAATAACATATATATTTGCATTCACACATACATTGATAAAATGTAAACATAGACATTGTTAAAAAAAAAGTTAAAACAAGTATATTTCGAAGTGTCAATACAAAGAACTCTAAAAAAATTACTTTTACTAAAATACAAAATACATTCAAAAACACATACATTGTAAGGCTTTTATAAACAAAAAAAACTATTATGCTGTGGATTAAACTAATAACAATATGAAGAAAGTTTAAAGTAGATTTATTGTAAAGTCTTAAAAACTCTGTTCTAATTCACTTGGTTTTATCTATACATTTTTTTGGTGCAGTTTTATTAACTTCCACACAATAACCCAGGACAGTAACAACAGACAGCCATCATTCACACAAAGTTCTGATTCCAGGTTGAAACTTCACACTTTGTGTCCTCTCACAGAGCTAACTAGTCATTTTGTCTATGCTTTCCTTCCTCTTAATCTTTTAGTAAGGTATAGTCACTGACCTCGCACTGTATCCATGAGGTGTGAAGATGATACATACGTGCCTGTAGTTAGGATGTCCACACAAACTACACCTGAGGGCAGTTGTGACTGAGGCCCAAGATACAGACTGAAAATTGATGCAAAGTCCACAGTAATGTAGAGAAGAGAACATTAACCTATATGCCAGATAATGGGTGGAAAATTATAGATCATAACAATTATAAAAACGTATCTCTATAAATGTATTAAAACACTCGTTAAACACTCTTGGTAACAGCTCTCAATGGTCTAAGAGACAAAAGAAATGTCTCGTATCTTTATTTTATAGCACATTTTGAACTGTTTTGTATCTACAAAAATATTACTTTCTAAAAGTACTTAAAAAATGCCACCATCTAAACTATAAAAACAAATATCAAAGCTGATAAGAGGCATTTCACAGCCAATTCTGTTTGTGCACAATGTTGACAGGATCATAATCCAACAGTCAACTTCAGAAAAAGCACAAAAACTTCAAAACCATTTGGTTTTCTCCGTTTGACCCACTTGCGGCTCCAAGCTTGTGTTTTTAAGACTTACATCCTTTGAAGGACAATTTGGAAAAGCTCCTTTTTGTTAATCTGATTGAGTACTGAAACAGAGAAAAAGACAAATCTATGTGTTTAACTGGCTTAGGTCTCAACAGCCAAGCGGTAATCTCCCCTTCACCCCGATAAATCCACTTCAACGGGTTAATGGGTCATGAAGGATCGTTTGGATCTGCTTCTAGCTTGCTGAATGAAGCAACATCCCGTTTGAGTCACTAAAACCAAGCGGCTCCAGCTGCTCCGCGTCTCAGCTGTAACGCGAACCGGCAGGAATGCGCAGCAGTGCTGACGCTGGCACAATGCGTGACCCATCTTTCATCGACAACAACCTCATTACCCAAAAACCTCTTGAGGTGGGCGGGGAACCGCAGGGGCACCTGTCAGTAGAAACAATCCTGCAGAGAGGTTGAAGGTCTGAGCCGGAGGGCCACAGATCTGAAAAAGACCACCTTGGTTTAGTTGACCTGTGCAGATCCAAAGGCGTCTAAAAATATTTTAAGTGAGCAGCAAAAGTGAATAATTCAGCTGGAAATTGTCACTTTTCTCAGTATGATAGGTTCAAGGCCGGGATTTCCTCAAGAGCTGCAGCCTCATCAGCATTTTGGAGATTTACCAGCCGCGTTTTAAGAGGAAAGCCACCCGGCAAACAGCTGCCAAGAGAAGGCTAGCTTCCTAAGATTCCTCTTTCATCCTCTTACTACCAACGCAGAAACAAAACAGCTTCAACTTTTCCTCTTTGTAATGACTCAGCAGTGCTAATGTCTCTCCTCACACAGCTGCACGCCTCATATGAAGTAAATTATCGGTTGCCAAGGACCGCACATTAGAAAAACTGGGACACATCCTTGGTCCCTTCCTGCCTCCCATTAAGTCGAAATGAAAAGCCACAAATGAGGCCACATGGAGGAATAAAAAGTGGGTTTCTTTGAAAGGCGATCTAATCAGACAGAGAATACCAGATGATAAAATGTTGATTCAAGGTCCTATCAGGTTCAAGGTGGACGGAGACTTTCCCCTTTTCACGCAGGGAGCCAGCGAAGCCGCCACAGCTGCCGCTGTTCTGCCACAGAGCCCGACTGAAAGGTCGCCCCTCCAGCTGAAGGTCGTAAATCCAAGACGTAAAACGGGAACGACGTTCTCAACTCAACAGGTGCAGATCCAGAATGAGTAGTCACTGTTTGTATTCCTCGAACAAAGAGCACTGAAACTGGACAGTCCAGATTTGACAGTAAATACTTTGAAATTAAAGCGAGAATATGACAAATTCAAGACTTGAGGCACAAAACATCTGACATTTCATGAATATTGATGAGTTGCTTTCACACACGTGGAAGGTTTTTAAATGAAACTGTATCTGATGGATGTGAGGAAAATCTTCTTAAGCCTAAACATTAAGAAAGATTTGATTCATGAGCTGCATGTAATAAAATACTGGCTTTGGCTGTGCACATTGGTGAGGACAACCGTACTGAAATAAAGTCTGACTGTTCATTTTGTTGTGTAGGATCTTCTGACTCTCTGAATCTCTTGCAGATTAAAGAGATTTTATTTATCTGCACAAAGATTTACGGTAGATGTGGGCTAAAAGTAAACACTCCTGAATGTGGCAACCTCAGAGAAAATTTTTTGTTGGAGCATCATACACTCAGACCACCTCTGGCGTGACTTTATAAAGATTTACTGTGATCTCTGCTCATCACCTGCATTCAACGATCCTGTCAAGTTTTCAGCACAGACTTCACTCCTGGAACAGAACCTACAACTCCTGAATGTAAATAAGGAGGGATGGTTTCTGAAAAAGCTGCAAAACTACCCTGACTCTTGTTGGACAACTAAATAATGCTTTAGTCCCCACTGCCCATACATAGCAGCAGTCTTGTAAACAACACATAAGGGTGAGTATGGGGTGAAGTCGGTGATTAGAGTAAAGATTTTTCATTTTTTACCCCCAGGAATACCCTGCAGACTGTGCATGGGGCCTGTTAGTGCTGTGCAAGTGACAGATATGCACTCTACGTGTGCAGCCTGACTGTTACAACTTAGGAAATTAGACAGAGTGTAGTTTGTGTGGGCATCCATGGGCACTTACGCATCACGTGCAAACACGTGCAGCATTTGGGTGCAGTCAGACACCGTACGACAGCATCACCTGTACGTCATAAGTGTGTGTAACTAACAGTATCAATCTAAACACTTCCAAGATCCAATTCAATTCAATTTTATTTGTATAGCCCAAAATCTTAAAAACAGTCGTCTCAGTGGGCTTCGTACCGGTAATTGTAACGTAAACATCAAGTCATAAGGATCATGAATACATAGAATTCAATAGGAAAATACTAAACTGAACTAAACTAAACAGACTAAACTAAACTGGCATTCCCTGCCCTTAGATCCCCCTTCGCTGTAAGGAAAATCTCCTAAAAAAACGGATTCCGGAAAAAAAGAAGAAACTTCAGGGATGTCCACATGAACGTGGGTCCTACCTCAGGATGGACAGGCGATGTCCCAGAACCCTTAGAGAAGAATTAGCTTATCTAACTCTACAACTACATGTTAAACTAGTCCAGCAGATGGGCTTCATCCAAATGGAGTTGGGGACGGCTGGGGGTGTGAGACCAGCCAGAGGCAGGAACCACAGCAAAGTGCAGGAGCAGTAGTATAGACGAGGTCCACATAACACACGCACAACAATGGTACGGTCCACTTTTACGACGTCCGTTGAAGTGGCTGTGGACCTTATGGGAAAAACACACCTGTGCTCCTCTTAAGGAGTGTCCGTGGTGCAGTGGTAGAGTGGCCAACGTCTGAACGGAATATCACAGGGTGAGTTCCCGCCTTTCCGGCCCATGTGTCAAGGGGTCGTTGAGCAAAACACTGAGCCCCAAATTGCTCCTGGTTGTTACAGGTTGGCGCCAGTGTCTGACAGTGGAGCTGCCATCAGTGTGTGAAAGTGTGAATGGGACCATGACTGTGAAGCTCCTTAGGCACTCTAAGAAGATAGTAAAGCGGTATCTAAGTATACGTTTACCATTTAAGATGTGATCACTCCTCTCTCCGACCCTCCATGGGCCAGGACAACCCAAAACCCCGCAGTACACGTCCAGGTCAACCCCTGTACAGGTGCATGTGGCTAAGGCATAACTCAAGATTGACTTTCTGTGTTTTTAGACTGGACACATTTGTTTTGCTTAAAGTAAACCGGGGTTTGTTTCCCCAGTTTCCCCCAGAACCAATTTTCAGTCTGAATACACCCAAGCGAACCATGGTCTGGGACCAGGAACCGCTCTCTGACCCATCTTTCTAGGTGATCTCCATTTGTTTCTAATGGACTGAACTTCACTTTGAAGCAGGAAAATTTACTTGACGGCAGTCTGAATAGAGACCAAATGCAGAGTTCAGGACTTGATCTGGACCAAACTGAGCAGACTCTGTCTGGACTTTTCCAGTCTGAATACACCCTTAGTCAAGACAAGACAAACTTTTTTTTAAAAATCAAAGACACATTTGGATCAATATAGGACAATAAAAAACCTGGACAGGAAGGCAAATGTATCTGAATTATAATTTTGCAATAAGATAAAAAAAACAAGGAAAATGAGGAAAGGCTGTTATACTGAATGATGGTGGAGTCGAACTGTTAGTGTGGGAATCAACCTACACATTAAAATGTTCTATTTCATGGAGGTTTTACTCTAAAGTTGATCATTTTTAGTTGCTCTGTCTCGGTTGTTTAAGAAGTGACACCATCACAGAAAGCGGATTTCCCTTCTTCCTTTTCCTGATACACGTCTGAGTTTCAGATTAAGGTAACTTCTTCTTTTACTGTAGAGTCTGAGCACTTGTTCAGAAACAGGATTAGTAAAGTCTTCGTAAAGTTCTGCTCATACTACGGAATAACTTTGTGGTGTCTGATGGGACGTGTTGAATGCATGACATAACTTCTATGGTTCCACCTCAAATACCTTTAGTCTGATCACATGAAAAAACAACAAACCTCTGAAAGCTCCAATCTTCCCAAATGTGTTCATTGGGCTAAATTGTTAGGAAAGATAGTTTAACTGTCAAGTGTTTTTCGAGTTAGTTTCTCTTGTGAAATAATTTAAACAATCAGACTAAGAGATTAGCTGGCTGTGAATTTAAGCTTTATTTTGGACCTATTTGTCATCCGTAAAATTTGGAGGAATTAGCCTCATAAATGATGAAATACCTGCAAAACTGCAGCTGAGCTTTGTCATATTTAATGGATGTTTGCCTATGGCTAAATGAAAACCGTCGATTTCATTTGAAAGTTGATCAAGAGTTTAGGGTTTAAATGCTTGTTGAGTTGTTTCTTTAAGTTTTGATACATTTCCAATAGATTGCTCTTAAAAAACATTATCTTAACACATTTTTTTCAAAACAAAAGGAGGAACAGACTCAAAATCCAGATATAATTCAGCCTCTGCTACAACCTCACAAACAACCTTTCCATTTAAATGAATACTGATTGGCACATTTATGTGCTTATGAACTATTTCAATTGAGCAAAATCATTTAAGATTAACATTAAAGCATTATTTATTTTTTTAAAACGAGTTGTGGAAAATACAAAATCTGTTTTATTTAGCCCAACTTCATAATTAAATTCAAATTAATTTGTAAAAACACAAAAGCAACAAAAAAAGAAGTATAATAAGGAAAAAAATAAACAAAATGTAAAGATGATGCAATAACTGAATATAAATAAATATAATTGATTACAAACCCTTTTAGACCTGATTGTTACGAATATCTTGAAATAAATATATAAGAATGTAAAATAGCAAAATAATGCATAGAAAATGTGCTAAAACCCCCATGCTTGTACTTTTATCAGCAAATGTTTCAAGATTCAGGCACAAAGAGACACTTCAGGTCTAAAATCAGATCTCCTACTTTAAATGTGGAAAAATACAAGTGCTGCTATAATCTTATACAATGTGTTGATTGTAAACTGAAACAATTATCAGTTTTGTGAGATAGACGAAAATTGAAGCCATTAAAAAACAAGCAAACATAAACAACTCATAGAAGGTATATTGTGGTGGTGTCTGCAATTCTTCTTTTAATTTAATTTGTTTTCAGTTACTGGATATGGCACTTTTTAGATATTTTTATGTATTAATTATTATTTTTAGCTATAATTTTTACCATGGGTTGTTTAAGATTAGAGATCTGCATGGACCAGGGAGTATTTTTAATTTCCATGCACCTGTCAACAAATATTTATTCTATTCTATTCTGTACATGACGTTCTTTTTTACATTTTGTAAAAGTTTGATGCTGCAAAGCCACTTGATCCAAGACCTGAGACTCATCCTCAGGAAACTAAGACTAATAGTGAAGTGTTTACGCAATTAACGTGAATCAGCTTTTTTGCCTATATGCAACCCTTGACGTAAAATGTTGCATTTTGATGCAAAGCTGCTTTTGTCCAGGACAGAATTTGTTACGTTAATTGCATAAATGGTCAAAGAATTAGCACAGTACAAAGAGTTTTTTTTTTTTTTGGCTGTTGCTGGCAACAGCTCTGGTGGTGAAGCGTTAAAAGGGGTGCCAACGTCCCAATTCACCGTTTGGTCAGTAAATGTATCTTAGTCATTGATTGAATATAGGAATTGGACTGAGCGAGTGTCACATCACCCATAGAAAATGACTCCTGGCTCCAACCAAATGAATGCAATTCAGTCACCATTTTTTCAAGATATAGAGGCCAACTTGTTGGAGCCAGACGACATCAGTAAGCAGTGATTGGTCCGAGTCAGTCTGAGTCTTCTTTTCAATGGCAACCACTCTCACCAATCAGAAGTAATCTTGTTAGAAGTCCACAAAATCTGTCAATCAAACGTTTTAAAGCGTTGGGCGTGGGGGCCAGCAGGCACCACCCACTTATATTGATTGATGATAGGCCTGCACAATATACCGCAAATTTATCGTTATCGCGACATCAAGCTGTGCAATATGCATACCGCAAAAGACGGCGAAAATCGCAATAAATGGTTACCTTGACCCTCGTGCTATCCTAGGCACTTTAACATTGGGAGTTGGGTCATCTAGACCCACTAAACAGTGCGCTGAACCTTTTTTCTTCAATGATTTGTGATCTTCACTGGTGTCCATGGATTACATGAAATCTCTCCACCTTTATCCACCTTTGTCATGGTAGGGAGAACACGTCAATGTAAGGGGGGGGTCATCTAAGATAGCACAAGGGTTAAATGTGCTAAAAACAAACTCATGGCAGCTTGAAATATTGAATAAATGAAATAAATCCCTTTATGCATTTAACCAATCGGAAGGACCCGTTTATGTTTTTGATCAATCAGATGAGCCCTTTTATGTTTGATGTTTGCCTCCTATGTCGACAAGGGTCATTTGGAGTATAATTTTTATACTGTTGCATTGAAATGGAAATGTTGTTTTTGGTTGGTTGATATTTGTTTATATACCGCAAATTTATCGTTATCGCAATATTAATCACCAATATCGCATATCGCGATTTTTCCTCATATCGTGCAGCCCTAATTGGTGAGTTTAATGACAAAAAATTAGGAGGATCAAAATAGGTTTAAAAAAGAAAGCAGAGCAAACATGGTTATTTTTAAAATAGAATGACTGAGTATTAGCGGTTTATTTCTCTATAGAAGTCTATGGGATTTTGGCTTCTTGGACTGTGGATATTGTCTGGGTGGGAGGGGTTACTCAGTCCAGTTCTCATATATAGTTAACGATTGTATATTAGTGAGAAGTAGACATTTATTTATGATAGATAATCGGAGGATGAGCGGGATGAGACAACTTTTCATTTCTTTTATTCAGTTTTTGATTCCAACCTGAGAACGATGTATGTGAAAGCAAACCAAACCAAATGAAGGTGTAATATTCCATGCCATTCCATGCTAAATAGGTCAATTCTAGACTGAAAGCCACAATAAAAAACAAGTTAATTAAGAAAGTTGATTGAACGCTGGTAGCTTTAGAACACATAAACATAACCACTGGGTTCTTTTCTCCACACAGAGCCAACATGCTTCATTACTATATTACAGAAAGTGTTCATCTTAGCTGATAAACACATTAAGAAATATAATTTAGGTCAGCTAAAGGTCAACTGAGCCACAAAGTAACCCAACAGCCTTCCTCTGGAAATGAGTAGATGCGTGTAAAATACTTAAACGGCACATTAGCAATAGCTGTAAAGCACATATAATTCCTATCGAGCGAGGTCGTGATTGTCCATGGTGATATAGAAGCAACTGTTTCCAGTGACGTAGTTGGAATTCCACCCGGTTTACTCTTCTTTCATGTCCACATCCACTCATTAACCAACATCCCTCACAAATCCAATAAAGGAACAACAAGCCTTCACATCAACTTTCTGACGGACACGGTTTATTTCCTGTTGTAAGAATGACACCATTATCATGAAAATCTGGACAAAATCGAATTTGGGCCTGTCCATTCCTTCATGACCCTAAGGGTTCTACTAACAGAGACTACAAAAAAAGGAAAAACACAAAATGTTGAGAGGAAGAGTTCACACTGCTTCATATATTCACTTGAAAACTTTAATCCCAACTTTTTACCTGACAGATCTGACATTTTCTGGAATGTTGAGTCACCTAGTTGACCCAACTATGACCCATCTATTAAAATGAACAAAAAGAATTTATCACATCCGATTTATTTAAATGTCACGTTGAATTTTTGTGCAGTTTAAAACGCTGGAAGGCAACAGCTGAAACTCTGCAAGCTCGGGAGGAAATCATAGAAGTCCAGACATGAATTTAAAACCAAGATGACACTTGATGATAAATGAAATTCTTGAGGATAAAATAGTTTTCTATTCACACATTATTGTTGGTGAATAATTGGAGCTTCTGGGCCAAGCAGTCTGAAAGGAAAACACAAATTGGATTTGTTTTATTGAATTGAGTAGACAAAAGTTTAACTCGGAGAAAACCCTGATGCTTCAAACAGTCACGACCTCTCTGTTAGAGCTACCGCAACACCCTTCTGCCAAAAAAAGCTTGTGCCAAACGAAACGTTACTTCATTCAGATTGTGTGTCCACATCCAAATTGATTTTAATTATGTCCTAAGCCCAAATTGTTTTTTTTTCCACTTCCCATCTCAACAATGAATTAAAATGTGTTTTGTTTTTTTGTGCATTTGAAATCCACTCGCTTACTCATTTCTTCAGCTGTCTTTGAACTACCTCTTGCATGGAAAGCCAAATATTTATACGTCAGCTCTTGCTTGTTTAACGTTGAAGGCGTACTCACTCTGCAGAGCAAATGAGTGAAAAAGTTTCAGACAAAACACCTCGAGCATCTGATGAGTACCAGGCCACTTTGCACAGGTTGAACCTCCTTTTCAGGACATGGGAGACGGGGGAACCCAGAGGTCTGCGCTGGGGGCTTGGGGGCGAAGCAGGGCCCTGCTGACGCTGCTGTCTCTGTGAAAAGAGGCAATCTGTGCATTTGGAGTTGGCCCAAGCCCAAAGAGATTAGGCCGAGGTGGGCTGGATTGCCGTGCGAGAGAATTACGGGCAAAGATGACAACAGTCTGATCCGCTGAGCGCACATTCACCATCACAAAACAATCAGGTTTTACTGTTTTCACTTTTCGTGTAAAAGTATGAGGTAAAAATTTCCACCCTTTCAGGAAAGGTATGTCAGTTGAAACATGCGTTTTCAGGTTAGGTTTTCAATCTTGTTAAATTTCAAATTACTTCCAAGAGGGGCTGGCTTCAATTTTTCTTTTTTCTACGGAATGTTTTGTTTTTGTTCAGATTCTTGTCTGTCTTAAGCCTTAGTCAGAAAGGAAAGGTCAGAGCATTTTCATCTCTGTAGTTATGTCCCACATTGTCATGTCCCTGCCATTTTTGACCAACCTCACAGCTCTGAGCCAATAGGATGCCATTCGCCTCTTCGTTACTCCTTTTCTCTTATGAAGTTTGCCGCAAAAGTATCCATCCGTAAAAAGGTGCAATCGTAGATTGGGATATTTTCATTATTATGGATGGATAATTACAAATTGCAAAACTTTTTTATGGACAGACAATATTTTTTCTACAGACACAAAACCTTTTTACAGACGGACAAAGTTTGTATTACAAGTACAAAACGGGCCTATGGAGGGTCGTAGAGAAGAGCGGCTAAATCTTAAAGAGATTGCAGGTATGTGTCGCAGTTCCTTTGTATATGTCCACTTCAAGGTCATGAAACTGGAAAGCACCATTGTTGTATGTGTGGTAAGTGTATCAAGACATTTTTGCAAGGATGATATAAGTTACAGCCATCTACTACCGGTACATACAGTTGATGCTGTTGTACAGGGATGACAGCAGATTAAATGCTGATTCAGTCGCTGAGTTATGCTCGTGGTATTTATTACAGTTTTGCAAACCCAAACTGCTGAAAACTGTCAAGCATGTATTGAGCGAACCGTACAACTGAGAAGCTCAGCACAGCAACAAAAACTGGAGCTTAGTGAGGCTCAGCTAATCCTGCCACCTCTGAGAGGGCAAATGACAGCAGAAAAGTATGAAAATGACTTGAAGGCAAAGCTTTTACAGACTAAGAGGCATTCGATGCTGCCCCAATGACTTTGTAGTGAGGGGCAAAAGTTAGCTGTTTACTATACTGATGTTTTAGGTGGCACATCACAATAAAGAAAACAGTATGGGAGAACAAAAGCATCTGAGGAGTGACAGGGAAGAGCTGTGACGGCAAAATTTACTCTGCTTTCTTATTGTTAATCCTTAATCTGTTCTCTACAAGGCAGACGGATCTCGTTAATTCTCTGCAAATAAACATTTGTCTAAAAGTCCTAAACGTGTCTGGGTGATTTAGAGCAGAGCTGGAGTTCAGCCACGAAAAAAATGTAACTAAAACGAAGGAAGTACACTACTCACAATAAGTTAGGTATATTGTTAAAAACTCAGTGCTTGTCATATAAAATATTTAGGATAGAGAGGCAACTGTATTAGGGTGACAGACATGCCTCATGTTTTGTTTTCCACATTCAGTTCAGTGTGTCTTACTAATTGGCGGTCAAACCAAAAAAGAAAAACCCTTTCAATGTGGCATCAATGTCAACATCCTGCGGGAAAAAAGCTGATTTAGCCAGTAAGTCATTTCAAGTTCATCATTCAAACAGCCATGAACACACGACGTCACCTAACGGACAAGGCGCCTTCAGGTTGGTAGGACACAGTCAGATGTTGCAGGTGAACTTGTCTCAAACTGCCATCAGCAGACTTGCCTCAGGACCAAGAACTACAGGTAAAGTTTGTGACACACCCAGCAGTGGAGCCCAGCCAGAGATAGACCGCAACCATGAACCTAAGGACCCCTCCATTCAGATGTGGTTTAGCAAACGCCACACAGCTGCAGGCCCGTTAACCAGATGTGAGGGGTACCAGTCTACTCCACCGCTTTGACTGGAATGACAGATGACTGCTGCAGGTGACTCCACTGACACCATGACAACGCCGTAAATGTTTGCAGTTGACACAAGACCATGTGACCTGGACAATGCAAAAATGGTCACCCATCCTGTTCACTGATGTGTCGGGTCATTTTGCACAGAAATGATGGCCGTCAGCATTGCTGGAGAAGGTGAAGTGAGCGATCCGCCGAGGTCAACATGGTCCCAAGGGTTCTCTTTGATGGATGAGGCATCACCAGTCAGTGCAAAACCGATGTAATCATTGTAGATGACCCAGTCACTGCATATTCATACATCATTGTCCCCCAATTGCACCAGAACACCCCCAACTTTCTGTTCATGGATAATAGTGCTCCACAACATGGATTGTCTCTGCTAGACTGAGGGATCTATACTCATATGGTGTGTTCATCAATGAACCCTGACCTGAACGCCATAGAGCAGTGGTCCCCAACGTTTTTAACGCCACGGACCGGTATGCCATCACACAAAGGTTCCACGGACCGGTCTTGAAATTTGTAGACAGATGATTATTGTCACTACGCCATGATAAACAAGTGACAGAGTCATGGCAAGAAGAAGCCTGAGCTTTTATTTTGACACGCATGACATTGTACATCGCTCAGGTGTCATCATCCTCTCCCCTTCCCACACTTCATGGTGCAAAAAAAGAAGTACTGTCTATTAAATGTAGCTTTCTTTTTTTTGGAAGTTGAAGGCTCCTCTTCTGTCTCCTGGCTGGGCGTTTCCAAAGACGTTTGTTTTTACTAATTTTGCTAGCTCCTGGGTTTTATTTTAGCGGTAACCTATCATGGGACCGAGAAGAGCGCCTTCGTCAAGAGGGACATAGATGGATGTAACAGAAAATCTGGCAGTTTTTCAAAATAAAACATCTTTCACATTCCGAAATAAATAAAACGGAAGTAATATAAGTTATTTATTCTTTTCCTGCGGCCCGGTACCAAATGACTCACGGACCTTACCGGTCCGCAGCCCGGGGGTTGGGGACCGCTGCCATAGAGCATGTCTGGGACTTACCCAAGCAGAAACTGGATGGTCGGACCCCCAAGTGACCTGCCATTGCAGCAAATGATGGAAATACCTGCTATTGACTTGGTCAATGTTTGTTTTTTGGGACTATTTTTATTATTGTCTTACTTTCTGGGGTAATAAACATCAAACTAATAAAAACAGTGTGTCTTCTCATTCATTATTAGTAATAGCAAAGGGAACTTTCATTAAAATTCAGCCCAAATAGGAAAAATCCCTCAAGTATCCCTCAATATCACGAACTTATTGTGAGTAGGGAAATTAGAAAATCCAATGATGTGTGATCACTGTGACAAAGTCCAAGCCGGGCTTTCCCTTCAGCAAGTTGGCACGCCTCAGAGGGAAGAAATTCTGCATGTAACGTTACAGAACAACAGCAATCTCACACTTTGAGGACAGAAGTCTAATCTGTGGCAAATCAGCAGCAACTGAAAAAGTCCCCATCCTGCTCCTGACAGATAATGAAAAGAACAACAGCCATCAGCAGGAAAAGGAAACAATGTCCAATGTCACCACAGCAGAGACAGAGGGATAAGGCTTGTTTAACGCTCAAAATCCCGGGCTAAGACAAAGGATTCAATTTGTTCACGTCTAACAATTAACTGGGAGTTTCAAAATTGTCTCCTTGATCCAAGAAATTCTCCTAAAAGGTGGAAAATCTAGTGTTTGAATGAGAGGCTCCCAGAGCTCAGTACAGTAAAGACTCGCTAGAGCGTTCGAAGCATTCTCTTTTGGCAAAATGACGAGATTCACAATCTGGCACCAAAAAAAAACCCTGAATGGGCTGAAAACTTGATTACTAGTTTAAAATGTTTCCTGCTTCAATTCTGCCCTGTGATGAACTGCTGACGCGTCTTCACCAATCATCATTTCAGCCATGTACTGTATATTGATGTCTTTTGAAAGACTCCACAGGCTCCTATCATCCTGTCAGGCTCTCTCCACCTCTTTGAGCAACATATTGAGAGCTCAACAGTAGCCGTAGGAGGGAAATAACCTGCAGCGTCACAACATAAACACAATTTTAGCTTGAAAAAGTACCATTTAAATGCTGTTTTAATAAACTCATGGCAGAAGCTGGAGGAAGATGCCAGCACATCTTCCTCCAGCTGAGCCAAAGCTGAGGAGTAAAGCTGCAAAAGTTGCACCCCGAGGATTCGGGAGGAACAAGGGGCTGTTTTTAGCAGCTTCGAGAAGGAGGACAGTTCTCAGCGGTCACCTGAAGGTCGGTCAGTCCTGTCAGGTTACCTGTTTGCTGATAAAGATGAAGGATGTTGAGCCCATAAGGCAGAAGAGATGCAATAGAGCCAAGGGCCCCAGAGGGGGCCATCTGCTCCAGGCAAATAAACTGAGACCTGAATGGGGAACATTATGCAGGACCCTGCAGACAGCACCATTAATCAGGACCAGGAAGAGCCTGCTGGGCTCAGAGGGACAAGTCAGCAGTGCCACAAGCTCTCCTCCTCCTCCTCCTCCTCCTCCTCCTCACAACTGTGTCTCCATTAGAGGCCAGAGGTGTCAGCTGGCTGCCACTCGCGCTCTCACTATCTTTGTTGTCACAACTGTCCCTGGAATAACTGAAACAAGTGGCACAGGAGGAGCAGAATAATTTACAGGCCGCCGTTTAACCCGTCAATAAATAAACATTTGCTTTGGGAGATGCTTTGGCTCCAACATCACCCCATGACTTCAGCTTCTGAGAAACAGAACGACGTTTGAGTGAAATCTTACGAAATCTTCTGGCAGAGGCTGCACTAAGCCGAAGGAAAACAATTTCTGTAAATTATATTAAATTGTCATATTATACTTGGTAATTATTCCATAAATGTTTTAATCAAATGTTTAAACAGTAAACGGAAAACATCTTCTTTTGTCTTATATTTACCAATTACTTATTTATCACATAATAATGAAAATAGTTAATTAATATGAAAATGTAAAACAAAAACTTTGTGCTAAATTTAAAAAAAAAGTATTGGTAAGAAATCCTTTCAAAACATCTCTTTGTCCCTTTTGAGTTTCACTCAGGGCCTGGTGTAGTGGTCAGCACTCTGGCCTCACAGAGAAAAGGCGTTGGTTTGAATCCATGCCTGTGTACTCCAGTATCCTCCCACACTCCAAAAATATGCTTCATGGGTTACTTGGCGTCCCTAAATTGCCCCTAGGTGTGCATGTGAGTGTGTGTGGCCCTGCAACAGACTGGCAATCTGCTCAGTGTGTCAGCCTTCGTTCAACAGTCGTCGGGATAGGCTCCAGCAACCCCAAAAGGGATTCAGCCAGTTTTAAAGATGAATGGATCTTGTAAGAAACCGACAACCAAATCCTCAAATCGATTTCCAAAACCTTTGTATGAGTTTTTCCTTTGAAAGTTTTTTTTTCCACAGAGATTTCAGTTCATCTAAAAGCATTTAAAAGCTGGAGACCACTGAAACTAAACACGTGAATGATCGAAAACAGAACACAGGATTAGATCTGAGTCTGTGCAACATTTATGAAATACTGGTTAGGTCTGGTTTTATAGTAAATATTTCTGCTACCTTATGCAATTCTTTTGTAATAAACCATTTGTAATAGGCCTGCACAATATACTGCAAATTTATCGTTATCGCAACATCAAGCTCTGCAGTATGCATACCGCAAAAGATGTCAAAAATCGCAATAAATGGTTACCTTAAATGTGCTAAAACAAACTCATGGCAGCTTGAAATATGGAACAAATGAAATAAATCCCTTTATGCATTTAACCAATCGGAAGGACCCGTTTACGTTGTTGATCAATCAGATGAGCCCTTTTATGTTTGACGTTTGCCTCCTCCGTCGACAAGGGTCATTTGGAGTATCATTTTTAAACTGTTGCAGTGAAATGGAAATTATGTTTTTGGTTGTTTTGCCATTTGTTTATATACCGCAAATTATATCGTTATCGCAATATTAATCACCAATATCGCATATCCAGAAAAAAACATTTTTAATCCACCAAAAACTACTATTCCCAGAGCCCCACCTCTTCACATTTGGTATCATTGAAAAACCCCAAATGTCCTTTGTGATACCAAAAGATCTAAATTCAGTAGGTATGCAGAAGTTTGGGGGCTATTCAGGTTTAGAAATGTCCTTTTTTCTAGAGCAAAAATTTGAAGTCAGGAGGATACAGATGCATCAGAAAATATTTTATATTTCATCTAAAAAAAAAGATTTTTTTATTCAATAAGAAATGTTGTAAGGCAAATCCCTGGTGTTCCGTAGTATTATTTTAACAAATGGATACTGAAAAGTGCCGATCACAGAGCCCGTTTACATGCTCACCAAATATCTGAGTCCAATCTAAAATTCTGAGTTATCGGATTTTCCAAGCAGCCGTGAGAGCAGAATTATCCAATGTTCATTATCCAATAACAGAAATTAATCCGATAATCAGATCTCAAAAAAACAAAAGTAGATTTTTACCTGAACAGCTGATATTTCCTTGTATGTTTTCTTGGCAACTGAATTTATTTATTTTTTTGTGGAAGATATGGTGTTCTCCTTTTTCCCCCCATAACATTTACGGTTATGACCAGAGCAGCCTTTTAGTTAACCCTTGTGCTATCCTATGCCCTTTAACATTGGGAGTGGGGTCATCTAGACCCCACTAAACAGTGCGCTGAACCTTTTTTCTTTAATGATTTGTGATCTTCACTGGTGTCCATGGATTACATGAAATCTTTCCACCTTTATCATGGTAGGAAGAATACATCAATGGTCATCTTGACCCCATAGGATAGCACAAGGGTTAATAAGGTAAGGGGCTGTATTATGTATACTGCAAAAGCATATGCAAAAGTCCCATTATTTTATTAATTTTTGTTTGCAAGTAAATAGGCTCACAGTAGCCAAGTTAGATGTTTTCTTGCAATTTTCTCCAACTAGTTGCAAGCTGTATGTGAGAAAAGTGCACATTTATGATGACGTATCTGCAAATTCTTTAAAAAAAAAGAACTTTCTGTCAAGCATTGTACAGTTTTTTGGACGTAAAAAGTTGAACATTTTTATTGCAAAGCACTCATTTGAAAACAAATCGGGCATCCCAAACTTGTGTTTTTACAAAAAATTACAAAAAAAAAATCAGGATCTAAGACAGAAAAGTTCCTCTGATGTAAATCTGCGGACGACAATATTAGATATCAGGATATTTTTAAACACTTTTTGTTTTAGGTAACTGAAGTAGACTATATTTTATTACTTTTTACATTTAATGCTCAGTTTTCAGTGACATTTTCAGGGTAGATTTGATGCTTTTGTACCAACAGTTTTTAGACTTTATTAAAAATAGATAATAATGTTCTCTAAATAACAGTTCATCCTCTTGCTTATTTTCATGAGATTCCACTGATGGCACTGAGAGACGGCGGTAAACAGCATCACATGCCTCAGATCTCCCCACTGCTGTCGAGGAATCCGAATCAACCAAATTACTGTTTTGTTTTTTTGTCAGTGATCAATGTCGAAAGGCTGATTCCCCGAAAACGAGAAAGATTGAGTTATCCCGCTGCGCGCTTTTGCAACAGGGTGCTATTTTCAGGCTGATGGTGGCCTTAGCCCCACTTGGCAAACACCTCTCCTGCATCCCCAGCAGTAAGATAAGAAGTCCTGCCGGTGCTGGTTCACAGAAAGGGGGGTGGAGAGGGGTGAAAGAGTGCAGGCAAAGATAGTGGCGGGATGGAGGAGCATTTTTATAGTATGATTCAGCAAAGGTATCAATTCCCGCAGATGGCAGGCAGGCTCCTATTGACTTACATAGGATGGGGGAGTGAAAAGGCAATTAAAACCACCCCAGAGACAGAAGGACAGTACATCAAAAGCAAGTCCACAAAGTTCAGACCACTCGGGGGGGGAAATCGAATGCCGTAAAATGTCACAAATATGGTCCCCCCCCAAAAAAAAATCAAATATTCAAAGAAAGTACAAAAACTGCACCCTTTAAATGTCAATTTCAAGCATTTTTTATTTCCAACCTTAAGTCCAGGCGGAGCTGAGGATCCTGACTGACAGTTTGTTTTGGGTGCAGCACAGACGTGAACTGCGACACCTTCACGAAGTCTGACGGCTGAAGGCGCCTCTGGGGTTTGGTTTCAGAGCTTTGCAGCTTCCACGCACAAAACAATAGCAGAAGTGAAAGATTCTTACACTAAAGAAAATGTATTTGAGCTAATATGAGCCTTAATGCTTCACTGCAGGTCCACTTCAATCAGTCTAATGAATGCTGCCACACACAGCATCGGTTATTCACACACACACTCTGTGAGGAACTGACTTCCAGGAAGAAAACATGAATGTTTAATCCATGATCCCATAATGTTATTAAACAGGCTTGTTGTGACTGTGTGATTCCATGTTCTTCTGCCTGTTTTAATGCATAATAAACTCGGATAAAAGGAAACTCTGGACGAGTCAGACGTTTCCGTTTGACTTTTGGTTGGAAAATAAAAACATTTAAAGTAGATTTAAGTTGAATTCCTCAACAAAGATGCACTTTATTATTCAGCTATTTTGCAGAACGAAATAAGTTAGAATAAAAAAACAGAATACAAGGACTTCTACAAACTTTTATATCAAGATGACCTTAAATTATTAGGAAACAAAAAGAGTTAGGAAGATATTTTTTTTACTTGTAAAAACTTCCAAATTTTAATACGTTACCTGATAATTGATGGTGAAAAGTTTTTTCGAACAACTATATAGTATATTAGGGCTCCAGTATAAAGAATGCCTTTCCTTTCATTGTTTTCTAATATTTTAGACTACTAAACATCATATTTGTTTTACAATTTCCATCAACATTTGTTCCTATTACTCTTCTTCAAAACTTCTCTCAACTCATCTTTTTTGTAGATTTCTAGATCCTAGATCCTCTGAGATCCACTTTCTCCTGCAGAACATTTCTGGTCTGTTTTAGCCTGGTAAACAGTGGATCTTAAAAGAAAAAAAACGAGCGTGTCCATCACTGGCTGCTGCCTAAAGTTTCAGCTGGATTGGGGGGGGGGGGGGGGGGGGGACCTGCAGATGACTGTTGCAGCAAGAAATTTAAATTCAAATTAATTTTATTTATATAGCACCTTTCATGACAAGAAAGACAGCTCAAGGTGCTGTACATAAAAACAAAAACAAATGCAATAAAATACAATAAAATACACTAAATTAGCCCCCCACTATAAAATACACAAAGACAAACACCAGTGGAAAGTAAATAAATAAAATAAAGAGAAACCAGAAGGCGCCGTCTGCCCTGTTCTCCTATTGGCAGGGGTGTCAGTATAGACCCAAACACCCCAGCCGAGGATGAGAAAACACTCGTAAACAGTCTAATTTGAAATAAAATAAATATGTGTTAAAATATCCTAAAAAGTATACGAGTAAAATTTTAGATTAAACAAATATGTATATGATAAAATGTCATAAACTACAAGAATAGAAAATTCTAGATTAAGCAAATAAAATGATAAAATGATGTGATAAAACATCATAAAACGTAAAAAGAATGAAGAATAAATATATATGTGATAAAATATCAGCTGGTTACTTGAATCAGGTGTGTTTAGCCAATGAGGAGCTTCAATGGCAAGTTAGTTGGAAAACATGTAGGACACCGGCCCCAAGGTCTGGAGTTTGAGACTTGTGATCTAGACAGTAGAAACAAAAAGAAATGTTGGCTCTTTAACACTGAAGATGTCACCGGCTAATATGTTTTTGGACCTGCCGTAACTCTTTGAAAGTTTACGCGATCAATATGAATCGGCTCATTCTGACTTGGAGAAAAGCGGCTTTTATTATCGGCTTTGCCCTGCGACACCATGACAGAATCGGCAGATTTACGTTGAGGCTGCCTTTCTCTGCTTTAGAATCAGATGGAATTACGTTCATTGCTGAAACAGTTGAAGACTTTTGTAGTCTGTCAACACTGGAGCTTAAACTCTGATGTCAAATGGTAAAGAACATAGAAAATTGTATTTACACGGCATATAAAATGACCAAATGCCTAAAGGAATCCGTAAACCCCAAGAACTAAAAAGCTGAAAACCATTTTTCTCTAAAAAGACAAAAGTTTAACAGAACAGGGCAGATCTAAAAACAGTACTGACTAAAGGGATGGATTAAGAAGTAGATTAAGACTGGGACAAAGCTGTAACCAAAAGAATACAACACCAAGCATATGACATGGCGTCATGGCATGCGTAGCCTTTAGGAGAGGGTCATTTGTTTCCACCAATGATGTTACCAAAGGAGATAAAACATTTCTGAAAGTTTGATCAAATCCTGATTAGGTGGAAAGTCACAACCGATTTAACAGAACAGAACAGCCACTAACATACCAAAGAAATGCAATCTTGTGTAAAGAAACGCGTCATAACATATTAGTCAGGACTATCAGCGGAAAGAACTCCAAACAGTCCTGCGCTGCGTCAGTTCGACAAGCGTTCCTGATTTTTACAAGACAGATGCTCATTTGAAATAGGTGCAAAAAAAGGTTCGGATGTCTGGAAAATGTAAGATTGGTCATTTCCTGCTGAGAATTTCTTCAAAAACATTCATATTTTTTTAGTTATATTTGCTTAGATGTTTAAATGCAAATCAATTTTATGGCTTGTATAAAAAAAAACCATAAAAAATTCACAATTGATCTTTTCAGGAAAAAGATGACACAGCTGATGCTTTGAGTAAAATATGCCTATTTTAACACGGTATTATATTAATACCGTTTTTATTATAATAATAACATATGTTGTGCAGACATTTAGTGATACTAAAGCTTTTTTGTGTGGTAACTGAAATATCTTATTCATGAGATAATTCCCTTTCTTTTTACAACCCTGTTCTTTTTTCTGTTGAAACCTCTACTCTACCCTGTGGTAGGTGCTATAAAGTTTCCAGAAAATGTGTCCCAGGAGGCAGACATTTGAGAGAACATGTGAAAAAACGGATCCTGTATTGCCTCTGACGGAGAGCCATGTGCAAACTTGGCTTTGAATGAAAGCCACCAGCTTTCCAGTCTGATTACTCACGGTGTTTAGCCTCTCTGCTGCACGTGGGCTTCACCTTTCACTGTTGTGTGGGCAAACAGAAGGTGTCTATCCGCCTCACGCTCCACCTCCTCCGCTCAACAATGGAATTTTGAAACCGGCTTATTAAACATGCGGGCATGTTTCCTCTCAAACGCCAGCCCCTGCACTCCCACAGTGGCAGGACACATAAACACAGAATGTAGGTCAGTTAAACAGTTTGTGTCTGTTCTCTCCCTCCACGCCTTCGACTCAGCTGACAGAGAAAATCAAACACGCTGCTCGCCGAGAGTGACTCATCGCACCCGGACTACCTGAGGAGTGGAGGAGGCTCCTGAAAGTCAAGCTCCTGCATCTGCGCAGCGTGTTTGTTCAGCGGCTTTGGACGCCATCGCTGCTGTTTGTCTGACTGACAGCAGCTCAGGATCGGGTTTCCTCTCCGGCCAACACACAACCCAGTGTCTACGACTGGACCTCTTAGTGACTCGAGCTACTTTAAGTGAGCAAAGAGAAAAATGAGAAAAACGTCATGGGATAAAGCCCATGAAGTGAATTACACACATAAAACTAACAGCGTGCTGACTTTCATTTAATCCAGAGATGTAAAACTAGTCAGGACGGGTTTGTCCGTCGCGTCTACATGTGGAGCCTTTCCTATTGAGACTTTTAGACTTTTCGAAGATGCTGAGGGAGTCTGGTTGACAAAAAAAGATGTAGAACAAAAAAAATACTCCAACAAACCCTTTCTGTAAAAGAGAAAAATATTTAAATAAAAACCACAATGGACATGGCACCGTGTGACGCAGGTCATGTTACACCAGAATTACTCACAGAGAAGGCCTCCTAAAGGAAATTTCAATAGTATTTAAAAAAAATTAGAAAAATAAATTGTGGAAAAGGCAAACATTTCCTAATATGTTTCGAGATAGGAGGTACTGCTGCCTAAGAACAACAACGCCCACAGACTTAAGTAAGAGTTGATGAAAAATGTCACATCTACGTTTGGTTTTCTTTTTTCTGTCACAACAGCTGATCATTTGTTGGAGATATCCCCCAAAATGAACAACTAAAAAGAAAAACATCACAGCAAAAATAAAAAATAAATAATGAAAGAAAATTACAGAAAACTCGTGCCAAGGTGCAATCTTTCAACATTTTCTTATTTGGATAGACTTTCCCCCTTTTTATTTGTTTTAATTAACAGGCTGAGCACAACTTTCCCTAAATGACCAGACGCCAAAGTGCAGAAATCACTGTATTACTCCGCCCCTACAGTAGGTGGCAGGATGCACTGTTTTCACTATCAGGATGCAGGATTATCGGATTTTTGTAACCATCCAACTGACTGACGTAATTCGTTGATGCTTTCAAACACGAGTCGATCGATATCCGACATGCTGTATTTCTATCATGAAGCCACCTAATAAAACTTTATTACATTTATCAAAAATAAACTAGAAATAAAAAAAAATCCGATGTACAACTCCAGTCCAATAGGAAGTTGATTCCAGTCCAGGTTTTAGTTAACACTTTAATGCCACATCTTTAGCTCCATTGTTCAAGTTCTTTCAAATATCGTAACTCTTCAAACACTTAAAGTAATTCCAAAGGATTCTGAAGGGAAGAAACGCAGCTTTGCACTGAAATGCAACACTTTACAGACACGTTTACGTAATACCAACAGATTCTGAAGCAAAGAAGCCGCTTTTCTTCACATCAGAATCCATTGGAATTACGTTAAACATGGTTGAAAACATCCGGTAGTTAAAAGAGTGTGTGTTATTCTGTTGTCGCCGGCGACAGTTCCGGTTAAAGGTTTAACCATTCAAATTTTAATTCTGATATGGATTGATTAAACTATTGTCTAATGCACAAATCGCCTAAAGCCCCTCCTTTCTATTAGAGTATATCTCACAGAAAAACGTAAAATCCACCAACAGAGTTTAAAAAAGCAATCATTTCTCAGAAATTTGAGAGATGTGTGTGTTCTCTTTTTTTGGGCTAAATTGTATGTTGTTAAATTTTGAATTTTCTTGGAGATTACCTAACATCTTTCTCCCATGTGAACTTTCTTTCATCCACACATATTTTGGACTTTTTGCTGCACTATTTATCATGAGCTCACTGGAGTAAAATGTCAGGAACTGGTGGTGGAGGACCCAAAATGCAGGAGGCCAGAGAGTGACTGACAAAATGAAAACCAAAAAAATGACAGAGAACAAAACCACAGAATCCTTACAAAAAAGTTGTTTTAAATCAGCCAATCTTGGCTCTAATCCCTGCGTCGATCACAGTGAATATACATAAAGACACTCCACCACAGCATGCGCTCTCACATTCATGTTAGAAAGGGCGATGGATTGCAGGACTCAGCAGTTACTCGCATAACGACTGAGATTGTTTTTCCTGATTTGAAGCGACTTTGGAATGCGTCATGAATTTCTTTTCTTTACACTAATGTATATTTTATAAGCACACTTACATCACTCTCCACAGGGAACCGTAATGTTACATAACAGCTACTTTGCTTTAGGCCTCCTGCAGCACTTCTCCACTCATTTTGAAGAAGACACACACTTTATCCGAAAAGTAAACTGTTCCGCCTCAAACCGCCCCAAAAAGACAAGCATTGGAACTTGGCATCAAACTGGTTAAACCTTACAGAAGGACAGATACATAAAGGCAGACTTTTCTGTTACTAAACGGGGGGTGAAGGCAGCAAAAATGCCACATTCAAGGTGCGACTCCATGCATATGACTGCAGACAAAAAGCATTCCAGTGCTAATGAAGCTGGCAACAGCTGTTTTGACAGGGAGGGCTGTTCAAACTAGACATTGTCATGCATACAAGGTAATCTGATTCCAAGTGGAGTGAAGCATGTATGTTCACAGCTGGGTTTCAAATCAATCCCTGTATGTGTGAACACATTGCAATCTCACATCTGTTTCTCGCAGTTTTTTTTTAAAACAAACTAAAGTAACTGTGGACTGAAACTAACCCTCAACACCTTAAAAGATCAGAAACTTATTGAATTAAACCTTTGTTTTTATTCCAGCTAATCAATTTAACTGGTTTGGGGAAATAATTAACAATGAGCAAAAATTAGGGATGCTGTGCTTTAGCCCTGCACGGTAAATAAAAAGGTATTGTCATCGCGATATCAAGTCGACGAAAATTGCAATAAATACACACCAATTTTTTATTTTTATTTTAAGAAATTAAAAACTTTGATGCTCTTGAGTTTGACACGTGTGTTCTAGAAGATTCTGCAAAGCTACTTTGTGCTGTGATGCAACACTTTATGTTGGTAAGGGGGTTCAGATTGACGGTTAAAGAAAGGCCGCGTCTTACTCTGGTGGAGACATTTCTGGTGTTACTGGGCTCACCAGGAACTTTCTGTGGAAGCTCTTTTTATGCTCTGACTCTACAGATTTTTCAGTTAACCCATTATGACCTGACCTATAATTATAGATGCAAAAGATAGTTGAGTGAAAAGACAATAACATGTCATAGATGATATGATAATGACTGCTTTAGCCAAACGGGCACATGTTTTTATTTTTTGTACTGCTTTAAAACCATTAGGATTAATTTATATTAGTAGGATTAAGATATTTGTTTTAGAAATAATACATAAATAGATTAAAACTAAGATATTTGTCAAAATGTATGTTTCTGATAAACCCTGGATGACAACCGGTCTAGTGTACCCCTCCTTCGCCAAACAGTGGCTAGGATTAGCACCAGCAACCCCATGACCATAACAGGGATTAAGTGTGTTTAGAAATAAGATGGATAGATAGATATTTATCCAAATAAGAAAAATAATAGAAAGAAAAATTAAATGATTAAGTTGTTTGTAATCATTTTGACTTTTTGGCTAAGGCCCATGCAGCATACTTCACCACTCATGCAGTGACTCTCTGAAAACACCACACAGGCATTAAGCTGGCAGCCGAACAGAGTTTTGTCACTCCTTATGAAAACACACTGACAACGCAAATCCAGGATCCGCATAACTTCCAAAGAACCCCCCCCCCCCAAAAACCAATGCCAATAAAACGGGAGAAAAGCTGAAACTGGCAGCCAACTCAAGTTTTAAGGAGTATCAGATGCTTCAGTCCATTCCAGGATCCAAGTTGGAAAAACACAGATTACATAAGAGCAGACCTTCATGTATTCCTGCTTCACTGTGTTTCTGATCATCATGACAAAGAGTTTGGCTCGCAGAACAGACTGTCTGAAAATCACATGGATCTCCAAGCTGCTCGTTACAACACAACTTTACACTGTTCCATTCAGGAAAGGGGGAACCCAGTTTATGAAATGAACTAAGATCTGATCTGATATGAGAGACGAAGAAAATACAAAGTCCTTCATCTAATCGAGGAACAGAGAAAGTTCTGTCTTCTGCCAGAGTAAGATGCATATAGATGTCTGCTTCCTGGTGTTATGTTGGTCATAAAACTGCTTTCACACACTGCACTACCAGAGGCGAAGCAAAGACCAAAGGCGGCCAAAGTGCTTGAAATATCATGCAGTTCCACTTGTAAATATTGCCTGACTAAGCTGTTAAAAATAGCACAAAGAAGGAAAACCGACGAGTCTCGCTAATCGTCACATTTAAAAAGTGGCTGTACCTCCTCATTGCACCTTGCTCACCACCTTTTTTTGTGTTTAGCTTTATTTTGCACTTTGGTTCACCCTCAAAAGGCAGGAAGACTTTGCTTGATCCGCACCAGAGTCTGGGTGAGCGTTCACACTTGGCAAACAAAGAAGACTTTATGAGGAAATGAACCCTGGTGGGAATCAAACCTGCAAGTGTGAATGTGGCAGCAAGAAACCGGCGCCATAGAGCGCTCCCAGCGATACAATCAGTCGACCGTCGATGAGGACGTTTGTGTACCACCAGCTGTAGACTGCCGAACAGCCAATGCTCACTGCACTGAGACCACGTCATCGGTGCAAAACCAAGATAATCAGCAGCCCAGAAGGACTAGCCTGGCAACTTCTTGTCTTGTTTATTTGGTTTTCAAACAACGTCATGGTGCATTACCGCCACCACCTGGTCTGGAGTGAGTCAAAATGGTTTACCCCTCCCTACAAACACTTCACGTCAGTCATACCATTCCTATTTGCCATCTCTTTTTTTAAAAATCCGTATTTATACACCTCATCAGCACCAGTGGCATCAGTGTTTCATTAACCTGTTAAATTGGCATTTTCCGTCAATGCTTTAACTGATAATATAGATCTGGTAGTTTCGTTGAGTGTGTCCCAATCGAACCCTTATTGCCTTCTCATCCGTTCTATTGTGTCCCTTATGTTCCAACTTCCCAACTGATACTCCTCCCACCTTTGTGGGAATATGTCCATTATGCTTTGTTCCGCCTTACCAAGATTGATATCCAAGTCTGGATTTTGATTTATGAGCAGCATGTTTCGCATTCGTGTCTGCCGATTCCTTTCCATAGTCCTAAAAGAGCTAGTATCCAACTAAAGTTGATTCCTATATTTTTTTCTATGCAAAGTTTGTTGAATGGCAAATGGCGTGTACTTGTATAGCGCTTTTCTATCATTCTCAAAGGCCCAAAGCGCTTTACAAGTATACACCATTTACCTTTCACAGTCCTACTAACCCATTCACTTCCACCAGAGCCAAGGTGAGGTTCAGTGTCTTGCCCATGGACACCTCGACATATGTCTGGTCAACCACCCTACCACTGCACCACGGTACACTAATTTGTACTATGTTATTGCAACAGTTATGATCAATAAACATGAAATGTTGTGTTTTTTGGCATAAATAAACTTCGAAATAGAAAATAAATTATGACTTTTGATAGAGGTTTAAATAAATTCCTTTTCAAAATAAGACATCCTGTGACACATAGGATCATCTCAATGCACCAAATGTAGTGGGTAGTGTAATGTCAGCAGAAACAAAGTAAAACAGTTTATTTTACTATTTGTGGTGCATCTCTGCCAGATACTCATAAATTTAACAAACTAAAATTAAATCAGCGCTATTTAAGGGACCCTTATCATTTTTTTAAATCACACTTTAAATCCTTGTATTTATTTAAAAACATCTGGCACACCTTAAGAATAAATTCTGGTTGTGCTGATTGTGGTCCAATCGATTTTCTGTGGTTAACGGTGCACAAAAATCAGCCCAAACGTTAACTTTGTTAAACTATGAAGCTGAACCGCTTCAGAAATGGTTGGAGCATTATGGGTAGTGTAGTCAGTAGACTGGTGAAGTGATACGTTTTGTTCTTCAACTGTTTGTAATTAAGTTGAATAAAGTTTGAGTTGGTTTACTTTACTTTTTTTTTAAAAACTCTACAACATACTTTATATTTTATAGCTACTTTTGAGGAGTAAAAGAGCCACATGTGGCTCTGGAACCACAGGTTGCAGACCCCTAGACCATTTGTGTGAAAAGCAACCTCAACCCCCTTTAGAAACAAGAAGGAAAGGCCAAAGAGCCGTTTTCTGGAGGAATTGAGACCAAAACTTACGTGACAAATCAGTGTGTGGTAATTCAGACCAGAGGTTCAGTGCTCACAAATCAGATTTTGTCCATTTCAATCAAATAGACTCAGAGGTCTCATGAGCAGGTTTGCATCTCCTGCAGATAGGACTGCTGTCACAGTCGTCTGTCTGCTCTTCCAAAGAAATTCACTGTTAGAAAGGTGCAATTCATTCAGAACTATGCCAGAGCTCTAACCAGAACCAGGAGAACCAACCAATTCACTCCTGTCCTCACACTGACTACCACTTACATATAAAATCTGTTTTAGATTTCTGCTACGGGTGTATACATCAGTTAATGGTGTGGGACCCAAATGCCTGTCAGATGTACTAGAGGCTCACCATCTACAGGAACCAATGGAGCTGGTAGACTTGAGTCAGAACCAAACAGAGTGAAATTGCTTTCAGTTTCACAGACGGAAGCAGCTTCCTGATGAATTTCTTCAACTGTTTCTAGAATGACATTGCTTTTTTTGCTTAAAAGTCGCACTCCGATCATCTTTTGATCTATTTTCAAAGCATTCCCGGTGGTCCTTTAATTATGATAAAAGTAAAAATCTGTTTTTTTCTGAAATATAGTTTCTGCAGAGTGGCAGGAGTTTGTTATAAATTTGCCTCTGAATTGTGGGTGGGACCGTTGGCATGGAGCAACCCCGCCCCCCTCCCCATTCCTGAGAGAATGGAGTGCAGTGTGCTCGCCCAACATATTTTCTACATCAGAAATACGATCTTTGAATAAAAAGATACTCAAAAATTCATTTTTGGGCTTAGTTTTCTTTATATTTGTCGAGCGTCATCAGAAAAATTCCACAAGTACATGTTAAAAACACAATTTTCATCAAAATGGGTCTTTAAGTTTCATTCTTAATTTGCATTTTATTTACATATAATTTTCCTGTAAGCTGCAAAACTTCTGCGTCTCTGTGAAACTCCTTGAACCTTCTCCGTGTGTGAAAGGTGCAACCCAAATGAAACTGCTTCGCTCTCCCCACAGCCGCTGTGCTGCTGCTCTGATGTGTCTTCACTGCACTTGGATCCGCTGTGTGAGATGACTGGTTCTGTAACGGCCTATTCCTCCAATCGCCCCTTCTGTCTCCCACTGTGGTCACAGAGCTGAATCATAAGTGGAACTGGTGCAGATTCAAAATTCAGCACAACAAACGAATGACACTGCAGTGCCGCATCGAGCTGTGTGTTATTCAACACAGGTGGCACTAGGCCTGCACAATAAATCACAAATGTATTGTTATCGCGATATCAAGCTGTGCAACATGCATATCGCAAAAGACAGCAAAAATTGCAATAATGGTTACCTTTAATGTGCCAAAACAATCTTATGGAGGCTTGAAGTATTTATTTAATGAATCAAATAAATCCATTTATGCATTTGACCAATCAGATTTACCTCTTCATGTTGTTGACCAATTTGAGCCTTTTTAAGTTAGATGTTCGCCTCCTATTTTAGTTGCCTTTATTTCATGTATCACAAGTTATATTGCCATTGCAATATTGATTATTCATATCGCGATTTTTCCCCATATTGTGCAGCCCTAGGTGGCACACAAAATATAAAAGTCGTAAACCGCTCGGTGAACCTGTGGAGTCAAAATGTTCATTCAGATTTTTTCCTGTGGGCACCGTATGACATCATCACCCGTACATCATAAGTGCGTGCAACTAATATAAGCCAAATAATACTTCATGGTACACTTGCCACACGCTCGACAATGGTACGTTCCATTTTCATGATGGCCCTTGAGGTGGACGCACGAACCTCAAGGAAAACCGCAAGACTCACCTGTGCTCCATTCACCATGCGTCCGCTCCTCCACGACCCTCCACGCGGCCCGCACAACCCAAAAACCAGCAGCACCGGTACCGGTCAACCCCCCCGCCGTATGGGTGCACATGACTAAGCCTTTAGATGTGTTTGAAGCTGATTTACAGTAAAACAAAAGATGTTCTCTTTTTCAGATTTATACATATTTAGATTAAAAGACAATTATATTAATTAATCTGTGTCTAAGTGGTTTCTGGCCTCGTTCTCCCTCTTATCCGTTCAGAACTCCTGAGCCGAGCGGCTCAGTCTGCTTTTGTCCTCAGTGTTATAGAAAAACAAAAGCTTGCTTAACGCACTTTCACAGCCATCTGGAAGACAAATGACCAAGTCCACCATACAATACAAGAGGCTGTAATCCATTTCCGGTGCAACAGTTGTTTCCAAAATATGGACAGCTGCAACTTTCCAAACAGAAGCTGCATCTCAATCATTTTTTTGTCACATAGAAAGAGCAAGTTTTAAACACAAAGAGTGTTTGAGAAGTCTAGAAAAGCCAACAAAAGAAGGATTTGGTGAGGTTTTAAACCTGAAAAAACATAATGGGTTGATCAACCAAAACTGTTGGAGGACTAAACCTACTGAGGGATACGAAATAGATAAAAACAAGCAAGAGATGGTTGTTTACTAAGCTCTTTCAATGTATGTTGCAGGACATCTGCTTTAAAGCAAAAAAATAAGCATCTACCAAGAATAAGAATTGCTCCAAACCGGAGCATTTTACAAAATCTAACAAGAAGTTTCCCACTTTTTGAAAATACAATGTAGCTTAACCTTTTTAGATTATATAAATGTGTGCAAGCTGATGCCAGGAGAGGAAAAAACCAAACTAGAGTCATCTACAGACTGAGTAAACAATAAAGAAAATAAAGGCTCATATTGTAAGGAAAGTTAGGGGAAATCCCACTCACAGTAAAGCACAGAGGTGGTTCTATCATGATGTGGATCTGCTTTGCTACTTCTCACATTAGAAACACTCGAGGAAACGAAGAAAAAAAAACTTCTGAAAATAAAAACCTGCCTTGAAATAATACACAGAAACCATAGACGGGTTGCAATAAGTGAGTTGTCTTTACATATATGAAAACAGAATCAGACAAAAAATTAGTCCTGCATTTGCTCACAACATTACACACTCGAGTACACAATGTATTAATGCAATTCACTACAATTCTTCCCTAAACATTTACACCAGCAACTTTTTAAGTACATAAAACTAGAGTATAGTTAATATTAGCTAATTCTAACTGATCTTTGAGCAAATTTGTTGATTAACCAGAATCATTTGAATCACGTCCTTCTAATTTTGTCTCCTGTCGCTCAGTCGATACATTTTTGGTTGTTTCTCCTTGATGACTGCAGGTAATCTATAATATCGACAATCTGATGATTGACCATAAACACCACAGGTCATCGTTGCGCCTCAAATGTAAAAAAATTATACAGCCTGTTGATTGTTGCTAGCGGTTGTAACTGTTTGCTTGCCTTTCGGCATGGCTGACAGGAAGTTCTGTGACGTAATTTTCAGCCCATCTATAGCAGGCGGATAGAAGATGCTTCATTCTAGATGTAAAAAAAAACGTTTTTTTCTTAAAATGCCTGTCAAACTACGGCTCTGATTACTGCATGTTAGGTAAGCTGAGTATCAGTAACTGTGTGCCAACTACAATGCTATAACTTGGTGACTCACTAAGATATTCTGGCTCTGAAGTGGTAAAATTCTAATTGATTCTTGGGTGAACATCATCACTGCAGTTTTTGGTAGAACTCAGGTAAAAGGTTGCCGGTGATTAGAAACAGTTTAAAAAAAAAGCCTGTCCCCCCCCGTCTGTCTGTCTGTGTGATGCAAGTTTTTGTATCTGTTGAAATATGAACCACTGAAATGTGGTTTAATGTGACAGTTATTCCTAACCATAAAGTAAAACCATTTTGTGGAAATCTAGGTGGGGGCTCAGTGCTGTCTCACAGATTACTCACAACTTACAATCCTTTCATCGTTACGTTTTGTAGTATGCTTTCTTTAAAACATATTAATACTAACTTAAAGTGCAAACTACTCAAAGTTGTACCAGAGCTGCTTGAAAGCTACTAAAGACTATACAAACATATCAGTCTCCTCCTCTAGCTTTGTTCAGATCAGTAATATCCGGCAACAACAGGAGCTAATGTCTGTTTCTGAATGGATGGTAGAAAACAAGTAAAACTGAATGTTTTTGGGCTCAAAGCATTCCGACCACAAGTTATATGCTCTACAGAATTGGTCAATTGAAGTTAACTGTTAGATATAACATTAGATCAAACAATGGCATGGACAACACATATAAGTAACCTCGTTAATACAACTAGTAGGAACATTTCAATAGTTAGACACAATGCTAATTCTTTGTCAACAGAAAGATTGGTTCTGCGGTTTATAGTCTTGTGTTACTTGGACCATTGTCATTGTTTGCAGCCAAAAAAGACCTTACAAACTTAGTGAAGGATAGGGTTGCAAGACTGGTTCTGGACTGTCCTTTTAGGGCTAATATCAATTGCATGCACGAAAGTCAATCATGTAGAGGTGTAACTATTTAATTTAAGTCCTAATTTATGGAGTTAATTCAGTCTCAATAATCAGAAATGCACACAACCGGTTTTACAAATGCACACGCTCCGATTCACAAATGTCATTTTATGCAAACGTGAAAAATAAATTCGGAAATACACACCCTGTGTTTCACAAACACACAGATTGTGTTTCACACATGCACACTAAATGTTTTACAAATGCACAATAAGTGTTTCTCACAAATGTGCACACTGTGTTTCACAAAAAACATTTTAGAAATTCACAATAAATGTATCAGAAATGCACAGTAAGTGCTTCACAAACGTGATTTTTAGGTACACATGTGATGTGAACTCACAGATCATTCGAACTGCAAACTGTGCATTCAAAATCCCGTTCTCGTTTGTGAATCTCCCCGTGTGTGTGAGAGATTTTTCTACGGTGAATATTGAGACTCATCTGACGGAGCGGGTCAACTAATCTCACCATTGGCTAGTGAATCTGTCAATCAAACTCATCGGGAAAGCAGGCGGGTTCGCTTTTGGCCAATCGAATGGCCCCTTACACTTTCTCTACGCTTTCTGCGGGTGGCAAAAGCCCCGCCCATATTTGATTCTGTACCAGTCGGTCGTTAGCGTGTTAGCCCTAGCATGGCTTGTCGGTTTATTGCCTTCGGTTGTCAAAAATTACTGGCTTGTGCAACTTTTCAGTGGACCTGGGAGCAAGGCAACAGTGGTTGAATGCAGTTGACATAGAATCCATCGAACTCTGTACTGGTCATGGGATTTACAATGAACGTTTCACTCGGGATTGTTTGTACGTTATTCTCTTAGCTTTCATGCTAGCGTCATTTCAACACTCAGACACGGTTTTGATCATATGAAGGTGGAGGAGAAAAATCTTCAACTTCCACAGGTTTTGTGGAGAAACTGGCATCACTTTGCTCCGTACCACGCAGTGGGACTACATTACCTCAAGTTCATCTCACTGTCAATCACAGATACCCAATACACATCCCCTGCTCAGCCCGAAGTCACTTGGCTTGACCTTAATTTTATTTTTTTAATAACTCAAATGTAATTGATTTTATATTGTAACCATATACATATACACCTCTTGGCCAGGTCACCCTTGCAAAAAAGATCCTCATCTCTCTGGGTTTTATAGCTGGTTAAATACTACACAACAAAAGATGGTCATAGAACAACAAAGTGCAAACATTCACCCTTTATTGCAGAGTAAAATTCAGTGAAAACATGGACAGATTAAAACATCAAAATTTAAGCAAATGTGGGATCTCTACTGATTTGAATTTTATTTAAACTGGAACTAATTTTCATAACATCCTTACATACAATGAAGTCCCTTGAACAATACAGCAGTATTGATTTGAACTCTGTCTTACTCCCCTCAGTCTCTCTTCTTCTGTATGTAATTACGTCGCCTAAATTAAGTTCTAAACGCACTGGACAGTAAAGATGTAGGTCCACTCCCAAACGGTCTGAATTCCACAATGGATTGATGTCGTCTTGCAGTTCCAACATTTGTGGACCCAAAAGAGGACTGTCCCATACCAGGACATTGATCCCAGGATGAGGTTCAGTCATGGATCCACTCTCCTCCCATTCAATCTCTGGAACCAGCATACCCTGACAAAAAAAAAAAGAAAAAAGATACTGTTTATGAACAGCACTGTTTTTTTTGTGTTTTAGATTATGTAGGAACAGTGACCGACTAATAATAACTTATATTGTTGCTTGCAGGCAGACCTCATATCTCCATAACTGTTTATAATTTGCAAATAAGTGAACCTTAACAAAGTAGTGACATTAGTACATCTGATGGCTCATAAGGCCATGCATTGTGATGCATTTTGAACTTGCAGATGTGCTATTCTTCCTACAAACAAACAATTTAGGGAAATTGTTTGCACCACACAACAATAATCCTTTTCATTCATTTTCGATGAATATTCACTGTAGTCATTATGATTTCATGATACTCTTCTTGATACTTTCCACTTTAGTCAAACTGCACACAAATCAGTTGTCCAGTACAGTGAGATTAAATAAAGCATTTACCCGGGGATCAGAAACAGGGTTCTGGGTCAAGCCCAACTGCCACAGCTGATTTGGTGTCATGCTTTGCTCCGTCCTGATTGGATGGGTGTCCCACGCGTCACTAAAGACATCCAAACTGGCCTGAATGTGTGGTAGAAAAATGTAATGGCAGCAGAATACGTGATGTGACTGATATTGAGAAAGTCTTGGTCCTCAGGAGAGTGCAGGATGTTGTAATATAAACCAGTAACACTCATGAAGACATCACACCAGAGGAGCTCAATCCTGTATTTGGAAAAAAGCAAAAAGAAATATTATATTGTCAGATTTATTTTTAATACATCATTCACTTTTATGTATCAGGGCACGAGACTAACTTTTTTCACTAGGAGCATAGTGGCCCCTAACTGAAAATTTTAGGGGCACAACCAGAAAATTTAGGGGCGCATACCGTAAATCAACATTCTAACCAAATCTACTAATTTCCACTGTATTACAAATAAATACTTTAATAATAGATGCAGAAATTACAATGTGCTGTTTCTAATTCAGTGTCACATTTTAATCTGCACTTTTGAAGATGCAACATGAAGGTAAACTGACATCACCATCGCTGTCACGACAGTACAACTAAGTAAAAATAGTAAAAAAAATACCATACATTTAGAATAAAAAAAAGTTTTTAGTAACAAGTGATTACCGTAGTAACCTTTCGTAATTTCACAGTTTCAAACAAGACTTAAATGTATGTAAATATTAGAGGATGGAAATTCATGTTGGTGACACCAAATAGGTTCAGTCAAGATGCACAATAAGCGTGTTTGAGATCACCCAGATGGACGCAACCCTGCACAGATCACCTGGTGTGTGACGTATATTTTTGTTTTTGCTCCAACATCACCTGTCAATCAAAACAAAAATATCACGAGAAAGGGGTGAGAGCAAGACACCAATCAGAGCGAACGCAGCTGGAAATTTAGTATTGAACTGACTAAAAGCTGCCCTACAGACTAAAAAACAATGCATTATGGGACATGCGTCCTGATGGGTTTTTTGTAGTTCACTGATCAATTAAAATAATTTAAAATACCAACTGATTAAAAAAAGGCTACATCCATCCCAAGACAACTCCTAATTCCTGGTCTCTTTCAGTCTCGCTGCAGATTCGATTTCATACGAGTTTGAGACCCCTGCTGTACACTCTGTCACTGGTACACTAGCTGCAGGTCGGAAGAACGAATCAATAGTTCGCTTGCTCATAGCTCAGACGCACATATCAGGTTGTGATGATATTTGTCTCCGTTTCCTTCCCACGGATGTTAGGCCCCGCCCCTCCACATATTTTAGCCACTTGCAGTGACTTTCCCTATTCTTCCCACACGCATTGGCCGCCTCAGGCATCACTCAATGAAACGCGAGTGTGTGCTCGCGTGTGCTCCAGTCTCATGAGTATTCGCGCGAGTGTGTGTGTCTGCCTGCGTGCGTGTGCGCTCGCGTCTCATTGATGATTTCATCTCTCATTTCATCGATCATTGACGTGCTCCTTTCATGTTTAATGTATAAAAAATACGGAGGGTGGAGGAGGCAAATTTACTGGTAGCACATGTGCAACTGGGTGTAAAATTCAGTCGCACACTCTCAAATTTTGGTCGCAAAATGCGACCAAATGGACGCAGTCTGGAGCCCTGTGTATATATTAAAGCTTCTAAAACTAGGTTCAACTCACCGTTGATTGTGTGTACACTTTTCCTGCAATGAAGCTGTTTGTGTCAGTTCTACGTACTGTGAGCATTAACTCGGCTATGCCCACATTTTCTCCTCCGTGATCTCCTCTCACCCTGACAATAACATGAAAATCATGTCTCAAACACATAATTACAAATGCATCGCCAATACGGTACACATCAGTTTAAAATGTAATGTTCTTATGTATGATGCCAATAAGTAGAATTTCTAGGTTAAAAAAATTGCAGGAGTGGGTTACATGTATCTCTGGGGAAAAAAATGAGGTGAGAGAGACTGTTAAGGGGGGGTAAAATGTTATTCATGAGGGGAAAGTTTTAGAGTTGCCTTTGTTTATGGAGAGGAGTCTAAAAAAAGTAATTTTATTTTTGTACAAATAACCAAGTACTTATACTGCCTGATATGTGAATAAAATATTTCTTTATGAATGACATGAATACCTCAGAGGAAAGCCATAAACGTTCACAGCGTCACTGAAGAAGGCCAAGTGGGTGTCTGCACAGTTGTTCTCTGCTATCTTCTCAGGTACAAGATCTATGGAATACAAGTACAAATACTTTCAACTGACAGATATTTACAGGGGCAAAAATGCTAAATTCCCAATTGACAGGTTAAACAGTAATACAACAGGATGATAAAATATGAAATAGAATAGAATAGAAGGGTATTTAATAATCCCTGAGGAATTTTTTTTAAAATGGCCATCTTAAAAAAACACATAAACACACATGCATTACAAATAGAAATATCACAAAATAAAAAGATTGATAAAAAAAAGGTAAATAATTGGAAAATCAGTGGGTTAAATTAAAAGAAATTACTTGTAAGATGCCCTGCCAGAGAGTTGTATTGCCTGATGGCACGAGGAACAAAAGATTGTCACGCTGTCACGCTTCAGTAATTCCTAGAGAATAAATAAAAACACAACAAACATGGATTAGATCATTTAGCTGTCTTATCTTAAATTACATAATTTTCAAATATATGAAAGGGGAATTTTTTAAAACACTCTTGCTATGATTACTTGAGCTTGTAGTAAAGAACACCTTTAAAAAAAATCAGAGACAAGACACTGATCACAGGAAGCCTGTGAGTAATACTTACAGTAACTTCTACTCTAATCACTGTTGACAGCTGATTTCTCCCATCCACCCTTTCTGTGACTACTTATCGACTACAAAACAGCCTAAAAACATAATGTTTGGGATTCTTGTCATTACGTCATTGGAAGTAAAGATACGGGGATTTTAGTGGCTGTCACTCTGACACAATCTCACAGGGCTGGTCATCACAATGAATACGGGTTCTAACGTTAGAAACTTAATGAGGCTTCTTTCATTCAACAGTGGATTCATGTATGTTATATTTAAAAAATGCCGTTTTCATGAATGTCATGAATTAACTTTGTTGCACAGTCCACCCCGTCTTATTAAAGTCTGGGTTGTGAAAATGCTGTGTCTAACTTTAACCCGGATCGCGTTTACATAAAGGCAGCACACGGAACAACTAGCTAGTTAGCATAGCATAGCATCAGTGTTTAAACAAATCGCCGTCTCCAAATCAATACTTTTTATTAAACTTTCTTTGCTGCTGTAAATCCGGCATGCTTTTCCCCTTAGTTCCTTATGAATCATGTTAAGAACCTACAGATCATTGGCTATAGACGCTAGCTTGAACCGACACCGGCTTGAACTTCACTCACACTCACACAGCCACAACTTGCACAGGCTAAGCAAAACAAAGCTAAGCTAATTTGCGGTGGGGGTACTCTGCAAACGACTCGGCTGCAGTGTTCATAAAGCATTCACACATGTCACTTGGCAAAGGAGAACGCTTCAACTTAGTATTCAATAACATTACAGGACGTACAACGAGGGAATGATCAAATAAATGCATTACTTACGGGCTGAGACTGATCCCGTTCAGAAGACCTCTCCGCCATGTTTGCCGCCCGCGTCCTTTCAACTGCTGTGCTGAACAGCTCCCTCCCTCGTCACTTTGAAAGTGAAGAGTGTAAGGGGCCATTCGATTGGCCAAAAGCGAACCCGCCTGCTTTCCCGATGAGTTTGATTGACAGATTCACTAGCCAATGGTGACATTAGTTGACCCGCTCCGTCAGATGAGTCTCAATATTCACCGTAGAAAAATCTCTCACACACACGGGGAGATTCACAAATGAGAACGGGATTTTGAATGCACAGTCTGCAATTCGAATGATCTGTGAGTTCACATCACATGTGTACCTAAAAATCATGTTTGTGAAGCACTTACTGTGCATTTCTGATACATTTATTGTGAATTTCTAAAATGTTTTTGTGAAAAACAGTGTGCACATTTGTGAGAAACACTTATTGTGCATTTGTAAAACATTTAGTGTGCATGTGTGAAACACAATCTGTGTGTTTGTGAAACACAGGGTGTGTATTTCCGAATTTATTTTTCACGTTTGCATAAAATGACATTTGTGAATCGGAGCGTGTGTATTTGTGAAATATGTTGTGTGCATTTCTGATTATTGAGACTGAATTAACTCCATACTAATTTGTGGTGCGATTTATTGTCGATATGGGTTCATTTTGATTCACTGACATAAAATCCATCCAGAACTAACAAATGAAGATTCTTTTGCTCTGTGCATTATGTAGATAAAAAGGATTCAATGTTTTGCAGGATGACGCTTCATCGGGGTGGATGTTTGCTGCTCCTCCATCTCCCCTGAAGCAGTCGCATTCGCAGATAGTTTCACAAACTTCTATCCTCCCTATAAACAGTGCATTGACAAAACCTTTATTGCGTAATATGACAGATGCCTTTTGTTTGGAGGAGAGCTGTGATAGCTGCAGGACCACGTTTTCCATGGAGACCAAAAAAGATGCAATCCCAGCAGAAAGAAAGCATCTGATCACAGACTGATCACTGGAAAGCAGACACGCAGCACGTGCTGCAGACAACCACACCTCCGAGCTGCAGCATTCACCAGGAGTTGGAGAGACAATGGGGAACGAGGGCGAGAACAAAACCCGTCCTCCTGGCTGAGGACTAAACCTCCTCACCGTCCGCCTTTACACTGATTTCAACCACCCATCACCTCCACATTAACCCCCCCCCCCCAAAACCCCGCATTTACCGCGACTCATTTCTTCCAAACAATAACACACCGATTTATCTGTTTATGTAAACAAACCTGTTTGTGTTGTCTCTTAAGGTGAATTTTTTTAAACCCGGGACAAGATGCAGCATCCTTACCGGGTCCGGTGTCCAGCTCCTGATGGCGCGGCTTCTTTGTGTTTATAGTCCGTGTTTCTGGTGGAGCAGAGATCCACCGCGCGGCTCTCGGCTCGCGCCCGGGACCACGCGCTCAGGGGGGAGTTAGGGAAACAACGCGTGACGTCACGGGAAGACTGGAAAACCAGCCACAACATAAACGTCTGAAACGTCTTTTTTTTGCGACCATATTTATCAGTATTTGTAGTATTCCCCACATTTGATAAATATTTAAACTAAAAATAATCAGATTTTTAACGAAGAACTGATTTATATAGTTTTTAATTAAGTTAAATAATCGAGTTCTATGAAGCCAAAACATGTGCAGATGTTCCATTACTTGACTTTTGGACTAAATTTTTTAAATCAATTTAACAATCTTGAGTATCTAACGTTAATAAGTACAGTATATGTAAACATAAGTCTGAATTTATGACCTATATAGGTAGTTTGTGCAAAGAAGAAGATAGGTAGTTTGCGCAAAATAGCAATAATCCTAAATTATATTTCATTCGTATACTTAAACTACAGATACACATCTAAATACGTCAGTCTATTGCTTAAGTGATGCACTATCCCCCCACTTGTGTGAATGCATGGAATAGATGAGAATCAGGACACATCTTCAAGAAAACATTTTATATTTCAAAAAGAACCTATGAACATAATGAAAAAGCCAAACAGTGAGTCTGAACATCCAGACAATCGAGTTCCAAAAATACATTTTCTTAGGAAATATATACAAAAAAACAAAAGTAAAAATTTATATTTTAGTTGGAACCTCCAAACAGGATGGTTCCATTTTAACATTTTATTAATAAAAATAAAATTTTAAATATCTTAATCCACCCATAACGTCAGCTGAGGCAGTTTCAACATTGAAATCAAATGAGATTCCAGACCAACCATTTTTTTGCATTTGCATGCAACAACAACTGTACATCAAGTCATGAACTTTTTTTAAGGAAAACAAACAAACAAAAAGTCTGCTATCAATTTAAGCTCGAGAGCCCTGCAGCTGTGCCAGTCTCTGCTTCAAAAGTTCAGATTTCCTCCTCAGTTGCTCTTTGAATGAGATGAGTCTCTGCTCGTCGGACTGCATGCTGTAGATGCACTCCGTCGCCTTCTTCAGGATCACCACTTTGGCGGCCTTCTCGTTGTTCGCCACCTCTGGGATCTCATCTCGCAGTGCGAAGAAGCTCAACTTGAGCTCGTTCCTCCTCTGACGCTCCAGAACGTTATGAGTCCTCCTTTTGTCGTAGTCCTCGGTGTCAGACGTCCGGGGACTCGAACACTTGCGGTTGCTGCTGATTTGTTTGAGGACCCTACCATGGCTGCTGCTTCCTCCTCCTCCTCCTCCACCGCTGCTGCTCTCCAGTTTCAGCCTTTTGACAGCCCGCTGCTCGTGCCTCATGGATGGATGGGCGGCATAATTATGCTGATGGGTGGAGACGTGGCAGCGCTTCAGCACTAGAGGACTGTGATGCCTGGTCTCCAGCGGGCTGGGTTCACAGCGTTTCACAGCCTGCCTCTTCTCCACCGTCACCACATCAATCTCCTCTTCCTCCTGGTCCTCCTCGTCGTCATCCTCCTCCTCCTCTTCTTCATCCTCATCATCATCATCATCTTCTGCAAAAAGAGGAAATGAGTTAGAGCATCTCTAAAGAACATGCAGGTTCATATCAGCTGTCATGTCATGGGTGTAACCGCTCCTCCCTGACAACCTGATCTCAATCACCAACTCCTAGATTCCTGCCTAATGGTGGTCCCCTCCTGCAGAGGGGGGCTGCAGCCTGCAGCTGCAGCTCAGAGGGGTGTGTCTGCGTGATGAAGGCACGTGCAGCTCACCTGAGTCACTGCAGCTGCTGCCGCTGTTCGGCGGCGTGTCCAGCCCCAGATCCTTCACGGGCGGCGTCCCCGCGCTCTGCTTGGGCGTCTCCGCCACCGGGAACGGGAACACCACGGACGGGTCGATGCACTCCGCCGCGGACGTGTTCAGATCCTGCAGGTAGCTGCTGTTCAGCTTCCACGCCGCGCCACTCCCGGCGGGGTCGGCGCAGTCCGCCGCCGGCGTGTCCTTCCGCGCGGCGTGCAGCGACGCCAGCCGCTCCGAGACCACCTTCTTCAGCT
The DNA here is from genome assembly GCF_053564925.1 of Oryzias latipes. Taxonomy (NCBI): domain Eukaryota; kingdom Metazoa; phylum Chordata; class Actinopteri; order Beloniformes; family Adrianichthyidae; genus Oryzias; species Oryzias latipes. Next base: position 25,271,669 of record NC_136256.1, on the reverse strand, counting down.
TGGCCGTGGCGGAGAAGCCGCTCCACATGCAGTCCTGGATGATGATGGACTTGAGGAAGGTCTGGGAGTAGTCGGAGTCGCAGATGATGCTCTGGTTGACCACGTCGTCGCCCAGGAACTCCGTCACCATCTCCAGCTGATCCGCCGTGGAGGGGAAGAGGCTGGACAGGGACGGTCGGCGGCTCGGGGAGAGGGGAGGGGTCGGCAGCAGTTCAAATTTTTTCCAGATGTCCTCGCTCGGTGCCGGAGGCTGCGGCTGCTGAGGGTAGAAATCCTCCTCCTCGTTATCGCAGTAGAAATAGGGCTGGAGGGAGTCATAGTCGTAGTCATAATTTTTACTCGCCAAACTTGAATTCAGCGGCATGATGGTGTCCCTACGCCGAAATCTGGTTGGAGGAGAGAACGGATTAGTGGGGCTTCTTGGAGAGGTTCGCGGCAGCTGCTTGGCGTGAAACCAAGATCACATGGTCACTCCACAAGCACCGACCCTACGTGCACACATTACCCTGCATGCACCAGCGCTGCAGCAGGCGCCTGAACCTGACCGAGCCGCCGAAGAAAGAAGTTCCAGACTCTGCTGGTAACTGCGCTAAATTGGCGTGGGAAGGTGCTGAAACCCACCCCTCCCTTACCTTTTTTTTTTGTTTTGTTTTTTTAAATGTCTCTTAAAAGAGTTGAAATTGGCGCAAAGCAGGCGGAGCGCTGAAGAGGCGAAATATTCCTGTGCGCGAGCATTAAAATCCGTCGTGTGGAGCTTCGCTGCAGCAGCGACGCGCTCTCTGTCATCAGCAACGTGAGACTCACAGCTGAGCGGCCCAGGCGCCGCAAATATATACGACCGCATCACCGCCCGTTTCCTTCCGCTTCTCTTTTTGCCGCGAATATTCGTCTGGGCTCCAGGAGAATTTCCTGTCATATTTATTCACGTTTTTCTGACATAATCTTACTTGAAATTCATTTTTACACCGATATTATTTTTTTAAATATGTCTGTACACTTTGTGGACGTTTTTATTTTACCAACAAACGTGGGTCTAGAGTAGGGGGAGGGGCTATTTTAGGTAAGAGAAAATCTGATGGTAGCTTTAACACAAACTACAACTCAAGATTAACCACAAAAACTCCCCTATAGATGAAGATTCATTAGGCAGAAAAATGACAAATATACAAAATAAAAGATTTTTCCTTATTTTTCTTACAATTAAACTTTATTTGTGTGTGGAAATTGTATTAAAAGTCTTAAAATTAAAAAAAAGATTGATATAAAAACATTAAGTCAATAATTCAACATTACACAACTATTTTATAAGAAAAAGGCAAATATGGGATTTGATTTAAACATATGAAGTGAGAATAAAACTAACTTCTATTAACATTTTTTTTACATTTTGTAACTCAAACATCTTTACTTTTGCAGCACAATACCACTTTTGAAAATATATTATACAAAAATGTTGTACATAAGTCATTTCTTGTAAATAATAGTGACCCAAGTGGGCACTATTTTACCAAACCCCGCCTAATCTTTTGTAGCTGACTCATGACATCTACAATCAGCTGATATATTTATATGTAACACTTATTTTATTAATTTAATCTCCAATACAAATCTGTTGTTTAATTATCTAACTGAAGTAGATGTGCTTCATCTACAGCTGAAGGTGCATCACAGGTGCAGAAGCTTACCTTGATTGCAGCTCAGAATCTGAAATTGGACCAAAAGTCAATTTCTGCAGTTTTGTGTTTTCTTCACGCATAAACACTAAAGGTGTGAGGTATCTCCCGATTCTTTAACAGAATGTATTTCGTTTGTGCGCTGAACCGATTGACACCAATTAACTACAGGAAGGAAGCAATTAGAGAAATCAGATGGTTGGAAGGACGGTGCTGCGACGTGGAAACGCGGGAGGAGGTTAGACGCGCCTCGAGCGCCCTCTGCCGTTCAAAGGTTGCAAAGCAGTGGGTTAAAGGTCACAGGGAGCACAGAGGAAATCACTGATGAAATCAAGCCTGAATCAACAGTTGGTTCAATAAAAAGGATTTAAAGTATTTTATTTAAAATTTTGAGAAATTAAATAAATAAAAAAAACAAGACAAATAGCGGCATCTGAAATTAAATTTTCAAATATATTTGAGAAACAAACATTGCTTGAAAAAATAATGGGTAAAAACAATTGTTATACACACACACACACACACACACACACACACACACACACACACACACACACACACACACACACACACACACACACACACACACACACACACACACACACACACACACACACACAGTGCTCAGCATAAATGACTACATTTGTTTCTGTGAAATACAAAATACATGGGCCACATAATTGCAAAAAAGATATGTTAAAGTGATTTTTCTAACAAATTAATTCAAACACTTTTCTTCCTACACCCCAGTAGGAAGAAAAGCCAAACTTAAGACTACAAAATTCTAATTAACAGGCATTCAGTCTAATGATTAATTTAAGAGGTGTCCAGCACCCAGGGTATTTCTTTAAAAGGGTATTTCTTAACAAAGAAAAGTCCTTCCCATTTCATGCTGTCAGCAATGGTTCCCCATGGAAAAGAATTGTCCCAAAATCCAAGTAAGGAAAACATTTCTTTGCACAAAAAAGGTGACGGCTACAAGAAGATCTGCAAAGCTTTACATATTACTCAAAATACGGTATAAAAACGGCTCCAAAAAATGAATAAAGATGTAAGTGCAACCACCTTACAGAGACGCCCAGGCCGTCCACCGAAGCTAACACCTCGACAGGAGCATCTTCTGATGAGACGGGCTGAAGAATATCGACATGCAAGTTCACTGCAGTTAGCTAAAGCAGTAGAAAGCCAAACTGGAGTACCTGTTTCCCGTGACACCATACGGCTCACACTGCAGAGGAATGGCGTGCATGGTTATCATCTACGAAGGAAGCCTCTTCTAAAGCCCATGCACAAAAAAGCACGCTTAGAACTTGCTAGGGTTCATGCTGAAAAAGATGAAGACTACTGGGACTGAAAACTCTAGAGTGATGAGACAAAGATCGTCGCTTGTTGAAAAGGTGAGGAATTTCAAAGAAAAAAGCATGGTGCCTACAGTGAAACACGGTGGTGGCAGTGTCATTATGTGGGGCTGCATGAGTGCTGCTGATGTGAAGGGGGGGGGGCTGCATTTCATCGACTGTGTCATGAACTCAACAATGTACGGCTCTTCACTGAAGGAGAAGATGCTGCCATCACTTCATGCACTCGGACGTTTAGCACTTTTCCAACATGACAATGATCCAAAACCCACTTCTAAAGCCACTGTTGCATTTCTGAAGAACAGGGTGAAGTTGATTAAATGGCCAAGTATGTCCCCTGATCTGAACTCGATCAAACACCCGTGAGGAATTCTGAAGCCACAAGTTCAGCATCCTCACCATCCAGCATCCAGGCTCCAAAAGAGGTTCTTCTTAAAGAACAGACAAAGATAGATGTTGCAATATGTCGCCAACTTGTTCCTTCCATGCCTAGAAGACTTGATGCTGTTCTTAAAAATGATGACGGTGATATACTAGATATAGTAGCTTTTGTTGCAGCTTCAACCAATTTAAGTCAAACTGAAGATTATGTGATCTAAATTAGATCATTAACCTTAACTTCATGTTATGGAGTTAAAGAATTGTTATATCCTCTTGAGAACCGAGGGAAAAAAAGTGTCTTACAATTTTTGTTTTTGTGTGATTTCCTATCTATTTGGGCCTAAAAAAAACACCTTACAATTTTAATTTTTTTAAAAATGTTTTTTATTTTAATTTCCCAACATGTCCACTGTAGAGGACAACAGGACGATATTCCTGTGAAAATAGAAGTCAATTTGGAAAATCAGAAAAAAGGAGCAGATTAAATCTTTAGAGTGATATTCACCCAAAAAACATTCAATTTTGTTCTAAAACAATAAAATTCTGCATCACTCTTCTGTTACTTGTTGGACCATCTGCTACAGAGGAAGATCGACCGGTAAATTGAGAGCTTTGCTTATTGGCTCAGCTTTCTCCTCACCACAACGGACCGAAACAGTGACCGCATAACTATGGACGCTGCTCCGATCCACCTGTCAATCACATGCTCCTGTCTTCCCCCACTCATGGACAAGACCCCAAGATATTTAAAATCCTCCACCTGGGGCAGGGATACTCCACCCACCAAGAAAGGGCAAACTACCTTTCTTCGGTCAAGAACCATGGCCTCAGATTTAGCGGTGCTGACCCTCATCCCAGCCGCTTCACACTCGGCCACAAACCGCCCCAGTGCACGCTGGAGGTCCCAGCTTGATGAAGTCAACAGGACAACATCATCTGCAAAGAGCAGAGATGAAACCCTGTGGTCCCCAAACCAGTTCCCTCCACCCCCTGCCTGTGTCCTAGAAATTCTGTCCATAAAAACTATGAACAGAACCAGTGATAAAGAGCATCCCTGCCGGAGTCCAACATGCACTGGTATCAGGTTTGACTTACTGCGGACTATGGGAACCAAGCTCTTGCTCCGGTCATGCAGAGACCGGACAGCCCTCAGTAAGGCTCCCCGGACCCCATAATCCCATAGCACCCTCCACAGGATACGGGGGACGCAGTCGAACGCCTTCTCCAAATCCACAAATCTGGACTGGATGAGCGAACTCCCGCAATCCCTCCAGCACCCTAAAGAGGGTGTAGAGCTGTTATACTGTTCCACGACCAGGGCGGAAACCGAACTGTTGTTCCTGGATCTGAGGTTCGACTATCGGACGGACTGTCTTCTCTGTCTGTCTTCTCCAGTACCCTGGCATAGACTTTCACAGGGAGGCTGAAGAGTGTGATTCCCCGGTAGTTGGAACACAACTAAATCAAAAACAGATCCTCGAAAATGTCATCAATGAACTGTGAAAAGTACAGGATTGGACAGAAATATACAGGTAAACAAAATGTCCATTATAGAGGACATAAATGACTGGGCCGGGTCTCAGGAGGATAAAAAACTCAACCTCAACCGTTTATCTTTTGTTCATTGAGCTACTGATTAAATTAGTCCTTTTTAAAAGGGTTGTGCTAATTTATGCTGAGCTCTATCTATCTATCTATCTATCTATCTATCTATCTATCTATCTATCTATCTATCTATCTATCTATCTATCTATCTATCTATCTATCTATCTATCTATCTATCTATCTATCTATCTATCTATCTATCTATCTATCTATCTATCTATCTATCTATCTATCTATCTATCTATCTATCTATCTATCTATCTATCTATCTATCTATCTATCTATCTATCTCTCTATCTATCTCTCTCTCTCTCTCTCTCTCTCTCTCTCTCTCTCTCTCTCTCTCTCTCTCTGTCAAAAAAATCAATAAATAATTGCAATTACAACATAGTCATATAATCAAGTTTCATCAATAGACTTGCTAAATGATAAAGTAGTAGTAAAAATTGTTTTTTCTAATGAAAGACATTAAACAAGCAAGATAATAAAAGGCAGTCTTGTTATTTAAACTGTTGGTTTGGGAGTAAAATATGATTTTCCAAAAACAAATGAAAAAAGAAAAAGTTTGACAGCAAATAGCTTAACATTTAGATGCACTTTTGGGCATTTTTGCCATTGGTTTTGACGTCAAATCCTTTTTACATCCCAGTTTCAGGCTTTGCCTCTTTTGCTGCTCTTTTTACTGAGTCAAAATAGAACAATTTGGATAATGTAAGCAGCTGTGGAACTGAGAACGAAGACGAATCTCACAATAAATGTGGACTTTTGAGAAAATTTGTCTAAAACAATCCGTTTCTCATCATTTTCAGATCAAATGAAGCTGCAAACATTTACTGTTTACATTTAAATTCCCAATAAACCCAAGACAACCTAAAGAGAGGGTTCCTTTTTTACATGAAACCATAAAAAACTTAATAATTATGGAGAAAATACACCTTTCTGTTGTCATACTTGCACATAAAACTTAATTTAATTTGTTTTCCAGTCAAAACACATTGGATGATTCGTGGTTTAAATAATGAAATAATCATAATTACGAGTCCCTGAATATTTATCTTAATTGGACTGGATTGAAAAGTAATAAATGTGATATAAAATCCTTCAAACATCTGTCAGTTAGTGTATTTGACACCGTTTTTGGATGGAAACAGGTGTTTTGGTCGTTACAGAGTCTGCCGGTCGGGGAGCTAAGAAACATTAAAGATGCATTTTATGAGTTCCTCCTGCTTTCAGAAAGCAGGGAAGGAATTTCCCAAACTGAAATTGCACCATCTGCTTTTTTTTTCTTCTGTGCCCCCCTCTGTCATTCTCTCATGTGTTTCCTGCCCCCCCCCGGGAGGTTGTGAGGAGGATATTGATCATAACCAGCAGATGCTGTGGTTGGGCTTCTTATTGTCTCCGGATATTTGCAGTCGGGCTCACGGAGAGATGCTTTTAGAGCGGCGGCCTTTCTTGATGGACAGAGATTTTAAATGCAAATTACAAATTCCCCCCACTTTTTAGTTTGTTTTTTTTGACAAAACAAATAAATTAAAACACTCATTAGAATCTTGAAATGTGGGGTGCTAGTGCCATGATTACTTATCTTAAATTATATAAAAAACATAAACCTTTGATGCTGAAACATTTTATTTAAATCAAATTAACAAACAAATAGTGTGCTTAAATACAATTTGTCCCTTAAAGTCAAAGGGAGTGCTTGATTTTATTCAAGATGAACCTTTAATAATATAAAAAAATGCCCATTTCTGGATTAGAAAGGTCAATTTCATGAATACTTTTGAATTTTTTTGGTAAAATAGTTTCATTTGGATCTTTTGGGTCATTTTCTACTTCTTCAATTTACAAATGAGTCAATTGTGTGAGTTTTTAACCATTTAATCAAATCTAAAAGCTTTCTTCATTCAGGCCCGACCACAGCAACATGCTGCGTAAACATCTAAAGAAACCTTTACACGTCCTGAATCCGTGTTTTCTCCTCCATCAGCACAGAGAGAGTGATCCGACTCCCAGAAGAGCTGATGGCGTGTGATGAACATGTGCACACGCTGCACTCACGGCAGTCAGACCAACACATCGGCAGACACGTATTGACGGATGGAGGGTGTGCTCCTCCTCCTCCTTCAACCAAGACACAATTTAACGCAAAGGAAGTTGGACGGAGGGGGAGGATCGATATCTGCTCAGCGTCAGTCAAAGGGGGAGGCTGCCTGCTGAGCGGTCCACAGGGGAAAGCCATGCAGATCCATCAGGCTGCTCCACAGCTAATTGTGTCATTAATTATTGATGGAAGCAGCGGACAGTTATTGATACAGCCACACATCCATGTGTTCAGGCAACAAAGTGTCCGCTTTCTGTTTTCTTGTTCAGATCGGATTGCTTTAACAGGACAGAGGGATTGTTAACCAGATATTTACATACATTACATTTTCTTTATTGATAAATATTGAATTCCCTTTTTTTTTTCTTTAACAGCAGTAAATATTAACATTTTCTTTTGTTAAATGTCGGCAATGATGAGGGAAGGACATTTTTTGCCACTTTTGTCAGTCAGAAACATACATTAATGAAGGTTTATTTAAACAATCATTAACACTCCGTGTGATTTCATTTTGAGCTTAAGAAGCATCTGATAGGTTAATTCATTTAATTTGGGTTAAATGTAGGCCCCCCTGTGGATGCACATGAAGGCAGAGCTCAAACATTGAGCCTCCGACTTTGATATCATGGAAAATGGCTTGAAGGTCCCATCCGTCCAGACAATACTGCATCACCTCAGGGGTGAGAAACTTCTGCTCCAGAGATGAATCTCTTTTTGTTAAGGCGTGAAATAAGTGAGTCCACTCCACGACGATATAGCCTCCAGCTGTGGGATGATTATCTTCGGTAAAGCAATTCCTGCACCACCATGAACTGAGAACATACCTTCGGGACAAACATCAGAGAGACCGTTTGTTACTTCCATAGGAGCCAAAATCTTAATTCCAGGTCTAGCCACCATCCCAGCTGTGCAGCATGGGGGTGGTAGCGTAGTCATATGGGTCTGCTTTGCGGCAGATGGGACCGGTACACTTCTCAAAACAGACGGCACCACTAGAAAAGAAAGTCATACGGAATCAGAACCAAAGAAACAAAAACAAAAGTTGTAAATTAAACTCACATTGCACATTTTGAGCTCTGCTGTTGAGAAATCTCTCTAGATGATCTCATTCTGTAGACACACCTTTGTCAGCATGAAGGATGAAGCAGCAAAACCCAGAAAAGCTTTTCTCTGTCCCGTTTCTTCGGTGTTTCCTGATTTCTGATTCTGGAGCTTCGACCAAAAAAGGAACCGGACCCTTTATACCTTCAGATCCACCAAAAGGGGGAAAAAAAATCAAGAAAGGACTCAAATGTTTGAATGACAAAAAAAAATCAATTTGGGATAAAACAAATGAAAAACTAATGTAGAAAGCAAAAAAGCAGATTACAAAAGATGTCAGTGGTACCAAAAATAAACGTATCTTATTTAAAAATGGTTTTAACTGCACAAAAAAAAGAACACAACACAAAAACTAATATCCAAGAACAAAAGAAAAACATACTTTTCATTGAAAAGTTATTTTATAGACATTTTCTTTTTAGATTAACAGCTCTGTGTTCAGTTTAAGCCAAGATCAATAGAATTGATGGCATTAAAACATCAAAAATGTTTCTCTATTAATCTGTGAGGCTAATGGTGGAAATAGCATCAGAACTATATGGCAGTTTTTTTTCTAAATTAAACTCAAAGTGAGTTAAAAGCAGCAAAATGTACATGTGAGGTCAAATTTCAGACTGGGATTTCAGAATGTGCATTCACTGTTTTTAAGTTAATCCATCCCCTACAATTTAAAAGACTTTAACTTTTTGAAAATTCTTTATTCCTTGTTTTATTCTGCTGAAATGTGATCTTCCGTCTTTGAATGAGAACTGTTGTCGTCATCGGAAGAGTCTGAAATCTCCGTCAGCTGTTTATTCCAGACCTTTTTCCTTTACTATTTAAAAAACAGATTAGTATTAAAAAACAAACCAAAAAAAATCAAATCAATCTTTTTTTATACAGCACTATTTATAGAAAGTAGCTCAAAAAGCTCCAACGGTCTTATTCCTCTTATAAACTTAGTTTGGTGGCAGTATCATGATATGGGGTCGATCCAATCACTTATTTCATTTCTCATTTAGAATTGTAAATGAAAAGTGAAGAGAGCAGCTGAATGTGGAAAAAGGCTTTCGATACTTTGCGTGGTGGCACAAACTGAAACCCGAACGAGGGTTTTAAAGTTTTTTGAAGCACACGCCCTCTTATTTCGTCAAATACCGCTTAATTTTGACAGAAGTTTAAAATAATTTTATTATAAAAAAAAAACTTTTGACCTAAAAGAGGCAGTGAGTCAGAAAAGGAGACGATCTTATCAACAGACGAATCTGTAGATTGAGTCCAAGAATGCAGGAGCTAATTATATTTTTGTTTTGAATGATGATAATGGAGCAAGAAAGAAAATACAGCTTTATTGATTTTTCAAACCCTAACCTAAAGAGTGAGGTTGAAATGTCTAAATCGGCAAAAGTAGGTAGGAAACTGCTGGAATCAACTCACAAACTGGTTAAACAGTTGTAATTTGTGGAATCTTGAATCACATGATTTACTGTTTAAATTATTATTAACACAATCGTGGTAATAATCTACTAAACTGTGTAACTTGAACCTTCTGGAGATCAGAAAAACTGAGCAGAATTTGGGTTTAGTGTCGATTTCAAGTGTGATGTAATGACAGCTTTTCGCCACTAGGAGGAACTGCTGCATCATGCATGTTGCATCTACAGTGTAGTGACAGTCACCTTATCTTTATCAAACAATTTGTATCAACTGCTAAATCAAAGAAACCTGTAAAAACAACAAAACCTTAGCATATATACCTGTCATTTTTTGAAAATAGATAACTGCAGCTTTTGCAATAATTTAATTTGCACTGTTTTTATTTACACAATTTATCTACTGATTTCACACAATAATTAAGTTTATGTAACCAAACCGATAAATGAATTACCACAATAAAAGATAAAAAAAGCAGTAAGTTTTGCCAATACCTGTCTTCTGCTCTCTGATTTATTTACAATTTATTTCAATGCATTTTATTTGTGTTGTTTGTCAATCTAGTAATTTTTGGTGCTGGTTTCCATTGTTTGTAAATGTTTTTGTGTTCAATAAAGTTAAAAAAACATTTTTGGAGTCTTCTGGAAAAAATACTCAAATAAAATGTTCTTTATAAATCATGACAATTACTGGTTTCATTGTTCATGAAGCAGCTAAACTCATCAGAATTGTAAGACTAAAGACAATAAAATATATACATCATAATATTTTAATTGGGAAATATATATTGAAAAAGGAAAATAATAATTACAACAAGAAAGATTTGATTCACTGCATTTAAAAATATTTCACAGGATTTTAAGGCAAGAAATTGAAGATTGAATTTTTTATCCATCGCAAAAACCTTTGCTTTAGAGAAGTAAATAAAGACATTACTTTTGTTTTATATTATTTGACCTGTTCAAGACCTGCATTACAATAAAAATTACAATTTTTCAAAAAGAAATCCTGAACAAAATAGTGTGGTTTATGTACTTTTAACATAAAGTCAAAAGTAATTCAAGACATTTGAAACACATAAATAACTGAAACGTTAATTATCAGGTAAAAAAAAAAAAAACGTCTTTGAATCACGATAATGTAAAAGGAAGTCAGATGGCACAACAGAAAATTTTAGCAATAAAACATAACTATTGGTAAAAATTAATCAAAGATAAAAAATTAGAAAAAACTATAAAACTCTCTGGGAAAGTGTTGAGATTAATGTGTGTAAATATGTTTTTTTTAAACAGTAATCTGGATAACAACTCTGAAAGGGGTCAGCCAAAGGCTGTAGGTGCTCAGTCTGACCACCAGAGGGCAGCAATCATGACTCTTTTTTATTAACTACAATTATATAGCAGTTGAACTAATTAAAAAATACTTCAAGTCATAGAAGTTTCTCTCGATATTTGATGTTCTTTTGTAAACAAAGGGAAAAATCAAAACATAAAATCTGTTTTTTGTAGACTCAGCTTGATGGGTGAATAGGTTGGTCAGTGAGGATGTAGAAATATGTGGAAAAGGGTATAAATTTTGTATAAATATGATTTATTAGACTGCTACTATGTTTTCAAAACTACAAGTTCTTAATTGGATCAATAAAAGTTTTCAGGTTCAGGAGCATCCTCATCTTTGAAAGCATTTTAGCAAATCTAAAAACAATCCAAAGCTGTAAGTGGCATTGAATGGTCTGCAGGCGCTGCCGCCGCCCTCCCCTTCGCCCCCTTATTACCTGCTCGTTCCGGCTGAGCAGATGCTTCCGTCTTCCTCTCTTCCCCCAGCCTCCCTAGTCAGAGCTGCATGGGAGAAATTCATTTAAAAAAAATATGTTTTTTATTTTTTAAATGGCGACTTTTCCGTTTTCTCCATAGCAACCATTTTATGTTTTTGTTGCCTGGGGATGCCGCAAAGATCCGTGTAACTTTTAGAAGAATCGGCAAAAGTAACTAAAGCCATTTAACATCTAAAACTTCTAACTCCAAAATGTTTCCCAAGCATCTTTTTCCCAATGACTTGAGAAGTTATTAGTCGATTGCTGGGAAGAGTTTAAATTTGTAGAAGGTACTATAGATAGTTGACCCTTTTGCAAGGTCAAAGGTCAACAAATCGTCAGTTGTGGTTGTAAACTTAAGCTGACGGCATGAAATTTCGTGAAGATCACTTGAACCAAATTTTCCTGTTGCCTAATTGTGGGACAGAAGAGAAAATCTGTTTCAGACGGCTTTAAATAGTACCTGTGAGAACAAATGTTGATTTTTAATGACATAAAAACACATTTACCAGCTGATTACAAGCATTCTGTTGGTTAAAATACTTAAAAAAAAGATTGTTTTGAAGGAAAAACACATCAGCTTCCCTAAAAAAAAAAAAAAACCTTTTGAAAAACAGCCTGAAGGATGAATTTCAGGTATGAGCTACTCTGCAAACATCTGACTTGATGTGGAAGTGCTGCTCGTAAAAACAGCGTGTCGCAGCTTCGAACCGCAGCAGATCCTCCCTCAGGCTGCAGGCAAAACAAGTTTGTGTTTTGACGGAGAATCGCACAGCAAGGTTTTAGTCAGCGTCTTAGACAAAGTCAGCAGAGGAAACTCAGGTCAAAACAAACTGAACTCAGCTGGAAGGAACAGAAAGAAACAACCAATCCAAGGGTGCAGGAGGCTCCATTTGTCTAAAATAAAGCTGCTCTCCTGCGATATTTCAGCTCTAATATCACAGGAAAGCTTAGCTTTACTTTGCATGTTGGAAAAATCACAGAACAGACAAAGGGACCACAGAAATCATTCTAAACAAAAGAAACGAGAAAAAACGAAATTGTATATTTTAGTGTAAAATATTTGACCTAAATGGCTTTTTATAGATTAGGATTGGAAATCTGTTTATTATTTTAGGCATTACATTTCTTTACAATGCCTACAATTTTTTTTTTGAGTTTTTCTAGTCAACATTATTGAATTATACAGCAAATTTGGAATTATTAGTGGTTTATTGTAGCATTTTCTTGCAGTTAGTGTCAGGTCTAGTCTCTTTTCTAAAATGTAATTCAAAAGAAAAATGGAGCATGCATTGGCTCCTTCAAATTAAACTTTATCGATGTATAACTTTTAATACATGCAAACACAAAGTGCTGTACACTAAAATAAACAATAAAAAATGAATACATTATTTTATTTAATTAGATCTAACTTTATACTGCTTTTCATTCATTGCATTGTTAGTTTTATAACAAATATGAATTATATCTGTTTTTTGGGTCAAATAAAAACAAAACAGAAAAGAGGAACTAACTTTTTCTTGAAATGCTAGATAGTTTTTTACTTTGTACAGACGTTCTGCTCAAAATGAAAGTTTCCCGTGCCAACCAGAAGAATTCCTGTGCAGCTATGGAACACAAAAATACCTTTTTCTCTTAGGCGAACAATCATCCTTTTACTTACCGCTGCTGTTAACCTGAACATAAATATAAATTTACTGGTTTATGATTCATTAAATTTCTTTTTTTTTTTTTTTAAAGAAAATACACAAATGTTTCAGCAACTCCCCTACTAACCATTGTTGTGCAGCATAAGATAAAATGGGACTAAAAAGTTGTTTTTTTAATGAATGGTTAAGCTTAGTATTTGAAATCTAAGCATTTTGGAGGAAGTGTGGAGCAATCTTAGTCTCTTGATGATTAATATACAATTTTTCTTCAGCCAGAGAGACACTATGGAGGGATTAAAGAGTCACATGTGGCTACATTAAATTCAATAAAATTTAATATATCTTCCAAGTCAAACTTATTTTGCATTTCTAGTGGATTATTTAAGTCTTGTCATTACTTTTCAATGCCACAATAAGCTGGTGTCATTCTAAAACTAACAGGCAGAGCTGTCAACCTACTAAACAAAAAATAAGACACTGTATCATTACCAACATGTGCTATATTTGGTTCATAAAGGGGCAAAGGATTTACTTGGAATCATTTTGCATCTCATATTTAAACGTTATTTTTGTATTCAACCCAGACTTTCATATATAATTTTTGACACCAATTTTAAACCTGTCAAAATTAATAGTAAAAAGCATAAGCTGTTTTTTTAACACCAAGAGAAGATCATAATTTAACAATGAAAATAAAGAAAATTCTAATTCCGCAGTTACCCCTTTTGTCCACAAGATGTCAGTATTTCACTAGTTATTGACACCATTTATTTCTGGTTCTAAAAGTGAAGGTGTATATATTTCTGTCTAAATGAACCCGGTTAATAATAATTATAATAAAAAGCATACATTTGAGTTTTTACTTTTTAGGTAAAGTTTTTCTATTCGGTCAGTTATTTTCTTTTTGTAAAGTTGCACACATCAAAGCGATATTCCAGAATTACTATTCGGCGTCGTTTGTGTCCTTGAGCCCTCGCGGCAAGGTAAAACAAACACGCTGAATGTAAACACCCGCTGTGATGATGTCACGGCCGGGATGCCAGGTTCCCTCGCGGGCAGCGGCGGCGGGTCCAGCCTACCGGCTGGTGAGGGGAGGAGAGGGGGGGGGGGGGGGGGGGGGTTGACAAGCACTGGCGCAGTTATAACAGGAGCCGCGAGGCTAACGGATCATCACAACCGCTCGCGCGCTCTCCTTCCTTCCTTCCTTCCTTCCACCCCCCGCACACACAGACAGCGACGATGGTTCTGGAGGAAAATGCACCGATCTGACGCCAACAGTCGGATCTCGCAGAGACTCCGCGCCGCGCCCGGGCTCTCGCCTCCGCCCCACTCAGCGCCCGCTGATCTCTCTCGAAAACACAGGTGCTCCGACAGCGCTCTGATTTTCCATTTTCCTTTTTAAATCAATCACGACCCGAGGCAGATGCACCTCGCTCTGTCAGCCCGGCTCGTACTATGGTGGAGTTTCCATCCCTCAGTCCTTACTGGCCCCTCATCCGGTTCCTGGTGCCTTTGGCGATCACCAACGTTGCCATCGACCTCGGGGAACAGGTAACGGCTCTGCGGCTCCTCGTCCCTCAGGTTTAAACCCCCATCACCACGCCGGCGACGGATGCGCTGTTTTATGCTAGCACCTGCTAGCATTTTCCTCAATAACTCAATGGATTTATCGACGCGTTGTTATCAAAAATCATTGTTTATATTTAAAACTAAATTTAACTCAGAAATGAAATAATAAAAAGCTTAAAATGTATATATTTTTGGCTAATTTTTAGATGCGTTTTTCAGCTAGCTTAGCCGAACACCAAGCTTTCTATTGGGGGTTTATATTGGAAATGTATAAGAAAAGGCCTAAAAAGGCTGTTTAATATCAACCGTTGCTGTTTGGTTGACTGGAAGTAGGGACTTTTATTTTGACATTCCCTTCGTTCCCGTTTCTCTTGGCCTGTGGTTGACAGGCCAAGAGAGGAAATGTCAAAATAAAAGTCACTATTTAAAGACTACAGGATTAATCTTATGTAATAGTTGATAAAAATAACTCGGAGAGGTTTCTTTTAACCTTGGATAACTGCTGTCTTGTTTTTATTTATTTATTTTTATTAAAAAAATATAATGTTTACATTTTAAATCAAATTTCTTAAAATGGTTCTTGGGGTCTCCAGGGTTAAAAGTGAATGGTTGAGAAATGCCCTTCAGATGTGTTGTGGGTGTTTTTTATTTTATTTTATTTTATTTTTTTAAAGCCTTCTCAGGTCTGATTTAGCAAAAATCCCACCTTCTACTTCTCCTAGATAACAGCAGGGCAGTTAAAAAGCCGGTCATCTGGTCAGAGATTACACTCTCCCTATCTCCTTTTGGTCGTAACATCTGTTCCAGGCTCTCAACAGAGGCATAGCCAAAGTCAAGGAGGATGCGGTGGAAATGCTGGCCAGCTACGGCCTGGCCTACTCCCTGATGAAGTTCTTCACCGGGCCCATGAGCGACTTCAAAAATGTGGGCTTGGTGTTTGTCAACAGCAAGCGGGATCGGAGGAAAGCCATCTTCTGCATGCTGGCGGCCGGCGTCATCGCCTTCATCCTGCACATCTTGATCGGTATGTCTGGCAGGGGCGGCTTTGTGTTGAGATGATGCGCAAAGTGTTGACCTGTCGGTTTCCCTACAGCCTACACAGACCTGGGATACTACATCATTAATAAGCTCCACCATGTGGACGACTCTGTGGGACGCAAAACGAGACGGGCCTTCTTGTATCTGGCGGCGTTCCCTTTGCTGGATGCGATGGTGAGTGTTCAGACTTGGCAGGATTAATCTGCATGGGTTTAAACACACCTGATTTAAAAATAGATGCTTTTTTTTTTTAATCCTCTAGCTGGTCTTTTATTTTGTAAAAACCAGCGCACGTAAGCCGTTTCCTGCTCTGTTTGTAGGCATGGATTCATGCAGGGATACTCCTCAAGCACAAGCACAGCGTCATTGTCGGCTCGGCCTCTATTTCAGATGTGGTGGCCCAGGTAATGCTTGGAGTGTCTGTACTGTTGAGACAAGTCCATCCTTTTTAATTGATCTTTTTTTTTTTTTCCTCCTGTGTCACCCTGCAGATCGTGTTTGTTGCCATTCTACTGCAAAGCAATCTGGAATGCGTGGAGCCTCTGCTCATCCCCATCCTTTCCTTGTACATGGGTGCCTTGGTCCGGTTCTGTATCGTCGGTCTGGGTTATTACTGCAACATTCACGACAACATCCCAGACTCCAGTGGGCTGGACGTGGGGGTCCGTATCACCCTTTACAGATGGCACTTGAACGTTTTAGGAACAGCTTTGGGAAGAACTCTTCATGTGTGCAGGGTGACGCCACCATCAGGAAAATGCTGAACTTCTGGTGGCCCCTGGCCCTCATCCTCGCCACTCAGCGCATCAGTCGACCCATCGTCAACCTCTTTGTGTCGCGTGACCTCAAGGGGACCACGGATGCCACAGAGGTGGGTGCATCAGATCACCTCCTTTATTTCAGAGCCAGCCTCTTTCTTCCGTCTCCACGGAGCGACAAAGGGGCCCTGAGAGGGATTTTACCGCCAAATGAAGCAGACGGATTAAATTTCCCTTCAAGGCACTGCAGCTGAAACGCGAACAGATGCCTTCTGGATCTTTCTGGCTTTCACAGACCCCTGAATACTAGAGACAATACAAAGCTGTTTACCAGAACGGACTGGAAATCATTGACTGCACTGCTGGTGGTTTGGATGATTCACCCGTCTATGAGAAACTCCAGCCACGATCACATCCAGTGAAAACATTCCCACACGGCCCCGCTGCTCCTGCCTGCTCCACGCACAAGCGTGCAGCTTTTATGTGATAAACCTGCGAAAAGCATGAAGATAGTGAGAAGAGGCTATTGTTAGGTGGGGGTTAATTTAGCTGTGTGGTATTTCTGGAGCTGAAGTGTTTGCCTTCTTGTCATTCCAGGCGGTGGCCGTACTCACAGCCACATATCCCGTAGGTCACATGCCGTACGGTTGGCTAACCGAGCTGAGAGCCGTTTACCCGGCCTTCGACAAGGTAAAGCCGGCCTTCCCTGCAGCCGCCGCCGGTCCTCGGCTCTCTATGTGTCTGCGCCGCTAACGAAGCTTCACTTTCCGACAGAACAATCCCAGCAACAAGCTGAGCGCCAGCAGCCCCGTCAACAAGAACCACATCATGAAGTTTACCTTCTGCTGTGTGATCCTGTCACTCACGGTAAGATGATCCACCGCTGTTTGGTTTGTGGTTGGAGCAGCCGCCTGGACACAGGAATCTCTGCAGAGATCCCCCCCCTTCAAACATGCATCTTAGATCTGATCTGCATTCTGAAAAGATTTGTTTCTGAGATCCCAGAAATCAGGGTTTTAATCCTTTCCTCATGCAAAAAAAAAAAAAACATCAGATAAATCGGGTGATTTTTCTCAAACATGACTCAGTTCTAAAACAAAAAAAAGTAAGTTACTTGCAGAATTAGATTTCTCACTTTTGCCAAACTCTTAAAGTCCCATTCCGATCATCTTTTGATCTACTTTCTAAATCTTCTCAGTGGTCTTTTAATTATGATTGTCGTTTTTAGCTGAAACCAATAAATCGGACGATTTTTAGGACTAACTTCTGGAGAACGGAAGTAGCTCATTTCAAATTCGCCTTTGAATTGGGAGTGGGACCGTTGGCGAGGAGCGAGCCCGCCCCCCTTCCCTTCCAGAGCGGAGTAGGGAGCTTCTACATCACAAAACTTTTTTATTTTTATTTTTTTACAAACTGAATCTTTTCATTTGCTCCTGATTCACAATGAAATGAATACAGAAAAAACGTAATTTTCTATATAAATGTCCTCGAACATAAAAAAAAAATCCCACAAGACCATGTTTTAAAAACACAATTTTCCTCAGAGGTAGTCCTTAAGAAACAATGAGGATGTTAGTTATTGATATATGTTTGCTTGTTGAAGGTTCCTCTTGGTTCCTCAGAGGTCAGCTGAGATGTTTCAGCTCTAAACTTTCAGTTTCCTGTCATTTTGTGGATGAGGTTTGGTCCTGAGACCGACCGTATCATTCCACTGATATGCAGAGACGTGCTCTAAAGAATGCATGCTGGCTGGTGGCAACCATAACTTGTTGCACAAAGAAAGCAGCTTTCTATAAAAAACAAAGTATTTGACTTGCTTTTCTTGCGTGTAAAACAGGACAATGACTGAACTGAAAGTTTTTTTTGTTTGTCCTAAAGCAACTTCACAACTCAATAACTTAGATTAAAAATAACGGGTAAAAAGTAATAAAATAATGTTTTCCACGTCCTTTCTCCAGCTCAGACAGGGTAAACAGGATGTTTGTGGCAAAGGTTGGAGGAGAAGGAGGCCGGTGCAGCAGATGTGGAGTTGTAAACAAAAATTTTAGGGCGTGTGCTGCTTTTCCCCATCATGTCAGAACGTGTTCTGGGTCTGCAGGGACGAAAAATAACCAGCAATTTACCGGTACCGTTATTAAACGACAAACCATTGTCGGGAAAACAGAGCTGGTTCCAGACGTCAGCATACGTGTCTCATCTTTTTATTTAGGAAATAAAGAGTAAGGCGACAGTGGTTTCACTGATCTGCACAGATAAGTGATGATGTCTGGTAAACTGATGCGAAATGACTCATGTTTGGGTTCTGAGGATCACATAAACCACGTCAAGCGTCCCCTGAGAAACGTGACGTTTGGATCTTCTATCGTGACCTTTACTTCTTTGCTGCTCATTGACAGGAACCGAAAAATAACCGTTTTAGTTGGTTTGGGTAGAATCGGGAGTCCAAACGGTGTTCAGGCGGAGCAGCAAAGCGGCGGAAATGCCGCAGCTCTCCAGTTAAATGCACGGTTAAAGAGGATAATTACAGTTTTGTGCAGGCAGAGATGAAAGGCTGAAGGTGAAGACTCCGTTTCCTAGTTCAGGATTAGCTCTGAGGTGCTCGTGTAAACATCCACTAACCCTGATTGGTGCGTAAACCGAGAACGTGCACATGCATAATCTGACTGTGCAAACACGGCGCTGTAAAAAGCTCTGCAGAGCAAAGCCAAGAGCAGACGCGTTTTGGTGACTGTTGGGTTTGGGAGGGAAGCAGAGGGTCACAATCTGCCTGCAGGGATTTATTCAGATTGAGATTAAAACGGCAGTTATGCTAGAAATCTGTTGCATTCTTTTATCATGGAGGATCCAAAAGTTGTGGCATTTTATCTGAATATCTTGATTGACAGTCAAAAGATGAGTGGGTTAAATCCTGAAGGTTTGGCCTGTAATCTGCAGTGCAAATCTGGGGTTGAGATTACGGCGCTAACTGGGCACATCTGAGGCTTCAGTGAAAGGCAGAGCGTCGGCACGCCGCAGTCCCACAGAGGGAAGAGCTGACGCAAAAGCCTGGAAACGATTAGGATTTTGTTTGTGTTTCCCAGGAAGGGCGTGGGTTTGTGTTTGGAGGACAGATTACTGCAGAAAAACGCACACAGACTGCAGAGCACAAAACACAAGAATTCCCTCTCTGGGAAATAAAAATGAGCTTTTTTGCAACACGTTTAGGGGAGACGATAGTCTGCGGCTGGGTAGCTTGGTAAGGTGAGAAGCTACCACACAGGAAACCAGGGTTCGATTCCCATTGGGGAATGAACAACGGTACTGGGGGCCATATCAATGGTGAGCAATTAACATCACCCAGTGAGGGCCCTTGGGCAAGACCCTTAACGCTACTGCCTCCCGCTCGGCTGCAGCTCCCCCAGGGGATGGGTCAAATGCAGAGACAATTTTCCCTTTCGTGGGATTTTAAATGTAGTATTAGAAAAAAAATAAAAAAAAAACTGTTCCTGCTTTGCTGAGAGTTTTCTGCAGAACTGATTTAATCCTTTTTTTTAACACAACACTGACCCCTCCTGTTAAAAGTCCACATTTATAAGTTTTTTAAACTGTTTTTATTATTTAGTTATTTTAAGACCCACTCCAATGAAAATGGTGTATTGAACAATATTTGTGTGGCATTTATCTGATGATATATTAGGAAAAATTCACTTTAAAATTGCATTTCGGAGTATTTCTTCATTCAAATCTGGAGCAGAGGAGAGATTATTGTTTTTGTGAGGTAGAAAATATTCTGGGTGGGGCACCAGGTTCCTGCTCCGCCCCAGACTGATGCATCCACTTGCAGACAAATGACAGGTATTTAGATTTTTGGCAAAAGACGGCATAATCATAATGAAAAGACCACTGGGAACGCTTTGAAATTAGATAAAAAGATGATCGGAGTGGTAATTCTGTGTACCTAATTCTTTAATCTGTGTTTAAAACAATTATGAACCAGGAACCCACATCATGAAGGCCCTACTGCCGTGCATCACAGGTTTCTTTAATGTAACAATTTTATTGAGTTGAAGTTTTTAAATAAATATGTTTGTGTTCATGCAAAGTAATTTAATAGATAAAAAAATATATTTGTTTTTTTGGCCTCCCAGCATCTATTTGATACGACCCCACCTGTCTGCTGATGCTGTAACCATTTTAAAAATTTGGAGAATTATTAAATTTGCGCTAAAAAAAAATCCCTTAAGCTTAGAAATGAATTTGAACCCATAAACTATTAGAACAGACGATCTTCTTGTGTACTTTAGCTTTATGACCTTTTTTATTATTTTCTACAGGATCAATAAAAGTTCAGCTCTGTGCTCGTTCAAAAGTCCAGTTTCCATAAGTCACATGGCTGTGGATGTTCTGCAGCAATCAGTGAGCTCCAGCAGTTCAACACTCGCACAGCTTCCAAATTCCTCGTGGAGCTGAAATGTCCCTCATTTCTATATGGTTCCTGCTGCTGCTTCCAGCAGGCAGTTACGCCAACTGAAGGGCAAAGAAATTCCGCTTCATGTGTCCGTTTCAAACGACCCGCTGCATTATTCATGCAGAGATCAGAGCCTTTGTAGCTCCTCTGAACACACCGGTGGTAATGCAGCCACAGACGAGGCTTCCAGAAACAATGTTTTTTAGCTGCTGGCTTGTTTTGATGCGAGCTCCAGAAGCCCACATTGACCCCCGAACCCCTGCTAAGTGAAGTGTAATGAGGCCTGTGCTTTCATTTGTGTGTTTGCTCCTGTCCAGCTTTGCTTCGCGCTGTTCTGGACTCCTAACTTGTCGGAGAAGATCTTGGAAAACGTCATCGGGGTGGATTACGCGTTCGCTGAGCTGTGTGTGGCCCCGCTCAGGATTTTCTCCTTCTTCGCTGTGCCAGGTGACGGAAACCTCCCCGTTTCTCTGAGCTTCATGTGGGGCGCCGTTCTGACGTTTCCTTTTTGTGTGCAGTGACGGTCCGGGCTCATTTGACCGGATGGCTCATGACCCTCAAAAAGACCTTTGTTCTGGCGCCCAGCTCGGTTCTGCGCATCATTGTCCTCATCGCCAGCCTGGTGGTGCTACCTTATCTGGGGTAGGTCAACCCGCTGAGTCCGGGAGGCGGGGTCAGACGTCCACTCTTCTGCAACTTCACCTGAATGCCTTCTGTTCCAGGGTTCACGGGGCCACGCTAGGAGTTGGATCCCTGCTAGCAGGCTTTGTTGGCGAGTCAACAATGGTTGCCATAGCGTCCGGCTACGTTTATCGACAGCAGGTGAGAACACCTGAGCCGAGATAATGGCATGAGAGCATACACTATTTAATGCTTTCTGCAGGGTTGTTTAAACAGGTGTTTCCTTCCAGACATAATGTTCTCTTTTACTTAAAAGGGGACAAATCACCTCCAGGAACATACAAGAAACAGGAAGTTAGTCCACCTTTTATTCCTCCCTGATTCTAGGAACATCAACATGTTTGTTTAAAGGCAAAAAGTACATATGAATATTGAAAGACTTCAATTTTGCTAATAAAAATAAAGAAAAAGGCTGTTGAAACGAGAGAAAAGGTCACGTTTAAGAGCTCCTCACGTGCAGAAAGACATAACCTTGACTGGTCCGTCCCACAGTCATGTGTCCATGACTCAAGTTCCCATGACAGCTGCGTCTTAAAATACAAGAGCTGGGCAGCCACAGTTAGCAGCATCAGCCTCACGTCTGCCTCTTCTTCAGATGGAAAACCTTTCTAAGCCCTGAATGCAGGATGAGTCACCTGCTTCTTCACATTTGTCAGGATTTGTGTTCTGTACAATACAGATACAAAAACATCAGATTTAGACTGACTATAGATGAACACAAAGACAAGAAAGTTAGGGAAAGAGTTGCATCTTTGGAGGCCTTTTTTTAAACACATTAAAACCTGAATCTATATTTTTCAGTAACCTGGAACCTGGTCTTTATTAAACATGCTGTGTAGCATGAATATTTTGTTAAATACCCTCTCTGAAGAAAATGTAACATGTTCTTGTGGCATTTTTCTGACACATTTTTAGGACATTGAGAAATTTAAGCTCAAAATTGCATTTGAGGTTTTTATTATTGTGAATAGGGAGCAAAAAATGCTGTTTAAGAAAAAAAAGAGCTTTTTTGTGACGTAGAAATATACTGGGTGGGCCACAAGCTCCCTGCTCTGCAACTTAGAAGGGAAGGGGGGCGGGGTTATTCCCACTTTCTAATGAACTCCTGCAGCTCTCCAGAAACGAGGTCCTAGAAAACGACATCGTATTTTTGGCTAAAAACGGCATAATCCCAAATGGAAGAAAGTTCAAATGACGATGGCAATTGCTCATTACGAGGGAGGAGTTTAGATTTTCAACTTTCAAATGTATTTTAGTTTGTTGAATCCTAATAAATCCCAACTGAAGTTTCCCCCGTATGATTGGCAGAGAAACGAGCTGTCCAACGAGCTGGTGGTGGAGGCCGAAGACTCCGCCCCCATGAGCGAGGCATGCGCCAGGGCTCAGATGGACGCCATCCAGGAGGACGAAGAGGAGCAGGAGTGAGCTCTGCACGGTTTCTGCAGATTCGAGGGCCTTGGCCACAATTCAAACGCACATTGTAAAGAAAGCCATGCACCACCGAAAATTTCATCCATCTGTTGTCAATGCAGTCGCGTCTTCCGACATTTCTCTCAGTTTCTCATCAGCATTTTCACGTTTATCGGTTCACGAGGGAAATAGAAGCTCCTCCTCCTTTTCCACTGCGGTACACATGGTCGGTCCGTAGAGTGGCAGTGGAGCTGGAAAAATCCAGAGTTTAAGATTTTCAGTTAAGATTAAATGCAAGGCCTTTGCTTGAGTTTCAATAGTTCTGGGACTTGTTGGGTTGTGCAATTGTACTTTACATTCAAAGGTGTACAGATTGTTGTTGTTTTATATAGGTAATGCATTCTGTATTTAATTGCCTGGAGGGGTCGGGAATCCCTCGCTCCATCACTGCGTGTTAAAATACAACTGTTCCCATATCCATGCAGTCTGGTGGTCAGATTTTCCCCCTAAACCTTTTCCTGCTAGTTTTCAGACGATCCTATGTACTGTATATACTGTATAGGCATTCCTATTAGATGAATAAATAGCTTTATTATTAACCCTTTGGCTTAACTGGTGTATAACTTGATTTCGGGGGGAGACATGTCCAACGGTAGAATAAAACTTCTGAAAGAATTGAAATTAAATCCGCGAGCGATTTACTCGTTGGAGCTGTAAAGAGTTCATTTGATAGGTTTTATCTCCATAGCAACCATTGTAGTTTTGGGTAGCCTGGGAGTGACGGACAGCTCTGTATCATTTTTAAAAGAATCTGCAAAAGTAATTTTTAGAATTTCCGTAGCAACTGAGGTTTTGTTAACCAAGCCCACATTCCTGATGTGTTCATATCGTATATTTTCAGTATGAGCCAACAATATTAAATTACATTTTCGCAATTCTGGCAAAGAATATACAATTAAGCTATTTTGATACGCCAACGCTGTTTAAGGTCTAAATACTTTAAAACAAGCAGCTTCCCAATACTCGAGTGAAATCTGAGTTTAAATTTGAAGACACTACAGGTTACTTTTTTTTTTGGGAGATTGTGGCCTCTTTCCAAGGTCAAAGGTCAAAGAAACTGTAGGTGTGGTTGTAAACTTCACCTGGTGGTGTGTGTGTGTAAATTTTTGAGGATTGCTGAAGTTTTTCATCTTGTCAAATTTCACACTTGTCACAACAGGGCCACCAAAACATAGATCCTGTGACCATTCCATAATTTTAGAACATCCTTTGGGTAAACAAGTGTTAAGGATTAATTAGTGAATTTTTAATTTTATATTTTGATGGTTTCTCCCAGTGTAATGTCTTTTTTTTTTGGGGTGGTGGGTGGGTGTTACTTACGGTCAGTTCATTTTCAGCTGGCGAGTTTGAGTATGTGGCAGAGGCAACATTTTTTGCTCAAAGGCGCAGTAAAGCAGAAGAAAGGGCAATTTGGTCCTTCCAGTCCAGAATAAAGAAGCAAACGTTCCCCAAAATTTTTTACTTTATTTAAACAAACAAAAAAGTGCAAGAACATTCCTGCAAGTGGCATCAACTTTGTCTTTTGTACCTGCTCTGGAATCTGGACAACAAAAAGCTTTAAAAAAAAATCCCAAAGAACCAGCATTCATTCATTCATTCATTCATTCATTCATTCATTCAGTCGTATCAATTGTGCATTATCTAAGGCAACATGGAGGGCCAACATTATTGTCTTACCCCACCTCCTGCGGCCAAAGCGTTCCCGGCTCTCCGGCTCGGTTGAAGGCAGCATGTTACTCAAAAAGTTAGGACAAAGCTTAAAAACAGGCAAGTACGTCACATTTCATCTCTGAAAGGTCCCCCAAAGCCTCCATTTAATTGGCCGCTTCACTTCATGTCCGTCCAATCAAAGTGCCCACATTCCAGTGTAAACATGATGCATGTCATCCCTTCATTGGCAGCTTCACTAAGTTCTTAGAGGAGTAGAAAAACAGGTTTGTTCACAACTTTTCTTTTTCCCCTTCAACAGATCACATCAGATATGTACAAATACCCAAATAGAAAGGTATTTACATTACAGTGTGTACAAGTACTTGTGTAAACTTGTACAGGGTCTCAAATCAGCATATCGTTTTTATCAAAGGAATTTGTTGGGATAAATGCTTGTTGGTTAAAAAATGCAGAATAGAGAAATCCGTGCAAACCAAACTCCAGCCAGCAGCGCCGTTTTCACATCTCGCCTGATTCGTCCAGGAAGTGACCATATTTGGTCAGCTCAGATGAGGAAACTGTTGTGTTGTGGGAAAAATGAGAGGCCGAACCCCCCCCCCCCCCCCCCCCCCCCCCCCCCCCCCAAATCACAATCTGAACCTTTGACTGTATGAGAACTGGACTGAGTGGCTCCTCCTCCATGGCTTTCCATTTGTCAGAATAACCATTCCTGCTCCGATAACGCTTTTAATAATACTTTTTCTGTAAGTTATTCAAGTTAAACCAACCAATCAAGATGGAACAAAGGTACGTTCGAAACCCTTTGACACATTTCCCCCGTACACCGCTTTCAAGTGGACGGGATGTGGACTTCCCACAAGCTCCCCCCTAATTGGACAGGGTGGTTGTCATGGAAACGACTCAGACATCGCCCGGCTCGAACAAGGGAACCATTGGAAACAAATGGTGTTCTTTTTGGCCATAAAACTTCACACATGGGATTTAGCATAACATAAAAACTAAAGGAGTGTTTGCTTTATATTTAACAGTTTCTGGGGTCATGGAATAGACCCAAGAAGTAGAACCAATGCTAAAAAGATCTGCTAAAACGTCACGGTTTGTTGTTTCACATAGGGTTCGTTTGGAACCACCCAAAGTGCTTTTATGCTACAAAAACATTCATGCGAAATTACAGACGGTTCTTCTATCATCATGCATTCACTCGCACAGATCCTTCAGGGCAAAGTTGGGGGGAATTCTTGGCTCAAGGGCACACGGATGCACAAAATCCAACAACGTTTGCCAAGGAAACAACTTCAGTTCATCTCACTGTGACGACACGTTCATGTCGTCGGCAAAGCATATTCAAGCAAACACTTTCAACGGAAAAGTCATCGTAAACGTGTATATGCGCACTTCGGGCTCCCGCGTTCAAAACTTTCACATTTATGCATCGCTACGCACGTTTCTAGGCCTGTTTTCGGGCTCTGCCCCTGAATCTTAAACCGGTTTGAACTTTGGCCAATCAGTAGGGACGCGTAGATGGCGTCCTTTTACGACGCCAAGTGATTCGTGTAACGAAGTAGGTGTGTAAAAGAAAAAGCCTGCAGCAAGATTCATGAAATGTGCCCCGCTTCGACATTTCGCACCGATCCTCTTCAAACAATAGGTGGCAGACAAGCGCTAGTGAAAAAAAAAAAAACAGAAGCAGCCCCTCCCTGCTTGTCCAGTGTGAACACCATTAGCGTAGCTTAATAGGAAGCTCCGCCCACAAGGTTCAAAGCTGCAGTTTATTAGAAATGAATGTCAAGATTCACATTAATAATCACCACTCTATTGACTTGTGTAGGCGCAAAATAATCATGTTAATCTTTAAATTTTCAGCTACATATTAGATTTTGTTTTAAAGAAAAGGAAAACACGAAAAAATGTGCTTTGATTGGTGCTCGTGGCTGAAGTTTAGTTTCTCCGTTTATTTCCAGCTCGGTTTTCATTGCAGGCCAAGAAGCAAATTTCCCAAAAGTGATCCTTTAATTGGCATAAATGCATCATCACAATGGACCTGAGGGATGCGCGTTTCCCTGCAACGAGGATCAGCGGGAGGCCAGCTCCTCCTGTGGCTCTGCAGCTTTCACAACCGGCACGTTGTAGTGCCGGTCGTCCTCGGTGACAAGGCACACGGTCTGCCAGTCGTCCTTATGGTCGTCTGGGTAGTAAGTGACAAACTCCTCTGTGTCTGCCTTGTAAAGTCTGAATACCTGAATGGTGCACTGCAGGGCGTAGCCCAGCAGGAACATCTCCACCTGGAGAAAGGAACAACAAAGCGGATTTAATTGCCGTTTTTGAGTAGAGCCACTACAAACTTTTCCGATGTTACATCAGCATAGAATTCGTGGGGTGTGATTGTTGGGGATTCACGGACGGAAAATAACAATTAGATCTTTCAATGTTTGGAACCTCCCCTCCATCACCTCGGGGCTGACCCCATCAGGTAGGACATCCCAGCTGAACAGGCACCAGCACGTTTTCACTGTTCTACTGATTACACATCCATGTCATGACGGCAAACGTCAGTTGTTTTTGTCAAAGATGCCCTAAGGTCTCAATCCTGCAAGTCTGGACAGCCGTCGAGAATCCTTTACGTCACATTGGGCTGTTCAGACGTCAACCAAAAGTACAGACCTGCTCCAGCCCGGCGGTGAGGCCCACGTGCCTGAGGTGGTTAGAGAGGAAGGACCGAGGACAGTCGGACGAGTCCCGGGCAAACAGCAGCCAGCAGAAGAGAGGAACGTCTTCATCCCCCCGCTGCATGCGGCCGTGCAGCTCCACCGCTCTGCCCAGCATCAGCAGCTTGAGCGCCTCCAGCAGCCCGAGCTCCTCCTCTCCGCATTGGAAGACTCGCTCGCAGAGCTGCTGCCGCTCTGCTGCCGAGGCGCAGTCCACCGCCGCCCGCCACTGATGGACCAAAACACCCCCAAAGAATCAGATTCAAAGCAGAGCCGGCATCTCCGACGTCTAAATGCGTCACTTTTACGACTCTGAATGTGCGTGTTTGAGCTCCACTGGGTAGTTCAGGACCCGGTGCTTCATTAATGCTTTTAGAAAACAGAAATCGTGTCACAAAAAGCAAGTTTTAAGTGATCTATAGCCACTTTAGTAAAGAAAATAGTGCCAAAAAGAAACACCAAAGAAGTGTTTGATCAGCCTGAAAAAAATCTTTGTGAAAATCTAAACAAAAATAATGTTTTTTTTACGTTCATCTCTTAAAAGAACTATAAAATGATTGACTGGATGCCAAAGAACAAAATAAAAAACCTAAAACAATTCAGAGTAAATGTGTAAAGCCAAAGTGTGAACAAAACAAGACTTTCACCACTACGAGCAGATAAACTCATAAAAACATGACGGCTATGAAAGCATGATGGGAATTTAAAGCCAGAAAAGTACAAAGAATTAAAGGGATAATTTTCAGTATTAAAGGTCACAGACAGGTTATTTTGGATTCGGTTTTAACTTTAACTTTTTAAAGAACTGTTTGTAGAGTTTGCTCATGTGAGAGATGAGCTTCAGAGTCTGAAATATTGTTTATTATGATGTAGAAATCTGCACAGATAATAAAAACGTGATTTGCATTTAAACACAGTTTCAAAGACGGCATAGACGAGATTAATTCAAGTACCATAAATCTTCACCCCAGACTTAATAAAATGAGCTAAAAAGTAATTATATTGAATTATGACAAACACCTATGATCTCTGTTGCTCTGCATGTTCAAGGTCAAAACCAGGATTGGACTTCCTTTGGGTCGTCTTTTTTTTCCCCTCATCTGCCATCAGCTGCTAATTTCCTCTCAGCTTCAGTTCTCAGAAACGTCAGAGCCAAATATTTGATTTTTTTTTTTGTTCCCAGCCTCAATCATCACACTTCCATTTGCTCAAGAACTTCTATAATTAAAAGGTTTTTATGAAAATCAGGGAAGTAAAAGGACACAGCGTCAAAACACGCTAATAAAAGACAAGTCTGGGTTTATTAAAGGAAAATTCTCCGATAAGCAGAAGCTACCAGTGGAAGGACTGACTTCAGCTCAGGACAAGAACTCGGATACCTGTTCCCAAAAATTTCCCAGAGATCTCAGATTTGTGATCTTCATAAATATCATATATGTTGTGTAGTAATTGTAGGGAGATTTGGAGGGATAGGGTTGTCCGAAATATTAAATAAAAACGTTTAGGTACTAACCGGCGGAGGGCTCGGCATCCCTTCTGTGCCGCGGAGCACATGTGCTTTTATTTAAGTGCTCTGAAGCACAGAATTTAAGTTATGACTTTGTTTTGACTGTTTTTTTTTTAAGTTATAAAACCGATGTTTTTGTTCCAACACTCCATTATGCACTTTAGAGTTGTATAATGACGCAAAAAGCCCCTATTAAAAGACGCTTCACTCGCGTTGATGGCATGAATGGTGGAAGAGCACGTCAACCAATGTGTGTTATTTCAGAGGAGGAGCAGCAGTACCGTTTTTCTCAGAAGCTCTAGATATCCTCTCAGCTGCTGGCTGGCGTCTCCTGTGACGTCTCCAGGAAACCTCCACTGGTTTATCAGGCCTTCCAGGGACTCCAGTTTCTCTGGAAGCTGAAGATTAGAATGAAAAATAAAACAATTACCTATAAATTAGTTTTAAACGGCAAACAAAGTCGTAGACAGACAGCTGGGGAAAAACAAAAAACAAAACACGAGTAGACGTTAAAGTTTAACAGACTCAACACTAATTTAACTTTATGAGTCAGACCTGAAGTTTTGACTCGTCAACAAAAATCCCTGAAGCCAATGTTCCAGTTTGTCTTGTAGGACAACTCTTCTGTGGGTGTTTTTTATAGTTTCTTTTCAAAGCCATCACCTCAGTCTTTGGTGGACATTAGTGGTGAAATTCTCCACCATAAAATCTGGTGTTTCTCCTTTTCCTTTGACCTGGATGGAAAAAGGTTTAAAGGGGAGGAAACGGGGGGAGATTCCAAATGTTTCTGCATTTCCTTCAAGCATGAGACATCTTTTTGATGAGTCCTTTATGTGTTTACGTAACACGTTTGCAGAGATTCTAAAATAAATGTGCAGCTTAATGGATAAATCCATAGAAGTTCCTTCAGTTTCTTGATAAAATAGTCTAAAATAGACAGTAAAATAAAGTTTTTAATTCATAGACTGTGCTCATTTGAATTAAATTTCATATAATCAGATCAACCAATTGTAAAAGTTTGATTTTATTTTATATTTTTTTTAGGAAAAAAACAGCTTCTTTTTTTTCCAAATGTATGACTGCAAAGAATTGTGGGAAATAGCTATTATCCTCTCTCCTCCTTTTTTTTTTTTTTTTTAACCAAACGTCTCAAACAAAGATCCAGTGCCTCCTGCAGTGGGCTAAAGGAGACAATATGAATCCTGAAACATCAGATCTCCTTCCCTTTGGTTTTTGCTGAAATTGAACATAAAGTGTGACAGGAGTTTCATCTCAACACTGATTCTTCCTCAAACAAAAGGAGTGTTGGAACAAACCCAGAGTTAGAGTGTTTATGTGTTAACGTTTAGTAAAAGAGCGCCACCATGTTCTAACAAAGTCTACACATGTAGTAAACGCGCCCTTTACTGCTCAGGAAATCCCAAAATGAATCACGGTTTACTCAAAAACAGATCTGAAGATGCAGAAACATTCCAGCATTTGTGATGGAGGTAAAATTCACGTTTACCGAAACTGGGTTTGATCAAAACTTCACATTTGACTGTAAAATACATTTTAGTTTGATAAACTTTATTAAATCTCTTGAGAATCTGCTTTATAACTGTGCTACTAAGCATGGATGAGGTAGTTTGTCTTCATCCTAAACCATGTTTACATCCACATGAGAATAAATGCATTCAAAATACATTTAGATCAGATCTCAACATATAAGACTGTGTTCTATAAAGATCTATTGGAAAAACGTTCCTAGAGCTCTTTTAATTATGATTATGCAGTTTTTAGCCAAAAATAAAAAAGAACGTGTCATTTTCTAGTACATACTTTCTGCAGAGCGACAATAGTTCATCAAAAATTCGCCTCCCAGTTGCGGGTGGAAGCCTCTGCTTAGTTCCCATGATCCCTTTGTTTACTCTCTCTCCCGCTCGCCCCTCATACTTCAACTTAATGTTAGCAGTGCAGCAATATCGCAGTCATATCAGTTCTGATCCAGATTCCAGCTCAGAGGACAAAGACGTTCATGGATCTATTGTCTGCAAGTGGATGCATCGGAATGGAGCGGAGCAGGGAGCCTGTGGCCTCACGACTGTGGCCTGTATGTAAAAACTACAAGCATTTCTTTCTTTGCTCCTGATTCACAACAATCCGAATAAAGAAATACTCAGAAATGTTATTTTAAGCTCAACTGTCTTTATATACGTCCTC
Source organism: Oryzias latipes (assembly GCF_053564925.1). Lineage (NCBI taxonomy): Eukaryota > Metazoa > Chordata > Actinopteri > Beloniformes > Adrianichthyidae > Oryzias > Oryzias latipes. Next base: position 25,240,527 of record NC_136256.1, on the reverse strand, counting down.
CTTCAACACAAAAATGCAACAAGAACATTTACATTGGAGTGGGTCTATAGACTGTTGTAGTTATGAATCGCGCCCAGCAAGCCAAACCTTTCAGTTTTCTTCTACTTTATCAGTTTCACAACAAGCGTAACGAACTGATAGTTGACCTGTTGCTCCCAGATAAGTGAATGATGGTATACGGCGTATACTTTTATCGTTTTACTACCTTCTCAGAAGGCGCTGTGCAGTCCCATTTACCCATTCACACACTGATGATGACAGAAATTCTTCATTTTTGATTGGGACCATTACCCAGCATGCCCGACGAGAGCATTTACCATGGTGGCGTCGTCCTCTTGCAGCCAGGCGGGCAGGTGGGTGCTTTGGGACAACACCTGGAACAGCGTGGCTCTGAGGGCGCAGTAGTTGTCGCCCCTCACTCTCCTCAAGCTGCTGAACTTCTGGGACATCTCTTTGTATCCCTGCAGCAGAACAGAAATCACAACGTAAGCCCCCAAGTTCCATCTGAAGCCCCCTCCAAGCAGCTAAAAAGGCGCCGCCGACCTTTTTAATGAGCGCACTTTTGGCGGTGTTCCCCTTCCATTCCCTCTCGCTGTAGAACAAGACGTCCACAGCCGGAGACAGGCTGCACCGCTCCTCCAACTTAAAAACTGAACAGAGCAGAGGTGGTTACCCGATGAACGGAGTCCACGTTTGCCTGACCTCCGTTTTAAGATCTTTACTTTCTAAATCCGATGATCCCACGGAGGAAGACAGCTCTTCGGCTCCTCTGTAAAGGTCTTCCTCACTAAAAAGGGAGATAAAAACAACATGGCAGAAAGAGCGCTAATTTTTAACCATTTAATTAATAAAAAAATGTTATCCAACAATAATCTCTAGGTTTACAAGCTCCATTAGACTTTTACATACGTTGTAGCTTGAATTCTAATAGGAGACACAGAAATATTCATAAAAAATATTTAAACATAATAATTACACTTAAACAGACCAGAAATAAGGTCACGCTCCATAAATATACATTAACCAAATGATCTTTATTTAGAAAATTAAATATATATTCATAACGTTTGACGTAATTTCTTCAAATTTCTTTAAAGGCAAAAATCAACTTTAATGAACATTTTTTTAAAATGTAAGAATCCATATTTTTATTAACAAGTTTTATTCTTACTTTGATTCACTAGTTAAGAAAATTCTTCTTTCTTAAACAACAAAAATTGGTTTAGGAATTAAAATTTGACAAATAATTCAACATTTAATTGAAATTTGCTTACTTAAAAAAGTCTAATTTAGACATCAAATCACTCTTAGTCTAAAAAAAGCGTATAAATTATCTCCATTTAATGTTTAGGCTGAAATTACTTAAAATAAAATTCAATTAAGAGAGACATTTATTTTCTTTAATCTGCTTTTTATTCTATTTCTTTCTGTATTGTCTGCCAGCTTTAAATAAAATTGTCCCTGTATCTCTTTATCCTGTGTACAAAGGCTTTATTCTATTCTATATGATCTTAAAACATTTTGATCTTGGATTAAAAAAAGTTGTTGCTACTTAAAGATAATAAACATATTTAAAAAAAAAAAAAAAAAGTTTTCATTTGGTTTTAAACCCCAAAATCTAAATCATTTATCTATCCAGAAAATACAAATAAGGGAAAAAAATCATCTGTGGCAAAAGGCGAGACCTTTTGAGAAAAAGGAAAAAGTGACACTCAGCCATAAACAATCACAATAAAACAGCAATGATCATTAAAATAATTCAGATCATTAAATTATTAAAATAATTAGAATAATAAAACTGGGTTACAGAAACATAATCAGTAAGATTCCTTTTAAAATGTGTCTTTGACATAAAAGTGTCCAGTCTAACACTTTTATTTTGAAAGGGTTTACAGCCTTTAAAGTCTCTCTTTTTGTTCTGTTTGTGAAAACTTGCTCATAAAATAAATGCTGACATTCAGATTTGGAGTCGGTCCAAACAAACCCTTTAAATCTGCGTCACCTTTATTTGTCTTAAAAACGCTGACAATAAGAGTTTAAAATAAACGAAAAGGTCCACGCTGACGTAAGAAGGTCAGATGCATCAGGTGACAAATCCTTACGGCGGCGTTTTTTCTTTTTCCTTTAGCAAAAAGCAGAATAATCCTGATCTGACAAGACAAATGGATAAATAGAGCAGAATTTAAAGAGAAAACTGCTGATGAATAAACAAACAAGTTGATGGAGGTTTCTGCTGAATTATTAAACCACAGGTGCGTCTGATGAGGCATCGTGTTGCATAACTGAAGCCCTTGAGGCTTCACAACAAAAATAAATGATTTTTTTAATGTTAGCTAAATTTTCTGTTACCTTATTGAGAAATACTCCACATTTAAGTTCAATTCAACTTTATCTCTATAGCATTTGTCACGTTACAGAGCATCTCAAAGTGCTTCCCGTAATAAAACAATATATTAGTTAGATTAAAAATGGCTAAAATAGCAAATATAGTAAAAATACTACTACTACTACTAATAATAAATAAATAAACACATAAAAAACCCAACACATACACGTCCCACCAGTACAATAAAAGTAAATCGACTAATTACTTTAGTGTGAGAAAACATCACACTATGGTGTGAATAAGTAACCTATGGATCTGCTGCTTTAAAAAGTCTATTTGTGCTTAAATTGAATCACTTTTATTCAAAACATCTGATGAATCAAGAAACTCATCAAACCAGGAGCAGGTTAGGTTATCCCTCTAAGTTGCCATGGTGATATGGCAGCTTTGGTGTCACAGGTGAAGCTAAAGTTCGCCGCTTATCTTATGTTTCAGTGCCTGCATCTGACGTCTGTGAATGAAAAAAGAAATGAAAACACGATACCTGCTTCCCAGGTCAGCCTCTTTCTCTGCAGCAGGTCCAGCTTCAGCCTTGCTGTGGGAGCTTCCCTCCAGCTGCTCTTCGTCGGCGGTCACCTCCTCCTGAGGCTCAGCCTGACCATGCTCCGTCTCCTCGTCTTCCTCTTGGATTTCTTCATCCTTCTCCGCTTCGAGAACGCCTTCATCCGGCGCCTCGAGGGGCTCTTCCTCCTCGGCATCCTGTTTGCTCTTCTCTGAGGAAACCTCTTGGTCCGAGCACGCAGAGCTGGAACACTCTGGATGTGGCTGTGTATCCTGACCAGACTTTGAGCTGCAGGTAGAAAGTATTTTTGTCAATAAAAACATTCAAACACAACGGTTTGATATAAAATATGCATAAAAGTATGCATTCAAGACCTAATATATAAAATGTGCAACATAAATAAATGTTTAGGCTGACATAAATGTGAAGAAAACACATTTGTGAGGCAACCCCGCCCCCTAGTGGCCAGATTAGGTGATGAAAACACGAGCAGGTCACATAAACAAGTGTCCTGTTTCAACACGATCTCTGGGAAACCCGGACCTGTCCTTGGAATCTGTGGGAGATGTGGCCTCCAGCTCCTTCACCGAGTGAAGGTCCTCCTCCTGTTTCTCCTTGTCCTCCTCCTCCTCCTCATCGCCCGAACCAAAACAGATCTGAGAGACGTTATGGCTTTTCACATCCTCAGAAGCGTCGTCCTCCCCGCGCACTGAAGCGCAGCCGGTGTTCAAATCTTCTGAAGGAGTGCTGAAACAGAACGGTAGTCATTCTCTTAACTCAAAAAAGCCACAAATACAACAGAAAAACTGAGTTTTACAGGAAAAGCAAAGTAAGTAATGGCCACTAAATATTTTTTAATTTTCTTTTCCCTTTTAGTTTTCTTTCCAGAGGAAGACCTGGATCAGTTTATTAAATTGATTTTTTTCCCCATTTTAACCTTTTCCTTCTTGTGTTTTGATCTGATGGGTGTGTGGAGCAGTGGACTCCCATATAATTTTCCTCTGGATCTATGAATTATCCATCATCTATTATCATTAAGGCACAAAAGAAAAACTTTGAAAAACATTTTTCATAAAGGTTTCTTGAATATAGTGGTCCTTCGCAATAACAGTTCAGTTTATGTGGTCTCGCAGATTTTTTGGGGGTAAAGATTCTTCAATTTTTTGTACAGCACATTGTGTGCTGCCTCCCGATTGGCTGTAGACCATGTCAATCAATATCCTCTGTCTGCTGTTTGCCAAATCTACACAAGTCTTTAATAGCAATCAGATCTTTGTTTGTCCATTCTATAAAACTGGACTTAATTTCCTGAAAAGGTTTGAACTTTGAGAGTTCAAACGAGCGAAAATTGTGAAATAAAAAATAAAAATGTTCACGATTGTCAGAGTTTTACTCAGGATATCCTGATCAGGCTGGATCGTGCAGTTTCAGACTCAGATGTTGAATCCTGATCAGCGTTCTGATGTGTATTTTATTCTTATTATTATCATCAGAGCTGTATATTTCAAGCTTAATTGTTACGAATAAATACTCTACTGGGTATCGTGAACGAATCACGACATTGATTGCTGTGAAGCGTAACAGAAATCGACACTAGTTTGAGCAGGAAGTGCACAAAAACGATTCGGTAAAGTTAGCAAAATATTCAGATTCAGATTTCTGGGCTAAGTTACTATTCTAATAAATGTTTAAAACTGAAAGCAGGTTTCTCTATTGGTTTGTCTTAATGTAAATAATGAGCATTTAAAATTAAACTTTTTTTTTAAATTTATTCTTTTAGTGAGAATTTAACATAGATGGCTTCCAAGGGGCTGTCCACAAAGTGCGAGCTCTGGGGAAAATTAATAGAAAGTCCTTTTTCCAGAAATTTATAATGCCGATATGAATCACATCTGATAAAAAAGGGTTGAATAATACTAAAGCTACAGTCACCAAATTTTATCCCATGAGTAATTATCATCTAATAATTTAATTTAGTTTTTATATTTTTTTATTTGTTACAGAAGTATTTGATCTGGACATCCCTAGCCTTCAAATATTAGGGCGGGTTGATAAAAAAATAAATTAATCGATCTGAATCCAAGCCTAATAAATCAATAGTCAATCCACAAAAGTAGATCTCTCATACCTTTTAAGAAAACTTTTTTAAAGCAACCTTTTGTGGTCTAAAGGAGAGTTTTTTTGACTAAATCATCTGGAAGTGATGAAAACAGTGATAGCGCGAGCTCCCCCTAGTGGCCAAACTGAAACGCACTGCAGGAGAGGCAGAACATAATCTACACATTTTTGTTGGAGTTTCTCCGTTTGAGAAATCATGCAACACTGCATGGTGTTAATAATCTTATTAGTTTATTTCACTAATATATTTGACAGTATGTGAACTGTATCAGATGAATATGAACATATTCAAAACATATATAAATGATTACCGGTAATGTATTTCTATACAAATATGTCTAGAAGTGTAAATTCAAAATTGAATCAAATTGAGTGGATTGAAGTAATAAGTGTTGAAAGTTGAAATTGTGAATCAGGAAGTGATTGGCCCCATCAAATATCCACAATTTCTATAGAAAATCAAGATGACTACTTTGTGGATCTCATCTACAGCGGGTTATTTCTAGGACCTGTAATAAACGAGGGGACACTGTTAAACAAAACAAAAGGTCTGTCAGCATTTTCTTTCTGGTTTACTTACTTATATATCAATATTATTTATAAACTTTTGAGTTTAAAGTTAAACCACAGCTTTAGATTAGATTTTTTAGATTATGAGTACAGTGATCCCTCGCTATAACGCGGTTTACTTTTCACGGTTTCGCTACCTCACGGATTTGCATGGTGCATTGTGTTCTGCATTCTGATTGGCTAAAAAGTCACTCTGCTTCTTCTCTACCTGTGCGTCAATAACGTTGCAGTTTAATATGTACATGTATGTAAAACAGCTTGCCAAATTTACATTACGTTCGTGTAAATTCTCTTGATGGTGGCATGTCGGTGTTTAAGGATCTTTTTGTAAAGCAGAAAAAAGAGCGACAACAACTATCTATCACTATGTTCTTCTCCTGAACAAACACAGCTGCACCGCGGGCTTCAAAAGAAGAAAACACTGCAGAGCGGAGTCAGGATGCAGCGGCTCAAGAGCAGTGAAATACACCTGGGTCACTGTTTGTCCCACTGTACTTTGTATCTTTTTCATAATCATTTTACATTTTCTCCCGTTTAATCCAATACTTGGGTCGCGGTGGGTGGGGCTAATCTCCGCGATTTGAAGCCTTCTGTTCACATTGATGATTAAAATTATTATTTGACAGTACAGTACAGAAGTTATTTGTTGAAAAAACATTTCTAAAGTACTTTTATTTGTGAAACAAATGCTTGAGCCTGTTTGTTCTTTCTTTTCAACGTATAATAGAGTATTTAATTGTACAATAATTGCATAAAAAATAGAGGTTTCTACTTCACGGATTTTGTCTATCACGGGGTCTTTTTGGAACGTTACCCCCGCGAAAAACAAGGGTTTACTGTACATCAATAATCAAATGTTTTCTGGGGATTTATTTGGATGCTTTCAATGGAAAAACCTTGATTTTCTCCACTTCCTTTAAGTAGGATGGCTTTGATCAGTTACCGTGACCCCTCGGTTCTAGTATAGAGAGGGTGCCCACGTGTAAAGCCAGTGGGCTGGGTCTGAATGTACGGTAAAAGCGAGTGCCGCTGACACGTTTTACCGGCTTACCAGCTCAGAGTGTCTGGCGCTGTCTCCTCTGTGGCTGCAGAGATGGACGCCGCCCCACCAGCGGCTGCGGTGGGCTGACAGCTTGGCACGGACGATCCTTCATCACTTTGAGCAGACTCCTCCGACGGCTTGGCTGCGGAAGCGATAACCTCTTTGGAGACTTCATCAACAGTGGCGTTCGCTGCGGTGGGCTCTGGCGTGGCTTTCTCAGGAAGTGAAGGGATCACGACGGCGTTTGGGGTTTCATCCTGCACCAACGTCAGCTCCTCTTTTTTTGGTTCTGCGTTTAAGGCTACAATACCCGCAGCATCCGTTGTGGGGGGGTCTTTCTGCTGCGAGTTTAAAGTGCACTGTAGATTTTCAGCTCGGTCTCCTTCAGCAGGGATGACCTTGGTTTCCTCGTCTTGTGCTGGGGTGGAGTTTTCGGGCATTTTGCTGGGAGAAGGCGCCGCTTCCTGAAGGCCTTTGTTCTGAAAGGGTCCGTTTTCCTGAGTGTTGTTGGGCTCCGTGTCTTCATTGTCAGGACACTGCTGCACAGGCACTTTGCTGGCCTCTTCTTCTGGAGATTGGCTGAGGAACAAACACGCATGACAACGGCTATAGCACAACAACAACAGGTGACACCAAGATGCACCAGGAAAAGTCTGAAAACTATTTCTGCTTTCATTTTTAAAGCTGGTATGCGAGATCTCTTCTTCCGTTTCTGCCTCTCACCTTCTTTCATCACTTCCTTCTGGACCACAAGCACCGGTTTTCTTGACGCTGTTGCTCATGGCCTTTGACTCATCGCTCAGCAAACCACTTTTTTCCTCTGCCGTGGCACAGGGACTGTCAGCACGGCAACAGCTGTTCCCCATTTGCCGCTTCCCCCGCTTGTGTGGGACAAACCAAAAAATGGCCACAAGCGACCAGACAGAGCCGCTAAAGCCCCAAGAGTTCAGTTATCCATGGTGAGGAAGATCACGCTCTGTACCGGGCAGCGACCATGTCCACAAATGACCACAATGTAGATACCTGGAAGCAGAAAATGCATCTATTACTGACAGACTAAAACACAAGCAGAGGATGGAAAATGACCCCCCCCCCCTTTTTTTGTATATTTAAAGTCCCGCTCCGATCATCTTCTGATCTATTTTCAAAGCGTTCCCACGACCACCAGTGTGTGACTGTGTGTGTGAATGTGTGTGTGACTGGGTGAATGGGTCTGTGACTGTAAAGCGCTTTGTCCTTGTAGGAAGAAAGGCGCTATACAAGTATACGCCATTTACCATTTACGATTATCCAAAAATCTGTGTTGTTTTCTAGGACAGTGTTTTTCAACCAGTGTGCCGAGATGGTCAAGTGTGCCGTGGGACATTGCCCTCATTAAATGATCTAAAAACATTTTCCATCTCCAGGATATCAGCCCTGTGTTCATCCAAACAGGCCCTGATAAAAACACCAAGTGGTTAATAATATGAAACATCGCAAAATACTTTTTTCTTTGTGTTTATTTGATTCTATTAAAGACATTTTGATAAGGATGATTGTAGCGCGATTTAGCCGTAGCGTCAGCTGTTTTTGGAAAAGTCCCGCCCCTTTAACTGTCTCCACCAATCATTCTTGGAGGCTTAATCACATGTCATCAGTCTGACCAATCAGAAGTGGTTAAAGTCTTCACTTCCTTGTTCTGATTTAGCTCATAAGTCTCTCAGTTCCAACAAAAATACCAGCTAAAGCTCATCTTTAGCGGTGTAGCTTTCCACAAAATCCTGTATCAGAGCGTGGAACAAGTGAACAAAACAATGAAGCTCAGAGAAAAGATCTCCGGCCATTATCAAACCACATCTCCCATGATGCATTTGGTTTAAGTGGCTGCCTCAGCGTACAATGAGTCTTCGTTGTTTAACGTCTTGAAACAACAACGAACACACAAACAGTTTTTAGATCTTCTAACTCAGTGTTTTTCAACCTTTTCTGAGCCACGGCACACTTTAACCTTAAAAAAAAATCCTGCAGCACACCAGTATCCAAAAATTAAAAAAAAAGGAGAAACTCATAGTCTGTATTGATCTACAGCCCCTCCACAATCTCACATGCATTTTTGAGATAATTGTTACAGAAAAAGATGGAAGTTGCAGCTGTTTTTTTCTAAAAGATGCAATAAAAGTTAAGTTAGAAGATTTAAAAACAGTTTGTTGTGTGTTCGTTGGTTTCAAGACGTTTAACAACAGATCTCCTTGTGCGCTGTCACTCTCACAACCCAATGCATCATGGGAGATGTAGTGCATAAAACGGCAAAAGATCGGTTTTCAGAGCTTCCTTGTTTTGTTCTCTTGTTCCACGGTCTGGTACCGGATTCTGTGGAAAGCTACACAGCTAAAGACGAGCATTAGCTGGTATTTTTGTTAGAACTGAGAGACTTTACGAGCTAAATCGGGACAAGGAAGTGAAGACTTTAAGCACTTCTGATTGGTCAGACCGATGACATGTGATTAAGCCCCCCAGGGATGATTGGTGGAGACAGTTAAAGGGACAGGACTTTTCCAAAATACAGCTGAAGGTGCAGCTGAATCGCGTAATTCTTATCAAAATGTCTTTAATAAAATAAAATAAATGCAAAGAAAAAGTATTTTATGATCTTTCATATTCCTAACTCCTCAGTGTTTTATCAGGGCCTGTTTGGATGAACAAAGAGCTGAAATCCTGGAGATGGGAAATGTTTTTTGATCAGTTAATGAGGACAATCTCCCACGGCACACTAGTGTGCCACGGCACACTGGTTGAAAAACACTGTTCTAACTTAACTTTTATTACATTTATTAGAAAAAACAGCTGCACCTTCCAGCTTTTTCTGCCACAATTATCACAAAAATGCATGTGAGATTGTGGACGTACTGTAGATCAATACAGACTATGAGTTTCTCCTTTTTTTTAATTTTTGGATGCTGGTGTGCCGCGGGATTTTTTGTCAAGGTTAAAGTGTGCCGTGGCTCAAAAAAGGTTGAAAAACACTGTTCTAGGACATAGTTTCTGCAGAGCGGCAGGAGTTCATCAGAGATTCACCTCTGAGTTGTGGGCGTGGGACAACCCCGCTACCCCTCCCTGTTGCTGAGAGCTCTCTGTTTACATGCTCTGCTGCTAGCCCCTCACAACGTTAACCTAGCATTGACGGTAAAACAAAAATGGCGAGGAATGTCGGAGCTTTCCAGCCGTACAGGTTTGAGCCAGATTCCAGCTCAGATGAGGAAAACAAAAGACGTCCGTGGATCTATTTGTGGAATGGGGCGGGGCAGGAAGCTTGTGGCCGGCGCCAGCGTATTTTCTATGTGACTCATACGATCTTTTTCGTCTGATGCACAACGATTGAAACAAACTCAGAACTGCAAATTTAAGCTTCGTTATCTCCTCCATCAGAAAAATGCTACAAGAACATGTTAAAAAAACATGATTCTCATCCGAGTGGGTCTTTAAATACAATATTCTATTTTCTTCTTCAGCAGATCAGAATGCTTCATGAAACTTGCTTCACGTTGACAGAAATAATCAACCCGTCCTCTCGCAAATTTTAAAAGATGGTTGGGTATGAAGTCAACGCCCGTTGTAGCCATTTTTGACGTTTATGAGGCCTTGACCTTTGACCTCTCCCAAAATTCATCGCACACTAGCATATTTGTGAATCTGAAGCTGGGAAAAACGACTTCAACTACTAACAAACAAAAAAATGTGCAGCACAGATCCATGAAACTGAAGTGTACTGGCCTTATTTGACAAAGTTGTTCAAAGCATGGCATCCACACTTTAAATATCCACACATTCAAAACACGCGTGGCTAGAGAGCCTTAAGTGGACACAGAGATCAATCACATTCATTCAACTTCTGCTGAGTATAAATCTCACTTTGGACCAAACTATTGACAATTGAAAAAAAGAAAAAAGCACCAAAAAACTGGATTTGGGGCTGAACTGTTGGACAGATTCATCATATGACTATAGAGGAGACAATAAATTTCAATTGTGTTCAAAATAAATGACTTGAGATGGACTAATGTTAAATGTGTTATGTTTGAAAACAGCTTTAATAGTTTTATGCAGTGAGACTTTAGGAGATTCGAATAATCAAGGAAACAGGAGTTACCTAGTTACCTAATCCTATTTAAATGTTTAACTTCAAATTAAAACGTTTAAGTAAAATCAATGTTAACTGTCCGCTTTAATCTCAACATATTGGTTTTATTTTACAAAAAGAGGGCAAGTAGATAAAAAAAATGCAGTAATAACTTAACTTAAGTGAATCCTAATATTATGTTATGAATGAAATGCAAGGAAGTATTTTACATTTTAAGGGCAGCAAATTTTAAAAACATAAAACTGTATTGTTAAAAAATGAACGTACCTTTATTCAATTTAAAGTCAAACTCTCAAAAGTTGAACCCTCGAAGCTCCTCTTGTTTCACTTTTGTGGAGCAGGTTAGCCTCTTAGCCTGGCAGCTAGCTGCAGCAAACTTAACGCACAAACGTGCGTTTCTCCGGAGCGACTGCCGTGCGGGGAACTCGATGCCGCCGCATGTAGTGCGTTCCAGCAACACCTCAATGTGGACTCCCGCAGCACAACGGCGCACAGAACGCGAAATTTCAACGAGCTTCCCGCGAAACATCTGTACGCGGACCCTTTAGCTTAGCAGGAGCAGCAGGTCACGGTTCGGTCCGAGGGTGACGTCATACTGATGTGCGACTGAACTTGTGCCACGTTCAGGTGCGCCTCGTAAAAGAGCTGCCAAGTAAATCACAATACGATGTTTCGCGTTCAAAATCAAAACTATAAACTATACTCGTATATGCTTGATTTAATCTGTACATATCTAATTTAGCCTTACATTGTGGGGAATATTTTTTGTATACATTCATTTGTAAAATCGTTTATATATATATATATATATATATATATATATATATACTTAAAAACTTTGCTAAAACCTTTTTGAAGCTCTACAGTTGTATAAAAAATATTTTATCAATAACTTAGTTCCCGTTATATGCTCTAAAATAAGTTACAAATTTTCTCGATAGAAAACCTACTCTTTAAATTAGCAGTTGGTTTGCATTTATAAAAAAAAAGCTAAAAATAAATATGTAAATATGTAAATTACATATTTATTTTTAAGAAAAGGTGAAAATAAAAACTTTCCCCATTTTTAGAACAATAGGTTACAACCAAACCTCGTGTCGCAATTTCAGCATTAGAACTTAAATACCCCGCTGTTTTTACACACCTTCTGTTTTGGATCAAAACAGATATTTATGATCAAAAACATTATTTACAAACCATAAAATGAAAAAGTAATCTTTCATAAATTATACACATTTCTGTTTGTGAAAGAAAAATGTTCCAGCAAGACTTTTAGTCTGTAAATAGATTTAAAACATGCTGCTCATGCGGTCGATGTTCCCGAGCTCGTGGATGTGATCCATCAGCTCCTGCGGCAGTCCCAGCTCTGATGCTAAATCCATACAGCACTGCAGGAGCAGGTGTAGACCTTCACCTGGGCTGGAGGAACAGCTGGTGGACCCAGAGCGGATCTTTTGGTTTTGGTGAGGGTTGTCCACATCCATATTTTCATCTCTCTTGTTACAACACGGTCCACTTCCTCCATCTCTGCAGAGGGAGGGATCCTCCTGCTCCACATCGAGAGCGTCCATGCTTTCCGAAACGTCACTCACACTCGGAGGGGGATTTTCCAAAGCCTTCCTGATGTCCTCCATGATCTGGGTTTCGTGTTCTGTAACCCGCTGCAGGAGGTCGGTCACAGGGGTGGGAACTGGTCTTTCTGGATGCTGGATCTGGCACCAGCACCAGACCGCCCTGTGGCGGGGAGACACAGAGGGAGCCGTGATGCACATAGAAAAGACTGGAGCGGCCGTCTGACGGACAGAAAAGCGCATTCAATAAACCATCACAACAAAGGAAGTCAGGATGTTTCTGCACAAAAACCCTGTGAGGGATTCTTTAGTCAAAGAGGAACAAAAGTGAAGTGATGATGACGTCAAAACACTTAAATGACCTTCATCGGACAGTGAAGGTCAGAGCTTCCCTACTTCCTTTACAACTAGTCAGGATAAAATGATTGACTTTACTTTAAAATATCAAGTTATAAATCATTAAATCATTCATAATTCACCCCTAAACAATCAGGAAACAGATTACAACTATGCTAAATGTCACAAACACATCATTTTTTACACTTTTTTTTAACCAAGAAAAAGCTAAACTGAGTGTAGTAAAATCTTGAAATTAGTGTATTTTAAACATGTATAAAGATTAGCAGTAAAACGTTATTTTTTTCAGTTAAATCTCCCCAAGTAACGCTTTAGAAACAGCAGTGCTAGCCACACTTTTTAAATTGTGATTATTATTGGAACTAAGACTTGTTGACCTTTTTTAATCCAATTATTTATTATTAAAAATTACTCATTAGCCGAGAAGAGTGTAAAGATTAAATCCCACTACACCTATAACATTTGAAAATTTCTGAAACTGAAAAGACAATCTGTTTTTTAACGTTTGTAAAGCAGATTTGATTAAAAAACATTAAATAGAAAATAGGGCAAACCAGCTTTTTTTTAATCTATAGCAGAATGTCTATTAGGTTTAGGACAAACAGAGCACAATATGGATCCATATTTCCTATTTTAAATCAGTGTTTCAAATAAAATGAAGGAAAAACTGTTTTGAAATTTCAAAATATAAGTGAAAAGAGCAGAATTTATAGTTTTTCTTTGGTCAGACTGCATCATTTACGCTATAAATCAGCTACTTTTACTCAGTACTTGAGTTGCTGTTTTTAACCTAATTTTCAAATTTACTTAAGTGGAAACTGGAATTACTACTTGTTACTTCTACTCTGTTAGTACTTGGGAGCAAGGCTACTCTTACTTGAGTGGGAATTGAGCATAATCTATAGCTTTCAGTGACATGTCAGGTGAATTTTACCCCAGAATTCCTCGCAGTCGACCCACAGCTACAGTCTGGGCTGCTCCTTCCTTGAACCCCAAGTTAAACCCGACCTGAAGAGAGGCTTCCTCCCCGGCATCAACTCCATCCACATATCCGTCCTGTTCGGAAGAAAAGAAGTCAATAAAGTAATAATAAATAAATAAATAAACGCCAATAATATGCTAACTTTTTTTTTTTTTTTTTTACCATGACGCGTTTCTTCATGTTGGAGGTCCACTCTTTGCTCTGTAAATGAAGCTCGTCTGCGTTTTCGTCGAACACATCTTCACTATTAAGCGACGCGGATTTCACCCAAGACATCATGAGCGAAAACGGACGGCAGGTTTCTGCGACAAACGTTTACTTTTGAGTGGAACTGGACTGAAAACGAGCAACGCTTACAGACATTTTAGCCGCCTCTGCGCCTGCTGCTAGCTAACGCGGTGACATCATCAACCTGCGACGTAGCCTCAAAAATGTTAAATATTAAGAGGAACATTAAAAAGAAAATATTCTTATTGAAATGTTATATTATATTCAATCAAAGTTTGTAAAAATATTATTTTTATTTAAACATGTAATTTAAGAAAAAAATGTATTTTACAACAATGCTGGTGTTCATATTGACGTTTAATCTAATTTAATTTGAATTTCTACTTAATGTTTATTTGCTTATTTGATTTGTCGTTTTCTTGCATATTCCAAAGAATGACAAAAAACATTGATGACAACAGAAAAAAAAGGAAAAAGATGGTTTAAATTCAGACTGCATATGTGCTCTACACATGTTAATTATTATAGATAAAATATTGTCATTTTTTATTGGGAGAAGAGATTTAATTACATTTTGAACAATTTTTGTTCAATATTTTTTGTTAATTTTTATTAATAATATAATCTCTGTAGACAAGCCTGGATTAATTTGTTTAAATGTTGCACACATAACTCCACACTTAGCTAAAACTACTAATTGTAGTATTAATTAGTCTATGCTGCAATTAAGGCCGTATACTTGAAGTTTAATTTTTATACATCATCTATAAATTGTAAACTTAAAATGTCCCAATTAAGTCTGAAAAAGTATTTAGCACATGTACATAGACTATAGTATATTTGCTGTATGTATGCTTATACTTATGTATACCCAATAAAATATGCACTGTTGTAACTATGTAGTTTGTCCTCTTTTGGTGAATAGCAGGTCTGTTCAAAGGCCTGTTTAAGTTAGATTAGTCCTGTCTTGGTGCAATCAGTGACGCCTCCAGAAAATTTTCATGGGGATGGCCGGTAGGGGACAACTTTAATCTTACTTTAATCTTAGGGTGGCACACAAAAAAATGAGCAATATTTTTAAAATTCATTCTACTAAACGTAGTAAAACAACCTTTAGAAAACTAACATATGTTAAATCACCACTGATACTACTACTGTTATTTTATACAACATTAACTTATAGTAGATACCACTATGCAGTAGATACTAGTAGATATCATTAGTAGACACACATTCATCTTCTGCCATTTTGTTCCTTTCTGGGTCACGGGCTGCCGGACCCTATCCCGGCCACTTGTGGGCGAAGGCTGGGGACACCCTGGACAGTTCGCCAGTCTGTGGCAGATTAGTAGATCCTACAACTGATAATTTGATTAATTGTGTTTATATTTAATGCTTAGGTGTGTCTGCTTGGTGT
Source organism: Oryzias latipes (assembly GCF_053564925.1). Classification (NCBI taxonomy): domain Eukaryota; kingdom Metazoa; phylum Chordata; class Actinopteri; order Beloniformes; family Adrianichthyidae; genus Oryzias; species Oryzias latipes. The sequence goes on along the minus strand of NC_136256.1, from coordinate 25,225,237 downwards.
GTTCGGCTCTTGACTGTTACATATCTATAATGAACAAAAAGTGAAACCAGTTGTTCTGAAATAAAAATAAAAATACCTATTGACATTTCTATTGAGATTAATTACACATGAAACAGTTTTATTATTAGGGCAACATATTTCTAACATCACCTGTTGGTCCAGGAACAGGTCAAGCCCTTTTTGCTGAGTTCTACCTTGTTTCTCTGACCAATGATGCTGACTTGTCCTCGTCTGATGCCGTCTCATCTTTGTCTTCCTCCTCTTCAGTCATTAATATTGGCTGTGGATCATGCTCTGTACTTTTCTTCTTAAAATAAGAATATACGTTGACTTTCTCTTCGTTCTCTGAAAATTGACATACACAAGCCTGAGCTAATGACTATAGGCAACTCTGTGGAAATAGGACAAAAACACATCAAAATTTTGCGGTAACACAACACATCACACTCTGAAAAGAGTATTTGGGCTGTAGTTGGAAAGTTAAACTTTTTTACATTGATCTAACTTAATTATCTAGTTTGGTGAAAATATTTTTTTTTAGTTCAATCAACTTAAAAATAACCCCGTAGTTGTCGGACATAGTTATTTTACTTTCAATCAACTTAATTCAATTAAGTTGGTGTAACTTTGGTGTGAAGCTGTCAATGTGTCATGACGTCATATCTTGAGGCAGAGCAAGCATGGCCGGCCCTCCCTATACGCGAATTACGCAGCCGCGTAGGGCCCCCGTCACCAGCAGGGCCCCGAAGTGGCGACAAAAATTAAATTAAAAAAGACCCAAATCTGGCAACCCATTTCATAGAACTTCCTTACCAAAGTGTGCTCTGAATGTTGTGCAAAAGAAAGTTGCCTGCACTTTAATGATCCCCCCTGTCAGCACACATGAACCAATTTGGCAACCCAAATAATGACGTTACACCATTTAGCAACGATTGGTCAACATAATTGCATCTGAGTCTGGCACAGTGTGCATTTACGAGCGCATTTTGTTTCAATAAAGTTGGGGAAAAGAAAAAAAACAGCACATTTTGTCACGCTGATCAAAGCGACAACAAGAAAACGTCATGCCTCAGAGACTTTATCCACCACCAGGAGCTAAAAAAAGATAAAGAACTTCAACATCAATCACAAGGTAAGTTTGGAGGATGTTGGGGCTTTATTTTTACATTATCCAGCATTTCTGTGCAGCTGCGCAATTTACGTAAAATACGAAGCGATCTGAGGTGAAGTTTGCACATAAACGACCCCCTTTGTCGTAATTTCCCATGGAAAACTCGAAAATAATTTTGATACCCAAGTTTCCAAGATGAGGTTGGACATGACCTTCTAAAACGGCGGAAAGTAAAGAAAAGTAAATAATGACAACTATATGGTGGCTGAAAAATGTTTTAACTCACGTTATCGTTTTGTTTCATTGTTTTGCTAACACATATTTAGTGCGTTCTGCATTCTCCGGTTTATTACAGCATAAAAACTGCTGTTTATCTGTTATAGACAGGTAGTCAGGTAGTCTGAGTTTTACAACAATGAGTGTGTCATAAATCTTGCATTGGCATGAAATATGGAGAATAAAAACTACCAAATACATAGGAAATAAAGGTTCTCATTTATAAATGACAAACAAAATAAATGTACTAATTTTAAAATTATGAACATACAAAATAATACAAAAAGAAGTGTATAAAAGGCTTATATTTCCACTTATTCTCAAATTAGTGTTCACGTTTTATTATTTATAAGTAGGTACATTTTTTTCTTATTTGTATTTTGCAGTTTTGATTCTACATAATGATGATGTTTTGCACAGTTCCGTCTCAGCCGACAGTTTCTTCTGCTCTCAAAAAGCATCAAAAGTATTGGAGGTGGTGCAGCGTCCACATCCCAAGATGTTCCTGACTTCACTGAAGATTTCATCTCAGGTAATTTTAAAAGCATGTAAAGTAATAAAAAAAACAGTGTCTGCATAAACCCTTTTTTTCATAAACAGCAGCTGAAGAGTATGGAGCTCCAAACTGTTCATAATTAAATTAATGAAATATGACCTTATGCAAATATACAATCAAACAATAAATCTCTCATAAATATATCAAAAGATCATGAAATTGTGAAAAACCTGCACACAGATTTTAAATGAGCCACTAAAGTATTATTAGTATTCTGCTAAAGATATTTTATTAGCTTTATCATTGATTATTGTATAATAATAATTCTTGTTTTTTAGCTGCAGAAGAAACTCCTGTCACCACATCTACTGTTGAAAGGGGAAACATTTGACTGTTTTACTTTTCACTGTTTGCTTTTATTGAAGTTCTGTATCTTATGTTCCAGAGGCTCCAAGAGAGGCGTGTATGAAAGAGGAGCCGACTGGATCCAAAATTCCACCTACCGGTACCTCAAACCCAGTTGGTCAAGCTGAATGACCAACCACACTCTCTGATCCAGTAAGAATGGATTTGGTACAAAGAGGTCCTTTTCAGACTGAGAAAGACTCTGACTTTCCAAACTCCCCCTCATTGAGCTGTTGTTTTCTTTATGTTGGATTGTTTTATTGTCATTTGATTTGCTATTAAGTTGCTGTTTTTAATAAGTTGGAGTTTTGTGAATGTCATTTGTTGAGTGCCTAATAATACATTAAAAAATATATATCTATATATCTATATACATTTGTCATTGATTTTTTTTCTTTGCATTTAAAATTTGTTTGGCACCACTTAATGTGCATCCAACATCCAGGCAATATACTGTATTCAATTATTTGGCAGCAACCATAATTCACAAATGTATTAATAGAGATATCTCATTTATATTACAACAACAGTTGCGTTTTTTGGTGCTGCTGACCAGTTAGAGGGCCCACAAATTAAATTTCGCTTAGGGCCCCCAGAAGACCAGGGCCGGCCCTGAGAGCAAGGAATTGTGGGATACCATTTTATTTGCCTATCTTGGCAGATTGGGGTTTAAGTGTGAGTTTCTGTCCATGTGTTTTGTTGTCTAGCTGTTTTACTCTTTTTTTAAACTGTTACGTTTGTTTCTTTCTGCACCATGAGTTAGAGGGAGGGAGAAGATGATGACCAACCCCCTTGTGAGGAGTAACATCGTGTGTTATAAAGCTAGAGTTCATGACACAGGAGTTCCTGCCCTGAAGTGCCGGACACTGTTGTGTCATTCTTGTCTTTGATATGGAAATTACACGGCCTTATGGTTGGAAATCTAGAAAAATGTGCGAAGTTGAGTTGTAGAAACAAACTAAATAAAAATTAATGCTTGATCAACATATTAAACTGAGTTGGATAGACATAAAACATTAATTTGAATAAACATAATTCATTAACGTGTTTCTAATTAAAGTGATTCAATTATGTTGGATAAATTTTTTTCTTTTTAGAGTGTACGAAATGAAAGGAGACATGTTTGCTGACATGAAGAACAAACCTGTCAGTCGTTTGGAGACAGAAAAATGACACAATCATCACAATCATCTGGTCATTTATGGATTTATTCAACCTGAGAAGAGAAACATCAAGCGAAAATAACATCAATTATTACGTCCTCCAAATCCTCAACTTGTCTGTTAGGCCCCATTTACACTGCATGGTTCAAGTGACCCAATTCTGATTTTTTCCTCTCATGTGGCACAGATCGGATATGACCGGTAAACGTGTAAGCAGGACAAAAGCGCATGGATTCCGATTTTCTCAGATCGTATTCAGGCCTCATTCATATGATGAGATAAAAAGCATGCGAATTGGATACGTGCATTTGCGTGTGCCATGTAAGCAGACAAATTGGATATTCCCCAGTAAATGCGAGTCACAAAAAGTGAAACACAACAAAAAGGGGGGGGGGGGGGCAAGCTAAGCTTTCGCCATGCTAAATTAAGTTAGATCGATGTAAAGTTTCTTTCCAACTACAGCCCAAATACTCTTTTTAGAGTGTGCGTTGTCCGGGTGCGACTGCCGGTGGACGGAGCGAACCGTGTCTCTGAGCAGACCTATAGTTTTGTGTTTGAGGGGAGGGGAGGATGCTTTGTTGTGTGGGAGGCTTCGGACTGCCATCTGTCCTGCAACTCTGTGAACGAACAGCCGAATTTTGGAGAACCATGTCTCTCATCTCCGAGCAGAGCTCGGACCGCCAGCTCACAGAGGCTTTGGGCCAGTGTGTGAGCTTTTCAAACAAAGCAGAAATGCTGCTCAGTCCTTTAAAAACCGTTCAATCACGTGGATTTGTGTTTCCAGTTGTGTCCCGACAAAATAAAGGCTGATGTTATTCCCACATATTCACGTGCAGCCAAGATGCAGATTTATGTTCATCCAGGCTAAATGTTGTTGTTAGCGCCTGTTAGCCTTCACCTAACCCTTCTTCCAGCTTCGTTCTGCTACAAAATAGAACTGACCAGAAAGATTAAAAATAAAATGATGAGCGAACAGGCGCTTCATAATAACCATAACGTTAGTAAAAGCACGTTTAGAAGATCATCTTGTATATAACGGAGCTGCTACATACACGTATGTGGCAGCTCGGCTTGCTGACAGGGGGACCTGTTTCCTCTTCCGGTATTTTCAACACTACTGCGTATGTGCAACTGATTTATTCCGATTGAAAGTGCTGCGCATGAAAATGTTCTTATCAGAAAAAGGTTTTCTGGGCCCATGTACACGATTGAATTCTAATCCGACCATTGATCCGATCAAGATATTTTGCACATGTTACCGCGGCTTATGATGACTTAAACTCATCATGTGTTCTCTCTTTGTTGGGTTTGTTGAGAGTCCGTCTCCGTTAAAACGTGGACTTTTTCATCGTTGGAAGAAATGTCTGGAATCTTGAGTTGGATGTGAGCTGACATTCGTGGAGGAGCTGCAGTCGGCCTGTCCGTTCCTCAGACTTTTGCTCTGGTTCTACGTCACGCTGATCACAGATGGAGGGGTGGAGCTTCAACAGGACATTTTTGATCACACAGACTCATAACATGGAACTGAAGCTCTGACCTGAACCCAGCTCATGTTCTCACAAACTTCACACATCTTTATTCTTTCAGCTTTTATTGAGGTGCAGCTCAGCAGAATGATGAACAACAAGCAGAAAGTAAAGAGGAGAAACCTCCACAAAAACATGAATTCATGCAGCGATCACACTGACTCATCAGAGCGGCTCCAGCTCCAGCAGCTGATGGGGGGTCAGAGCAGAAACAAACATCAGGATCTGGAGATCAGCTGATGATCTCATCCTTCTGAAGGGAGGCTCATCAGCAAACCTGGGGGGGGGGGTGTTCTGGATTTTGTAGAACTGCATAAGGAAGTAATCCCTTTTCCTAAGTATTCAAGACCTTTTAATAATAAGGCAAACGGATTACTATCCTCAGCTTCTTTGCGGGCATGTTCTTCATGCTTGGCCTGAAGCTCCTTCTTCATTTGCTGCAGTTGTGTTTCATATTCCTCCTCTAAGCTTCTCAGCTTGGCGGACATGTTTTCCTCTAGCTGATCCCTGCCTCTCTTTGCTTCTGCCTCCAAGAGATCTCTGCTGTTCTTTATCTCCTCATGCATCTCCAGCATCTTCCTCTGGTTCCTCTCTCTCTCAGCGTTCATCTCCTCTATCTGACTTTGGTGCCTCGCCTGAATTCCTCTCTCCATCTCCTCCTTTTCTTTGCGAATTTGCTCCTCCTTCTCCTTCAGGATTCGTTGTTGTTTCTGTTGGATGGCTCTCTCCGCCCCCTGGAACATCTGGTTGGTGTAGTGGCTTCCTCCGTTCTTCTGCACGATGACTCTGACCTTCTCCATTAGCTCTCTGACCTGAGGCTTCTTGTTCTGCAGCTTGTTGTTGAAGATGTGATACTGACCGTTGCATCTTCTGACCAGCTCCTGGAGCTCTGGACTTCCCTTCAGGAACTCCTCTATGGTTTCTTCAAGGCAGTCTCCGTGGGTGAAGATTACCATGCTGTATCGATCTGCATCCTGCCCAAAGATCTGCTGGATCTTCTGCACCGTTTCTATTTCCTCCTGAGTGAATCTGCCCACAGAGACGACCACCAGGAAGATGTGAGGTCCAGGAGCAGCGTAGGAGATGCACTGGCTTAGATCTTTGACAGTTTTATTTTCTCCAAATCTGGTGTCAAACAGGCCGGGGGTGTCGATTATGGACACCCGCTGCCCGTCCACCACGGCTTTGCCTTTGGAGCAGTTCACCGTCAGAGAGCTGGCGCTGCACTTGGACAGGAAGCAGTTTTCCCCCAGGATGCTGTTTCCTGTGGCGCTCTTCCCAGTCCCGGTCTTCCCCACCATCACCATCCTCAGCTCACTGTCGTCAGTGATAAAGGAGTCTGAGGACAAGAACCACATCGGGTCAGAAACACTACAGAGTTTCTGCAGAAACTTAAAGATAAAATGTTATCAATAAAGTTTAAATCACTGTTTAAACTTTATCAAATCTGTTTAAAAGGAGAAAAAAAAGACAAAAATGTTGTTTTTTGTGTTTTTAACTGTATTTTAAGTCACTTTTTTTCTAAAATATGTTTGTTTCTGATTTTATATCTTACATAAGTAGATAAAAGAGAAACAAAAGAAAATGAAATGAAAATACAACAGGCGATTATTTTAAAGGGGTACAATCAGAATCAGTATGACTGAGTCCTGGAGAGTCTTTAGAAAATAAGAAACAATGCTACAGTGCATTATTGTGGAGCTGCAGATGAAGTGTTATTATGTTCAAAGCCTTTAAAGTAGATTAGTCAGATCATTCTTTCTGAAATATAATTAATGAAATGTCTCGAAAATATACCAGGGGGTTAGACTTTACTAGAAAATGTTGAATCTATCACATACAGACAAGGTTTTGATTGCTTTTTGCTTCTCACAATTACAAGTACTATTAATATACAGTTTGAGTTCAAAAAGAATACAATGAAACAAGGTTTTCGACCAGAGAATTTACATTTGACTTTTGCCATTTGCAACGCACTGACGTCATCGCCCCGCCTCCCCCATGGAAACGCCGACTTGAAATTAATTATGCCACACTTTTCGCACAACGGATGGGAAAATGAAGATGTAATCCCTTCTTTGCATTTTCGCTTCAATTATGTCACAGAATAAAAGCATTTTGAAGGATTCATTTGTAATTTTAATTTTGATTCAACAATTGCTTATTCATTTTGAAAATGGATAAGCATTTCTGGTGTCAACTTTTATTTTTAATTATGCTACAGAATACAGAAGCTGGTGAGAAAACAGCAGAAAAGACCAGTGGTTCTCTAAAGAACCTGGACTCACCTGGACTCGCGTTTCCATTCATGATGTTCCTCTGATGGAGCTGAAGCAACCGAGGAGCTGAAGCAACTGAGGAGCTACTGAAGTCAAGGAGGGGCTGCAGCCTTTTTAAACTGGACATGTGAAACTGAAACTGAACCAACAATCCCCCAACCCCCTCCCCACCCCACTTACAGGAATTCAGGAGATTTCCTTTCAGCCTTGGGTTCTCTTAGGGAAATTTCGCATTTCTCAGAGACCAGGCTCTTGCAGATCCTGAACAGATTTGAGTTTTTCAGGCCTTTTTTCTAAAAGCATTACTTTGGTTTGTGTTGTTAACCCTTTCATGTGCTGATGCCAAATTTTCTCTTACAAAATAGATTTTTCTTTTGCTCAAAATCTCAAACATTTTTGTTGCTTGAATGAACAGAAAAGTCAGAGTAAATCCAGCACTCCAGCAAACAGGATGATCTCCTCAGTCGAGGTCTGATGGATGAAATTTCTTCTCTGAGGTTTTCAGAAAGACCAGAAGTTCACAGAGAGTGAACTACAAATGCATTTTTTAAAGGAAAACAAACCTTGTTTTTTAATGAGAAATTTTCTTTTCCAGTTATAAATGCAGACACAGCAGTGAGACGGCTGCCAAAGACCCAACAACAAAGTCCAAGTTCAGAGAAAACACCGCTCTGTAAAAATGAATGATCTCTCAGAAATGGATCAATCATGACCCTAGTCCTACTTCAACACAGATTATATCAGAACTTTACTTTCAAGATTCAAAAAGAAGATTTAAGATCAACTTTATTAATCCCCGAAGGGAAATTTAGTTGTAGTAGCAACACCACAGAATAAGATAAGAGATATAATAAATAAAAAGACACAAAATATACAGGGAAGAAAAGAAGAATAAACAGTCGAAAACGATACAGCTGAAAACTCTAGAACTCTCAAAAGTCTTATGTACATCCATGTCTGCCAGATGAATTGTGAAGTCTAATGGCTGATGGCAGGAATGACTTCCTGTATTGTTCTCTTGCACAGCGGGGGTGTATAAGTCTGCCGCTAAAACTTCTTTTTCAGTTTGTCCACCTCTTTGTAGAGAGGGTGGGAGGGATTGTCCATGATGGTCCCCAGTTTAGCCAGCAGTCTGTCCGCCACCACCTCCTCCAGAATGGCAAGCTTGAAGCCGATGACAGACCCTGCTTTTTTTATGAGTTTATTCAGTCTGTTGGTGTCCTTTGCTTTGACGTCCAGCACACTACAGCAAAGAAGATGGTGCTCGCCATCACAGGCTGGTAGAACATGTGGAACTCAATTATCTCATAAATGCCTGAAAAAGAAAGATCACGATGAAGAAGACGGAGAACTGACGATGCAGCTGCTTGGGTCAGCTGGTTCCATCAGAGATGAGAAGAATAAGGAAAAGAAAGCAAAGAAGGGAAGGGAAAAGAAGATCCTTTCAGGAAACCGGTGCCCCAGAATTTGCAACAAAAAGGACCTGTGGAAGAGAAATCAGAACAGACGGGAAGTGTCGGGGAGTTGGAGGAGCCTAGAGCAGGGGTGGCGAACAAGTTTGACACCAAAAGCCGAATTTTTTCGCTGTGAGAGTCGAAGAGCCACACCACACAATACGTACACACACAAACACGCAATTAAAGCCTTATTATTTTCCATAAAACATTCCTCTCCCTACAACACAACAGCAAGTATTGTACTTGTCTTTGTTTCAAGTTTCATTTCAGTTGAGTGTAGCAAAAATTTAATTTTAACCTGCGGTAAAACACTAAAAGAATTCTTCAATAATTTTTTAATTTATAGTTTTATGATAGATCTTTGTCATGAAAACCAATTAATTGATGACATGTTTGTGTAAGTTGAAACGATTCTGCTTGCTCATCGCAGAAGTAAGGAAACAAATATTTGATTGCTTCCTACCAGATTAAAAGTGCATATACTTGAACTCAAACGCTTGTGCCCAAACATCATGAATCTGCTCATAGCCACCTCAGTAATGGTTTTACACCCTAGATTCCCCACTTCCCATGAGTCTTAGGGGCTGAAGGCTGGGCTAACCCCCTGGTCGCCACACTATTCACACAAGTATGCTCAGTCAGGTGTTTGTGCACTTTGAAAAGCTTCAACTTGTTAAAAAAGGAGACAATTTTGTCAGATCAGGAAGAGTTTTTAATTTTCCCTGGGATACGTTTTGTTCTTTTCTGCCATGAACAATGTTACTGCTTCCAAAAGCTCATAATAATAAACATAGTGACTTGCCATTCTGTTCAGTGAAAAAGTAAGAATCTTCCCATTCTTCCGTCCTGTGTTTCTCTTTATACTCTGAATTTCGCCATTTTGAATATGAAAGTAAAAGTCTGCACGCACATCAAATGTTCAGTAATTTTTTCCGGCATTGGGCGTAAACCGCGCAAATGATTGGCGGTCACTTATGTGTCGGGAGCAGAATCAAAACTCTCACTGCCCAGCGATCTTTTCATTATTTATTTTTAATACTCTCTGATGGATTTAAGAATTGTATAAAAGTGAATTACCTATGAAATGAAGCTCAGTACGTCGTAGTTATTGTTGCGACACATCCGTGATAAAGCCATCAACTGGCTTCGCACAATATCAAAGAGGAATAAGCAAAATCATAGGAAGTTAGAATTGCCCCTTTCCAACTTTGATGTTTGAACACGTGATTCGCCCAAAAATAGCCAAACAGCATGGCTGTCAATTCTGCTAACAGCCCCCTGACTCTTGGGGAGGAACTTTACACCCACAATTCCCCACTTCTCATGAGTCTTAGGGGCTGAAGGCGGGGCTAACCCCCGGGTCGCCACAATATGATGAGACGCAAAGAGCCGCATGCTCGTGGGCCGAGAGCCGCGTGTTCGCCACCCCTGGCCTAGAGGATGGAGCTGCTGCAGATCAAGAGGACAAGGAGAATGATGTACATCAGGACAACCTGGGGTTAGAGGAAGTTAAAAAAACTGCTGACGTCTCTGACGTGCCAGACTTATTGTGAGGTTGTGTTACCCTTCGCTGTGCCCATCTACACAGCCCTCATAAACCACAAGCACAAAGTCAATTTGACCCCAGGTTCTCAAAAGAAAAGCAAAACATAGACAGATTATAAGATAAATAACACTCATACACAGTTACATACAATCAAAACACTCCAAACAGTTCCTGTTAATAGAAGAGGACTAGTCAGTTCATATCGATGGTTACGAACGTAAGGTTCACTGGAGTTGGAGCGAAACACTACCACCTGGATCCTTTCCCCTTCTGCACTTGACATTGATTCTGTTGAAAAAGTGGGAGGGAAACTCAACCACCTCATGTGCTTCTCCTCTCCCGAGTCCCAACCATTAGGGGCGCTCCAGCCCTATTCATGAGGTGGGAAACTTTAGGAGCAATTGACTCCAGTGGCCAGCAACCCGGGGATTGTTCATCCCCTGTGTGGGTTGAGCCTTTATGGGAAACTGCTGGATCAGCTGCTGCCGGGAGGTCCTGCTGGACCCGTGTCAAAGGGCGCTGTGTTTCATCTGCTGCCGTGCACTGGCTCCAATGAAACCAGGTGTCACCTTTCCCTCGGACCCTCACAGCATGTGATGTTCTCTCTGCAACATGGAAGGGCCCCGTTCAACGCGCTCCCGACCATCTCCGTTTAATGACCTTGATCAGCACCCAGTCAGGACCTGTGGGAGCTATGGGAAAATCTTGGAGTTGAATATAATGGTTAACTAGACATTTTATTACTGATTTGCTGTCTCCCTTCTTGGTGGCCCACGGCTCTGGCCACCCTATAAATGCATCCACGCACACCAACACATACCTGTAACCTCTGATTTAGGTCACCATGTCTGTAAAATCAATTATGATCTCTCGCCCTGTCGCTGGTTCAAAGAGAGCGTTAATGCCTGAGAGGTCACGTAAGCCACTCCTCCATGTGTGGTCAGTATATGTAGAGCTTAAATAGTGCCATGACAGGCGCATGTGACAGGGGACATCCTCTTTTATGTATTAATAAAAAGTAATACAGATCAGGTGATCTAAAGTACAGTAAAGAGATTGTTGAAAGACACCACAGAAAATATACGGAACTGAAGTTGGCCTCCGATTCACAGCTTCCGATTCGCGAGGGCACTAAAGGAACATTCCGCTGCATTTGTTGCACTAAGATCACCTAAAACCGGGTCATGTTCAAAAACCGCTGGACCTGGACTGCTCAAATCTGAATCAAATTATGCATTAGATAGTAAAGGACACATTAAACACAGTTTCTGATTTGTGAAAACTTCCTCTGATTTTTGAAACTGTGAAATAGGTTGATTTTCATAGCATTTTACGCACTGAGTCCACCTTAGTCCAGGTCCTGTGCAAAAACCGCCAGACCTAGACTGCTCAAACCTGGATTAAATTATGATTTAGATACTAAAGAACACATAAAACAAAGTCTGTGATTTGTGAAACCTTCCTCTGATTTGTGAAAATGTGAAACAATGCAATTTAAGGATAATAGAGACAAGGGAAGGACAACTTAAAGCAAAACACCAAAACAGGAACTTTAAAGTAAATCAGAAAACAAACCAAGAAAAAATTGAACAAAAAACCAAAACGTAAGTCAGGGGTATATGCTAACCGTGACCGTTAACTATGTGTCCAATCTAACATCTGTTTCCCCCGATCTCCATATTTCTAATATATTAGATATTAATGTATTTTAATCAAAATAAAAAATCTAAGAAACATCCAATACTAGGAGGAAAAGACAAATCCAACGCAATTCCATTCCAAGAAGTCCTGAACATTTCCCTTTTTTTCTACAATATTCTTTATGTAAATACTGCCCCCTAGCGGCAAAATGAACCAGGCACTGACAAATACAACCAGCAGAGGGTGCTAAAACATAACTTTAAAACTCAGTTAAAGCATTTGTCGATGTTTTTTGGTTCTGCTAAAAAATGTAGTAAGGAAGATTTAAACGTTCAATGACAACAGTTAAAAATATTTATTTCCAATTTCAGTACTATTTAGTTTAGTTACTCCTCCAACAATTTTGTATTATCCACATAAAATGTATTTTTTTGCTTTGATGAAGATTTTCAGATAAAGTGTCTTTTTGTGAACTTTTTAAATAAATCATAAAAAGTATCAAAAGGCATAGGAAGCATCAGAAATGTGTTATTGTTTTTAATTAATCAATGCTTTGAGTGCCTCACATGAAGCTAAATCTTTTAGAGTTTATAGATCTAAAGTCTTAAAACTGTCAAAAAATTAAAATTTTAGATGCTATTATTTTTCAAGAATATTTTTAAAGATGCAAATAAAAGTTCTAGCGTTTAATAAAGCAACCTTAATAAACCTTAATAAAAAATGTAAAACACGATTTAAGTCATTTCAAGTATATTTATTAAGTAAATAAGCATAAAAACCATAACATTTGATGATTTATTTGTATATAACTGGAGGGAAATACAAAAGTCTTTGAAGTAAAACTTTTCCATTTGCTCTGATGTTTTAATCAACAAACAAATATATTTAATAAGCAAAACTGAATGACAAATAAATAGCACCTATAGGCAACTTTCTATTAGAAACATGTCAGAAATCACAGAGAAAAACATAAACAGCCATGCAAATGTTCGGTTCCTGCAGGTCAAATCACTGCCTGGTGCAGCTTTAAAGGCTTCTGTTTAAGTTTTCAATCCAGGGAAATGTCATCTGTCATGACAAACACATTATTCACTTATAAATAATGTATCGCACCACTCTTTTTCTCACTGTTGAGCATAGAGAGGTGGTGGTGGTGGGGGGGGACTCCCCCTTGTTTTATTTTCAGCTTCTCTCATTCTTCATGCCCTGCTTTATGGAAAACACAGGAGAGCCTGGACAGTGGGTAAATGCATTTCACCTTGGCGGAGTGCATTTGCAGCCGCCGGACGACAATGGCCTTGAGAATACTCAGACTCCACGCTGGAGTTGTGTCTGCTGCGGGACTGGCGGAAGCTGCACCTTCAGTCCCCTCGCATGAGGAGTCCAAACAGCCAGCCGGGGCAATCACCTGACACATTTCCATCCAATTTCCACTGCAGAATGTGTTCATTTTCAGGCTAATGGCATGTCATTTTGCAGGAGCTTTTGGTCAAGAATTAATCCTGGAATCAAAACAGATTTTCCGGAGAGCAATCTTCCATCAAGTATTGATTTTTTTACACTCGCAGAGCCTGTACTCCCTAATTTAACCTGACAGCCAGCAGCACAATGGACTGGGAGCACCTTGGTGTCTCACAGAGGGAGCGTTCCTCCTCCTTCTCTCCATGAAGCGAAAGACAGATATAGAAGAGGGGGAGAACAGGCTCCCAGATGTAAAAAAATAAAAATAAAAATAAAACAAAGCAAAGAGCATTTCTTAAAGAAAACAGAAACAAAGCTTCCGTCTCTGTTTTACCTTTAATTATGTTTTCAAAGATGGTGTTTCTTGGACAGGTGAGGCTGAAAGCAAAGAGGGGAGATTGTTCTGTGGCCATCAGCTATCATTATGGGCCTGTTGACATCTCCCTGTCTTTGAGTGATTCTCATCTCTGATTTCCTCCGGCCATTTTCTGCAGATGCACCTAGAGGGGTTTCATCATGGCCCCATAAAAAGGGCCCAAAGTGTCCGAACAGGTCCTGGCTAATAAGGAAGCAAAGATGCTGTCCAACCATGTCACTTTACTCCCATCCATATCTGCTCCCTGATGCCTTCAGATATGCAATCATTCTCCCCTTCTTCCGCTGCCGTTTCCTCTCCTCATGTGCTGTAAGTATACTATACCCTACATAGAGGTCAGCGGGATGAGAGGATGATGGAGGGCAGGGCCGATTATTTTCTCCACCTCTTCAAGCTGCAATGACCCGTGAGTGGAGGAGTTGCACTTTGCCAAAGGCTGCTTACAAACTACCAAACAGGACACAAATTATTTCAATTTTTTCATCTGCTGCTCTTTACTGGAAACCGTCAGTTTAAACCCAAATGGGATGGAAGTTCTCGGCTTTTGGGATTTGGTGTCATTTCTTTTAATGAATCTGGCAAACTTTTTAAAATGTTGTCATCATTTAGATTTTTCTTGTAAAAGAACAAAACCTGATGATAACAAAAGTGATTCTAACACATTATATATGACAACTATGATTTATTTTCTGTGGATTGCAGTTTAAAACATGTCCATAAAGTGTCTCTTATCTTAAAATGTTGTGTTCAAAGTAACGTCCAACAGCACTTTATGGAATTATAATCATACACAACAGAAAAGCTTCTATTAATTCAGAGAAATCTCTCAATGTTTTTGACAAAACTGTATTTTTCCTCCGTGAATGCATAAATTTTTTTAGAATTTGCTCAGAAATATGGGAACTTTTACAGTATAAGTCATAAAAAAAGCAGATTTTTTAGGATTTAAAAGGATTCTATGTTATCACAAAAACCTTCGGGTTTTGTTTAATATCTTTTCATCCTTTTTTTTTTACTTTAATGTTTTTGTATGTTTTCGTGGAGGCAGAAATCTAAACCTTCTATTTTTCCCCATTTTCCTAAAAATGTTCATTCTGCTTCTTTAAACACTCATCTTTTAGTTTCAGGAGATTAATTGATATTTTTTTACCCAAGAGTTATTTTACCAAATAATTATAAAATGACTTTTTGTTCTTATTTTTTATTATTTCCTAACTATTTTCCTCCTTGATGTGTCTTCATTTATGGATAACCTCCATATTGATGCTTGTTTGTTTAATAGTTTTACTTTGACAAAATCAAAAGGATATATTTTTTAAAAATCAGTCTGCAATGGTTAAAATGCTTGTAAAAAAGAGTTATGCAGCGGATTTTACATGTGAATTAATAAGAAATATATAATATTTGAACCTGAAACAAACATAAAGTCTACAAAATCAAGTTTATAAAAATACAGTACATAATTTCTTTTTTTCTGCTTTAATGCTTTTGCTTTAACGTTAATGCTAAATAACGTGGTTTAATGTATATCTGCATCCATAGGGTCAATGGGTTAAGGTCTCCAATAAATTGCAGGATCAAAATGTATGTTTTTATGTTAAACTAAAACAACTTTCACAAAGCAGGATTAGTAACAATAATGTAGTTTAGTTGCAGCAAAGTGTGAATAAATGACATCTGTGGGAAGGAGCTAGAATTTGCTTTTTGTCCGCAGAAGCTTTTTTTGCATTTCTTGTACATTTAGTGCATTTAAATAAATCATCTGGACAACTAAAAGCAGGTATAAAGCTTTAAATTAAAATGATATTATAACATAATTGAATTTAGTGTATAGCAGCTTGAGCGGAGCGTTTGCAGGTGTGCAGACTCTCATGCACCTGGCTGTGATTCCTTTGCACGCTGTTAGAAAAGAGACATCCCTGCTTCAATACATGCATTGAAAAAGTGAGCTGCTACGAAGTTAAATGGACTATAAGCTGATGATATCAGCTGCTCAAGTCAGACAGGTGTCTCTGTAAAGACCCGGGCTATTAACTCCAACCCTGCAAATCTCACACAGTGTGTCATTGATAATAATGCCGAAAAAAAGGGAGAAAAAAAGCAAGAAACAGCAGCGAAAGCAAAGGGGATCATATGCATGGCCAGTCTCGATTGCATGTGAGGATTGATAATTGCACCCACAGAGGCATCTGGGTGTGCAGAGCAGCAAAGTGGGGGACGCCTGAGCAGCTCAGACTTCACAGTCAGTGTACCAACATCTCAACCCTGAGGTGGAAGTGAAAACAAGAAGGCGGAGAGTGAGAGATATACAGACAGTTCATTTACCCAGAACATCAGCCCACCTCACATTGTCTGAAAGCTAAGGGAAGTGAATGCTTCATGCCTGATGGAAAACAAAGGCAGCAATTTAAAACCATCTGCATCCAACACATGCATTCTCTCCCTTCACCTCCCGTTCCTGTGTCCTGACTGATATTGAAACATAATCCATTTGGAGCGCCGACATGTCATTATATTTCTGTTCGGCGCCCGGCTCTCCATTCAGGACCATTTCAGGTGTTTGCAGGTTGGACAGGTATGTTTTATTATAAACAAGTCAAACATTTTGAGCGTTGAGGAGAAATACGGGAGAGGAAAGGGACAGAAAAAGAAAAGTGACCTCAAACCTCTTTTGTTTGCCGACTTAAGTCCACGAGAAATGAAAAATGAAACGTTTGCTGCAAAAATAAAGGATCATAAAAATATTTTGAGCCAGTATAATGTGAAGAAAAGACGTATTATAAATGTTTTAATCCAAACTGACACAAAAGAAGGAGATAACTTCTTATATTATGATTCTTTTAATGAAGATATTATCTTCAATTTTAAATTGCTTTGATTATTCTACTTTTAGCTTTTAAAATAAATAAGAAAAACCATGAAAAAAAACAAAAAAAGCTGATATGGAAAGAAGCATACATTTGCAGGATAATCAGTAAAAGTTAAACAAATACCTTTTCTTCAGTATTTACTGATTTAAACTGATTCTTTTAAACGTTTTCCTCAGATTTTCCTTAAGGTTTTATGTAAAATATTATGTTAGGTTTAAACTCATTTCTTTCTGAATAATAAAAAGAGGCACATCAGCTTTTCACTGAAAAGTAAAATAAAATAAAATAAAATAAAATAGTAAAGCTTAAGCTTTTGGAGGAATATGACTTGCATTCAGCTGCATTCAGTTTTTGGTGCCGTCATTCATTTATCCCAAATCACGTTGATGAAAAAACAATAAAAAGGAAAAGACTTGAAACAGCACAAATTGTTATTTAAACCTTGTTTTGTAAATGCATTTCTTCATTTACAAACTCCTTAATTCAAACTTTAAATAATTTTGACCAAAAAGCGCATTTTTAGGCCGTTGACTAACAGATTCTAGCCATAAATCCTTAACTTTTTATTTATTCATTTATTGCCATAAACAATAAAATCCATATCTTTAAATCTTTGATAAAATTGTTTTTTGTGTGTTTTTTTTAGAGAATTTGAAAAAATTAGAAAGTTTTCTTTTCATACTTTAATTTGTTTCAAATTAAAGATAAAGATGTAGAAGTTGTGTTAGATTACTTTTTTAATAATTATATTAAATGTTTAATATAAACATCTTTGGGTAAAGTGAAGTCATTTTTGTTATAGCTCCATAAAAACTTTTGTTAAATTTTGTTTTTCGGTGTTTCCTTTTTTTTAATCTGCTCTGTTATGTTTTGCAGCTTCCCATGTTTTTCTTTCAACACATTTCAATTCTGTGGTTCGTCCTTGCTCATTTATTAAAAAAATAAAGAAAAACAACCCCCCCCCCCCCCAAAAAAAAAAAGTAATTTAGACTCAATTTCCCAATTTTCACT
The DNA here is from genome assembly GCF_053564925.1 of Oryzias latipes. Lineage (NCBI taxonomy): Eukaryota > Metazoa > Chordata > Actinopteri > Beloniformes > Adrianichthyidae > Oryzias > Oryzias latipes. The sequence continues at coordinate 25,207,619 of NC_136256.1, read as the reverse complement.
GAACTACAGGAGAGATGATCAGGCATTCCAAAAGCATTCAGGGATCAATAAGTGCGCAGCTCATCCCCTGAAGATCTTCATCATTTTAATCGCTGAAATGTTTTGTTATTTTGAGGAAATTCTTTGTGAAAATGCCTTTTAGTGATTAACACAAATATTTGGGGTGTTTAAGAAGCCTTCGCATAGTTTGAACTTAATAGAAGTATGAAGAGCATCCTCAAAAAGATTCTGCAACTTTCTAGAAGAGTAAAATGAACGTATGATAATAATAATAATAAAAAGTATGAACAAAACTTTTCAGTGTCACCACTTCTCCGTGGATTCCTGACAAATTACTGATGAAAAGCTCAACATTTGCTCAGTTTTCTCAGTTTTTCGAAGCTCCGCTTCGCTCCTGCAGAAGTAAACTTTTTAAAGCAACTCTGCCAGAGAACAGATGTGGGTCAGGAGCTGCGTCGGCACAATTACGCTGTTAATGGTGAGCACAATTGAAAATGCAGCGGATAAAAAACAAAAGAATATCAAATAACTTTCCTCGGCGGCGCATACCTCAGCCATCACTCCTCAAAGACTCCTCCATCAAGTGTTTTGAGATGAAGAAGAGGAGGAGGAGGGCTGGGTGAGGGCATTCAAGAAAGACGAAAAAGCATCTCCAACATCAGTTTTCAGTCTAATGTTAATAATTTATGTTGTGTCTGCTTTTTATTATTATTATTTATTTATTTACGGCTTTCTTTCTCGGCAGCCTGTCCGCTGTTCAAAGGCATCACGGACAGAGAGGCTGTGTCAAACTTTTGAGTTTAGTTTCAAAAGGCTTTCTCCTCGTTTATTTATACATTTCTCCTACTTTACACTAGTTTCGTTGTTATTTGGCGAGGCAAACGCATGCAGCTTTGATGAGAAGCAAACCTGACGTGTATTTTTTTCCTACTGACCCAAAGTAAAAGCAAATAAATGGACAAAAAGATTTATAGGAAAAAAAACAAAAACCAAACGTATCGCGTCATTAAAGAAGCTGAAATGGTCGGTAAAGACATCCAGTCGTCCTGTAGTCTGACGTTAGGTCAAAGAGATCAATCTGTTCTACACCGCAGTTTCACAGGAGGATTTGAGATCGTGACCCTGCGAAGAAAGGAGTATGGTTTTATTGTACGTTTTCAGGAACTACTTTTATGTGTGTAGTTTGAAACGCATTACAAAAAAAACCCCTAACAAATATCCTCTGAAAGCTGCAGCATCCTCTGGTAATACGTTTTTGGTCTGACTCACCCTGCAGAGCCGGAAGAAACACCCTTAAAGCTCTGTGGATTTGTTCTGAGCATTTATGCAGCTGAAAGAATGTTTAGAACTGAGTTCAAGAATCTAAACAGCAAAGGACAACAAGTGTTGATAGTCTGAGAAAGGTGGAAATCCGTTTTAGAAGTTCTGTTCTTGGAAATGGGATTAGAATTGGTTTATTTTAAGCAATCAAAACAGCAGAAAATCCTAAAGTTCATGCAGGTCTAATGCTCTCTGCATCTGACACCTTCCCTGGGGGAGCAGTTAAGTTTACCCCTTTAAAACCAACCCCTTAATGCTGACTGTCAAGCAGGGAGTTTTTGGTTTGAGTCAACTGTGGATTTGAACTCACTACCTACCAGTCTCAGGTTGGACACTCTACCATAAGGCTGAAAAGAAGATAATCAAATGAAGTATAAACCTACACATAAATATATCAAACTATGGATGATTAGTCATAAATTTATTGGTAAAAAATGGACATTAGTCTTGTTGTGGGGGAACCGAATCGTTTTACTTTAAAATAATCTTTTAAAAATAATTTATTCCATCAGAGCTTTTTGACTTTGTCAGGAACTTTGATTTCAACAAAGTTTTCGTTCTATTTTATTTTACTTTATTTTATTTATCGAAATTGTGTTTTTTCTGGTGTTAGGGTCAGTTTTGACCCAGCTTTATAAAACAACTTCATAAAGTGATGATTTGATCCAGAATGAAAACCATTAATGGATTTCTGCCAACACGCTGACGGGTCAAAATTGACCCGTTAACACCGTAGATGGTAACAGAAAGAGGAAAGTTCAAAAGCAAATGTTAAAAATATCCATTCACACGCATTCACATGTATATGATGTCAATAAAGTTTCATTAAGGAGAGTAATAAAGTTTTATTTATGATACAAAAATATGCAGGAAATAGACCATAGTGTTTTGGCGAATAGGTTCTGGGCAGATGACGTCTCTATCCTGGTGGGATGAGCTCGGACCATAGATGGATAGACGCCACAGCCTGACGGTGGTTGAGACGTAGCATTGGTCCAGGTGGAGAAAGGGGTGGAGGAAGGCCAGCAAAACCAGATAAACATCCATGAATTTAAAAAAAACATACATATGATAAGCTGCACGGTGGTGCAGTGGTTAGCGCTCTTGCCTCACAGCAAGAAGGCCCCTAGTTCAAGTCCCGGCTGGGGGACCTGAAACAGAACAACATTGGGGGACCTTTCTGTGTGGAGTTTGCATGTTTTCCCCGTGCATGCGTGGGTTTTCTCCGGGGACTCCAGCTTCCTCTCACCATCCAAAAACATGCCTCATAGGTAAAGTAGTTATTCAAAATTGTCCATAGGTGTGAATGTGAGAGTGCATGGGTGCGATATGTGTGACCCTGCCACAGACTGGCGACCTCCCCAGGATGTCCCCTGCCTTCGCTCATCAGTGGCCAGGATAGGCTCCAGCAGCCCCGTGACCCCGAAAGGGATAAACGGAAGAAAATTAATGAATGAAAATGAATACATATGATTATAATCAGCTGAGTAAAGAAGGCGGGGCTTTTAGTTGATGACTTGTCAAATAACAGCTTAAGATTTATAAATGTGCCTTACAGATAGCTAATTGATAATTATCAAGTTGTTTGTAAGTCAGTTATAAATGACCTGTTAACTATTTGTTAATGATTCATTACTGATCCTTAACAATTAGAAATTATTGTGAACAAGCTGTTAGTAAATGACTAATAACTTGTTAAGTGTCTGTCATTAGTTTATATAGGTTACTGGGTTGTTGTCATAATCTGATTGGTTTCTTTTTCGTGCCAGGTTCCCAAAAGTTGGAAAATCTTCTGCTTCTTTAACTTTATGTAAACTTGAATGAACGGTAATGCCCAAGTCTGTTCTGACGAGTTGACCTGATCAATACATGAAAAAAAAAACATTTCCACGTGATGCTGACATTTTATTAGAATTGTAGTTCATTGTGTCTTCGGTTGGCAGGAGTAGATTTTTAAACCAGCAGTTTGGGTGAAACTGTTCCACGTTTGTGAACTCTGCAAGAATGTTTATGTGAAAAACACAGTTGTAGAAAATTAAGAAATTAGATTAAAAAAATAGATATAAAAAGTGCATCATTTAGTTAACAAAAACAAAACATTACAACTACTTAAGGTACTTGGGTCATTAAAAAAAGATTGTTGGAATTGTTAAAGCAAGAGTAGTTTTGATAAATATACACTAAATTAAATTTTATTATTGTAAATGAAAATTGATTTTAACAATTAAACAAAAAAATTATCTTAATAGTGTTAAGATTTTACCTTTCAGGACAGCAACCACACTCTCTGCCCTTAATACACAATAATATGAATTTATTTTTAAATCCTTTTTCCATCAGGGGGTTCAAAGTGTTCTCCAAAAGAAATATGATTTTGACCTTAAATGTATGTTTATGCTATACTTAACACTGTAGCAAGAAAAAATAATTTACTCTTCAACGAATTCTGAAGTGGCGTGTGATACTCCTGAGCCTGTCCAGCCCACCTAACGCGTTCATCACAGACCCTAAAAGCTTCACAGCAAAATCTGAAGTTCAAACTCTCCCCAATGAAGGAGAGAAATTCTCTTTACCTCCAAGTTCGGAAGCTGCAGGAATGACTCTTGAACTCTCAGCTATAGGAAATTTTCCAATTACAAGGTGATGAATGAGGCGTGCACTTTGCTCACAAGCAAAGTAAACATGACCCCAAATGTTCATTTCACGAGGGCACGGTGGAGGATTGATGAAGACGATGAACTTCTCTTTGGAAACCTGCGTGAAATCACAGCCGCGTACTTGGCTGGGTCTCGTTAAACGCAGAAAAAGTCAGAGCAGCTTTTCAAACACAGGGAACTGAAGAGCATCGGTTTAGTTTATGATTCACCTGGAATGTGAAGGTTAAAGCTAAAGCACAATTGACATGACTTCTGTGTTTTTGTCTCTTTTAGTTAATATAATAACCGTTTGTTTTTTTAATTTGATCTGTTTTTAGAGGGAAAGATCCGGAAAAACCAAAAAGTGTAAAAACTATTTCTTTCATTTATCTTGTTTACTTTTTAATAATAAAAAATATTTTGTTGGCTATCTCTAACACCCCTTCAAAAAATAATCAAAATGTTTAATGATGTGGAAGGATTCTACTAAAATTTGGTTATGTTTTTACTCAGATGATGCCCAAAAAACTAAAATATAAAGCAGAAATGAAGAAACATCCTCAGTTTTTTTCTCCAATGGATATAGTAACTCTGCAAAAACTAACTTATATTTAATTTACTATGGTGATAGTTGGTGAAATATTTAGAATCAAAATTTTGTTTTTTATTTAGAAGATGATTAGATATTGGTGCAACACAGAAAACAACCAGATTTTACAAAAACATGCATCCAAATGCTGTTTATAGATATTAACAATTTCTGTGCAGCCAACTGAATAACTTATCTTTAAGATATTCTTGGCAGAGAGAAAACAAAAAACCTTTTTTCAATAATGTGAAAGTTAAAACATTATTTAGCTTCTGAAACCATCTGCAATAGATAAACAGACTCACTACTTAACAAGCAGGGAGTTGTTAAGTAGTGCAGGTAGAACAGATGTAAAGGTTAAATTACAGAGGTTTATGATCATATGCTTTGATATAAACTGAAAAATGTTTGAGTATTTCTTTAAAATCTGCAGAGTTCAAATCCTTTTCATTTTTTATTTACAATAAAAAATGACTCAAAGATGCAAAATAGGATGAAAGGACGCCCAGTTCTGTTCTGGATCCTCTGGAAGAAAGAATCCAGCATGATTTACATAAAACTTCTGCACAAAACCCTATAGAATCGTCTTTACTCAACAGCTATCAGCTTTTATGGAATCCGTTTTAACAGTTTGCCTTCAAGGAGAACAGAAGTATAAAGGAAAAAAGGTTTTTAATGTGTGGATGGATGATAGTCATTCCACATGAAGCTCAGCAACATTTCATGTCAAATGTTTATTTCTAATTATGATACAAATCAATGTGACAGACTTGAAGCTTTTTATTCTTTTTTTTGTTTTTTTAAGAAACACAGAAATTGCTGCTTAACTGACCAAACAGATATTGCTCTAAAGATTAAATACAGTTTTCAGTCTATAAAAAAATTTAAAATAACCAACCTTCAGCTTTGGTTTTGGTAGTTAACGGTTGACAAAGCTTTAAACCGGCTTATCAGTGTTGGTAAAACGTCGTCAATGACTTCTCGCTTTATAGAAGATGAACAAATGAAAAGCAGGTTAAGAGCAACTTTGCTGTAATTCCTTTCCTCTGTGCACATTAATTTCACAGCACAGAAAAGTCTCCCACAATAACAGAAAACAAATGAGCCACATTAAGACAAAGAAATGTCAAAAACGGTGCCAGAAAAGATAAAACAAAACAAAACACCAACATTATCCCCACAGTTAAAAGTGAACATCAACACAGTGACAGGAATCAGCGCTTCTGTCCTGCGGCTGCCCAAACGGCCTTCGTTTGATTCTCACAGGAACAGTACTGAGGTAAACTTTGGATGAACGACTGTACATTTCTACTCCTTCGTTCTCTTTCTTCTCAGGTTTTAAAAGATTGTCGGCATAATGAATCTATTTCTCTGTACAATGTGCATAACTCTAGAGCTTTGGTCCAGCATTGTAAAGTTGAACAAAGGCTTTTTAACCTCTTGGTTTTGGTTACAGCTTTTATAAAAAAGCCTCCGGACTGCTATCGTCTAATATATTTATCTCTGCAAAATGTCTCGGCCGAAAGTTTTTGTCATAAATAAAAACATAAATATGCAACAAAAATGAGAAGTTCAAGTTTTGGGTAAAAAAAAATCAAAAACCTGGTAGCCTTTTCTGATTTTCCTCATTACCACAGACAGTTGGAAGATATATTTTTTAATTACTTCCTTCCTTGTGGCATAGGGGGCTGGAAAATATGTGACATGGCGAGACGTGGATCAAGCAGACAGCTGATTCTGAATGAATTGCATCAAATTTCACCGCACTCCAAATGAAGCTCACTCCTCCCGACATGTGACACTTATTCCTCAAATTCGTGTTCTTTAGGAGCGAAATATTTGCAGTGACAGAGATGGCCTGGAAGAATGACATTTCTGACAGGGAAATAACCCAGAACAAAACTCCTATGTGTAAAAAAAACACACCCACAAGCACAGAAAGGGGTACGGATAATCATTTAAATTCAAATATCAAATGATAGAAGGATAAGATCTTCAATTTTTGCCGAAAGAAAGCAGGAAATCGCGAGAACAAGACGTTTTTTTGTTGTTGCAGGAAATCGTATCTGCAGAAGCAAAAGCAGCTGAAACAACAGTGTAAATAAAATTAAAAAAAAAACACATCTGTCACTCATTTTCTGTCACTGATACAGTTCATCATGTTAATTTAAACAGTCAAATTGTGAAGTAGTTTGACCAAGTTTGGGACATCAGGTGAAATCTATAGACAAGCAACTCCTGCGTGGTTTGAAGCATGCAGAGGCAAAAACAATGTTTGTTTTATGTGTTGCTATGAAATCACTCTGTTTTATTTTTTGTTGTAAATAGTAAAAAAGGAGGAATAAAGTTGACTAAAGTAATAAAACAAAAGGTAAACTCTTCCCCAGTCCTTCAGCTGAAGTGTGTGTGTTCTTTGGCTATCAGGCTTTGGCAACAGACTGACACAGTAGCTGGAAAACAAAGCTGCGGTGGACCCTGGAACCCCTCCACCAGCCACTGTCCCCGGGTTTCCTCCTCCTCCTCCCTCTGTCCGTTCTTTAGTACCAACCTCATGAAATCATTAATAAATACCTGCAAGAGTTGTACAAAGTTACAGCGTGACTGAAAATATTTGCAGATGAAACACAAACGACATAGTTATGCGACTGTTTAACAGCAAAAAGTTCTTTTTTTTTTTTTGTCCAAAAGAATCAGTGAGATTTCTTTTTCCACCACTATTTACATACAAACAAGAATAAACAGACAAAATGTACACTCACACATATAGCTTAGATTCTGCCAGTAGAAATGTAAAAATTTAGAGCACATTTAAGTTACAAAATTATTCTCAGATGCAACAGACTTTGGTAAATAGTGTTTCGATTTGGTATGATCTCTTCTAAATCCCTCCTTGTGGGAGCCACGATTTTGCACTGATCTAAAACTCTTTGACGCCGCGGGTTTTTACAGAATTCTCAGGTATTAATCTCTTCGCCGAGTTTTGGTTTTGCCAGGAGCATTTACACAATCGCAGTAATCACACTGACAACACAAAGTTTCTGTCTGCGAGCTCGTGACTGTCCGTCCGGGGTGGGGTGGGGGTGTTAGCTCATGGCTGTGGTCGGCTTTGGCGCTCCACCGCGTCTCGGGGGGGTGGTGGTGGTGGTGGAAGCCGGCTCACTTGGGGAGCTCCTCCAGAGAGTCGGTGAGAGGGTCCATGGGCGGGGCCACTCCCAGGTCGGGCTGTTTCAAGCGCTTTATTGTGTTCTTCAAGGCTTGCCTCTTGTTGCAGAACCAGACCCGCACCACCTCCCTGTCATAGTTCAGCTTCTCGGCTATTTCCGTCATTTCCTGTCCGGAGGGGTGCGTGTTCTTCTCAAAGTGGCTGTTGAGGATCTCCAGGGCCTGTGGGGTGAAAGAGGTCCTCCGCTTGCGTTTTTTTGAAGGCTCGCTGCCGATAAACTCAGTCAGGTTCTGCATGCCAGATCGGTGGCGGGCTTCAGCCTCGGCCATCCAGCGCTCCAGAACCGGCTTAATCTTCTGGGCGCTTTTAGGGGTGATGTCCAACTTCTCAAACCTGGCAGGATATAAAAGGCCAGGGTTCAGTTTGCCTGTCAGACTGTTACTTATAGTGTTCTCTTGGGCTTCCTGTGGTAGGAAAAAGTGGCTTCTCAGGATGGTGTGTCTGGGGAGAATTGAGAAAAAAGAATCTTACTCAGGTGCCCTGCCAAAACAAGGGACAAGCTGCCTGCCTTTTAGTCTCCTCAACCAGAATGCCACAGGGACGGAGACGGTGTCGAGCACCTGGAGCCTGTCAGCCTCGGCAGCTGGAGGTGACACTAACCCCTGCGTTCATTTTCAGGGCGTGGCCGCGGATCTCTGTCCCAAATTGGCAATAATGGAACAAGGAGATTTAGCAAATGGCTAGAAATGCTGCAGGCATCTTGAAAAAAACATGCCAAAAAATCTACCTGAATGCATCAAAGACTGCATTTCAGAGCCATCAAACAGGAAACTTTACTCTGATTACTTTGTTTCTTTTGGCCCCAGGGGATAAAATAGTTCCAGCATTTATTTGTTCACAAACCCCCTCAGAAATGTACAATTAAAGCATTTTTAAAAAGGTGTTTCTTTATTTATATATTCACAAGAAAAAGTTCTGACAATTTATTACTAAAAACTCTAACAAAGTTTGAACTGAATGAACCAAAAAAAAGAAGCAGCTGCTCCATGATTGCCCCTGAAATGCTTTTCATTATTAGTATTATCAGGCACCAATGTTTTTAATGGAAAAAAGTAGAAATATATATATATATATATATATATAATAAATATGTTTGACGAAACAAGAAAATTAAATAACTATCTAAATGCTTTTTAATGAGAATGTGGAGGTGAAAAATATATATTTTTAATGTTGACTGTGTTCAAGGTGAAATGTCAGGGACTTTTTTTTTGCTTTTGCACCTTCTTGTGTTCCTTATTTTTGAACCTATGGTATTATTTATTATGCCATCCTCTTCCAAAACAGAGGAGGCTCTTAAAAAGACAAAAAACAAACAAAGACTTTTCAACAGAAACGGCAAAATGAGCTCAGAGATGAAGTGCTGGGGAATGTTCTCCCATGATTCCTGCATTAGAAACCCAGAGAGGAAACTTAAAGTAACCTGAGGGTTTGAGCTGAAATCAAGGTTGGACCCTCCAAATCTGTGCAATCTCACCTATCTGAGTCAAAACAGAGTCAGAATTACTTTAAACCCATTTTTGATCGTCTGAAAACAAACAGATCTTTGCAGAACTTTATGGAATGAGATGAATGGAAGCAAATTAAGCTGAAACAACACAAACATGAAAACAACTCCATCAGTTCATCCAGTTCAAACCTTTTTCTAACTTTTATGGAGTTAGTAAAGTCAAATGTCATCAATATATGTTTACATTTTAAAAGAGTGAATCTATTTAGATCCAACAAAAACCTTTTTTGCCATAACATGATTTTTTTATGAAAATATTGAAAAAAAATAAACACTTCTTAACTAAAAGTCCTCTAAATGTTTATGTTTGTGAAATCCAGGGGTTTGCTGGTTTTCAGTTTTTATTTGTGAGGTGACACTTGAACGCAGCATCATAATAACATCTAGCGACCGTTAAAAAATAGGAATCAATGATGACATGCTTATTGTGGGAGAAAAAGAAAAAATGCAACATCTGTGTTCTAACTAGAGATCAAGTAAAAAAAAAAGATTAAGAAAATATATTTTTTGAGCTTCTGAAAGATAAAATGGTTAAAGTGATGTCACGTCTGTCTATTTTTCTTCTGAAATTTACGACGCCATCGTTTTTTTACCTAATATTTTAAAATCTACCAATGTTTTCACTGACACATTTGTTAATTTAGATGCACTTTTATCAGTTTAATTTGAATTTTTGTCCATTTCAGTTTTGAAAGAAATAAAGTGGCAGCAAACTAACATTAAAACTTAGTTGGTGTGTCGTCATTTTTAGACACACCAAAACCTCAGGAGAGCAATTTCAAAATAAAAGCCGGGGCGAATTAACCTTGAGCTACCACTCTTCTGTTATTTTATTTAGCTTTAGGCAAAAAACAAACAAATTTACAAAAAAACAACATCACGATTTTGTGTTGTCAGGAAATTAAATGGTCCATTTCAGATATTAAATGATTAAGATTCTTCTAAATTAATCTGAAATGAGCAAAAATCAAACACTACTGCTTATTTTCATGTCTGAACTCCAATTTCCAATCAATATTATATCACAGTAAATATGAATTTGGTCATTTATCCTTTAGGAAGTGAATTTGCGCTGTAGTTTTTCATCTTTTGAGAACTAAATCACAAAATTCATAGACATCATAAAATAATGTTTTCTTTTGGTAAAAGAAAAGTATAATATAGTTTGAACTATAATAAAGTTTGAACCAAAAACCAACCATGCTTTAGCAGAATGAACGTCCCCAGGTATGTCACCATTGAAGTTTCAAGTCATGTAAAGTCTGGGCCTGTTTAGAGAAGCTAATAAAGAGCCTGAAGAGCCAGTGAGCGATGAAAGCAGACAAGATGGAAGCATCTGTCAGTGTTCGTTGGCTGTGTGAGCTCAGAGCCGGAGCCCCAGAGCTACAGCGCCGTCCCTCCGCCCAAACCTCCAGTCTGCGCTGATGTTAACTAAACTAAAGCATGTGAAGTTTGCCCTGCTACTTAAAACATCAGCATGTCATGTCCAATGTCAAGCAAACAAAATAAAACTGTCTTTACGGCACGAGCAACAGCCGCAGAGTGTTTATTCTCAAACTAATGGCTTTTAATGTATGTTATAAATATTTGAATTATGCCGGGCCGTAAATATTTCATGTGCGATTTTTCCGACTTGGAACATTAGCCCGGCCTCATAAGAAGCACCGCCTTCTGTAGCGCTTCACATTTTATCGGCGTTTTGATGTTGATGTGATGAAAGTTTTAAAAGCTGCGTGAGAGGCGCCGCGGCACCTAAACATTAATGAGTTGTCAGCAAAGCGCATGCAATTTAAAAAGGCCACATTAACATTAATGCAATAATCAAACGGGCGGTTTGGCTCTTAATGCTTCAGAAAATGTCTTTGCATTGCACGATAAGTGACTTTTCCATTTAAATCTCCTGAAAAAGTAATATTTGGACCAATTATTCTGCCTAGACGGGCTCATTTGGGCTCCTATGCGAAATGCTAGTGAAGTGGAAAAACAGGACAAGTGATTGTCTGATTGTCTCATGAATCTGTAATGGTCCATTTATGACTAAACTGGAAGCTGTAAAACATGGCAATCTTATTAACAGATCATCGCCGTGGAGCTCTCTCGTGTCGGAGCAGAGGTAACAGCGATGCGCCTCAGTAATTATTCAATTGCTCTAAGTGCTTCTAGTAATACTCCTGTATGTTTTTTTTGCATAAGTAACCCTTCATGTTAGTGGATGAGGATGAGGAATGAGGGTGACAGGTCTGTTAAATATGCATTTAAGGTTTTTTTATCCTGTTTTCTGGACGCTCATTGGTGCATTTTTCATTCTAATCACCTTTTTTTTTTTTTTTTGTGGCGCTTACCTGCAGATGGCAGACTGGCTGTACGCCGGCCCCTCGGCGGCGCTGAGCGCCTGGCCCACCTGAGTCTGCGTCAGGCCCAGGGAGAGCCGGCGGATCTTGAATGCTTTGGCGAATTCCCGAATCTCCTCCAGGTTGACCCCGTCCACCTCGCTGGGGGCGGTCTGCGGATCTGCAATACAAACACGCGTTTTATTAGTCCTTTGTCCCCCCCCGTCACTCACTCTATTTTTCAGGGTGAATGGAGCAAACATACAGCTATAAGCAATCATGATGCGTCTCTAAACAACTTAAAAAATAGTCTCGCTTTGGGTTAAAACTCGTGTTTTGAAGAATGCATTCAAAGGAGGAGTGAATACATCTGATATGAAAGCATAGGAACAAAAAATCCTCTGTAGAGCTAAATCTTTCTTTTTTGATGAATACATTTTGTGAGTTAAAGACCCTATAGAGACATTATTCCATCCCAGTGACCCCGTTTTTGTGAGGTAGTTCAAAACACGCAGAAGTCTGTGCACTCCAACACAAAGAAGGAGCCCAATCCTTTTTGTAGATCGCCACAAATGATCTGAAAAGCTCCGCTTTTAAAGAATTTCTGCGCTAATAAAAAGTGATTTCACGTTGTACATCAATGTCAGGTGCCCTGGCATCCTGCTTACCAAAGCAAAAGTTTGTGCCTCTGAATTATTCATCCTGGTCATTATCAATGAATTATTAAAGGAATTCTCCAAGCGTATTTAAGCAAAAATCTATGCGGCTGCCATCTCGCCGCGCCTCATAAGTGATGTGGAGTATGTGCCGCGCTGCAGATGTGTGAACAGCGGGCAGTTGGAGGGACTGCAGACTCCGGGCACTCACAGCTCCAGGTCCCGTCGTCTGCACAGTGATGAGCATTTCTTCATCGTTCCCAGCGGAGGCTGTTTACTTAGTGGAATGAAAGGCTAATGGAAGCTCATCTGGCGTGCCTCTGCATCCATACTCTTTTTCTTATAAACCCACGGTTGGGGACTCAAATGTGACCCAAAATCCAAACCTGCTCTGCGAGAGTGAGAACTATTCCTGCAAAGTATCCCCATCAAGGCAGAACAGCCACTTCCTGATGGAGAATTCTTCAGACACCAAGTTTTGGTTCATGTTTAGCTTAAAAACCTGTTAAAGATGAGGGCGTTTGCAGGGTTCCTATGTGGAAAGATCTCAGAAAATGTGTCAGTGGCCTAGTGGGAGAGTGTCTGCCCTGAGAAGGGAAGGTCAACAGTCACAATCCACAGTCCAGTCATATCAAAAACTCATATTTTGGACTCAAAAGACATTTGACCAAGTTTGAAGTTGTTTAAACCTTTCTTTGCTCTTTCCAAACTTTTACCAAAATCCGCACAGTTTGGTCTCATTAAAAGTTAGGATCTAGAAATAATGAAATGATTTTAAAAATGAGTCTGAATCCTTTTTCTCCATACTCAATAGAAAAATTGATTTAAGACTCAAAAGTATAATTTCACTGTGATGTGTGGTTTATTTTTAAGGATATTATTTAAATATATAAATAAATTTGATTATTGTGATTCATTGTGATTGTTTTGTAAGCAGGGTTACTCAGAACTAACAAAAAAATACTCATTATTGGACTTTATAACAGTCATTTTGAAGTGATTGTACCCAGGTTGTAGCTTTTTTTTCCTTTTGAATGTTTGTGTGGATCTTGTGTTTCTAGATTTTTAAGTCTTTCAATAGGATTTCTTGCAAAGTGCTGCATGGACGAATAATTTTATATTTTCTTTAATTATTTCGTTCTTATGATTCGTGTTCTTTTCCTATTTCTAGGCTTCCTCTCCCAATGACCCAATGCCTCCCATGTTAGATTTGGAATTAGTTGATTTCACGCTATCAGGACTAAAAACACTAAAGAAGACAAACAACAAACATATACATCTATACAAAGATTTATCAAACTGATTATTTGTGACTTAACTTACAAATATAAAAGTAAACCAATACACTTCCATATGCATTCTCGTGTAAATAATGCCATTATAATTATGTTTAATCATAAATAGAGATGTCTATATTTATAAATATGAAACCCCGAGTCCTTTAATCTGAAGTTTGTCAAAAAAAAGTTGAATTGCTATCATGCCTTACTTAATACTTATTTTTTCCATAGTTATTATATTCTGGTTCATAATTACTCCACCACTCGTTTGCTAAACACCAAAAAAACATTTTTTAAGTCCTCCATTTCAGTATTTTCGTCTGCACTGCAAGTCTAGAGTTGCTGGCATTGGCCCGCAGCTGGATTCTTAGCAGTAAGTGGTTGGGTTAGGGGGGCTCAACTACCAAAGTGCGGCTGGGCCTGCAGGTCCCCGTTTCCACGGAGGGGATGGATCAAATATGCAGAACTAAAGTGAAACTTAAACTTAAACTTTAAATCTGCGATCCACCAACACTGGGGCTGTTTATTAGTTTCTCACAGCATGAACCATCAATTTAAGACTGAAAGATCCGGTCAATCCAAGAAGATTTGTAAATATTTGCAAGAACATGTGAGCAAAATGAATCTGATTTGCCTGACATTAAATAAGTTTTTACAGTTTTTTTAGGGAAACCCAAAAAAAGGGAAACTATTTTTAATGCTTTGTAAAGCATTAAAAATAGTTTGAATGATTGGTTAACTTCTAACTAATGGATTATATAACAAACGTAATGTAAGTAGTGCATAAAAGTGGCACAATATTTAAAAATTTATAATACATAGAAGATTTTAAAATTTTAAAATGATACAACATAAATGTTTTTGTCATTGGTTTTGCTTTTGATTTTTTAGGCTGAAAAATGTTTACATTGTGAGCACTTTGTGTTACACGTTCTTGAAAAGTGCATTATAAATAGTGTAAGAGATTTGATGTAAACCAGATGAAAATGTTATTTTATGGTGAAGTAGATCCAGTTTACTTTAGGAGGGTGCTTTAACAAAAAAAAATAGAGGGGGGATTATTCACTAAACCCAGCAACGATCACAATGTGTGCTTTTATTTAGAAAAAAACACATTTCTATTTGCACAAACAAAGTTTTTGCATTAAAGCTTGAATGTGTGCAGTTGAGCAAGGCATTTTACCCCAATAGTCCTCTCAAACTCTCACAAATGACTTGCTTCAAATAAATAACCTCAAAATAAAACAAATGATTGTCCTGCATTCCTCCCTCTGATTGACTTTTCCCATCTAATTGTTAACAGGAATTCTGTGGCATTTCGTTTATTTCAGCCTTTCTTTTTGTTTGTGGGCAGTGAACGCAGGAGCATTTGATTTTCTTGCAGTCTGACAGTTCCTGGACTTTGCTTTGCTGATGCGTTCTGTAAATGACTCTCAGCATTCTGCATAAAGCATTCGTACCGTTTACCGCAGACCTGAGCGTCTCCATATCTGCGCAGACTCAGAAATGGTTTATGAGATATTTTCCAAGTAAACATAAACTAAACACAGCGTCTGCAACAAGTTGATCAATTGCTCCTTTTTTTACTCTTTAAATTCAATTCAGAGGAGCTGTGGCCGCCGTTAAAACGAGTTTACACGGAGTTTGGGAGAATCGACTCTGACAAATGAAATTTATCTGAATAAAGGAGAGTTTTTTTAAGGCAGTGGCTGCATGGTGACAGGCTGCGGCCCAGTGATTTATAAGGCCTTCCACAAGCCCAAAGAACTCAGACAATAATGTTTATTATACAAAGAAAATACCACTTTTGATGCCTAACAATGAAATGAAATCAAAGAAGTGTCTCATGTTTAAAAATCTACTGTAGTGAATGTTAAATTATACAGTGATAGAAGAAAAGAAGCTTTGAAATGTTTGATTTCAACATATTTTAGACTGATTCAAGAAAAAGACCTGTACAAAAAAGTGCAAGTGTTCACAATTAGACAAAGTCTGATCCGACATTAATGTTGAACAGGATTAAATCAAATAATTCATCTAAGCAAACTAAGGATTTCAAAGAAAAAGAAAAAGAAGTGGTAGAATTTGATTTTGGTGGTTGAAATTTAAATTTCTATGGAAATTTGAAATTTAAGCTTAAAAAAAATCTAGAAACGTTGCTTTAGCTGAACTATTTCTAAAGCTAGGGAACACTTGTTTTGCAATTTTTCACTATTAATATTTTTTATTAATTTTATAATCTTTGTATGAATTTGTTTTCTTTTTTATGTTATTGCGCTGTGCGTTGCAGCAAGCAGCCACCTACAATTTAATTGTGCTCGCAATTACAACAACTTCTATTTTATTATTTTTTCTATTCTATTCTATTCTAAGTGTATACCTCGTTGGTTTGATGGAACAGATTACTAAAGCTAGTTTTGTTTTTAAAGACATTTCTAATAAAATGAGGTAAAATTAAACCTCTCTATGTTTAAGGTAGAAAACTTTGGAACAATTTCTGTTGTAGGTTAATTGTCATTTTTCCTGAAAATCTTTTTAAAAAAAGATTGATTGCTTTGAGAGTTTTTGACAAATCTTTCTGTGACACTGAGCCACATTAACAGCAACCAATAAAATCGAAGGAAACCACAGATTAGCTGCAGGTGAAATTCTCCTGCATCAGTCTGCTGCCTTCCAGCTGCTAACCCCCATGTTCTGTTTTATTGATTACTTCAGCAGGTTTGATTCTATAGAATAGAATAGAATAGAATAGAATAGAATAGAATAGAATAGAAAAGGTCTTTAATAATCCCTAAGGAAATTTAAAAATGGTCATCTGCTCACACTCATAAAACACACACACATTAGAAACAATAAAAAAAGTAAAAATAGCAATAGATTAAAAAGATAAATAATAGATAAATAAAATTAATACATTAATATAGATATATATATATATACAGTCCAGACCAAAAATTTGGACACACTTTTTCATTCAAGTCTGTATCTTACTGAGTGTACGTGTGTTGTATTAATTCTACCGATTTTCTTGTTGTCTTGATTTTATTGATACATCATTGTCTCTGCTCTGTGTTCCCGATGGCAGGGAAACTTTCTACCGGAAAAATAAACAACATTTGAACTTGATGAAGCATGTTTTTGGTGTTTTCAACATGCTGTTGTAGCATCATTCTGATTAGGGAGGACATTTATTTAAAAAAAATTAACCCTGGAGCACTATATCGCTGAGTGAATTTCACCCGAGCAAAACTATTTACAAGAATTTCAATATGTCACGTGTCAAGGAGTCTGTGCCTTCACCAGGGACGTCTCACATGTCCCAGAAATGAGTGGACCAAATACCAAGTTTCTAGTATCATTTGATAATTTTTTAGCAATTTTTTGTTCTCAAATTCCTAATTTTTTAGTAATTCTTGAGCATGTTTTTATGAACTTCCTGGGTTTTTCTTTTTCATTTTGTTACACATACCAAAGTGGAAAATAAAAGAAAACCACTCTTAATTTATCATGTGTTGTCATGTTCTGACCTATTTTTTATGACAAGTACCTTTAGTTGGGTATATGATTAAAAAATTACCTGGCAAAAGTGATGGTGTAACTTTTCATAGCAAATGTGTTCCAGGGTTTAGCTCAAACTTGCATTTATGAGTATCTTTTTGCAATTCTGGAGCAGACGAAAAATGCTGTTGGAAAAAGAGCTTTTTTGTGACAGAAAATGTGCTGGTCGGGCTGCTCCCTGCTCCACTATAGGGAGGGGTAAGGGGGGTGGGGTTGCTCTGTACCAATGGTTCCACCCACATCTCAGAGCTGAATTTCTAGTGTACCACTGCTGCTCTGCAGAAACTCTGTTCTAGAAAGTGACTGATTTTGAAGGAAATTGGCTAAAAACGGCGTGATCCTAATCAACAGGCCACTGAGAACATTTTCACAATGGACGAAATTGGAGTAGATCTTTAAAGTGGTTATTCATTCCCCATAAAATGTGAGGCGCAGAGTTCTTGTGAGGGCCGTCGGACACTTACTGCTGACGAGCTGCCCAACGCTGAGAGCCGAGGAGGATGAGGAGGTGGAGGAGGAGGAAGAGGCTTGGTGGAGAGGGCTCTGCCTGTGGGGCATGTGGAGCAGGTTGGGCTGCGTCGATGCGGGGCCCGTCTGCGCCTGCTGAGCCTGAGGCAGCTGGACCCACAAACACACACAGCTGACACCATGCATTAACAGTGCGGCGCCATCTGAATAATCATAACTTACAGTAATCATGTCAACAACGACAAATCCAATCAACCAATCGGCAGAGACTAAATTGGCCACTTAGACGCTAAGTGTTATAAGATTCACCTTTTAGCTGGTAACGATGTAATTACCGGCTGCAGTATTTAGACTGACAGAAGAAAACAGCGTCAATAGTTCACAGCAGCAGCTCCCGATTGCAAACTGAGTTTAAAAGGGAACTCTTGCTGTCTGTGCACCTAATACTTGCTCCT
The DNA here is from genome assembly GCF_053564925.1 of Oryzias latipes. NCBI lineage: Eukaryota > Metazoa > Chordata > Actinopteri > Beloniformes > Adrianichthyidae > Oryzias > Oryzias latipes. The sequence goes on along the minus strand of NC_136256.1, from coordinate 25,189,594 downwards.
CTGCAGAAATCTGGTGGAAAGAGCAAACAGCTCATGACAATTAGAGCCTTTCTTTGTGTCGTCGGGCTTGTGAAGACACTAATAATGGCAGCTTCAATGTGAAATAAAAATGTGGACCCAGCAGTCCCCCGCATCTAACATAATTCATGATCTGTCATCTTCGTGCTCTGATGGCAAAAAAAAGAGAAAAAAAAGATGTATTTTCATGTTTTATGCACATTTGGATTGCTTTTACAAGATCAAGATGGTATGTCTCCACTTTTAAAGCCAAAAGCTGTCTTCGCCAAACACTAGGCTGGATTCTCTTCTCCTTCTTTGCCATTAATTATTTTTTCTGTGGCATGTGTTTGTTTGGATGGTGGTGGTGGTGGGGGGGTGTCAACAGCGATGCACACACTGTCAGGACGGCTGACAGGCCCCGAGAATTATCTAGCTTCACTGGAAATATTTTAGACTGCAGGCTCTGACAACCGTAAATTATGCCCACAGAACAACGCGTACAAGCGTGGCTTTGAAGTGCAGACAAAAGCATAAACATTATTACAAATGCATTAATTCATTCAAGAGTATGATCTGCTGTTTGGACTACCACAATTAGGTTTCCATCTGCAGGCAGAGTTCATCCATTCTGCTCTGCAGAGGCCTTCAACGGGAACCTTTACCCTGTAATTCAGAGCTGACATCATCATTACTGAGTCAATAACCTTCCCATTGTGCATGTGTCAGTGTGCGCGCAATCGTGCATCGTATAGATTGACAAATTGGGAGGAGTAAAGGGGGTTTGCGCTGCTTATGGTGCGAAATCAGGTGTGCAAAAGGCGAGAAAAAAAAAACCCTCTGAAATGTGTTTACGCAAAACAAAAAGGTTTTCGTTCAGGTCAGAGGCAGCCAATCAGGAAGGGGTGCAAGGAGGAGTGTTGGAGTTTTAAGTAAAGTGATGAGAAGTGGGATTTGTTTTTTTATTTAGGTTGGGCTCTGTAGGGGTTGAAGAGTCTCTCTGTGGCTGGATTTGATAGGTTGGCAGACGGATATCTTCCAAACACACAGCTACTGTTTTTCAACTGGAATGATGCAAATGAGAGCTATGAGAGTATAAGCAGCAAAAATAGGAGAAGTTTAGTAGGAAAACAGCAACTAATGAATGAGCAGGACTCCAGTTTGACTCCACTAGGTGTTGCTCATTCCACAGTTTTGGAAAACAACCCCCTTGATCAGTTTAAGAAGAATCCTCCGCAGGCGCTGTTCCTGCACACGCGTGTGAGTGTGTTTGTACATGAGCATATATGTTACCTGCTGTCCAGGCTTGATTGGTGACAGCGTGATTCCCTGGGTGTTGATGACAGGCAGGATCTGATTGCCGATCACCGTGGCGATGATCTGGCCTTGAGCGTTGGTCAGAAGCTGAGGTGTAATTGGCTGTACCTGCAGCGCTGGGTTGCCACCCCCTGATTGGCTGGAGGGCCCTGCAGAGTTGGGCATCAGTGGGATTGTTCCAATTATCTACAAAGGGGGGCAGAGCATAGATGAAATCAGCTTTACGGCTTTGGAGGCAGAAAAGAGGGTAAACAGAGTGAGGAAATAATGTTTTTCGTGTTGCTGTGATGGTTTTTTTAAATTTGTATTTTATGTTTTAGGAACCTTGATGGTTTTTTGTGGGATTTGAGCAGAAAAAACACGCAGAAACGTCCGCTGATCGTCTGTCACTGATGGGGTTTTAAAGTCTGGAGCAAGTGACGCCAGAGCAGACTGCTGGGAGCGCACTGCAAAGGTCAGCGCTGAATACCTGTGTGTGTGATGGTGCACACCACTGACTGTATTATCCATCACCAGGGCCGGGACCGGAATGAAAGTGTGTGTTTGTGCTTAAGTGTCTTTGTCTGTCCCTGGTGAGAAGAAGTGAAGCTGCCGAGAGACACGGACCCTCTTTTCACCCGCTTGCACACGCATAGGCAGACAGGAGGAAGTGCAAGAAAAAAAAGAAACAATAAAAGGGGCAAAACAGGAGCATCAGAGAGCGTGTGTCTCTAATTCAACTCCCAGGGGTACTTCACCCCCCCCTGGCATCTTATGCTCTCCTCTGGTTCGTGGCTGTAATCAGGAAGGGCAGATCAAAGGGGGCAGCAGAACGTTTTAGCTCTCAGAGCTGCCCAAGTGTGGCCAAGAGTGGCGCTTTAGAGGGGGACTTAGTGCCTCTTCACCATGATGAAGGTTAATGTCATCCAGGGACCGGTTCCGGGCTGCTGCAGCACTGCCGCCCTGCTGGCAGGGCTTCTCCACAGGAGCCTCATTACACCAAAGCTCAACCTGGCAGAGGACCTCCATTTGCTACGATCTTGGACTTCTATTGGTTCTGCTCCACATCCAGCACAGAACCACAAACATTTCTTTTCCAGGCCCTCCCTCTCACTGCCTGTACTGCCGCCAAAGCTCATGTTTCAGCCCACCGTCCTCCTCCCCCTCCCCACCACCCCACTCTTTGACATAATAGGGAGGGATGTGTAAGAGAAAGGTGGGCCGACAATCTGTAATTCATCCTCTCCACGGCTCATTTGCTTATGTTGCTTCGCATTAGGGGAGAGATAATTTATTTCTCTCTCTGCGCCGGCTCTGTAAATTCCCTGTAATGCCCTCCTGCCACTTAGCATATTTTATTGCCCCGCCTGACGCCTGTGTCTCCTGAGTCCCACTGATCCAGCTTTGCATGCCACAGTGGCAGAGAACTTGTTCTGCTCAATTATTCATCATCATCGGACTAAGTGGTTGTTCTATAAGCATAATAAAGGAGCGAGCAACTGACATCTCAGCGCTCACCCCCGCGCGCCGCGCTCCTCCATCGGAGTCCCGCAGCAGATGTTTTACGGCAATGCCACACATCTTCACTTAGGCTAACGCGACTGCAGTTACCTCAAAGCAAGAAGAAAGGACGGCATTTCAAACTTGCATTCTGTCTATTCTCTGACACATGAGAGGATGGAAGCTTAAAATATTAGGTTTAACTTTGGGTTTGGGATGAAAAAAATCGGAAATAAATAATTATTGTGATTTCTAGAATGTAAAATACTTGGAAGACGAACAAATCAAATTAATTAAGCAAGTTTTTAGCACGAGCATCATCAAACAAGTTTAGATTTTAAAACTACAACGTGATAAATGATTGATAAATGGAGTATTAAGCCAAATGCAAACAGTTAAAGACCCACTCAGATGAAAATTGTGTTTTTTAACATGTTCTTGTGGCATTTTTTGTCGATTGAGGACATAATTTAAAAAGAAAAATTACCAGTAAGCTCCAAATAGCCTTTCTGAGTATTTCATTATTCAAATTGTTGTGAATGAGAGATATGAGAGTATAAGCAGACGAAGCAGACGACAAAAAGAGCTTATTTGTGACCTATAAAATATGCTGCTCCCTGCTCTGCTTCATTCTGATGCATCTACTTGCAGACAAATAGATCCATGTACGTCTTAGTTTTCTTAGTCTGAGCTGGAATCAGGCTCAAAACTTTACGGCCAGATAGCTCCGATATCGCTCGCCGTTTTTATTGCGCCGCTAACGTTAGGTTGGGGTGTGAGGAGCTGTAAGTTAGCAACTGTAAACAGTTAGCTCTCAATTATGTGTGATGGGGAGGGGGGCCTGCCCACAACTCAGAGGAGAATTTCTGATGAACAACTGCCACTCTGCTGAAACTACAGTACAGACCAAAAGTTTGGACACACCTTCCCATTCAGTAAAGACTTTTGGTCTGTACTGTATGTCGTAGAAAACAACAGTTTTTTTTTTATTTTGGCTCGAAAAGTTATGAATAAAAGACAGCTAAGAATGCCTTTAAAATAAATCAAGACATCTGAGTGGGACTTTAAATGGTCAAAATAATGTTTATCATTAAACTTATTCTTAATGGAGTTATATAATAACAGATAATAATTATTTCTTATATATATTTTTAAACTACAACAATAAATCTAAAAATTATGTTTTTATTGTCTAAAAAAAATCTCTAAAAACTTTGTTCACCTCCCGCTCTTTTGTTTTTTTTTAAAGTTTTTATATAGCTGCTCTGATCTTTAATTCCCCCCCAAACCTACATTGCTTTCAAACAACCAGCAGGAAATGAACTCATTATGCAGCCAGCAGGAATTTGATGGAGACGTGAAATCATTTCCATCGCCAAACATCAGCTTGCAGGCCTCTCAGGGTGCAATTTCATCACCCGGCTAATTCATAAATAAACAGCCTTCAGGGCCCCTGTCTCATTCACAGGTTAAGTCCATCTCCTAACCTAACTTGCAGTCATTTCGCCCCTAGTATTTGCCTCCTGCACCGGTTCATCAGCTGGAATGTGAGAAATGTACAGCTCCTCAACCAGCAGAACTCATTAATGTGATGTCGCTCTTGTTTCCACGGGAATGTCATCTCATCTCTCCAGCCAGGCAATCTGTGTCTTTAGCCATGGTCACCGGGCGAAATCTCAGCCCATTTTCACTCCTCTGCCGTTCACAGGGCGAATTTAGACTCAAGAGGGGAAATGTCTGGAGTTCAGACATCTCAAGGCCCAAAGCCAGCTAAATTAAAAACTCCAATTCTTTTTTTTGTCCTATGCTTTCAAACAAAATATATTTATGCAATAAAAATGTCTGCTTTTCTTGTTTTCTACAACAATATTCCAACAACATAGTTTCGTTTTGGTGCCATTCTTCTAAGAAAACAAGCTATCAGGGAACTTGCACTGAATTGACAGTTTTTGGAAAGTAAAATGATCAATGTTTGCAGCCTTACACTACTATTACAAGGTCAATAGCAGTTTACACAGTGGTTACACTTAATCTAAGGGCTGAGGGCTTCCATCAATACACGGGGCATACTTGTTTTGTAGTTCACTTTCACCAGGCTGCTCGCGTTTTCCAGGTTTATAAGTTGTCTCCCACTATTATAGTGGCTAACATTGTTTTTCCAGGAATTATTTGGTAAAAATTGAGAATTTTGGGGCTGGTTTGATCCGGAAGCAGGATTAACCCAACTGCGGATGTAAATTTAAAAGTGTTTGCACCTTTCAGACTGTTTAAAATCAGGAAACAGCCCCCAAAGTCTATGATACACAATATAGTATTAATGGTATGATAAAGTAGAGGGATGAAAGTGTGCATTTACTCTGAAAAGAAGCAAAAATGCCATTGATTTGAAAAAGGAAAAGAATGTTTTGAAGTGAGGGTGACTTAATAATTGTGGCTTTTATCCACAGCCTTAATCACACTTGTAGAGAGGCACTGGGAATAAAACAGCCGCATTGATTTTCCTTAGAGAATAAAACAAAAAAAGAGCTGGAGCCAATATAATTAAGGTCTAAAAACATGCTGGACTCCAAAAGCCTGTCAGAGTTGACACTTTTCAAGGTTCACAGAGCTGTTGCTTATGAAACAGGTCCTGTAAAATAAATTTTGAGACCAGTGACATTATTGGTTGTTGATAAATGGAATATAATTTCAAGGGAAGGTGCAAGGATGATAAAAAGTGTTCCTTAAAATCCCGCGTGAATGGATAAAACCAACATTTATCTGCTTATTTAAGCCTCCAGCTTTATGTAAGTGAGGTGGTAGCCTGTAAATTGCTTTTGGTATTTGTGAATCAAAGTAAGGGCAGGGTCTTTTGATAGGGTGGTGCCGATATCAGAACCCTCTGCCTGAATGGCGCTGTGGAATAATGAGGTGGGGAGCAAAAGGCTGTAGCCCTGGGCTTTGACCGTCTCTGTGACCTGATTATGTCAGGGAGTGTCAGCCACCAAAACACTACAAAAGCACAGTGCATCCCATCAAGTCCAAAGCCACAGTGATCTGCTCCGAGGCGCTGGAGGCACCGTGTGCGCCAGGAGAGTCCATACTGTCTCATTAGCAACATTTAGGATCAAGTGCCTGGCCATGGACACATCTACTACATGCAGATCAGCAGGTGAATCTACAAACAAGAAAAAAACATTAATTATAGTGAACTAAAAGGATCCTCCTTTAGACGTGCTGTGTACACCTGAGATAAGATGATTCATTAGATAGAGTCCCACCATGACAAGCATCATCGTTCAAGCCTCTGGCTACTGATGTAACAATTCTGCAGCCACCCTTAAATACGACAAGGTCAGCATTTTACTTTGACAGGCAGATAAGAGGAGGACAGGCTTGTTTATTCTAAAACATGGGAAAGCTACAGCAGACAAAAGACAAAGACAAAAATTCTGGGTAATCTATCTCTACAAATATCCATTCATGACTGAATGCACTGCAAAAACACAAATGATCACCAAGTATTTGTTGCACTTTAAACATCTTATTCTGTATGTAGAGCCGGCAACAGAATTAAAAACTTGTATAGCGATGTGTGAAAGCGAAAGTTCTGGATACGGAAGCCCAAAATTCTGGTCTATGCTTGTTTATATGGACTTTTCATAAAAAGTGGCCGCTTGATCGCAAATTGACGCAGCTTTAGGTTAAATTTTGCTAAATTTCCACACACCTTTTACCCAGTGAAAATAAATTTTAGAAATAGTGAGCAACCCCTCCAAAAAATGATGAAATCACAGCGGGAGAAAATGTAAAAAAAATAAAATAAATAATAATAATCAGTTGGGCCAAAATCTCTTATGATGCTCCAAAAAAAAAAAAAAGCACAATTAAGTTACGAAGAACATTTTTCTCGCAAAACATCTTCAGACGCAATGCATTATGGTCTATATTCGCCAATCTAGTGAGCGTCGATGCACACTTGTTTTCCGTAGAGACTTCTGGGAAATTTCTAGGGCACTGGACTTTGGAATTGTAGATTTGGAGAGCACTACAAAATGGCGAACGCATTATATAGTGCACTATGTAGTGCGTAGTGAAGGAATTCGAGCACAACATCTTGGAACAAAGAACCTCTTACAGGTGATTATAATGACTCTAAAGGTGTGAACAACCAGCTGACTGATTATAAATTCTTGAGACTCTCCACCAGTCCACCAGAAGTGATAAGCATCCTGTTGCCTTTGAGAAGAAAACATGCCTCGGTTTATTTTAAGAAATCTTAGTGCTGACTTTTTCTCTTATAACAAAGGAAAACATCATGTATACAGTATTTTTTAACCCGTTTTGAGAACGACATGGTATCCAGTGTGAAGTGCAGTAACAGTAACTGATCAGTGGTCATGCTGGTTTCCCGTGAACTGCACATACCTGTCCTTGCGCATTGGTGACAAGCTGCCCAGTGGCGCCTTGCAGGCTTGACAGGGTGTTTCCAAACACCTGGGAGCCGGCGATGGAGCCCATGGCTGCCGCCGCCGCTGCTACTGCTGCCGGGCTGGCCAGAGGATTCATCTGAGGAGGGCACGGGCATCATTCGTCAGAGTTACATCTGCTCATGTCACCAGCACAGATGCTCAAAGCAGGATACAAACTCCTGAGGAAGGCAGCTAACATGCTTCACACTTTTGTTTGTTGCCAGGGCCTAGAATGGACTAACTACAGCGAGGTCTGCAGAGTCCAGCAGCATTATGAGCGTTACGAGCGCTATGCAGTCCATCATACAGCTCCCAGAGGTCTGTGCTTGTGGACCCAGTGGGAGGCTCAAGGGTAGGGAGGAGCAGCGAAAACTGGATGGTGGCTGAGAATAAGTGGCCATTTTACCACTCTAAGTGCTTTCTCTGGCCCCCGGGGCTCCCCACGGGCCCCGCTCTCGTCTTTCCACCGCCAGAAATGGCCCACCCGCTCCTTGATCTCACAATAGAGCCAGCCAGCACGGCCATGCATCACTGTATCGTCAGCTGCTTCAATGCGCTTCGACGCAGAAATCCTCCTGTGTCTTTAGACCCGAAACAGTGATACAGTTAAAGCAGAGGACGGTTTAAAACGACCGTCTTTACCCTTCGCTGTAATGGACTCGTGTGGTTGTGAAAGGAAGCTGTTTGCATCCAGGCCAAGTTGTAGAGGCCCGCCACATTGCTGAGATTACCCATATAAATCAAGCAAACCTCTTATTAGGCAGTGAAAATGCACTGCTGATTTGGTTGTAGTGCAGCAGAGGAAACTTATGAAGCTGAGTAAGTAGATCAAAGACCAGAAGGAGATGGGCGACCTTCCAATTACTCATCAGAATAAAAAACTGTGCATTAACCAGACAGAAATGTCAATCTTATATGGAATTAAGATTTGTAAACTCTTTGATGAAATCTACAAAAGAAATTGCTAAATCTTTTTTTTTTAATTAGAAGATTTGGCAAGTTTATGGTCACAACAATGTTAGTTTAAGATGCAAAAATACTGACATGAATGTTACACAGTGTGTAGCTGTAATATAAAGAATCAATTATCACTCAATTGGGCATGTTTTATGCATCAAGTTTTCCTTTAAATATGAATAATAATAAGTGTGTGTTTTTTTCACCAAAAAGCTTTAAAAATTAGCAAAGCTTTTTAATTGTTTTCTTTAATTATACATACAACCGAATTACAGAAACAATCAGTAGCCATAATGAACAAATACAGAATAAAGATAAAACAAAATAATAATACATTTTATGGTTTTATCAGGTTGAATTTATGTTAAATAACTTTTATTCAAACTGTTATAGACTTTTATGTATAAAATATGTTGCCGGGCAGAAGAGTGCATTACATCATTTTTTGTTTTGTCTTGTAGAAGAATCCCAAATGTTATAGAATCTCTAGAAAAAAGAGAAAACATTTTTGGCTTTCCCCAGTTTGTATATAATTCCAGCATGTTCGTTTTTTGGTGCACTCAAGAATTGCTTTGGGTAGCAAAGTTTATCCCACCGAGAGTGTTTTTACGATTTCACGCTTTAAATGAGCAGAAAAAGCCCCTCTACTGCCCCTTGTGGGATGATGATGCACTGCAGGGCAGGAAATATGGACCAAGTTTTATACAATAGGTATGTAAGGAAAGTTTGGATCATGCTAATGAAACAGGCATCTCAAATTTTAAATAAAATATAAATCACTATATAGGGCTAAAAGGAGGCAGCATCCTCACTGCTGCTAATACATGTTGGCCGCTAAAGAGGAAATGAGAAGTTCATCCACAAATTTCAAAGAAAACGTGCAGCTGCAGACACTCTTTCAACTTCCCGCTTCGCTTTTAGTGCTTTGTTGAGATTTCAGCTTTGTTCACCTGAGATAATTCATTTGCCATTTATCTTTTATCTTTTATCCCACCACCGTATATTATTACACTTTCTGAAATCAAATGATGAAAAAATGCCACTGAGCGATCGATACTTTTTCATTGACAGTAAAGGTTAAGCACATTAAGAATGACACTGCATTTGTCTTATGAAATCATATTTCATGTTGGTGGCCTCAAATTGGCCGTGATTGATATTGCCTCCTCTCTTCTGAAAGTCATCCAGTTTTTCCTTGATAACCGCAGGATTGTCTTTTATGTGTTCAGCGTTAGTCATTCGGAAATCACGATCATTTTAAATAAGAAAATATATAAATAATCTAGCGGGATTTATTCTCATCCATTACAGTTGAAAGCAAGTCAGTGCAAACTTTTGGAACTGAAAGAAAGCTAAAGAATACAACCAATTTCCTAAGAAAACTGAAAAAAAACAACCTGAGTTGATGATTATGAAATAAAAAATAAAGCCTTTAAAACTTATAAATCTCTGTAGAAGTAAGAAATATTTATTGATAAATTTCATTTCATCCCTAAAGTGTTCAATTGTCCTCAAAAGTCACAAATAATCCTAGATGATCCTCAGTGGGACATTTGCGCAGTGATATTGGATAAATTCATCAAATTGTCACATAAGCCTCAGCATTCCTTACAGCACAAAGAGTATGAAAACTTTGTTTTTTTTTGTAATTGTGCTTGTTGTACAAATCCCACAGCAGCTTGTTTCTTACTAATGTGGCACAAATTTAACAGGGAAATGACCTGGCTTTTCAAAATAAAAATTACATAGAGATAATCTCCTAAACGGGCATTGATTCTCACATCTTTATGTTAAAAATGTTTACGTTTACATTAACAGGTAAAAAGGAACTCAAAAAGCTGAATTATAACAAAAGACATTTTTGCTCAAAACCTTAAAGAATATTTATTGAAGTTCGAAAGCAGAGCAGGTAACATAAAACCTGGATTATCTCCTCATCCTGTCATGAAAGCATTTTTTTTTGTTATCAACATGTAATTTAAAAAGAAAATCTGCATCAAATCAAATGACTAATTGACAAGTACCTTTTATTAAAAAATCTTTATTTGTAGGGGATAATTAATCACGTTTTAAAGTAATCATCGAGGCAAATTGTGACCACAGCAATGTGTGTCAGACATTATTACAAATGTCAATCAAAAGCTAACGTGAGATCATGTAAACAGAGAGCTCTCACTTATGGGTGACGGGAAGGGAGGGCGGGCAGCTCTGCCCACAACCCAGAATAGGAGTTCTAATAAGCTCCTGCTGCTCTACAGAAACTATGTCCTAAACAACACAGTTTTGTTTTTAGCTAAAAATGGCATAATGATAATCAAAAAACCACTGGGAACGCTTTGAAAATAGGTCAAAAGAGGATCAGAGTGGGAAATTAAGAGTCAGGTGGGCAGAGTTAAACTGAGGTCACAGTTCAACCCTCTGATAATGTGATGTGTGGTGCACACACCTCAAGGCGCCCTTAAAAATCTGCCTTGCTTTATGTCATTGAGTGATAGGGTGTTGGAAAAGCCTTCAGATTTATTCCAAACATTATCATTTAGTGCCATTTGATAATAGGTCTGCCAGATGCCATGTTATTCTGCTAAATCCAGATGAAAAGAGATTAGGTTTTATTGCCACATCTCTGGGTAATATGGATAACAGTTAGGATGAGACGCAGGAATAAGGAGAGGAGAAGCTGTGTTCAACACCTAAACAAGTGATTTTCCACCACGGTAACTCCTCTCAACACCTCGGCAGGAGGCACAAAATGACAGGCCTGGCCCAGCATTTGTACTGATTGCATGTGCTGGAGGAGATAAACAGCGATCTTTCAGTTTCCAGGAGCTGCATGTTAACCAATGTGTTTCTGTCACCACAAAAAAGGGTATCAGATACATCTGTCAGGTGTTAACAAGACAGAATAGCAAGAAAAAAGCTAAATATTTGTGTTAATTAACCAAAAATATTGCAAAATTTCATTTTTGTTATTATTTGACACAACTTTAGCACCTTTAACGCCACAATTTCTCTCAATAAACCTGAACAGAGTCTGGGATCCGCAAACTCTAAACAAAAAAAAAAATGTTTGAATAACTGAAAAAAAGGGAAATCTAAATTCCCCCAGACAATCTGTCCCCTGTTTCACCATGAGGGTCACCCGCTGCAACGACCTATGCAATCTCAGGAATAGGAGGGAAAAAAACATGCCCACAAAACCGTGAAGAGACCCCATGAAACTAAAATTGTCTGATCCAAACCAACCAGAGTTTACTCCTTCATGTGGCTGTTTTGAATGGGCAGCAGAGGCAAATGGACAAGTGTATATAGGAGCCTCATTTGTTGATGCTGAGGCTCTAAGGACACGTAAAACCTATTTTCTGCTTAACTGTGAGCTAAAATTTCAATAAAGGCTCACCTGTTTGGAATGAAAAACCTTTATGAAACCACCTGGAGTGTCTTTGCAAATTATAAATTATAGTAGGAGCTATTTTAAAAGCATTTTAAGAGGTCTTTTAATTATGATTATGCAGTTTCAGCCAAAAAAAAAAAAAAAACTGGGTTATTTTCTAAGACATAGTTTCTGCAGAGCAGCAGTAGTTCATTACAAATTCACCTCTGAGTTGTAGGCAGGACTCTTGGCAAAGAGCAATTCTGCACCCCTTCCTGTCATAATATATTTTATATATTTCTGACAGTCATATCAAATGATAAACTTTGATATAATGATGATAAACCACCAGCAACTTGTTGTTTTATGATTCTACCCCCCCCCACTTCTTTAAATATCTTCCAACTTCCTTAACTCCCCCTTTTTCCCCTCTTTATCCCTTTTCTTTTCTTTTCTTTTCATTTTCTCTAACATACCACTCTCATCTACTCTCTTCTTCTTTTCTGTCCAGTCCATTAAAAAAAAGGCTATGCAAACAATAAATATATATAAAGTTTAGCCGCGAATACAGAAGGAGTTTATATAAATATACACCAACTGTGTTAAAAGATTAACTACCGCCCGGTACAAGAGGCCTTTAGCTCTTTTCTGTTTGTTAAGCTGTTGGACAGGACAAAAAAAAGTGTTCCCAGTGGTCTTTTAATTCAGATTTTGCTGTTTTTCGCTACAGTCAAAAAAATCGTTTGTCGTTTCGTTTTTTTTTAGTACATAGTTTCAGCAGAGCGGCTGGAGTTCATTGGAAATTTGCATCTTTTGTATTTGCCGAATTTGCCAAATACTGTAGCCATCCAGTCATACAGGTTTGAGCCAGCTTTGAGATACCAGCTCAGATGAGGAAAACAAAGATGTACATCCAGTGTATTTTCTACATCACACATAAGCTTTATTTCAAATGGCATGTTTTCGTCGGGTCCAGATTCACAACTATTTAAATAAAGAAACACTCAGAGATGCAATTTTAAGCTGTATTTTCTTTATATATCTCCTCCATCATCAGGAAAATGCCACAAGAATACGTTAAAAACACCATATTCATTAGAGTGGCTCTTTCAGGAACTGAATCTTTCCTGCAAAAGGGTCTGAAAATGAAAGTTGTAGCAGAGGCTTGTATTAAAGCTTTTCTTGTGGAGACCATGTCAAAACGGACCCAACAAGGTAGATCGACAGTCAATACCACTCTTGTTTCTGTGTGAAAAGAATGTCTTTTATCTGGAACAACATAGAAGTTTCCCCTCGACCATCCTGGATTTACCGTCCCCGTCTCCTCCCTGCTCTTTTCCCACTCCGGAGTAAATGTAATCAGCTGTGACATGAGAAAACACGTTCTGTGTCTGTCAGGACTCGGCAGACGGTCCTCTGCTGACTCTCCTCCTCCTGCCCTAAAAACTGCCTCTCCCCTCTTCCCTGCCTCCCCACTCCGAACATCCGCTGTGCTTATGAACATCAAAATGCCATTAGGCCCTCCAAAACACCTCTGGTCCCTTGGTTGGCGGGGCCTCACACTGTGGTAGCACACTCAGAGCCCCGTGAGCTCTGACTATTGCTCACTGTTGGGCCTTAGCTTCAGCTGTTGTGAAAAATAAAACCCAAGAAGAGCCATTCTCAAGGAAAAATATTGGGGGAGTGAAAGACAGATAGAACAACTGGGGCAGATAACACCTGGCAGAATACAATAACGCCGGATCCAGCAGCGGCCGGACAGTGTAATTGCTTAAGGGAGTGGAGGGACAGGGGGTGTCAGATCTGGAGGTGACTGAGGTGGTGTGGCGGGTGCTAATGGAGTGATGTCATATGAAACTCCACAATGACAGCTAGTTAACCGAGAAGGGTTTGGCTGATCAAATAAAAGGCATTAACTCCAGGAAATGGCAGTTTCAGAAATGGCCACGTCTAATGAGGCAGAATGCAAATGAATGAGGGAAAGAGTTGTGAAAGCGTTTAAACTAACTATAAAGGGGTGATGGAGTGTGAGACGGTGGCCGTCAATCTCCCCACTCATTACCTTCATGTGAAATTAACAGCAGCTTTAATCATTACATGTAATCTGCTGCGGCCCATTCGTTGATAATTGTGGAGAAACGGCACCTCAGAGTGGGCTCTCGGTCATCAATCACCGGCAGCGGTATATTTCCTCTGGATAGGGACCGCTGCAGGTAAAAAATATAAGTTATACTACAATCCTCTTACACGGTTTCTCTTCCTGGGGAATGATCTATAATATTTAGCTGTTTCCAGATGTATTAAATTTCAAACTACTTTGTGATTGAGTATCCACAGGAAAGTGCTGACCGTTTCCGCTCATGATGTGACATATTTGGTGCAGTTATTTCTGTAACCTACTGGTGCCTGGCTGGAAATCAGCACCGCCGTTGCAGTAAATCTGCTGCTGCCCCAGCTAGGATTTTCAGGCAGATGCCCGGCTATGTTTCTAGCTGCTCTGAGAAAATGAGATCAGGATAAAAAATGAGGGTTATCATTCTGGATTTGTTTAACAAAGACTCTTTGTAGCCTTTGGATGAACATTAGCTGTAATATTCAGTGTACGATCAAAGATTTTTTTCTTATTTTGACTAGACTGATTGCATCCCATTCCTTTTCGTTTAGATGGAAATGGCATCCCTTTTCTGTTGTTTGACATATAAATATAGCAATTGAATGACTTTAATATCCTCCTAATCAATGTCCAGTGATCTTTTGATGTCGTCAATTCAATATAGGAAGGGTCATCCATGCCGCAGCTTTATAAACACAATAAAGGTAAATGATTACTCCCCTCTGTGGTGTCCAAAAATACAGCCAGTAATGAAGAGAAATGGAGGAGTTTGAGGAGGAGGCCTGTCATGTGTCATTGGGCGTCTCTAAGCCCTAAGATTAATCGCGAAAGAGGGCTTCTGTGGCTAAGATGTGGTCACCCTTGATCGATAAATCCACCACCCTCTCCCTCTTCCTCCTGCAAGTCTACGCCTCGCTGCCTACCTCACTTTTTCTCCCAAAAAACACTTGCATTTGTCGGCACGAGTGAAATTGGCATAAAGTGGGAGATGAGCCGATGAAATGTATGGCTGGGTTGATTGCTTCAGTCTCAACTGCAAAGACGTCCCTCGATGGTGAGGTTAAGGAAGAAAGCTCATCCATGGGGGGAAACGTTCCCACAGAGAACAGAAAAATAGCATAAAATCGAGAAATTTCAAGACGCAGCCTGCAGTGCACTTGCAGAATTTGTGCCAAATTTAGCCTGTTAACCACAACCAAAGACACTATGGAGAAGACTTTCAGATAATAGTCTGCAGGGACCACAAATGGGATTTTTGACTTGGTGTACGAGGAGGGCATAATGCAATAACATTGCATTAAAAGGGTCTTTTTTCAGCGCGGCTGTGCAGCGGAGCTGTATTCCTCGTGTGAGCGCGGTGCTCTGTTTGCGGTCACTAATGGGCATCAGAAATTACAGGCAGTGGAATCGCGCCCCGCGGGGGGACTGGCCTCCTCAGCGGAGCGGAGCACTTAGACGTTGTCTGAGAGGCTGCTGGAGGAGAAAGGGGGGGAACTCAATGTCACAGCCCTGCCTCATAATTAAAGAAACCCTATTCCTTATCCACTGTTAGGTGAGCCCTGGCGCGGCGCTCTATCTGAGGGCTCCCATGTGGGCGTCTAATGCGAGTTGCCCCCGGTGTGCACGTGGGCTGATCAGGGAGCTGTGCCTTTTTTGCTGGGTGTCTAAGCTGGAAGCCCTCTGCCCACTTTCACTGTCAGGTTCAGAAACATCACAGACCTTGAAAAGTGAAGGGAAATATTAACTCTGCAGAAACCGAAAGGCCAACCGAACCCAGGAAAAGCCTCAAAGTAAGAACAAGGTGTAATGTAGGTGCAATTTTAGAAGTGAGTGCCTTCACAGTTTTCCAAATAATCCCCCAGAAATATACTAAATTTAAGTTTTCCGATATCCAAGGCTCTTCCTTAAGTCTCTAGATTTTCCTGCAGCCTAATCCCTCATTTGAAGTAAATAAAAGTAGTAGAGCTGTCATGGTCAGGTTGTTTTCCTCATCTAGCCCCCACACTTTATAATTATTCATATGAAATGCGGGGCTGTTGATGGGCAACACTCTTATTTTCTGCTTCAGTCAACAGTGCACATTTGTATTTCTAAATTGTAGAGCGCTTGTTATGTAAGGCAATTTTCTGCCTTCTTAAGAGCCGGATCTCCTGTGCATTAATGAGAGGCTGTGCTGCTGCAGTGCTGAAGGCCTGTGCATGGCCTGCGCCGCACGGCAACGGCAGAAACTTCAACACACAACTGCCATATCACACACAGACATGTTAAATCCTCCTGACTGCAGATTTCTCCTCTGTAGAGGACATTTCTAAACCTGAATATCCCCAAACCACTGCGTACTACTGGATTAACCCCTTTCGGTATCCAAAGAGGACATTTAGGGCTTTTCAATGATACCAAATGTGAAAGGCTGGGGGTTCTGGGATTTGTAGTTTGTGGTGGATTTGAAAAAAATGTGACTGGACAAACCTTTGGTTCTCCAGTAGTCAAGAGGATAGGAGCACGACTATATTTGAGCGCTTTGGGGGGAATTTTGGTGTTATTAAATAAAAAATCTGATTTCAAAAAGAAAAAAATCTAAATTAAACTAACTTTATTTTGGCTAACCTAAACAAAAACCTCTGGTACAGATGCTAACTGTCCTGTTAATGTAAAACGTATTCATATCTGTAAAGCGTTTTTATATGGTGGCCCTGAAGTGCAAATCACTTCAACAAATCACTTAAAGCAAAATTAACAAAGAGAACAATGTTACATTTTAGAAATCGATTGATTGATTGATTGCTTTGGTTTATTTTAAGCATTAATAAACACAAGGAAAAATCAAAGAGATTTATTAAACTTATTAAAATAGAGATTATTTACTAAGGTCAAGTAGAGCTTCATTTATTAGTTGAAAAGGAGTGGGAAGAAGCAAATTTATAAAATCCCATCCCAACTGAGTTATTTCATTTCAAAGTTTTCAGATTTTTTCTAAAGCAATCAAAACAAAATTAACTGAACTTTTGCAGTGGCTGTGGTCATAACTTAAAGAAACATCTTCTGTCCAATAACTTCTAGTTGAAAAGTTGAACAAACATCATCGTCCAATCGGTGATGTTCCTCGATACCAATCTTTTCCTTCTTATTTTGATTTAGATTTATGGAAATTACTTTTCCTTTTCTGAAAAGTTTCCTTTTTTTTTGTTTTATTTTTTAGGAATTTTGTTTTGATATCTAAAACGTAATGCTGTTTTTTTATTGTCTGCTTCTTTAATTGTCGTTGTGATCTTTAATATGTTTTTGTGTTGAGTGATTACTTGATGTGATAAGCCTTTCAGAGCCACCGTACTTTTATCTGCTCAAAGCATGAAAAGTGTTAGTTTTTTATAAATAAAGTTGGATTTGATTTGATATCTGTGTGAGCCACATGACTAAGTCAAGTCTTAAACATCACTAACCTGGAAAAATAAAGGTGCTACTACTTAACACAAAAAAGTAAGATATTTCGATATTGTAAACTAAAATAAAAATTAAAGAGTTAAATTTTATTTTGTACATTTTTAGCGAAAGATAGTAAATCTACATTTAAACGTTTAAGTACTAATTAGATTAAAATGTGTCTGTTTCTCTAAAATAAATGAGCATTAAGTTGATCCGCACATTTCAATAATTCTATTTGGGGTTTCTTTACATGAAGAAGAGGAGGTTTGGAGCAAAATGGACAGAGGTGATTGTAACAGCGGCTGACACAAGTAAAAGTGCACTGCAGCGGAAAACAGTGACATGAGTGTCTGAGAGGGCCTTAGCTGGAGACAAAAGCGCCAGAGATGGGCCTAAGATTTGAAGAGGAGTGAACAGTAGTGGAGGAGGAGGGGGGGGGGGGAGATGCCAAGCAGATAAGGAAAGATAGAAAGCACAGACAGCTGGGGTCTGTGAAAGGCCGTTGTGGTTGGCAGCCGCTGACCTTGGTGACGATGGCTTTTCACCAGAGGCTTCTAATGAAGGCTGATTGCCGAGGAATAGTGAGGGAGCCACAGGAAAGAGGGGAATAGGGGGGGGGGGGGTAGAAAGGAATTGAGGAGAGACTCAGGTAATTGCAGCACTTGTGGGTTGAGGCCCTGCGGTCCTGTGATGTCGGGGTGCAGTGTGGAAGAAGAAAGATGTCTGTGGACGCTTTGGTAGTAAATTGTGGAGCACTGGGAAAGAAGGCAGACCCCTAGGCTGTAATTACCCCTATGAGTGCGTGGATGGAGAGTGGACAGGCCCAGTGTGGGGCTCTGACAACGATCAAGGAGACAACTTCAAAAAAAAAAAAAAAAGGAGGGAGACAGACGGCAGGAGGCTGACAGACAAGGAAGACAGGACGCCTCCACCTCCGCCGAGCGCCACGAAAACCAGCCAGGCAGACACTGGCCAAGGTCAGAGGCTATTAGTGAACACACAACATGCTGGTGACAAGAAAGCCTTGACATGAACGCCAGAGTTTTACACAGTTCTGGATGGAGAAAGACATAATGTCTAAGACAAAAACAGCTAATTAGATGAGGAAGATGCCGGGACTCCACTGGATGGTGCAGCAGGGTCAGGAAGGTGTGGGAATACACACCCGCAATAACAGATTTGATAGGCTGGCCTAAGCTTCCCACTGCCACGGATCAGTATGTACCGCCTCTCCTCTCCCTGCCTGGGCTGATGTAAGTCACTGGAGTGGCAAATTACACCAGACCTACAGCTGTAGCCCGACATTATGATTAATTTGATCAGTAATTTCTCCTGTTTTTCATTTTAATCGCCGCGACCATTCTGCTGTGGCAGGTCTTTCAGATCTAATTAAGATCAATTCCGGTGTAACAGACTTGGCGCGCCTTTACCGCGTCAAATCCCTGAGCTCTCCGGGCGTGGAGAAAACCCGCAGCTCTAATCAATCAACTTCCAGCAAAAATCCAGCGGGCTCCCGCAATCAACCCATTAACGCACTTAAGCAAATTTCATAATCCCCTCCTCCCCACCCCGTCTATTTGTCATCACTTTGGTGGCTATTTCAAGCAGCTGCAGGCCACATCCGGTGCTCCTCTGCATGCCGGGATGGCAGATAGAGCGTGGTTGACACAAAGAGGTGAATCCTTCCTCTATTAGAGCAAATTAGCTGCAGTAATTTAAGTGAAGACCATTGACTCAAGGGGACATAATATGCTGCAGAGAGATTTGTTTTCAGAGAAAAATTAATGAACAATTTAATTAATTTTGTCGCTCAAATTAAAAACAGCAAAAACACAAGGGATGATAGGAATGATCCGGACTTAGTACAAATTAACAAAGGATATCATACCCTTCCCATGAGGAAGGAGCTACAAAGAGACTTTAATTGCAACATAATGAGTGTTTGTCTCTCTGTAGTTCTGCGCTGCATTGGCAGTAAATAGATCAACGGCTGACTGGTTCTACTAGACTGGATGATGACAGCAGAAAATGGGGGTGTTATCTGTGTTATGCGTGTTGTATTATGGTAATTGCGGCTCTGCTATGTAGTCCTAATTCTGTAATTAGAATATATAAAAATATGCCAACAAACTTTTCTTTGACATTAAAGACCCACTCCACCAAAAATTGGGTTTTTAAAATGTTCTTGTGGCATTTTTCGCATGCTGGATGTCATATATAAAGAAAATGTAGCCTTTGTTTCTGAGTATTGCTTTATTCAAATTGTGGTAAATGAGGAGCAGACAAAAAAAAAAAAATCAGTCTGTGCTGGACCCTTTCCAACCCGTTACTGTCACTCTGTTCACCTGGGAGGTGTGGGCTACTAATCCTGATTAGCACCTGCCAGGTATGCTTCAACCAGGAGGCAGAGAGAGCAGATGAGCATGTGCTGGTTGGTTTTTTGTCTTCAGCTGTCTTAAATTGCTGGTTTTTATTATTTTAATTTGGGATTGGGCCTTGGTAATCTTGATTTGCAGGGTTTATTTCTGTCTTTTGATTAGGTCAGACTTAATCAGGCAGCCTTAGCAGGGAGCAGCTGACTCAGACGGTCGACGTGGCTGCGTCAGCTGTTACCCTGACTGTCTGTCCGAGGTTCCAAACCTTTTCATTTTTGAACCAGCACTAAAATTTTACTTTGTTTTACAGGACACAGAATTCTCATTGGTGTCCATTCGTCATGTTATGGCCCCTTTGTGGTTTTTCCCCTAGACTGGGGCAGGTGTGCCTGTCGGGACTGTAACAATACGTTATGTATAAACTACAATCGGCAGGCCACAAGCTCCCTGCTCTGATGCATCCACAAAGAGATCCATGTATGTCTTCCTCGTCTGAGATGGTATCTGTCCCAAAACTGTCCAGCTAAATAGCTCCAATGTTGCTCGCCATTTTTGTTGCAAAGCTAATGTTAGGCTGCAGTTGTAAGGCGCTGTAAGATAGCACAAGTGAGTGTCAACAAAATGAAAGCAGGCTAACTCCACGCCTACAGTTCAAAGGTGAATTTCTTCCCAACTGCAGAAACTGTCCTAGAAAACAACAAGATTTTTAATTTTTGTCTATAAACAGCAAATTCATAAGTAAAAGACCGGTACGCTTTGAAAATAGATCAAATGATGATCGGAGTGGGTCTTAAAAACCAAATCCGCCAATAGTCTGAAAGCACCACTGACCCAAATGAAGGATGTAGGGAGAGCGGCTAATAAAATCCCATTGCTGCTGTGAGAGGGTGCTGGGGTCGCGGCCTGTCCTTGAGTGAGTCCTTCCTGGGTGTCAACCTCAAGCGACGACCCACGAAAACTAAGCCTTTTATGGCCTCTCGTGCACAAACACGAACACACTCCGTAATCCCATTTGATGAGGCAATATCCTAATGATAGCTGATGTGGCCTCTTTGCCTCTCCACAGAGAGGTCTGTCCTCAGTCGTCATAATCGACACTTTGGAACTTCTGGAGGCGGAAGAACCGACAGAGCTGAGAACTTCTACGGTTGCTTTAGGTCTTTAAGCCTCATCTGCAAATCTGTTTGTTGGCCAGCAGCTTCTTGTTTCAAACAGACTTAATAGTGTGTTTAGTCCAATGTAGGGGGCTAGCCTTCGGAGCCCATTAAATCCAGAGGCTGTTTTTCCTGCTGAGTCTCACTAGGCCATGACAGGGCCGGAGAGGGCTGCGAGGGGAAACAAATAGCCCAACTCATCCTGGCCATAAAGAAGCTTGCACCACAACCCAATAAGGGTCTGACGCTGATGAATGTGACCAGGGACAGAAAGGCGACCCTGGCCAGTTTCCTCTAGAAATGAAACCGCAGGGATATAAAATAGGTTATTATCGTCACACAGTGACAGGCAGACAGACAGAAGGGCAGAGATGGATGGACAAACTAAATGACCAAAAAAGCAGGTAGACGAGGTAGAAAAACAAACTGATTAAACCTGGAAAGCACCGGAAAACATATGGAAAGATAAAAATAAATCACTGATAATCAAGCAGTGTTTCCCACTTGAGATTAGTTATTGACCAAGCTACAGCAAAAACACTAATCACTCAGGATTTTCAGAAATGATACAGTTAGTTTGTCACTTATAAGGAACAATATTAGCAAATAAACCTGAAGTTACTGTAAAACCTTATGCCTTAGTCACATGCAGCAGTTTTTTTGGGATGACCGGACCCGTGGCGGGTCATAGAGAGGAGTAGCTGCATCATCTACCTCAAGGGATGTCATGAAAACTGAACCTACGATTGTTGTGTGTGCGGAATGTTTATCGTGAAGTATTCATAAGGCTTATGGAAGCTGCACGCACTTATGACATATGGGTGATATTTCTCGCACGGTGTCCTTATGCTCTAGTCTTTGGCAAGGTGTTAGTACTCTCTCAGATTTTATAATTTCCTCATTTCCAACAGTCAGGCTATGTGCAGGGAGCAGGCACTTTTTACCCGATCAGCACTAATGGGGTCCTCGTGCAGTGCGGAGAATTTGGGGATGATTGAGAAAAATTGTTAGCTTTGACTGGTCGCTCGCAGCATGCCCGTTGAAAAAAAGTGCCCATGTACATTTTTGCTCTGTGGGTTCACTGAGTCTACAATCTTAAAATTTCCTGCGGGTCACCTGCGTTTGTCCCTTTTTCGCCTGCAGACACCCCGTAGCCCAACATGTCCTCCGCTTCACATATGGACACTTTGGGTGAGCTCAACTCGCTGTTTTTTCAACATGCGGAAATTAAGAGAAGCGGAAATGCTGGACATTGATTTACGTTAAAAATTTGACTTCAATTTTTTTTTCACATACCAACATAAATGTATGCTATTTTTAAGTGATAGCCACACACCGAGTACTGCTTTCAGACTATATGAAGAAAAAGAAAAATACTTTATTTTCTGTTATTATTATTATCATTACAGTGGAAGTCAGAATCTGTGAGATTTTACCCAAGTCTTTAATCGGATTAGGCAGCATGTCAAAACGACGAGTTGGGCTCACCCAATGCGTTAATATGTGCGACCATAGATGATGAGTTGGGGTGAGAATGTGTTGCTCATCCATCTGTAAGGGCAGTTGTGTCTTAGACATTACACAAAGCGCTGCCATCTCTTGACTTTATATTGTTTGATAGCTGAGATTACTTGTCTGAAAAACCCAGATTTCTTAAAGTTACGTGTAAAATATGCTCAGAAAGTTAATCTGTATACTCACTGGCAGGGGCATTGGGGGGGTAACAGGTGAGGGTAGGCTCCGGGCGGGGGACTGATTGGGTCGGTGTGGCGGCGACTGCTGTGGTTGTCCAGACGCGGAGGAGCAGGTGGAGCTTGGAGATGGGACCGAAGTTTGCTGCTGGTTGTGTGGGGTTATGTGATGCTGGGATGGCAGCTGGTTCTGATTGTGGGAGTGGCTCTGTTGATGGTGGTGGTGGTGGTGCTGTTGCTGTTGCTGCTGCTGGTGGTGCTGCTGCATCTGCTGGAGCTGCTGCAGGTGCTGGAGTTGTGAGTTGAGTGATGAGGTAGCTGTTGACGAAAAGTAGAGTTTGTTGAATCTTCTGGGTCCGAAACCTTTCAACGCTCAAACTCAGTGATGAGCCAAGATCACTGACAACACGTGCTTTAGCACATAAAAAAGGTATCATTATTTGGAGAATGTCTCAACACCTTGGACAGAAATATATGCACACGTGTGGGAGACACTGGATGAAGTGTGAGAGACACATGCAAATTGGATGGAGCCACAACCAATTTCTCCAGGGTTTAGGTCTGGCATGATAGCATCAGTGATAAAAAGATGGAGAACAAAGATACCAAACCAGACTAAGTCAGACTCTTTCAATCCAAAAGTACCTTATAAGAAAGCAAAATCTTTTCTTAAATAGTTCAAAACTGTTGAAAAGGGTAACCCCAGTCAAATGCAAAAAAGAAATCCATCTACATGCTGATTTTTTATTCGTGGTGCTCTAACAGCAACTCACTTTCACTTCTGCAACAGTTGTATACAGTTGAAAGCCAACCACCATGTCCATGCAAGGTGGTTGCGTTGACAAATCTCACCAAATATTTGTGTCCACCTTCTAATTTAATTATCGTATACTACATAATTTAAGACAAAACTAATGTATTGGTTACTTTAACTTAAAATGTAAAGTCTTTGTTGTAAGACAATAAATCTTGTTCAGTCATTTAATCTTGAATTCATCTTATTATAAGCAAATATTGGAAACAGATATTTCAAGGATAAGTTAATTTTTTGTGAAAGATTTCAAGAAACGGAATTGCTTAATTTAAGCAAATTGTAAAGTTTATTGACTCCTGACAAATACAAATGGATTTAACAACAGTAGGAAAAAGGTAGATTTACATTTAATTTGTAAGAAAAATGTATCTTTAATTGTGTCCTTTTAGGAGGATTAGAAATGAGGATAGTTGGACTGCTGTAGCACCTAAAATAAGATAGATTTGGGAAAAGGGTGTTTCATAGACCAACTTTAAAAATTATATATTTGAGCAAAACACAATGATTTTAAGACCAATTGTGAAAATAACAGACTTAAGCATTTTAATTTTAAGATTTTATTTTGACATCAAAACTTATTTTTCAGACAAATTGAACTAGCTATATTGGAAGATCTTTTTCACTTTTAACTAAGGAAAACATCACACATATTCTATATTTTTAAACTTTAAACTGTTTTGGGAAGGACACTTTTTCAAAATACTTCCCTCCAACTGAGTTAAAAAATCTCCAAAAAGTTTGTGTTTACTGTAACATTGCAATCTTGCATGTTTTAATAAAATAAATAGCGAAAAAAGATTAAGATATCAGTCAGTAAAATAACAAAACAAATCACATGAAAAGTTTTAAGATGCCAAACTTTAAAAGACTATTTTCTGCATTTAGACAAAGAAACATCACTTTGTCTCCCATTTACAGCTTCCAAAAAAAGCAGAAAAACACAAAGAAATGGAGAAAAAACAATGCTTCCAGATTTAACATCTATTGATAATGCAGCCCTGCAATTGTGAACATGGCGTAGACAAGCTTGTATACACTGTGAATCAATGCACTTAAATAATTTAGGTACGCTTGTCTCATAAAAGATGAATAAAACATCAGGGCAGACAAGTCTTTGATTAGCAGGGTCACTTAGACTTCAGGACAGGCGTGGATGAACATTTGATGAAGATCAGAACGCGCTTTCTTCTCTCCTCTCTGCAGAAGCTCAGCCGAAGGAAGCCAGCATATTGTGGCCAGTAAACAGCACTCTTTATATGTCTTCTACCTCATGACACATTGACACCTCTCTCACACCCCCACTATGAATTATAAATCATCCGTGCAAACGGCAAGAGTCCAATTCTCACTTGAAATGTTGGGGCAAGTTGTCTTGCAAGCGCCGAGCCCTTGACAGGAGCTCTTTCCCTTTGCAACTTCACAACGACAAAATGTTGAGGCCTATTTAAAAATGGAATAAAAGGGAACAAAGACGGAGAAAAACAAAAGGGGGGTAAAATGAGATTTCTGTCAGAAAATTATCGAAACCAGACGAAGATCAAAGACGATTGAAGAATTTCCTCCAGCGCCAGCCATTACGCCGAGGAACAAGAGGCACAACAAAAGAATATGAGGCAAAAGAAAACAAATACAGAGGGAATATGGAAGAAGCCCCATGTGGCCTTATTATAAGGGCTACACTGCAGGTAACTATATTCTTTAACAGCAGTGCTTTATAAATTCTGTCATCTTGTTAAGACTGTCAGGACCACTGACCCTCTATTCCTTTCTAACTGGGCAACTGGATTTCTGAAGCTCATTCTCGTAACCACAGCTGTCTGATTGCTTTGCTTGAGCACATAATCCAAACGGCTTGTCCAAGTTAATTGTTTGTGCTCATTCCTGCAGCAGACAAGGGGCCTGCGATGAGAGTGGGAGCTTCACATGTGATGGAGAGAGGGCAAGAGGTTTTTTTGGGCTCCTATAGTGCTCATTATATCTCCCACTGTCTTTTCACTACCTTTCATATTCACTGCTTCTTGTCTCCTACGATGCTCAACAAGCCTGAGGGTTGAAAGAGCAAAGGAGTCTCCGTCCGTGTTGTCCCTACTTGCCTGTGTTCATGTCGGTAATGAGAAAGGAGTCAGAAAGAGATGCTAAACACATGGATATGTAAATATTTAACAATCTGGGAGTCTGAATTACAAAACAAGAGTGAGACTCCAACCTCCGCACGTAGACTAAGATCCATCTCCACCAGATTTGCTTCTTTTTTTTTCCTCCCCGCCCTTCAGTACCACAGAAGAAATCAACTGTTATCTGTCCCGGTACCACATTCTGAAGTGCCGGGGGGGGGGGATGAAACAAGACTGATTGTCAGAGGTCGAAAGGCTGGGTCAAAGACGGCTCGTTCGTCACACAAAAAAGGCTATTTTTGTTTCCTGCGGTGTTGAAGAGTCGGGGTGGGACAGTCTGAACTCTCATTACCAGAACTCTATCAGTGATCCCTGCCCGCTAAAGCACCTTTAAAGGGCTTTTCTCCTCTGGGTTTACTGCTTCTAGTTGATGAAACACAGCACCTGCAGTTACAGTGTTTCATTATACACTTTTATTTGTGAAAAATGCTCCTGTAAACATCACGAAAACGCAGAATTTCTGTTAAGTATTTGCAAAGAAATGCAACATGTTCTTGTGGCATTTTCCGGATGATAGAGGACACGTATGAAGAAAATTAAGCTACAAATTGCATATATTCAAATTGGTGTGAATCAGGAGCAGACGGAAAAATGCCGCTTGTAAGAGATTGTATTTGAGACAGCGAAAATACGCTAAGCGGGCCTCAAGCAGCGACGAGGGGAAGGGGGGACGGGGTTGCTCCATGCCAATGGTCGGAGGTTAATTTCTAATGAATTACTGCCACCTATAATTGTAATTACATTAAAAGACCACTGTGAGTACTTTAAAAATAGATCAAAAGATGATTGGAGTGGGTCTCTAAATATTTATATTGTTATTTGTAGGTGCTCATCGAGTTTTAGTGCTTGGTAGAGGTTCAGCTAAGGCTGTTGTCCTATCAAAATGTTCTACTTTCTATATGGTTGGAGGAGGGATTCAAGTTATTCGAAAGAAAATCACCTTTCAAAGTTGTAGGTGTGTGAGTTGTCATGTACAGCACATTTGTTTGAGCAGGCGGTTCAAGATTCTGCGCTAATTCCTCCGCTATGCGGCGCCTCCTTCCAGCACAGATATGTCATTTCACTAGAAAGTAGAAAAATGCTGCTGCTGGTAAAATGTAATGTAAATTATCTCCAAGAGAAGTTTTTGATCGGCTTGACGTTTTAAGATCAGCACGGCTGCAGCTGTGTTTTTTTTTTCCTAAATGAAAGAAGCGAACGGGGACAAACAAGATCCCAATTACTGCTCTGCCTCACGTTCCACGGTGGAGTCCATAAAGTGGTGTCTCAATTGCCTTTTCAGTGAGTCACGCAGATAATTACTCCACTGGAGGTAAAGAGATTTAGACTCTAAGAGATCTGGTAATTATAAAGGTGGTCAAAAGAAGGTCATTTTTCACTCTGCAGATTAGATTAGAGCACTTGCACGCTGATGGAGGAGATAACAGTACTGTCTATGCACTCATTTCCTCTTGGACAATCCCAGCTTCTGTCATTGTGGGTCACTGTGGCACTCTGATAGAACTGTTCTTTCCGACATTTCTTTTCATTATGAACATTTAGGTGTACCCAAACTTAATAATAATTTTTTAAAAGTGCAAAAATGTTAAATCAAACCCTTTTATAGATCAAATAGTTAAAGAATGTAACTCAAAGAGGTAAAGACCCTGTTGTAAAGTGTTACAAACGCAAAACAACTGTTATTTAGGACATAGTTTGTGAAGAGTGGCAGGAGTTCATCAGAATTTTCCCTCTAAATTATGAGCGGGGTTGAAGCAGAGCAACCCCACCCCCTTCCCCTTTCCCTTACAGTTGCTGAGAGCTCAGAGCAGGGGGCTTTACTTTAAAAAACGCAATTTTCATAAATGCATTTTTTCCTCATTCCCCATAGAAAGAAATGTCAGAAATACAATTCTGAGCTTAATTTTCTTTACATATGTCTTCCAAAATGCCATTTCAGTCAGACAACTCATGCAGTAAAGAAGATTTATTTCCATATTTCTTTTAGTTTGGCATAAGACTCCGTTCAGATACATAAAACAAAGATCTGCATAGAAAACTATGGGTATTAAACTACCCCTAACGGAGCTCACAGGTGGAAGCCGGGGAGGAGGGTGGGGTGATGAACGCAGAGCTCGTGGAAATGGAAGAAGAGGGATTGGACCGCACACCTGGAACTTAGGTAGGACGCTGAACAGGTGAGTTGATTAGACTGAACCGCCCACAGGGAGGAGTTACCAGGTAAACGCACTGCTCGAGTTGCCTGCCTGAAATACTCCCAGGGTCAATCATTTTCATCTGAGTGGGTCTTTAAATATTGCCTTTTAAGTTAATATGAAAACAAAGGGCACTTCAGGTAACTGTTGTAAAAGCAAAGGTGCAAAAAAAAAAAAGTACAGAAAAGGGGCATCGTCCATTTTTTAACACTGGTCATGATTCAGATGGAGAAAACTCACTGTTCTTTTTACCTTGAAACAGGAGACACTTCGAAGTTAAGAAAAAGGAAGGAAAGAAAAACAAACACAAATTTTGACAGCTTTTCTGCTCTCTACCTGGAACACGCTTCCCACAAGGTACCTTTTACCAGCCGGTCTGTACGGATTAAATGCATTCAAGGAATATAGAATAGAATCCGGTGTTTACTATAAACACAGAGAAAAAGCCAATGTTGAATGAATCGTGGAGCCACCAGATTTTACAGAGTAGGGATCCAAAGATAATGCTTTTACTTTGTGATGCAAGGCGATGTCGTGCAGCGTTGTTGAATTCCTTCTCACAGGGAAGCATTTCAAAGAATCAAATCCTCTCCGTGGAGTTGTTGCACACACAAGAGAATCCCTGTGTACTCAATAATGTTGCCCCTTTGGTGTTGCTTACGCTTTGTTATCGATTTCCAAAGTAAGGTCCAGGAACCTCCGGGGGTTTTTGACAAAGTT
The DNA here is from genome assembly GCF_053564925.1 of Oryzias latipes. Classification (NCBI taxonomy): domain Eukaryota; kingdom Metazoa; phylum Chordata; class Actinopteri; order Beloniformes; family Adrianichthyidae; genus Oryzias; species Oryzias latipes. Next base: position 25,161,364 of record NC_136256.1, on the reverse strand, counting down.
CCAGGGGTCCCAAACAAACTGAGATCTGTTTTTGGTGTAGTTTTACAGACACAATGCACACCAATTTCTCAGAGCAATCTGACGTAGAACTAAACATTGCATAGATTGGATATTTTTTGAGATTTTTCAGAAAATACCACTCCTTTAAAAACTACAAATTTAAAATTTGCACTTTTCTGAAGAGAGTCCCCCCGCTCCATGCTTTCAGATGCAGCCTGTAATTCTGTGGGTATCAGTGAGGGGTCCCCAGCTTTTGTCCTTCAGAGACCTAAAGGTGTTTGCCCCCCCCCCCTTCTGTAGAGAAAAAGCCTGGCAGGACAGACCGGGTTATTACAGCGTGTTCATGGTCCCATCATGTGTCGTCAGACCAAAGCAGAGGCCGTGAGTAAAAGCTTCATGCAAAATTTATGTTCATGCGGCTGTTTCAGTGGGTGGAAAAATCAATATTGCGGGGCCTGATGCACGGAGATGACTGAGTGCTCTCTGACTGACAGTAAAAGCTGAGAGAGATTGAGGGGCTACATTTACTGCGCCAGAAATGGAGTGGAGTAAAGTTGCCCTAATAGACTAGTTCACCTCAAATTTGAATTTTATTGTGGATTATTTGGGGAGGAACTCAGATTTTCAGGAGCTGAGGGCAAAAAAAAGGGAGCAAAAGAGCACTAAGCAGGGTTGTTTTCAAATTGTCTAAGACATATCAGCTTCTGAGGAGCTTGAGTCTTGTATATTATGGGGTTATTAAGACTTGCTTTCCTTTTGCGTCTTCCACAGATACAAAATGATTGTAGAATAATCAAAAGACAATATGGGTACGAGGGGACATCACAGGGCTTTTGTTCTGCGCCGCTCCGCTTACATATGCTTTTGATAACGTGCCACATACCCACAGTGCATTTGGGAAGGAATGTGAGAAAAAGAAATTCAGTGGGATGAAATAACCCCAAACAATGGGATTTGCTTTCCATTCTTCTGCCTCCATCTTCTGTCTTTAATTATTCCCTTTGGTTGTCTGAGGGAGCGTGTAAGCACTTTCACACAGCACAACATGCCCAGCAGCACAACACTGTCTGCCTTAGTGATGTGGAGACTTCTGAGTGACACTGAGCCTCTTGTGATTATTAATGCTGTTTAATACAACGCGGAGCAGCCACTATGACTGAGGGGAAAAAACAGATTTCAAAATGCATGCATTCAAATGTGCATGGAATTATGTACAACGCCAGCCCTGCACTGGAGATACATCTCCCGCCTGCTACATAAACAATGTGAACACCATGAAATAAAACCTAATGTGTTGTGGATGCAACAAAAGAGCATGTGTGTTTGAACAGCAGTTCTGCCGTGTTTTGTACACAGTGTTTAATGGACCCACAGCTGATCCTGATGGGATCTTTTGTGCCGGTTTAGTAGTTTCTTCCTGAATCACATATGAGATATTTGAGAGCCCAGAACGATGTATGATGAATGAAGTAGCATGCTACTTATACGCTTATCATGCTCACTGACTAGCAACAGGTTCAGCAAAGGGCAGCAGCGGTAAATGAAATTCCGCACCGGGACAATATATCATCAAAAGAAATGTATGCACCCTAAACTTACAAGCCTCCCTCGGATGCGGACAAGGTGTCTGACAGCGCAAGGGGTGGAGGGGGGGCCCGGGGAGGATAGTAAGTAAAAGTGCAGAGAGATTTTTTTTTTTTTTTAAGACGTGCGAGGAGAAAACAGTGCAGATTTTGTTGAATCAGACCTTTTTTCTCTCTCCATCTTTTAAACATTTCACTGCAACTGAAAAATGAAGGCTAATTTCACAGTGAATAACCCCCTCCCCCCAACAAAGTGTCTGCAGAAAAGGGGGCTACTTTGTCATTGAGGATTACGGCGACGGAATTCAGGAAACGGCCTTGTGTATCCAAAAGAAAAGCAAAAAAATTTGTTTGGAGGGAAAAACAGGAGAATCTAAGAAGCTCTTACGGATTTCTTCTGATCTATATGGAACAGATACCTCTCTTCAAACATGCTGTCCTGTTCTGATGCCACAGGATCCATCTGCGATATGTCTGCCGTATACTCCAGAAATAGCCCCTGCGGGACTTACACGCTCCTCAGGCCTCCTGCGGGACCTTTTAAGCTGCACTGATGCTGATAAAAGCCCACACAAAGCCTGCCCCCAGAAACCTCCGCCTTTAATTAAGGTAATCAGGCTCTGGTCAGCAATTAGTAACCACAGTAAGCTTTCAGGAGCGGCTAAGAAGTCCCGACTGGTGAGGGGTTTGGTTCCATACCATCTGCTGACAAATGCCACCGAGGGCTCTTTGGTTTCACAGACAGGGAATCGGAGAGGCGTGTTTAAAGATGACCTCTGTGTGATCCAGGATGCCTCCCAGACTGCCACAGTTTATCTGCTGCAGCTGCAGAATCCCAGTGTTTCTTCTTCCCAAAATTTGTGGCTATTCTTTTGAGCAAGGAAAAAAAAAATCCATAAACAGGGAGAGAACAGGAAACATTCAGTGCACCAGGTATTGAGCAAAATTAAAACATCTGGGCTGTGTAGGAATTATTGATTGGAGTGTAATGCTACATTGATTTGCTTGTGTTACGAAGTCCAATGTGGATCCATATGGATAATATGATGGCTTAGAGCACAAGATATTTTAAAAATGAGGATATATGATGGCTGCAGTGTGAAGCATATGCTGGACTGTAAGCTCATTATTTATTTCAGCCATCCAATAAAACCAACTTGTGCCGTCTGTGATGCAAAATAAAAAGGAGAAAATCCGTAACAAAGGCAAAGACCAGCTGAACAAATGAGGGAAACATTTGCACCAATATCAAAACGCAGCACTTCCTGTGTTTAATCCTGGTGGGAAAAGGAGATATAAGGCACTCTGAGTACAACAGGCTGATAAAAACGGGCTGAACCTCGGATGAGAGATCAAGCAATAACTCACATTACCGTGGGGTGAAGAATAAAGGATGCAGTTTTGCTCCTTTACACAATTCCACATTTGAAGCAATCAGAGATAACACCAATTTCATTCCAGTTCAGTCCCATAAAATTACCATTAACATTACAACTCATGCAGAACTCAGATAAATGTAAAATGTCAACCCAGTTCTGCCAGGCAGTAGTTCCAGTTCCACAAGATCACCATCTGTCTGCTCTCTCCCACTGCACCTTGTCTAATATTTCATTTACAACTTTTTTATAAGTTCATTTTCCCCTCGCTGGCCATGTAAATCCCAAATCAATTTTCATTTAAAATGCTTGACTACAGATTGTTGCTGAAAGCATGGTGGACCGCGCCTCAGAAACGCGCCAGACCTTTAGCAAATCTTTTGGAACAAGGGTGGCCGGAAAAAGACAGGCAGAAAGGGAAATTGTAATTTCGACAGAACAACCTGGGGGTGGTGGGGGTCGAGGAATTTACTGAGAGCTCTGTTCCACACACCAAAATATACATGTAAATGCAGACACGTGTTTTCATTTATGAACTGTTCAATACTCCTTATTGATTGGTCCATTAAACTATAAAATGAAGCTGGATAGATTTATGCTAAATTACTGCTAATTTTGATGGAATACATGTAAACTATCAATAAATTTAAAGAGGAAATCCCTTAGTTAAGGCTTTTTTGTAATATAATTTATCTAAATTGATAGCAGTGAATTGAAGTAGCAACAATGAGCAAATTAAAGTTGCGAGCGGTGTTGTATGGCCCACAGCCACTACCCTCCATTGCACTTGCCGCCCCCTTTAGACCCACCCTCTCTGGCTCAGCCGCTGCTTTGCGCCCCTCACTCTCCCCTTCTCCCCCTGCCACCATGGTCAGTTGTGCATGTAAAAAAACACTGTTGGTTTTATCTCCATAGCAACCATGTTATTTTTTGGTCGCCTGGGGGTGATGAACAGGTCTAGGTAATTTTTAGAAGAATAGACAAAAGTAAATTTTTGGATTTCCTTAGCAACAGAGATTTTTTTGTTAACCATTCCTCATATATCCAGGTTGCATGTCATATCGTTTCGTTCAGCTCGAGCCAATGATTTATGTATTAAATTATCACAATACCCTGGTTGAAAAAAAATGCAAGTAAAATGAAAATATCATATTAGCTCACTACGCTAACGCTGTTCAAAATCTACAGATTACAAAACAAACCATTTTGCAGAGTAGCTTCCCAATGAGACTCAACGAGTTAGGAGGTGATAGATCGAAAACCCTAATAGGAGTTTAGATTTGTAGCTGATACTAAAAGAGATTTTTTTTTAAATTCAAGCCTCTCACTGAGGTCAGAGGTCAACAAAACTGGTTGTAGACTTAACCTGGTTGCATGTGTGTGAAATTTCATGAAAATCACTGAAATGTCTGCCAAGCTGTAGGCCCTGTGGCCATCCCATAATAATTTCAAAACTTTCTTTGGATTTTTTCTTTATTTTTTATTTTTTTTATGAAGGGGCTTCACCATGTCACAAATTAATTTTCATCAGGTGCCAGCACGTGCTAACTTTGGTGAGTTTTTCAGTACGCACGCGATGAAATGTTTGCTCAAAGGCGCAATAAGACAAAAAGTGAAAACTTGCAGTCCAGGACAGCGACAAGACAGAACCAACATATGATTGGATGTTAATTCAAAAACTCTGTTGTGCACTAACACAGTATCTAAAGTAAGAAACTATAAACACGGGACACTTTTCCATTGATTACCTTCACAAATAAATGATTAATGCCGTGTAGAAGACATTCATGGCAGCAGGTTTGCAAAAAAAAAAAAGCCTCCTTTAGTGTTTAACGGCGAGGGCAGATGTCAGGGAGAAGTGTACGCAGCCACATCTGATTAATAATATTATTGTCCTCCTCCACACTGCCGTAAGGACTCAGCCCTCTGCTCTCCTTTTTTCCTTTCTTTTCATTCTATTTTCGGCTCTGGCAGCATGCTGTCTCGTGGCATTGCTGAACCAGAGTGACACCGCCACCATGCACAGAAACAAAACACAATTCAGGAGCCAGAGGGTCAGCGCTACTGTTGCTTACCGGGAAAAAAGAAAACAGGACCAGGATAAAAAAAAAAGGACACGCACTCAAATGTCAGACTGTGTTCTTAAATAAACTGCGGATCATAATAAGGGAATTGCACGTCTGCAACAAGTGCAGATGAATCTACTTTTGTCCCAGCTCCTAAGTGGAGCATGAAACAGTCTCAAGGGAGTGTGTGTGTCGATGTGTGCAAATACAGTAAGCCTGAACCGGAGTGTAAATTCAGCCTCTTGATCCTTTACCCTCATAACAGTCTTTTTTGTGTGTGTGTTTTTTTTCCTTCTTTTCGTAACCTAACCGTCTTGATGGCACAAACCCACACGCTCCCGAACAGCTTACTGAAGACAAACAATAAAACCGGCAGCAGATATCAATGGCAGAGATGAGAACCAGGGTGCCATCTCTGCTGGGACTGCCTCACGAACCTGCCTCTGCCTGCCTGCGCTTCATCTCCAGCAGCACCTCTCACTCTCAATTATTTGGCTGCTGTCACAACAAATCAATCAAATTACCGCTCCAGGACTGTGTGCAGCTGCTCCTATTGCACCGCTAGTTGCATTAGCTTTGAAATGTATGAGGTCTACATTTTATCACTGTTATTTATTTAATGCAGCTCTATCTCCCCAGCGATCGTCTTACAACCGCAGCAAAGTTAAATCATTAAAGAGCGACGTGGAATGCATGCAGCTTGAGAACGCCTGAAATTAAAGAGCGATAAGGGAGCAGGGATGGTTCTGACCTGCATCGGGTTACCACGACAGATGTTGAGGAGAAGAAATGTGGTCACCTCGCCATGCCCTCAAACACCCGCTTATTCTTTGACTCGTCTCTAATTGAATCAACACACGAGTACAAGAAAAAGGTAGTTTGACCATAACGAGACAGGAATGGATGTCTCTGGAAATGCAATCACTGCAAACTATTTGAGACTTGCAAAGATTTAAAACGTCGTTTTTACACATTCAATATATTTGACCAGGTTTGAAGTCGTTTTACATTTGAAAAAACTTCCTTTTCAAAACAAGTTAAAATAATAAATAATACAAGAATGAACTGCCAATGGAACTGGTAAAATTAGTCTTGGTAAGATTTCTTAAAATAAGGTGTGATATTCTACACTTTTAAGACTTAATTAAGTCTTGAAATGGGCTAAAAGCACAGATATTTATATAAATTGTTTTGGTAATTGGAAAAACTAGGTTTTACTGTATACAAATATATCCTATTTTAAAGTCAAACATCTTTTGATCTATTGTAAAAGCGTCCTCAGCTCTCATTTAATTATGATTATGCTGCTTTAGCTGAAATTAAAAAAAATGAAGTGTTTTTTTGGGAACTAGTTTCTGCACACATATAATTTATCAGAAATTTACATCTGAGTTGAGCCTCAGTACCTTGTGTCTTGTTTCTCCCACTTCCCATCATCCCTTTGTTTTTACTCTCTATCGCTAGTTTACAGCCCCTCACAACCCCAGCAAAAATGGCTGAGCCATCTTAGAGCTATCCCTATTTTCAGAACCATGATGGCAGCTCAAACAAGGAAAACAAAGACCTTTATGGATCTAGTTGTCTACAAGTTGATGCATTTGAATTAAGCAGAGTAGGGTGCCTGTGGCTCGCTGGTTGTAACAGCTAACAGCTACAAACTTTTTCCAGCTGCGTTATTTTGTTTCCCCTTGATTCATGACAATTTCAATAAAGAAATACTTAGAATTGCAATTTTAGGTCTAATTTTCTTTATATAACATCGTCGCTCATGAGAAAAATGCTACAAGAACATCTTAGAAAAACCAAAAACTTTCTTTGGAGTGGATTATTAAAGAGGGTGTATTTATTTGTCTTATTTTAAGCACTATGACAGTCCAAATTTCCTGTTTGGACTATTATAATCTTAAAGACTGGAATTAAAATGAGAATTTCAATCAGTCAAAAGTCATATAAAACTTTCCAGTTTCCTAAATCAAGGAAGTCTGTTTCTTAAAACAAGTCCTTCTGCTTAAAAATATGATGTATAGTTAAAAAAAACTGTTTCAATAATAATGTTGCTAGTTGGTATATTTTTTTGTATCTTATATCAAGGTAATAAGATATTTAAACTGGTTTAAATAATAATTCTAATAATACTGTCTGTGAAGTACTTTATGTTTAGTGGGTATCTTACATTTGCTTGTCTGACCTTTCAATGAATAAATAAAAATCAGCACATGTGAATTTTGTGTCTCATTAAGAGCTTGGATCCAGAAAAAAGGAAATAAATATTAAAGTGAGTCAAAATCCTTCTTTTCTAAACTCTCAGTGATAAAAAAAACGTGATTTAAGACTCAAAAAGTCTAATTCAGGGTAAGATTCATAAATAGTATTTGTAAGATCAGTAAAATGTCATATTTGCCATTTGAAAAAAAAGTGCTGGACTATATACCGGTAGTTTTTTTCAGAAATCAGGGGGAATCATCAATTCAACCGTGCAAAATGACACCCATCTGGAACAACCCAGACATCCTCATAAACAAAAAAATTATCCACTTCCCAGCTTGGCAAGCAGGGGGCATAAAACAACTAGAGCACGTAATTATTGATAGAAGATTCATAACTCCCCAGGAACTTCAAGACAAACATGGAATAAATAACTTCTTGGAATATCAGCAACTTAAATCAAGTATTACTAAAAAATTTAAATACAGAGACAACGATTTAAAGCTACCAGATGTAGTTACCACTCTGATCAATTTCTCAATGAATAAAATTCTCTCCAAAATATACAAACTTTTATGTAATTTAGATAATAACATTTCACTTCCGACAACAAAATGGGATGCGGATTTGAGCATCAGCACAGATGAAAGCTTTTGGTCAGAACTTTGTCTAAACACCTTTAAACTGACAAAAAGTCCAAATCTGCAGCTAATCCATTTTAAAACCCTTCACAGAATTTACTACACTGGACAGAGGATGTTCAAGATGGGTCTCAGCAACTCAGACATTTGTCAGCACTGTGACAGTAATCTACCCGGCAATTACATGCATGCACTATGGTTCTGCACGCCTGTCCAGGCTCTCTGGCAGCAGGTATGTGCCGATTTATCAGTCTGGCTTAAGGTTTCAATCACAGCTTCACCGTCACTTTGTGTGCTTGGTGACATGAGTGCCATCGATGTAGAAGGAGGATTAGGCTCTATCATTTTCATAACTCTTTGCATTGCTAAAAAAACTATTTTAACAAATTGGAAAAGCAAGAAAAATATAAATATAAGTCAACACAGAAATCTGCTGCTTGATCAGATCAGCTTGGAAAAAATGTCAGCCCAAGGTTCAAGTAACTTTGAAAGAATTCGGTCTCTCTGGTCTCCCATGGCTGACTCCATGACTTAGGGGATGGGGGGGCCTGGTCGTCGCTGCTCCTTGCCCTTCTGCCGTGGGCTGGGGTGGGGGCCGGGGCCTCCGGTGCCTGGCGGGGGGTGGTGGGGGCTCCGTTGGTCGGGGGGTCGGGTCCGGCGCCGGGGTGGGGCGGGCTGGGGCGCTGCGTGGTCCTCTGGGCTTGGGTGTGGGGGTGCGTGGTGGTGTTCTGGCTTGGCTTGGGGGGGTGGTCCCTTTGCCTGTGCTGGGGGGGGTTGGCGGGGGGCGCTGCTCGGGGGGGGGGGCCCAGCGGCACTGGATGGGCTTCCCATCTACGCCTGGGGCTGGGATCAGCCCTTCCCTGGCTCTGGGGCGGGACGGGACAACCCTCTTGGGGCCCCCGGGCGCTCTGGGTGTCATCCGCTTCGGCTGCGGGGTCTGGGGTGGGGTGGGGTGGGGGGTCTTGTCGGCCCTGTCCTGTGGGGGGGCATTCTGGGGGAGGGGGGGGGCCACTATTGGTACGGGGCAGGGGGGGTTGACGGGTCGGGGTCTCCGCTGAGGCCATCGGCGGTTTCCCCGGCCGGTTGGCTGCCTCGGTCCCGTCGAGGCCTGACCAGAGCTCTTCTAGGGCCGGCGTTTGGGGGTGGGGGCCTGGGCTTGCTCCGGGGGGGGCCGGCGCTTTCTGGCTCCTCTCCCTCTGTGTGGGGTGGGTGGTGCTGGGCCTGGGGTGTCGGCGCCTCCGGGGGTGGGGCCCCTGGGCTGGGTGGGCCTGGCCCCCTTGCTGGGGGGGGGGGGGCGGGGGACAGCTGTTTGACCACCGGGGGACAGTCTACCAGCTGTCCCCAACTTACCTGTCCAGGCTCTCTGGCAGCAGGTATGTGCCGATTTATCAGTCTGGCTTAAGGTTTCAATCACAGCTTCACCGTCACTTTGTGTGCTTGGTGACATGAGTGCCATCGATGTAGAAGGAGGATTAGGCTCTATCATTTTCATAACTCTTTGCATTGCTAAAAAAACTATTTTAACAAATTGGAAAAGCAAGAAAAATATAAATATAAGTCAACACAGAAATCTGCTGCTTGATCAGATCAGCTTGGAAAAAATGTCAGCCCAAGGTTCAAGTAACTTTGAAAGAATTCGGTCTCTCTGGTCTCCCATGGCTGACTCCATGACTTAGGGGATGGGGGGGCCTGGTCGTCGCTGCTCCTTGCCCTTCTGCCGTGGGCTGGGGTGGGGGCCGGGGCCTCCGGTGCCTGGCGGGGGGTGGTGGGGGCTCCGTTGGTCGGGGGGTCGGGTCCGGCGCCGGGGTGGGGCGGGCTGGGGCGCTGCGTGGTCCTCTGGGCTTGGGTGTGGGGGTGCGTGGTGGTGTTCTGGCTTGGCTTGGGGGGGTGGTCCCTTTGCCTGTGCTGGGGGGGGTTGGCGGGGGGCGCTGCTCGGGGGGGGGGGCCCAGCGGCACTGGATGGGCTTCCCATCTACGCCTGGGGCTGGGATCAGCCCTTCCCTGGCTCTGGGGCGGGACGGGACAACCCTCTTGGGGCCCCCGGGCGCTCTGGGTGTCATCCGCTTCGGCTGCGGGGTCTGGGGTGGGGTGGGGTGGGGGGTCTTGTCGGCCCTGTCCTGTGGGGGGGCATTCTGGGGGAGGGGGGGGGCCACTATTGGTACGGGGCAGGGGGGGTTGACGGGTCGGGGTCTCCGCTGAGGCCATCGGCGGTTTCCCCGGCCGGTTGGCTGCCTCGGTCCCGTCGAGGCCTGACCAGAGCTCTTCTAGGGCCGGCGTTTGGGGGTGGGGGCCTGGGCTTGCTCCGGGGGGGGCCGGCGCTTTCTGGCTCCTCTCCCTCTGTGTGGGGTGGGTGGTGCTGGGCCTGGGGTGTCGGCGCCTCCGGGGGTGGGGCCCCTGGGCTGGGTGGGCCTGGCCCCCTTGCTGGGGGGGGGGGCGGGGGACAGCTGTTTGACCACCGGGGGACAGTCTACCAGCTGTCCCCAACTTACCCCCTTCCTCATATAACCTCATAATAGGGTGAGGGGGTGGGGGGATTAGCCTGCGATGGGCCTTGGGGGGGGGGGTTTACTAGGCAGTGGCCCCCCCTCCTATGGCTGCCGTATGGAGTGGGCCCCCCCTCTTTCGGTTTTATTTGCACCTTAGACATGTAGGGCCCTTGGTAGGGGGGGTGCTTGGACATCACTGCCAGCAAGCAGCAGATGTCCTCCTAGCACCCTACCCGCCAATTTTAACCGCACCTTAGACATTTAGGGCCCCTTGGTGGGGAGGGTGAGGGGACATCACTGTGAGTAATCAGGAGATGTCCCCTTAGTGCCCTACCCGCCAATTTTAACTGCACCCCCCTTAGTACACACACCCCTCCCCCCTCAATATATACATCCCAACATAAACACACACACATGCACACACACACCCTCTTAAACACACATATACGCACACACATTTTGCAAGGAAGGTGGGACCTAGGACCATCTGTCCCCTGCCTCTTCCCTGGTGGGGGGTACGGGCCCCTTTGGAGCGGCGGCCGTGTCCCCGGGGTGCCGGCTTCCTGGGCCCGGCGGTGCTCTCTCCGCGCGGTGGGGGGGTTCACATTACATCTGAGCCGGGGGTGTTGGTGTCCCTGGGGGGTGGGTTCTGGTCCTTGCTCCTGAGCGCTGGGCCCCGCCTAACTTCCAACTGTGGCCGAGCCTGGTCGGGCCATATTTACAACACCCCTTGTGGGCCCTCTTTTTTCCCCGGGGTTCCCCCCTCCTGGGCGGGGGCGGCGGGCCCCTGCCTTGCTCCTCCCTGGACCAACCGTGGGCCGGGCGGATGGCTGCCTGGAGTGCGGGGCGGGTCTCCCTTGGGGGGTCCTGGCTCGTACCTGGGGTTGGGGCGGGGGGATGCCCGGAACTCCTGGGTGGTGGTGGGGTGCTCATCTGGGGCTGTGGGCGTCCCTCTCCGGTGGGGCCCTGCGTTGGGCTCTCCCGGCGCGGCGGGGGGGCTGTTCTCCTGGTTGGGCTGGGGCGGCCCTCTCTTTCCCTCTGTGCCTCCCTGCTCTCTGGCTCTGGGGGGCCTTGCGGCGGTCCTGCTGGCCCTGGCCTGGGTGGCGGGCTTGGTCGCCCGGGCGGCGGTTGTTCCCTGCCGGTTTCCGTGTGGCGTGGGGGGGATTCCGGCTGCCGCTGTTGCTGCGGTGGGGGTCTTGGGGTGGGGATGGCTGGGCGCTCTCCTTCCTTCTTTACACATTCCACCATCCATATTAGAAGAACATGAGCACTCACCTGAGCACGGGTGTTGGCTCACCTTTGCACTGGCGGCTTGCGTGACTGAATGACTGAAATGTTTCACACTAGTTGGTTTTAAGGCATAAGTATGCGTGTGAGCACTATCTGTTTTGTGTACATGTCGACAGATGGACATTTTTGCAACTAGCAGGTGTGTTTGACACTTGGGTGTGTGTGTGGACAGGCTCCGCCCTTTTTGTACTGCATTTGAGCCTTACCATGGTGATTAACAACCAGTAAACTTGTTGCTCTATGCTGCTTCATGGTCTTATCCCCCTTCCCCTCCTACTATCACCCTCCTTCCCCCCCTCTTTCTAACGTCCCTCTCTCTTCTTCCCCTCTTTCCTTTTCCGTCCGGTCCAACACCAAAGATCTTCAAACATGTTTGAAATTAATAAAGTTTGGCCTCAATTACAAAAGGGGTTTATTCAGACATACCTTTGGTTTGTCTGAAGATTAATAACCCCTCTTGTTAAAGTAAAATATGTCCAACACAAGAGGCCCTCAGCTCTCATCTGTTTGCCCAGCTGTTGGACAGGACAAGGTAAAAAGGAAAAAAAAAAAAAAAAAAAAAGAAATCAGGGGGAATAGGGATGAAATTTGAAAATAGCCCTTGATATGAGGATTCTTTTTAGGATGTGTCAACTTTCACTAAGATCATATTCTCATTTTCCCCCCCACATTTTGCTTCGAAACGAATCATTTCCACTTATTACACTAGTTTTATGTCACTGCAATCAAAATGTACTACAATTATGTTCATCAAACTCAAACATACAAACAATTATCTTAGAACTAGTAAAATAAAATCTTAATATAGGGCTATATACTATTCAATTCGAGGTCATTCTATCTTACAGCTTTTTTAGCTCATTTTTCCTTTTTGAATGCTTTTGTGGAACTATTCCAAGATTGGTAAGTGATACTGACTTGCTGCATGGACAGATCATTTTACTACTTTCTGAAGATTTTCTTCTTAAAATGTGTGTTCTTTTCCTATTTTAGTCTACCTCTATTTGCAGTGAACAAAAGGCGTTTCGACTGCACAGGGGTTAAGTCAGTGGCGCTGCCCGGCTGAGCTAACCTCTTAAAGGAGCAGCAGTCAAGTGAGGCGGAAGAGATCCACCCTGACATGTCTAACTAGTGTGGAAGCATTGGGTACTTCCCCCGGGAGCCCACCCTTTGGGGGTGTAATGAACACAGTCATTTCCCTAATTTGTATCATGCCGAAAAAATGAAAAAATGAAGCCAGCGAACAATATCGCTGAGTGTTTTCATCAGAAACGACAGGCGTGCCTTTGATTGGCAAGTACACGGGGTCTCATTACTGCAGGTGAGTGGGATGCCGACCTTTATGAGGAAGCCTGAGTGCTGTTTTGTGTTTCCTGTGGAACAATGCTCTCACCTCACCATTAGAAGTCTGCTCTCTGATGTGATGTGCTGCCTGGCTTTCTGCTCACAGCAAATAAGATGGGATATGCTTATTAATATGAAAGCACTCCAGTAAACTAGCTTCTTGCATTACCTTTGAGTGAGTCATGGAGGAGAGGAGTAGACGTACGACTTTGTTCTGCTTCCTCCCATTGAGCATTACAAGCAAAAACCTTTGATGCTGCTGGTTTTACAAACAAGGTAATCATGCTTTTCTTGTTATGAGGTCTAGTGAAATGAAAACCCATTTAAAATGCATGGAAAAGTTACCATCAAGAGCAAGCTGGGAAGCTGCAGCATCGGCAGATGCTTGTCGAATCTCTAAATTGTGAAAATCATGAAGGATCTCTTTCTTCTCATCAGCTGTCATATTTACAGACCTCCAGCATGACCCAAGCCAGTTTCGCCTTTGTGGAGTCAGCTAGAATCGGGTGCACTCTTGTCACAAAAGATAACTTCCCTCCCTTGTTTAGTTTAATTTGTTTTTACTGCTTGTTTGCTGGCATTAATCATTCTGACAAACAACCAGCTCCCATGTTTACGGAGTCTGCCACAAGATGCTGCTCAGTTTTATTTAAACAACTGCTCTAACTTTACAGCAGAACCCCATTACAGTGATAGTTATTCATCACAGTCTGAGACTGCAGGAAACCAGACCCCCTGACAGAACGCATTCTCATTCTGGTCATGATCAGAAATACTTTGAAAATAAAACAACCATTTAATGGGAAAACTGTAATTCTAATGTAAGACATATGGGGGATATTTATACAGTCAAACCTGAAAACTGAAATAAAAGAGATGCAATCCTGAATGTGCAGCAGAAAATTCCTCCACTGTCCGATCCACACTGCTAACTATTTGATACTTGGAAAGATTGAAAACCTTGTTTTGAGACATTCAATATGCATTACCAGGTTTAAATTGTTTATTCTTCTCTTTGCTCGACACCTTTCCAGTTTATGATAAAAAAAATCAGTGCAGTTTATGTAATATTTATTATATGTAAATGTAATACAATATAATTTTTTGTCTCATTAAGAGATTTAGAAATAAGGAAGTTAGTAACTAAAAGTAATTTTGCTCCAAACTTTTGACAATAGAAAGCTTGATTTAAGACTAAAAAACTAAAATTGCGCTGTAGGTTTGGGCTTAAGGATGTAATTCTGAAGTTCAGTTTGTCATTATTTTGGAAATCAAAACACTAGATTTAAGTTCTAAGAAAAAGTGCTAGTTTTAGATTTACATAGTATCCTATTTTGTTCACTTTTTGTTCTAAAATAAGTCATTTCTACTAGCTTTTGTCATTGTAATCTAAATAAGATACAATATGTTCATAGAAAACTGAAAAATAAAAACCATGTGGTGAGAACCTACAAAAAAATACTTGTTATAGGGCTGTATAACAGTCAAATTGAGGTAATTCTATCAAACAGTTAGCTTATTTTTCCTGAGTTTGGATGCATGGATGGATCATTATACAGCTTTCTAGTGATTTTCTTCTAAAGATGAGTGTTTTTCCCCCCTATGTTTAGGCTAACTCTTTTTTAAGTGTAAATAGTCTCGCTAGAAATAAGTCAAATATTCAGAAAATAAGGAATATTTCTACTAAATAAGCAAAAACGACAGAAAAACTGCCAATGAGGTTAGACAAATTATTTTACCAAGACTTTGTATTTCAAGAAAAACAGTTCTAGTCACTACGAAATGTTTCTTAAAGTACGATTACATTGCTACTGAAAAACTTTCTTGATAAGATTTTCTTCTTTTTCTTTCTATAAGATTCAGTTTTTGCAGTGTAGGGATACAATCCAAAACAAAAAAACTGTGATTTAGTGGAAAAATTGTCATTCTGAAGTGACGTTTACACAGAAACTAAATCCTGAATGCGGAGTATGAATTTCCTCCATCGTCTACTCCAAGAGGCTAACAGCCTCATTAGTGGGTCATTAAATGCCTCATTAGCCATTGGCCGGGCTCCTCCCTTCTGCGCCTCTCTGTTGTCTTGTCTCTGATCTGTTGCTAATTAGACAGCAGGGTTAAGTGCCGTAAAGCACACTTGCTCAGGCGGTTGTGAAATGCGTCGACCGCTCTCTGGAGACACAGCTGCACTGTATTATATGTGCGATTAATCAGTCCTGGACGCCCAAAGCAGCAGTGATGGAGGGACGGTGAGGGAAGGGGGGGGGGGGGGGGGGCGGGGTTAGAGGCCAGAGCTGCAGTTGTCTGACAGAGGTGCTGTGCCAGCAGGCCTCATTCAGCAGAACTGTGATGAGCTCAGACAGGGGAGAGTGGAGGAGCGCCTCATGGCCAGAAGGGGCCTGGACACAGTCAAGACATTTAGCTTCACTCGTGACTTATGTCACTTCTCTCCACGGAGGTCCCTTCAATGCATCGCCTTCAGATAAAAGGACGTGCGAACAGCCAGTCTGTCAGACCGCTCGCTCAAAAAAAATAATTAAATAAATAAAGATCTGCCGTGGAGGCATTTCCACGTTTTTTTCTTCTCTCCGCCCATTTCTCAGAGCTCACAGGGTTGAGACTGTTTGCTGGTTGGTTGCGAACAGCAAAGAGACACAGTTTTTGAATTCCGACACCCTGACAACGTGTTGGTCGTTGAGTTGGATGGATCACTGAAGCCTCCGGGTTGTCCCTCATGCGCCGAGGAGATCTGTCGACGTGCGAGTCAGACAAGCCTGCCGGGCCCATTATCGTCCACCACTGACGGATACATTTAAAGGCTCGTTGGACAGATGTGGGGTTTATTCAAAGCTCTGCCCACAGTGATGGCTGCTGTTATTTATGCATGTTTGTGTCCATTAGGCTTCTACTTCCACATTTCCTCACTGAGTGCTGCAGTCCGTCCATTTCCTCACATGATGGGAGTCTTTCCTGCACTTTTGTGCTGCACTGGCATTATTGTAATCGGCATCCCCCCCCCAAAAAAAACACACTGCTTTACATGGAGCTTGGCATCTTTTTACATTAGTGCATCTCTCATCTAAGATTTATGGCTGACAGTTTTCCCCATCCATCCTTCAATCTAATGGTATAAAAGAGACAATGTTTTAAACATTAAAATGAAAACCATTTACAACTATGATCAAAAGAGAACACTTGGGCATTAAAGTTTAAAAGGCAAGGATAAGTACATCCATGAGGATGGACAGATTAGGTGGAAAAGAGATATAAAAAAAAGTAAAGTACAGAGTACTCCTTTGCTCAGGAAAGAGCCATAAAGTGCTTTTGCGCTGCAAAACGCTGACCTGTAATTAATATGGTTTTTCCTTTGGGCAATTTCAGGATAGATGCATTTTGGGACACAAACCCCGGAAGAGTTCTTACCTCTTCAAAGCAATTTTTACACACAAACATACAAAAAAAAACTATCTTATGTCAGGCAATACATGTAAAACCCTTATATTACAAACCATTTTTGGTGTTTTGTGTTCACCAAGTTGTTGTTTAAAGAGGTTTTTCCATTCAATTTCACCTGGATGTTCCTTTAAAAAGCATGTTTTTTTACTTTATTTTTTTCCCCCTAAGATGTGACACTAATGCACACTGCCCTTTTTCTCACCTTGCAGATTCTGGAGGGGGAGCGTCATGATGCCACCCGCAGCGGCAGCCGCCACCAGGCTCTGGATGTTGGCTGTAGGCAGGGAGAGCACCAGTCCCTGCTGCCCACCCAGGTGTCCACCCGCATTGAAGGGGATGAGGATGGGCTGATTCATGCCGGGTGCCGCCCCGGACATCACACCACCTACAGCGTTGGCCAATTGCTGGGCCACTAAGAGAGACTGGAGAGGAAACACACAACCGCACAGCAGCAGTGGTTAGACCAACAAACCCTTTACCCTTATAATTGATCATTCTTATTAAAATGAAGCCCGTTGATATATAACATATATTAAACACAGTTAGATTTTAAACATTGCTGCTTTTTTTTGATCATTACTAACCATTCATTAATAAAGAAATGCTCACTGACACTGAAAATAATGTTGTCAACATGTTCTTGTGGCATTTTTATGATGATGTAGGACATATATAAGGAATATAAAGTTTTAAATTGCATTTCTGAGTAATTCTTTATTCAAATCAATGTAAAACAAGAGCAGAAGAAAAAGGGAAATTTGAAAACGATCGTATTTGTTACGTCAAAAATATGCGTGGCGGGCCATAAGCTCCTAACTCCAAAGCTCTAATGATCTGGAAGGGGAAGAGGGGGCGGGGTTGGTCCGCACCAATGGTCCCACTCACAACCTCAGAGGCGAATTTGTGATCGACAAGATCCATCTGCAAATTTAGTTTTTCCCCATCTGAGCTGGCGTATGTCTCAAAACTGTACGGCTGGATAGCTCGGATATTGCTCGCCACTTTTGTTACACGAGTAAAGTTAGGTTTAGGTTGTGAGGGGCTGTAAGCTAGCGGGACAGTGTTAAAGATGCACTGTGTTCCGCCCGCAACTCAGTGGCAAATCTCCTGCTGCTCTGCAGAAACTATGTCCTATAGAAAACGACAGGTTTTTCGATTTTGGCTAAAAACAGCATAAAAGGCCACTACACTGCAAAAACTGAATATTAAAAGGGTAAAAATACCTTTGTTTCAAGATATATTGTTTGATTTTCTGTTTGTTTTGCAAGAAAAAAAATGTTGGTAAAAAATAATCATAGAAAACATCTTTTAGTGACTAGATTTTCCCCCCAAAATAAGAATTTTTGTTGAGATCTTTTTTCTTATACCATTGGCAGATTATTATTATTTATTTTTTTTAGTTATTTTTTTACTTATTTTTAAGGGGCCTGTTTTTTGCAGCGTGGGAACACTGTCAAAAAAGCTCAAAAGATGAACACCATGGGGGTCTTTAAAGTTAAAATCATGCTATTTTTACATTTTTTATGCAAAAGTTATTGTTTTAATTCCACATAACAGAATGAGAATACAAAGCTTTTCTTGTTGTTGTTGTTTTTTTTCTTTTAAAACACTTTGATTCACTTCAGTTTGGCATATTTTCAGCAGAAGTGAAGGACGTAAATGAAAACTAAAATAACAATTTAGATGCTTTTTTTTTTAGGTAAAAAGCTGATTTGGCAACCTTGAAAAAAAATACTATTGGGTGTTAATTCATAGCTAAACGCGATTAAGTTATATATATATATTTAACAGAGTAAATTCTGCAATGGTTATTAATGATTTTTTGTGGAACTGTCCCAATTAAACATGCAAATATACCTAACTGATTTTTTTTCAGTAATCAGTGCTTTCTTCTGACTGCAGCTGCATGCAGCTCTGCTCTGCTATGCTGCCGATTACCAGTCAAAACAGAAATCAAGCCCCTCTCTCTGCAGAAAAGCTGAGAAATGTTCCTGTTTTCACAGAATGCAAAATGGTTCAGGGTTCACAAATTGCACAGATTGTATTCATCAAAGAACAATGTGCTTAAAATATGCAGCGCTTTTCAAAAACATAGCAGCAGCAGTTGCTCTTTTGATGGTAAGACGTCTTGTTTCTTCCAAGATATTTTTTATTTCAAATACTCTGGAAGTGGAATGTGCGGAGACAAAAAAAGAGATATTATTAGGAGAATTTCTCTGAGATGATCTGCACGACTCAAAAAAGTCTCAGCAATGGGTTTAGAGCTGCACGAGCTGGAGCCAGAAGTGGATTTATTTAGGTTACACATTTAGGATACTTTTTTATTTTTAAGTATGTTAATGTTTTGGGGTTTAGGGAAGTACATGGAGACCAACAAAACCTGGAATGTTAATTTTTTTTTTTTTTAAATCATTATATTAGCTTATGTTACATCCACAGCAAATTCCGGAGAGAGTCGGTTCATGCACTGTGAATAAAGTTAACAAGCCTTTAACGCCAAATGTCAGCTCTCTGCTCTGATTTGCATGGTGTATCTGCAGCTTGGGCAGGACGCAGAACAGGCTGACTGGTGGGAAGAGTCCACCCCACTCACAAAGCCGGGTGCTTCTAGGTGACAGGCCCGTCATTGTGATAACACTGCATGAAGGGGAGTGCATGCACCCGTTCGGACGTGCACGTGAGTCCAACATTTCCACAGATGAATGCTTGTTTGCTTTCAGATGTTAGATGATAAAATCAGGAAGGAAGAAAAGGATTGCAGGATTGTTGCATTTTCTTTGATAGCAGCATTTAGCTCAAAATAAATGTATGAATAACTCAGAGGAACCTCAATGGAGGCTAATAAAGGCGAGGAATTTGTTGGCTGCTTGTGGCATATGGTTAATCTCACTTTTTTTCTTCGAAATGTAATCTCAAATCAAAGCAGCATGTAATCAAAGGCAAGTCTTTCAAACAAAATGAGACATCCCCACTTGACAGCGAAGACAGCCTCTCACAGAAAAGAATAGCTTTAAAAGACAATCGTACAATTATGAGATGCAGGCCTCTTTTTTTATCATTACAGGCAGCTGCCAAAAAAAAAAAGAAGCCAGACAGAGAAAACAAGAGGTGTAGAAAAAACAAAATTCTGTCAAATACCTCAATATTTTATTTGGCAATTCTTGTATTGATTTCAAATCAAATTTTAATTAATTATCTGTGAGCAAACATATTTTTAAGCGTCTTACTTGTGTGGTCCACCTAACCCCTCAACCGCTAGTTGGCAGCACACCGAGCCTCTTTCTGGAGCTCTGCACCAAAACAACAACAAGATCTCACGAGAACCATCTCGCGGTCAATGTTCACTCATTAGTTTTGTAGTTCTTGCCGTAACAGAGCTCAAAGATAAATGTACAATCCACCAACACTGTGTGTATCAAAACTCCAAAACCACCAAGTAAGTACTGGCACCAAGGCATACAGAGCTACCAGTTTTGTTGCTTTGTTTCGGATGTGTCAATCATTTATATTTTTCTCCATTTTGCTGTACAGTTGTAGCCAACCAGGAAGTTCGGAGCTCTGTAGGAATGGACTACATGGAAAGTGTGCGACTTCTTTGCACTTTGCGCTTCAGCATCCGCTGATCCCTCTCCGCCAGCTTACGTGGTCTACCACTTGGTGGCTGAGTTGCTGTTGTTCCCAAACTCTTCTGTTCTGATAGAGATGACAGTTGATTGTGGAATATTTTGGAGTGAGGACATTTCACCACTGGATTTGTTGCATAGTTCCACGCTGGAATTCATTGAGCTCCTCAGAGCGGACCTTTCTTTCACAAATGTTTGTGAAAACAGTCTAGTACTTGTACACCTGTGGCCAGGCCAAGTGATGAGTACACCTGATTCTGATCTTTTGGATGGGTGAGTCAATACTTTTGGTAATAT